>NC_090939.1:943341385-944541385 GCF_040938575.1 Ambystoma mexicanum
CTGTCGTTTTGTGGGTGTAGGTCCATCCCTCTACCAGTAAAAGGATTTCCTCCCACCACGGTCACACTCCCTATTCTGGGTGTAGGTGTCTGCGATCCTGCACTTGCATTCCATGTTGCCATGGTATTCTATTGTTGTGTCTGCATCGGGGCTTGCTGTGCTTGCATTGGTGCCTGTTGTGTAGGTTGTATTTGTGGTGCATATGTCCAATACTGTGTGTGATCCTAGGCATAATATTCAGGTCGCTCCGCACTGTACGGTGGAGGATATGCTGTCCCCCCGCTTGAATCCTGACTTTTTTGCTGCATCCCTCCCCTGCTTGAGAAATATGACCCATTTTTCCAGATGTCCAGCACTGTTGAGGCTGTCCTCTGAATCTGGGCTGTCCCCCATTGAACCCTCCTCCTTGTGGCCAAATCCTCTACCTCTGGGTGCACCCTCTCTCTCTTGTGGCCGGAAATTATATTCTCCTCTTCCTGCAAATTTCCCTCAGCCATTGGCTGTGCTTGCTGTGTGTCTTGTGTAACCAAACCCTCTCCAGTCATCAAAACACTGCCTCTTCCACTGAAAATTTGATAGCTTTTTGTGAACCGACTTCGCTTTCTCCAACTTTCTTTCCTCAAGTTTCTTTGTGGCTTTCTGTTGCCTTAATCAACAATCCTGAAATATAATTAAGTGAATCTCTGGCCATGGTTTCGTTTCCATTCCCATTCATGTTTTCAATTGTTTCTGCACTGGCTCAGGTAACCTCGGACACAGTATGTGATTAAAAAAAAAATCTGTTGAATGGAAGCAACTGGGTCTTTGTCATTACGCATTTTGAGTGTCATGGTTGCACTCATGTCTCATGTATCGAGATATTGCATTCTAAGTGCTCTCCTCGGATCTGTTCTATAATTGTTAAACGGTGCTCCATCGTATTCTGAGCTGTCACCCTGGGGTACCTCGCTTGCTTTCAAATGCCAATGGCTCTCTCCCCAATGGTGGCAACAAGCAATCTTTTTATTTCACCCACTGCTAATGTCATCCCTGCTGTCATTCTCTCTAATTTATGAATCCATTCATCAGCTCCCTATGTCCAAGTTGGTTACTTAGAACTCCATGGTTCACCCGATCACAGTCAGCTCCTGTTTCTTGGGTATTGCCAATGTGACATCGGCTTTCTTCCATCCTAGTACATTTCTTAACCTATTCACATAAGGTACTCCTTCGTCTAAACTGTTTAATCTTATTTTCTGAATCCTAAAGCTTTTAACAAGCTCAGGCATTGCATGTGCTACACCTAACCCCAACCACATTCTCTCTTTCCCTGATGTTAAGCCTGCTAAAGGGGCTTGTATGTCCTCTGCCTCTTCCTCATTTTCACCTTCATTTCTTTCTTCATCTGGAAACATTGTGTACCACTTTCCATAGCTTCTTTCGTCTTCTTCATCTTAAAAATCTAATCTTTTCAAGGGACTCATACCATGCAAACCCGCGATTGCTTTTTTCAATGAATTCTCTTCTCCTCTCTGTGGTGACCCCACTCCACTCCATCTTATCTTGCAGACATCACCATCTCTCCTACTCCTGTACAAATTACCAATCCTTCTTCATATTGCTACTCCCTCCTCTTCATCTGTGAGAGTAGTTTCTGAGTATCTCCTCCACTTCTCTATTGCGTATTTCCAAACTCCTGTCTCTTTCCTGCTCTCGTACCTTATATTTTTCTTTTTCCGGAACATGCATTCCCTGACAATCTCATCAGCATCTTTTCGATGCTTTTTTCAGTTTAGTCCCATCTCTAGTTCTATCTCCCTCTCTCTTTCTCTTCTTCCCTTCTCCTTTCTCCCCTTTTGTTTTCTCACTCTTTCCATTTCTTCCTTTTGTCTTCTCACTCTTTCCCTTTCTTCTTTCTCTCTCCTCTAAATCCCTTCTTTTTTCCTTTCACTTCCTCTCCTTCCCTCTATCTGCTTCACATTTTCTTTCCCTGTCCTTCTCCTCCTCAATTATTCTGTCCCATTCTTTCTTCCTTCCTTCCCTTGCTCGCTTCTCTGTTGTACCTTTTCTTCTTTTTTTCTTTCCTCTTCTTTCTCCTGTCTTTCTCTGCTTTCCCTTTCTCTCTCTTTAGAATCGTCCATGTTTCTTTCATCTAATTTAAGGGAGTAATTGTCCTCCCACCCACTCGTTCGGAGTGATTGCTGTCTCTTCCTTATTGGCCTGCCTGTCTTTCTATCACTGAATCGCTTCCTCAGCCTCTGTCAATTTCGCATCCAGCTCAAACCGCTCATTATACTCATTGCGCATGGAAAGTAGCTTTTGTTTATTTACTTTAGGTCCATTTATAGCATCTTCACTACTGTAAGTGGGGGGCAGATATAATGGGTTAGTGTATCCTGCTTCTGTTTTCAATTCTTTCAATGGATATAGTCCCTGAAATTTGTCAGATGGATCGCTGCTGTGAGCAGGAGGAGGAATCGAGGGTGCTGTGCCCGGCCCTTCAAGCTGATTAAGCATCCACTCCTTCACAGGTGGATCCTCCTCCTCGTCCCCATGCATTTTCCACAGCTCTAGAATGGCTAATCTTTTTTGCAATTTCTTTCCTTTGTATGCAGCGTGTAAATATGTTGTCATGTGTTGCAGCACTGATTACGAAAGGGTCCCCTCTTGGGGCCAAGGCATACACATTTTGCCAGCTGTGCCTTTAACCCATTTGGAATGATACTTATGAATTTGTTCCTTGCATCTAGGCAGCGGTTTACATAAATGCATAAGGGGAGTGTCTCCCATGTTGGCAGGTCACACTTTTGACTGCTGATACTTACTGGACCTTACTAAACCTTCAAACGTATTATCTCTTCCCTCCTCCTTCACAATCTCCTTTCAACAATATTTCCCTCTATTTCCAACACTTCCACATCTCTTCCCAACTCCTTCTTGGCTACAACAACTGTTTTGGCAAGCACCACAAACCTCGCCCACACTCAGGACCTCGCCCTTTGGGTCTACACCACAGTTCCACATTCTCCAAGATATGCCAATGTCAATGAAACCTTACTTTTCACGATTCAAACCACTTCTCACCCTCCTGCTGGTGCCAGCGATCACTACACATATAGGTGCACACATGGCTGGTGCTAGGCGTGTGCAGCATGTGCGGCTGCACTTGGCCCTGGGCCTGGTAGGGCCTTGCACCGAGGGAGCCGTTGACTCCCTCCTGCAGGCTGCAGCATGGGCTGTGTGCTCAGAGTCCATAAGCTTGCCGCAGTCCACTCTGAGCGCAAGGGCGGCACACGCTGCAGCCTGCATGATGGGGAAGCGTGCCGGCAAATCTTTTTCAAAAGCGGCTGGCCCTCGAGGTTTCTTTTGTTTCTTCTGGTGAGGTAACATGTCATTTGTCAACCTCCTGCTGCAAATCTGGAGAGACAAACGCCACACCCCCTCCCAGCTGCCCAACATGCTTCGAGGACCTCAAGAGCACTGCTGATCACTTTCTTTCTCAAAGCAGAGCATTTAAAGGGGGTGCAATTTACTATTCATGGCCTATTTAGGAGACCATTGTTGTGTTTAGAACTGCAAAGGGGCATTTTTATTTTGAAAGCACATGCAAAGCAGCAGTTAGCTGCCTGCAATCTGTGCCTTCCCCCAGCACAATTAATCATATTGCACAAAACCATTTTAGCTATTTGCCTTATTTCCACATTTATATTTCATGCCCAGACCAGCTATCTCCAAAAAAACACGGCTTATTATCTCAGGCTAATGAGATATATCAAGCCCTTCCTAAATGAATGTAACCTGGCGACCATTGCCAGAGCTATTATTTTATCACGGCTCGACTATGGCAATGCACTGCTGTTAGGGGCCTCGTCTAAGGACTTAGCGAGATGTCAGGTGATACAGAACAGTGTGGGTAGGCTAGTAAAAAATCTGAAGAAGGAAGATCATGTCACCCCCGATAGGATTTCCCTTCATTGGCTAAGAGTAGAGGAACATATAAAGTTTAAGGCTCTTTCTTTGGTCCACAAGTGCCTCTATGGTAAAGCACCAGAGTATTTGAAAAACAGCCTAGTCATCTACACACCCAGGAGAAGACTACGATCGGAAGGAAAGTGCCTCCTGGTCGTACCCAATTTCAAGTTGAAATCGGGGTTGGGTAGATCTTTTCTGGTACTGGCACCTAAATTGTGGAACAGCCTTCCCGATTCACTGAGGTCAGAAGCAAACCACCTTGCATTTAGGAAACGGATGAAGACACTCCTCTTCAGATAAGGTCTCTAGCGCTAGTGGCTGTCAGGTCCTCCATGCCAACTGTTTCGCGTCTCTTTATGCCTGCTTTCTTCTCTTCTATGTTGTAATGTTCAAGCGCCCTGATGCCCTGGGGCTACCGGCGCTTTATAAAAATATATACATACATACAAACATACATATTTACCAAGCCAAAAAGCGTTTTAAGTAGAATGTAACATTTTCCTCACATTATGCATGAAGCATGCAAATGAGCCATGAATATTTACCAAGGATGTGACAAGAGAGGTTGTCATCCTGGAGACTGGAGGTGATATTTTCTCAGGTTCTGGCCCTGCATTGATTTTCAGGGCACAAGTCGATTCATGTGAGTGGACAGCATCCGCCCACTTTTTTTAACGGTAGTCGCAACACTTATTCTGTGTTTCTGAGGCCAGCATAAAAAAAGTGTGCTTGCTCAAGTGTTCAGATACTAGGATTTCACACTAGGTTGTCATGTTTGCAATGACAGACACTTACCCACAAGAACACATAAAAGTGCCATTATAGTGCACGTCTCGTGTTTGGATTTAGTTTTCTTTGGAATGTTTCATTATAAATTGTTGGGCTTAAAAAGTGTGCACTTTTTATACTTTGCTAGTGTAGTTATTGGAAATTCTCCTCTCGGATTACCATGTTTTCGCTTCTGCCTACATACATAGTGGTTATCTTGTTATCAAATGAAAATTAAGGGGCCCGCACTTAATTTGCTGCACTTCGCCCGCAAATCCTAGGGCCGGCACTGGGTGCACGTCCAATGTAATACAACAAAACACAACACGGCCGCCTTCCTGCCCTCTGACAAGGTATTATCTCTTAATCATACATACCCTGGAAGGGGATTTGTGGCACACTGTTCCTTGACTGTGTCGCAGGAAATCTCTTTATCTTTAATATCTTAATGCAATCTCACAAGGTTTAGTGCGTCATCTTCCATAATCTTGTCACAGGTATCCTCTTGTAAATCAGTCCTTTATCATCTCACAATTCCCCAATATACAGACAAAGTCCCTCCCTTTTTTTGTTTTCCAAGTCGATGCTCTAAACTTGCATCTGTGGATCAGCTGAGGCCTTCGGTATCGATCTTCCCTCAATCAGCCATTCACCTTCGCCCTGTGGGGCGCCGGTGGGGATCGGGGCAGGATTTTCACCAAGGGGGCTCCTGTCGACCATCTCAGTTCATGCATGATTCACCATTCTCCACAGGTCGCACCGCAGTCCTCAGGCTTGTAGCGGTGAGTCGCGACAATCCAAATGCTCTGGACATAACCATCCAATCCTCTAGCATATGTAATGGGCCGCCAGAAGACTCAAGCGCAAGCGGAAAAGACAGGCTGGGAAATCTTGTCCCCAATAACGGAAATAGTCAAATTAAATGGCAAAGTCTGCTTTATTAACAATCCACAAAGCAGGGACAGCAATAAGCACACACGTCTCAAAAGCTCTCTAGTGTTTCAATACAAAGCATCAGGTTATAACCAAGAAATACGTCATAAGTGACGTAACATCACAATCTTAGTTGCAAAAACCTATGGGGTTATAGGGATTAGTTATGGGAATTGTCTACATATATTTCATATATGCGTTAGTCTTTTCACTAGATATGCCCATCTGATGGCCCCACCTTGCACCATCCCAAAATTGATAAAGGTAAGAAAGACAACATCTTAGCAACAGGTGATTGGCTAATGCAACAGTTACAGGGCGGTATCACATTGAGAGTTGTGATTGGTTGGCATTGGTCTTACCAATCTTGAATACTTGGCAGGCCATCAGCACATGAGCAGAAATGGTGGTAGTGGGAGCGACACCCAGGAACTGCATCTTCCAATTAAATAAGACACCAGCCCTTGTCTCCTAGCCCACGAGCCAGGGCATCTACTTTTGAACTTGGCCATCTATGTTCTGAGAATTTGTGGGGTGTCGAGCAGGTGCCTGTATGTGTCTGGAAAAAATGAATTGACACAGTCTTCCAATTATAGGTCAAGTGTGGGGAGACCACGATTTGACTTGGCTTCGCTGTCTATTTTATACAAGATGGCCACTCATTACTGTTGTATATGGCCACTCTTTACTATTGCGCCTCTGCGTTTAGCAAGCTATATGTATGCATCGTTCGTGTTGTGTTTCACCGTATACCTTGGTTATGTTATATTCTTGCTGTCTATATGGTGCATGCAATTTTATTCATGTCTAAATGCAGATTCACCTCATGTTTCTTCATGATTAGTGCATATCTGCTTCTTTTTTTCTTTATGGTTTTAAAAAAACCTTTACAATTTTTTTTTCTGAACAATTGTATACAATTTATAGGTTACAGAACAGAAAAATCTAAAATATCTTCATCTATACATTGTGAACGAATACCTCAATTTCAACCATACAATACAATTTCAAATTGTTATAATGTTTCAGTCCAAGATGGAACCCTAGATTCTTAGATACCATATCATCAATTAATATTTTCTAACACTGACACACCACCTGAAGTTAAAATGCAAAATTAACAATGTGCAATTGATAAAGTCTATCTCAATAGATACTATTCATAGATACATTTCAAAACAGTTAATTCTAAGGTTTTGGCTAGAGTTCAAACAGCCAATGTGCAGATAGTATAATTTATATCTAGAATAATTCGTCTTAGCGGTTCAATAAAATCAATTCTCAATTATTTCCTAAAACTGGAAATACAGCTTAAAAATGTCCTAACAAATTGATCCATCCCAATTTTAAAATTGTTTTGCCTCAAAGTTGGGCTTATGTGCAAAAAACGCAAGATGCAAAAATGTTCCCGATGGATCTTATACCGATTCCTTCATGTTAGAGAAATAGATTCAGATTAGATATTTACAATCAAATTTATTTACAAATTCCTAAAATCTATATTAAACAAACTCTTACATGCTAAAAAAACAATTATATCAAAGGCCTTTGACCTTTTTTATAACAGTGCCAGTTCAGTTTCTATTATTCGCAAGAATCGTAACAACGCAAAAATAAGAGGTTTATACTCCCCCCACATCATTCCCATCCATAATGAATCTAATGCATCGACCCAGTCAGGGTTAGTAAAACTAATCAATAGTAAAGTTCTTTGCTCTCTGAAATGCAGGCATTCAAGTACTAAGTGCTTTAGTGATTCTCTAAGATCATCACAAGTGGAAAATCGACATTTTAAAGAAAAGGCCTGTCTTTTTTCATGGGACCAGTTAACCACCCTCTCTCGTGTATGGATCTGATTTAATTTAAAGCGTATATATAATGCACGAGAGGTGTGGCGAGGGAAAGAAACTATATACGCACAACACGGAAGCCTATTCCATGTGAATTCAGCCTAATCTTTGTAAGTGCTATATTTATTCAAATCTTCAATCGTGTGTATCCAATCCTTCTCATATAGTTTATTTTTAACATATGATGGTCGAATACATAAATCATGTCTAAATCACTCAACAAAAAAGTAATTTGCTTGTTATAGTTCATAAAAGAAACAGACCCCGTCAACATTTAATGAAATTCAAGATACAGAGAATTTTTAGGAGGTTCAAGGATTTTTGCTTCATGTCTATTGCACTCTCCTGTGTCAGTTTAGCAGTGAGAGCACTTGCTCTTGTCATCTTCAGTTACAGCATGTTCATTTCTTCTTGCGTTTGTCAGTTTATTTCTTCTTGTATGGTACTAGGATAATGTTGGTATGGTTTTCTTAGTGCATAACATTGCTCATACTTGAGGTATAGAGGCGGGGGAGGGGCAGATGCCATGAGTGACACATTCATCTGCCTCTCGACACTACCAACTACCCTACCATGATTCAAAGGAAGGCACAAAGAGATTCTAAGTTCCAGTTTAGGATGGGAACACTCCTCCTAGATTAACTTAAGTGGTGGCTGGTTTTCTGAAGAGTCCCCCCAAACCCACCGAAAGATTTAATTTGGTTTCTGACTGCATCTCGATTTTGTTGAACGGTTCCAAACAAAAGAAATGTCCCTCCGCTTCCCCTCTGGGTAAAAACAATGTCCTTGTCAGGTAGTCGGTACCGTTTCTAGTTTATTTCTTCACCTAGGCTATAGGCTCCAACAAAACACAAAGCTTATTCTTTACCCCTGGGTAATTCAACATGTTATCCCTGTGTGGGCCTTGGGCTTGCTCAGCATGGTTTGATCAGTTGCTTTTCTTGTTCCCTCCTGGGGTAACCAGATCTTTAGCCCTGTGTGGGCTGTGATGAATCTGGATAATCTGTCCCTTTTCCCTTTGAGGCTAGGGAGGCGAGTACGGTACATAAGATTCTCCCTAGCAGTCTGGGCAAGTGGGACCTCACTGGGAGTGACTCCCCTCTTGGGGACAGGGACTCCCATTCCAGAGCGAAACTCTCAGTCCAAACCACCTTGTCTGCATATGAGCATGTGGAAAAGACTTCAATATCTCCTACAACACCTAAGTTCCACAAAGATCCGTACTTTCAAGGTTTGGTTACAGACAATGCTGAATACAGCATGAACGCCATGATCAGGAAGAAGGAAATTGTTCTGGTTATGCCTGAAAAGTGTATTAGAAAGGAAATTCTACACAGAGGAGAGCCTACGCATCGTTGATGTTGTGGAGAGGTGGAGTCATGCTGGGCCATGGAGCCAGTACAGAAAGGGGGGGGGGGAGAACAAGCAGCGAGCCAAATGCCTGAAAGTTAGCGTTCTAACCAATCGAGGACGGAGAGGGAGCAGAGACAGGAATCCCTGCATCTCATCTGGTTGCACGACCACAAACGAGCAGTGGTGGACTGGTAGGCCGATGAAAGACACCGAGGCCAGAACGCTTCAGGGAGCCCAGGTCCCTGAACTCTGCACACGTCGGATCGTAGCTACAGAGACCAGTAGAAATGGTAAAAGCTGACGAGGCTACGGGAGCCTGAGAAACCTGATGTAAAGAATACTGTTACAAGGTAAGAATATTGTGAGTAGCAGCTGTGCAAGCTATTAAGGTTACAGGAGCCTGAGAAACCTAAGTGTGCAAATACCCTATAAGAGGGGGAGGGAGAGGCATAAAGAAACAAACATTGTGTAACAGCTGTGACTGCTATCAAGGTTAGCCAGAGTCTTAGAAACCATAGAGTGAAAATATCCTACGAAAGGAGGATTGAGAAAAGTGTGAGGAAAGCTACCAAGATTACAGGAGTCTTCGAAACCAGAGTTTGCAACTACCCTATGAAAGGGGATTGAGAAAGAGATATGAACACTTTGAATTAAGGCGTATAAATGTATTTATTTATTTATTGTGCATTTGTAAGGCGCTTATAGAAAGCACCAGAAGGCAGAAAACCCTGACAGGACAGGGTGGACAGCCGCCCTTTATGACACTTCTTGGGCTAAAAGAAGATAACCTGTATGAAGATCACGGGACTTTGCGACAAACCCAACACATCGACTGAGGAAGTGTTTTTTGTTTGTTTATTTATATACAGGTGAATCCCTCAACTTGGTATAAAAACTGGGAAGACTATTGTACTTTGAAAAAGGAATTTTGAAACTCAAGAACAAACTGGTTTGTTTCAAGCGCTTTGAAACACATTGTGTATAGGCGCTATATAAATAAACAATCATATCATAAACTAAATATTAATTGGGCCAAGCAGATGCCAGGTTGAGGCTATTATACCAAAGCCTCCCATTTCCCTTTAAGTTAGAGGTTTTGCTAAAGTGGTAGGTCAGTTAGTTGGATAGGATTCAGAAGGAAGAACTTTATTTTGAACTTAAATGTACACCATTAAGTTTTGCTTTGTTAGGTAGGGAACTTCTCTCTTAGCAATAGGGCTAGATAGGTGTTTTTGATTCTTTAATTTTAATAAAACCTCTGAAAATGACGTCTAATCATCCGAGTCCATCTACTGGATCACCAAAGGGCCTTGCTCAGCCTGATGTGTTTGGCTATTTTCACTGCTTTTTGGGGTATTCCGTATTTAATCCTAAATGTGCTTCGAGCCCGCTAAGCCCAATGTGGTCAGCGTTTCCTTTCACCCCTTCCTGGGGTATTATTTTGTTTGTTTGCCCCATGTGGGATTCAGGCCTGTTCAGCCCTGTCTTGATGGTCCCCTGTTTCCATCCCCTTCTGGGGTATTAGGATCATTAGCCCCACCTGGGCTTTGGGCCTGCTGAGCCATGTTTGTTCTGTCAATGCTTCCAACCCCTGCTCGGGTATTTGACACAGTAGCACTGTGTGAGTATTGGGCCTGTTTGGTTGGTCGCTGTTTCCATCCCCCTTCTGGAGTATTCGGATCAATAGCACCTTGTGGGTTTGGCGACCCACCCTTACAAGCCGATACCTAGGGACTACCACCAAACATGCATCTACAGAATGAAGAGCCTGACTAGGAATACATGGGGCAAACTTGTCACAGAGATAGTCTGCACCCTTCTGATAGTAAGCCTGGTGAACAAGGCAAAGGGCATTAAGCACCACTCGCCTACCCACCGGAAGCCAATGAAGGGACCGTAAAACCAGGAAAATATGCATTACATAAGGTAGGTTTGTCAGCACATGTACAGCTAGATTCTGCAGCATCTGTAGTAGATGGATGAGCCCAACCGTCTGAGCCAGAAACAGGGCATTGCAGTAATCTAATCTGATAAGGACCAATGAAGCCACAACCACAGGACGCAAATGACTAGGAAAAAAGGTTGTATACTAATTGACCTTTTCACAATTGACCTCGGGAGCATTGACCTTGGGAGAATTGACCTAATTTAGAAGGTCAATTAGGACATATATGTGGGGGGAAACCCCCTGCAGCCCCCCCACTCAATCCAAACCCCTCTGCAACCCCCACCCAATCCCTTATATTATTTATAATGCAAAACCAACCCAATACATATAAAAAAAATAACTAACATACTATAAAGGTCAATTGTGTAGAAGGTCAATTAGGAGCACTATAATTAGGTCAATTGTGCAAAAGGTCAATTGTAAAAGGTCAATTTGGGTAAAACCGGAAAATAAGGTTACGTTTCCCGCAACATTCTGAATTGGAAATGGCCTACCTTACAGATTTTCCCCCATCTTGGGCAGCCATGTAAAGAGCAGAGGATAAAATAACCCCTACATTTCTCACCACTGTCACCGGAATAGGAAATTCGCCAAGCGTAGGAGGCCAAAAAGAGGTAGTGCAAAGAGTAGAATTAGGGGGGAACCCACCATCAAAATATCAGTTTTGTCTCTGTTCAACTTCAGCCAATTGCTGTTCATCCACCACCCCATGTCCGCCAACGACCGACTCAAATGCGAGAACCCCTCAGCCCCTGCAAGATCAAGTCAAACCAGGATCTGGTCGTCATCCGCATAAGAGTAGCACAGGAAGACAAAGGAGCGAACAAGACAGACAAGAGGCTGAATATAGATATTGAAGAGCAACAGGGACAGCGCAGAGCCTTGTGGAACACTGCGGGTCAAAGAATAAGATGGGTAAAGAAAAGGAGTAAGAGAAAGATTGTCCCCTATCAGCCAGGAAGGAGGCAAACAAGGCCAGGTGGGATAGCAGGATATAATGGTCTACAGTATTCAAAGTCGCTGAAATATCTAACAGAATCAGGGCACCCACTCCTCCACCATCAACCAGCCTGGTCATGTAATCTACAACAGACACCAGGACACTCTCCGTACTCCACACGGACAGAACACAGACTGAAAGGGGTCAAGGAAATAAGAAGTTTCAAGAAAGGACGAACGAAGAGGATACACCAGGGCTTCCAACAATTTCATAAAGAAAGGTAGCAGGGAAATAGCAGGATAGCAAATGCCTGCTTCAATTCAACCGGGATATTGCCAGATATTGGCAGATTGACAGGAAAAATGAATAGCTTGGCCTATCCACATTATACCTGGCATGATGTGCTTCAGAAAACTCAATGGTACAGGGTCAGAAAGAGCAGCAGATTTAAGCTGTATACGAGCTTTACTCACCACTTCAGTGGTGAATATTGGAAAGTCCGACCAATTATGAGGAGAAGCTACTTAGCCTCAACAAGGTCCGTGGTACTCAATCTGATCCACCGTGCAGATATCAGCGCTAATATTTTTGATTTTAGTAATGAAAGATGTAGCCAGTAAATCATAGCGTAGTTGTGTAGGAGCAACTACAGGAACAAGTTTAGCAGCAGAAGAAAGAGATTTTAACTATTGAAAACAATTCTCGGCTGGCTGGCAGGTACAAAACATGACCACCTCTCAAAACTCCACAATTCCTTCACCCTCACCACTTCTGTGTCCCCCAGCCAGGGGTACATCGCACCTTCCCACAGGTGAAGCAATAAGGAAATCAGTCACTGCATGCACAATGTACCTTTTAATTAGTATTTCATGTTTTAATTGGGATGAAAGCTGAAACCCTGTCAATTGCTCAGTTTGAAGTGGCTGGACTGTGCATGCTCCTGTAGTGCGATCCTTCAGTGCACATGTCCTGGTGCAGCCTGATTTCCTACTCTTGCTTTCATAAATCTGTAGGCCTGCATCCCTCATACTGGCAACTGATGGAGAAAGATGACAAAATAATATGGGGGACATTCTGCCAAACCGTCTGTGAAGGCAGACTGACACAGATGCTTCCATCGGTGAGCATGCTGACCGTACAATGAACTTGCCACTGCATTTGCAACACCATTGCCACAGAGGCTGATACCAGTGACCTACCGCAGCATTGGTAGACGTTGAGGGACAGCCGATGCAAGCATCACAGGGACAGCCAGGGATACCTATTACTCTTGTGGGAATGTTGGATGGATTTCCAAGGGAACTCCATGTTTTAAGAAAGGATAGGGGAGATCATGAAGAATGAGGGTTTGAGGGGGCTGCACGAACTCTGAAATGATGTAGGAGCACTGAAGCAAACACGAGGATATATTTGCGTATCATAGAATGATATCAAAACCTAATTGGTATTGCTTTGGCCCACATCGAACTCTAAACCATCAAAGGGAGCAAGCAAAAAACCAACTTCCATACAGCAGTTCACCTCAAATCAGCAATCATGTCTTCCATCCCACACAGCTAGCTCTGATTTCCCGCCATCTATCTTGGGTTCTGTTCAAATCTTCGCCCCTCCTCACTTCCTGCAACGGAGTGAAATCTGCAGTTCACTCAACTCTCACTACACTTACAACCCCTGTTTCAAGAGAGGGACATACTGCAGAGAATTTCCAACAATAAGCTGGCAGCTACACAACGAGCAGAAAGATGCATATTCCACCTGAGCCACCCCCCAAAACCCTAACAAACACAAGTTCATGGGTAGGACCCAAATTGAGGGTAAAGGAAGATAACTTAAATGTCTGTAAAGTTAATGGGATGCTTTGTTACAACCGCAAAAAGTATGGTTGGAAGCCAACTGTGATTGCCTCCAGGGGAATCACGAGGACCACAAGGAAGTACTTTCTGGTGTGCCTACAAAGCACGCCACAATCTCAGAGAGATTGGAATCCCAAATAGTTCAAGAGTCAGTGTTTCAACAGGCTATTACACAGAGGGAATATTAACTAGTGGTGAGGAACGGAGAATCAGAGGCAATGGGAGCATCAGACCGTTTAGCTGATATTTTTGAAACAAGAGATCACAGACTCCAGTCTCTGATGGACACAAGTTGGAAGAAGAACCAGGAAAAGGGGTATTGAGAGGTTGGGATTTCAGCTTCCTTGGACCTGCCAGGCCCTCAGTATGCCAAGCACCCCCACAGAAGATCAATGCCAAGAGGAGGCGAAAGCACCAACCTCAAAGACATACCCATAGAAAGCTCTCATGCAATGGTTGAATAAAGCAATATTCCCTCACAAGGGACTCAAAGGTGCAGCAAAGGAAAACATCTCATGCCCGCCACTGTCCAGTTATATGCAGAACCCAAGAAATGTTGATACTCAAGAAATCGCTCAGCCTAAAGTCTGCTTTGAGTATTGTAGTACCAGGATCAGCTTCAGTAAGCCAGGTAAATGAGTTCAAACCAGGCCACAAATCCAGTTCGTGGGCTTGAAGTGGGTGTGAGATAGATCTTAAATCTGTGGACCTAACTCAGACCTGTGGCCCTTAGCTCAAACCCACGTACTGGGTATAACGAGCTGGCAGCCACATTGGCTATCTATTGGGCATAATTGTTAGGGGAGTTTTCCCAAAGTCCTCTGGAAGGTCGGACTTCACAAAACTATCCCAATTGTCTGTAGATCCCCAACTCTTAGTATCAGTCTTTGCTACTCATGGAACCTTGGTAGAGTGGCAGAGCAGTCAGCCATATCATAAGAGAAATATGTTAGCTGTAGGCAAATAGTTTGTAGTTGCTCATGGATATATTTGTTACAGCTTCTGACAGTAATGACAGTTCTATTGTATTATGGGTAATATCGTGCATTCGTGAATCTTAGCAGAAATACGGTAAAGACATTTAATCTGCATAGACATATAAGATAGTGACTTTTGGGAAGGGGCATAGTTGGTTGGTGTTATACTAGCAGGGCTTGAGGTTCTAGAGGCAGTTTCTTCACAGAGCAAGTCATTAAAGGTGCAAAATGCAACTCTAGCAAGGCAGTTCAGAGAGGTTTTAAAGTCTTGACAAGCAGCAGAACAACAAAAACTCCTGTGGATATTTTCTAGTCTCTAGTCTCTAAGAGGCGAGAGGATACAATCAACATTGGAGACCCTGTTGAAGGACTCGCTAAAGGGACACATGCAGCAGCTTGGGTCAGAGGTAAGAGGGGGTTGCCCTGGACACCTCTATGTGCACCCCAATGCTCTGAAGCTACTTCTCAGATCAAGGTAAGCAATACCTTTATCTCCACAGTACCATAGGTTTGAAGAAAAGATCAAGGCTGGATTCTCCTCGATGTAGCAGCGCTGGATCCGACCTCCATATTCCTTGGTCTGATGACGAAAGGCAGGATAATGGACGGGATCTCTCAGCAGCAGTTTTGAGGGCGGACCTCTGGCACGGCTTTCAGCAACTTCTCTGGTCACTCTGCAGTGTTGGAACCTTTTCTGCAGCACCAACAAAGCAGGCGATTCGCCCAGACAATCTTCTACGGTTCCTGAAGTCCTGCACTCTGTTGCAGGGACTTGGACAGGTCGAATTTTCTCACTGGAGGTTCACACGGAGCTGAGCAAAGACTTGGACGGAATCAGCCTTTCCATGATGATGCACTTCAATTGGGTTGGAGGTCTCCTTGTATTGGGGTTCCGCAGCTCTGGAGAGACAGAGCACCTCGGGAGATGGCTCAGATAAGTTTGTTCAGTCAAAGGGAAGGAGTCGTTCTTTCGGAGTTACTCTGACACACAGAAAACGGGTTCAGGACAGCAGTGGTCGCTTCACAGTGTTGCAAAGGGTCTGAGGCATCTCTGGTCATGTTGTTCTTCAGTTACTTCAGTTTCCAGTGGTCAACTTGCCTTTCACCTCAGGAACCTCACCTTTTATACAGTTTCAGCACACACTCCTCTGCAATGTCGCTCAGCAGTTTACAGAAAGGGGCGGGTGGCCGTCCATTCAGTGCAGCCGGGCCCCCAGTGGGAGCTGGTTCCATTCAGGAACTCTGGCAGACAAAATGCAGGGGAGTGAAAAAACTCCTCCCCCCACTTCCTGCCTACCCAGATCCATTGGAGCCTAGGCGGGAACACCAAGGGTTTCCGGCAAAGGCAAAAAACCCACACAGGCTTCCCCCTCCCAGGACGGTAGAAGACATGTGACAAAGAACAACCATGCTAGTAATGGCAAAAAAAGAGCGCAGCCACCAAGTTAGTACTTGAGTGACCCTATTGTGCACTACTGGGGCTATGGACATAGCCTGCAGTAGAAAATGCACACAATAGTTGGCATAGCACGTTCACTGTCACCAACCAGAACTAGGAGATTGTCTATGTGACATAAAAGTCACAGGAGCATGATATATGATATGATATTCTATTTACAGCGCGCCTATACACAAGTGTTTCAAGGCGCAACGAGGCAGGGAGGGGGACAGGACAACGATCTTACTGGGCCCAGTGACATTGAGATTGCGCAACTGCAGGGGAGAGGAAAGGGGAGAAGTGCCGGGGAAAGGGGAGAAGAAACATTGAAAAAAGAAACACAAAACAAAACAAATAGAAGTGCGGCCAGCAAGTGGCAGAGCAGGGGCTTAAGTGCAGAAAGCAAATGTTAGTTCGGGTAGGAGGACTGTAGTGTTGCAGATACAGCCCCAAGTGCAGGGTTGCCAGGAGGCAGTGCAGTTGTGCAACTGGAAGGGCAGGGACCTGGGCCCGTAGTTCAGAGGGTAGCCAGGAAGCCAGTGCAGTATGAGACAGGACATCAGCAGGGGAGAGGAAGAGAGAAGGCGGAAGAAAAGTGTAAGGTCTTAAGCTGCTTCCGGAACCGAAGATGGTTCTGCTCAAGTTTCAGAGAGGCAGGGAGGCTGTTCCAGAGGGAGACGCCAGCCGAAGCGAGAGATCTGCCCCGAGCTCATTACTTGGAAAAGCGACTGACCCTCAAGGAGTTGGAGGTGGAGGAGTGGAGAGCTCGAGATGGAAGATACTTCAGAAGAGAAAGCTGGAGATATTTTGGTCCGAGGCTGCAGAAGGCCTTGTGGACAATGCAAAAGGTCTTGAAGTTCATCCTTGCAGCCACTGGGAGCCAATGGAGAGATTTCAGTGCTGGAGAGATACGATCTGTGGGATTGAGGCCAATGACAAATCTTGCAGTCCTGTTCTGGATGAGTTGCAGAGGATGGAGAGTAGAGAAGGGCAATTTAAAAAGAGGCTGTTGCAGTAGTCAAGCCTAGAGAGAGACAGAGCTCTAGAGACAGTGAGCCTCTAGGGAAAAGAGAGAAAAGGAAGAATACCTCTGAGGATGTGCAGTTGGTAGTTTGAATTCTTAGAGACGTTGGAGATGTGAGGAGAAAAGGAGAGTGTGAAGTTGAACATAACCCCGAGGTTCTTAGCCTCACAGGTGGGAGTAGGAAGAGGGCCAAGGGAGGCTGGCCAGAGAGTGAAGGGAAAGAGGGGTGCAGGTGTGCCGATGAGGAGGATCTCCGTCTTGCTGGCATTCAGGCAGAGATTAATGGCGGCGCATCACTCTTGGATTGCAGACAGGCAATCCTGGGTGAGAGAAGGAGAAGAGGCGGCAGACGGGTGCTTGAAAGCAAGCTTGGTGTCATTTGCATAGCACTGGAAGTTGATGCAGAGAGCAGCAATGCTGTGGGCGAGAGGTGCTGTCATGATGCCTACCCTCGGGGAACCAGACCAGGTCCAGCAACCCCGGAAGCAGGCATCACGTTATTTTGAGCAAGCCCAAAAACCCCTGCTAGGGGCTGTTTGGGTGCGGTCCTGGCGCCTATGGCGCCAAGCTCATATGGAGAGTCAGTCCTGGTGCCATAGGCGCCAGGCTCATAGAGTAGAACTTACCTGATGCAGACCATGCTGCGAGCTTACCTGATGCAGACCATGCTGCAGAGCTCCAAGCCAAATGAGGCTTGGAAGGGACCATTGTCATGATGCCTACCCCCGGGGACCCAGACCACGCCCAGCAACCCCGGAAGCAGGCATCAAGTTATCC
This sequence comes from Ambystoma mexicanum, assembly GCF_040938575.1. NCBI lineage: Eukaryota > Metazoa > Chordata > Amphibia > Caudata > Ambystomatidae > Ambystoma > Ambystoma mexicanum. The sequence goes on from NC_090939.1 coordinate 943,359,198, forward strand.
TAAGCAAGCCCAACAACCCCTGCTAGGGGCTATTTGGGTCCGGTCCTGGAGCCTATGGCACCAGGCTCATATGGAGAGTCAGTCCTGGCGCCATAGGCACCAGGCTCATAGATTAAAACTTACCTGATGCAGACCATGCTGCAAACTTACCTGATGCAGACCATGCTGCAAGAGCTCCAAGCCAAAAGAGGCTTGGAAGAGACTACTTTACTTAGGGACTATTTTTTACTTGGGCGGAGCTGGGGAGGAATACTTACCTGGGATTACTTTGGAAGGCTATTTAAACCACGCCCGCTCCTAGAAAAAGGGAGAAAGAAGGAGAAAAGGTTAGAACAAGAGCAATACCTTTAATCCTTACCTGAATTCCCGATCCATCGCGCCTTCGAGCTGGAAGAAAGAAGTTATTTTATGCGCGTCGCCTCGCCTGCTGCAGCGCCGCGCTGAACTCACCGGCCTACGCAGCATCTTCACATTCCACCGCATCCTCCTGCATGTTCCCGCCGCACTCCGGCACCTAAGGAGAAGACAAGAACAGCAAGGTGAGCCAAGGGAATACACAGAGGAATATTAGTTACCCCCCCATAGACTTACCTGATTTTACCACCGGGGGTACTATTCCTCTTCACGGGTCGGCGCAGCTTCCACTGCATCTTCGCCGAACCCCGGCCCCTAAGGGGAAACAAAAGGACAGCAAGGTGAAACAAAGGGACTAACAAGGGGAACCCTACTCACCACAAAAGACTTACCTGATTTTACCGCCGGAGGTATTATTCCCCAAGACTTCATACTTTCTCTCAGCGCCCGAATAAGGGAGAAAGCAACAGGTTACATATTGACATTATTTTATCGAACTGTGTTGGAAAATACAAATCCTTACCAGAATACTACCGGTTGCCACGAGGAACTCTTCATTAGGGTCAAGCTGCAACCTGCAAGGAATCGGACAAGAGTGAAAGTCAGGCTTTTAAACTCTTACTAACTTTATACTTACGGCGTCTTGCCGGGAATCTCAGAGTCAATATTGTTCTGGAACTCACCAATTCCTTCGAGCCAGTGAAGCAACTGGTTATCAACGCGCCCCTGCGCTCAATGCAGGATGGAGAGCTCATCTTTTCAAACCATCAGGTGAGACTATAAGAGGGGACATCAAAGGCGATCTGTGGGGAGAACAGCGGGGGTGGGGGGATTTACGCTCAACTCCATGGGTGGTTAATTCCCTTTCTCCATTTGCAGAAGAATATTCCTATGGGCCAAGCAAAAGAAGCTAGTTGGGCCAGTCCGGTCAGTCATCTCAGCCCCACGCGTCACATTGGTGGAGACCGCAGCTGTCCAGTTCCGATCGACGCCTCTGTGGGAGCCAGGTGAGCGTAACAACTATTTTACCTAGGGACTATTTTTTTACTCGGGTGGGGCTGGGGAGGAATACTTACCTGTGACTACTTTGGAGGCTATTTAAACCACGCCCGAAGAGCAGCACACGCTTCGCATTAATCTGCACCCAGCAGCGTAACGCTCACCGTGTCTGCAAGCCTGCATCCATTCTTCTGCCACGCCCGCTTCAAGTTTGCATCCCCTAGAAAAAAGGAGGAACAGAAGGAGAAGAGGTTAGAATAGGAGCAAAACCTTCAATCCTTACCTGAATTCCGGATCCAGCGCGCCTTTGAGCTGGAAGAAAGAAGCATTTTACGCGCCGCCTCACCTGCTGCAGCACCGCGCTGAGCTCACCGGCCTTTGCAGCATCCTCACGATCCAATGCATCCTTCTGCACGTTCCCGCCGCACTCTGGCACCTAAGGGGAACAGAAGAACAGCAAAGGTGAGCCAAGGGAATAAACAGAGGCAATAGTAACTACCCCCATAGACTTACCTGATTACAGCTGGGGGTACTATTCTTCTTCACGGGTCGACGCAGTCTCCATTGCATCCGTGCCATACCCCGGCCCCTAAGGGGAACAAAAGGACAACAAGGTGAGACGAAGGGACAAACAAGGGGAACTCTTCTCACCACAATAGACTTACCTAATTTTACCGCCGGAGGCATTATTCCCCGAACTTCATATTTTCTCTCCACACCTTAATAAGGGAGCAAGCCACAGGTTACATTCTGGCCTTATTTTATTGAACTGTGTAGGATAAACCAAATCCTTACCTGAACTTCGTTAGTTACCACGAGGAACTCTTCGCTGGGGTCAAGCTGCAAACTGCAAGGAATCGGACAAGAGTGAAAGTCAGACATGTGAACTCTTACGAACTACATACTTTTCGGAGTCAATATTGTTCTAGAACTCACCAATTCCTTCGAGCCAGTGAAGCAACTGGTTATCAACATGCCCCTGCGCTCAATGCAGGATGGAGAGCTCATCTTTTCAAACCACCTGGTGAGACTATAAGAGGTGACATCAAAGGTTATCTGTGGGGAGAACAGCAGGGGTGGGGAGATTTACGCTCAACCCCACGGATGGTTAATTCCATTTCTCCATTTACAGAAGAATATTCCTACGGGCCAAGCAAACGAAGCTAGGTGGGCCAGTCCAGTCCGTCATCTGGGCCCTACGCGTCACATTGGTGGAGACCGCAGATGTCCAGTTCAGATCAACCCCCTGTGGGAGTCAGGTGAGCGTAACAGAATGCAAAGCCTACCCAGAAATTCCCACCCGGGCGTTATGGATACCTCAGAGACTGACCAATTGGCCCAATTACTAGGGGAACTGAGGGCTGAAGTGCATTCTGCCCATCAAGAAACCAATGCTCTTAGGAGAGAACTGATTTTGTCAAAGGAGCAAACTGATGACCTTGCTAGGCAACTATTGCAAAGCCAGGCTGGACAAGCACCCCTACCTGGTTCCGGGGGAAATCCAGCTCCTGTGTTATCAAGTAACCCTGTGCAAATAAACCTACCAGGAAATATTCCATTAGCCCCACCCGAACGCTTTGCCGGAGATCCCAAAAGGTTCGCCGTGTTTATGAACCAATGCCGCTTGCACTTTTTATGCAGACCTGGAGCCTTCCCAAACGATCAAGCCAAGGTAGCCTTTGTATTGTCATATCTCAGCGGCAGTGCAGCTGATTGGTCAATTCCACTAGTTACTCAGGATGACCCAATTCTTCAGGATTTTCAGGGCTTTCAAACTAGCATGGAAAGACTATTTGCCCGGCACTCCCAAGGACAGGCCCTGGATAACGAACTTTTGTCCTTACGACAGGGTAACCAGGACCTTCTATCCTACATCGTGACCTTTAATGGGTTAATAGTGGAAACTGGATGGCCAGAGGTAAAACGAATCACGTTATTTCATCGAGGGCTTTGAGGAGAACTCAAGGATGTCTTGGCTCAAGTCGTGAACCCACCTCAAGACTGCGCTGAATAAATAGACTTAGTAGTCCAGTTAGATCACAGACTTCAGAACAGAAAGGCTGATCAAGCCAAGTTTGAGAATCGGGTGTTGGTCAAAACCCACGCTAACCCCAAAGGAGCAGATGCTTCAGAACCCATGCAAATCGGAGGGGTTAAAGGACCCTTAACCCAGAAGGAAATCGAAAGGAGACAGCAAATGCAATTGTGTCTACATTGTGGAACCTCTGGACATTTTCTACGGGATTGCCCTGTAAAACCACCCAAGAAGGTGGTAGGAGCTGCTGATAAAAGCCATATGGAGTCAGACTCAGGAAACGACCACGCCCGACAAGCATAGAGGTCCGCTTGCCGAGCTTAAAGAAGGATACTCAGACCTCCCATTTCATCATACCAATGGTCCTCGTAGATCCAGGGCAGGCATCTTGTATGCACACAGTAAGGGCATACATTGATAGCGGGGCCATCGGAAACTATGTGGACTATGAATTGGCTTCCAGGATGAATCTACCTCTCTGCCGAAAAACCACCTCAGATGTCATCACCACAGTTGATGGAACTGAAATTGCCTCTGGGCCTGTAACTCATTCCACCGCAGAGATGACACTATTGGGTCAGGATTGGCAACGAGAGACTATTGTATTTGATCTAATCAAAGCCCCACAGTTCCAAATAATACTGGGGATACCTTGGTTGGAAACACATAATCCTTGTATTGATTGGCGAGAGAAGAGAATAACCTTCCCGGATTGTGCACAAACCTGTTACCCAAAGAAAAATCAGAACGCAGGCCTGACCACAGCAACCACAGCAGTCATGCAACTACCTCCAGAATACCAAGCCAGAATACCAAGAATTCCAGGATGTCTTCCAAAAGGAATAGGCAAACACCTTACCTTCTCACAGATCGGACGATTGTCAAATCGATCTCATACCCGGTGCACAACCCCCTTGTAGCAGGATCTATGCCCTTACGGAACCTGAGAACCTTCACCTACGACAATACTTAGACCAGTACCTTGCCGTTGGCTTTATTCGCCCATCCAAGTCCCCTGCATCTTCAGCTTTGTTCTTTGTACCCAAAAAGGAAGGTGACCTCAGAACGTGCATTGAACCAGATAACTGTTAAGAACCCATACCCGCTGCCTCTGATCCATGAACTACTAGACCAAGTGAAGGACGCTTGTATATACACTAAATTAGATCTCCGGGGGGCATACCATATGGAACGTGTAAAAGAGGGCGACGAATGGAAGACTGCTTTCCACACTAAGTATGGGTTATTTGAATACCAGGTGACGCCTTTCGGGTTGTGCAATGCACCAGCAGCCTTCCAATACTTCATGAACGATGTCCTTCGTGAACTCACTGACGTTTGAGTTGCCGTGTTTATCGATGATATTCTAGTATACTCCTCTTCAGAATCTGACCATGTGAAGCACGTCCGAGCAGTCGTTGAGAAATTGCGCCAGCACAAACGATATGCAAAACTAGAAAAATGCGTTTTTCATGCCACCGAAGTTGAATTCCTTGGGTTTATCCTGACCCCAAACGGAGTCTGAATGGATTCACGAAAGGTGGACGCAATCCTTAAGTGGCCATCACCAAGCTCAGTTAAAGGAGTACAAAGCATGCTCGGCTTTGCCAATTTCTACCGCAGATTCATCCCAGATTTTTCACATGTCGTACATCCCATCACAGCACTCCTGCGAAAAAATAAACACTTTATGTGGACTGAAGAAGCTTACAATCCCTTCCAAGAGCTGAAAGTGAAATTCACGTCTGCACCTGTGTTAAAGCACCCGCGCCCTGTACTTCCATACATAGTGGAAACTGATGCATCCAGTCTAGCCATGGGAGCTGTCCTGTCTCAAAAGGACCCTGAAACTGGCCAGCTTCACCCAGTAGCATTTTGGTCCAGAAGGTTCTCGGCACCCGAGTTAAACTATGCGGTTACCGACAAGGAGTTATTAGCCATTAAATCCGCCTTCAAGCCTTGGCGGCACTATCTTCTCGGTGCCAGGCATACCATTACTGTTATCACCAATCACCGGAACTTACAGTATTTAAAAACAGCCAAGGCCCAATCGTCACGTCAACTCCGATGGGCATTGTTCTTTGCCGAGTTCGATTTCGTGATAACCCATCAACCAGGTTGTAAGAATGGTAAAGCAGACGCCTTATCCCGAATACGGATGGGAGAGGCAGAAGTGAACCCAGAACCAGTACCTATAATTTCCGAACAAAGGATTCTTGGCATGACTACTCTACAGACACTAGAGGACATTCAGGTAAAGATCCAGCAACTCTTTGATCCTACAGCCCTGCAGGATTGGGTGAAGAAAGGCCCGGACTACTCTGTCACCAATGATCTGCCTTATTACCAAGGGAAGCTATTTCTGCCACACAAGGAACTACAAGAGCTAGTCATTTCCCTTTATCATGATACCCTAATGGAGGGGCACCCAGGTATTGCAAGAACTAAAGCTAAAATTAAAACACAATTCTGGTGGCCCACCTGGCGAAAGGATATTAAATCATTTGTGATGTCTTGTGGCATTTGCGCCCAAAACAAAAGTCAAAAGAAAAAACAGCTGGACTCTTACAACCTTTAGACATTCCGCCTACACCATGGCCCACCTTATCGTTAGACTTTATTACCGATCTACCTCCTTGTAATGGGTTTAACACCATTCTAGTTATTGTGGATCTTTTTTTCCAAGATGGCCCACTTTATTCCTTTAAAAGGACTACCTTCAGCCTCAATCCTGGCCAAAGAATTCCTCGAAAACATTGTTCGCATACATGGATTTCCGTCCGTGTTGGTCTCTGACTGGGGCAGTCAATTAATTTCACATTTCTGGAAGAAATGTCAATTGGTGCAAATCGACGTGAGATTATCGACCAGTCACCACCCCCAGACCGATGGCCAAACGGCGAGGACCAACCAGACTCTTGAACAATACCTGCGTTGTATGTTACATCAGACTGAGAGTAATTGGAAGGACATTCTTTGGATCGCCGAATATGCATACAATAATTCAGTGCATTCTGGAACTGGACAAAGCCCCTTTTATACCCTATATGGGCACCACCCTCGAACCTCAGACCTTGACTCACCCCAACACTTAGAAATGCCCGCAGTGGACCATCTACACACTACGTTTACACAAGCCTTTAAGGAGGCAACTGCACATTTAAAACAGGCGAAGGAGAAATATAAGAAAGATGCTGATCGGCATAGAAGTGATACTCCACAGTAGCAGATAGGGGACCAAGTATGGTTGGCCACAAAACACATACCTCTCAAGGGAACGTGGACCTTTAACCCTAAATATTTGGGACCTTACTCTATTAAGGCCATTATCAACCCGGTGGCAGTCAAGTTGGACTTACCTGCTAATATGCAAATTCACCCCGTCTTTCATGTGTCACTTTTGAAGCCAGTGCAACCAGGGACAAGACTAACCAAGCCACCAGACCCCATCCTTATAGACGGGGAACCCGAATTTGAAGTTAAGAACATCCTGGACTCCAAGATGGTGAAGTCAAAACTTTTTTATTTAATCAACTGGAAGGGTTACGGACCACAGGAAAGGTCTTGGGAACCTAGTGACCACGTGCATGCACCTCGATTGGTGAAAAGATTCCACCGAAATTTCCCAGACAAACCAAAACCACGGGGAAGAACGACTTTAGGAGGGGCCTCGGGGGAGGAGGGGTGCTGTCATGATGCCTACACCCGGGGAACCAGACCAGGTACAGCAACCCCAGAAGCAGGCATCAAGTTATTTTGAGCAAGCCCAAAAACCCCTGCTAGGGGCTGTTTGGGTGCGGTCCTGGCACCTATGGCGCCAGGCTCATATGGAGTCAGTCCTGGCACCATAGGCGCCAGGCTCATAGAGTAGAACTTACCTGATGCAGACCATGCTGCAAGCTTACCTGATGCAGACCATGCTGAAGAGCTCCAAGCCAACTGAGGCTTGGAAGGGACTATTTTACCTTGGGACTATTTTTTACTCGGGTGGGGCTGGGGAGGAATACTTACCTGGGACTACTTTGGAGGCTATGTAAACCACGACCGAAGAGCAGCACACACTTCGCGTTAATCTGCATCCAGCAGCTTAACAATCACTGTGTCTGCAAGCCTGCATCCAGTCTTCTGCCAAGCCCGCCTTGAGTCTGCAGCCCCTAGAAAAAAGGAGGAACAGAAGGAGAAGAGGTTAGAATAAGAGCAAAACCTTCGATCCTTACCTGAATTCCAGATCCACCGCGCCTTCTAGCTGGAAGAAAGAAGCATTTAACGCACGCCGCCTCGCCTGCTACAGCGCCGCGCTGAACTCACTGGCCTTCTCGGCATCCTCACCATCCACCGCATCCTTCTGCACGTTCCCGCCGCACTCTGGCACCTAAGGGGAACACAAGAACAGCAAAGGTGAGCCAAGGGAATAAACAAGGCAATAGTAACTACCCCCATAGACTTACCTGATTACCGCCGGGGGTACTATTCCTCTTCACGGGTCGGCACAGTCTCCATTGCATCCTCGCCGTCCCCCGGCCCCTAAGGGCAACAAAAGGACAACAAGGTGAGACGAAGGGACAAACAAGGGGAACTCTTCTCACCACAATAGACTTACCTAATTTTACCGCAGGAGGCATTATTCCCCGAACTTCATATTTTCTCTCCACACCTGAATAAGGGAGCAAGCCACAGGTTACATTCTGGCCTTATTTTATTGAACTGTGTAGGATAAGCCAAATCCTTACCTGAACTTCATCAGCTACCACGAGGAATTCTTCGCTGGGGTCAAGCTGCAAACTGCAAGGAATCGGACAAGAGTGAAAGTCAGACATGTGAACTCTTACGAACTACATACTTTTCGGAGTCAATATTGTTCTGGAACGAACCAATTCCTTCGAGCCAGTGAAGCAGCTGGTTATCAGCGCCCCCCTGCGCTCAATGCAGGATGGAGAGCTCATCTTTTCAAACCATCAAGTGAGACTATGGGAGGGGACATCAAAGGGGATCTGTGGGGAGAACAGCGGGGGTGGGGGGATTTACGCTCAACCCCACGGGTGGTTAATTCCCTTTCTCCATTTACAGAAGAATATTCCTACGGGCCAAGCAAACAAAGCTAGGTTGGCCTGTCCAGTCCGTCATCTCTGCCCTACGCATCACATTGGTGGAGACCGCAGCTGTCCAGTTCAGATCGACGCCTCTGTGGGAGTCAGGTGAGCGTAACAGGTGGCAGGTATTGGTTGAACAACCGGGGGAAAGGTTAAACCCCTGAGGAACACTCACCAAGCTCCGTCAACATCGCTTGTTTGCAAAGCTTGAAAAATGCTTTTTTCACATCACTGAAGGAGAATTTCTTGGTTTTATCCTTACTCCAGGAGGCATCAGAATGAACGTGCACAAGGTAGATGCCATTCTGAAATGGCCTTCACCGACGTCTCTGAAAGGGGTACAAAGCATGCTGGGCTTTGCGAACTTCTACCGCCGGTTCATCCCAGACTTCTGTCAGGTTGTGCACCCAATAACAGTACTATTACGAAAAAACAATAAAAAGTTTGCTTGGACCGAAAAAGCAGAAGAAGCCTTTCAGGAACTTAAACGAACGTTTACCTCCGCTCCAATCCTGCAACATCCTCGTCCATACGTCGTTGAAACTGATGCGTCCAGTCTCGCAATGGGGGCTGTCCTTTCACAGAGAGACCCGGAAACCGGCCAGCTACATCCTGTGGCCTTCTGGTCGAAAAGGTTCTCACCTCCAGAGATTAATTATGCCATCACGGACAAGGAACTCCTGGCTATCAAATCCGCCTTTAAAGCCTGGAGGCACTACTTTCTGGGGGCCAGACACACCATTACAGTCATCACAGACCCCCAAAACCTGCAATATCTCAAAACAGCCAAGGCCCAGTCCTCGCGCCAATTACGGTGGGCCCTTTTCTTCGCCGAATATGATTATGTAATCACATTTCGACCAGGAGTCAGAAACGGAAAGGCGGATGCCTCATCTCGCATGGGCATAGATTAAATAGTATATCCTGCATGCCTTTCTTTGTTTAAAATGTTTCTTTTTTCTCCCTAGGGTATGCGGAGCTTCAGCGCGACGAACTGGCTTGGTTGAGCCCCGCTGGTAAATGATGGCGCATTAAGAGCGCTATGATGCGGTAAGTAAGCGCTATGCGCAGCGCTGCAAAGTCTTGCCTTTCCTTCCTTGTAGGTCGCGGTGTTCTTCAGCGCAAGTGGAATGTCCGGAGTGGTGCCAGCCGAGAGGCGACCAGCCAGGTAAACCTTTTGAGCAGTTCGTAATTTGTAAATGTCTCTACAGCTTTCTTTAATGTTGCCTCTATCTTCCTCTTTCAGGTCGTTCTGTCCGGGAGGCGTGCAGATTCGAGGAAGCTGTTCTCAGTAGCTGCGAGTGTTTAAAGATGGAGACTGCAGGTAAGATGATACTGCTAATGATGTTCCTTTTGTCTCCTTGCAGGTTCTGCTTCTCCGAGGTTCGAGGGAATAGCTGGACACGGTGAGCGTCACGTTGCAAGCTGCAAAGTAACACGAAGCATGTTCTGCAGTCAGGGTGTGGTTTATATAGCCCAGGTAAAGTAGTAGCAGGGAAAGTAGTCCCAGGCCTGCCACACCCAAAACACTAGACCGCATAGCTTGGTTCCTAGGAAACCAAGCTATGTGGATGACTCCATGTTGGCTGACAATACAATAAAGTAGTTCCCAAGCACATTGTTGTTCATGGTGTATGAGCCTGGCGCCATAGGCGCAAGGACTGGCCCAATGAGGGCTTTTGAAGAGGATGCCAGGCTCTAGAGGCCCGAGTCCTGACTCCACCTGGTCAATGGGTTTGCCAGAGAGGGTTTTGGGTGAGGGTCGTGACAGAGGTAGAGAGAGTGAGATGAGAGGAGAAAGTGGTCACTCCAGGAGAGAGGAGTGGTGAGAGGGTTAGAGAGGGTGAGGTCTGAGGAGATCAGAACATCAAGAGTGTGCCCTGCAGAGTGAGTCGGGCCAGAGGGAAAAACAGAGAGAGAGAGAGAGAGAGAGAGAGAGAGAGAGAGAGAGAGAGTGTTTCAAAGGTCGTAAAGAGTCCCATGGCGGGACAGGAAGCATCCAGGTGGATGTTGAAATCTCCAAGGAGGAAGAGTTGAGTGGTCGAGGCCTTGAGGGAGGAAGAGGTCTGTACACTCGGAGAGGAAGGGGGAGGGGGAGATCTGACCAGGCGGCCGGTAGATGGTAGCCACTGTAAGAGAATGGCCAGGAGAGAGAGAGAGCCTACAAACCAGGCATTCAAAGGAGGAGTAGGCTTGCATATGAATGATAGAGGCAGGAAAGCACTCAGGGAAGATCACAGCTACACCCCCCAACAGAAAAGTGGGATCAGTGGGAACAGTTGTATCTGGGCGTGGAGAGGATCTTGTAGCCATCAGGAAGCCGAGTGTCAAAGCTTGTAACAGAGCTGGCCATGAACCATGTCTTGGTGAGAACAAGGACATCAAGGTCGAGTTCTTCCAGGAGATGGCAGATGTCAGAGGAGTGTTGAGAAGGTTTCATCCTTGAAAGACTTCCGAGTAGGGGGAACAAATCAGAGGTACTCCCTGCGGAGGTGTAGAAGGCGCCCTAGGGAGGGCAGAGGAGGTAGGAGGAGAGGACAAGGTAGCCGAGGAGGAGGACGAGGGCACCAGAATAGTGGCAGAGGGTGGAGGCAAGGGCGCAGAAGAAGGGAGAGAAGGGATAGCAGGAGAGGAAAAGAAATTGATGAGGTGCAGGAAGCGTCTATCAAAGAGGAGGAGGTCGGCCTGAGGGCCTTGGACCAAGGCGATGCCATTGAGGTAAACATTGATGATGACGTTAGAGGAAAGGAAGGAAGCCAGGTGGGCCTCCCACTGGGTGCCACCATTAATGCGAGAGGAAGAGTAGCGAGAGAGCACAGAGACCATATGAGGAGTCCATAGGTCAGGCGAAGGAACGACAGAGGATGTTGGTGAGGGTCTGTCTGGAGGAAGCGCTGGTGTAGGTATCAGCGATAGAGAGGCCTGGGTTGGAGACCAGGTTATCCTTTTTGAACTTCTTCCTACCTGACATAGTGAGAAGGGGAGGATAGTCGTTAGAGAAACAGTTGGAGAATAAAGGAGAAACAGAGAGCATCATAGGTGATGTGGAAGAAGAGGAGAGAGAAGAGGAGGTGGGTGGGGAATGAGGGAAGAGCATAAGAGGGGGTTGGGGCTACTAGGGGAGAACACGGGGTGCAAGCAGAAGAGGCGGTAGAAGACAGGAACAGCAGGACAGCTGAAAACACAATGCAGTCACTGGGCACAGCTACATTTGAAACTTGCAGGACAGATGAAAACATCCACTTGACACTCCATATAAGATGGTGTGTGCCAATCTCTTAGACTAAAAGGTTTTAGGAGAGATACCAAGTATCTCTATCCTTAAGAACTGTAGTTACTCTAGGATATAGAATAGAATCTCAAAGTTGGACCCAAGGGGTCCCCACAACACTGCCCATAAGGAGCTGTGTGCTGCAATAGTAAAATACAGATGCCTTGAGAGATATAGAGGAAAGTAGACTCCATAGAACAGGTAAAACACAGAGAACAGAGTTCAAAAGACAGAGCCCATAAGAATGAATGAGTGGAAAAAGGCCCCACTCATTCAGGATTAAAGAAAAAGGTCCAGAAGTCCTGCTAAAAGTGCTGAGAGTCTCACTGGGAGAGGGGATGAAGAATAGAAATGAGAAATCTCCCTAAAACTAATGAACGCTCCTGTGGCTCCCCTGTCCTAGACAAGAAGTATGCAATATGCCACTTTAAATTGTTTTTACAACATGGGGTTCACTCAGTGCTGGGCTAACAGACTACATTGGCAGGCAACTGTAAAATGTTCAGGCAGCTGCCACCAACCAGAATAGCTGTCTTTCTTTGGGCGAGTAAAGATGGTTTCCACTTGCTAAAATGTACAGACTCAACAACGAAAACAGGTTCTTCAAAATCATGTTTACATGGTCTGTGTTTTCAGTTGGACATCAAGATAAAACTCAAACATTCCAGGGTATCTTGCTTTCAGTGTTTTTTCCACACGCCCTATAAGAACTATAGGTATATGCACATCAAGTGAGATGTCATTAGAAGTGCATGGCATGGGGCGAGAAGTGGTTGCTATGCCAACTGTAACAGGCACATTTCAGTTGTATTTAGGGTTTGTGTTTGGACCATTATAACTCTTCAACTAAAGTTTGTTCTGTGAATTTCGAACGTCTTCAATATTGAAAGTTAATACCAACCAAAAATAATAAGCATCTCAAAAGGATTTGTTTATGGTTCAATGTCATTCTAAGTTCTGCATGGGGTGCAGAAATGTGCATATCCCGGGCCCCTGGGTCTGGAAACCTACCTATAGGTCTGAAAACCCCACAGGCACATATTTCTCAAAATGGCATATTCCAACGTTGTGTGGCAATCCCCTGTTCTCTCCAGGGCCTGGATATGCCACAAAATGCTGCAAATGCCCCTTTCAAAGGTTTTCTTAGCTCCAAAGCTTAATCAAACATGGTGGCGGGGCGCACATATTTCATTCAACCTGTCTTCAGCCAATGACATTTCTGGATTCCTATCAGTTGGGTCCTGCTTGGAAGTAAACAAAGCCAGGGCTGTTTGGTTCCTTGTGGCGGTATATGCGGGGTGCTGCAGAGACCCCTGCATCACTGGGTCCATGCACCTACTTGAGTCAGGTCGGCCCATGCCTAAGGCGCATGCTGTTCCCTTAGCAGCCTGGAACTAGGTCAATGTGTGAACCCTAAAGCCAGACCTACAGGCTTTGGCCATGGGACGAATGCCTCAGCATTAAGCATACATCTATTATTAGAACCCACGTAGCCAAAAAACTCAAACGTAAAAGCCTTCCCAAAAATGTTACACCTGCATGAGGGTAGACTAGTATGAAACATAACATGTTCGGACAACAGCGGCAAGATCTCTCCACAGATCCGCAGACCAATACTGCAATCCCAAACTCTGCTAGAATGGTACTGGAGGAGGGAACTGCAGCAAGAGATTCCAGCGCAGGGTAGGCTCCGACCTACAAAAGGGATTCAATGCACACTGCCCCCCAGAGTTCACTGTGAACCAGAGGATGTGGCTACAGAGGCAGAGAGAAGTGCTGGCACCTGGGAAATGTCAAAGATTACTTCTGCCACGTGGAAATAAGAGCAGAGCCATCGGGAACGCGCATGGAGCTACGAACAAGGCAGGACTTCCACCCGGAATCAAACATGTTCCGTCCATTTTACAAGTGCCCGGTGACATGGGCCAGGGGGAGGATGAACCACTTACCAGCACAACCAGTACAGAGACACATCTGAGGTGTGAAAGACACCATATTCCTTCTCAGTGAGAGGGGCACTATGACCCTCAGGAGAGAGAGAGTGCAAGCGAGCACAAGCAAGTGAACATGTCCCCAGTGTGAAGGGCTCTAAATAAGGAAGGAATCCTGGTAGTCACTAGACCACTGCTAGGTGGAAATAGTGTGTACTCTGTCTATGCCCGGGACGGGAAAACCATCAAATTATATCTGAGACAGAGCTCCAAAATAGGTTGCACACCTGGGTAGATTACTAAAAACACTATATATAAACTTTAATTAGATACATATTAAGAATTAATAATACACACAATTAATATCAATCATCACCAGACTATTAAGTACAATACAAAAAGGATGTGATCATCACATAAAAGAACATAGGATTTCGGTAATAAGAATCAAATGGTTGGTCGACATAAAGTGAGCAATACATTGAGCATATAGCTGATACTGTATCAGTTTCTAATCACTACTAGATAACACAAGTTTTTGTTTTCCTGTATAGATCCAGAAAAAAGTCTTGACATGTTTCTGTTCTGTTCTTGGGCAAGTTATTCACAGAACATTCATCAGTGTGAAGGGCACCATATCCCTTCTAAGTGAGGGGGCATTTTAACCCTGATAGACAGCAATCCAGCACGTCCCCAGTGTGAAGGGCACCATATCCCTTCTAAGTGAGGGGGCACTTTAATCCTCTCGTCCCAAGTGTGAAGGGCACCATATCCCTTCTGAGAGAAACAAGTACAAAAATCATGAGAAGAGGCAGCAGTCAAGCATGGCAACCACTCACAGGTGTGAAGGGCAGCATATCCCTCCTGCGCAAGAAGGGCACTATTGCCATTAGGATAAAAAGTGATAAAGCAACTCTTGCAGTGGGACGAACACTATATTGCCTATAAAGTGAGAGGGGGGGCACAGCGGCATAGGAGACCTCGTATTAAGCCAGGGCACTAGATCTCCAGATCAGCAAGCAGTGTGCCAGTCGGTATCATTCTTGCGTGCATCACAAGTAGGGAGCAAGTCTTATAACGATATGCTGTAAACTGGCCAATTAAGTGGCCAGGTGCTATAGCCCTGAGACTGGGAGCTGGGTAGAGAAGGAGCGGATGACTATATCCCTGAGAAGTGGACGGGGATTATATCCCTGAGACTGCGAGCTGGGTAGAGAAGTAGGTGTGAACTATATCCCTGAGAAGTAGCTGGACTATATCGATTGTGAGTTGGGTAGAGAAGTAGCTGGGAATTATATCCCTGAGACTGTGAGCTGGGTAGAGAAGTTGGTGGGGACTATATCCCTGAGACTATGAGCTGCCTAGAGAAGTAGCTGGGGATTTTATCCCTGAGATTGTGAGCTGGGTAGAGAAGTAGCTGGGGACTATATCCCTGAGACTGTGAGCTGGGTAGAGAAGCAGCTGGGGACTATATCCATGAGACTGTGAGCTGGGTAGAGAAGCAGCTGGGGACTTTATCCCTCAGACTGTGTGCTGGGTAGAGAGAAATTGTGTTGTGCTTTCGAGAGCCTGGGGGGCACCAATACCCCACAATAGTGCAACCCTAAAAATGTATTATCTTTTCGATCATAACACCATTTATTTAGACCAAACCCAGGAAGGGTATTCTTGTTCGGTTGTAGATAAACCCTGAGTTCCTGAAGACACTCTTCCCATCGTTTGTGTGTGAGAAAATAAAATAGGAGGCAAATACCACCTCTAGAGTGAGGTGGTTTTGGTTGATACCCGACAAGCTGCACGGCCAGAAAGTTCTGAACTCAATGTGGAGCTATTGTGGGGATTTGTAAAAAGAAAAAGTCTGCATGGATTTCCATCAAAACAGATGCAGATCATGAATGCCAGCTTATTGGGTAAGCTTGGGGCACATCCACCTAGCAGTTGTTGCTGTGTGCTAGAGGGTGTCCGGTCAAAGGATCGACACCAAAGGACTGAAAACAAAAGGATCGAATTATTTTTTTTAATTACATTTTTTTTGGGGGGGTTTCGTTTATGGAAAAAAAAGTGGTTTTTACCACAAAAACCGGGGTTGGGGAGGGGACCCCCCCCTCCCAAAAAAATCCTTTTGTTTTTGGTCCTTTGGTGTCAACCCTTTGACCATTCGATCCTTTGGTTGTCGATCCTTTGACCTACAACCGTGCTAGAGTAAACATTCCCTATTGGAGTTTTCATGGGAAATGCAATGTTTAGGAGCCACCCTATAACTCCCACTGTCCCCTGCACAGAACATCACAACATGTTTCCAAAAAATGATAGAGTTGGAGGAATATTTTGGGGGCAGGGGAGTTTCATGCATCTCAAAATGGTGCTGTTTCTATGGGTAATCCAACGTATTCATAGCTACAGGGTTACACACACACGCACACACACACACACACACAAACACACGTCAAAGAGAAGTTGCACTGTTAGGAGCTATGCATAACTAACATGAAAACACACCCCTTGAGATATTCCACCCATTGCTCAAACGTTTTACATAAACCACTGTCCTGGTGGAAATGTATTTGTATTTTATTGTTTATATAGCGCTCATCAAACATGGAACATAGAAGCAATAAAATATGCATGAATCAAACCGGAAAAACAGCATGTGGAACAATTTGCATTTGGGAAGGAAGAGGAGAGGAGAGGTATGGGAAGGAGAAAAGGGAAATGGAAAAGGGAGTAGAGAGAGTAGTAGGGAGGGTGGAGCTCATAGGGGAGACAGGGAAAGATAAAGGAACAGGAAGATGGAGTGGGGAGGAGAAAGAAGAGGAGGAAGGGGAGAGAAGTCAGGGAGGGGGGTGAAGAAGGAGTGATTTTAAGGAGGAACGGAAGGAGGAATAGGTGGACAAGGAGCGGATAGTGAAAGGAAGGGAATTCCAGTGTAGGGGGGCAAGGAGCTGGAAGCAGCGGAAACGAGAAGAGGCACAAGGAGGGGAACAGAGAGTAAAAAGAGATCAGCAGAGCGTAGGGAGCGAGAGGGGGCATAGAAGGAGAGAAGAGAGGAGAGACAGGGAGGGGTAAAGTCATGAAGAGATTTAAAAACGAGACAAAGGAAGTGGAATTTAAGTTGGGAGTGGAAGGGAAGCCAGCCTAGGTTGGAAAGTGAATTGGAGATGGAAACCTGGGGCGAGAGATGACAGAGGGTACGGATGGCAGAGTGGTAGAGGGATTTAAGGGGGGCAAGATAGGAAGAGGGAAGACCGAAAAAGAGAGAAGAACAGTAGAAAAGGCGAGAAAAGATGAGGGAAGAGATTAAGAGTTTGGTGGCATGGAAAGTGAGAGGGGAACTGACTTTACGAATATTAAAGAGGTGATAGCGACAGAAGCGAGTAGTAAGGGAAATGTGATAAGTAAAGGAAAGAGAAGAGTCAAAGTAGATTCCTTGATTCCGAGCATGAGCGGGAATAGGAAGATCAGATGGGGGGAAATGAATGGAAGGAGCGGGGGAGTGAAATGTCACTTGACCATACTGGATCCAGGTGCTAACATATTGGTTGTGTACATCGCCAGCTGATAAGAAGACATTTTCACTGGTAATATTTCACATGTCAAGTGCTTTTCACCACCTACATCTCCCTGAGGTTCATTTGAAGACAATGCTGAGTGAGCGCCAGAATTTGCTTCCCTCGTTTCCCCGCCGCCCCTGTCTTGCCCTTACGCCTCTTGGTATATAGCAGAAACCTGCTCCCGCCTTTGGGATGTTACAATGCACTCTGCGACATTGTAATCTTACAGACATTGAAAACGATCATACGGATAACATGAAACAAACACACGCAATTTAATTGGCAGATATGTGGGGTATAAGGAGATTTGTTTTTTCTCTAGCTCAGTGAGGCGCCATCATTATTCGTTTTTGGAAAAACGATTTAAAAGCAGATATGAAGGGCACGTTTCTTCATAATTTGTAATGAAGGTGCTGCCAGGCAAAAATGCAACAGACTCTCGGAAAAAGTATTACTCGTGTGGCTCACAATGTACTCGAGAATTCCCTGCATGCCTCCACACGTAATTATTCATCCGTTGGGAAGACTTATGTAGAGAGTAATTGCGCATCTGAAGCTACACATGGCATGGGATGGCAGCGACTACACATGTGGTGTCATAACTTACCACAGCATTTAATGGCATTGATGGGGCATTCAGAGTTGCACTTGATATATGGCAAACAAAACCTGTTGGTTTTGTCAATTCTCGTCAGTCTTGCTTTGGTGCATCCCAAAAAAGGAAGGAATGCAGATGAGCGATTGAGGTGGGCTTCCCTATTACTCCAAATCGGGCTTCCTCGTCCCAATATGACCTCTCTCCCCAGAGAGTTGCGAAGAGGAGACCCGGATGACCTGGGCATGAGTAAATAGGTTTAATGAGTTGCCCAGGTGGGGATGTGTAAAACGGAAAAGTAGTCAACAAAGAATGTATTTAATGATTAGAGCTGGGGGTGTAAAGTTCGAGGTATGGACAATGGCGCAAAAGTGGGCAATGTGAAGAGGAAGGCCAACTCGGAGCACTGGCGATTATCACATGTTATCCAGACCTTTTCTCCATCGTCACTCGCCCAGGGTATGCTGGCTCGCCGGTTTATGGAATACGATCACATGTTAACGTCGGTAATCCATCACCAATTGCGGCATGAGAACACATGATTCTATGTCAAGACGGAGGCGAGCATTATGCTTCATCTTCTCATTTATTAGCTCTCCAGCAGTTTCAACAAATCAAATAAAAAGTCCATCTTTTCGTCGAAAACCAAACGTTTTATTTATTATTTTTTTTACAAACTTCATTTCCCATCAACCCTAGGTCCCTGTTCCCAGTGTCCTGGTCATGTGACCTAGTCCTTCCTCTTCCTGTAACCTCCTCTTCTTTTCCTGCTCTCCAGAGATAAGTACCCTTTTCACTTAGCTGCGTATTGAGTCAGCATCTGTTTTGGGGTTTTTCGTTTAATTTCGGATAATTAAAGATTTTCGTTATCACATAACGCTAAGATAGTGCGGAGGGACTGCGCAGCGTAGCGATGATTACTTAATCCGTGAATAGAAGATTATCCAGCGGCCCCGTGCTGCAGTATCAGCACTCCGGGGGTTTGCCTGAGGCCGTTTCAGCTCACTCGCGTTACACGCGAGTGAGCAAAGGAGTCCCCACCCTCGTGGGGGCGGAGCAGAGTACGCAGAAGAGCCGGTCAGAGTTGGCTTCGCCCGCTCGCGGCAGACGCGAAGGAGCGAGAGCCCCCACTCTTGGGGGGGCGGAGCAAACGCTCTGGGGCATAGGAGCGACCCACGGAGAGCCGCTCGCACAGCCCATATCCTCGCGGGGGCGGGGCTTAAAGCCGGAGAACCCGGCTACTCAATTGGGAGAGCGCGAGGCCCCCTCCCTTGGAAAGGAGGGGCCAAACGCTTCGCGGGCATTGCGCTCCGGTCTCCCTTCAGTGACAGATCGAAAAAATTAACGGAAAGCCCAGAATATACTCCGGTAGGAGAGAAAGTGTATAAACACGTTACAGCTCAAGTCAGAGCATAAGGTGAACTCAGTGCCTACACTGAAGGAGAAAGAAGCTGCTTAGCAGCCCAGGTGCAACCTCAAGGGAGGAGAGTGAAGAGTGGACGTGCCAATACACCTGTTCAGGTACTATCAGGCACCTACCAGCACACAACATGGCTGAATTTGAATGGAGTGAGGAGGAGCAAGAAGCCACATACTCTGAAGACTTGGCTCAAAGCTTCAAAGATGTGCTGGGCGAATCACTCATAGAGGCAGTGGCTCTAGGGGCTAGACCCCTGCAGGAACGCCTGCAGACAATTGAATCATTCCTGAGTCAAAGAGACAGAAGCACCACATCACGAGCAAGCACGTCCACAAGGGCCGCGCCAGACGGCCCTCAGGGGTGTATTAAGGCCCGGAAGAGCGCAAACTCTTCGGACCCCTGTGAGGTTTTATACACAAAATTGGTACATAAACACAGTTAAACGGAGAATGTATATTCTTATTCCAAGGCTAACTTTTATTATCACCATTTATCTCTTCCACTTTCTTTCTGTGTTTTATTTCTTATAACTTCAAAAAAAAAGGATACAGGTGGTCTCCCGATGTCTTCTGGATAGGACAGTGTTCTTTTTGGCCAAGCGAAACAGAATAGTTCAGGTAACTCTTGTTTAGTCTTCGTATTCTTTTCTTTAACGTCTATAATAATGTTTGGGTGATTTCTCTATCTTTGTATCTCATATTCATTTCTTTTCTTTTAGTCTTTCTTTCGCCTTTTTTCAAGATTATATTATATTACCTATTCTTCTCTCCTTTGTTATAGATCTTGTCCCCTTCCTTATTCTCTTCACTCTTTTACTAGTATAAACTCAATATTCTTTCCACCTGCGTCTCGTTGCTTCGCACACAGTGCATATCGTAATGGCTCTTCCTACATATTTCCTTGGCGTAATGTCGTTTCCTCAGTAACTCATAACATGTCAGCTTTCTAATAAATATATATCGCAGCGAAGTCAACTTCTCAACATCAGAACTCGGCTACATATGTCTTGACTCGCAGCCGTTCAATTCGGATCACAGCGGTGCTCCTTCTCTCATTCAAACAGCTTACCGCCACTCATCTGGGTCCCGTCATATGTGTCTTCTCATCGATCACGGGGTGGCACTCTTCTGCTTGCTACCTCGTAATCCTCATCAGTGGGTTACGCCCGTTTCGAGTGTCGCCTATGGCCGCTGGTAACGACTATCCCTCTCTCACCTCTACGACCAGCTGTTCGTCTTGACTTCCCCGCTGACCAAACCTTCTATCCTCGGGAGGCTCACCGATTCATCAGCTGTTCGGATCGGGGCGGCCTCCGCCTTTACGCGTTCCTCCGCAGCTGCTATCTTCGACCGCTCAGCTGATCGGTCGTACGCTGACTCGCCTCCTCTTCGGCTTCGCCGCACCTTCTACCCTCGGGAGGCTCACCGATTCATCAGCTGTTCGGATCGGGGCGGTCTCCACCTTTACGCGTTCCGCCGCAGTTGCTACCTTCGGCCGCTCAGCTGATCGGTCATACGCTGACTCTCCTTCGCTTCGCTTTCGCCTCGGTCTCAGACGTGACAACTTCAATAGCGATTTCCAACTATCGCATATAGTATTAGTTTAATTAACTTCTGTATGACTTGGTGCAACGGCACAACTTCCCTCTTCGGTTCGGCTGTCTTAATACGCCCAGTTCAAACCGTCTCCCTTCAAAACCTCCTCTTCCTCGGTCCCCTGGCAACCAAAACAAAAACAAAAACAAAGAAGGGACAATTGTTGTCATCCAAGTTCATCTCCTTCAAATCTTCTCTGTGACTGGCCCAGTGACCTGTCAACTACTCCCTCCCATTAGATATCCTCTATTAACCCTTCATATGGTCTTTCTGCCTAGTATCAACAGAGCCTGAACCAGCCGGTGTCTTTGTTATAAAATCTGCTCCATTTTTATCACATACCCTCCCCTCTAATCCCTTACGTTTGGTAAGGGAATTGTTCCGGGATAAGAAATCTGCCTGGGCCATTAATTTTCCTGGACGATGAACTGTCTTGAATGTAAAAGGTTGTAGTGATAAAAACCATCTCAGTACTCGGGGATTAGTATCTTTGTTACGGGCCAACCATATAAGAGGTGCATGATCAGTCACCAGAGTAAACTCTCTTCCCAATAAGTAATAACGTAATGTCTCTATGGCCCATTTCACTGCAAGACATTCCTTTTCAATTGTAGCATAGTGTTGTTCATGTGGTAAGAGCTTCCTACTTATGAAAAGTATGGGTTTTTCCGATTCATCCTGTCCTTGAAACAACACTGCTCCAAGACCTGTTCCGGAGGCATCTGTGTGTAGGAAGAACGGAGCTGAGAAATCTGGACATTTTAAAATGGCTTTTTCAGATAAAGCCTTCTTTAGGTTATTAAATGCATTCATTGTCTCTGTGGTATACCAGTTCTTCTTCTTGCTAGATGAGTTTTTCAACAGATCTGTTAGAGGTGTTGCTATTGTTGAAAAATGGGGAATGAACCTTCTATAGTACCCAATAAAACCAAGAAAGGCTCGCACTTGTCGTAGGTTTGTAGGAAATTGTAAGTTTTTTATAGCTTTCAGCTTGTCTTCTTGTGGTTTAATCATCCCCTGTCCTACAAAGTATCCCAAATATCTAGTATAGAAATTAGCCATGAACGTTTTCTTTGGATTTATGTGTAGACCAGATTCTTGTAATAGTCTAAGTACATTTTCCAAATGGGTTAAATGGTCGTCCCAAGTTTGACTGAAGATAATAATATCGTCAAGGTACGCTCCTACATATTCTTCCTGTCCTCTCAGGATCGAATTCATGAGTCTTTGAAATGTGGCTGGTGCCCCATGCAACCCAAACGGTAAGACTGTAAATTGGATAAATCCCGATGGTGTGGAAAAAGCAGTTTTTTCTTTATCTTCGGGTAGTAACGGTATTTGCCAATATCCTTTTGTTAAGTCTATAGTTGTTAGAAATTTAGCTTTTCCTAGCTTGTCTAGTAAATCTTCGATTCGTGGCATAGGGTAGGCGTCGAACTTGGAAATCTCATTCAATTTCCTAAAATCCATGCAAAAACGAACCGTTCCGTCAGGCTTCGGTACCATTACTACCGGGGATGACCACTCACTATGAGAGGGTTCTATTACGCCCATCTCCAACATTTCTTTTATCTCCTTATTAATAGACTGGAGTTTTGTCTCTGGAATTCTATAGGGTCTAATCCTTACTACTTCTCCTGGCTGTGTTACAATACGATGACATACCATGTTCGTTCTCCCCGGTAAGGACGAAAAATTATTTGCGAATCTTCTTACCAACCCAAGGAGTTCTTTCTTCTGTGTCTCAGATAGATTTTGATTTAGGTTTAACGCTTCCAGTCCTATATCTTCTTTTAACCTTGGAAAAGGTTCGAAAGAGGTTTCCTTAGAATTAATCACTGCCACCGTCGTTATAGGTTCTACCCATTTCTTTAGTAGATTCACATGATATGTCTGTGTTGGGAATCTTCTGTCATTTTGTCTCACCTTGTATGTTAGTGGACCTAGGACCTCTTCGATTTCATAAGGGCCTCTCCACGCTGCCAGCATCTTGTTCTCCGACGTCGGGACTAAGACCAATACTTTATCTCCCTTATTAAATGATCTCAATTGCGTGTTTCGATTATAGTAGTATTCTTGTTTGGTTTGTGCTTGTAACAGATTTTCTTTGGCAATGTTCTGTAACTTTTCCACCCTCTCTTTAAGTTGGTAGGCATACTCAGTCAGTGAGATCTCTTGACTCGGCTCGTCTTCCCAGTTTTCTTTCAAAATATCGAGGAGCGTTCTCACTGATCTTCCAAACAGAAGTTCAAAGGGTGAAAACCCTGTCGAAGACTGTGGTGTATTCCTTAAGGTAAGGAGTATCCATGGCAACAACCTGTCCCAATTCTTTCCTTCCGGCTCTCCTGTTTTACGTAACATTTGTTTTATGGTTTGATTGTACCTTTCTACAAGGCCATCAGTTTGCGGATGATAGACAGCGGTTTTCAAATGCTTCATTTGTAGAATCGTACACACTTGTTCCATCACTGATGACAAAGTTAGATCCTCTGTCGGTAACAAATTCCTTTGGTATTCCCACTCGGCTGATAAAGGGTATCAAGGCATCGCATATACTCTGTGTACTAGTAGATCTAAGAGGAAAAGCCTCCGGATACCTGGTAGCATAATCGACAATCACTAATATATATTTATGACCTCTTGATGAAGGTTCTAATGGTCCAACAATATCTAATCCAATCCGCTGGAAAGGTTCCAACACAACTGGCATCGGCTGTAAAGGGGCTTTCCTCACATTTGCTTTATTTTTCTTCTGGCATTCTGGACATGCTTGGCAAAAACGAGCCACCTGAGCATAAAGCCCCGGCCAATAAAACCTGGCAAGGATTTTCTGTGTGGTCTTCTCTGTTCCTAAATGACCTTCACCAATTTGCAGATGTGCCACTTCCAACACCGTTTGATAATATTTCTTGGGTACTAGCAACTGTTTCAGAATAGTTCCAGTGGCATCCTTGCTGGTTCGATAGTATAATCCTTTTTCTTTAACAAAAGAGGGACTATTTCCCGATACCCCTGAGGTAACTGCAGCCCTAGCATTTCCTAATAATGGATCTATTTCTTGTGCCATCCTGAAAGTATCTCCCGCTTCATCAATTTTCCAGTCAATTGCAATGGGACAAACATTTTTTTCGGCCCAAACTTTCTTTAGCTTTCTCAACTCAGACTTCACTTTCCTTTCTTTATGTAACGGCTCTGCAATGTTCTCGTGGGCAAAGGGGGCATTTCTTAACCAATTTTCTTCTATCGACTTTATGATCCGTGAAAAATTGGGAACATCGGAACCAATAAGTAGAGGCTCTGGTAATACTGGCATTAGGGCTGCCCTCACCTCCATCTGTTCCCCGGCTACTTTTAACCTAATCTCTTTGGTAGGGTAAGTTTTGACATCTCCATGTACACAACGTATGGGAATTAATGCATTCGTGTCCCCAGTATTCCCCACAAGTTTTGTACTTACAACTGTTTGTAAACTGCCGGTATCCACCATGGCTCTTGTAGGTTTCCCATCAACTTCTGCTTCGCAAATATACGAATACGATGTTTTAGGGATTGCCATTCCTTCTTGATATTCTCCTTCTCTGGGCACCTCCATGTTTCCCACGTCCATAGGTTCAGCCTTAATTCGTTTGGGACACATTCTTGCTAGGTGTCCCCACTCACCACATTCGAAACATTGTATGCCTTTTGGTATCATACTAGCAGGTCTGATGCCTACAGGGCTCTCACTCGTTGGTCTCCCTTTTGGAGTCTCCCACTCCGGCTTTCTTAACATCGAGTTCGGCCATCTTGTCACCGTAGTTGTTCTGAGGGAATGATTATTCCAACTGGGTGCGGGAATTGGTTTGTTGTTTGCCGCATATGTCATGGATCTGCCTTGTCCAGCCTTTTGATAGGCTGAAGCGATGTTAACAGCTTCAACCAGGCTGGGACGGTGATGTTGGCGCACCCAACGTTGCATTGGTAAAGGTAAGGCTTCCACAAACTGCTCCATAACAATTTTTTCTGACATCTCATGAGCGGTACTGGAGTTAGACTGCAACCATTTCTCTCCTAACTCTTTAACTCTATAAAAGAGCTGCCTCTGTGTTTCTTCGGCTTGTAGCTTGACTTCTCTAAATTTTATCCTATATGCCTCTTCATCATGAACCAAACGTTCCAGTACTACTCGTTTCATATCCGCATACGGTGTTTCGCCGGTTGGATTGGCTGCTTGGTAAGCACTCTGCATCTCCCCTGTCATGAGGGGTGCTATGTAGTGACACCAGCTATCGTTTGGCCATTGAGCGTTCCTAGCCACTCTCTCGAAGTTCACAAAGAAGTGAGCAGGGTCCTCTCCTACTGCGTACTTTTGTAAGACCGATGCTGGAACCTGGGAATGACGTCGTACGGTGGTCGCCTCCATTAATTGAGCTTGTTGTAGTTGTATGGCCTGTTGAAATGCTTGCCTATCGGCTTGGGCTTGTTGGTTCTGTAACTGTAACGCCTGTTGAAGTAATTGTTGCCCCTCACTTAGCGTTTTAATGAGTTCTTCCATGGTGTTCGTCTTTTAAATCCCACTTCTGACACCAAATTGTGAGGTTTTATACACAAAATTGGTACATAAACACAGTTAAACAGAGAATGTATATTCTTATTCCAAGGCTAACTTTTATTATCACCATTTATCTCTTCCACTTTCTTTCTGTGTTTTATTTCTTATAACTTCAAAAAAAAAGGATACAGGTGGTCTCCCGATGTCTTCTGGATAGGACAGTGTTCTTTTTGGCCAAGCGAAACAGAATAGTTCAGGTAACTCTTGTTTAGTCTTCGTATTCTTTTCTTTAACGTCTATAATAATGTTTGGGTGATTTCACTATCTTTGTATCTCATATTCATTTCTTTTCTTTTAGTCTTTCTTTCGCCTTTTTTCAAGATTATATTATATTACCTATTCTTCTCTCCTTTGTTATAGATCTTGTCCCCTTCCTTATTCTCTTCACTCTTTTACTAGTATAAACTCAATATTCTTTCCACCTGCGTCTCGTTGCTTCGCACACAGTGCATATCGTAATGGCTCTTCCTACATATTTCCTTGGCGTAATGTCATTTCCTCAGTAACTCATAACATGTCAGCTTTCTAATAAATATATATCGCAGCGAAGTCAACTTCTCAACATCAGAACTCGGCTACATATGTCTTGACTCGCAGCCGTTCAATTCGGATCACAGCGGTGCTCCTTCTCTCATTCAAACAGCTTACCGCCACTCATCTGGGTCCCGTCATATGTGTCTTCTCATCGATCACGGGGTGGCACTCTTCTGCTTGCTACCTCGTAATCCTCATCAGTGGGTTACGCCCGTTTCGAGTGTCGCCTATGGCCGCTGGTAACGACTATCCCTCTCTCACCTCTACGACCAGCTGTTCGTCTTGACTTCCCCGCTGACCAAACCTTCTATCCTCGGGAGGCTCACCGATTCATCAGCTGTTCGGATCGGGGCGGCCTCCGCCTTTACGCGTTCCTCCGCAGCTGCTATCTTCGACCGCTCAGCTGATCGGTCGTACGCTGACTCGCCTCCTCTTCGGCTTCGCCGCACCTTCTACCCTCGGGAGGCTCACCGATTCATCAGCTGTTCGGATCGGGGCGGTCTCCACCTTTACGCGTTCCGCCGCAGTTGCTACCTTCGGCCGCTCAGCTGATCGGTCATACGCTGACTCTCCTTCGCTTCGCTTTCGCCTCGGTCTCAGACGTGACAACTTCAATAGCGATTTCCAACTATCGCATATAGTATTAGTTTAATTAACTTCTGTATGACTTGGTGCAACGGCACAACTTCCCTCTTCGGTTCGGCTGTCTTAATACGCCCAGTTCGAACCGTCTCCCTTCAAAACCTCCTCTTCCTCGGTCCCCTGGCAACCAAAACAAAAACAAAAACAAAGAAGGGACAATTGTTGTCATCCAAGTTCATCTCCTTCAAATCTTCTCTGTGACTGGCCCAGTGACCTGTCAACTACTCCCTCCCATTAGATATCCTCTATTAACCCTTCATATGGTCTTTCTGCCTAGTATCAACAGAGCCTGAACCAGCCGGTGTCTTTGTTATAAAATCTGCTCCATTTTTATCACAACCCCCCGGGCCAACTTGAAGGGGTAGATCCAAAGGCCCCAGAGGCGACCGACACTTTCATTAGGCTGAAAGAAGCCTTTATGTCCAAGTCGGGGGTGCCGAGCCTCATGACCCCCTACACAGGGGAAGAAAATATGGGAGACACAGAAGAAGAGGTTCCCCACGAAGAGGAACCCGCAGAATCTCCGAAATTCTCGCAAGAGGAAGGTGATAAAGAAGGAGATGAAGGGAGTTTACCGCCTCCGAAAAAGAGACTGAGAAAATTGAACAATATAGAGGAAGAAACCTCAGATATGTTTCAGCCGGAGGAGATCAGAAACCCAAAATCCTCAGAATGGGTGCCTTCTCCAAGAGTGGCGCGATACATGACACAGAGGCTGCTCAAGGCTCTTGAGAAGGAGGTGAGGCAGAATGCCCTAGACCGGAACTCCCAGGAAAGGTAGCAGAAGCACCAGAATTGGATCCTAAAATGCAGGCTTTCGTAGCTAAATCAAACAGGGACCCTAGAAAAGGGATCGACCGCTCATGGAGGAGTTGCCAGGAGAAGTTCTTGGATCTAGCGGGTCCACTGGCCAAGATGATGGACCTGGCAGAGCGGGCTAAGGATACAGGAGAGGAGATTGACCCGGAAGTGTTAGCAAACTGGGCTCAAAGAGCCGTATGTCTTTTAGGTAACGCAAACTGTGCAATATCCTCTGAGCGCAGAAGAGGACTACTGTTGAAAATAGACCAGAAATTAGGAGACCTGTCCTCATACGAGGCGGGCGAAGCTGCGCAGGGGCTGCTGTACGGTGAAACATTCGGAAAGGAGATGGGGAGGTTCGTAGGGACCTACACCTCACTGGAGAAAGCACAAGCCTCAATAAAAAAGATCTTCCCCGGAAGAGTTTTTGGAAGGACCGGTCAGTACAGAGGCCGAGCGACCGGGCGCTATCAGACGACCAGATGGCCTCAATCAAACAGAGCACAATACTGGGAAGATAAGAAACCAGACACTTTCTTCCAGCCGAGAGGCCGCTTCCACAGAGGAAGGCGAGGCAGAGGACAAGGAAGAGGACAGTACGTCCCCACAGGTGAGAGCATCCACATATCCTTCAGTAGGGGGGAGGACAGCGAAGTACTGGGAAAACTAGCGCGCGCTCTCCAACGACGCTTGGGTGCTACAGTCAGTCAGGGGCTTACACATACAATTTACCCAGACCCCAATCCAGTACAATGCCCCCAGACCAATAGTAGCAGCACAACTAGAGAAAGATTTGTTACACGCAGAACTACAGAGTCTAGTGAAGAAACAAGCTATCGAGCCATGCAAAGCTCAGAGGTTCATAAGCAATATGTTCCTGGTCCACAGAAAAGAAAAAGTGAGACCAGTCATAAATTTGAAGGACATGAACAAGTGGGTAGTTTACAACCACTTCAAAATGGAAGCGACTCACCAGTTGAGAGACACGCTCAGACAGGGCGACTGGCTCGCAAGAATATACCTGAAAGACGCATATCTCACGATCGCAGTAGAAAAAGAATACCGATCCTTCCTGGCGTTCGACTGGGACAGGCAATTATGGCAGTTTGCCATGATGCCGTTCGGATTAGCGTCCGCTCCCTGGGCATTTACGAAACTGATGAAGCCAGTAGCGGCAGCTATCAGTAAGAAAGGGATACGGATCATCATCTACCTAGATGATATCCTAATAATGGCAAGCAGCGTAGATGTTCTTCGCTACCAGACAAGCTGGGTAGCGAACCTCTTAGCCTCGCTGGGATTCCTAGAGCACCGAGAGAAGTCGGAGATGGTGCCAGCAAGGAGGAGAGAATTCCTAGGTTTTATCATAGATACCAGGCCAGCGACTCTGGAGCTGCCGAACAGGAAGATTCAAGATATAAGAAGAGAAATAAGGAACTGCCTTGGCAGTCCAACCACATCACTGCGAACGATCCCACGGATTGTAGGCCTGTTAGCAGCATCAATCCAAGCGATATTCCCAGGACCCCTGCATTATCGAGCACTACAGAGGCTGAAAATAAGACACCTTCAGCAAGGGCTCAACTACCACCAGCTAGTGCCGCTAGACCAAGAGTCCAGAACAGAGCTAGAGTGGTGGCTCCAGAACATGGAGGCATGGAAAGGCAGAGCCATTTTCGGCGACCGCCCGGACATGATAATATAATCAGACGCCAGCAGGGCAGGCTGAGGAGCCCGATGTGGGGAGCTCCAAACGGGAGGCAGATGGAGCTCGGAGGAGCTCAAACTGCACATAAACTGCCTGGAACTATTGGCCGGCTCGTTTGCGATCAAGGCCTTCACCAAGGACAAAATGAATTCATGTATATTACTGAAGATGGACAACATCTCGGCAGTCAGATACATAAATCACTTAGGTGGAACGAAGTCCAGATTGTTGGCGGAGATAGCCAAGGACTTTTGGCACTCCTGTCTGGAGTCAGGAACTGCTGTGATAGCAGAATATTTACCGGACGCTCAGAATGTAGTGGCGGACTGGAACACCAGACACCTAACAGACTCCAGCGACTGGAGACTGGACAGAGCAATCTTCCAACAGATAGAAAAGCTCTGAGGGCCGATTCACACACAGATCTGTTTGCGTCCAGACTGAATGCACAGAAGAGCAGATTTCAGCTGGAGGCTAGACCCAGCGGCAGCAGGGACAGATGCCTTTCTACAAGATTGGAGAGAAGAGACACTATATGCGTTTCCTCCATTTGTAATGATAAGCAGAGCTTTAACGAACGTTCGCACGGAGGCAGCGAATCTGATAATAGTTGTCCCGATATGGAATTCACAGGGCCGTCCAGCTCAAGTGGGTTTCCGTTACGTGGGACTTCACAGTGATTTAGTTGAATCACCTCCACTGTGACCGATATAATCTATCATGTGGGGCTCCTTCTCTCCTATGCTGCATCCACACATTCAATATTGTTACTGCAGTGCACCCCGTACATTATGTTATTTCCAAGACTCTGGTCCTTTCGGGTTTCTCCGGTATCAGGTATATAGGTTCCGAGCCTTCCGCAGGTCCCAGCTGTTGTGTACGTCTACGGTGTTGTTGCAATGCGGCTCATTCTTTATATCAATCGCAAGCCTGCAGTGCTCGCTGTCTCATCTGCCTGGTTTGGTTTGGGTGTGGCCAGCGTAACCATGCATTGGATACTGTTATTGTTTAAATTGTACAGTGCTGTCAGCCAAGGCTCGCTGAGTGTTCCATGGGATACAATTACACTGCGGTCCGTGTAAGCTATACGCCGCGCCTTGACTTGCTGTAGAAATGTTTTCCTCTACTTTAGTGTAGTCTAGCAAGTTTCACAGTCTCATCCCCAGTAATGTGCCATTCACCGTCCGGCCGACTTGGACCGTATCGGTCGTCTTCTCAGGACGGTCTGTACCTCACCAATTTCCACTGCACATACGACTTCCACCGGAATACCCACAGCGGGTGCTTCCGGGTCCCCAAACTTTACGTAATGTGGGGATGGGGTGCATCCACTTCGGTGTTGTGTGCACTTTGTTATCCGGGCACCATACGCTCCGTCTCACCCGCTTCTCCAGCGGTTGCCAGCTGTAATGGGCCCCTGAGGGCTCATGCATCCGCTGCTTCCTGGGCTCATGTAGCGCTTATAATTGGGTATTGCCACCAATCTTTGGTATTGCGTGACAGTCTCGTTCTGTTGTCCGCTCTGCCTGCACCCTTATCTTTTGTTACAAAGCAGGCACCATTTTCTTTTCTTCCGCTGCAGGAATCGCTCCTTACAATTATCTGCATAACAGCATTTCTCTGCCTCTGGTATTTATAAAAACACAATCCTCTTGCTCAATGCATGTTCCCACCGTAGTATCTTCGTTTGTGGCACGAGAGCTCTAATATTAACATCCGTGCACTCCAGAATCTTGCAGGATCGGCAAGAGACTCAAGAAGACCCTATCACATGGCTACTTAGCCACGCCCTCCAAATTCATAAATATTTGTCTTAACATTTGTTTATCTTCTTCTGTCACAGGCATCCATCAGCCATAATGTTCTTCTACCATCTGACAGAGGCCTGGAAATATTTCTGGGTTCCCTATTTCTGAGGTATCTTCTAGATGGGTAGGGAGGTCTTTGCTTATGGTGACTACCTCGGCAGTCGATTCCTTAGTGTCAAGGTAGTTACTAGTGACTTTGAGTACGATCGCATCTTCCACCATCTCACAGGTAAAATCCTCTACTCCATAAGGGCACAGGGAGTACACCATAAAAGACCCACTTGTCAATCATAACGATTTTCTGGTTGGTTAACATCAGTATTGTCATCATCTTCTGGTATTGGACCAATTATAGGATTGTGTAAATCTATGGAAAAGTGTTTAGAAACAACAACCACTCCAGTGTATCTGAGGATAGAACGCCGTTTTGAGCGTCATTATTATCAACTAGTATTCAGATTGTGCCTTCTATTAAATCTATTAATGAAGTTGGCTGTAGAGACAGGCCCTGTTGCTGAAGAATATTATTTAAGTTAATGAAACCTTCATTAAACACGGTCCGTACATTTCGAATTTTTCCTGGTAGTATGTCTTGTTGTGTATTTCCTGGAATAATGACTTCTTGTATTTGAATTACTGCAGCATAATGCACAAATTGGGCTGAACAAAAGGCATTTTCTAGATCATTGAAGTAGATCAAGCTTCCCCCAATTCTGGACGAGACTTTGTTACTAGTAAGAGCCACGTTAATTGATAATCAATATAGTATGTCATTGCTGACCCAAAAATTATGATTTACCTTTTCATCTCCAATGTGGATCTCCAGCGTGCACCTGCTGGTAATCATGTGTATGGAATCGATTGCGTCAAGTCAAGATTCCCATTTATCAATCAAATTAAATATGAACATCTTTTGATCCTTTGGTAAATTCCTAAGTAATTTTTCACTAATGAAACTTCTTTCTTTAGTTAAGCAAACTTTGGAGAGAATGGTTTCCTTAACTCTTTCAGTTGAATAGGGAAGAATATGAGTTCTCTTTTTTTGTAGCGGCATTAAACTACTAATTCTGTTTTCTGAGTTATCCTCCAGTTGACCTTGATCCTCCCTGGAGGTCTGCCATGGACAAAACCTCAGAGTATTTCCTTTCAAAGTGGAGAACCACTCATTGTTTGGAGGAAGATGTATTCCCAGAGGTTCCGAGGAAGTATTTTCACTATCAAATTGTGCTTTCATGGATGTGATAATGATGTCCGGGATTTGCATGTTTTCCAAGACAATCTCCTGCGAATCAGGATGTTTTTCAATCAACTGGCAGGTGCTATTCAAACTCACAAAGTTGGTACTTCTTTTTCATTTGATCGGGTGGTGAGCTTGGGTCTAGAAGACCTGGCAACTTCAGTCTATCAGGGATTAGGGGCGAAAGCTTCGAAGTAAATTGTTTCCCAGTAAAACAGGAGTGCTCTAGTGGAGCCACGACTAGCACAGGATAGGTGAGTAGTTGCTACCCTATTTTGATTTCAGTAACCCCATATACTGGCATTTGCATCAAAATTGCACAGCCATCCAAGGAGCAGTGTGAGGTAATGCAGTGACTTTTCCCCCTTACTTAGCTCAGAGTCTCAAGCACTATGCTGCATATCAAGGTCTCTTGGTGACCTCTATCTATGAGAGCCGCAAAGTCCAACTGTCCCTGAATTTGGACAGGGGAAAAAAAACCTCCACCTTTCATCTCCAATTTACAGAGAATGTGTGAGTTAGTGAATGATTTAGATTGCATTTGATGGATGTTTGGGATTTCATAAGCTTGACCTTGTGTAGCCCCCCCCTACGGTCATTTTCCATAGGGCAAAGGTCATGTGGGTCCAGGAGACTGTTGGAATTAAAGATCATTTGGAGATGAACATTTTAGCAAGCACTTTGCCCCTTTTTCTGCTGGTTCCAGGTCACTAATTGGATTGAGAGACCTCGGAAACTGAACAGGAAGGAATACCCTTTGCTTTGGGTCTTCTGTCAAAATGAATGGGTTTTGTTAATCTTGGGTCTCATGTCTAGGGGATACCTTTGTTACTTCCTTTTTTCAGGTTCAGTCTTCGTTTCACTTGGATTCACTGCTTTTTTGGGAAATAATGTTGGGTTTCATATTCACAGAGGTTTCTTCTTTTTCAAATGTAATTGTTACATTTTTCTCACCGTCACATTTCATTTTTTATATTTTATTCTGGTGTTAATTCAAGGAATAGATAAGGTTCACCATCAGCGTTTGCCAATTTCCCAGAAAACCTGGTGGTATTTTTAGCAAGAAGCCTCCTCTAAGGCTTGACATGTGTTTTCTAAAGCCTCGTCCCTTTCTGATTCTCCTTGTGTAGTTTGAACTTGAACAATTTCCACTCATCATTGTCCATCCTGACTTGTTGATTCCTTCTGGCTGAAGTTTCTATGAGCATCAGAATCTCCCTGTTGGCGTTTCATGAATTGGCCAAAGCTCTATGTCAATTGGTTGATCGGTCACCGTAGTTGCAAGACTCCCCGCTTTCCGGACTAAGGGGTTTTCTTTGGTCATATCTCTGTTCTTCTCTAAAAAAAGGTAACTTTCTGTTATAGGGAATAGTTCCAGTAGTTCCGAGGACTATTTGATTTTTTGTTTTGTTTTTAAAATGTGTATTTTTGCATTTTAAGTAAACAAGACAATGCAACTTCAGTAAGCAGGAACAAAAAAAGAAGAGAAAAAATATAGTACATAGTTCAAGAAGAGAAGCAAACCCGTTGTGCCAGTAAACATTTCAGCAGTACTTCATGACCTATTGCGAGCACAATCTGCAAACCTGTAAGAATACAATCCTGTAACTAAAGAGAATAAAACCCAGAACATACATAGATACTTACACATAACACATCGTAACCACTTCCCAATCAACATTCATAACACAGTTTAAGACCTTAATATTAACCATACAAGCCATTAAAAGGTGCCCACAATTCTAAATACAGATCCTCCCGTCTTGTTCCAAAAACATAACTTTTTCATAACTAGACAGAACCTGCAATTCAACTAGTCAGTCTTCCATCTGTGGCTTTTTCCTGGTCTTCCAGACCATCAGTATTTGTTTTCCTGCTATTACCAAAGCCCTGTCAATCCACTACCTGTGACTTCAAGCAATCTCCCACCAATCCTTACTTGACAACAAAAAAACATGAATGGGCATCCTAGGAAAGGTTATATTCAATATCATATTCAGCCTATCCAACACAGCCGTCCAAAAACTTGGAATCCTAGTACAGTCCTGCAACATTTGTTCAGTAATGTTCCTTTCTCTATCCTACCGCAGCCCCAACATACGTCATTGTCTAATAAACCAAATGTATGCATTTGTACAGGCACCCAATACAGACACCCTAATATCTTCTGTTTAATGAATTGCAGATTAAAATCCAATTTTGCCTTAAATCCTTTCCTCATTAAGCTATCCCAATGCTCTATTGAAATATTGCAATTCAACTCCATTGCCCAAATCTGCGGTAACGTATCCCAACCGTCAGCATATGTAGGCTTTAAAGGCATCATGTTAAGGAATGTCAAAACCATTTGGGGTGGTAAATAAAATATCTTACAGGTTTCCGCCCTGTCTACCTAGTGAGGCTCCCAATCATGCCCGGTCTATGAGATAAGTGTGATTTGAGTGCTGTATATCTTTATAGCTCACGGTTCCCAGGCAAAATCTATGACGCAATGCACCAAATCTCACCTTTCGTCCATTTGTCAAACTCTCTCCTATCCTCATCACCACCTTCATGATCCAGCTCCACCAACACAAGGATTTATTTCCAAACTGAAGTGCTGGGTTATGCCACAGCATAATAGTGCAACCATATAATTTGAATGTTATCCATTAACCACAAAGAGCTTCCCATTGTAGCTTCACCTGACGGTAACCTACTGCCAACATTCGGCAACTTCCCCATCAACTATATATTTTCATTGTGTAAGGAGACATCTCATTTTCAATATCCATCGAGATTGAAGACAAGCTTTCATTTGATGCAAAGTAATACGCCGACTTTTTAAGTAAAAAGCCCTTATGGTAGTTAGCGAGATCTAGATATATAAACCCCCTCTTCCCTAACACTGCGCGCCAACATGAATCACCAAATGTTTGGTTTATTGTTGCACCACAGAAAATTTGGAAAAATCCCATCAATCTTCTTTAACAACTTTTTAGTAAATTTCAATGGAAGTGATTGTATAATATACAACACCTTGGGAAGAAGAGTCATCTTGACAGCATTTACTTTGGCCCAGCCATTCAACTGTAATTTCTCTCACTTCCTCACATCACCTGCAATCAGCTTGACTAGTTTGTTCACAAAGTCCACAATCTTTTTCAAGTCCCGCACAATATAAATCCCCAGATACTTCACATATAATGTTCAATCCATTTGCAGTTCCACAAGTTGAAATCACCCCTACAACAATGGATAGAGAGGGAATACTTCCGTCTTATACCAATTAACCTTATGGCCAGATATGCCATGGTCAAACATTTTATGGCCATGCAACATGACTCCGAAGATTTTATATGCACCATTCTACAAACATCTAGAGGAGTCCCAGGTACCAACACAGATCTCAAATTACTCAAATTAGAACAAGAGATGATTTTCAGAATAAGAAGAGATTTCAACGGCCTGAATGATTTGATTGAATGGCATAAAATTAGGAACTGGGACTAGTCAGGCAGACAGTGACGGTGAATGGACCTTTTTTACTAACCATTTATGACATGTTGACCAGCACATTATACAGAGGCCTTATCTTTTTCTAAGAGAAGGGGGATCCCCCTCACACAATTTTTTCACATTAATATGTGGGTTTTAAGTTTCCACTCATGACCTGGGATATGTTGATTATCTGAATGAAATATGCATTTGTATGTTGGGGATCAAGGCATTCCCTTGGACTCTGTCACTTACTGTAAATGGGCTTTTCAATCTGGACCCAACGATTATGTCACACGGTATGAGTAGAGCTCCCATTTATGACGTGTATTGTACTGGTTACTTGTTAACTACTCTCATTTGGTCTTTTGTACTCTGTGGATAGAACATGTCCCAGTTACGCTCTTAACTCTGTCTGACTGTCAGTGACCAGGCTACTTAATGTGGATTATCATTACTGTCTTTCTCAGAGCGAGGAACTATTGCCGACTATTGATTTCTTAATTGTGATTCAGCCTTGATTGCATTTTTTTTGGGGGTAATCCACAAAATGAACACGTCCACATTTAACAGTCCAACCACTTGTGTAGTTGGTATTGTAGGCCCTTACATCTTAGGGTTGTACCACACCACGAGCCTTGCAGCGTTGTCTATTCCACGATAGTCACTGTAACAAGGGACTCTGGTTAGCCCAGTTACCCTAGCAACTACAACGCCGGCACAAGATTACCAGTTGTCGGCACTCATCGCGGCTGCTAATAGTCCCACACTCTTCA
Source organism: Ambystoma mexicanum (assembly GCF_040938575.1). Taxonomy (NCBI): domain Eukaryota; kingdom Metazoa; phylum Chordata; class Amphibia; order Caudata; family Ambystomatidae; genus Ambystoma; species Ambystoma mexicanum. Next base: position 943,395,613 of record NC_090939.1, read on the forward strand.
ATCTGAGACATCGTGAGGATCCCCCCGTGCCATTCCTTCGCACATGTTTGAGGTAAAGCTCCATTTCACTGATCGTTTAGCACTTGTGGTACTACGGCAGTTCTAGCGAACTGGCATGTTGTAGCCTTAATGACACAGTATTATATCAAAGGGTCTTTTTCTCCCTCAGCGGGGGTGCTGAACTTCGTGAACGGCTGTCCACTCCAACACTGTGAGCCCTGCCTATTTGCTCGTCCATTTAAGGTACATATTTTTCAATTTATTGTGTGCTGCCGAAGCTTTCCTTACTGATCTCTATTCACTGCTCTTCTATTACTAGAAAGAATAGGGCTACATCTGTAGCACAACGGTCAAGTTGTCGACCGATACACGCCCGCTCCACTGCTCACCGAGAATTGGCCTGCTTACTTGGCAGACAGTCACTTCAGGTATAGTCTTTTGAGTTACTTAATATTCGATTTACCTAAGATTTGATTTTCCTTAATATTGTGATTTAGAGTAAGTGTTACATTTGGAGCTTTTACCTTTACATCTACAGGCCACCTAGCCCTGATCTTTTCTGAGGACCGTTTATAGAGGTTCACCTGTCCTTCACCTACACTAGTACCCCGGCGCAGCCTTCTCACCATTTACGTGGACTACAACTTTGGAGGTGGGTCCCCCAGTTCGCTGCCACTTACCAACGGCGGTGTTGTCTCTGTCTGCCCTATCCATGTTAACCCCTGGTACTGCAAGTGACTAAAAGGCTATCTTTTTTGCTTTTCTTGCAGCTACGCTGAAGGTGTGTTGTTTCACTTCTCAATTTTCAAGTTGTACGCCCCGACATGAACCGTCTCAAGGTAATTAAACGCCTTCGGATTATGGTTCACGGTCCATTTATGTTCCACTTGAGACTTATATAGCATCCTTAGCTGACACAGTCTCCTTTTCTTTTACTTATGACAGGTCTTGTCCTTTGTCCACGCAAATAGATTGTTGAATAGGAATTCAATTTGAACGTTCTCTCCTGAAGAAAGTTCTGTATTTATGACACCAAGGAACTGAAACATGTTGAGACTGTATGACTCTGTACACTATCAGAGTCTTTGAATCTGAGTTGTTAACTCAGTGAGAATTGTATGCAGTGATTTACCACTGAGCTTTTTCATAATTGACTGCTTTAACACTAGTCCCTAAAAGACTATGTTATTGTATTCCTATGTTATGCAGTGTGTATTATACTTTTTGCACCTTTGTTGTTAATTCACATTTTGGATGATTTAATACTTGTTTTATCCATGTTCTAATTTATTAAACTTTTGTGGGTTTTATGCAATTTTGATATTTTTCTCCTCCCCCTGACCTGTCCACCCTTGTTCTATTTCTCTTGATACTGAATGTCTATCCCACCCTGGGTTAGATAGAACTCAACACTTGTAACTCAGTGTTTATCAAGTTTTCCCTGGGATTCCTCCCAGATCATTTGATACGGATATGCTTCCCACCACATCAAATATTCCTTTCAATAACACACCACCATCACAAGAGTTAGACAATATTGTCATATCATCCACATAAAATAATACCTTGAACTCAATACCTCCCTAATATAAGCCGCAAGAGGCTCCAAAGCAATATTGAACATAAATTGAGACAACAGGAACCCTTGCCTTGTGCCTCTTTTGTCAGAGTAAATTTGTCCGAAAGTACGCCATTAACCCACACTTTAGCCAGCCCGTCAGCGTGTAGGCAACACATTGCCTTTAAAAAGCCTTGACCAAAACCCATCTTCAATAAGGTATGTTCCAAGAACACCCAGTTGACCCTATCCAAAGAAGCTTTCTTGGGATCTAAAAACACAAATGAAGTTTCAGAGGTAACACTGTCACAAAGTCCTAATATAGCAACAAGTGTTCTGAGCCAAATCTCCCTCATAAATCTCCCTCATAAATCCAGCCTGCTATTTGTGCATTAATTTTTATTCTTTGTATTCTTTATTTGATTTAATTGTAATACAATTTTTACAAAGCCAAACTTGTCTACACATCCTTTTACAATATGTCCAAAGTCTTAGTGCTGCACTGACTGTCCATAGTCCATGGTCGTAGTCAAGTGCCACTTACTGCCTCCTTTGTCTCTTGTACGAGGCCAATTTGTTTGAAGAAACGAACCACTGCCACTGCCCAGGTTGATTTTTCACCACTCATCAATCATATCCACCACTCCTCTTCATCTACTATGCTTCTTTTTCCTAGAAATTTCATTAAGTGGATTTCCCGAGCTCCTTGGGTTCCACTAGATACCAGCAACAGATGTTGGATTGATTCGACCTGTTTGGAGTTGCAGAACCGGCATTCATTCAAGGGCGATTCTCCTCTAATGGCCAAAATCTCATTAGTTCTTAGTAGGTTCAGTCTGATTCTCAAAAAAGAATGACCCAGTTGCTTATCTGGAACTTTTTTCAATTAGCCTCTCACCTCATTGATTTTCATTAGCTGGATAGAAGTGTTGTTGGTTAGTTTGTAAGACGCTTTTTCTTGCTTTCTTATCCAGTCAAGTTCCATCAGCTTTTTCACTACCTTCCCTGGGTTTCGTATAAGTGTTTCCCTCATCAGCGCTAGTTCGTCGAGGAGGTTTGCACAGCCTTCAGCCCAAGTTGCCAGTATTTTGTTATTGCCACTGAACCATTCGTTGTTCAAGATCTCGAAGATTTGTGCTGTGGGTTCCATGATGATTTTTCTGAAGAGCACCATGGTATTCCTTATCACGATCCCCTTCAAGGAAATTAGGCATAATTCTTGCCTAATTAAGCAGATCGGAGCCGATTGTGGGAGCCCAAGCACTTTCCTCCAAAATGCTCCTTCGAGTCTATCCCAAAGCTGGCTCAGGATTTGGGATATAGCTTCCGTTCCTTACGTTATACATAGGACCACCTTAGCCTTAAAGAAGGACAGCACCGGGATCAGGGAGTATCTTCCAAAATTCCTGTCGACCACCTTCTCTTGACACGCCAGAGTCTTTATTTTGGCTGTTAAGGACTCCTGCATTGGGAGTTCAATGCTGCTGTTAATTAACGTGACTCCCAAATATTTGAAGCTCTTCATGTTTTCTATTTTGTCATCCTTCACATACCATTTTCCTTTATTAGCTGTCCTTTGTTGTTGTTTCAAAAGCAATGATCTTGGTTTTGTTTTTATTCAGTTCAAGGTTATTCTTCTCCAGGTTTTCTAGCAAGCTGTTCAGTTGTCTTTGAAGGCCCACTGCTGTATGGTCTAACAAAATGATACGCGTACAGAATTCTCTGGACCTTGACCCCTCCCTAGAGTGGGTGGGAAGCATCTGATGTTATCCGTCTCCTCTTCAAGATCTGCTATGTACGCGTTGTATAGGGCCAGAGCTAAAGGACAACCTTGCTTCACTCCTAGAGAAGTGCAAATTTCCTTTGATAGATCCCCATCCAATCGGACTCCCATTGAAGTATCCTCGTACAATGCCCTGATTGGTGCCAATATTTTGTCTGGGCATCCTTTGTGTGTTAACTTGGCCCACAATCGGTCCAGGTTCACTTGGTCCAAGGCTTGTACGAGGTCTACAAACACCATAATGATTCTGGGGCTGCCTTTTTGAACTTTGGCCTTGAGGGAACATAATAAAAGGATATTTGCTGTAGTGCCGATGTTTCTGACAAAGCCTGTCTGGAACAGATCTATATAGTTTACTTCTTTCAACCAGCATTGCAGGCCATCAAAAGCGCATGAGCCCAAAACCTTTCCAATGACGTCAAGGAACGCTTAACGTAGGTATCGCCTTGTTCTTCTTCGTTCTGAGCCATTGGAGGTTGTGTAAATCCCATTTCTCCATGAGGTTTTCCCATCTCTTCCCTCTCTCCCAGGCGGCCATTGTGCTAGGATTCGTTGGTTTCTCACTATCCATGCAAATGCAGTTTAAATCACCATTTATTATGATGTACTTTGTTTGATGTATCACACACTCTTCTTCCAGCAGGTTGCCAAAGCCATCTAGATATTTTTCTGTTGCTATCTCAGCTGGGTTCCAATTATCAGGATGTTCTGTTAGGTTTCTTTTTCCTTCATTCCTCTATCGTGTGGCATGGATGAAGGGTGACAAATTGATTTCTGCATGGAATTCTAAGCCACTTCCCGATCTTATTGCTGTTAGGAGACCAGCCCTCGGCCGCCCTACACCTCCCTTCTGTGGTGGAGTAAAGATCAGTACGTAGTCATCTAGGTACGGTTTCGCCACCAACCACGTGTCCTGTAAACACAGGATATCAAATTTTCCCAAGTTCACATCTGTTCTTTCCATCAAGTGGGTAATTCCCTGAGCCCATGATCAGGTGATTTTGCTCCTGCATCTGGTTCAACAGGGGATTTCTGCCCACTAGTTGCTAGAACTTTCTTGAGTTTAATAGGGCTTTGGAAACCCAAGTCCACTTCTGCTGTGTAGCCAGTCTTCCTCCCTCTTTGCCACTCCCAATTTCCCCACCTGTGTTTCCTCTTGGGATTTGATCTATTGTGAGCCTTATTTTTTCCCCAGGACCTTTGGGCCATCTTTCCAATTTGTTTGGTGATTTCTCCTGAGGCTCTCTATTATTGGCGCGATATGGAGAACGCCCCCTTAACTCCTTTTGTCTGCCCTGCTGCCGACCTTGTTTTTCTGCTTTCAGGGGAGTCATTTCTACCCTGACCGTATTTATCCTCAACTCTAACATGCTTCTTTTGTCCACGCCCACTTGTCTCTTTAGTCGTTTGTGATCCCCTGTTAAGGCTTCTTCGCTTAGCCTGTCCCCGCGTCATACTAACCTCTTTCAGTTCCTTCAGATCATAACCCAAAATACGAAGGTTGTGCGACACCTTGTTTAAGATGTTGCTCACAATTACAGATGCTATGTGTAAGTAAGCAAGGTCAACACGTCCTTTCTCACAAGGTTCAATTATTTTTAGGTCATTTGAAGTCAGTTGACGTATGTTCGGAACCTTGTCAAAAATACAAAGTGTTGAGTTCCTACTTAGTATAAATCCATCTTTTTTTTCTTTTATCCTGTCCAATCTGAAGATACACTTACTCTTAATGCATTTATTCTCTGTTCTCCCAGTCCTTTCCCCACTTCTATCCTGCATTTCTGGGCCCTTGCTCCATTCCCTTTCTTTTCTTCTCTGGCTATGGTTGGGAGAAATCTCGAGCTTTCTCTTGTCCTCTGATTTCGTCGGCGTGGTCCTAGCTCCTTGGGGAGATAGCCCTTTTTTGCTCCTTTCTGAGGTAGATTTACACTTGTTAATCTTCTTTAGTGATTTTCTAGTGTGTGGCTCCTGAGTCTTCAGTTTTTCTTCCATAGTTCTGAACGATTCCTCCTCATTCTCCGTTCCTCTCCTTTTCTTTGGATTTACCTCTTTCAAGAGTTCAGATCTTGTTCCATTCTCCGTTGTTGCCCTAGCCATAGGCGTTGGTACATCAGATTCGGAATCTTCAACCGTGTATGTACTTAGATTCATTAAGGCCTCCAAAATGCTAACTTCCTCCTCCTCTTTTGCTTCTTCTGAGAATTTCCTCTTCCTCGTCACTCTATTATTTTGTGATGTTTCCCTGGCAGTGTTAATCTGCATCATTTTACGCTTGGTCACAGCAATGTGTCTTGGCTGTTCTGGGGAGTTTGATATTTGAAGGACCACAACCTCTGTCTCCATTTTGTCCGAGCAATGCCCTGGTTTTAGAGCTAGTTTGACGGTGGCCTTGGTTCTTCGGGAAAAAAAGCTACCAAGCTCTGTCTGTTTTGTGCTGCTGTACTTGCCCTGGGGTACCATTCCTGACGCAATAATGGATGTGCTCAAGGTTATCTCCAAGCGGTCCAAGTTGATACAGCCATTGTCTGGTGCATTCACAGGCTTTTCGTAGTTCTTTGACACGCTGCTTTTTGATGCATAGTTATCCCTTTTCTCCTTTACTGATATTACTCCATCCATGTCCATCGCACACAATGTCCCTTGCTCCCTTGTGTTCTCTTTTCTTGCTTCCCTACTCATTAGCTGCTTTTCTAAGTATGACAATTTTGTATGCATTAGTGCGAGAATTGTTGATTGATCTCTCACTGATTCATTCAGGGCTTTATATAATATGCTAAAGGGAGCAAGAGCTATCGTCACAGTTGACATTATTGCCATTAGGCCTGGTTTCTTTTGTGGTGTTTCCCCTTGAGTCCCCTTGAAAGACTTCCGTCCTCTTCTTATCCAGCTAGGGGAGGTGATCATCTCCGGTGATCTTGCTGGTTTTCCATTATCAGAGTTTGATTGACTCATCAAAATTATCTTAGAAGAATGTATGTCCGTCTCACCCTTATGGGGGCCTATTTTTCCTTTCTGCTGCTCACCATGTACATGTACAATTTCTTCTGATTGAGGGTTACAGGGGGATATCCCTCTACTTTTCTCCCCCTGCTCAATAATACAGGGCCCCCAGTTGCCTTGCCAACTTTTAGGCTTTGGCCCCTTAACTCCGGCCCCGATTCCTGAGCTGGTGGAGTGGGTAGTGTCTTATCAGGTTGAAGTTTCCCGTAATGCCATCTCACGGGAGTTGCTGTTGGTATAGGTGTTACTGGTGTTTCAGGTGCTGTTACCGCCACCCTTTGAGGGGTACTGCTGGTTTCCTCTGGCAGAATAAGATTTTCCACTGCCACCCATCCCTCTAACAGCTCTACATCCGAGATTTCTTTGGAACTCATGTCCATTTTTAGCCCCTTTCTCTAAAAAAAGTTAGTTAAGGCGTTATGGTCGTTTAGCTTTTTTAACTTGTTGTGCTGCATTGAAGGAGTCTTGAGGCTTGTGCCTCTATAGTAGGGTTTCCTTAAGTGCTTACCAACCTTCATTTTCTTTTGTTTAGATACAGTTATAGTGTGTTCTTTATTTTTTAATGTTTTTTTTCCTTCCGCCATAGGACGAGGCCAGCTGGTGTCAGTAAAAGGTCTCCCGGGTTCCGCCGCTTTGGGCTCTACCCCCTCTCCCTCGGAGGCCGTGCTCTTGATAATCCCACTTTCAGCCTCACCTGCTGGCTGCTCTCCCGCAACCAGACGATCACTCGCCAGCTCCTCGTCCTGCTCCACTTCCCTCTCGTGGATGGCTGAGGCATCCAGGCACTCCCTCTCCTCGATCCAACCAACTCCTGAACACTCCTCCTGTTCCCCCACCCTCTGTTTCCCCCCCGGTCCAAGCTGCGCCTTACGGCATGGACCTTGATCACCACTATCTGGAGGGATGGCGTGGCAATGTGGAGTGAGTCCGGGGGTGGAGCATCGTGCTTCCATGCCACATCATCTGTTTTCAAGCCTGGGGGGCGGTGACTCCCAACAAGCTACCGCCTTGATCCCCTCCGCTGTTGGATTGACTGTAGGGGTAAGAGGGTCCACGCGTTGTATTGTAGCTTTTGGGCAACGCGCCAGTGTTAGCTGCCCCAAACTTTCTAAGCACCCATTGCCACTATTTCAACTAGCTGCTAGTAAGGTCTCCTGGTTATATGCCGTTTGCACGGCGGCTGACTATGTTTGCATCCACGGTGCAGGCAATACAACTCAACTTCCCTCCCCCGCTCTCCCTCCTTCACCGCCTCCACCTCCTCCCTCTGCGGTGGAGCCACGGCTTTCTCCCGAAAGTCAAACACGAGATTCTTCTGGAGCTCGGCCACTGATAGTATCGGGGGAGCGCTAACCGTTGGTTTAGCAGGTACGTTTATGTAGTTATTTGAAAGCCTTGAAGTTGGCACACGGAGCAGTCTGCTCCTTGACTCAGACATGGGGGGCAAGGCGAGAGCTGCACGGGGCCCAGCCCCCGCCTTCCTCTTACCTCCAGTCTCTGTCATCCCCTCAGTTCCAGACGGTTCCAGGTTCTATTTCTCCTGCGGAAGGATACCTTCACAGCGGGGTCAGGTGCTCCTCAAGCGACGCTCCTCCGGCTCTTTCATCGCTCTTGCTGCTGTCCTGCCTGTCTGGACTGCACGGACTGCACCACTCATCAACCACTCTGCGACTGCTTCGTGACCGCTCCGCTGCAAAACTGGGTTCTTATGGATGCTCCACCCAGTCAGTCAGCCCACAGCATAGGCAGAGTCGACAGACTCCACACAGGAATACAGGTAAGGTGTGGCTGCAGGACTGCACCACTCAGCAACCGCTCTGCGGCCGCTCCGTGGCAAAACTGGGTTCTTATGGATACTCCACCCAGTCAACCCACAGCATAGGCAGAGTAGACAGACTCCACACAGGAACACAGGTAAGGAGTGATTGCAGGACTGCACCACTCAGCAACCACTCTGCGGCCGTTCCGCGGCAAAACTGGGTTCTTATGGATACTCCACCCAGTCAGTCAGCCCACAGCATAGGCAGAGTAGACGGACTCCACACAGGAACACAGGTAAGGAGTGACAGCAGGACTGCTCCACTCAGCAAACACTTTGCGCAGTGTATTTTATTCCCCCATACATTAATCTAATCTATTCAATGACATTTTGGTGAATAATTTAATATCCACATTGAGTAATGACATTGGGCAATAATTCCCCCACTTGGTGTAGTCCCTACCTGGCTTAGGCATCAACGTTGTCAACGCCTCTCTCATAGAGGGACACAAAACACCACCTTGTAATATATAGTTATATAAGTCACGCAGAAAGGGAGCTAATTGCACCACAAATATCCTAAACAATTCAGCCGGTAAATCATCCAGTTTTAAGTCGACCAATAGGCAATGTAATTTCTGTCTCATCAATCCGGTCATCTAAGGACATTTGCTTTCATGTGTCAGTACTGGAATATTATCCGAAAGAGCCTATCCAAATCTGATTCAGAGGGAAACAGATGTCCTTTATAGAGCAACGCATGGAAAAATCAAAAACATTAACATATTTCCACATTTTCCGTTACAGGAAGACCATGCACATTCTCCACGCGCCTAATAAGAGATATTTCTGTCATCCATTTAAATTGATTAGCCAACAATTTGCCACTCTTATCACCACTCTCCCAATATTTTTGTTTAACAAAGAATATTCCCCTTTCCACCTACATATTAATTTTGTTGCTCACAGCATCTGTTACCCGTTCCAATTCCAGCTTGTCTCCAGGTTCCCTAGAGGTCACAAAATTGTGTTGAGGTTCCTTAAGCTTATCTTCCAATAGTGTTATTTCCACCAACCATCACCTTGCATCACTGCCTTGAAGCTGTCCCAGACCATGAATATATTGGCTAAATTCCTGTTTTCCATAAAGACCACATCAATACAACTTTTCAGTGCATTAATTGTTTCCAAGTCCTTTAAAATCCCTTGCCTTAACCTCCACCTAACAATGTTTGACTTAGTGTTACAAAATCCAACTGCATCTCCATCAATGCATGGTCCGGAATCCCATGTTCAGGTATAACGATACTAATTATCTTATCAATAAGTCTGTCAGACAACAACAAAACGTCTTTACTAGAATATGAGTCATGTACAGGAGAGTAGAGAATTCTTGTATTCCCAGATACAATATTCTCCAGATAACCACCATATCAAATTGTCCAAAATCCCTGCTCGCCGCAGCACCTGTATGTCTACATGAAGCTGAACGATCCAGCTTACAATCAAGTACACAGTTGAAGTCTCTGTACAATATGATACTCTCCCCTCGTATAAATACTGCAAAAATGAAAATAGTTCATCAAAAAGTGTCCCCCTGGAGTGCATGGTCCATGTATAGAGCCAATAGTAATCAGTTTGCCATCATAGATGATATCTGCCAATATTACTCTTCCTCCATGATCCTTAACTACATTTTCAACTACAACATTTACACCTCTGCGGAACAGTATGCAGACACCTCTAGATCTTGAAATGTAACTATTAGAAAGTTCCTGTGTGCATCTTGCATTAGTTAAAAGGCTATGTGTGTCCTCAAGCAAATACATCAGCTTTCACCCTCCATTTCCTTGCCATAACCTTCTTTCTTTTTTGTGGGCAGTTTAAACCCTTAACATTCAAAGCTAGAAAAGTTAGTGGTCTCATTTTCAATTAGAGTTTTATCACAGGATTAGCAGAAGACATATACAATAGATCAAATGATGTATGACTACTAGATTGAGGCAAATCACACACTATCCCAACCATCTTGCAAGGGTTGAAAGATATCCTCAGCTGTATTATATTCACATACGTCTCAATAACAGGAAGGGAAATAAAAAACAACACAAATGACACAAAAACACAACAAAACTAAAACGCAACTAATTATAGCCCAAATAACCAGTAGCCAATAATTTAAGGCTGCATATGAATTCCAATACTTACATTGCATTATATAATCTGAACTATTCCCTCCAGATTAACATGCCCCCCCCTATATATGTTATCTCATAAATATCTCCCTCCCCTTCACTCTTAAAGCTCCACACCTCAGAATTACACCCTGGTATACTATATCACCATCACCCTTGTCAAGTAGTTGATCCCAATAGTAAAAAGCATGTTAGGTTAACACTATGCATAAACATTCGTCAACATAATCTATTGAAGAAGTTTGTTCACCCGATGTCAAGGAGAACAAAAAAAGGGTTCAGAAGCCTATGAGCATTTAGAGGTAATAATAAAGTCCACAGCCATTACAGTGTAGGAGTTGCAGAGGCTTTCAAAATTGCCAGACAGGATGGAACAATGATCTATTGATGCTTCATTAACGTGACTGACTTTGATCCCGTACTTCAAAGCAGTAGCAAAATAGTCTAATCGGCCAGCATATGTATTTTGCCCACTTTCCAGTTGCAGGTGTGCAATCACCCCCATACAAGGCTCAGATCCATAGAACTGAACTAGCATGAGTGTCATGATGCCTGCTTCACATTCATATCCATATTCACCTTTGTATATCATGAGGCAGTGATTTCTAAAGGGTGAAACCAATAAATGGTGTAGATCACGTTTCTAGGCCCATTCTTCTAACAGTCTTGCCTTGCACGTTGCATACAGCATCCACGTCATGCCCCACAAAGTAACAGGGTGCCTTTCTCCAATTGACCTCCGGCTCGTAGCCTCGATCAGAAACAAAAGTTAAAATGAATGAGTAAGCAAGAAAAAAAATATAATAATGTATACTCTAAACCAAATTAACATGTTCCATCCTACATACCCACACCGAAATAGCTCAAATATCAACAACATTTGCAGTCCTTGAAAACCTTTGATTCTAAATGTGATCTTTTCTTTCTTAGCTTATTCAAACCCTTCTGCATAGCGCACATTTCCCTCATGGGTTCTTGATCCAAGTCAGACAAGAAAGCCTCAGAACTATGGTGATCAAAGTGCATTTGTCCATCCAAAATGACTGAGTGTTGCTGGATATAGTATGTGATACATATATATTTTCTTTTTATTTTTTATTGAATATAGTTGAAATTACATCAACGTTTTCAATTTATACAGATTAGAATGCGATATAGTAAGTTCTTGCTCCTTGACTTGTCTTGTGCCAGGTTAAAAGCTCATCTTTTTATAGCACATCCCTGCTCAGATCCCCCAAAATCATGATTTTATTACCACCCCATGAGAGATTACCCACCTCACATGCTCTCCTTAAAATCAGCTCCTACATTGGGAATCTTAAAAATGTCACTACATAGTGTCTTGGCGTCTGTCCTAATGAGGGTTTTGGCATAGTGACCTATGAGCTATTTCAATCTCTATGGATATTTAAGGGTCCTAATTGAGCAATTTTGACAGATTTGTTTAAAATTGGTTGGATTACCACCCTGAGAATTCTCCAGAAACCCAGCAATTCGGATGTCATTCATGCTATAGTCATTTTCCTGTTCAGATATCTTAAGGGTCAGCCTCTCATTATGTAGCTGCAGTTCACTAATTTGAATTGTTTGCGTTCTTTCATTCATGGAGTCCAAATGTACCTTTACTGAATCCACCCTAGATGTTAGTTCCAGATGATTTTCATCAAAATTGAACAGTTTGACCTTTATCTCTGCAATGTCTGCTGTCACTTTGGTCAGGTGGTAAACCATGGGGACAGAGGAACGTATCCTTCAAGCTGCCATCTCTGAAACTGACAGTTCTAGCCTGATAACCATTGTTCCGTGTATTGTTGGATCACGTATCACCCTGGTGCTGAGTTCTGTTGTCCTGAAATCTAGGAGGATGTGGAGGGTATTTAGTGCTATGAGATGGTGTTTGGCTTCTCTCCCTGGAGAAATTTGGATTCCAATTTCCCTGGAAACGTACCCAGGGATTCTGAGTATTTTTTGCTGTGGGAAGAACACATGTAGACTAGGAAAGGCTTTAAGCCTAAATATTGAGGACTTACATAAGTCTCTGGTTTTGTGGATAATTAGTTGGCTGGCTTTGAACAGAGGGTCTTCTCTGTCTCTTCGTTCCTTAAAAGCAGAGGAATAGGTCTTTGGCCCCCCTGTCTCTAAGTCCAAATGAGTGGTGCTCTTCACCTCAGCTACCTCAGTGTTAGCTGGAGCAGGAGTTAGTTTGAGGTTGTTTTCTTTATTTTTGCCAGTTATTGGTTTCTGTACTTCATAGATCCTCATAGCCTGTGTCAGCTGTTCAACAGTTCTAGAGTCATCAAAATCAACTGATTTACTATGTATTTTGGAAGGGCATGGAAGTATGGCATTTTGAAGTCTTGACTTTCGGTACCAACACATCGATAAATCTAGGCAAATGCATGCTTGAGTTCTTGAACCAACTCCGTAGGAGATTGATGCTCAGCACACATTAAGTCGCAGGCTGCCTTGCAGACTTCTTTGGGATTTCTTTAAGTTGAAACATATTCCCAAAGGGCTGCTTTGTAAGAGGACTATTTGTAGTGGTTTTGATCTACCAGCTCAACAAAGAAACTACAAAACTCAGGATAGAACAACCATTTTACAAAGTCTATATTATTTTGATCATTCTTCATTCCAAATTATGCTATCGCCTGTTCATACAATTCTAGATGTTCTCAAGCAGAATATTTCAAATTTTTATGTAAAGGGTGAAAAAAGCTTTTATGGCTTTAATCTGTTTGGGTCTTTCCCACATTGTGATTTTCTTTTCCTGTGTCCCTTTACCAGCGTCCAGCTTCCCCTTCATCAGAATATGAGGTATTCCCTACCCCACTTGCATGTTTTCCCGCCCCTGCCAATATGACTTTAAGGAGGTTTGCCATGTGCATGGTACTGGGGACCCTGATCCATTTCTCCTTAACATTGTTCTTCTGGGTTATGAGCATCAAACTTTTCCTGAGGGTCTGGATAGTATGGCATGTCATCATATTGCTGAAACTCAGTATTTCTAGCTAGGGGTTCTAGAGCATCACCATAGTCTCTGGCATACATGGGTGGTTTTAAAGAACAGGTTGCTTAGCTCTCAGTATTGTTCTTTCTGATGGATGTTTATCCCATGGATTCCTCATCTTTGATTTCTATCTCCTAGCACAGCTGCTCTTCGGAAACCTTTCCACCACCAGGGACACAGTATGGCTCCACCCGATGCTCCCACGCCCCCATCGCCAAACATGACATCGGGCCAGTATATATACAGGTACTGCGTCCCGTGACCTCAGTTCCACCCTTTTTACCTAGCATGTTGACACTGAGTGACCCCAGAACCAAGGTGTACTAGCTAACCACCAAGGTGTACTAGCTAACCGCCAAGAGGGAAATGTAGGGAGAGCAATGAGGAATCTGTCGGAGGGATGTCCATCACAAACAACATCACTGGGAGGTAAGTAATTTGTTCTTATAATGGACCCCTTCCTTCCACAGATTCCTCATCTTTGATAGACTCTCAAAGCAGTACAATGATCAGGAAGAGGGAGGGTAGCAAGGACACCAGAAAACTCTGAAGGCCAGCCCTACCAAAATGAGCATCCTGGCCAGGCATAGAACCCAAGCAGTAATGCTAAGCAAACGTGTGCGCAAAGAAGCCCATGTAGCCACTAATCAAATATCCAGAACAAGGACTCCACATTGCAGAGCCAAGGTGGTAGCCAACCCTCTGGTGGAGTGAGCCCCGAGACCAACAGGGACCCCCTTGCCAGACAGATTATAGCATTCCTAGATGCAGAGAATGATCCATCGAGACAGGGTCTGTTTCATCACAGCCCTGCCCGCTCGAGCACCAGAGTAACCAAGGAAAAGCAGCTCATCTGCTTTGGCCTCTCTTGTCCGAGAGACGTAGAACCGGAGGGCCTGCACCGGATTCAGCTGATGGAAAGGCTCCTCTGCCTTGGAAGGATAAGGGGGAGGAAAGAAGACAAGCAGATGGATCTTTTGAGAGATGGAATTCCAGGACCACCTTCAGAAGGAAGGAGGGTTTAACTCTCAAAGTCGCCTATTCCTTGGAGAAAACCAGGCAGGGGCATTCAATGGTCAACGCCTTTCACCACAAGGATGATGGAGGCGGTAAGACCCAGCAAGTTCAAAAATCAGTGGCTGGAACTTTTGTCTGTGGCTGAAAACTTGGACCTTCTTGTAAACTTGTAGATGTTCACCACTCTGTGTTCGGGCAGGAATCCCTGGCCCAGACAAGTATCCAAGACTGCGCTGATAAATCGGAGGGACTGGGATGGCAAAACATGAGATTTCTTGAAATTCATGGAGAAGCCCAACCTGCCAGGCTGTATGTCTGGTAAAGGTATGTTGAGGCTAGTACTGGGGAGCAGGATCAGACAAGCCAGTTGACCAAATAGGAAAAAACACGAATGCCCTCCGTTCTGAGGCAAGCCATTACGACTTCTTGCACCTTGGTGAAAACCCAGGGTGCCGATGAAAGCCTGAACAGTAGGACCTTGAAATGGTAGTGACCGATTTCCATGTTTAATCTCAGGTACACCCTGTGCTTCTTGTTGATGTACACATGAAAGTAAGCATCCTGGAGATCAAGGGAGATTGGCCAGTCATTCACGTTCAGGGCCTGGAGTATCTGGGCTAGATTGACCACCTTGGACTAGATCAGAACTCACACATCCAGGATGGGTCTCAGACCACCATCCTTCAGAACCAGGACATGGGGTGAGCACCAATCCCGGCCTCGTTCTGAGAAGGGTATCAGCTCTATGCCCCCTTTTGCCAGAAATTACAGATCTCCTGCAGCAGAAGTACCTCTGGGGGCAAGGGTTTGTGTCATGGGGGAGAGCGAAAGGGCAGTACCCATGCTGTATGAATGGTAAGGCCCAGAAATCAGAGGTGGTATCTTTCCATTCCTCCCCAAACAGGGATATTCCGCCTGCCACAGGCGACTGATGGTGGAAGTCCACTTCAGCGAGGCTTCATGTCAGGGGCTGTGGAGGGCACAGCGGTGGTGGAAGTATCCCCTCTGGGTGCTCCTGGCCCCTACCTCTCTAGGGACGATGCTGTCCTTGCTTGCCCAATGGGACCTGACCTCGACCTCTTTGGGCTTAAGTGGCAAAGAGGTGAAAAGAAAACCCCTCCCCCTGCCAGCAGGGCTTGCGGGTTGCTGTTGGAATGCCAGTCCCAGCGACTTAGCGGTAGCCTTAGAGGCTTGGAAATTCTAGAAGGACTCATTCTGCAGTATCCAGATATCTCTGAAAACGGCCTTAAAGCCTTCATGCATGTACCCTTCAGGAATGTGCCCAGATGCCAGATAAGTTCATGCCAACGAAGGGCATATCCAGATGTTTCCCTCTCGGGTCAGTAGCAAACCCGGATGTCTTTAGTTAAGACAATCTGCGCAAGCTGTGCTCGTAGCCATTGTTCTTGCAACACATTCTGCAGTATTCAGATATCTCTGATAAGGGCATTAGAACCTTCATGCATGTCCCCTTCAGGAATGTGCTCAGGCGCCTACATAACAGGCCAAAGGAGAAGGCCAGAGCATGAGGCATTTTTACATCAGAGACCAAGGCTCAAAGAGCCGAAAATCTTCCTAACCCATGTGTTCAGTCTCTTGCTCTCCCTGTCAGGGGGCGTAGTTGAGAAAGAAGTGGTTTTAAGGTTCACTGTAGCAGCCTGGATCACCAAGCTTTCGGTGAAGCATATGCAGAAAGTGACATGGGGTATGAAGGTGGCAGCCTGTGCTTTTTCGCAGGCCACTGTGATAACTGAAGACGGTTTGGCCCATAGTTCTAGCACTGGCCCCTCTAATGCCTGAATGAAAGGCAATAGCGTCTCCTTCTTTGTACCCTCATCCAGGATATCAGTATGTCCATACTGCACCTTTGGTTGTGAAGGAGCAGATAACCCTCAGGTACTGACCTCCTTTGCCACCAGGTGCTGGAAAGCAGACTGAGGTTTGCCTTGGGTGGCAGCAGGTAGAATGTCAATCTCAGGTGAGGTGTCCAGGCCACTTGCCTCCTGTAAGTCGGCTGCAAGGTCCATCAAGTTCCCCTGTTCCCCATAAAACTCTTCCAGAAAGTCTCTGACTTCCCTAGGGTGGAGTGATCCCAGCCCAAAGGGATGGATTCCCCCTCCTCCTAATACATGTCCTCCAAAAGGGACATGTGTGCTGTCCTGCGTAGTGGGAGAAATTCCCTTTTGACTCCAGTGTCGCCGGTCGGCGCTGCGAGAGAGGGACTGTAATTCGGAAGACCGACATCCGAGATGGCATGGTGTGACCCTTGGACTTGATCTTGTCACATCTGCTTATGTATTCCCTGACACCTTGTCCGAGTGCAGTGCGATCCATTGGCTTGGCCAAAGCCCTCAGCGCTGCGGTCAGAGCTACTAGCGCCGCAGGCAATGGGGCTGAGGAAGCCCAGGGCCTTGACAAAGATGTCAAGCATCTTCTTCCTTAATGTCTCCAATTCCTCAGGGGTAGAAGAATGAGTGGGAAAAGGTACCCGCAGAGCTTCTTCCTCCATGGCGTCCTTGGAGTGGTGGCTCCTCTTCTTCGACAACGAAGAAGAGTGATGCCTTGAAGAACCAGTTAGACGACCTCAAAGATAAAGGTAAGGCTGCCATCCTTCTCCTCGACCTCTCCGCTGCCTTTGACCTGGTTGACCACAAAATCCTGTGCAACCATTTGTCATCGGCAGCACACTTCTCCCACTCTGCGGTCACATGGATCCAATCCTTCCTGGACAATAGGACCATGCGGGTCTTCTCACCCTTAGCAGCGGCCGACCCTATCCCCATTACTTGCGGTGTCCCACAAGGATCTTGTGTCTCACCTACTCTGTATAATATATTCACAAAGCCCCTATTCGACAAGCTGGACCATCTGGGTGTCACCTACACCAATTACGCAGATGACACCGAGATACTCCTCACCCTATCCGGCAATTACAACTCGGACACCAACTGGATCAATGAAGTCTTCTCCATCATTCAGGCATGGATGGCCACACATGGCCTTTGCCTGAATGATGACAAAACCGAACTGCTCCTTGTCGGCTCACCCAACACCATCTGTCCCAGCTACACCAGCTTCACCATTGACGGCAACACCATCCCCATCGCCAAAAGTGTAAAAACCCTTGGTTTCTACCTAGACACGAATACCAACCTAGCCAAACAAATTAATATGACTGCCTCAGCCACTGCCTACACTGGTAAACTAATTAGGGCCTGTAGACCGCTGATTTCCCCCAACAACTGCCTCACTTTAGCCAGAGCACTCATACAATCCAAACTGGATTACTGTAATAGCCTTTATGTAGGCGCCAACAAAACGGTAATCAATAAATGGCAAGTTCTACAGAACAATGCACTCCGTGCCACCCTAAATATTCCCAGAAGAGAACATATCTCGGCTACAAGAATCTCATGCAAATGGCTCTCCATCCAACACAAAATAGACCTAAAAACCATCTTCCTCACCTACAAAGCTCTTAACCACCTATCCCCGCCCTATCTCACTAACAAATTTACATTAAGACAGAATACCAGAACCACTAGATCCTCTAATACACTACAACTGACGGTGCCCAAATACTCCCTCAAAAGAGCTGGTGGTTCCAGCTTCCCAGCTCTAGCCTCAACTACGGAACATCATTCCACTGGATATCAAATCCACACCCACCTTCCAACCTTTCAGAACTAAGGTCATCACTTGGTTACTCAACAAATAACCAACCATGTATGTATGCATACCTAATGTACGAATGTATCCTTTACTATGTCTGCCTATTATTATCTATGCACTAACTGCTCTCTTGTCAACTATACATATGCTTCACTACTGTACAATTGTTCCATTCCTTTGCCTGTAACTTGATGTTTAAGCGCCTATATACCCCTGGGTCAGGAGCGCTATACAAACAAACAAACAAACAACCAGGGGACTTCGACCTCTTACAGAGTTTCTTCTTTTTCTTGTCCTTTCAGACTGGGGACTGGAGACGCCATCCCATGTGTCAAGGCCTTCATCGAAATATTAAATGCAAATGCGGTGCAAATCCGACCAAGACATTTTACCCCTGCAATCCACGCAGGGTTTGAAACCTGAGAA
This sequence comes from Ambystoma mexicanum, assembly GCF_040938575.1. Taxonomy (NCBI): domain Eukaryota; kingdom Metazoa; phylum Chordata; class Amphibia; order Caudata; family Ambystomatidae; genus Ambystoma; species Ambystoma mexicanum. Next base: position 943,414,033 of record NC_090939.1, read on the forward strand.
CTGTCAGATTCCGTCAAGTGCCAATGCTATGATACCACAATGTAACCAACATGCATAAAGGTAAACACCAACCGGGAGCAGGCACAGCAGTCAAGCAGAAAGGAACATCCACCTGGTCACCCTCCTCCTCCCCAGTGAAACCTGTCGGGAAGAGCAGGGCTTCCAGGGAAATCCTCTATGTGAAGAAAACCCTGATCCGGTGGCAGGGGCACCTTAGATGACAGCTTGGGAGATCCCTTGCCTGGTGTGCAGCCGTGGGAGAATGCAATGTTACACTGTAATGCAAAGAGGAAAGTTTAATTTGGGAAAGGAGGGGGGAACCGTTCTTAATGTTACCCTTTATATCAGGGGTGAAGCAAGAGCTGCTGAAATGAAACGCTGTGGGTGTCTTCCTATGGATGGTGTGGGAAGGAGCTTGTGGAGACTGATGTCAGCTGGCGGAAAGGAGAGAGGGTTTGTAGACAAGTCCACTGAAACAAATAGGATAGCTGAAGGAGAGTCACCTACTGTGATCACTGAGCTGGGAGGCGGGGCAAAGTGTTTTGACAGCCGCGAGGGATTTATGCCGCTGTTGCAATTTACGGGAAGGAAAATCTTGGCATCTGTTGTTACGAGGCTTGAAGGTATGATCTGTGGGTTCTAAAGCAGAAACACAAGGTGAGTGTCTGCTGCAGGAGATTGTGTGACGATAGGGAATATGAAACAGGAAACCGTACCAGAAGGCGAGAGATTTCTCGGGAAGCCGTAAGGTGAACAGGGCAGCGTGAAGCCGTAAGGTGAACAGGGCAGCGTGAAAGTCGCGAGAAGCCACGAGAAACTAGAAGGAGATGAGAGAGTAAGAGAAAACAGAGGACCTAGATGTTAGAATCTAGAAGCGGGAGCTCAAATTCTAAGGAGTTTAGTGTACTTACAGAACGCAGCCACTATAGTAGTAGCAATGCGAGGCAGCACAGCCGGAGACGCCATAAGTATTCTTTCCGAAGCTCAGGGTGGAGTCGGCTCAGCTGACCCAACCAGGATGCCTGGAACGGTGCTCCCAGTTTGTGGTGCCATCTTTCAAGGAACATAACTAACTGCAGCAAGACACCTCCAACGACGACACACAGACCATCCCTGCCTGCAAGGTATCACAGATTCAGCCTCACATCAAATAATGAAGAATGGAAGCAAAAGATTTCAGAAAATCGAATAAAGTTCAAGAGTGGTGTTCCTAAAGCAAGAAGAGTGTACAAACAAGGAACTGAGATCACGGGGTGCGGCGACTCTATATATACTGGCCCCAAAGTCATGTCCGATGCAGGGCGCATGAAGGCATTGGATGGAACAGAAACAGAGCCACGCCGCACCCTTTGGCCGCGGAAATGTTTCTGAAGAGCAGCTGCACAGGGAGATAAATATCAAAGATGAGGAATCGTGGAGGAAGGAGACCATTAGAAAGGCTCTTTTTAGGTTGCTTTTTTGGTCTCAATAATGTCAGCCAAACGGGCTAAATGGTTTCTCTGTTGAATCATATGCTGTAATTCTTGTTGCCTTAACTCATTTTCATGTCTTGACTCACTAATTCTCTGTTCGGGTGTGCTTTCACTCCCTCTCCTGTCAACCCCAGACATGCTAAGTGCACCACACCCTCTCCTCTCACCTGCATTTCTCTGTATTCCTCTGTATCTTACAGGGAAATCAATTCTTCCTGTGTGTCTGGGTTAGTTTGGGAACAAGAGATGGTATGTCTGGCGCCCCTTATATCTTGCATATGGCTAGGTGCACCAAAACCCCCAACATGACTTTGGGGACTTTTTGGCAATGGAGAGGTAGTCTCAGGGATTGGGGACAATATCCCTTCCATGAAACGTATCTGTCTGCCAGTTTTATACTGAGTCTGAACATCATTAATTTCTTGCCTCAATCTAGTATTATTAACCATGTAAATTATTATCTGCTGTTTACTTCACACTAGCTGTTTTATAGACTCATTCAGGCTTGCCTGGCTAGTGTTAAATGCCCTAGTTTTGGAAGCCAGTGCTTCATATATGTTTTGTAATTCGTTCTGTAATGAGTCTTTTTGTTTCTGGTAAATCTATGCATCTTCCGTTGATTCCTGACTGATAGTCTGCCAGCTAGTTCATTTGTTCTTCAGGTGTACAATCTCTGACTTTGTGTCATAAAAATATGTGACTAGTGTGTCCCATTTATCCCATAGTTAGACATTTCCATCTGTTCTCTATATTAATTCTTGCACAGCTACTTTATTTTGGTAATTCTGCATTTTGGCAATTGTCAGTTGTGATGTGAGCAGGCGTATTTGCTGAATTGAAAAATCTCTTCTTGGGCTAACTGAGCACTTTGTTTCTTAATGATTTTTATATCATTAGGAAGCTGATCAAATTCTGTCTGTGAGTCAATGTCCCATTATATTTGCATTTACAGCTTGACACTTTCAGTTGTTTTTTTTATGTATGTATGTATTTAGTTTTTGTAGAGCGCCGGTAGCCCACGGGCATCAGGGCGCTTAAACATACGCAACAGATACTATGTGACATACGACATTTAAAAGGGTCTACTAACCACCAGAAGGCCTCTGAGAGGCATCGTCACCCGATTTCTCATCTGAAAAGGTGAGTCTTCAGCACCTTCCTAAAGGTGGAGTGATTAGTTTCCAACCTCAGGGGTTCAGGGATGCTGTTCCACAATTTGGGAGCCAGTACAAGAAAAGATCTGCCCAGCCCGGTTTTCAGCTTAAACTTGGGCACGATCAATAGGCATTTGCCCCCTGATCGTAGATTTCTCCTGGGATTGTAGGGCACTACACTCGTTTTCAGGTAGGTGGGCGCTGTGCCATAGAGGCACTTGTGAACCAGGCAGAGAGCCTTGAACTTTATACGTTCTTCTACTCTCAGCCAGTGTAAAGAGAGCCTCTCTTCCGTAACATGATCTTTCCTCTTCAAATTTTTCACTAACCTGACCGCCTTGTTTTGGATCACCTGACAGCTGGAAAGATCCTTGGAAGAGGCCCCCAACAGCAGGGCATTCCCGTAGTCGAATCTAGAGAGGATGATGGGTCTGGCTATCGTTGCCCTATTTCCCTCATTCAGCAGTGATTTGATGGCTTTCATCAGCCTGAGATAATAAGCTGTGTTTTTCTGGAGGAAACTGGTCTGGGCATGCGAGTCGACCACAGCATCGACCATCATCCCTAGTGTCTTCACCTTAGGGACCACCTGAATTGTGGCGATCTTGATTTGGAATGTGTTATACTCTGCCCCCAATTTTTCCTGCTGACGACTGGAGCCAAACAACATCAGTTCAGTTTTGGAGTCGTTCAAGCACATCCAGTTTACCTGCATCCAGTCGTCAATGATCTTATAAACCCTGGTGATCACTTCACTGTCTGTGGTGTGATTCCTACCCCCTAACTCCAGTATGAGTTGGGCGTCATCTGCGTAGTTTGTAAACGACACTCCGGCTTTCACCAATAGGCTACACAAGGTGTGCATATAGATGTTGAACAACATTGGTGATAAACTGGCCCCTTGAGGTACTCCGAATAGGATATCACAAGGGTCGGAGAAACTGTTACCCCAGTGTACTCTCGCTTGGCGGTTGGAAAGAAAGGACAGAAGCCAATCAATCGCCCCAGATCAAATGCGGCGCTAAGGTCTAGCAGCATCAACATCCCCAACTTGTTGTCATCCAGCATAGTCAACATCCGATTCTGCAAATCCAGCATGGCTGTTTCGGTGCTGTGGAATGCTCTGAAGCCAGATTGTTGCTGGTGCAGGATTTCGTGGTTCTCTACGAATTGTTGGAGTTGCTGAGTAGCTGCCTTATCCAACAGTTTAAGAATGAAGTTTGAATTGGTTATGGGACGGAGGTTCCCAGGATCTTTGGGATCTAGGCCCGCTTTTTTAACCAGTGGAGTAATAGTGACTTTCTTCAGATCTTTAGGCACCATGCCCTCTTGAAATGAAGCATTTACTATTCTCCGGAGGATGGGAGCAAAGATATCCTTGTGTTGGAGAATGATGCCGGGGGGCAGAATGTTTTCAGCCCAAGTGGTGGGTTTCATGTTGTTTAGCACCTCCAACATATCTGCCTCTGAGATGGGGTCGAAATTAAAGAGCTGCTCTCTGGCAGTAGTCTTAACTTTTATGGGGCAGTTCTCCTGTTTAGAAGTTCTGGCTTTGATAATGTTTTGTCTCGCCTTTTCCGTTTTTGCTTGGAATGCATTTAGCACCGTATTACAGTCCTCCTCAGAAGGTGCGAAAGGGGGAGTAAGAGATACAGGCTTTTCAATATTCTTCAAGATATTGAAGAGTTTACTTGTGTTGTTGTCAGCTTGCTCGATTTCTGTGTTAAAGAAATTAGCCTTAGCTGCCTTAATTTCGTCTTTATATTCCTTATCCTTCCCTTTCCAGCTCGCTTTACTCTCTGCCGATTTATCTGTGATCCATTTCCTTTCCAAAGTCCGTTTTTCCTTCTTCAGTGCAAGAAGCTCTGGAGTATACCATTTTTGGCTACTGCTAATTCTCCTAGTTAGCTTAGTGGTAAGCGGTGCAACAGATTCTACTAACTCAGATAAATGTTTATTATATTTGTCAAGCAGATCAATACAAGAGTCGTGATCCTGAAAGGAGCACAGAATTTTGTCTAAGCAGGGCTTGAGCTGCCGCTCATTTAAATTTTTAAAGTTTCTAATTGATACCTTGATATGGGGATTATGCTTATGAGCATAACAGGGCAGTTTTAGGTTGGCCGAAATCAGGTAATGGTCACTCCAGATGCAGGGAGTTGTATTACATTTTTGTATTATAATGTTGTGACCACACAGCCAGTCTAACTGGTTACCCTGAGGGGTGGTGGAGTCTTTATTAAAAACTGTGAAGTTATATTCACAATGTCATCTAATAAGTCATCTAGACGCATTGCTTGATTAGTTATGTTGGCCTTCAACCCATTTTGTGTCTTCAGAAAATGAATGAATGTGATTAAGATCTGAGAGTTTGGTCTCTAGGCACTGTATGCTGCTTGCACAAGTGCCAATTCTGCCTATGCCTCTTGGATATTTTCTTTAAACCGGTGCAAATCATGCAAGCTTTATGCTAAACTATTCTCCATCATTTGAATGTAAAATAATAGATGCTGTGAAAAAAGCTTTTGTGGAGATGAGATACAACTTTTGAAGACCCTCATCTAGCGGGCCTTGTGGAGGCTAAATATCTGGGCCCATGCTGTCAACCCTAGATTTCATTTCTTTCTGCCAATTTTGCAGATATTGCACCTCCCACTGACCTTGTAAAAGGTATCTAGTTAGTGCATGGTCAAGGCAGGTCCACAAACAAATCTGCACTGAAATCATCAGACGTATCTCACTACAAATCTTAGGAATCAATATATTATATGAAGCAAACTTCAGTGACCTTAAACATCCACTTTGAATAATTTTATCTTCCAAAAAATAAAATTCTCATCTTCCAATTCTAAATGCACCATTTACAAACATTGTATACTTTATGAGACCATACAAAAAGGACCTTCTTAATTCCATGCACTACTGTAATTTCTCACATGTGTTCTCTTGTGCACATTCTGTGTTACTCAATGCGCCAATGCATGGATAGAAGTCATGTCATCAAGGATTAACCAGGACTGGCAAATTCGAAAACTCAATCTATTCTATTGCATGAGGCAGATGTGTAATACTGTCGAGTGACTAATGCATTTGCAATTTGATATGATATATGAAGGTTATTTATAACGCACTTAATACCCAGAGGTTTCTAAGAGCGGACCCGGGGATCGAACCTGTGTTGCTCCGTACCATCTTGCTTCCAAGGCGAGCACGTTGCCTCCGAGCTATCCTCCAGAGAGGAGAAATGAAGCACTTAGTTGCTCACAGATATATTCAGATAGGACAAGGGGAATTTGTTCTAGTTTACTACAAAGGTGATGACATGTAAATTAAGAATAAGCTGGTATGATCCCAATTAATTCAATGAATGGATATTGATTACCATGCTAATGGGACAATCTTGGTAATTGATGTTGATATGGAAACTTCCCTGATTGTATTAGGATGATAGTTTGTACTCAAGAACTACAGTAACATTTTATATAATATACTAGCTATATTTGTCAAAATAGAAACAGCAGTTATGATGCTGTTACGATATCATTTTTACATCATGTTCAGATTTTTTCAATATTTCTAAAACAACTCTTTTTCTTACCACTTAATCCTACCCTACTCCAACTCATGTTTCTCTGTCTTGCACATGCGTATTCAAAATGTGGCGCAATGTTCATGATTAAATAGCATATGTCTGGTTTTGAAAAAGGCCCCTAGGCCGAAACACATGTTAACCAATTACCATAATGTACAGCAATAAATAAACACATGGAACAATTTACAAAGTGTCTTTTCAATTTATATCTTTTTTGAAAATGTTTGTGCAGCTTTCTCTGAACATGTGCAGATAACTTTCAATGTAGATGTGTGTCTCGCTTTAAATACACACGTGTGTGCAGCTTTAAATACACGTGTGTGTATGCACAGCTTGCAATCTATTCCTAATGAGTTTTCCTTCAACTCAAAAAGTTTGGTCTGGAACTGTATCCTTTGGCAGTAAAAATGTTCAATTTTACAGCATCCTTGCCCTATTACATTACACATAAGTCTACTTGTGCATTTCAAGATAAGTGACTGCAGGGGTTTAACACATTACACAATTTTCTATGAATATAATGAATTCTCTGTTTATTTCGGTTGCACAAATAACTGATTTATGATGAGACACACAACATCTGCTTATCTATTGATATCACATTATAGTGTATCATAACATACACTTTGGCATGTGTGATTCTACACTGGAATGAGCCAGGGCTTCTCTTTAATGGTGCTTACGTTTACAAAAACATTCTACATTTAAGTTGCACCAAAACACGTTCAGATATAAATTGCGCCTCTCAATACAAAATGTATCGGGATTTAAATAAGTTTTCTCACTGGGTATTAAAGGTAAATGGGAGACACAGGCATTATTTCCAACAGTATGCCTATGTCAAAATGACATGCTCCTCAATTCCCAGACCCTTTGATTCTCAAAATTTTGCCATGGACAATATAGGGACAGTTTGGGGTTAGCTCTGGGTTCTACTTACTTTTGAAATGCAGCTTTTCATTTCTGGAGAATTAGCAGTGACCCAGTCAGTATGGAATGACTCCATCAGCAAGTTCTCTGCTCTGCTGATTGTATGAAGACCTATTTCCAACTTGGACTGGACATCCCTCTCCCAATGGCTTACACCTGCATGGGTATCAGTCATCCAGATGATTTTGTTCCCCCTCTCTCCCCAGCCACCTTTCTACAGTTGTATCCATAAAACCTTCAAAGTTCATCTCCTCATATTCATTCATCATTTTCTGAATGCATGCTATTATATATTTGTGACTCCTCCCCAGTATTGTGATTAGGTGTCATTTAACTGAGTCCCATGACTTAGAAGGAAAGGCTTAACTCAGTCATAATGTAAAACGGCAATTTTCATTTTTGGGACGTGACTCTGTGTGTGAATGGACAAGATTTATAAAATCATTATAATCAGTTTCTGTAAATCAGTGTGTATGATCACATGTGTGAAAGATAGCAGTGTGTTAAATATTTCAAGAGATATGTGTTTTTCATATTTGTCTACAGGTCTTTTCATGATACATTATGCACATTTTAGATATATATATATATATATATATATCCACAATTTGCAACTGGTCCCACACTGCTAAGTACTTTTCCATCTATTATCTTTTTATCCAGAGCAGAGAGGGAACAAGTGCTGACTTTGGCCTGCAGATGTCACTTTTCCATCCCCTGCACCGTCTCTTCCCTGATTTGAAATATGTCAAGGGAGGACACCTTTTTCAGTGTACAGAGTATAAGCTAACAGTCCCATGTCTTTTAGCTAATGGATTTTATGTGGGGGTCTACAATTATACATGTCACAGGTGTCATTGAAGTTTATCCATTAAGCCAGCCATATGGAAATATTTAGAAGATGGGCCTTCAGAACCAGTTTGGACACAATAGATTCCAATATTCTGCCTTGTGATGTGAATTCCTGAACTGGAGTTAGACTACACAAATGTTAATTTTTGGACAGTTTCAAATTACCCTGAGCTACATCCGGCTAATGTTTGGGCATGTTCATTTTGAGTTTTAAATACACCACAACATTATATGAACTGAAGTGAAAACATGGCAAAAGTACACTGGTACTATGAATGAGATTTCGTTTTCTACCTTGCATTTCACAATATTTTATGTGAGAAGTCAGAAGTGAACCTATTAATTTATAATTGTGTTTTCCCAGAAGATCACCACTGAAAGGAAATGAACACATTTTAAAATTCGAGATACATTTTCTCTGTACATGGCATCTAAATTATAAAAGAGATGCCGAGAAATTGAGTTATTTTAAGCTTCACGATTGCGTAATAAGTGTTCTGGAACCCAGGAACAAAGTTTTTGCGTCATTTCTGAAATGGGTCATTGAGGTTATAATGTTCTGTATATATGTCCTTAGCATTAGTAAGGCAAGAGTTGAATACATACCTATTTGTGCCTTGGAAATAGTTGCACTCTGAAATTCACTTTTAAACTGTTGGAAAATGTTCTTAAGCGCATGCACATTATTTACACATTTTCCAGATGCATGCTTTTCATCATGGCAATGGGACAAATGTGCCGCCACTAGGAAGGTTGCTTTTGTGACTGGCGCCTATCTCGCTCTTTTGGAAAGGCCTTTCTCAGTTCACTTTATTTTACGCCATTATCTGCACTCTGTTCCATTATTCTGCACAATGGATAGACGTTTATGGACTTGAACTGTGGCAGTGTCTGGCAGCATTAATGGCTCTAAGCACTACTGAAAGAATGGTGAAAGGTGTTTAGTGCTCATCACTCTCACATGGTCAGAGTTCAGACTATATAGTCTGATGATTCAAACCTCCTTTTGAAAGGTTTCCACATTGGAGGTGTTAGTGCAGAAGATGCCTCATAAGCGAGGAGGTGGTCTGAAACTAGTGCACCTACCGTACCACCCTCTCTATTATCAATGTCTGATACCTGAGGGAGTCCTCTAATGTGCGAGTGCTAGTTTGTTGCCTTATAGTGTTAAAGTTGTGCATGAGGCATGATATCCTGTTTGTGTCAGTTGGTTCTCATGGGGTTCACCAGCAAATTAGACAGCAGCATCACCCGTGTTCTTGCTCAAACAGATTGGAAACCAGACACTTAAGAAGCAAGCAAAGCTGGATCATTTTACTATGAAAACACTCAATGCTGGTGAAAATAACACGGAAAGAGGTAGGGGAGTGACTCCCTGCTGGAGGCACTGCATGAGGAAAACTAATTTGCTAGTATGCGCCAACAACTTCATAAAGTATTGGTACTGTCAACCAGAAAAAAGACATGTTAAGAGCCAAAGTAATGAGAACAGCTCTGCACCAGAATAGCAGAGGCTGAACATTGTATATCAGAAACTGAAGACTTGACACAAAGGATGGAAGCGCATATCTCTGAACTTTAACAACAGATGAAGGTTGTCGGAATGAGGATTTGGGAATAGATCTCAGTGTAACAACATCAGGATCTGTCGAATATCGAAATCTGCCCAAACTGGATCCATTGAACTTTTACTTGATAAAATGTTTTCCTTGCATTTTCTAATTCATCATCAGGCACGCTTCCTGTGCCTTGTTTCCCATCAAGAACTATAATGATGATGATGATAATGATGTGTTATTTATATAGCACCTTAATCCAAAGCGCTTTACAGAGCACATATTTACATACAATATCACCCAACCGAAATTGGTACTCATTTATCGACCTCGGAAGGAGGAAAGGCTGAGTTGGCCTTGCCGGGAGTCGAACCTCCGACCTTCAGATCAGGCTCAGATCGCAGCAGCGAGCGCTCAACCCACTGAGCTATCTTATCGGCTTATTAGCTTATAATAGCTATTGTCTTATACTACCAGGATAGAGATATTCTTTGGGCAGTGTGGTGCAGGGGACTCTAACATGTGTGCAGCTTTCTCTGAACATATGTACCTAACTTTCAATCAGTGGCAGCTGGTGATTTTTTTAAATGGTAGGTCATAAATATTTTCCACAAAACAACCATAAGGGTTTCGGGGGGTTCTCCCACAAAACATTTATTTGAATAATGGGTTAAAATGGTGCCTAATACAGCACACTTTGAGAAAGATTGGGTAAAAAGTCAGACAGCTTGAAATCAGTTTTGTAGGGTAACTCATGGAAAGATCCAATGGATGCGAGTCACCAAAAGCGCATGGGAGTATTTCCCAAAGAATGTTCATGATGACTTCCTACACAATATATGCTAGTATTAAAACATTTTAAGATCGTCTTTGCGGATACATTTACATGCATGCTGCACCAATACATGCTAGTATTCGCAATATAAGAACATACACGTTTGCTTTGCGCATTATGCCAGTATCCCCTCATAAGAACACAGTCCTTTTGACTTGCCATTAAAAATGCCATGACAAAATAATTAAAAAAAATAAACAAACACAAGTCAACAATGTAAGTTGGTCTTTCGGAGTTGTCTGTTCTTCTTTAGGTGAATGCTATATTGTTTGTCCTCTTTGCTCGTCTTTTTTGTTTGTTTATGTGTGCGCCCTTAAACCTATAAATCCATGGTTGCACGTTACACAATACATAAAGTAAAGCAAAGCAAACTAGGCACGTAATAACACTTGCCATGTTTGCATTACCATTGATGCACTGTAAGCAAATGTCACTGTAAGTAATAGAACTCATCAAGCTAACTTTATCATAGATGTCCAGAAAAAAATGCCATTTCATAGTAAGCTGGCTGAGGGTCAGTACTAGAACCAGTCTGTAAATATGTAGACAAAGTCCTGCAGCCCCGTAGCCAGAAAACGGAGACGTACATTGGTCATTCGATTGTTTGAGGGTAGGAGATCTGTTCCCTCTGAGGAGGTTTTGGTTACTCTTGACATACAGGCATTATACACCAGTATCCCCCAAGAAAGGGCGATACAATGCATTCGGGAACTTTTTGTAAAAGTGCCTCCATCTAGACACATTTCTGCGGAATTCATTTTAGAACTTCTATCTATTGCATTTCAAAAAAATGATTTCAAATATAAAGAACAATTTTTCTTACAAACCCAAGGCACAGCTGTCAGCGCAGAGTTTAGCAATTTTGTTTATGGCAGCATGGAAACAGCAGGTGGTGTTGTCTGATACCAATCCTTTTCTGAACCACATTAAATTGTGGCGTTGCTACATTGGCAACATTATTTTCATTTGGCAAGGCTCTGAGACACGGCTGACTGATTTTCTAGCCTGGCTCAATCAGTGCCACAGCAGTATCCAATTCACTGTGAATACCAGCAAATAATAAATCAATGTCTTAGATTTGATTATATGAGAGAACAGTGACATGCTGAAATGTTCTCTATATAAAAAAAATGATAGAAATACACTGTTGCACTTCTCCAGTTTCCGTCCTAGGAGCCTTTAAAGAAAACCTCCCTTATGGAAAATTATTACGGCTGAGGAGAAACTGCACCTCAGTAGTTTACTATCAGGCACATGCAGACAATCTCACGGATAGATTGCTGGTCAGAGGCTACCCTACAAAATTGATCACAAGGGCAGCGAAAAGGACCAGGTTGACCCCAAGAGAGACCCAATTCCAACAAAGAGATCAGCAGAAACAGGACAAACTGGTATGCGTTCTTGCCTCCAACACACACACCTTTGCTGTGAAGAAATTGATAAAAACATTTTTGGCCCACACACAGCTCGATATAGCCAATGAACCGACCCCTATTTTTGCTATGAAACCACAAAAAACTCTGAAGGAACACCTTGTCCACTCTAGACCTCAAGAGAACAGATCTACGACCCCTGGATGGGATTTGAGGCCCCTGATGGGCCACATCCCGTGTGGCAGCTGGTCAGTATGTAAGTTCAGCAGGAAACTTAACTCTTTTGAAGTACAGGGCAGACAGCAGCACCTTCGCAAACATACCAATTGCAAAACTAGGTAAAAGTGTTTGGGCACTAGGGGTTTGATTCTACTTGAGCTACATTAAGGTACTTCCTAATGTATTTATTTGAAACTATTAATTCTACATATATGCTGCGAAATCACGAGTAGTGGAGGTGTTGCCCACACCTCTGTGTAGGATTGGACTTAGTTGTGTTCCTAGATCTTTTGCGCAAACAATATTTTTTTAAAGAACTTTTTCTTTGTATTCTTTTTTTTTAAATAATGTAATTCTTGATGCGATAAACTCAAGTGGTCATCCGACACATGTTTCGACCCAAGGGGTCTTTATCTAGGCTGGTGCGCTATTGTTGATTGACCGTTTGGTAGGTTGGCTCTTGGTGGTGGGTTCGGGTAGGTGGGTTTCACTCCTTGTCTGGATAGGCCTCGAAGAAAGGTGGCCCTCAGGTCCCCAAACACCAGGGACATCATTCACAGCATTAACAGGCTGACAAGCCAGGCTTGTGCCGACCGGGGCACCTCTCTTTTCAGCCTATCCAGACACTCAATAGACAACATCCTCTAGTGGATTGTTGACATGACCCCATTAGCCACAATGTAACCATGCAGGAGGCCAGATGGATCCATTGCCTCGATACCTTAGAGAATGGCCTCAATGTGGCTCTGCCCAACTATTGGTGACCACACTCTGCCCTCAGTGTGCCCCGCGGGTCCACTGTACCCTACCTGTATTGTAGCGTGTGAGAATGGTCACGCCATGTTGCATCTACTGTGCCCGACCCCCTTTTTTGAGGTGGATTTCTCTCTCAATACACCTATTTCTTCTGGATGTCCCACACACCTCCCGCCCGCGTGCCTGCAGGTTTTTTTTCCACTGTATAGCTGAGTGTCACCTTTGAGTGACCATTTTAGGGACTCATTCCGCCACAGACAGCATTTATCTGCCTTATTCTTTTATTTTTTTTAAATTTTATTTGTAGTTACGAAGTAACTTTTACAAAATAGGATTTTCAATTTTCATAAATAGGAAACAATCATTTTAGAGAAAAATCACATTGAAACAACACTTAAAAATGTAACCAAGGAGTTTGCTGCCTTAGCAAGTTAAAATCCTACAATAATACATACTAAAAGAAAAAACAGTCTAATTATCCTAAAGGTAAACGAGTTTACATGAGGCAACATCAAACTCCAGACTTCAAAACTCATTCCAAATAACAGATTATTAGAAACAGTTAATTATTAGAAGCAATTGATTAATCAATTGTGGATGTCCCCTTCATTTTCACATTGAATATACTAAACTAAAATGCAGACTGAATAGAGAGTGGCACAGATTCACTCAGGTCGCCCAAGGGCAGCTATTACTGTGAGAAGAAAATCTCGAGTCATTATACTCCCCGTTATGATGTATGCCCCCATTATTTACATTTTCATTATTTTTTTTAGGTTATATTGTTTACGATGTGAGGGCACTGGCCCAGTTTACAGTCAACCATTGCCTAAACAGGATTGGTTTCATAGGCCGCAGCATACTTTAAGGAATCTCACTACTGCAATCTGAAGATTGACTCTTTTACCATCAAGCATATCCCGCCACAAAAGGTCAAGGTCCATGCAGTCAGTATTTGGTACATAGTTACTGAAATAACTAATGCGCTCTTTCCTTACGCCGTCGCATATGGTCAACAAGTGCTGCAATGTCTCACAGTATTCCTTTTGTTTGCAAAACCTGCAATAGGAATGCCCCTAGTCATACAATTTCGGATATCCAATATTTCGCCAGTAGCCAATACGTTAAAGCGGAATCTCATGAATTCCTGTCTCCATTTCCTGTTTGGGAATTTAATTAGATATGGTGCCGGCTCCCCCATCTTTTTGGAGACATTTATGAGTTGATGGTATAGGAAGGTTTTCTGTACCTCCGTCACCGTGAGGTTCCAGTCCGCATGTAGCAATAATAATTTTACTTTCATTGGGTTTCTTATTAACAGATCTCTCTGTACACCCAATTGGTCCAATACATCATTAACTTCCTGTGTCATAACGTTCAGGTATTTTGATGCGGGAACACTGTTCCTAATACCCTTCCCCATGATGTCATATAGTGTTGATTCGTGGCTAGTCAACAGTTTCCAATAAAGACTTAGTCTGCGCAATTCGAGGACATTCCTCAACGAGTGCAGACCCAGCTCATAACGGATTGCCATTAACGGTACACATTTGGGCAGGCATTTAACCATTGCTCTGAGTATCTTGGATTCGTATATTGCCACCTCTCCCCTACACCAAGAAGGGGCAAGTTCTAATCCATATCAGAATTGGGCCACAATTCTACTTTTATATAGGCGAAGACAAGGTAATGAGGAGAACTTACTGTATTTCAGGTCTATTTTACGAACTTGGTCAATCAAGGTTACAGTCTTTGCATCCAGGTAAGATCTAAGGTTAGCTTTTTTTTTATCTCCAAAGACCGGGTATCCTAAATACCTAAAGGCCTTACTTGTAGGAAGTTTTTCATGGGTTAAAAACCAGGTAAAGTTTTTGTGTTGTTTCTTACCAGCTAGACATACTATCACCGTCTTGGAGTAGTTCATTTTTAGGGCATTCGCCAGGATGTAATTATTGAAGGCTGATAACAGACACTGCAGGCCAATAGCGGTCATATCGAACAAGGTCACATCGTCTGCGTAGGCAGTCCATACTAATTTGCTGCCTTCAATCTTTGGAGAATAGATGTTAAGATTTTTGAATCCTTCTCCCACATTGGAAAAATACAGCTTAAATAAGGTTGGGGCATAAATACAACCTTGCCTTAGGCCATTAGCGATCTTAATTTCATGGGATAAGTTGCCCTCAACATTAAGTCGCACCCTCAGTTTGGAGTCTTCATGCATATGGTACAGAATTGATAGTAAAGGTGGAGGCATCCCCAGAAGGTCCAGTTTTGCCCATAGGATTGACCTATCCACAAGATCAAACACAGCAGTTAAATCAATGGATGCAATATAGATTGGTGAATTTCCTGTGGACCATGCAGCATTTTGTAGAATATTAATTACAAGACCTCCTGCGTCAGTGCCTACATTTTTTCTGAAGCCATACTGGCAAGGTTACAGAATGTTAAATTTGTTGATCAAGGTCCGAATGTGCTCCAAAACCATGCTAGCAAAAATCTTAGAATCAACATCCAAGAGGGCAATAGGTCTATAGCTTACTGGGGATGCCCTATCCCCTTTTTTGTATATAGGTACAATGTACGACATTCTCCAGCTAGTCGGAATAATTTGCGTGTATAGAATGTCTTTAAATAGAAGGAATAGCATTTTTGCCCATAAGTTCACATTACCTTTCAAGACACTGTTGCAGAGCAGATTCGGTCCAGGAGCCCCGGAGGAGGAGCACTTAATAATTTTGTCTTCAATATCCTTAACCCCAAATTAGATGTTCTAGCAGTATTTGCAATATGGGACGGAAGACTCCATGCTCTGACAGAGGATGAATACAGATTACCAAAATGTCCTTCCCATTTATCAGAATTTACACATACTGTTTGTATTTTGGTTTGCGCAGACCCACATTTGTTGATCAGTGTCCAAAATCTTCGGGTGTTTACATCACCGAGGGATACCAACATGTCTGCTGCATCAGCCTGATATAATTGAGCTCGCAAACATCTGGCTTTCATCTTCCACTTATTTTGTAATCACCCTGATCTATCACTGTTTTGGATTATTTGTGACGTCTTTGAAAGCCACGTATTTCAGGGTTGCGCTCCTTCTTGTGTGTTTTTATCTCATCCGAAAAGACATGCTTATGTGGCTCTTGTCTTCTCAGAAGAGATTTTTTGCTTTTTTTCCCCAATTTAGATGAGACTACGGGTTCAATGTAGCCCGTAAAAGAATTGTCAGTGTATAGCATTTTCTTATAGATAAAGACACTGCAATCGAAATCATCCTGGAACATCATGTTCACTTTATCAATATTAGATTTGTGCCACGCAATTCCGTTCTTTTGGGCATCTAGTGATAGTGGAATAACGTAAGTATATTTCTCAACCACATTTGTCTGTATCTCAATAATCATACTCAACATTTTGTGGTCACTTTCCAGAGAATCAATCAAATTGAACTGACAAATGAAAGGGAAGGTCTTAGTACAAACAAAGATATAATCTATGGTGGACCTCCACTTTCCACTTGACCAAGTGGCGGGATCCGCTGTCTCCTCCATTATGTTTACGCATTGGAGCCCCCAACCCCCAATAAATTGCACCCAATTGACTCCCTGGGAAAGTTTCTGGTTATCCCCCAGTAAATTCCTCGATCAACCCACCTTTCCTTCGTACCCATCTTCTGCAATGCAAATGTCTGAATTAAATAACATACATATTGTTATCCAATTCCAGGCATTCCTGAATAATTAGGTCAATAGAATCGGTGTAGTTCTTTAAATCTCGGTCTGGTTGCCAATATATGTTTATGATTAGGAGGTGACTCCAGGTACATTTCCAAGCCACCTTTATGAGGACTGCAATACAGCCGTTATTTAAACGAAAGTTCTTTATAGTACTAAAGTCAATATTATTCTTAACAGCGATAAGCAGTCCCCCCGCTGATCTCCCCATGGCTTGTTTTATAGCTGGTTCCTGAAAGATAGTGAATCTGTCTAAAGATATTGCATTAATTGCCCATGTTTCTTGGATGCATAGAAAGGAGTATTTTAAGAGCTCTGCACACGTCTTGGCCGAGTGCACTAGTGCCCGGGACCATCTAGAGTTCCATGATAAAAAATTATACTTAGAAATACTCTAAGTAGAGCTTTTCAGACCTTGGATCTTGAATAAAGATTCCTTCAAGGATTCTGCCAGTGATCTAAGTTCAGCCAGTTCATTTAGTATTTTCTCAGGGTTGTTATTGCGCCCTCCCTGTGTAAAAGTGTTAACATGTATCTCTGAGGATTGGACTGTACGTTCCCCTCCTTGTTGTGGTCCCGCGCCCTGACTGAAATTCACGTTGTCATAGCCAAATCTTTGCAAAGCCACACCTTCAGTTAATACAAGTTCATATGTTGCTCTCGAGTAAAATACGATCCTTACACAGTCGTGTCTGGTGGGATGAATATAGTCAATGAGCTTAATGTCTCCTGAGGAGATTAAGGAAAGACGGGCAATCTCGTTAAACAAAGAGAATCCTTCCTCGATTTAATGATGGGGGGCCTCCCATTGTCAGTACAAAGTTCAACATGACACTAGGATCTTCTGTGTATTTTGGTTCCCTCCAATCTCTCCTATCCTCCTCCCAAACATGTTGGTGTCCAGAGTTCTGTTCTTCCCAATTAAATTGCTTCTGAGATTCCCAGTCCCTCCCGTCTACCCCTCGGGTTTCAAGCAAGGCCTCCTGCCCTTGGTGGAACTCTCTAGCTTGTCCTCAAACCTTCTCTTGGTTCCATAACTCACATTTTTCTCTTATCCGCTCTTCAAATTCCTTAACTAAGAGCGGAGAGGATTCCCCCCCCCCTCCACACGAGTGTCCTTACAAGCTTTGGTGTTATTAGCTACAGTTTTTGTAGGGTCACCCCCTGTATTACAGTAGAATTCGGGTTAGTCAACCCAGCTTTCGGAGCTAAAACCTTTAGTCCTGGCTGAGACGTATATCTTTACTAACCTCAGACAACTGATTCGGGCAATCCTTTTATCTGCCTTTTGGAATATCTCGCCCCCCTAGGCATGTTCTGGCAAAATATCATGCATGCCCTGCCCCTGGTTGATCACATGACAATCAGGATCCTTCATCTACTCAGAGCACTCCTAGCCGACACACCATCTGCAACTCGAGTATGCTGGAGTATGCTGCATATGCACCGCAGGCAACTCAGATTTCAGGTATATCACCTTATATATATACACATCTTTTTTTTGTTTTCACTTTCAGGGTTTATTCTGTAATCGCCATCACACTCGGCTTGATTTATCACCAGCCTGTGTGCTATAATGGGGGCCTCTATTTTTCCCTGCCTCATTTTGCCTCCACGCATCCAGAGGACACTATTCCCCATTATTGCGCCCCATCGACTGGTGTACATCTGCTATAGCAACCAAGCACAACTACGAGACACGGGAACGTCACATAGGTAGGCTATATTTTTTCTATTCTCTTTGGGAACTACTCTTGTACTAGAAGACTGCCTGTCGCAGTTTGTTTACACCTATGCCCTTAGTTGCTAGGATGCCTCTGATAACATTCAGTATATTTACTTATTAATATGTTCCTCCTTGATATAGATCGCCCTCATTTGTTCGGGGCATTCGAGCCCAATACTAAGGAGTCCCACAGACCATCTTATGTTTACCCAGTCCGGCTTGGCCACGAGACAAATGCACTTTATACAGTTAGACCATGGCTGTGCAACTGTTTTAGCTTTAATGTCATGTATCCCTAGTTGACAGCGTTCTGCTACCTCAGGTATGCGATTATGGCATACATCCCCACGGGCTCCCGCTGGGTGTGCTCTTGCACACTTCTTTGCTCTCAGTCGGCAAACAGTTAAGCAGCTATCCACATAGCCTAGGGACATTTCTCTTAAGCTCTGTCTGTGTCTTGGCTCCTTTAGCCTCCATTTGGCACCCGTGAACATTTCCAAATTTGTGAGATGGGAACAGCTCTACCTTGATTCTTTTTGGTCCTTCAACCATGACCTAACAGAAGTTTCACACAGAAAGTTTTCTGCTGACCCCTCCAGTGATTGGGTGTGTTGATCCTGGCTCACTATTAATAAGTAATTTTATGTCTCTGCTATCTCTGTCACGTGTCCATCATCTAGGTGTGGGGTTGGTGGCGATCTGGAATAGGACAGATTCACCCTCCTGGGGTACACACGGTGTCCTGTTTTGGAGTTGCATGCTGTATGTGTTTGCACGTTCCCTCGGTTGGTGATGGTACACCTAATGGGCCGGTAATTGATTGTATGTGAACTCTTATATTTTAAATTTATATGGTTGTGCAACCGGTTTAACAATTTTTAATAGCTTGTTTTATTTACCTCCGCAGTGCTCCATACCCTTGGGGTCCTGAAGAAGGCGGCATACTTTCCAGCCAGCCAAAGCGTTCATATTAGCATCAGGCACCATCTGGATTTCTGTGGTGCCCTGGTGATATTGATTACGACAGACCTGGGATGTGTCTATGGGCCTCTAATAAAAATGAATTCTTGTTACCAGTTGTTAGGCAGAAACCTGTGCAGTTCCCTCTGGGACCAATGCAAAAGATTTACGACTACAGGTGGTTGGCAGTAAACCCGATTGGTAGCAGTCTGTACCACCCAGATTTACCTGGTGGCTGAGCAGTCAGACTTCTCTCAAGAAGAGTTAGGCAGTATACACAGTATTCACAATAGGTCAAAAACACAGCAGAACAAGCAAACACTGACCAGAGCTTGGTGGAAGAGAGATATAATTATTTATTTAAAACCACATCTAGTAAAACACACTGGCACTAATATCAAGCAGTTCAAAAACACGGTCACTAAAAGATATACACTCCCTTCAACGATTAGTTAGACAAGTCTTGAGTAAAGCAACACTTATTTTCAGACAGCGGTGAGCGCTTAAAGAAGATGGCACTCTAATCAATCGGTTTACAAGGGAGAGAAAAGCAGAGCAAATATAGAAACAGATCCCAACACTTTCAGAAGAACACAGTAGGAGGAGAAGGCAGGTTAAAACCGTAAAGTCAAAGTTAACAAGGCCGGACCCACTTTAAGAGGCTCCGGTCGAAATGTGTCCAAGGTCACACGGTTCAAAGTGCCCAAAAGTCTCGCAATAAGTTCAGAAAGAGTTGGACCAAAAAGAAAGGGACCAGTTAGACGGTCAAGGCGGCCAGCCCAGTCCAGAAGGTTAAGGGGTTATTGTTACCTTGTAGCAATCTTTAGAAAGGGAGACCTGGCGGACATGGTACCTTAAAATGGTGAGAACGCTCCAACGGGGGCAGTTGTTCCTGGCAGCGGGTGCAAGTCGGTGCTTCGTCCGGGGGAAGAGAGGATCTCGTCGGGGAGGGAAGCAGGAGTCCGTTGCACTGCCAGGGAAGAAACCAGCCACGGAGTTCTCAATTAAAAGGAGCGGTCCTTATATTTGCGGTCCAGTGGTAAGTGGCTATCCGGTTGCCGGGGTGCTTGGCACGAGCAATTCGACCACAAGACGTCCTAGGATGCGAGAAAAGAAGGGAAACTGGTTGTGCCCACCAGTCGGGGGAAGAAGACTCTCCAGCAGGGAGATCTCCTCTGTCGTTGGGGAAGTGGTGAGTCGGTTCAGCAGGGCTCCACCGGTGGTGTCGTCGTAGCAGGTCGGCTCAGCTTCTCCCTCATCAGATTTTCAGGTCCTGTGGCGACTTCTGAAGTTCCAGTCCCAAAAGCCCTGCTTCTATGGAGCATACCCCCATTCACTCAGCCTAGCTGTCAATCAAACATGCTAAGTGGTGAGCCGGCCGGCTCACCACTTGGGCCAATCACACAAGAGCGCGACTTGAGTTACCAAGGTAACTCAGTCCAGGGTGCCTAAACCCCCTCCCACACCTCTTGTGGTACCCAGACAGAGTGGCACCACTTTTGGAGGCTTCTGTGGAGAAGCCCGCCAAAAAGTGGAACAAAGGGCTCGACTTGCATTGGAGTCATAGAAGAGAACACAAACGCCATTTTAGAATCGAGTTCTGGCAAAAAATACCAACCGGCAAATTAATATTAAATAAATAAACCGGCGGTATGTTCGAGGCTATAAGAATTAAATAATTAAAGTTGGTAACCTCGAACAATGGGAAAATCCCATACAGATATATCTGCGGTCGAATATAAAAAGTAGTATCCACTGCCACCAGCCAAAACGCGATCAGGGGGGACGGATACATGCCCCCTCGAACAACAGACCCTGGGGCAATCGAATTGCCCCGACCAGTACGTCCACAATATGATGGTTTGTACTGGTTTCTGTTCATAATTTGGGACTAGTAAAGCCAATGGTGACTTTACATGCCCTGGGAGACAGTAGTCAGTCCCAGGGTATGGAGTCTATGGTGGGGGGTCACTATGACACCCCGGTGTTACTGCACGGAGAGTGCTGTGTAACACACATAAAAAAAACATATGAGACCCTATGGAGAAAAAGACCCCATTGCCCATGAAACACATTAACATTCAAAGGAACACCATAAATCATGTCCAAGAGTGAGAGAAAAAGAGTCTCACTCTTGGCAGGAGAAAAAAACAAACTCCAGAAATCCAGCAAAGCTGCTGGGGGACTCACTAGGTTAGGACATTCAGCCTAAACAGAGAATTCTCCCTAACACCAGTCGTACTCAAGACGCCTACATATATCCGAGATAATATGCACACATTAGAAATATTGGAAAATCTGAACTTTCAAACTGTCTGTTGGCTGGTTACGCTAGACGTCAAATCACTATATACTTCTATAGATCATTCAAAAGAATTACAAAGTGTTGATTTCCTATTTCGTGAATGTTCTGCATCTTTTTTCGATCACATTGAAATGGTGAAGGAGCTCTTGACATTTACTTTGCAGAATGTTTTCGTATTCAACAATGAGTACTTTAAGCAATTAATTGGTGTGGCTATAGGGGTGAGTTTTGCACCAGCACTTGCCAATTCTTTCATGCATTTCTTTGAGCAGACATTTGTATTTGTTAGCCCGGTCTATCTTCCTTTCATTCATTTATGGAAACATTACATAGATGACGTCATTTTGATTTGGACTGGTACACAAGACTTACTGCTTGAATTTGTCTCCTTCCTTAACAATAATGATTGGGCTTTACACTTCACTTCCACTATCAGCCAAAATCATATTGATTTTCTGGATCTTTCAATTGATTTAACTCCAATGGTCTAGTCACAAAGACTTTTCGTAAGTCCACTTCTGTTAATTCAACATTGCATGCAGAAAGTTGTCATAAAAATTATGTTAAAGTGAATATCCTAAAGGTGAGTTTATTCTTGCTAAGAGGAATTGCACTAATTCAAAGGATTTTGATCATGAAAGCATCGCTATTAAATCACGCTTCCTTGAGAGAGGCTATCACCATAGCTGCCTCGAGGAAGCACTTGCTTCGGTATGCCAGTTAAAGAGAGCGGATTTGTTAGTTCCTAAAACTCGTGACAAGTCATCTGTCACCCAGAAAATTAGGTTCATCACAAGATTCAATTCGGACAGTCACAGGATCCATAATGTTTTGAAGAAACATTGGCATCTTGTGACACTCACCTGACTCCCACAGAGGCGCTGGCCTGGTTCGCGCTGCTGTGACCTCTTCTAAGGTGATGCGTAGGGTTCGGAAGACGGACTGGACCGGGCCCCCAAATCTGGCTTGTCTGGCTCGCAGAAGTATCCTTCTGTAGGGGAAAATAGGGGATTAACTGTCTGCGGGGTAATGCAATCAGCCTCCCACTTTCCCCTCTCACCCTCCTCGAAACCCTTCTGTGATTCCTTGTAGCGTCTCACCTTAGGGTCTGGAAGGACGAGCTCTCCATCCTGCTTCTGATGCAGGGGCGCATTGGTATCCAGTTACTTCACTGGATTTTCGGATTGGTGAGAACCAAACTTGCTTGGCTTCCAGGTAAGTTTTTTGATAAGAGATTCCCCTTGTGTCCATGCATTAATGTACTAATGCTAGTGTCTTTTTACCCATAGGGACCGGGGTACGGAATGCCGGGGAACAGGCACCGACCCGAGATGAGAGGTGAAATCCTTGTAGAAATCAGGTAAGTCTTTAATGAGCGTTTTTTGGTAATGTCTTTTCATTCGCTCATTAACGCTGATGTCTCTTTTTCCCCATAGGGGCCGGGGTCCGGAAATGCCAGGATGCGGCGTGAACCCGAAATGAAGAGGGAATGAATCAACAGGTAAGTCTTAACATGGAGATTTAGCTTTCCTTATTCCCTTCTCTCTCTCACATTTTGTTCTGGTCTTTTTCTCCCTAGGCGCTGGGGCATGACTGCGAATCCGGATGATCGCTGCTGAACTTGGAGGCGCCCTGTAAAGGTGAGTGGAATGCGGCGCCGCAGCGATCGACGCAATGAGCTTTTAAATAAAAGTCTTCCTTTTCAGGATTGTCGGCGAGATGTCTCCGGGATGCGGATTTAGCAGGTAAGGACTTTTCCTTCTTCTGTCCTCTTCTTCTCTTCCTTTGCAGGTGATCCAGGATGCTGGCAGGCGTGGCAGAAGTCAGGATGCAGGAGCAGACACGGTGAGCGTCCAGCTGCTAGATGCAGAACGCTGCAAAACACGTGTGGCTGTTCGGGTGGGGTTTAAATAGCCTTGGAAGAAGTTCCAGGTATGTATCCTTCCTCCAATCAGGTATGTATCCTTCCCCGACCACGCCCGGATGGTAAATTAGTCCCACAGGTAAAGTAGTTCCTTTCAGGCCTTAAGGAGGCCGGGATCCTGCAGCATGGCCTGCATCAGGTAAGTGCACAAAAGCACCTCCATAATGAGCCTGGCGCATATGGCGCCAGGACTGATGTCTTTTGTGAGCCTGGCGTCATAGGCGCCAGGACACTGTCCAAAGGGCCCCTATATGGGGTTGCTGGGTCCTTCCTTGGGGACTGTATGTCCGCTTTCGGGGACGCAGGGCTTGAACCGGCTCCACAGGAGCGGGCATCATGACACATCTGTTACATCTTGATTCTAATATTGCCAACTGCCTTGATCCTTCTGTGAGCATAACGTTTAGCAAAGGAAAGTCGCTAAAAAATAAACTCTGTCCATCCTTTATGAGTATGCCTACTCCAAAATCTACTTGGTTGGACACAGCACGTGCCACGGGATTCCACGAATGTGGTTTCTGTAACATGTGCAAATTCACATTGGAAACATCAGAGGTCTCCTTCGGAGTAAGAGGAAATCACTTAAAATCATTCCTTCATCAATTGTAATTCTAAATTAGTTGTCTATTGCATAATCTGTACTTGTGGACTTAAATATTGGAAGCACTATCGTCCTTTGAAGATTCGCATCAGTGAACACCTTGCTACAATTGGCAGTCAAGAGTCGAAATATCCTCTAGCCAATCATTGGCAAAAAGTGCATTAATCTGGACTGTAAAGATGACATACATTTTGTAGGGTTATGCAAGGTGACATTGCTTCCTAGAGGTGGCAATCGAACATTGAAATTATGACAATTAGAAGCAAGATTAATGTGCAAGTATTGTGCTGTTTTCAATGGATTAAACTCATGAATTTTCAACCTTCCTGTAACATTATTTTTTTTAACAATGCCACCATATATTAGTGCCACTGTGTTCACACTATTATGGGTCCTTTTTCTGTGCATCTATAATCAGGTTCATGTACAATTAGACTTCAAACATTTGGCCTGCAATTTATGCATTTTGTTGTCATTGATTCATTTTCATTAAATTGGTCATATCACTCCCAATTTAGATGTCTCTGCAGCAACGCACTCACAGACAGCACCCTGTATCCACTTTGTTTGGCCCTTCTCAGTTATAAATTGATTGTTCCCCCTTTGTAATTCTTCCTTAATGGCACGCTCGGTTGAGTAAACCCAATTGTACTTTCTTAAATTTCGTTTCACCCTTGTGCGTGGTTTCATACTCTTTATACAAACTTTTGTAACTAACACTTTGTAATTGTGTCCGGCTCTACCTTATGTGGTCACAAGCTTTAACTGGTTTTGGCAATACCGGTTCTTTATTATCTAACTTGTCTACTCTATTTCAGTCATTCAGTACCCTTAACACGGCGGGTTATTTTTGTTATTTCACAGCCTTGGTCGCCGGCTCAAATTGGTTTTGGCAATTCCGGTTCTTCATTATCTCATTTTTTCACTTCATTACAGCTATTCAGTACACCTAACATGGCGGGTTATTCTTGTTACCTTGCGGTCTGTTAACGGTCCATTCATCTTCACCTACTACATTCTATTTTAGTCCTTCCTTCATTTCGCGGTTCACGTGTTTTTTTCCTTGTCATTTCACTCGTATTTCAGCTCAGGTAAGACGTTTTTCTACAGCCCGTCGGCACTACAGTCTTTTTCAATTTAGCTCACTTGAGCTTTCCAATTAAGTAATTCACAACTTATTGCTTCAGGTCATTTACTGTCATTTAGTTCGGTCACGTGCGACCCCCCCTTTCAAGCATGATTCCATCATTGGTGTTTTTCTCTGATTCTAATACATTCTCAAGTGTTTTTTCATGTATTGAAATAGCCCTTTTCTTTCCTCCTTTAGCATTTCCGCATTAGCGAAGCTTTGAGGTATGATATCTTTATTTCGCTATTCATTTGATTGGCTTTTGCAATTTGGACAACTTTCCTCAGTTCATTTTTTCTTTTTTAGAGGTTTCTTGGCATTGTCCGCATTACACAATTGCTTGGTCCTTCATCAAGTCAAGGTAATAATTCCCTTTGACTTGTGGGGCTCCCAATACAAGTTTACCAATACATATATTTCTCTTCTTTGGCATTAAATATATGGCTGAGCTTTGATTGCACTGCTGCAGCGGTTGATAATTTACAATTATTTGGTTTCTCTCTCTCCTCCTTTTCCCTCCATTCTTGTGTTTTTGACTTGGATACTTACCTTCTAATGAACATCAACCAAATGCGGTATTATTCTGAATTATTTTTAAAATTGGCTTCCTTTTGAATTTATTTGATTGTTATTATATCCATGCAATATGGCAAATCTACCACTTGTTTCTGTCCCTGGATGTTATGCCATTTCGTGTTTTTATTATTTGTTGATGTTGCAACTGTCTTTTACACTGTATGTTGTACAATTTGTCTTCATTTTTTAATTGTTATTTGTGTTCAATACCAGCCTCAGATGAAGAGCCGTTCAAGGCTCGAAACACGTGTCAGGCTGTTCCCTGAATAAATTCCTTGGACTTTATGCTCTTATTGGTTACCTTTCTTGGCGCAGTGAGACTGGGACTTGCTCGTGTTTCGTTTAATTAGAGTTTTTGGCCTTCAGTACCTGGATCCCTTTACAACCTCCATATTTTCCAGACTAGGATTGGAATAGGGGGCGTTTTTTTCTTCATGTTCGTTCTATGGTAGGGGATCGTTTGGATAGCAACAGTAAAAGTACAATTTTTTTAATGTTCATACCTAATGTGTGTGGATATTGTCTTTTTGTACATTTAAACTATTCTGTTGTATGTTGCTCACAAAGGAATAAACACTTTGTATATCTTCTAATTATTTCTTCATTTGCTTTATTAGTGTTTAGTATGAGCTTTTGAACACTCAAGAAGAGGATGAAGAGGATTTAATTTGTCAAAAAATAAAATATAATTAGCTTATGAATCATTCACTGTATGCAATAGCATTTGTTCTGATTAAGCCCACAGCTGCTTGCAACTTCATTCATTGTATAGTTAATTAAACAATCATTAGGTTTATGAATGGACCAGTTGGGAAACAAATGTCCTTGTTTTGATGCCATAGTAGGAAAACATGTTCTTGCTGACTGATTGTACCTAATGCAACTAGCAAGAAAGAAACCATACCATAAGCACCAAATTAGCAACTATCACCCCCTTTTCATTCCTAAGCCCCTTTCATCCCCCCGCACGCCCCTCGTCTGCTCTTTCCCCCAATCAGAATTCCTGAAGCTAGTTTCTGTTAGCCGCCCCTCAGGATCCCCTAGAGATCCTTGCCCCCTCCCGACCCTCCTAGGAACATTCTCTTAACATGCACAGGCAGCGTAGCTAGATCAATAATTAACCATTCACTGACATCAGGAGCTTTCCTAGCAGCTTTCAAAACCTCTCATATCAAAATCTTACTTAAAAAGCCCTCCCTCGACACCCTCCTTCAATCAAACTACCGCCCAATCTCAAACA
The DNA here is from genome assembly GCF_040938575.1 of Ambystoma mexicanum. NCBI lineage: Eukaryota > Metazoa > Chordata > Amphibia > Caudata > Ambystomatidae > Ambystoma > Ambystoma mexicanum. Next base: position 943,440,976 of record NC_090939.1, read on the forward strand.
ACCACTGAATTGCCAAACACTTAGATCGAAATGCATACTCCCAGCTAAGCCTCTTCACAGAATTCAATACTTCCCTTGTCTCTATCTAGGATGACATAAAAAGAACTGCACACTCCGAAGGCTGTACTGCACTCATCCTCCTCGACGGCTCGCCAGCATTGCACAATCAACCACATTACTCACAGGGACAGAATCCACTCTCTAGGCATCAGGGACTCTGCTCCAATATGAATTTCCGCTTTCCTCACCAACTGTTCACAAATCACCATCCTCTCTCCCTTCTCCTCTCCCCCTGCCCTGTCTCCTACGGGGTCCCACAAGGGGCCTCCCCTTCCCCTCTCCTATTCAATCTCTACATAAGTCCCCACCCCGCCATCATCTGCTCTCATGACCTTACCTGCTACAACTACTCTGACGCGACACAGAGATAGTTTTAAGATTCCCAAGCCCCTCCCCCACCCAGACCTTGCCTCCTGACTCACAGAAAGCGACCACTGGATAATGGGCAACCACCTCCTACTCAATCCTGGTAAAACCAAAAATCCTGATTTGCGTCAGACAGAACTCTTCCCCCAAATCACCCCTTGGGCGTCCTCCCTAGGCCCACCTCCCTGCAGCAACCAACTCAGTAAAGAACTTGGGATGCACCTTGAACTTGGACCTAACACTATCCCACCACATCAACACTATCTCAAGATCATGCCATTTTCACCTCCCCATGCTCAGATGAATCTTCCCCCATCTCTCCCACCCTCACCGAATCTCATCAATTCTGGCTATCACACTCTCCCGCCTAGACTACGCCAACTTCCTCCATCTAGGTGTCACTGTCTTTCAGCTCAGAAAGCTCCAACAGATCCAAAGCTCTGCAGCAAGGCTGCTCCTTGCCCTCTCCCCCAGAGAACACATCTCCCCTGTCCTCATGGTGCTCCACTAGCTTTCTTTTTGAAACATTTCTTTTTATTAAATTTCAACACACGAAAAACAGTGGCAATAACCCCTCCCCCCTGCTTCCCCATGGCACTCCTCCCACCTGTCCCCATTGCCCCCCACCCTTTTCCACTCACCCCCCACTCGCCCCTCGGCTAAGACCGGTGACTATTGGGAAGCGTTCATTGTTTAGCGATTCGACTAATAGAGGACCAACAGTTTTAGTATTTGGTAGTGTCCTGGTATCGCACCAACTCCTTTGCCTTTGCAGCTCTTAGGAGTGCCTCCTTCTGTGCATACCGGGAGAAGGCCACCAGCACATCCCTTGGCCTTCCTCCATTGGTCCTTTGCGCTCTTCTCGTCCTATGGATTCTGTCCATTTCAATTTCTTCTGTGGTCCCATTTTCCAGAATGTCTGCTAAGATCTTTCTGACCTCCCCCCTCATGTCTTTGTCTGCAATGACTTCTGGTAGGTTTCTCAACCTGTTCCCCATGTCCTCCATCTGGACCTCCAAATTGTGTCTAGCCACATTGAGGTGTTCTATGGCCTTGCCTTGTGCTGTGTTGTCCTTCTCTACCTCCTAAAGACCCCTTTCGAGGAGGTCTGTCCTTTCCCCCAGCTGGCTAACTTTCTGCCTAATTTCAGACAGGACCATGTGGAGGTCCTGTATCATCAGTTAAAGTTGTTCCTGGAAAGTCTTTGTGAGGGATGTTTGGAGGTTCATGTGATCGTCATGGAGTTCCAACCAGAAGAAAGACACTGCCCCGTGGGTTCCATCTGCTTCTTCTGCACTCACATCGCCCTGCTCAGTTTTGGGGGGGGGGGGCTCTTGCCTCACTCGGTGTAGCCCACAGGATGGGAATTGTGCATCCCATTTCTCTCACTGCCGGGGCCTGCTTTGCAGCCTTCGCTTTGACCTTTTACATCCGTATGCAGGATAAGTTCCTTGTCTAGCGGTGCTATGGAGTCGGGGGCCCAGTCAGCCAGGTTTCCTCTTCTCCTCCAGTCCCCCTTTACCTTGTCACAATCCATGCAGTTTTTTTCCTGATTTGGCTGTGACCGGCCAGCCTCTTCACTTCTGCAGGTCTATTCTTTCCCCTGCCTCGACGGTGCCTGAGCTGCGGCCTCTTCTCTCTCTGCCCCCACCTCAAAGGGATCCTTTCCTGGGGGCCCTGTTGCTATTTACAAGGGTTGTCTCCCTTGGTGTCGAGAATAACGCCAGCGGTTTCAGTCCTAATCCTACCCAGGGGCCACCTCACCTTTTCCAGGGGTACACCTGGGCTCCCGAAGTGCCCCTAGACAGCCTTCATGTACTGCTTCGTGCTGGTGTGGGGTTTCTCATGGGGGCTTTTTTGGAGCTGCCGCCTCCCCAGAGCCTGCTCAGTCTATTAGCCAGGCCTTCTGCATCCTGCCCCCCTGACCTCAGGGAGCTGCCAGGGCCTGCCACTGGGTTGGCACAGCTAGTTCTTCTCAGGGGGCTGGATCTCCCTTCAGAGCCGGATTGGTAAGAAGTTTCTTTCCCCTGAGGCTCCTCTGAGGCTCCTCTGCAGGGGGTCGCAGGGGGTGGGGTCCCTTCTGAGCTGCTCAGTCTCCTTGTTCGTGCTGCTGTTTGCTGTGGCTGCCAGGCCTCGCGTTCTAACCAGAGCACCCCTGCTGCCTCCCTTGCCAACTTAAATTCCCTTGCCAACACTTCTATCTGGTGTCGGTGGCCATCTTGGAATTCCACTGGCTTTCTAGTAGCCATGTGCATCACCCACCGGGGCCCTCCACAATAAAGACCCTGAATTCTCCAAAACCAACTCACACTTTACCAAACCAACAGAAACCTCTGGATCTGGCTCTGCACCCTTCTCATGCCCACCCCCAACCCTTCAATCTCACTAGAATAGGAGAATCCTCTTTCTCCGTTCAAGCTCCCACCCTCTGGAACTCACTTCCACTCAACATCCGCCTCGCAGAGGACCATCTCTCCTTGAGGAAGGCCCTCAAAACCTGTCTTTTCACTCCTGCTATCTGACAAACGCTTCTCCTGTCACGCCTACATGAGGACACTTGGGCCGCGACTCTACACCAGCCCTCCTTCGTCCCTGTTTGGTCAATGATTCAAGTCATGTGACCAGAAGACACTCGTGCAGTGACTTGTTTGGGGGCAGCCATGCCCCAGGCAGCTGGCTGAGGACCAAACACAAAGGGCGGCTCTCTGGGGCAACTCCCATGGCCACTTTGCCCTGTTCGCCTGTAGGAGCCCATAAGCAGGCCACCTGCAACCGCCAGGTGTGAGAAATCTGAGGGCGTTATCACATTTAACCCGATTAAAACCCCCCCTCAGGGGATACAGAGAAGGGCAAGACTGCTAGATTCTGACCCCGGTGGGGAGTATGAGAATGGGTACTACTGGGCTGGAGGGTCCTTGAAGAACGGAAGTGGGATGCCCAAGGGTAAGACATGGTATCCCCCCTTCCTAATCCCAATCTATCCCATCTCCCCTCTACTGTCATAGGATATTGTCACGCATATCCTTGCCCATCCCAAGACATTCGTCAAACACTCACACCTGGAGGAAAGTAAGGGAATGTAAAACCCCAGGGAAGCAAACCTCTTTCTCTAACTACAACACTGTCTTATCCTCCCGTCCTTTTAATCTTATAAATTACTGCGAGTCCCAATCGTTTCCTTCCCTTTTAACCTCATTTATTGAGGATACCAGAGTGAAAGAACTGGAACCACCTTCTTGTTATAAGGTACACCATCTTCATTTCCCTATGTACTATCTAAGTACTGTGACGAAGAAGAGGAAGTCAAGAGGAATACAAACTTGCTATGAGAAACAACCTTATAGTTCAGAGAAGATGCAGATCAAAGCAAATCAACCTCTTCCTTTTCTATGTCCCACTAACGAGGCCAGGCAAGGTCAGACATTTGACTTGAAAATTCCTGAAAGTAAAGCAAAAAGAGACTTTCCACTAAACCAAGAGCATTGAGAAGCATTGGGGTGACCCCCAGACAGGAGGTTGATCCAGGATAAGAAACCCCCACCTGATAGATGAAATCACATCATCCAATGAGTACCTTACAGACGAGGAAATCTCTGATGATACTCTGGAACCCAGAGTAAGTCGGGCCTCTGAGAACGAGAGCTCGAGAAACCAGAATCAAAAACATCGCTTATCAGATAATCAGCGAAAAGAAATCCATCCACTAAGAGTCGGCACAGAGGAAGGACTGCAAATTGAAGAACACACCTTCCTCCCCGACTTTTCAAACCCATGCCCGATCGAATCCAGCATAGCCTGCAAATAGAAAACTTAACTTGCAGGAAAGAGCAGCTGATATTGAACAGAACTAACATCCTCCTATTATTACAAGCAATACCCCAGCTGATTTCAATCGCGTCGAGAGATATTAAGCTCATAACATTTGATTAGACAGATCACTATTAGAACTATGGGACAGATGTGTGATGGAAAAAATACTTTTGCAAAAACAAGCCCTATTGAATCTGGGATTCAGCTGTAAGCAAACTGAACCACAAGAGAAAGCTGAAGCGTCGATCTGGAGAAGGAAAGAAGATAAACCTGCATCAACCGAGAACTGCAGAGGTAGTCAGCGAGGAAATACAAGATATGAATCAACTTATGCAACACCGGCGCAACACGAATTACAATCAGTATTTGCAGAGAGTAAAATCTACCAAGCTGGTGTAAACTACCCATTCCACAGTGAATATGACAAAGTTTCGTCCAACACTACGCAAGACTTATCATCTTTGGCATGACCATCAACAAAAAAGGAAACTTACTGGTCCTTATGTACTTAGAATACAAGACAGAACAGTCACCTATTCAACCAGCCATTACATTAATTAGAATCAATCAATGCTGTCTGCCTGCAAGAAACTTGGCTGAAGGAAACACCAACTTGTGATGGATTCACCGCTTTTTTGATCCCTGCTATCAAACGAACAGATGGTAGACCCTCTGTGGGACATTTGACCCTGATTAAAATTTTACCACATTGGTCTATTTTAAGCAATAAAAACATCAATCCATGGACGCAAATGACGATAGTTCAAATTCAGCAAAAAGAATCCACCGACAACATGATGAAACTTGACCGACTGATAACCATTATGAATCTATATTGGAACCCCGCAAATTTGAATGATAACACTTTCCTGGACGGGGTATTTCTAGCTATTGATGAAACATTTGCAGAGTATCAACATGCCGAATTTATCATCTGCGGCGACCTAAATATTCACTTATACACAAAGTGCGGAGAACGAATGGAGCATGGAACAAGTTACTTACCTGTAACTGTTGTTCTCCAGCATGGGTCTGGCATGGATTCACATGCTCATGAATATTCCCCGTTGTCAGGCCGGGAATCCTCGGTATAGAAAAAAAGCAGTATCAGTTTTGTTTCTGATCTGTCTTTCTTAGTAGTAACCAATCACTGGTCTCTGGGTCATACTGCCCCCAGCCAATGACTGCCCTCTTCCTAAGCCCCGCCTCTGGCAGCCATCCTCATATTTGGTAGCACGTGAAATGACAGTATGACCAAGTGAAGAGCCGCAGAGGGGTAGGCGGGAGGGTTCGCATGTGAATCCATGCCAGACCCATGCTGGAGAACAACAGTTACAGGTAAGTAACTTGTTCCTTCTCCAGCATGGGGTCTGGCATGGATTCACATGCTCATGAATAAGAGAATACATAGCAGTACACACATGCACAACCACAGGAGGTGGCAACAGGCTCAACATTAAGCAATACAACAACTCAACATTAAGCATCTCTTACCTCCTCACCAGGCTCACCTTAGGCAAACAGGTTGCGCAGCACTGCTTGGCCGACCCTGGACTCCTCCCTGGAGTCCCGATCGACGCAGTAGAATCTTGTGAAGGTGTGCGTCGACCTCCACGTCGCAGCCCTGCAGATGTCCAGCAGGGGCACACCAGACAGGAACGCCGTGGTAACAGCGATTGCTCTGATCGAATGGGCTCTCGGACGGCCGGGCAGCGGTCGGTTTGCCAACCAGTGACAGTACATAATGCAGCCGGAGAGCCATCTGGAAATGGAAGTCTTCGAGAGAGCCTTCCCTTGATTCACAGTCCCAAAGTTCACAAACAGCTGTGACGTCTTCCGAAAACTCTTTGTGCGGTCCATGTAGAACTTCAGCGCTCTAGCTACATCCAGCGAGTGCAAAGTCCTCTCGGCCGGCGACGAAGGCGACCGGAAGAAAACTGGCAACACCAAGGGCTTCTTGAGGTGGAAGTCCGACGGCACCTTGGGCATAAAGGAGGGGTGTGTCCTCAGCACCACCCTCGTGTCATGAAAAGTCAAGTATGGAGGCTTGCAAGATAGGGTCTGGATCTCTCCCACTCGTCGTGCGGAGGTGATGGCCACGAAGAAAGCTGTCTTCCATGACAGGAACTTCAAAGGCGCCGAATGCATAGGCTCGAATGGGGCCCCCATGAGTCTGGTCAGCAGCACATTAAGCTCCCATGCCGGGGCAGGAGCCTTCACCGGCGGGAATGATCGGAATAGTCCCTTCATGAATTCTTTCACCAGGCGATGAGACCACAAGGACGCCCGTCCCCTAGTCCTGGTATATCGGGAGATTGCAGCCAGATGTATTTTGATGGAGGCGTGAGCCAGTCCAGCTTTGGCCAGCGACAGTAGGTATGGCAGTACTTGAGGGGCCATAATCCGCAGAGGGTTAATCTTCTGTGCACGGGAACCAGATCTGTCTCGGCCACGCCGGTGCGACGAGGATCATCCTGCACCGGGACCTCTTGAGCTGGTTGATGAGCCAGAGCAGCAACGGCAGCGGAGGGAACGCATAGAGAAATAGGCCGTCCCAGGGGAACGAGAAAGCATTGCCCATGTTCCTCGGCTGGGGGAACCTGCTGGCGAACCTCCGGCACTTGGAATTCGTCGCCGTCGCAAAGAGATCGATTTGGGGTTCGCCCCATCGTCGGAAGAGTCAATCCACTTGATCCTGGCGTAGTTCCCACTCGTGGCATGAGCGCAGCTCCCTGTTGAGTGAGTCGGCGATCGTGTTTTTTATTCCTGCCAGATGAAGAGGCACCAGAAACATCCCTTGGGCGACGGCCCAATGCCACAGATCCTGGGCTTCCTTGGATAGGGCCGGGGACCTGGTTCCGCCCTGCTTCCGGATGTAGAACATCGTGGTGGTGTTGTCGGTGAAGATCCTCACCACCTTGCCCTTGAGGGACGGAAGAAAGGACCTGAGGGCCCAGAACACTGCGCGTAGCTCCAAGATGTTGATGTGGAGTGACTTCTCCTCCGGGAGCCAAAAGCCTCTCGCGTGAAGATCTCCGGAGTGCGCTCCACAACCTTCCAGGGAGGCGTCCGTCGTCACTGTCACCTGGTGAGCTGGGGTCTGAAAGTCTGTGCCCGCCGACTAATGGGAGCGGGTACCCCACCACCGGATCGCCTGACGGAACGTCTCGTTGAGAGGGATCCTGTCCTCGAAGCTGCCCGTCGACTGGACCCAGCGGCCGTCAAGGAACTCTTGTAAGGGGCGCATCTGAAGCCTGCAAAGGCGCACCAGATAAATGCAGGAGGACATCATCCTGAGGAGGGATTTGATAGATCTTACCCTGGTCATGTCCGTGGCCAGCAGACGCTGCACCTTGCCCAGAATGGTCCTGGTCCTTTCCTCCGACTGCGAGGCCAGCCGCGCCACTGTGTCGAGCTTGGCTCCCAGAAACAGGAGGACTTGCGACGGAACCAGGTGGGATTTTGGAAAGTTGATGGAGAATCCCAGGTGCGTGAGCAGCTGGACGGTCTTCGCAGTGTGCTCCACGGCGAGCTCCCTTGTCCTTGCCCAGATGAGCCAGTCGTCCAGGTAGGGGTAGACGTGGATCCTCTGTAGGCGCAGCCGTGCCGCCACCGGTGCGAGGCACTTGGTGAACACCCTGGGTGCCGACATCAATCCGAACGGGAGGGCCTTGAACTGGTAGTGCCGTCCTTGGACCATGAACCTGAGGAACTTTCAGTGTCTTTTTAGAATGGGGATGTGGAAGTACTCATCCTCCAAGTCCAACGACGACAGGAAATCGCTCTCCTCCAGCTGTCCCAGCACGTGCTGGAGGGTGACCATACGGAACTTCTGTGCCTGGATGTACTTGTTCAGTCGTCGCAGGTCCAGGATGGGGTGCCATCCTCCTGTCTTCTTTTTTACGAGGAAGTACCTTGAGTAAACTCCGGAGCCCCAAAGCCTCTTTGGGACGAGCTCGATGGCGCCCTTCTTGAACATCGCCCTTACTTCCAATAGCAGTTAAGGGACGTGATTTTCCTTCCTGGCCACGGTTGGAACGCGAGGGCACTTCTTCTGAAACTCGAGGGTGTGCCCTTGGGCCAGGGCGTCCAGCACCAAACGGTCGGTGGAGATGGACTCCCACACGCTAACGAACCTCGCCAGCCGGCCTCCCACCGGGGTGCTTCGGCGGGGGCCCAACCCCACAGTCAGTTCAATCTTGTTTGGAGGCCACCTTGCCTCCTTGACCTCCCTGTCGACGACAACGGGCACCACCTGACTTGCCGCGTCCCCTGTAGGCTTCCTGGGATGAAGATCTTGCCGCTTGGCGGTACGTGGAGGAGCCACTGCCGGATCCCTTGGGGGCACCTTGTCTGCCTCCGGAGCTGCGAAAGGACGGCCGTCGTTGTTGGAGCACTCCCAGTGCCCGGGCAGTCTCTGTGTCTGTCTTGATGGCCTGAAGGGACTCATCAACCGCCTTCCCAAACAGGTTGTTCCCGTCGAAGGGCATGTCCAAAACCTTGGTTTGTACATCCTGGCGGAAATCCGTGGCCTTGAGCCATCCTCGTCGTCTCAAGCAAACGCCGTTGCCCAACTGACGGAGGATTGTAGGATTTCAAGGGCCTCAGCCCTTTTGGCGTCCGGAAGAAAGTCCAACAGAGGGGCAATTTTGAACCACAACTCCCTGTCGTAGCGGGCTACGATAGCCAGGGCGTTGGCCGCCTTGATAATCGTCGCTGCGGATGAGATGATCCGTCGTCCATCGTCCCATCGTGTCCAGCTTCCTGCCCTCGCGTCCGGCGCGGAAGTTGATGTCGAGGCTGATGCCCCCCCCAGCTTTCTTCTTTGCCGCCGAGATGACCGAATCCGGGGTAGGTTGCGCCCGAAGGCACAACGGGGCAGCGTCGGGGACCCAGTACTTCTTTTCGTACCGGTCCCTCTTTGCCGGCACCGTGGCAGGGTTCTTGAGGAGGGCGAGCCCCTCATCCCAGATGTCATCAAGAAGTGGTATGGCGAGGACCGTCTTCCTCTTAGCCTCGCGCCGTTGGTAAAGGAACCCTTCCTTCTTCTTCTCTTCTGGGCAGAGCTGGAAGAGCTCGGATGCCCTGGAAATCATGGCATGAAAGGATCCAATCTCGTCGAGCGGGGACGCCCGAGCAGGGGGCGACGGGGGACACGTCCCGTCGTCGCCTCCGTCGTCATCTGTACCTGTCGTAGCCGTGTCCGTGCCTGTATCATCCCTGTGGGTAGTAGACCGGGGGGAAGGCAGAGCAGGCCGCAGAGGTGGGAGAGGTGGCGTAGGATGCGTCCTCCTCCTCTTATGCGGTGGACTTTCCGAAGGTCCTGGCTCCGGTTCCCCCGTCGGGTCTGGCTCAGGTACCTCCGTGGGGAGGAGGGGCAACCTTGTCCTTATCTCCGAGCATAAGGACTGAATCACTGACAAAATGGCCGCCGAAGTGTCCTGCGGCGCCGGAAACGACGGGCGCGAGGCCTCTTGAGGAGCCTTGTCGGCGACACCGTCGCTCTCGTCGTCGCCCTCGTCGGGATCCCTCCCGATGGGCTGGGCCTCTTCCATGACTTCGATGAGCTCTTCTTCAGAGGTCGTGTCCGTATCCACGATGGCCACCAGCCCCTCCCCCACCTTTTCCAACGAGGACTTCGTGGGGGTCTTCTCAATGGGCCTGAAAGACGACTCCCTCCGCAGTGGCAGGGAGACTCTGGGTCCTGAGGTCGCCTCCACTGGTGTAGCCTCCACAGTCTGAGCCAGGACCGCAGCACCATCCTCAATCGAGGTCTTAGGGTGAATTAAGTCCATCATCACCTTCTGTACGCCTGGGGCCTTCACCTTGGGGGGAGGGGCCGAGCCTCGCTCCCCCTCTGCCGGAATCTTCGAGATCGACCGGGGCCTCTCCAGAAGCTGCGCCGGGTTCTCAGACTTCCTCTTACCCATGCCAGAGCGTTGGCTCGTGGTTCATGGCGCCGTGGAGGATGCGCCCTGCCTGGCAGCCAAGGAGCCCGACCGTTCGGCGCTCCCGGTGCCCGCGGACTCGCGGTGCTTAGCCTTTTGTTGGGCCCCCGTCGCCGGGGTGCCCTCACAGGACTTAGAAGACCGCTCGGACTTCTTTTTCTTCTTCTCGCCTGACGGGCTCCTCCCTTCCAGCCAGTTGGCGAGACAGAGGTGGCGATCCTTCATGGTCCGCTCCGACATGTTCCCACAAAACACACAGTCCTTCTCCGTGTGCGTCTTGTCCTCATGGAGACAGTAGAGGCATAACGAATGCTCGTCCTCCTTGAAAACATTCTGAAGCTGGCATCCAGGGCAGGTCCTGAACAGCTTCCCGGGCGTTGAGCTTCCTTTCTCCTGGGCCATGTCCAGGGTAGGCCTCGGAACTTCTGGAATCCTCCAAAAGCGTAACTCGATGAAATCTTCACCCTTGAGGGGCGTAGAAAACTCCAAAACAGATCCCCGTTGATCGGATGTAGAAACGGTGGAGCTTGAGGCTCTATTTGACCGAAAAATTTGAAAAATCTCCTGAAAAAGCACGAAAACGCAGCAAAAGCTCGAGAGCTACAGCACGAGGACTCCCAACACTTGAACGTTCGGTAAAAATCTGAGGATGGCTGCCAGAGGCGGGGCTTAGGGAGAGGGCAGTCATTGGCTGGGGGCAGTATGACCCAGAGACCAGTGATTGGTTACTACTAAGAAAGACAGATCAGAAACAAAACTGATACTTATTTTTTTCTATACCGAGGATTCCCGGCCTGACGACGGGGAATATTCATGAGCATGTGAATCCATGCCAGACCCCATGCTGGAGAAGCAGACTTAACTATCCGCGCCAAGAGGTGGCAGAAAGAAATCATCATGCAAAACCTCAGACAAGTTGACCAGCCTAAAGACCATCTGAATGCAACTCTACCAACGTGGGTACGAGGCAACTCAGCGGCTATAATAGACTATATATATCTATCAGCAGACCTAATGGAATCAATAACGAGAACAAAGAGCGAGCCAACGGCAAGAAGTGCCCATCATAAGTTAACAGTTAAAGGACATGGTCTGAGCGAACCAAGCAAGCTTGGCCCATGCCCACAGATGGAAGTAATCAGTAAAAATCTAAGATTACGCATGACCTATGTGCAAACTTGGGATGTAACGAATCCGATCCAACAACAACAGATGCAGATAACCTCAACTATGAAGGCTTTTTGATCCCTTTCCTAAAGCTGAACAAGACGAGTGGAACCAAGCTGCACAAACACCTGTATAATGCTGAATTTGCACGAAAAAAAAAGATGCGCAAGGCCATACGCAACCTAAAAAATGTGAATGCAATGTCACACATCGTGCAGATAAAAAGAATAAAAGATGACGCAGAGGCCATTATGAAGACTTATAAAAGCCATAACCCAAGAGCTTTATGGAATCTCTTAAACAACAACGACAGTAAACAACTAGCATTGATGGCAAATGTCACTCAACAGAAATGGCAACCCAGCATTTTGCGGACATGTATAGTGACCGCCCCACAGCCACGATCAGTTCAAAACAGACTGTAACCAAGAAATGGGAGATATACTGTGACAAACAGGACCTATCAGAGATCTTCCGTAAATTGAACACCTCCTGTGCCCTGGGACCCGACGGTCTCTGAAACGCGAGTTTAAAATAGAATACTGAGCTCTGGATCACTTTCATGATACAGCTATTAGAGGTGATAAACAAACTCAACCAAATTCCTCCTTCGTGGCAAACTGCCACAATAGTCCCAATACACAAACAGGGCCCACGAGACAATTTGCAGAACTTTAGACCCATTGCATTACTCGATCCATTAGGAAAACATTTTGCTACTATACTACTTAAAAAACTGAAGGCGTGGGGTATGAAAAACAATCGATTTTCAACACACCAAACAGGTTCTACGCCCAATGTTGGAACAAACGTAAACTTGATTATAATGAACCTGATCCAGCAAGAAGCCATAGAAAGAAAAACAATGGTTTATGCAGCATTTATAGACCTACATATGGCTTTTGACTCTATTTCAAGACCGAAGTTGTGGATTAAGTTAACAGCATGGAACTGCCAGACCGATATTTTAGAACCAATCAAGCTGCTTTACTCTAACACCTCAATCGTAGTAAGGCTATCGAAGGATGGTATAACTAATCCTCCTATAAAGACAACAAAGGGCTTGGCAGCCACCCTCTACAACTTGTATACAGCAGACTCTGAAGAACATTTAAGTAACACAGCCTTGAATGCCAGAAAACTGAATTCCATCCCAGTGCCAGCACTGATGCATGCTGAAACATTGTGTATAGGCACGTTACAAATGCCATATCATATCATGATATGATATCATCTTACTGGACAAAACAACCTCAGGGCTACAACAGAGACTTCACCTTATGGGGGCCTGTATGAATACAAATTAACTACGCATTAACATTGCTAAAACGAAAATAATGGCCCTGGTGAAACACCCCTTCAAGAAGCAAAGGCCATTGAAATTGACCATTGACGAAACCAACCTAGATGAAGTGACAACATTCAAATATCTAGGCGTTACGATAAATCAATCGGAAATAGAAAAACAACGGTTTTCCACCCTAGAAGGAAAAATGCAAAGCCTAGCTAGACAAGGATGTGTGCTCCACCGGAAGTTTGGCAAATTCAAATTCAAGCCTATTCTATCATTCTACAGACAGAAAGTGATTCCTGCAATCACCTATGGAAGTGAGGCAATGATCTACACACAACCTAAAAACTGGACAAGATTGGAGGCAATGTTCTGGAGAAAGATCCCAAGATTGCCCAACTCATACCCAATGACGAGAATTCGGCACAAAATTACTACACAATCATTTGCATCAATAGTTACATGGAAGCAACTAGATCTATTGCACAAACTCCTGATTGAAGAGAAAATACTAGCAACTGAAATTTTGAGATGCAACCCCACGGCCACGAATAATGCAGTCCTTCAAACCTGGAAACAATATCTACCACGACAGCTAGAGAACGAAGATATATCAGTCGAAATGCTCACCAAAAGACCTCAGCATGCAAAACAGAAACTTGCGGAAAATGAATGGATAAAGACGTGTAACACCAAAACAATAAAACATAAAGAACTCCAGAAAAATGTGACTCACGATTCCTCTTGCTGTTTCAGCCATCAAGCAAAGTCTCTGGTATGTGTAGCCTTCTTTGCAATGTTCTTTTGCTGCTAGCATATGGCGGGGTTCCCCTCTGTTCTTAAATCCGCAAGGGATCATGGTGGTTGATTCTGTAGTCCGCAGTACCTTGAGAACTGGCCATAAACCTAGGCACAGAGGTACAGAAAAACAAGAGGCCACCCTAAGGTATTTACAGGGTCTTCTCTATACTTTTCTCTCTTATCCGATGTCCATCCAAAAACTTGTACCTAGGCAACCTATTTTCGTTCCTTCCTTCGCTCTATCTTTAATCATGTCCTTATCCTGAAAGTCCTCAATACTTCTCCTCAGACTAATTCTTCCAACTGTCTAAGCCGTTCCTTTGCATCATCTCCTGCTCTTCAATTCCCACCCTGATCTTCCGTTCCACTTCCTCCTGGCTCCCAGTAATTCTCTGCTATACCAATCCACCCTGGTCACCATTCTTTTTAATCTTCGCGCCACTGTTCACAACCTTCTCTTTAGGCACTTCCTCATTAGGTACCTCTATTTCGAGGGCGGGAAACCTCAAAGCAATGTTTCTTCTCACCACCTTTTCCTTACCTTCTTTCACTACCTCCTCTTTAACTTCACTGACCACCTCCTCAAACATGTTGGTAACCAGAGCTAACTCAGTCCAATTTCCTGTAGGCTCTTCCCTCCCCAGCCACCTAGTTTGCTCTCTTCAGCCTCCTGCATCTCTCTGTCTCTAACCTCCTGCATCTCTCTTTCCCCAACCTCCTGAGTCTCATCCTCTCTCCTCAACAACCATGGTCTTTATCTACAACCTCTTGGCTCTTTCTCTCCCTAGCTTCCTGTGTCTCTGTGTCTCCTTAGATCCCTGGGTTTCTCCTCCAGCCTTCAATCTCAACTTTACCACAGCCCCCTGCATCCTTCTCTCCTCAGCCTCAGGGTCTCTCATTTGGCTCTCATCTCCTGCCCTAGCTCCTTCTGCACTCTTTCACCAGCTGGCCCCAATTGAGCTATATCTCTAGACGCCCACAGCTTCATGTTACAGCCTCTTCCTTTTATAGGGCCTTTGTCTACCTTGTTGCCGCACTCTGGCCTAAGGAAACTCAGGTGTGTCTCCCAATGATGAGTGACTGATAGGTCCCAGAGAGCGACTTACTGTTTTGATGTGGGATTTGGGATTAGTTAATCCCTTCCCCTGGGCGGGCCTCTCTTTGCTTGCCACACCACTGTCCCCCATCAGGGAGGAGTCTCTCACTCTAACAGCGATTCAGTGTGTATGTGTGTGTGTGGAGACTGTGCAAGGTGGTTTAAATGCTTAACTTTTTTGTATAATTCAGACTTCTGCTCCCATCCCACTGTGGTTCTGCTGTGCGAGCAGCAGATAACATTCTGCAATTTTGGATTTGATTTCAGCACCCATGCGAGCAGAGCTGGCATGCTAGTGCTGCAGGCTCCATGGGACATCCCTAATAATCTGTTCCTTTGAAGAAAGAGGAGCTTCTAAGGTGGAAATGCAATGAGCCTGTGTCTCTAGCAAGTGGCATGTTTTTACTTTTATTTTATTGAGTATTTATAATTTGCCTATACACAATGGGTTTCAAGGTGCAACAAGACAAGAGGAGGGGTGGGCAGGGATGACAAAAACGATCTTACTAGGCCTTGACACATTCGGGTCATGCAAGTGCAGTAACAAGAAGTGCAGGGGAGGGGAGCGAGTGCAGGTCAGGGCGGAAGGGCCTATGAGAAAGCACATGCCAGCCGAGGCTAGGTGGACAGCGCCAGGGGCAAAGCAGAGAGTGCAGGGAAAGGAATGTTCACGAGCTAAGTGCAAGGTGAGGGGCAGGAACGGGTTCAAGGGTGCAGGGGTAGGGGCCTGAAGGGCAAGTGCAGGTTGAGGGGGTCAGGGGAGACCAAGTGCAGGGGTAAACTGGATGAGGAGGGCCTGGTACCCTGTAAGAATCAGAAGGAACCAGGCAGACAGTCAATAGGCAAACAGAGACATTACCGGGGGAGAGGGAAGGAGGAAGAGAAAAGGAAGGTCTTTAGAAGCTTCCCGAACTTAAGGAGATCTGGCTCAGGTCTGAGAGGGACAGGGAGGCCATTCCAGAGGGAGCCACCACTGGAGGAGAGAGATCTACCCCCCACTCTGTTTGGAGAATCGTCTGATCTGCAGAGAGTTTGAGCTAGAAGATCGAAAGGCGTTAGCAGGAAGATATTTGGGGAAAGAGTTGGATGTAGCAGGCCCCAGGCCTCACAAAGCCTTGTGGATGATGCAGAGGGTCTTGAACTTGATCCTCGTAGCACCCCGAGATCCACTGGAGAGATTTTAGAGCTGGAGGGATGCGGTCCGTGGGCATGAGATGAGGGTCCTATTCTGGATTAGTTGAAGGGGGCGAAGGGAGGAGCTAGGTAGATTGAGGAAGAGGCTGCTGTAGTAGTCCAGCCTGGAGAGGACCAGAGTTCTGGAGACATTGAGTTTCTAAGGGAAGGTGAGGAAAGGGAGAATGCTTCTTAGGAGATACAGCTGAAAGTGGGCCTTCTTGGCAAGGTCCGTGATGTGAGGAGAGAAGGGGAGAGAGAGGAGTCGAAGATGACACCAAGGTTTTTTGCTTCACAGGAGGGTGGGGGGAGCGGAGGGGGCCCATGGAGGACAGCCAGAGTGGGGGAGGGAAGGAAGGAGCAGGGGTCCCAATGAGAAGGATATATGTCTTACTGGCATTAAGGTAGAGATCGCTAGCAGTGCACCATGGCTCGATAGCAGGCAGGCAGTCAGGAATGAGAGAGGAGGAGGCAGAGGAGGGGAGCTTGAAGGGGAGCTGCCTGTCATCAGCATAACACTGGAAGTTAGGAGAGAAGGTGGAGATCAGTTGGGCTAGAGGGACCAGGCAGATGTTGAAAAGCCAAGGTGAGCGGATAGAACCCTGAGGGGCACTGCAGGTGAAGAGTAAGAGAGAAAAGGGCCAGCTTGAACATGGGAAGGCCGGTCAGAGAGGAACGAGGTCAACCAGTCCTGAGCCAGGTCAGTGATGCCAAGGGTATCACAGAACCGATTTATAAGGGTGGCATGATTGACCGTATCAAAGGCAGAGGAAAGATCAAGAAGGACGACAACAGAAGGAGAGTTGGAATCGAGATTAGAGAGCAGGTCTTCACAGATGTTCAGGAGTGCAGTTTCCGTGCCTCTGGCAGCTCTGAATCCAGACTGGTGGTCGTGGAGACAACCAACAATTTCAGGGTGGTGGATAAGCTGTGAGATGACCTGCTTCTCCAAGAGTTTGCCCACGAAGGGGGTGACGGGGATAGGGCGGTAGGTAGCCGGACAGGAACAGTCAGTAGAAGGCTTTTGAGGAGAGGGTGCACAAGGGAGTGCTTGGAGTCAGGGGAAAGATCCAGAGGCAAAGGAGTGTTTGTAGAAATCAGCCAAGGCTGGAGAAAGGGAGATAATGTTGTCCTTGATAGTTCTAGAGGAGCACCTGTTTAGCTGAGACTTTCATAGATTGGACTTGTCTAGTAACACCATCAGGTGATATGGGAGAGGAGGAGGAAAATAAGAGGGAAGGGGTTAGGGGGCCAATGGAGACCTGAGAGCGGATGAGGGAGAAGGGAGCGGTATAGAGGAGAGTGAGGACAGGATGTCCTGAATTTTGGTGAAGTGAGAGGCCAGTGCAGTGCAGAGAGCCAGAGAAGGCAGAGGAGAGATGGAGACTGCAGTAGGATTGGCAAGTTCCTTGCAGATTTTGAAAAGTTCTGCTGTGTTGTTCGTGGCCCCAGAGAAGCGGGCTTGGACATAGGCCCTGTTCTTGGAGCAGATGGAGAGTCTGTATTGCCTTTGGAGAAAGCGGCAGGCCAGTTTGTCAGAGGATGTGCCTTAAGCCTGCTACTTCAACTCAGCAGCCCTGTACTTGCGTTTCAGACAGGCCAGGTCGGAGTCATTCTAGGAGTTGCACTTGACGGCAGGCTGCATGCGAATCCTCATGACAGGGGCAAGAATGTCGACAGTGTCGGAGATGGAGGGTTGAAGGTTAGTGAGGGTTGTGTCAGAGTGAGAGTCATAGGAACTAGTTGGGGGGGGGTGAAGGTGGCTGCAAAAGCAGCGACTAACACTCGGCTTTATAGGTCGAATGACAGAGAAGGTGACTGGCAGTGCAGGTGGGGCTATACCGGAGGACCCAAGAGGTCCAGGTTGAGAGGACAGCAGAGTATGATCAGACAAGGAGTAGTAATGAGATGGTTGGAGATGGGGATGTCAGCAGCGATGAGAGCATTCAAGGTGTATCAGGCGGAGTGCGTCGGACCAGAGGGAAGAATGGAGAGGGAAAGAGTGTCACAGAGCTGTTGGAAAAGTCCGGAGGTCTCATCAGGCGAGTCAACGTGAATATTGAAGTCAACGAGGAGAAGTTTGGAGGTGGAGGCTGAAGATGTTAGGTCAGACCACTCTGAGAGAAAGAGGACGACGTGGCCTGAAGATGGTGGTAAGAGCCAGCGAGAGGATAGTAGAGACACCAAACCTGCAGATGAGGCATTCGAAAGAGGTGTATGAGTGGGTATGACAGTAGCAGGGACCCATTCAGAGAAGACCTGGGCCACTCCACACCCGAACCGGAAAAGAATGCAGCAGCAGTTTAGGAGAGGGAAGTAAAGCAGAGACATTGGTTTAGGAGGGGGGCACACACAGTAGCTATGGCAGGATGACAAATGAGCTGGACAGGGAAAGGAATGACCCTACATACCATCCCCACCAAGGAACACTGCTTTTTTTGTTTGCATGTGCACATAGAAAGGCATGACATGACTGGTTTGTGAATGGGTCACATACTCCTTGTCCACTTAAGTGGTACCCTTGCACTTTTGCTGTTCTTGTAAAATATAAGCAACAGTCATGCTACTCTGTGTGGATTTTTATACACGAAAGCCAATTCTGTATAATACAGTACACACTGCAGTCATATCCCTCCTTATGAAGTACTCACAATAGTTAAGCCGCTGGTGACATGTCAGCCGTTAGCCAAAATTAGAAATGAAGCAAAGGGTTAAAGCAGATGTGTTTTTAATATTAGATTGTCAGATATTGAATTCTGTACATAAATTGCAGAAAGTTTTAACACTGGCGACTGCATTGAAAATATCAGTGATAAGAAAATCGAGTCAATTTTCTGGAGAGAGGAAATATCTGCTGCGATGATAAACACCATGATGTCTCGTTCCTTTGCTGTCAATGTATACAATTCTGATGCAGCGGAGTGCGGTCATCGGCATTCTGATAAGAAAAACAGCAAATGAATTAATGGTGCAGTAAAACAATATTACTTTTAGTAAAACAGATTCTGTAGCAGGGATTTGTTCTGCTTGCATTTTCTGTTAGTTTAGCATTTACCATACAGGCAGATCTCAAAACAGTAAATACAAAACGCATACATCATACCATAAATACTTAAAACAACTATTATTGTGCATGCTGGGAATGTATACTATCAGATGTATGCGATTAATCTGAGCAATCATGAAAAAAGTAACCTGAACAATCAAGTTAAAGTCACCCAAGATCGACTAGAAGATTCCATTGTTAAGCTTCTCTCAGTAGTGGTTCTTTCAGTGCATTACATTATTTATTTATTTGTTTATTTTTACATTTATTTCAGTGCACCTAACCCTGAGGCATCTGGGCACTAGTTACATAAGGTGTGGGTACATGTATTGAAGTGCAGGAGTATACATATGGTTACAGTCAGTGTTGGTATGTGTATACTACCTGGCAAAGCCTCACCTCATGTTGCGGAGGACTACATCAGATAAGTAATACGTCTCAATCAAAGGATACATAAGGTATGGTAGGGTGACTTGGATTGACTTGCCTCATGTTACAGGGGACTACATCAAGTATATGGCATTGGTAGGCAGCAATAGATCTTAAAACACAGCTAGATACGAGAATCAGATATTAAACACAGCTAGATATGAGAATATGGGGGTCTGGAGGAAGTGCACAACTTGGAAAAGCCTTGCCTCATGTCACAGGGGGACTACATCACATGCATTGTCTACAGCTTAATAAACTTAAGAGCAGGAAAGAGTAAAACAATTGCGTTAACCTACAAATCATTCAGTTTTTGCATTTTCATCTAACTGAAAGACTGACAACTGCGAAGAAATAGAATACATATTTAAGTAAATTACAGTGATAGCAGAAGCTCTGATAAACATGTATGTGGGTACTCACTAGGACTGGTCAATAATGTTTGGGCATAAACCAAAACGCCCAAATAGTGTACCTTTTGGACAAATCTAGTTGTAAACATTATCCGTAGTTTAGGCAAAGTTAAAAAAGTATACATTAGGTATATGGGGTTTGATTTCATGATCAGTCTTTTTTAGACAGAGGCAGGACGCTGTTGAAGAAGTTGAGGAAATAGCACAGTTGAGAGAGAGAAGTAGCACATTTATAGAATTGCATTGAGGATTAGGTAGAAAATGAAATGAGGATTAGGTAGAAAATTAAAGCAAGCTTGCTTGCTCTTGAGGAGAACCATCTCCGGTTCTGGAAGCACCTCAAAACCTTCCTCTGCCTCTGCTTTCTCTCCCCCTCTCCCCTGCTAATACTACTGAAACTGCACTGAATCTGCAACTGGGCCACTCACCGTTCTCGGTCCTTGGCCCAGCCACTCTCCCCTGCACTGCCTCCATGGCAACCCCTGCACTACGGGACTGTGTCTGTATCCCTACAGCCCCCCTTCCCAGCACTTGTCTGCACTTACTTCGCACTTGCCACCAGCTGGCCCTTGTTATTTATCCTGTTTGCTGTATGCTATTAACCCTGTACTGCACTTTCCCTTCTCCGTTTCGCCCTTGCACTTTTCCCTTTCCCTCTACCCTTTGCACTTGCGCGATCTGAATGACACCTGGCCTAGTAGCATTGTTGTCTGTCTCCCCTTGTTCCCCCCCTGCCTCGTCGCACCTTGAAACACTTGTGTATAGGCACGTTACAAATGCCATATCATAGCATTGGGGGAACAGGGCAAAAATGTATTGTGGGGCAAGTAGAACAGTAAAATAGTATTTAGTTGAGGGAGAGGCAGGACAATGAAATGGTAAATGGCACCTTTTTTGTCCCGAATACGGACTCTACTACATTGCAGGGACCATCTTACATGGACAGACCAAATAATAGTTGCAGGGCAAAGGGAGTACAATGCTTGATAGGCAGGAGCAGATTATATTCAGTGGCTGTGAGTGCACCATTTCAGGGAGGAGAAAATCCCAATGCAATGACTGACTCTTTGAATGACAAATGCAAGTAACATTTCTTGTCAGTTTGAGAAGAACATCACAGAATTGTGTGGTGGCAGGCAGAGGATTAGATTTCGTTTAGTGACAGTAAATCAGTGTGCCATCTTGAAGTGTCCAGACCAAATAATTGGTGCTTACGAAGTTGCTAATAACAAATCTTAGAATTCTTTTAAGGCAAGTGTGCTTTCAGAGTCTGTAAACGTGTCCACAATGTGCGGTCTTCTTGTGGTTATAGAAAAGTTAACTAAGTCCCACCACACCTATAGCAGATAAAAGTGCCAAAGAGGACAAGGGGGAATGCAGAGAAGGTTCAGCCCACTGTCTGTGAGACAGAAGGGAAAGAGAAGTCACATTTTGCCTACTGAAATGTCCTTCATCCCACAGGGCAAATAATGACCACCTATCACCAGCTGCACTCTTTGCAAAAAAGCTTTGCGCCCGTAAAAGTCTTGGGAAAAGTTAGGTTCCACATCATTGCGGTGTCACATGATGAAACAACATGCACAGTGCTAGGAAGAACCCAAAAGACCTCTACTACAGCATTCTCTCCAGTTACCAGCCACCATAACACTGTCAGTTGGCAATGTCACCCAAGAAAACATTGCTGCTGTTGTGCCACAGATTTGGTGACTGAGTGCAGTGGTGCTGACTGACTGGCTGCAGTCGTCATTAGCATTTGGATTGCTACTGTTTTGTTCATGAGTCCTGCTCTGCAGAAAGCCACTTTTCAATAGCTAACACAGAAGTACCGCAGGCAATTTATTCAGTACTCTGGGTGTCACAGATGGCCAAAAGAACCCTCCAACTCCCAGAGATGTTTCTGAAAATGTTAGCCTGGGTGCTAAGGGCCACCCCGTAAGCAGTTTCCACATTATCTCAGGCTTTCCTACTTTCCAGATTAGTATATAGAACTTTTTGACCCCTACTATCTACGTTGTAACAACTGTGAGGACTCAGACATGAGAGGCGGACACAAAGTTGTAATGTTCAGACATCTTTATTAAACAAAAAGGGTTGGATGAAGGCCTTTACGTCCCTGTCCTAAAGAGAATGTCCCTACCTAGGAAACTAAAACTAAAGATCAGTCTGTGTCATGTCATGAAACTTAAAAACTGTCCTTGTGTCCAAAACCATACTACTCTAACCGTTGCACTAGAAATAATCAACTGAAAGTGTAAGGGAATGTCTCTTTATGTTTGGCAAACAGTGTGCCTAAAATAATAATTGATAAATCCAACAAAAGTATTCTCCCCCTCCCCCCCAAAGGATAAATGTTTGGATACAGAGGGTCTTTCCCTTCCCATGGATATTTAGGTAGGAAGGCAAAGTGTCTCTTTCACATAACAGTTTTTGGGATGCATAAATGTGTGTGTACCTTTTTACCATGTACGTTGAAAAACAAATAGGTTTCTTTATACACATACACCTTTAATGGATCTCTTGGTATACTCCCCTGCCAGGAATCCTTGATCCCCTGGTACAACTTGCTGCCAGGTATCTTTCCACTCTTTGTACAACTTGACTGGACCTCCTGGTATACTCTCCTGCCAGGATTTGCTTTCCGGGTTTTACCAATCACGTGGTATACTCTCCTGCTAGATATCTTGCCTCCCAATGTTCACTGTCTGGTGTGTTCCTTTCACCAGGACTTCTTCTTGGGTTCACTGTCCTTTAATTCAACACAGTTGTGTTACTTCACTGTATTTTCTATTTCATTGGCTTGAGGTACTTCTTGTACCTTCCCCCCACCAACATCTCATGTATGGGGACTTGTTCAAGTTCTGCCTTTTTATATCTTCATTACTGTTCATTTATTTGGGGTATTGCTTGCTCTAAATTTCCCCATGTTTATATCTCATGTATGGGGTATTATTCAAGTTCTGTCTTTGTATTGCACTGGGTCGGTATTCAAATACCCTTTCCTCTTTATATGCCTGTTGGTATGCCTCAGGGTCCCCAATGGCTTTGGGTAGACTTACTGGCGTATTGAAGCGTTCCCGACCCATGGCATGCTGCAGTGGTGAAGCTCCCGCTTTGGAACTGTCTTCCTCGCACTGCAGACCTCCTTCCCGCTCTTGGGGCAGCTTCGCATTCACACGCCAGCATGACCACTGCTTCTCTGCACAAACACGCTCCCGGTAGCTCCCCTGTTACTGTTGGCACTTCAGCAGTTCTCTCAGTGCCTGAGGTGTCTCTTCTGGCCTCGCGCCATACTGGTATGTAACGCTTGGGAGCGGAAGCACATGCCGCCACAGCACGGTCCTTCTATGTACTGCTCTCTGCTTCAGCTCTGCTTCTCCCATCTCTGGCTTCACTTCCTTCTTCTCCGGCTGTCCTGTTTTGAAAGCAGACACCATTTGTAGAAGTCCCGCCTACTCGGACCTCCCAAAAACAACTAGTCTGCATACTTAACTTTGTGTTTCTTTTGATCCGCATTAACTCCTTTTTCCTCTTCCTCGTTTCTCTACCTGAGGCTTTCTGGGAGTTGGAGTTCACAGAGTTTCTGTGACTATCAATGTGATATTGTTCAGAACTTCTATTCAGAGAATCATTAGAGCTAAGAAAAGTTAAAGGAGTGTTATGTGTGAATGAGGTATGAATATTGGTTTGCCTAGAGTAATTTCAACAAGAGGGGAGAAGGGCTTGTATAGTGACAACAAGCCATCAAAACCTTAGGAATGATGTAGTCCTCTTCTCCATACAGTACTGAATAGTGCATCTCCTGCACCACCTTCCCCCGACAGCCATCTTCTCCCAGGTGATCCTCCCTCATAACACCATCCCCCAGGGTCAGGATCAGCTAGTGGCTGCCGACCCCATGACACATGGGAGGAGATCCTTGTTGGGGAATTAGTGATGACACTACCTTGTTGCAAATGAGGGCCTAAAGAGAACAACCATACCTTTCTAATCTCCCTCTGGGGCTTCCAAGACAAAACCTACTCTATCATTCAGGTTTGTTCGTAGGCATTGCCTTTCAAACACTCAAGCCCCACTCAGTCTTCTTTCTGTCACACACTGATGTTCCTTTCCCTGTATCTCCCTATTATTCTATCTTCCTCTCGCTGCTCTCCTTCCTCCAACTCCTCCTACATGCTCTCTGCTCTTGTCCTAGGTCTTCATCCTTTGTCGATCTGATGTCTCTTTAGCTCCTTCTACAGCCTTCCTCCATCCTCCAATTATACTCCCTCCTACACTCTCCATCTCCACTGCACTAATATTCTCCCTTCTCCACAATGCAGCTACTCACTCTTTTCCACACCACCACTACTCATGTATCCACCTTCTACTTAATCGGCCTGCTTTCACTCAAAATCACTTTACACACTTCCTCTACTACTCGCACTTACCTTGCATATACACTCACAAGACAGAACCACTTGCCCTCACCAACCAATACATCACCTTTTCTCCAAAACGCTTCCACACTCCAGTCCTGCATCCTTCCTCATGCTGGTCACATGGTTTGCCACCTCCTCCTCTGACCTCGCCTGAATAACCCACACATTCCTATATACTGTTGCCTTTATTTTCCTCACCCTCCTTCTGGCCTAACCAATATGATCCTAACTTTCCCAACCAGGAGGTTCTACAGCAACCTACACTGACTAATAGGGGGCAAAGCCCTGCACCTTTCTCCAGGGGTGGGGGGAGGGAGCTGCTGTGCTACAGCAATGGCAGCTGAATTTGGCGGTGTCCCACTTTATGCTAGGGGACCACACTGTTATGAAATTCCAGGTACATTTTGAGGGTTTGTTGGGTTTTGCAAACATTGCTCAGCAGCACCGTTGTGCAAGTCTCTAGTGTGGCATTTGCCGTTGACATATGGCAGCATGCCACGTTCCTGGCAGCCATGCAGTTCTTTTGTTTTACGGCTTGGCAGATGTCTCTCTTTCTGCTGAATGGAGAACTCTGCTGACTGGAATGTTCGATATAAAGGCTCCTTATAGCTTACCCACTTGCAGGTTGTCTGTCCAGGTTTCTGATGTATGTGGTGCCTGTAATGAAAAGAAAAAGATTGGCAATCATTTGTTGGCAGAGGAATGGGGGATGCAACGTGGTACCATTAATATATAAACAGACACTTGGGCAGGGGACAGGAATTGTTGCCCTCTGAACTGCCACTGTTCCCCTTTCTGGTAGGAATGGCTCTGGCTTTCACCTTGGTAGGCCTCCCACCCAGGCTGCGAGGGGTACCCAGCACTCATTATAAGGTCAGATTACTGACTTTATCACAACTAGGAACTAAGAGCTGCAAAAATAGCATTTTGTTGGCTGCTCCAGACCCTATTAGCCACAGAAGTACAATAATCTAATACGTGCAAAGTGAGTTTCAACTGCAATCCTTTGCTGTTGTGCATTTTCATGTTTTATGGTGTTAACTGCTTTCTTGCGCTATTTCAAAATTGCACACATTTAAACACTTATTTTAGAAAACAGACCATCAGCCCAGGCCATCAATGGCAACATGGCAAATTCCCAGCATTGACAAAATATAATGTTCAGGCAGTCCTAAAGCCCATCTTTTGTGCAATATCACCTCTGATCCTCATCAAATATTGTTTGCTTTTAAAATTATTAATCAGTGCTGACATTAATTTCAGTGTTGGAAGGGTGGGTTTTCCATGTGCCTCCACAATGTCAAACACACCTTGTCTTTCTTCCATCCATGATAGAAGAATGAATAAAGTAAGGGACGCATTCCTACCTGGCAGCATTTTGCATTCCGCATATGAAAATAGTCAGATCCTACAGAGAATTAGTCAGAGTACACAGAGTGGGGGGATGTTTGACCTTTAGGAGAATTGGTGTAGCTGCTGTAAAGATGTTTGGAAATTGATTGTAAAGTGCCTTTACATTTTGCCTTAACCTAGTTTCCGGAAGGATAGCAATTTCCAATTGAAAACAGATAGGAAAAAGCCTATGTTTTGAAGAGACTGGAACTGTGAGAGAGGAATGAACAATGGTAGTGGCGAGTTCTAAACTGCCTATCATATTAGTGTTTGAACCAGCACTAATCCTGTTAGATCCTGTTAATTTTGGGCTCCTGAAGAGGACTGGTGTGTCAGAACCGTGGTGGGAACCAACTCAGAAGAAATTACGATGAAAGTGCAGCCTAATGAGAACCTAGGTGTGACTTGAATGTTTGCACGCACTACACCAGAGAGGGTGAACACAGGCAGTCAGCGCCAACATGAAACATAATTTGTCCCTGCAATCCCTGTGCAAATAGAGACACATCCATGAACTATAACCACCAACAAAAAGTTGTGGTGGTGGGGACAAGGCCCTGATTGATTTTGCCATGGGCACAGTATGTCAGGCGGGTAACAGTGGGGCGGTAGGGGGCTGAGGGTTGCTTGTGTCTGTGTGTCAGGCCGAGCGAAGGAGTGTCCTCCTGTGAGGATGTTCCCTCATTGTCGTCCCCAATTTTTAGAGGGTGTTGGGAAAGAGGGACCACTGGAAGTTGATATGTACGCATTAGGACTGGTCAGATCATACTTCCGTTCTATGTGCTTGTACATTGCCATGGTCCCCAAGCAGC
Source organism: Ambystoma mexicanum (assembly GCF_040938575.1). Lineage (NCBI taxonomy): Eukaryota > Metazoa > Chordata > Amphibia > Caudata > Ambystomatidae > Ambystoma > Ambystoma mexicanum. The sequence goes on from NC_090939.1 coordinate 943,467,198, forward strand.
ATAACTTCTCTGGTATATCCCACTTCACTGATATCTTGCAGATGCATATCACAGTGGGATCCTGAGCCATTTAAGTCTTCCTCTCCAGCAAGCTAATATTCTCCAAAGCCAATGCCAAAATGGGCACCTGTTCTGTCCTGGCATGGCCCCCGACTGCTTGAAATTTGACAAGGGAAGCCTGTGCCTCCTTGCATGCTTTGCAAGAGCAGGAACAGGTGAGGAGGCCTTGCATCTGCTGGGAATCACCTCTGTTACCTTCACCTGTTGCTCTTCATCTCTTACTGCATTCACTCATCTGTTTCTGGGCAGCCCAACACATCTGCTGCACCCTTTCCCTGCATTGCTACCATCTCTTCTCCAACACCCAAGTTCATTAAAGCATTGTCAAGTACACCTCCAGTAGTTACGTGAATATAGAGGCTTCAGTATGATATTCTAGGTCAGGCAATGCTATACCGTTATTTCCTAAATACTAGGGGATTAAGCAGGGCTGTCCCTTATCGTCTAATTTTGTATTTTATGTCTGACTTCGATCCTTTCAATGGTAAAGGAAACCTGTATCCACCATTGTTGAATAAAACTCAATATAGTGCACTCATATATGAGGTTGACATGGTTATCATAGACCTAAACCCGAAGGGATTTGAATGGGTACTGCAAAATGCTAATAATTAATTGGAGAATCATAGTTTGAAACTAAAGTTCAAGACTAAAATAGTAGTAGTCTTGGTCTTTGAAAAGAAGACCAACTAAGGAGGTTGACTCCTATTTGTACCTCACTTCTCTTCCATAGAAACAGATTCTGGGCTAGACATAAAGCAGTTAGTGGAGAAAGGTTTGGAAGGCAAAAGTTTTTTTCCATGATCCTCTACGCCGGTGAGTCTGGAGATGTCATAATTGCAAACAATCGGAGATGTTGCAGAATAAACTTTTACCCATGGTAACTGGGCTTCCTCGTGGAACTCCAGGAAGCGCCCTTGGGACCAAGTTGGGACTGTTGAGCATGGAGTTTATGCATGTGCATGTGAGATACTTAAATTATTTTTAGAAAATACTTCTGGGCCTCTCAGTTATCCCGAAAGTGTAAGCGGGGTTCTTAGAAATGACATCCTCTCCATGTAGTGTAAGGAACAAGTTACTTACCTGTAACTTTTGTTCTCCAGCATGGGTCTGGCATGGATTCACATGCTCATGAATATTCCCCATCGTCAGGCTGGGAATCCTCGGTAAAGAAAAAATCAGTATCAGTTTCGTTTCTGATCTGTCTTTCGTAGTAGTAACCAATCACTGATCTCTGCGTCATACTGACCACAGCCAATGACTGCCATCTCCCTAAGCCCCGCCTCTGGCAGCCATCTTCAGATTTGGTAGCACGTGAAGTGGCAGTATGACCAAGTGAAGAGCCGCAGAGGGGTAGGCGGGAGGGTTCGCATGTGAATCCATGCCAGAACCATGCTGGAGAACAACAGTTACAGGTAAGTAACTTGTTCCTTCTCCAGCATGGGGTCTGGCATGGATTCACATGCTCATGAATATAAGAATACATAGCAGTACACACATGCACAACCACGGGAGGTGGCAAAGGCTCAACATTAAGCAATACAACAACTCAACATTAAGTATCTCTTACCTCCTCACCAGGCTCACCTTAAGCGAACAGGTTGCGCAGCACTGCTTGGCCGACCCTGGACTCCTTCCTGGAATCCCGATCGACGCAGTAGAATCTCGTGAAGGTGTGCTTCGGCCTCCACGTAGCAGCCCTGCAGATGTCCAGCAGGGGCACACCAGATAGGAACGCCGTAGTAGCAGCGATCGCTCTGGTCGAATGGGCTCTCGGACGGCCTGGCAGCGGTCAGCTAGCCAACCGGTGGCAGTGCATGATGCAGCCGGAGAGCCATCTGGAAATAGAAGACTTCGAGAGAGCCTTCCCTTGATTCACAGGTCCAAAGTTCACAAACAGTTGTGATGTCCTCCGAAAACTCTTTGTGCGGTCCACGTAGAACTTCAGCGCTCTAGCCACATCCAGCGAGTGCAAAGTCCTCTCGGCCGGCGACGAAGGAGACGGGAAGAAAACAGGTAACACCAGGGGCTCGTTAAGATGGAAGTCCGACGGCACCTTGGGCATAAAGGAGGGGTGCGTCCTAAGCACCACCCCCGAGGCATGGAAAGTCAAGTACGGTGCTTTGCAGGATAGGGCCTGGATCTCTCCCACTCGTCGTGCAGAGGTAATGGCCACCAGGAATGCAGTCTTCCACGACACAAACTTCATCGGTGCGGAGTGCATCGGCTCGAATGGGGGCCCCATGAGCATAGTCAGCACCACGTAAAGTTCCCACGCCGGGGCCGGGGCCTTCACCGGCGGAAACGACCGGAACAGTCCTTTCATAAACTCTTTCACCAGTCGATGGGACCACAGGGACGTCCGTCCTGTGGTTCTGGTATATCTGGAGATCGCTGCCAGATGAATCTTAATGAAGGCATGGGCTAGCCCAGCCTTTGCCAGCGATAGCAGGTACGGCAGCACCTGAGGGGCCGTAATCCGTAGGGGGTTCATCTTCTGTGCTCGGCACCAGATAGAGAACCTCTTCCACTTGTGACCGTAGCATTTGAGGGTCGAGGACGCCCTGGCCTTTGCAAGAACCACTCTGCAGTCGGCCGGTATATCGTACCCTCCAAACTCTAGCGTTCCAGGAGCCAAGCCTGCAGGTTCAGCGACGCCGGGTCGTGGTGGAAGATGGCGCCTCCTTCTCTGGAGAGAAGATCCGCGTCCGCCGACAGCTTGATGGATGGGGACGTTGACAAGTCCAGAAGGTCCGGGAACCAGATCTGCCTCGGCCACGCCGGTGCGACGAGGATCATCCTGCACCGGGACCTCTTGAGCTGGTTGATGAGTCGAAGCAGCAACGGCAACAGAGGGAACGCATACAGGTATAGGCCGTCCCAGGGGAACGAGAACACATCGCCCATGCTTCTCGGCTGGGGAAACCTGCTGGAGAACCTCTGGCACTTCGAGTTTGTCGCTGTTGCGAACAGGTCGATTTGGGGTTTGCCCCATCGTCGGAAGAGTTGATCCACCTGATCCTGGCGCAGCTCTCACTCGTGACACGCGCGCAGCTCCCTGCTGAGCGAGTCGGCAATGGTGTTTCTTTCTCCTGCCAGGTGAAAAGGAACCAGGAACATCCCCTGGGCGACCGCCCAGTGCCACAGATCCTGTGCCTCCTTGGATAGGGCTGGGGATCTGGTACCTCCCTGCTTCCGTATGTAAAACATTGTCGTGGTGTTGTCCCTGAAGATCCGCACCACCTTGCCCTTGAGCGACGGGAGGAACGATTTGAGAGCCCAGAACACGGCTCAGAGTTCCAGGATGTTGATGTGCAGGAGCTTCTCCTCCGGGAGCCAGAGGCCTCTTGCGTGGAGATCTCCGGTGTGGGCGCCCCAACCTTCCAGGGAAGTGTCTGTCGTCACCGTCTCCTGGTACGCCGGCGTCTGAAAGTCCTTTCCCGCCGTGAGGTGCGCTCGAATTCCCCACCACTGAATCGCCCGCCGGAACACCTCGTTGAGGGGGACCCTGTCTTCAAAGGTGCCCGTCGCCTGCGTCCAACGGGCGTCGAGAAATTCTTGAAGAGGGCGCATCCGTAGTCTGCATAGGCGCACCAGGTAGATGCAAGAGGACATCATCCCCAGGAGGGACTTGATGGACCTCACCCTGGCCACGTCTGTGGCTAGCAGGCGCTGCACTTTGCCCAGAATGGTCTTCGTCCGTTCTTCTGACGGCGCCTCACTGTATCGAGCTTCGCTCCCAGAAACAGGGCCAACTGCGACGGCACCAGGTGGGACTTTGGGTAATTTATGGCGAATCCCAGGTCTGTGAGTGGCTGGAGGGTCCTCGCAGTGTGCTCGACGACGAGTTCCCTCGTCCTTGAGCGGATGACCCAGTCGTCCAGGTAGGGGTAGACGTGAATCCCCTGAAGGCGCTGCCGCGCTGCCACAGGTGCTAGGCACTTGGTAAAGACCCTGGGGGCCAACTTCAATCCGAACGGCAGTGCTCTGAATTGGTAGTGGCGTCCCTGGACGACGAACCTGAGGAACTTTCGGTGACTTCCGAGGATGGGAACGTGGAAGTATGCATCCTCCAGGTCCAGCGACGATAGAAAGTCGCCTTCCTCCAGCTGTCCCAGCACGTGCTGAAGGGTGACCATCCTGAACTTTTGTGACCTGATGTATTTGTTCAAACGACGAAGGTCCAGGATGGGGCGCCAGCCGCCCGTCTTCTTCCTGACGAGGAAGTACCTTGAGTACACCCCGGAGCCCCGGAGCCTCGGAGCCTCTTCGGGATGGGCTTGATGGCGCCTTTCCTGAGCATCGCCCGTACTTCCAACAGCAGTTGCGGGATGTGATTTTCCTTCCTGGCCACAGGTGGAATGTGAGGGCACTTCTTCAGGAATTCGATAGAGTGTCCTCTTGCCAGGGTATCCAGCACCCAACGATCGGTGGAGATGGACTTCCACATGCCGACGAACTTCATCAGCCGACCTCCCACCGGGCTGCTTTGGTGGGGGCCCGAGGCCACAGCCGGTTCAGTCCTGCTTGGAGGTGGTGGCCTTGCCGCCCTGGCCACCTTGCCGACGGCAGCGAGGCGCTCCCTGCTTGCCGCGACCCCTGTAGACCTCCTGAGACGAGGAGCGTGCCGCCTGGCGGTAGGACAACGAGCCACCGCTGGATCCCTTGGAGGCCCCCTGTCTGCTTCCGGAGCTCCGAAAGGGCTGTCGTTGCTCAAGGGCTCCCAGGGCGCGGGCCGTCTCCGTCTTTATGGCTTGGAGGGATTCGTCCACCGCCTTCCCGAACAAGTTGCTGCCGTCGAACGGCATGTCCAACACCCTGGTCTGGACGTCCTGACGGAAGTCGGTCGCCCGGAGCGAACCCCGTCGTCGTAGGCAAACTCCGGTACCCAGCTGGCGGAACCCGGTATCGGCAATATCAGTTGCCACTGTTATGGCGTGGTCCGACACCACCTCGCCTTCTTTCCGACACCACCTCGCCTTCTTGAAGTATTTCCAGGGCCTCGGACCTCTTGTCGTCCGGTAGGAAGTCCAATATGGGGGCCAGCTTAAACCAGAGCTCCCTGTCGTAACGGGCCACGATCGCCAGGGCGTTGGCCGCTTTGATCGTCGTCGCCGACCGCCGAAATGACCTGCCGCCCCATGGCGTCCAACTTCTTTCCCTCGCCGTCCGGAGGGGAATTCGACGTTGAGGCTCCTTACCCCGCCGCTTTCTTCTTCGCCGCCGCCGAGACGACCAAGTCTGGCGTTGGCTGGGCCCTGAGGCACAGGGGAGCGGTCTCGGGGACCCGGTACTTCTTCTCGTACCGGTCCCATTTGGCTGGTGCCGTGGAGGGGTTCTTGAGTACCGACAGGCCCTCCTCCCAGATGTCATCGATTAGAGGCACCGCGATGACAGTCTTCCTCTTGGCCTCCTGGCGCTGATAGAGGAAACCTTCCTTTTTCTGCTCCTCCGGGCGGAGCTGGAACAATTCGGACGCCCTGGCGATCATGGCGTGGAATGAGCCAATCTCGTCGGGCGGAGATGCCCGTGCGACGGGAGACGGGAGACCCGTTCCGTCGTCGCCGCCCTCAGAACCCGTCGTCGAGCCCACCGCACCCTCATCTCCCGACTCGTGGGAGGATGAGGAGGGAACTGCAGGCCTTACGGGGGCGAGCGGAGGAGAGGGTTGGGTCCTCCGTCGTTTGTTCTGAGGACTTCCCGACGGGCCAGGTTGCGGGTTCTCCGGCCTGGGCCGTGGTAATCTCGTCCTTATCTCAGAGCATAAGGACTGGATCGCAAACAAAATGGCCGCCGAGCTATCCTGAGGCCTAGGTTCCGGCTGCGCCGGAAGGGAAGGCTGCTCTTCCTCGCCATCGTCGTCTTCCTCGGTTATCTCTTGAGGATCTTCCTTGCGGGACCGAACCTTCTCGAATTGTACTTCGAGATTCCTCGCGACCTCGGTCAGTTCCCCCTCCGAGGCTGACTCCGAGCTCGAGGAGGCTACCGTGCCCCCCCCCCCTTGTTCCATCATGGGGGCCAAGACGATGGGCTGAAAAGAGGATTCCCTCCTTGGCGGCAGGGAAACTCTAGTCCCTGAGGCAGTCTCCGCTGGCGGGGTCTCTGCCGGCTTGGCCAGAGTCACCGCGATCGCCTTGATAGAGGCCTTTGCCTGCTGGGTAGGGGCCTTCACCACCTTAGGTGCGTCCTGGGCCTTCTCCTTAGGGGGAGGGGCGACGCCTCGCTCCCCGTCTCCCGAGATCGGACGGGGCTTCTCCCGAAGCTTACCCGGGGTCTCGGACTTCCTCTTCCCCGAACCGGAGCGCTGGCTCGTGGTTGACGGTGCCGGGGAAGGTGCGCCCTGCCTGGCGACCGAAGAGCCCGACCTTTCGGCGCTCCCGGAGCCAGCGGACTCGCGGCGCTTGGCCTGGTCTTGGGCCCCCGTCGCCGGGGCGCCCGCACAGGACTTAGAAGCCAGCTCGGACCCTTTCTTCTTCTTCTCACCCGTCGAGCCCTTCTCCAACCAGCTGGCGAGACGAGATCGACGGTCCCTCATGGTCCACTCCGACAAGTTCTTGCAGAACTGGCAGTCCTTCTCTACATGAGTCTTGTCCCCATGAAGACAGTAGAGGCATCGCGAATGTTCGTCCTCCTTAAACACATTCTGCAGCCCGCATCCAGGGCAGCTGGGAAACAGCTTGGGTCCGGGTGACAAACTCGCGTCCTGGGCCATCTCGAAGTAGGCCGCGAATCTTCTGGAATCCTCCAAGAGGTTGATTCGACGAAATCTTCACCCTTGAGAGGCGTAGGAAAATCCCGCAACGGGTACCCGTTAACGGGAGTAGAAACGGTGGAGCTTGAGGCTCGATTAACCGAAAAAAGTGAAAATTCACCTGAAAAAGTGCGAAACACGCAGTAAAAGCTCGAGAGCTAAGCACAAGGACTCCCAACACTTGAACGTGCGGTAAAAATCTGAAGATGGCTGCCAGAGGCGGGGCTTAGGGAGATGGCAGTCATTGGCTGTTGTCAGCATGATGCAGAGATCAGTGATTGGTTACTACTACGAAAGACAGATCAGAAACGAAACTGATACTGATTTTTTCTTTACCGAGGATTCCCAGCCTGACGACGGGGAATATTCATGAGCATGTGAATCCATGCCAGACGCCATGCTGGAGAAAATAGAAGTGGTACAATATCGGCAATAGATTTTGGCTGGCAAATGGAGGGTTTGTCTCAGCTTAAATCAGCCTTTAAAGATCTGATGGGCAATAGGACTAGGGAGCTAGATATGCAAAATATACACTCTCTGTTATCTCTGTCCACACATGCTGAGCTACGGGATTCCCATTTTTATGAAGGAAACTTTCACCAAATAAGAACTCCAGTCAGTCGAAGGATTGCGTTACAGATTCCTTTGAATTTACTGCCTCTTAACCGATTGACTTGGATATCCAATTTAAAAGCCTTATTCCGACAAACAAGTCATAAAAGCAAACAAACATTCTAAAATACATGAAATAGTCCTCATAATTAATTACAAATAGCACAATTTTAAACAGGTTGCCATTGTATCTTCAATCGTCCTTGAACCTTGTAGGCAGAAAAGTATCTAGGAAAAGTTTCCTTAAGGATTATGTAGCTGGACACAGCATAAGAAAATAGTTCAAGTTCTCATTTGCGCTGTTACGCAGAGGGCACAGTGGAGAAGCCTCATTGTTCCACCTGTGTGTTAGAAGTGCTATTGGTAATGTGCCAAATTAAAGTTTAATATATAACGACCTTTCCAATTTAGAGTTGACATAATCTAGGTCATAATCTAGGATCCTCTGCATCGTCCACATGGCTTTCTAGAGCCTGGGACCGCACTACCTCCAACAATCGCTTCCTAAACATCTACCTCCAACTCTCAGAGGGTCAGTCGCCTTTCCAAGCAGAGAGTTGGGGGCAGATCTCTTTCTTCGGCCAGGGCCTCCCTCTAGAACAGCCTCCCTGACTCTCTCAAACTTGAGCAGAACCATCTCCGGTTCCGGAAGCAACTCCAAACCTTCCTCTATGCTTCCACTTTCTTTCTTCCTCTCCCATGCTGATGATCCGTTTGGTCCAAGCACTGGTCACCTGGCCACCCTCTGAACTTGGGACCAGGCCCTCGTATGTCCAGTTGCACCTCGCACTGCCTCTTGGCTCCCACAGCACTTGTGGTCTGTATCTTTAAACCTACAGGCCCTCGCTCTGAGCTTAAGAGCCACCCGTTGGCTGCACTTTCTATAACCTGCACTGAGCCACCACCAACTGGCTGCACTCTGATTACCTGCACTTCTCCCCTCCCACCCCCTTTGGCATTTCTCCCCATCCACTTCCCTGCACTTGCGCGATCTGAATAACACAAGGCCTAGTACGATTGTTGTTTTGTCCTCCCTCTGCCCCCCCCCCATTGTCCTTTTGCACCTAGAAACACTTGTGTACAGGCACGTTATGAATTCCATATCATAGGTAACCCTCGTACCCCTCCTTAGTTTTGATGTTGACATAGCGCGCCAAGGACACAGAGTCAAGGGATTTTCCAATTACATCATGAAGTGCCTTAACGAGGGCAGCATTTTTTACTACACCCTTCGATAACTTGGTAATTGTGTGTGGGTTACTCCAGTAGATACGGAGGTCCATGTCTACAAGGCATGTCTTAACATGTACAGCTCATTTCAGAGAAGTGCCCCCCTGCTGTCCAAGAACATCTGCCATTGCATCCCTATATTTAACAAGATTTTCGATGGACCGTAACCACACCCAGTACAACATCTGACAGAGCGTGCAGATTATTTCATTTCCGTACATGCCGTTTCCAAGATCACTGGCAAGTTGGGCGTACTGTAAGGTAGACCAAGTATGTTCTTCAAATATGTGTTTTCAACAATTACCAATGTGTGGATATCTATCTGCCCCTTCAGCTCAGCCCCATATATAGCGGCCTGTCTCGCCTGGGCCTTCTAGGCATCAAGCGAGACATGCACGGCCCATTGCCGTATTCAGCTGTAAATCTAACCAGTGCACCACCATATCTACCCAGGGCTGCCCTAGCTTTTTCCAATTGCATAGACCAACTGCATGATGCCATCACCCTGACTACCAGGTTGTCATGAAACAATACTTGTTCGATTTTGCCCTCTTCCAAGACCAACTTGAGGACTTTGCATTTCCCCCTGTTACTGGTATTAGAAACCATGGATTTGGTCTTAGTAACATTAAGTGCTAAGCTGTTAGTTTTACAAATGGCAACAAATAAGTCCAGCTGTTTGCGGGTGCCGACCGGTGTCAGATATAACAATACTGCGTTGTCTACAAACATCAGGACCGGAATCCTGTCGCCGGCTAGCACTGGTGCATCTGTCTGGGAGGCCAGCAGCTCTTCAATGACACCATTCATGAAAATGCAGAATAGTTTTGGGGCCACGACACAGCCCTGACAGGTGCCCTTTTGTTAATGTCCTACCATCGATTCCCCACCGTACCACTGCTGTTTGCCCGTTTATAAGCTCTGGATTACAGTCAGAAGGGCTACCGGAATACCAAGCCCCCTGAGGACCTTGGATAGCCATCGTCTGGGCACTGGGTCAAATGAAGTTTTCAGATCCACGTAGACTGCGTAGATGCTGATCTTTCTGGGAACTGCAAATTTATCAATAATCCGCCGCAGCCTCAAGCTTTGGTCTACTGTGCTCAAATCCTCACAGAACCCAGCCTGTCAGTGGTTAATAATCTGGTTGCTATTTGGCCAAGCCTCCAGATGGAACAATAGGGCTCTGCCAAATGTTTTGCCCCCCCAGAGTCTAGCAGTGAAATCGGTCTATAATTAGAAGGCTGATCTCTGGAGCCTTTGTTATGGATTGGGACCAGCTCTGCACATCTCCAGGACTCGGGTAACACATTCGGTCTACGAATCGCATTCAATAATTTTGTTAAGTATGGGACCCATGCAACCGGCTCATTTGTGTAAAAATCTATTGGGACCCTGTCGGGCCCTGGTGCCTTTCCCAATTTTTGCCATGACAATGCCCTGCCAACCCCTTCGTAGGTCAGTATCAATGGCAAGTACTGTTGGTCTACTTCCTCTCTGGCACCAACCACAACCAGGGTTAGATCTAAGCTGACGTGAGCCATACCGCCGGCATAAAGTCTGCTGTAGTAGTCCACCCAAGCTCGCTCTGTGATGCAACCCAGCAAGGCATTATTATCTACTCCGTGACCAGTCCCGATTATGTCCCAAAAGCCCTTTGAGTCCCTCTTACTGATAGTAAGGAGTGTGTCCCAGGTGTTTTCATGCCGGGCCATCTTTCTGCCCCGTCGTAGTCTAATGTATGCAGCTCTTGCCATCCTTAAAGGAATAGTGGTTTCAAAAATGTTATTGTCCCGAGCGTTTGTGCATGTGGTTTTAAGTAAACTGTGAACGATCGTAAAAACATTTCCTATGCACCTTACCTTAGTTTCCCACACTTTTACACATGTGAAATCAGGCAGCAGGGCGCAGCCATCTTGTGCTAAACCTATCCGTTGCTGCATCGCCCTAAGTTGAACTGCCCTTGCGGCACTAAATCATATCTGAAGCAGACATCACTAGACGCGTACGGCCCATTTCACAATGCAAATGCACGTCTCGTGTCAACGTTCTCTTTGTGCCAGCTAATGACTCGTCTCCATGGAAATGGCAGGACGCGCCTTTCCTCAATAAGTATAAACAGGCCGCTTCTAATTTGACATCAGAGTTGCTTTTTCAATCGTTTCACTGTCGGTTTTTGTATTTCCAGTGACTCTTTTCTGCTCTGTTCAGCTATCTTCGTTGCTCGTAGCCTGTGCAAACAGTTACTAGTACTAGCATTACTATCAATTGTTGTATAATGGCAACAATACAGCCCTACCAGTACGAGCCAGAGTATTCCGAGGCAGAATTAGTTGAAAGAGAAAGATGTAGAAACGATGGGGCATGGGACGACAGTTGGGAGGACCAATCACCGGATCCTGAGCCAGAGCCTTATCGCATGGAAGACGTCTCCACCTGGTGTACCTGCAATCGGTGCAAGGTCATGCCAACCGAGGAGGAGACCTGCTGCTGCAGAGAAAACTCTGGATGCTTGGCCTACATATCGGAAGACGAGACATGGGCGCAATGCGTTACCGAGCTGCATGACTTCAGGGCAGCCTACCTCACATGGTCCGTGTTGAGGATTATGATGGCGCTTATGCACGAACTTTGCACAACAGTCCACCCTCGCAATCCTAGTAACGTGTACGTGTACTCTAGATGTGATGTAACTTAGGCCACTAACATTTCATGTTCGTCTTCTATATTGTCGTAACTTTGATCTATCACTGCCAAATTAATGTAGTCTGGCAATTCAATACATCTCTCGCGATTTGGGGAAATCATAGTGGTCATCTTATGTGTCTTTTTCATGTACAACCAAGAAACAATATTTCTCTGTCCCCCAAACGTTATGGATTGCATGGGTGTTCACTTTTGTAATGTGTCTACACTTTAAAGCCCAAGTTGATTGATCCATGAAGTAACATTTGTACGGGCAACTTTTCCAATAGGATACAAAATTGCATTTTCAACTAATTTGTACACTTATCATGTTCATTTAAATACAGTTTGTAGGTTTCTCTTCCACAGGTGGTACAGGCTGGTGGCCAATCGTTCGTTTACATGGTGGCTTCATGGGAGGCTTGGATACCGCGTTCGACGAGCAATACCCTCCTGTGTTGTTGGTGCCAATCGAGCCAAATTCCCCAGTGACAGCGGTCAGTACAGGGAATTTTCCCACCCTGTGCTGCAACCCGAAGTATACAATTTGTAGTACATTTGTGCCATCAACATCAGCAAGAAAATAAAATAAAAATCATCTTTTATGAATAGTTGTTTCAATTTTTCATTGAATCAAGGACACGCTCACTTGTCCTGGCAGTCCTGGCAGGGTGGGAACGGCCAAGGTGGCAAACACCATGTACACTTCAAAAGGTATCTTTTGCGCAGGGGCCATTGCTCACATGGCCTAGCCAGACCCTGTGTCTTCAGGCAAGCTCCCCTGAAGCAGGCTGCACCCTTGCAATCCACATAAGTGTGTCTCGATTCAGCAGTGTTCCGGCCCTTTTCTGCATAACATACACACCCACTTTTCTAATTCTTTATAAACCCCTTGATAGTTATCCTAAGAACATCTGTGAGCACTGGAACTCAACTCGTGATTGTGCTACCTGTTCTCCCGCTACTAACTACCCTGCATGCTGAATCCAATTGTTTGTTAGTCAAAGTAAGGGCAGGTCACCTAATCATCTCTTTCTGATCTCAACATTTCTATCTATTTCGAACGAATGTACCTAGTAGTCAATGACTTTACCAGTGTCTACGGTTTAAAGTGTTCTGATCTCGATATATATTAAATTTCATCAGAGTCAAATGTGATAGAATTGCATCTTTCTTAAACCATGTCTATAAGCATGCATGAAAGTACATTCAATGGACGAGTAACACGTTCCGATTTACGTTGCATCAATCAATTCTGTATGAAAGTTATCCCGGAGTATATTCAACTATGCTACACAGGTTTTGTTTCTTTGACCAAAAGTAACATTGCATAGAAAACTTTGATATAATCCCATCAATCTTATGAATTCAGTAGAATTTTTTTGTAATTATGTGTACTTTTTTTAATAGATTTTTCAAGAATGCCTGCTTGCACGGTTTTTGGTTGCCGTTCTAGGAGCCATGTCAAAAGTATGGGCACTATCATGCATAAATTCCCCACGAATATTGATTTAATAAGAGAATGGTTGGACGTTGTGGATTTCCGGTGGACGAGCTTGAAAGTAGAGTCGAGGATGTCTTGGGCGACTAGAGGGCCAATTGATTCCGCATCTGCAGCCTGCACTTTTCCCCAGATATGTATGACCAATCGTAGTACACAAAAAAGCATCGACTAAGAACGTCTTGTAAATTGCTTCTAAATGCAATTTCAACTCTATTCATGCACACGCTGCCTAAGGTGAGTCCCGGATGATGAATTGCATATTTACCAGATTGTATTACTTTACCCCATTTTACTACACATCTGCCCTGGTTTATGGAGCATCATATAAAGTAATTATGACCATAGAAAACAATGCCATAGTGCCCTTCAAAAGAAGCATCATCTTTTCGTAATCGCGTGCTTGACATGTCAATTTTGTTAGGAGAGCATACGGATTGGAGCACAGACCCTCACAAGTGATGACACCACGGACACGTCCAGTATACCAATGGTGAGCCCTACAGACTTGCAGAAGTTCATTTTATCAAGAGTTAGATCTTCCCACATATCTAATGCAAAACTAATTTTCCCTTTTACCACTTCGTCACTATGCACTGAAAATGAAGGAGCAAGATTCTGCATCCATTTCTTTTCCAGAGTTAACAACAACTTCTAACGCCTATCAGGTAATTTTATTTCACTTTTCAATTACGAGAATGTATTATGCTTGGAATTTCAAATAATATGAAATTGTTTATGTAGCCTGTCAGTTGTTTACACTATGTGTCATTTAAGGGTTTCTCTTTATATGTACCATTGTCTGCATCCCATTGTCTCTGTTCCATTTCACTGTTTTCATCCATACTGAAACAAGTATTGTGTTACAGGTGGATGCTGGTACTTTGACTATAATTACATCATCCCTTGGAGCTGGTCCAAAGTATGAGGTATGCGTACTGACAGTTCCCTTGAATGAAAGAAAGTCAATCCTACATAGGGTACTATTAGACAGTGACATTCTTATAAATGTGCAGTCTTTCAAACTTTTATCATTTCAGTTCTACCTTTACAATTTCTCCTTAACACAGAATACATTGCAAAATGTTTAAGGGCAACATTACAATCAGTATGTTTGGCACAGTGATCTCTGATAGAGTACACTTGCCATCAATCAGGTGAAATTCTAAATGTATATTTTGACTAAATGACGTACACTGTTTATGAGGGTATGTATTTAAGCGATGTGTGCGATGAAAGATTTTAATTTAAACAATGTTTGATTCTTTTTTTTTGGATCAATATTCTAGTCAAGGAATGTACACAAGGTCAGGAATTAGAAGAGGAGGCACATGGATCAGATGTGGTGGACCAGCTAGCTGGTGTGGTCGTTACAGAGAAGACCAAGATTTCACAGAAAATCAAGAAAACAAGGGTAAATTTAAAAAAAATGCTTTCATTTTCTCTAAGTGTTTTGGGCTGGTGTTTTCTTCATAACATGTTAGTGCTATCTACCGTATGTGTGATTTACATTGAACATTTCTCCAATTCATGTGCAAATAACACAAGCTGAACTAACAGAGATTGAAGCTTCAACGCAATTGACCGAGGAACTTGCCAAAGATCTCGACTACAGTTTGCCTAGTTTTGGCAAATTGTCCACCACAGTTGAGTCACAAACCACAATCATGCAGGACGATTGACTAATAAAGGAGCAGAAATACATTGTATTCGACAGCTGCCTAGTAGAGATTCTATGACAAGACGGAGGCGAGCATTATGCTTAACTCTTTAATTTGCCACAACACAGCAATTCAAAATGTTTAATACATTTTTCAAAACAAATGTTTCTTTCTGCTTTCAGTAAAAGAAATCTTTAGTTTAAAAGTTTATTTCTCTTTCCACAGGCTCTATATCGATCTCCTACAAATCCCAAGAGCCTCCTTGTAAAAAGTAGTCCTTCCTCCACCAATCCGATGCCTGACTCCCCTACAAGGACTCCCAGCACAAGGTTCCTTCCTCTTTCTTTTTGCTGCCAACATACGAGATAAGTGCTTATTTTCTCTAATAAATGTGACTCTAAAGAGTAATTTCGTTTCTGAATTTGAGTAAAACGACTATATTGAACGTTAGTGCGCAGCGTATATATATATAAAAAAAACAAATATCTAGTTTTGAATATTATAATTTATATTATATTTCTTCCATGATTAGTGCTCTTGCGAGTGTATCTATAGAGCGATGCCCTTGCGCCCGCTCCAAATCATATTAAAGCGGCTCGGAAGAGATGCGCTACGAATAGAACTAACCCGAACTTCGGGAGGCTGTGGAGGCGGAGCCGGAGCCGCGGGCACTCTCGCCTGTGAGAGGCATCCGGCTCGCTCAACAGCGCGTTGCAGGGCAGGCGTGCGCTCGGACCCTGGGGAAGCGGGAGGTCTTGAGCCTTCCTGTCTTCCCCAGAGCCCCTCCGGCATTCGTATTAGGATCGCGAGCGAGAGGAGAAAGCTGCGTGGAGTGCCCTCTGACGAAAATAAATAAATAAATAAATTATAATACAAACTAAAGGACATTATGGCTCATTATGAAGGGGAACATTCTACAACTCCTGTGTATACCGAGGAAGAGTGGGAGGAGGAACCCTCTCTTCAAGAAACTGACCTGTCTCTCAGTTTTAAAAAAGTATTGGGTGAATCCCTTTCACTAGCAGTTTCGGAAGGAGTACAACCTATTGCTTAGAGACTTGACATGCCTGAAGCATGGATATTACAAAAAGAGCAGAAATCCCCTAGGAAAAAGAGGGCGCTTAGCCCAGGCGAAGGCCTGTCAGTCGACACCCTCATAATGGGGTTGAGCAGGGGTGTAAAGCTCGGAAGAGCAAAGTCTCTTTGACCCCCCCGAGCAAAGAAAGGAGGGTTGACCAGGACCCCCACAAGACAGACGACCCCGTCGCAAGATTGAAAAAGGCCTTCCTGGAAAAGTCAGCAGAATGTCTGCCCAGACCCCCTGCCCCAGGGGTGAATAATTTAGGGGACATAGACGAGGGCTACTCGCCCGTCGATGAAGGAGGCGAAGAGGATGACCTTCCAGGGCACCCCGCAGCAGGAGAGGAGACTCTAGATCAAGAGGAGGACACGACGATATGTTTGATCCGGAGGCCATTAGGCAAAAATCATCTGAGTGGATACCTTCCCCGAAAGTGGCGCTCTACATGGCGCAACATATACGCAAACCACTTGATAGAGAAGTAAGATCTCGCATGAGAGCGGAATGTCCCCGCCCAGACCTCCCTGACAAGTTATCAGAGAACCCCGATCTAGACTCGAAGATGGTCACAAAAGTTTCTAAAGACATTAGAAAGGGCGTAGATAGAGTGTGGAGAGGGTGCCAAGACAAGGTACTGGATTTAGCGGGTCCACTTGCGAAAATTATGGATCTGGCTGAGAAAGCCAAGGACACTGGGACCCCCATAGATCCTCTGGTCCTAGCAAACTGGGCGCAAAGAGCCATGTGCTTCTTGGGTAATGCCAACTGTGCCCTCTCTTCTGAGAGGAGAAGAGGAGTGCTCCTAAAAATTGACTGAAAACTAAGCACCTTCGTATGAAGCAGGGCAAGGAGCAAAAGGTCTGCTTTTCGGTGAAGCCTTTGCGAAGGAGATGTCGCAATTCGTGGGATCTTATTCAGCCCTCGAAAAAGCGCAGAGCTCCATTAAAAGAATCTTTCCCGGAAGAGTTTTTGCCGGGGCCGGACGACAAAGGGGTCGAGCGTCCGGTTGATATTCCTATCTTCACAGGCCCCAAGGTCACAGAGCACAATATTGGGAGGGAAGACAATAAGATGCCTTCTTCCCCTCCAGGACGAGGTTTTTGAGAGGTCGCAGGCAAAGAGGATCCTACAGACATGCAGGCGCCACTGGTGGTGAGTACCTCGAGTGTGCAAGTGGGGGGCAGGACCCTCCAATTTCTGGACGCTTGGCGCGCATTATCCAGCGATGCTTGGGTTTTAAACGCCGTAGCAGGCTTGCGCATAGACTTTTTAGGCGACCCCTTTCAATGCCAAGAGCCGCAAGCGATACACCTATCAGTGCAAGAAGCAGCGCTTCTTCAGAGCGAGCTAGTGAAGCTTCTCCAGAAAGATGCGATAGAACGCGAGACGCAGTCTTCCCCTGGGTTTATAAGCAATATGTTCCTCATCCACAGAAAAGAAAAAGTCCGTCCAGTTATCAATCTAAAAAACCTAAACGAACAGCTAAAGTACAATCACTTCAAGATGGAGGGAATCCATCTTCTCAGAGACTTGCTGCGCGAAAGAGATTGGCTAGCACGTCTAGACCTGAAAGACACGTATCTTACAGTGCCTATAGCAGAAGCCCATCGGAGGTACCTACGCTTCCGCTGGAACAGGGAAGTGTGGCATTTCAAATGCCTTCCTTTCGGTCTTGCCTCAGCCCCATGGGCCTTCATCAAACTGATGAGGCCAGTAGCTGCGGCCATAAGAGAAAGAGGTATTCGGATCATAATTTATCTAGATGATATTCTGATCCTAAACCAGAACAAATGCTCTCTAGTCAACGATGTGCGTTGGGTTTTCACCTTACTATCTTCGCTGGGATTCCTGGTGAACCTCGACAAGTCTCAATTACAGCCAGTTCAAAGAATAGAATTCCTGGGGTTTATCATAGACACAGTGAAAGCAACACTGGAACTCCCGAACCAGAAAGTGAGAGCGATAAAGAAGGAGATCAAGACAGTCCTAGTGAAGAAGACCATCTCACTTCGATACCTAGCCAGAATAGTAGGGCTTCTGGCAGCTTCCATTCAGGCCATCTTCCTGGGCCCCCTACATTGCAGAGCCCTTCAGAGGCTCAAGACAAGACACTTGCAAGGAGGTCTGGGCTACCATCAATTGATAACCTTAGACAGCGAAGCAATCTCAGAGCTTCACTGGGGGCTGCAAAACATGGAAGCCTGGAACAGCCGCGCCATCTTCGGCGACGTGCCAGAGCTCATAATAGAATCTGACGCGAGCAGAGCAGGGTGGGGAGCAAGATGTGGTCAGATAGAGACCGGAGGAAAATGGTCAGAGGACGAATTACATCTGCACATAAACTGCCTCGAGCTACTAGCAGGCTCGTTCGCGGTTCAGTCTTTCACCAAGGGCACAGTCAAGTGCTCCGTACTGTTGAAGATGGACAACGTCTCCGCAGTACGATACATAAACAAACTGGGTGGTACCAGATTGAGAATGCTTGCAGAACTAGCGAAAGACTTCCGGCACTATTGCCTTCAGCATCAGATAGCAGTAGCGGCAGAATATCTTCCGGGAGCTCAGAACGACGTAGCAGACTGGAACTCTTGATACCTGACAGATTCCAGCGACTGGAAACTGCTTCCCCAAGTCTTTCACGAATTAAACCAAGTGTGGGGTCCCCTACACACAGATCTGTTTGCATCCAGACTGAATGCGCAGACAACCAATTACTTCAGTTGGAGGATGGAGCTGGGTGCAGCGGGAACAGATGTGTTTCTACAGTCGTGGACAGGAGCAGTTAATTACGCGTTCCCGCCTTTCATAATGATTACGAGACGTCTAGCGAAGGTTCGCAGAGACCAAGCAGAGTTGGTACTAGTGGTCCCCCTTTGGAAATCTCAGCCCTGGTTTCCAGTAGTGATGGAACTTTCCTCAGATTTTCCGAGGACGATCCTGCATCGCCCGTACCTCCTCCTCAGCCCATCCGGCCAGTATCACCCTCTAGTGGAGGCGGGCTCCCTGCATCTCACAGCATGCAGAATTTCAGGAAGAGATGGGAACTGCCAGGAATTTCACAGATCGCTGCAGACTGTATCAGAGATTCCTGGACACCTTCCACCTTTAGGAGTTATAGTTCGGCATGGGATGCCTGGGCGCGATGGTGCGCAAACCTGCAGTTGGATCCCGTTTCAGCACCTGTAGTACAGGTCCTTAACTTCCTAGCGAACAAATTTCTCGAAGGCTGTGCTTACAGGACGCTGGGAGTTTATAGATCTGCCCAATCCACAGGACATCACAGGGTGGAAGGAGCTCCAGTAGGAGAACACCCAGCAGTCCACAGGCTACTGAGAGGGATTAGATTAAAGAGGCCACCGGAGCCCAAATACTCTACCTTATGGGATGTCTGTGACGTCCTACAGTTGTTTATGAGATGGCCAGAAAATAGTCAGCTATCCAGATCTCAGCTTTCAGGGAAACCGGCGATGTTACCCTGTCTGACAGCATGCCGGAGAGTTTCAGATGTAAAAGCATTAGAGATAGACAGAAATATCATTTATCCTGAAGGAATTGCGTTTACTATTGTGCAAAGAACGAAATCCGATTCCAGAGTGTTTTCCTATCCCTATTTTCCCGAAAACAAAAAGCTATGCATAGCGCAGTGCATTAAAGACTACGAGGTTGCTACAGCGCTGGTTAGGCCGCAAGGTGTCACTCAATTGCTAATTGCGCGTAGGAAGCCCCATCATGCTATAGCTACAGCGACAATTGCTAGATGGGTGAAAGAAGTGATGCAGTGGGCAGGCATTGATTTAACCCTTTTTGGTGCACATTCTGTTAGATGCGCAATGGCTTCTAGAGCCTTTTCTGTAGGAGTGTCTTTACAAGACATCATGAAATCAGCTGATTGGTCCTCAGAATCTACTTTTAAGACTTTCTATTTTAAGCCAGTGTCAGAAATGGCTAGTAGGGTGGTACAGAGCTTTGAACAAGCATAATGCTCGCCTCCGTCTTGTCATAGAATGAAGATTTCCCATGCTAACTGCACTGGTCAGTCTTGATTCTATTAAAAACAAGGAGGCGAGCATTATATCCCACCCAAATGAATGCGAAAAAGATGAATTAATATTTACATTGTAATGTATATGAAACTGTTCAGATTGAGTCAGAACATCGCATTCCCTCCCTTACATTATTTTGTGTCTCTCGTAGGAGATGAACAGAAACCCGCATGAAAGCATCGCTAGCTAAGGCAAAAGTGATCCCAGTTGTCCCGTTGGACCTTATGGATAGCAAGCCGTGACCACAGTTGCCTCGAGGAGGAATTTAAAGTTGGAGGGTTATTCAGACTTGAGACTTTTCTGCAGACAAAGAAAGAGGAAGGAACCTTGTGCTGGGAGTCCTTATAGGGGAGTCAGGCACTGGATTGGTGGAGGAAGGACTACTGTTTACAAGGAGGCTCTTGGGATTTGTAGGAGATCGATATAGAGCCTCTGGAAAGAGAAAAACTTTTAAACTAAAGATTTCTTTTACTGAAAGCAGAAAGAAACATTTGTTTTGAAAAAGTTTATTAAAAATTTTGAATTGCTGTGTTGGTGGCAAATTAAAGAGTTAAGCATAATGCTCGCCTCCTTGTCTTTAATAGAATCAAGACTGACCAGTGCAGTTAGCATGGGCAATCTTCATTATACTGATGCTGAAATGTGTGCATCCGGTGAGGGAGAAAATATGCATGGAGCCATTGGTGAATGTCACAGGTGCATTACAAGGCACTAACCTGAAAATCCAAGCCATCTGTGTCGACCTCCAGGATACATTTCCATGCTCAACTGATGCTGGGTAAAATGCCAGCTGGAAATAGACTGTGTTCAGAAGCTCTACTTTTCAGTGGCTCTACTTTTAGTAGGTTTTCCAGTTTCTGTCAATTTGTGGGACTTCAGTTCCTTGCTAAAACGCAGTACTACAAATATCAAAGAGAATTTTAATTCCCCGCTATTAGTCAAGCCTGGAAAATTAAACAAGTGTCAATTGAAAGGACATTCTCTGGCAAACGGTTCAGGCTAGCTGGCGATGGACAGTGTGACAGCCCTGGAATTTCAGCAAAGTACTGCACATACCACTTTCAGGACATGGAAACTAAAAAAATTGTGAGTTTGGTGGTCGTGCAGGTGTCCGAATGTAAATCCTCAGTGGCCATGGAGAAACATGGTTTCATAAAATCCCTCAAACATCTGCAATCAAGGGGAATGCAAATAGACCTCAGAGCCACTAACAGACATGTTTCAATGGCCAAGGCCATGCAAGAGCAGTTTCCAAACATTCGCCATCAATTTGATGTATGGCACATTGCCAAATCCATCAATAAAAAAATCACAGCTGCAGGTAAAAAAAAGGGTTCTGAAAATATTTTACAGTGCTCCCAGTCTTTCAGCAACCATCTTTGGTGGAGCTCCAAAACTTGTGATGGGTCTGTGGAAAATCTACTTGAATAATGGCGCTCATTGATGCACCACTGTTCCAATGTTCACTCATGGCATGAAAACCAACATTTTCACCAATGTGCACATGGACCTTTATCGGAAGAACAGGAACGCAAGAAGAAGTGGTTGGTTCCATCTTCACCTCCACACAAAGCTCTTGAGAAGATCGTGTTTGATGAAACTCTTTCAAGAGACCTGAAGGGACTCATAGAATTCTGTCACACCGGAGATTTGGAGGTGTTCCACAATATGTGCCTAATGTACAGGCCCAAGAGGTTGCATTTCGGCATAGACTTATGCAATATCAAACATTACTAGCGGTATTAGCGCATAACGAGAACATAGTGAGAGAACAATCGAGCACTGCAGGAAACTTTGGGATGCTTCGTTACACAACGGCCTTTGCAAAAAGAAGCAAAAAATGGGTGGTCAAGTCAATATACCAGGAAATGGAATTCGATTTTGTGAAAGATCTCACTTTGACTGTGTTGGACATGCATACTCATGGAATCGATCATGATTTTGTTCCTAGGACACATACATTGCCACAAAACATTGCAAACTTGCCCTGTCCACCAAAAGCGGACCTCGTTGAACAGTTCACTTCCCGGTTTAAATGATTAGCAGCGGTGCGTATGTTCCACAATGTTTGTACATTGTACATGACCAATGGAAATCTATGTAACTTGAATTTCAAAGCTATTAAAAGTCCAAATTGTCTTTTCAAATGTTTCCTCTTTGCCAATTTATTTTGCAAGAAGTGCCTGTTGGAGAGTGACATACAGTGTAACACTGTGTTTTCCCCCTTCCCGCTTTCGCCCAGCTCTTGTGGGTCCTTCACTGATCAGGGCACAGGAGGGTCAGATGCATATCAGCATGAAAAAACTGCGGAGTCTGCAGTTGCATTAGCATGCACGTGTTCAAATAGATAGAATAAATACGTGTTCCACTAAGGCATGAGACCTACGCTAAATAACAAACTTGGCATGCAAAACTAATGACTGTAAGCAAAACACTGCATGAAAGAGGGCTGCTGGTGTGCAATAGGTGCATTCTGACCTATATTTTTATGGGGGCATGCGTTACGGGTCGTTGCTTTCGGATGCCTTATCAGAAGGGCTGATCTTTGATTTGCGACCTTTGGAGTCTTATGATTTCAAACACAGTGGGGATAGGTGTTAGTGTTACCAAAATAAATGACCACTCTAGATTAGGTATATGGTAGGTGAATTTGAGGTGGTGTGGGGGTAAGGTCTGGTGACCAGATGCGTTCAAAGGGAATAGGGTTCATGGGTTCAGGGGACCGCAGCCTGGTAGGGAGGGGTTGGAGCAGGCCTTGGTCTCACATTCTTGGATGAGCACATTATGTCAGGGTTCGATACTCGTAACTTGCAAAAATGAATAGCTTCATTTCCATGAGAACAGGAGACGCGCTAAGCTGACAGAGGACAGAGGTGGTAGGGGCTGGCCGTGCACGGTGCTGGGAGAGGGAGAGTGAACAGTTCTCCAGAGGGGCAGAGGGCCTCAAAAAAGAAGGAAACCAAATGGATTTCAAAGAATACACATTAGCACAGCGTTAATACACTTATATGAAACATGGGTGATGCAAATAGGTACAGGAGGGGCGGAGAGGTCTCCCACCTTAGCTTATACGTCATTTGCCCGGTTCGAGAATGGTGCAGAGGGGTGGGATATACCACCTCTCCTCAAACATTTGTTAGTGTATAGGAAGTTCTGTGGAGATGGAAGTGCACTTGATTTATGACTTGTCAGTGTCTCACGTTCTCCGCAGAGCACATACCTTCCACGAAAACAGGGTGCGCGCAGATGTGACAATGGGGAGGACACTAATTGGAACTGTTGTCATAAAATAACTAAATCACTATCAATATAGAAGAGTACAAAAATATTCACGATAGCGCGGCATTGGTTGATGTTAGCAAACAATTTGTTTGTTTTCCGAACATATCTCAAATGCCACTTTGGTCGGCCGGGCTAATCGCTCCCATGGGAGTGAAGATCATTGCGTTTGATGCTGCTTGTGGGCTATTCACACCAACGCATCCTGTACAGTAGGTTTTTGATTTGTGGTTTTCCTTCACCAAAAGGAAACTTTGCATTCGCGCTCCTAAGAAGGTTCAATTGTTGTTCGTCCTTGGAAGAAAGGGAGGATTCGCTATGGATTGAATGGCGGGAGGTGTGTAGTACCCGCAAACATGATAAGTTTCACCATTTCAAAACTGGACAAAGGAACATGTAATTTAATTTTATGAAAACCGTTGATCTAAGTGGACACTCTGCGTTACGCCAAGAGAATGGAAATACCAAATACAATGTAAGTTTTACTGTAGACGAGTTTATAGACGAACGAGTCAATGTTTCATTTTTTGACCGGTATTGCTGGTTTACATTGTAATGGGTTGTTGGTTGGGGCTATTGTGATGACACGCAAACACAACCTGTATTCATTTGTCTTCGTCCCGGGCACATGGGCAGTCCAGCACCGAAATGCATGGCGTCCATGTCTGGGTTCGCATAGGCTCCACCAACACCAAGTTTGTTGCTAATATTCCGTTTTAATACTGTCTATGTGTTGTTCGAATTCTTCTGTCAGCTCCCGCATCCCATTGCGAGCTAAACATACGCCACAGCACTAACCTCTCAAGCACATTGTAGACTCAACTTTCCACTGTTTTCTCTGTGTTTCCATTGTTTCTGGTTTGTGCTAATTATTAGGTTTCACCCGGTGTAGAATTAAAGGGTAAATGGATAAATTATAATAAAGAACAGCTACTGAGATATATTTCTGTTATGTTTTCTACACAGCTACATCCTTCCTTTCTGCGAATGTCATCGATTCCAGATACCCAGTGACAGGTTCTTCAGCAGGCAGTGCCAGATTCACCTAAATGGCTGGCTTACAATTACACTGATGTGGGACGATCGCCCCGGACCAATATGCCCTTTCGCGGTACCAGCAACAAGGAGCAACCTGACATCGTTTACGGTGGTCTAGCAAGAAGCTGATGCCAAAGCCTTGCGATTAATTCTACCGAAGGGAACACAGTGTGCCTCATGATAAAGATTTGATGTTCAAAAAGAAAGAAATCAAAAATTTGGTTGAATATGGAAATTGGCGGATGCTCTCGGAGAGTTTATTGTGAAATAAAAGCACATTATAAATTGCAGAGTATTAGTGTTTCCTTTAAAAATAGTGTTTTCTATTCCGATTTGGGACGCGCTGTGCTGTGAGAGGATGTTTGTGTTGATATTCCGGGTTCTGCGTCAACTAACGTTAAACTTAGGTGATGACTGGGCGCGTTTGGCTACTCTGCCCACTAAGTCATGAAAATAGGTGGAGAATATCGCTAGGAATAGTGATGTCAGCTTCAAGGGCAGGGGATATGATTTAGTGCTGCATGGGCAGTTCAATTTAGGGTGATGCAGCAGCGGATAAGATTAGCACAAGATGGCCGCGCCCCGATGCTTGATTTCGCATGTGTAAAAGTGAGGAAAACTATGGGGGCATAGGAAATGTTTTTACGATCGATCACAGATTGCTTTAAACCACATGCCCGAACGCTCGGGACAATAACATTTTTGAGCACACTATTCCTTTAACCCTTGTCTTTTAGTCTCAGCTGCAGAACTAGCTTCCGTGATCAAACATCCCTTAGACATCCTACACTCCGTGTCATACCAAGGGGTGGAAGACTATGGGCCTCATCACGGGTTGGGTGGTGTAAGGAAAACATGGTATCAAAGTAAGAAAAACACAAGTGATCACAGCTCGAGGGTGTTTATTTATAGAACAGTTAAGTGGGTGAGATAAAAGCCTAATCTAAATCTAAGATGGGAGCAAGCTACGCCCATCAAATAATAATAATACAGTCCTAGTAGAGTGTAGTCAAATAAAAAGGTCCTAAAATAAAGAAACCTATTGCAATCCTTAGCGCTATGCTACAAAATAGTGTGGGATAATGTTCACAAAAAAAGAAAGACGTGTTCACAAAATCATTAGTCAGGATGTTATGGCCGGGGACTCCCTTCCCCATGTTTTTTTAGCACTGGACAAGGCAGGACTCGAGCACAGCACACTCCTGGCCTTCTCTGGCACGAGCTTACAGTTCCTTTTCTCTATATCAGGGCCTTCTGTGCCCAAGTCTCTTCTTGTGCAAAGTCTCTTGTTTCAGAGGGCCTGATAATTCAAAAACATCAAAACAAAAGTTCCTTCGATCAATCTTTACGTCGGGTGATTACCTATCACCCTTGGATCTCCCTCAGCGGGACACCAATTCTTCTCTCAGTCGTCAGCCTCCTTCAGTCGGGCTCAGACCAACCACTCACTGCGGACATCCCTCAGTCGGATTCATACTTGTCACAATGTAGTTCACTTAGCTTCTTCACAGAGTGGGAGTCACTTCCCTGTGCCTTTCTGTAGAAGCTCCTCCATCGGATTCACTACTGCCTTTTAATCATCTCTTCATTTGTAATATTCAAAAAGTCAATGTCTTTTTAAACAATCGCACAATGTTCACTTTAGGTCCCCCTCATCCGGATTCAGATCTCGCAAAGCATTTGCCAATTTTAAACAGAGGCTTCCGAAGGGCGATCATGTCTCGCCAGGTCACTCTGTTAGCCTATGACAAGTGCAGGTTTTACAGAATCACAGTTCGCTCGGCGTACCCCTCAGTCAGGTGAAAATGCCTGTTTCACAATTCCCTTTGTCGGGTTCCCAATTTCACGGTCATTCAAACTTCTACATTGTGTCAAGGACTTTCGATTGAACAAGGGGTTTGGCTTGACACTTGTATGACCACTTTGACACCTCACAGTGGCCTTCCCTATGGCCTCTTGGTACTGGTAGGTTTCAATATTTTGGGGGATTTTCAGAGCAATTACCATGTAGTAATTGTGCCGAAAATTGAATGGGAAGTAACGTTTAGCACCCAATCCGTGGTCCAGTGCTAATAGCATCTGATCGGTGGGTGCTAACGCAAATAAAGTTGGGCGGTATCCCTATCAGGATACCGCCCAACTCATGATGAGGCCCTCTGTTCGCTAACGTACAACTTTCAGTGGCTTTGATAACCAAGTCCCAACCTGAGTAACGATTTTCTTGTGCACGATTACCACTGCAGTTAAATCGTTGGGATTCAGCATGGTCACCTCTGCAAGGGGCAGAACAATATCACAATAAACCAGAGACACAGTCTGTTCTAGGCCCAACTTCCCCCACCTAAGTTTGCACCTAGCATGTCCCTGAACCTCCAATTGGACAGCACCCGCCTTAATATTATGCAGTCTATCAAGCTGGTGCCCCAGAAATGTTCACTCAACTCCATTACTAGGGGATGGTGGTCGCTCTCACTCCTTTTCAGAACGCAGAACGCTTTCACATAATCCCGCACCTCAATGTTCACAAAAATATAATCAATCATGCTTTTGCCCTGACCACTTTCAAAAGTTGTTGCAGTTGGGGCATACCCCGCAAGTTGGCCATTACAATCCCTAAAGTCTGCTGCCATGGGCTACCTCCTCACCATTCCTGTGCTGCCTAAATGGAAAAGCTTTATTAACCAGCGCTATTCCCCAGTGTCTATCCTCCTCGTCTATGATGTCGGTCATGCCGTGCAGGAGCTCAAACTGAAGGTTGAGATCCCCCATAGCTACGATCTTCCGTGGACCAGAGGAGGACAGCCTCCAATTCAGGACCCGATACACCATCTTAGTGATCAAGTCTGCACCCCTTACCCCAAGAATTCTGTTATAAAAATTAAATAACAATAACACAGAATTATTCCTCAGCTTGAGCTGCAATTCAAGGAGATCAGGCGAGTCTGTATCCACCATCCTAGCTGATTTAAACAATGACACATCTGCCCAAGTAGTCAACCCCCCGTTAGGACAACCCTTCCATCCCATTTCAGTGCAGGTATGGCAAAGATGGCATACCCTGGATATGAGGAGCCTCGACAGCCCACGTCGCTTGGAGGCTTATTAACCCATGCCCCTAGATAAAGTTGAGCCAGTCGTTGTCAATCAAATATCTACTGCAGCAATGTTCCAGGACAGGACCCGCACCTCAGTGTTGGTCTAATCAGAGCCTAAACGAGAATGTGAAATAGACTTATCCTGGGCAGCCTCTGTGTTCAGCACCGGCACATAATATGGGTCCCCCTGGGTTCTGCGCACTGTCTTGCAGATAAAGCCTGGTTGCGATACCTAGCATCCATGATATCAGTTAATGGAAAACCTGGACCAATATTATGCCCCATCCTCCCATTGGTTTCCAGCAGAACTGCACTTCCACGCTCAGCCAGCCACAGAGCTGGTAATATTTTTTATAGAAATTGCCAGGCCATACAGAGGCAGCGCCTGCTGCTCCATCTCCAGGAGTCCCTGGATCAGTACAGTATCTCTCAGCTGGATTCTAATGGCCCCTATTCTAATGATATCAGATTCACCTAAATGCACCCGTGGCTTGGGCCATCCTGTGGATTTGAGGCACTTTTTGTAAATTTGGCCACGCTATTTAGCAGCTCAAAAGATTTGCCCTTTACCTTTTTTTAAGCATAAAAAATTAAAAACATGCAAAGAAGCAATGCGCTTTTTAAATAACTACAACGACCTGACATTTATTTATAATTTATCCGAGTATGTTGCTGCAGCATTGAAATCCCAAGCTCAATGCCAATAGCACAGTAGGATTTTCATGTTGGTTTTAGTTTGCTTTTATTATCTTATCCATGTTCTATATGCTAGGCTGTGATGGGTTAAGGAACTGCCGTTTTAAATCTGCATGCTCTCTATTTGGGGGTAATTTGCAGGCGTTTATCGCATGTGTATGTTGTCTTCATAAAGGTTTTATTTTTGAATGTATTGCAGCACAGCTGTTGTGTACGTTTTATTTTGCAAATTGAGAACTCTGAATTAAGTTAATTACTACATTACACTAGAGCTGTAACTACAATGCAATTCTCTGCATAAAGAGCACTACTGCCACCCACTCATATCCAATACCTCTTGCATAAGGACTTCCTGCACCGGCCCTGCCTCATACTCCATCTGCTACTGTGGAAGTGACCAACCCTACTTTATCAGCCCCTCTACTGCCTTCCCTCTTGTGGCATTGACATACCCTCCAATGCCAACCCTGCCTGCCTGCACTCTTCTTCCTAATCCATCGACTAATAACTATCTCACTTCAGGCAACACCTGCTCTGGATGTAGGTGGCTGGCACCTACAGTGCCGACAACTAGAAAAGGCACACAATTCTGGTCTGAGGCCTCTAACATCCTCGTCTAAATGGAAGTCAACCTCTTCTTCCTCCTCCAAATCCCTGCTTGACTTCACGATTTCAGTTCCCTTGTTAGGAAGGACTAACAGTAGTAGACAATAACAAAGAAATGTTACTGACTAGAGAAAAGAAATGGATTCAAACGACAAAAAACAAGGAGGGCATTTACACGGCCATCATTCTCCCAATGCAAAGCTGATATCAAAGGTCCATTTGTGAAACATCCAAACGGAGGAGAGGAGACTGCATTCAAGCATAATGCTACATGCTTAAGTGAATGAAAAATGTTTATGATTAAATGATAGGAATGAGGGCTCTGTATGTCAGTGAGACAATGAAAAGCATCAACACAACTACTGTATAACACAAAAGCAACACATGCACAAGAAAAAAAGTTCTTTATTTGCAAATCGCTACCCATCTAAATCATCTCTCTCTTACCCTCCACCTAATCTGGCTTTCGTCCCGCACAGTCTACAGAGGCTGCTCTTCTTCATGTCACTAACGAACTTCTCCCCACTTGACACAATACATTATTTTGTATCCTTATTCTTCTTGACTTCTTTATGGCCTTTGACACTGTTGATCACCCCACATTTTTGTCTGCTCTTTCCTCTCTCTGCTTTTCTGGCTTTGTTTTACAATGGTTTTGGCATATACTTTCTCCTGTTCAGGCAAAACCTCTAGCCAACAACACCTTCTATATGGTCCCCAAGGGTTCTGTCCTCGCTCCTCTTCTATTTTCTATGTATTATACTATCCCTCTTGCTTCTGTTATTGAGTCCTTTAACCTATCAAGCCTCTTCTACACCGGCTATTCCCAGATCATATTCTCCTTTTCTGAATATCTCCACTACCGTGCTTCTGCCTGCCGTCTCGCAGTCCAATCCTATTTCTCTTCCCGGTTTCTCCTCCTCAACGCATCCAAAACTGAGATACTCCTCTTTCCGCATCCTCTCCCTCTCGCAAGCAGCCCTTGCCCCTCTTCTGTTCCCCCTCCTTTATTTCATTCTCTCCTACCACCTTCAATCTGGGTATTACTTTTGACTCTTCACTTATTTTCTCACTACATTTCTTCTACTGCTAGATCCTGCTGATGTTATCTCTTTAATATGCATAGAATCAATCACTTTCTCCCATTTCATGCAACTAAGGTCCTCATCCTCTCCTCTATTTTTTCTGCCTAGATTATTATTCTGCCTTGCTATTGGTTTGGCGTTTTCTCATCTTTGTCCGCCTCCATTGTGTTTTTTTACTCCACCATTCGGCTCCTCATTCTGTTACCTCCTCGTGCTTTTAGTAACTCACTTCTCTCCATCGCCTTTCTTCCCTTTGACCTGCATCTTCAATTTCATTGTTTTTTTTCAAGTGCTACCATGGTCTCGATCCTCTATATCTTTCCTTCCTGATCTACTCGTACATACCTTCCCATTCTCTACGTTCTCAGCATCTGCACCTACTTACTTCACCCAAGCGGCCCCCTCGTGTTTCTGTTCCTTTTCTCTCCTCTCCCACAAACATTGGAACTCCCACCCTCTTCAAATCCGTTCCTGCTCTTGCCTCTGCCTCTTCTGTTCCCGTCTTAAAGCTCACTTCCTTCTGTCTAACCATTTGTCTGCTCATTCTACATGTTTATTTGTGTACAGTTTTTTATAACCTCTGTACAGCGCTTTGGCAAAAGCGCTTTATAAATGTCAATGCAAATATAAATAAAATTAGCCTAATAACCCTTAGCAAAGCACCATGCTGAAGCTGCACATAAGCAATCTACATTAAGACAAGAAACTGAACAGACGAGTAGTGTGTGAAAAATTACCTAAACCAAACATTTTTGGATATATTCTGTGCAAGGTTCTTTTCCAAATTGTTTGAACAATCATTTTGAATTGATGTACTTTTTTTACATCTCAGTTGACACATTTGACTGAGATTCCTGGGATATATCCGATCTTGATGAACTAGCCCCTTAAAGATGGTCTCAATATTTTCTAGTAATATAATAACATTGGGTTCTTCCATAGTGTTTCATTACAAACTCCTCCACCTTCTAAGTGCTGCTGTGAGGTATTATTCCTACCCCATTTATATATTTATTTAAATGTGATTTGATGTATTGACCTCAGAAGGATGTAAGGATAATTCGGCCCTGCTGCAAGATATAAAGTCACGAAGTGCAGGTTGCTCTTTTGCCAGAGACCAACACTTTACCTCTGTAACTATCCACCTTGGCACTATCCCATTATTATTTAACTAGGCATATCACTTTGAAATCTTGTTAAAGGGCCAAGCTCGAAATATCAAGGGGATGTATAGCTAGTCCATCAATTGGTGGAGCAAGAAGCACAGACATTTGGAAAAACAATACATGAATATATGTTAAAGCATCTCAGAACGAGAGTGGATATGCACAGAGTTTTTCGATACAAAGGAAGGGGACTAAGATAGGAAAGAGTGTCTGATTCAAAGGCAAAGGGACTTTTTTTAGGGTTCACAAACCAGCAGGACTACAACATGGAAAGGCTTATTTCAATTCACTGTTTTGTTTTATTTTTGGGGGGAGGGGACTGAGGCTAAAAAAGGAAAACAATGGAATAAGTCGCACAAGGTTTACAAGGACAAGCAACCTACCACATGGGATTTGGACTCCAGAAGGATAAAGGTGTTGCGTTGTCTTTTGATATGCATTTAAGGAGGCACAGAGAGGAAAAGAACTTGTGAAAGGGCAGCAAAAACATCTAGAAGCAAAAACATCTAGGGTGTTATTTATGTGACTGTGTAATGGTACAAAGGGAAAAAAGCAAAGGCAGCCTAATATAAAAACAGACAAAAAAGGGGGCATATAGGGCTCCAAAAAAGACTCAGATCTAATGTACTGGCAAAAACTATTACTGAACTCCACCATAATCGACCAGAAATGCTCTAAAACACAAGTCATGGAATCCTGTGTACACTTCTGGCCCAACATATTAACAAAAACACACAAAGAGAAACTAGAAGTGAACTGTTACTTTTATAGGGTGCCCAAACCTCAGAGCACACCAGGTCTTGCTGGGAGGTTCAGTAAATAAAAGGCTTGCCAAACAGAACCCCAACTGTCTGAACCTGCAGGACCTGTTCAAGTACCACTAATGGCTGGTGGGGAGTGCCATGGGATCACTTGTGAACAAAGAATACTAATGGCAATGTTCAGTTTGAGCAGCGAGCAAGACCAGCAAAAGGTTCACCCAGCCTTAGCAAACGCACCCAAGACAAATTAGAGCCGCCTTATTACCAAACCCATGCAACAAAACATGCACATTAATCATCTTTGCTCCTGCAACCTTGGAGTTAAATGATTTCTTGCAATGTACACTCCTTTCCTATATATCAACCACATTTTCATATGCACTACAGCTAAGTGGTAACTAGTATATTCACAGTGTTTGTATTTTAAAAGGTGTTACTCGAGGTTGTTGTGGCCTCCATTGGCTTAAGGACTCGAGCCTCCTTTCGTAATTCATAAAAAAGATGAGGCAGGGCGCGCACACCAATTCCTGGCCAATATACTACCTGAAGAAAGAAAAAATATATAACTGGGTTAATTCACAAAAGTGTCCAATTCACTGGGTTAGATCCCAATTGTAACCAAAATATTCACAGGGTTGGATTCCTTCTGCTGCATTTGTGCTGCTGTTCTCCTCCTCCTAGCGCTTTCGTGTCCCAAAACTCTTCAGGGAGGCTGTGTTGCCTTGCTTTTCAGGTGAATCCAATTAAATTGCTAATGCAGTCTCTATGAATTATGAGAGCTGGAGTGAAAAAATGATAAATGACTATCTGAGTCAGGTTCAATGTTAGAAGTCTCCAAAATGTGCTACACTATTTAGCATGTGCAGTTAATATTTTGTTTATTAGGGAGGAACTAACATGAGGAGCCGTTATGTACATTGAGGAGTGCTGCTGTTTGTTTGAATCCATAATATTATTAATATTTACATTTTTAAAATTATAGATGGTGTAGAGAAAGTGATGTTGGTTATTGTTATACTATTAGTCTGGAGATCAATGAACCCCTGCCTTGCTTCTGTTCAGGGTACCAGTACAAGCTGATTGAACCTTTGCTTAAAAATCTGGAACTAACTAAAGTTGGAATTTTCAACTGACATTAGACATTAGAACAAATGTGCCTGGTGTGTTGCCAGGCAACGGATGGGGTAGAATTTAATCCTGTGAGATCAGACCCACCATTGCTTCCTCCTATGATTACAGGCTTAAAACTACTGGTAAAAGGAAATGCATCTAGGCCTCCTGTTTTTGCAACAGATGTTTGATTTTCCTCATGTATGCGGTCTCTCAGATTCTGGTACCTGGTACTTCTCTTGTCGTGGCAGTCTACTGCATGGCTTGGGGATTCTTGGGTGCCTTTCAGTTCCCTGAAGTGTGTGTTTTCAGAAGTGTAGTTTGCATTCAGCTGATTCCATCTGGGAGACTTTATTGCTGCTGAGGCAAGCCCCAAATAGGTTCCACTTACATTCTAACTCGATCCTGGGACAGGTGTTTGTGGATTGTCGTTCCTATTCTTTATCTGTGCGTGCATGTGTCCATGTGCTGTGTTAATTCCACTCTGTGGCTTAACTAAGAGCGGACTCTGCTGCATGTTGTTCCCTTTCTGTTCTGCTGCTGGGTTAGCGCTGTTAGTTCTCTTGCTAACTGATTGGGGTGCCGGCTTTGGATGTGCCTTCTTGGAGAGGTTTGTCTCATGTGTTTTTCAGTAACCTGGCAAATACTTTCATTCCTCTTGCGTTTAGAGGCCTGCAGTCACACAGGCGCTGTCTCTCATCGATTTCATGATGAAGTGAAACGTGCACACCTGTCATTTCTGAGCAAGCTTTTGCTATTTCTTAGTTGATGCTTTGCATCTCGTGAGTGGCGTTGTTCCATCTTGCAAGCAGACTGGAAAATATTATCTTTGTTGATGGAAATCAGCTGCTGTGAGTTTGATATGCTCCTCTATAGATCCCACACTCTGGCCCAGTTTTGTAGATCTTTGATCCCTGTGTGAATGACCAGATACTGCAGGTCTCGGAAAGTGAGGTTTTCTATGGCCTGTCTTGCTGATTCAATTGTTGGGCATTGGATTTTCTTGGTGATTTCTCTTGAGAAAAGATGGCTCGCTGAGTGAGTCTACCAGGACAACAGCACCTTTGGTTGTGTGTTGTGTTCTCCTGTCTTGTCTCCGGGAGGTATGTGGCTTTTCTCTTCACGCTTTTCAAGGCAACTATCCTCAATACATTGAGGAACAGTGGATGCTTGTCTGCACAATGATCATGCTACTTTTGTGTCCTTCTGCAATATCTTCTCTTGCGTGTGCTGTGGAATTATTTGCCCCAGTTATAGCGACTGTGCTGGCACTAGAGTTCCATGTTCTTGTGATATATTATTCCCAAGTCATTTTCCTTCTCATTGTATTTTTTTAATAGTATTTTTTTGATGATTAAAGTGCTTTCACCAAATAAGGCAGTACAATAACAAGGAAAAAACAAAATTATGACCAAAAAGAGAACATTTGGGAAGAGAGAAGGTAGGTTTTTAAGGTGGAACGAAAACTAGGTTAACATAGAAGAGCGGATAGGAAAAGGTAGAGAGTTCCAAAACCAGTAAAGAGAAAGAGCGAAAATGGGTCTGAACCAAAGTGGTATGGGAACAGAGAAGAAAAAGAGACAGAGGATGTAAGGGATGAATAGTAACATAGAAAGAAGCAAGGGAGAAAAGAAAAGGGGGGCAGGCCATGTAGACATTTAAAGTTGATGCAGGGGAAATGAAAGAGAAGCCAGGATTCAAAGGAAAGCTAAGATATGGAAAGCAGAGAAGGGGAGATCGAAGTACAGGGAAAGGGAAAAAAGGTATACAAATGAAATCATTGAAGATAGATCTAAGCGGAGCAAGACGATAGGGAGGAAGACCAATATGCAGAGATGAGCAAAAGGCGAGATAGAACAAATAAGAAGCTTAGTAGCTTGCGCTTTACAAATGTTAAAGAGTTGTAAAGGACAAGATCACGCAGCGTTATATGATATGATATTTATAACGCGCCTATACACAAGTGTTTCAAGGCGCAAAGATGTGTTGAAGATGTGAGTGGAGACAAAGGAGACACCAAGGTTAGGGGCAGATGAAAGGGGAATAAGAGAAGGGGAAAATAGATTCCAGCAAAGGAGGGGGCAGGAGTAGATAAAGGAAATATATAAATATAGAATTTCAGCTTTAACAGAGTTGAGATCGAAGCATGAATGCATTCAAGATTGGGTAGAAAGGAGACAGTCCGTGATTGTAACATGAATAGTGCCAATAAAGGAGGGAAGGAACAAGTTACTTACCTGCAACTGTTGTTCTCCAGCATGGGTCTGGTATGGATTCACATGCTCATGAATATTCCCCGTCGTAAGGCGGGGAATCCTCGGTAAAGAAAAAAATCAGTATCTGTTTCGTTTCTGATCTGTCTTTCTTAGTAGTAACCAATCACTGGTCTCTGGGTCATACTGCCCCCAGCCAATGACTGCCCTCTCCCTAAGCCCCGCCTCTGGCAGCCATCCTCAGATTTGGTAGCACGTAAAGTGGCAGTATGACCAAGTGAAGAGCCGCAGTGCGGTCGGAGTGAGGGTTCGCATGTGAATCCATGCCAGACCCATGCTGGAGAAAAACAGTTACAGGTAAGTAACTTGTTCTTCTCCCGCATGGGGTCTGGCATGGATTCACATGGTCATGAATATAAGAATACATAGCAGTACACACATGCACAACCACGGGAGGTGGCAAAGGCTCAATATTAAGCATTACATCAAAACTCAACATTAAGCATTTCTTACCTCCTCACCAGGCTCACCTTAAGCGAACCGGTTGCGCAGCACTGCTTGGCCGACTCTGGACTCGTCCCTGGAATCCCGGTTGACGCAGTAGAATCTCGTGAAGGTGTATGCCGACCTCCACGTAGCAGCCCAGCAGATGTCCAGCAGGGGCACACCAGACAAGAACGCCGTGGTAGCAGCGACCGCTCTGGTCGAATGGGCTCTCGGACGGCCAGGCAACGGTCGGTTCGCCAACTGATGATAGTGCATGATGCAGCCGGAGAGCCATCTGGAAATGGAAGCCTTCGAGAGAGCCTTCCCTTGGTTCACAGGTCCAAAGTTCACAAACAGCTGTGATGTCCTCGAAAATGCTTGGTTCGGTCCACGTAGAACTTCAGCGCTCTAGCTACATCCAGCGAGTGCAAAGTCCTCTCGGACGGCGACAAAGGCGACGGGAAAAAGACTGCCAACACCAAGGGCTCGTTGAGATGGAAGTACGACGGCACCTTGGGCATGAAAGAGGGGTGCGTCCTCAGCACTACCCTCGTATCGTGAAAGGTCAGGTATGGAGGCTTGCAGGATAGTGCCTGGATCTCCCCCCATGCGTCGTGCAGAAGTGATGGCCACCAGGAACACTGTTTTCCACGACAGAAGCTTCAACGAGGCCGAATGCAATGGCTCGAATGTCGGGCCCATGAGCCTGGTCAGCACCACGTTGAACTCCCACGCCGGGGCTGGCGTCTTCACCGGTGGGAATGATCGAAACAGTCCCTTCGTAAATTCCTTAACCAGGCGATGAGACCATAGGGATGACCGCCCTGTAGTCCTGGTGTATCGGGAAATCGCTGTCAGGTGTATCTTGATTGAAGCATGAGACTAGCGTTTTGACTAGCGACAGAAGGTACGGCAATACTTGAGGGGCTGTAATCCGCAGAGGGTTATTCTTCTGTGCACGGCACCAGATAGAGAACCTCTTCCACTTATGTCCGTAGCACTTGAGAGTTGAGGACGCCCTGGCCTTCGCAAGAACCTCTATGCAGTTGGTCGGGATATTGTATCCTCCAAACTCTAGTGCTGCAGGAGCCAGGCCTGCAAGTTCAGCGACTCCAGGTCGTGATGAAGAATTGCACCTCCTTCTCTGGAGAGACGATCTGTGTCCGTCGACAGCTTGACTGGTGGGGACGCTGACAAGTCCAGAAGGTCCAGGAACCAGATCTGTCTCGGCCACGCCGGTGCGACGAGGATCATTCTGCACCAGGACCTCTTGAGCTGGTTGATGAGTCGATGCAGCAACGGCAACAGAGGAAACATATATACGAACAGGCCGTCCAAGGGGAACGAGAAAGCATTGCCCATGCTCCTCCGTTGGGGAAACCTGCTGGCGAGCCTCTGGCACTTGGAGTTTGTCGCTGTCGCGAACAGGTCGATCTGGGGTTTGCCCCATCGCAGAAAGAGTCGGTCCACTTGATCCTAGTGTTGTTCCCACTCGTGGCACGAGCACAGCTCTCTGCTGAGTGAGTCGGCAATGGTGTTTTTTATCCCTGCCAGATGAAACGGCACCAGAAACATCCCGTGAGCAATGGCCCAATGCCACAGGTCCTGGGCTTCCTTGGATAGGGCCGGGGATCTGGTCCCGCCCTGCTTCCGGCTGTAGAACATCGTGGTGATGTTGTCGATGAAGATCCTCACCACTTTGCCCTTGAGGGACGGAAGAAAGGACCTGAGGGCCCAGAACACTGCCCAGAGGCTCCAGGATGTTGATGTGGAGCGGCTTCTCCTCCGGGAGCCAAAGGCCTCTCATGTAAAGATCTCCGATGTGGGCTCCCCACCCCTCCAGGGAGGCATCCGCCGTCACCGTCGCCTGGTGGGCCGGGGTCTGAAAGTCTGTCCCCGCCGCTAGATGAGCGCGGGTGCCCCACCACCGGATCGCTCGTCGGAAGGTCTCGTGGAGAGGGATCCTGTCCTCGAAGCTGCCCGTCGCTTGAATCCAGCGGGTGTCTAGGAACTCCTGTAGAGGGCGCATCTGAAGCCTGCACAGGTACACGAGATAAATGCAAGAGGACATCATCCCAAGGAGGGACTTGATGGTCCTCACTCTGGCCACGTCCGTGGCCAGCAGACGCTGCACCTTGCCTAGGGTGGCCTTTGTCCTTTCCTCCGACGGCGAGGCCAGACGAGCCACTGTGTCGAGCTTGGCTCCCAGAAACAGTGCGACTTGAGAGGAGACCAGGTGGGACTTGGGGAAGTTGATGGGGTACCCCAGGTCCGTGAGCAGCTGGACGGTCTTCGCTGTGTGTTCCACAGCGAGCTCCCTTGTCCTTGCGTGGATTAGCCAATCGTCCAGGTAGGGGTAGACGTGGATCCCCTGCAGGCGCAGCCGTGCCGCCACTGGAGCAAGGCACTTGGTGAAAACCCTGGGTGCCGACTTCAATCCGAAAGGGAGGGCCTTGAACTGGTAGTGCCGCCCTTGGACAACGAACCTGAAGAACTTCCGATGTCCCTTTAGAATGGGAATGTGAAAGTATGCATCCTCCAAATCCAACGACGATAGGAAATCGCCCTCCTCCAGCTGTCCCAGCACGTGCTGGAGGGTGACCATCCGGAACTTCTGTGCCTTGATGTACTTGTTCAGTTGTCGCAGGTCTAGGATGGGTCGCCACCGTCCTGTCTTCTTTTTCACGAGGAAGTACCTTGAGTGTACTCCGGAGCCCCGGAGCCTCTTTGGGACGAGCTCGAGAGCTTGGCCTCCCTGGCGATGACGGCGGGATCCACCCGACTTGCCTCGTCCTCTATAGGCTTCCTGCGACGAGGAGCGGGCCGCTTGGCGGTACGTAGAGGAGCCACCGCCGAAACCCTTGGAGGCACCCTGCTTGCCTCCGGAGCTCCGAAAGGACGGCCTTCGTTGCTGGAGAACCCCTAGGGCCTTAGCTGTCTCCGTGTCCGCCTTGATGGCTTGGAGGGACTCATCCACTGTTTTCCCAAACAGGTTGTTCCTGTCTAACGGCATGTCCAAAACCTTGGCTTGTACGTCCTGGCGGGAATCCGTCGCCTTGAGCCACCCTCGTCGTATGAGGCAAACGCTGTTGCCTAGCTGGCGGAAACCGGTGTCAGCAATGTCTGTTGCCACCGTTATGGCGTGGTCCGACGCCACCTCACCTTCCTGCAAGATCTCCAGGGCCTCAGCTCTCTAGTCGTCCGGTAGGAAGTCCAACAGGGGGGGCGATCTTGTACCATAACTCCCTGTTGTAACGGGCCACGATCGCGAGGGCGTTGGCCGCCTTAATCGTTGCTGCCGCAGACGAGATAACTCGTCCCCCCATTGCATCCAGCTTCTTTCCTTCGCCGTCCGGCGGGGAAGTTGACGTTGAGGCCGATGCCCCCCCGCTTTCTTCTTGGCTGTCGTTGGGACGACCGAGTCAGGGGTTGGTTGCGCCCTAAAGCTCAAAGGTGCCGCATTGGGGACCCGGTACTTCTTCTCGTACTGATCCCTCTTGGCAGGCATCATAGACGGGTTCTTGAGAAGGGTGAGACCCTCGTCCCAGATGTCATCCAGCAGAGGCACAGCGAGGACTGTCTTCCTCTTGGCAATTCATCTTTGCGCCGTTGGAAAAGGAAACCTTCCTTCTTCTCTTCAGGGCAGAGCTGAAAAAGCTCAGATGCCCTGGCGATCATAGCGTGGAAAGACCCAATCTCGTCGGGCGGGGAGGCCCAGGCTGGGGGTGATGGGAGCTCTGTGTCGCCGTCGTCATCCGTACCCGTCGTGGCCGTGTCCGTTCCCGTGTCATCCCCAGGTACGGGGGACGTGGGCAAAGGCTGAGCAGGCTGCGAGGGCTGAAAAGGCGGGGCTGGATGGGTCCGTCTTCTCTTGTTTGGGGGACTTCCCGACGGGGCTGGCTCTGGCTCCTCCGCCGGGCCTGGTTCTGGCTCCTCCGTCGGTGGTAGGGGCAATCTCGTCCTTATCTCCGAACATAAGGATTGTATTGCCAACAAAATGGCCGCCGAGTTGTCCTGCGAGACCGGAAGCGACGGGCACGAAGGTTGACTAGGAACCTCACCACCGCCGCCGTCGCTCTCGTCGTCCCCTTCGTCGGGATCCCTCCCGTGGAACAGGGCCTCTTCGACGCCCTCGTCGAGGCTCACCAAGACTTCAACCAGTTCCTCCTCAGAGGCTGTGTCGTGTCCACAATGGCCACCGGCACCGCCCATCTTTTTCCACCGGGGTCTTCACGGGGGTCTTCTCGATGGGCCTGAAAGAGGCTTCCCTCCGCGGTGGCAGGGAAACTCTGGACCCGAGGTCGCCTCCACTGGTGTAGCCTCCGCAGGCTGCGCCAGGGCTGCCGCGACTTCCTCGATAGAGGCCTTGGCCAGGTGAATCAAGGCCTTCACCACCTTCTGCGGGCCTGTGGCCTTCACCTTGGGGGGAGGGTCACCGCCTCGGTCCCCCTCGGCTGGATCCTTCGATATCGACTGGGGCCTCTGCAGAAGCTTTGCCGGGTTCTCGGCCTTCCTCTTCCCTGAGCCAGAGCGTTGATGGCGCTGGAGAGGATGCGCCCTGCCTGGCAGCCTAGGAGCCCGACCGTTCGGCGCTCCCGGTGCCCGCGGACTCGCGCTGCTTTGCCTTCTGTTGGGCCCCTGTCGCCGGGGCGCCCTCACAGGACTTAGAAGACCGCTCAGACTTCTTCTTCTTCTTCTCACCTGACGGGCTCTTTCCTTCCAGCCAGTTGGAGAGAGGAAAGTGTCGGTCCCTGATGGTCCGTTCCGACATGTTCCAGCAAAACGCACAGTCCTTCTCCACGTGCGTTTTGTCCTCATGAAGGCAGTAGAGACATTTCGGGTGCTCGTGCTCCTTGAACACATTCTGCAGCTGGCATCCAGGGCAAACCCTGAACCGCTTTCTGGGCGTCGAGCTTCCTTTCAACTGGGCCATGTCCGGGTAGGCCGCAGAAACTTCTGGACTCCTCCAAGAAGCGTAACTCGACGAAAACTTCACCCTTGAGGGGCGTAGAAAAATCTGAAACGGGTCCCCGTTGATCGGATGTAGACACGGTGGAGCTTGAGGCTCTATTTGACCGAAAAATGTGAAAATCTCTTTGAAAAAGCGCGAAAACGCAGAAAAAGCTTGAGAGCTAAACACGAGGACTCCCAACACTTGAGCGT
This sequence comes from Ambystoma mexicanum, assembly GCF_040938575.1. NCBI lineage: Eukaryota > Metazoa > Chordata > Amphibia > Caudata > Ambystomatidae > Ambystoma > Ambystoma mexicanum. The sequence continues at coordinate 943,507,520 of NC_090939.1, forward strand.
GTGGTAAAAATATGAGGATGGCTGCCAGAGGCGGGGCATAGGGAGAGGGCAGTCATTGGCTGGGGGCAGTATGACCCAGAGTCCAGTGATTGGTTACTACTAAGAAAGACAGATCAGAAACGAAACTGATACTGATTTTTTTCTTTACCGAGGATTCCCGGCCTGACGACAGGGAATATTCATGAGCATGTGAATCCACGCCAGACCCCATGCTGGAGAAAAAACAAGAGCAGCGGAGAATCCTCAGCATAGAAATGACAGTGAAGGCTGAAGGAGGTAATCATGTCAGAAACAAAGGACACGTAAACGGAGAAGAGAAGAGGACCAAGAACAGAACCTTAGGGGACACCATATTACAGAGGGAAAGTATCTGAAAACGTCCCTGCCCAAGAGATAGAAAAAGTGCAATTAGAGTGGTAGAATTGAAACCATGAGAGTGCAGAATCAGAAATTACCAGAGTATCAACATAAGAAAGGAGTAAGTTATGACCCAGTGTCGAAGGCGGTTGACAGATCAAGTAACCATCAAGATAGAAGACTGTTTATCATGATATGCAGTGAATAGAGAGTTAGTGACTCAAAGAAGATCAGTTTCAGTGGAATGTAAGGGCAGAACCAAGACTAAAGAGGGGAAGTAGAGAGTGGTTATCAAGATAAGTAGAGACTTTAGTGTAGACCATCCTATCAAGGATTCTAGGAACAAACACAGCTTGAATGGCAGAATGTGAATGCAAAACTTTACTGATAAGGAATTGAGCAAAGTTAGTGGAGGAATGAGAAGGGGACCAGGAGAAGGGGATTGTGAGGGGTCAGAAATGTGAAATGGACACAAAGGTATAGTTTTCTCACAAAGTGCCATTTCATTCAACACATGACGGTATGACAAACACTTAACTTTCCCTAACCTAACCAGATGGGTCCTGCCTAACAAACTAAGGCTAGAGAAAAAATGAACTGGTGTCCAAAAAGCATCTGTCCCTCTCACTCAAATATACAACAAAATTATACAAGGTTAGTTTGGCAGTCTTGAATCCCACAAAATATTATGCTAGTTTAAACGTAAGCATTGTGAGAAGGACTGCTTTTGACCAGGGTTGATTTCCCTTCCCCTGGATCAAATCCAAAGTCTCTATAGCAAAATTCAAGTTCAAGAAAGTTCTGTGCATAAGTTAAGTTCCACTAAGAGTAGCATACACAGTCTTTTCCATTCAATATCCTTTCACTTGGCAAAGTGAATCACTCTCTTCCAACAGCTGGGCAAATGATTGTTAAAAAATCAAAGCACCTGTCAATTTTCCTTGATTTCTTGCTTGGCAAAACAAAAGAATCTTTCACTCGAACCACAAATTCATAAATCAGTGGCAATGCCCTCTTCTCAAAAACCGAGCAATTGTTAACACATCTTATGTCTTTTTCCAAAAGAAACACTTTAGTCAAGATGGTACAATAACCACTTTCTGCAATGACGACTTCTTCAAAAGAAACTTTCTGAAATGACTTCTTCAAAGAAAAATTTTGGAAATATAACAGTTCATCAAGACCAGCTAATGGAATGAACTCTTCCTCTTCCGCACCTTTTTACCACAATCGCAGTACTTTCAATGCCAGGACTAACTACAACTGGTCCCTTTCCTGGTTTACTTGCCTGCCAGGATAAACTCCTCCTACTACAATTGTACTTTGTGGTAATGCTTGTTCCCAACACTTTCCACACCAGAATCCTACATGAAGAGGTTGAAACCAACAACTGCCTCTCTTAAGAGTCTCTGGACTTTCAACAAAGCATGTCAAATATCTTCCCAAAGTGGTATCCCTTAAAAGGATAATTGTTCTCTTGCTCACCTTTTGGCTGTAAGTAATGCAGGTTACAGTTCTCCCCCCCACCCCCACCCTGTGCTGGTCTCTCATACAAGGAGGGCTTTGCTCCTGCAGCCTTTGTTTCCTGGTTATGCAACCTTTTGGCTACTGGTAATGCGGGTTACAATTGTCTCCTAGTTGGCATCCCTTTTTAGGAGAGTTACACACTAGTTGCCCTTGTACGACTCGTCTGCTGATTTGGCAATGCGTGTTACAATTGGCCCTGAATTGGTATCCATGGTTAGGAGAGTTGCGCCCAGTTTGCCTGAATATCAATCTTCTTTGGCAATGCGGGTTACAATGATGACCTAATTGGTATCCCTGGTTAGGAGAGTTGTGCCCAGTTTGCCTTAAGAACACAGCTCTTTGGCAAGGCGGGTTACAATGGTACCCTAATTGGTATCCCTTTTTAGGAGCGTTGCGCACAGTTTGCATCAGTTCATTAGTTCAGTATTCAATACAGTTAATTTCACCTAAAGGTGACCAGCTCGGAGCACCCTGGGGTCACCTTCTTCAGGTCAACTCAACAGTATGCTTTGACGTCTCCTTGTGAATCGCTGGTGCTTCTGTAATTCTCTGCAGGGCCTTCTATGCTACCGACAGCTCAGCTGTGACTGCCGCTGCGAGCGTAGTCCCTCAATGGAGCTCTGGCAGCTGTGTGTGTTCTCTGGTGCGTCTCCAGTACCAGAGCAGTTCACGGTGTGCCAGGTGCTCCTCACCCACACAGCGTGGCTGGCTTCGGAACTACTTCCTGCTGCACATTTTCTGCATGGCCACGTTTCCCCAGCATCTAATGCTTCTCCTTGACAGCGTCCTGCTGCCTCCACAAGCAGCACCACTAGCTTCCCTCTGTCCTTGCACTGTGAGAAACCTGAAAGTGTCTCACCCGCTAGTCCCCAGAGATCCGTCATCCAGGTGGCCAGGAAACGGCCATCGCTATTGGATCCAGTTCCTGGGGGTGGACCAATGGGGGAGGATCACCTGGATGAGGGGTCTTCGAGAAGTGGAAGTGGGACACCGAAGGTTGAGATGTGGAACCCCCTTTCTTGTAACACCATTTCCCCATCCTACCCTGTAGGATATTTAGAAGTTCTGCCCCCCTCTTTCCGACACAAATAGTTTCTTACACTGTACAGACAACGGACTAACACCAGAGCCATTTACATGACATGTCCCAATACAAGGGTCAGGCAGAGCCAGGCAACTTACCATAATCGCACACACCCAACAGCCCTTTACCTTCCCCAATGGGGTAAAAGGCAGAGCAAGACAGCAGACGACGAGCACGGCCAAACGCTTGAGGAAACAGCTACACTGAACCGGCAGTTCAAACGGAGGAGAAAGGTGGCAAGACCTGGGGGGACGACGAAGGGGGAACTGCCTTGCCCTTTTGAACTCAGACCTGTGAAACCTCCAAAACGGGAATTACAAGATCAGGAAGTACAGCTGATGTGTGGAGTAATAAATGTCAAAGGTGCACAGGGGTCTCACGCATTGATAACACAGGTGTGGAGGCTCGCTGGATACAGTGGTACCATCCTTGACTCCAGAAGCAAGCCAAGCCAGCGGACTCGACACAATCGGTGAGTCAGAGGAAACGGATAGCAAACCGAACTGTGTTGAGCCCAAGGTTACAAGTGGCAACATTAGATGAACGCAAGAACAAGAGCAAATAACTTGTGTGTTTGAACATTTGGGGGAATGGCACCGCAGCAGTGCTCATTCAAAGGACTCTCGCTGGCCCCTTTTTCGTTGAAACTGCAAGTACCAGTAGGCCCTAGGAAAGGGCGGCATGAGGTTTCCTAACAAAACTGAATGTACACTGTTTATATTTGCTGATTTGTTTATACATGTTTTCCTATTTGTGTAAATATTTCTCATGTATGAAGCCAACAAGTGGCTATATTCATGTTCTCTTTTCTTAAATTAAAAAATATATATTTTCTTTACATATTTTTTGAGTGTTGTATTATATGTGCTACCAACAATAGGCACAATTGAGGTTTGTTGGACTGGTGTTATAAAAATATGTATGTTTAACTGAATGATTCGTTTTGTTTAAGCTATCAGTTGAATATGCACTGATAGCTCTCTAAACTACATTACAATTTAAGCCTTTCGGGAACACCTTTTGTTATATGTCGGAGTGGTCCTACAAGGGTCAGGTCAAATCCCTTGTACAATTGAAAGTCTCTGACCCATTGCCAAGAGAAAGCCAAGGAAAGTGAATCCTGCATCATGAGAAAGTAAAGTGAACTGTATATATGGGACACCTGAACCCGGTTGAGGGATGCCTGGAAGTTGGGGTGAAGAGTAATACACCTGTGAACTTGGTGCAGACAAGAGTGAACCCGGTCGAGGGTTGTCCACAGTGGGAAGTTGTTTAAAGAGACATTAAGGCTCTTGAATATTGCAAGCTGCATTTGAAAGGCTGTAGTGAACCCAACGGGGGGAGGCCCAAGTTGCAAGAAGGAGCTGAGCCCGACAGAGGGAGATCCAAGGGGCGAAGAGCAATCGCCCAAGGTACAAGATCACCAAATAAACGTTTTGTTTGTTGTTGTTTTGTTTCGAAGGCAAGGGACTTTGCAGAGAAGAGACTTGGACCCTGAAGGTTCTGCTATCATTGAACTGGAATTGTGAGCCTCGTGCTGGAGAGGCCCAGGAGTGTGCTTTGCTCAGAGGTTCCGCATTGTCCCGTGCTAAAAACGTGGGGAAGGGAGACCCAGCCATACCATCCTGGCTTATCATTTTGTGAACGCTTCTTTCTGGTGAACATTATCCCACACTCTTTTTGTAACTTAGCGGTATGGATTGACAATAGTTTGTTTTTAGTATAGGCCCTTTTTATTGGACAAGACGCCACTAGGAGGACCTTATTATTATTTGATGATCGTAGCTTGCTCCCATCTTAGATTTAGGTTTAGATTAGGCGTATATCTCGCCCATTATAAAGTTCAATAAACACCATTGAACTGTGATCACTTGTGTCTGCCTTTACTGTGGGCACCATGACTTCCTTACAGCACCTGATATCCATTTAAACATTTTAAGATTCCTCTCAGGTGCTTTCTCGCCCAACAACTAGACTGCTCATGATCTTTCACCAACTCTTAAGTCCCTCTTCCTCGTCCCAGTACTATGGGTATTATGGCACATGGAGTCCATAATGTTCTTTTTCATTTTATAATCAGTTAACTTGATCTGGTTAGTTAACAGAGTGTTCAAACATATTCGAGGTTGTTAAAGGAGTTGGTAGTTTACCCTTGGGTTTAGGACCTTGACATAAAACAGAATCATAAGAACTAGAAGTTGTGACATTCATTTCCTGAACCCCCACTGTACAACTTTTAGGCTGGTTAAATGAGTTTTCAGGTTCTGTATTTTGGGTAGTTCTGGGAGAGGGAACCATACATGGACAGGATGCCATTATGTATTTAGGTATTAGGGGAACCTCATCCGCAGAAGAGGACGAATACTGTGTCCATCCTATCGGAGTCACCTCTTCCCCCTGACCGTGGTCTCCCCACCATGTGATCTTCCCTCCTTTTACCACCCACAGAGCCAGGATCAGGAAGCGGTTGCGTTCCCCAGTGTTCATGGGAGGAGACTTTAGGCTGGGGTTTAGTGATGACTCCGCAGGAGTCATCGCAGGATTAAATGCAGTTGAGAAGCTGAAACGTTGTGGGTGAGGGGAAAGGGAGACAATGTGATCAGAGGAGCACTGCTTTTAAAAAATGTTTTTTTAGCAGAGTGTACAGTTGAATCATAAGAAAAATATAAGGTGGAGAGCGTGTGAAGGTCAGCAGACAGCTGAGACTTCTAGCGCCTGCCAGCACAGTGGAGTGAAGAGCAGAGGGTCAAAAGGGAGGACAGCCAGGGTTGCAAAGGTTTATGAAAAGGTTTAAATGGACGTGTAGGATAGAGAGAACCAAAAGTGGAAATGAGCCCAGAATTAAGAGAAGACAGTGCTGAATCCACATAGAAAGTTAGAGAAAGAAGAAAGTGTATTTGAGAGTGTGCAAAAGTGGTCTGTATTGATGTGATGAAGATTAGGAAAGAAGAAAGTAGAGGAAGAAGAAGAGATGGTAGTGGGAGAGGGAGGAAAAGAGTGAACCCAAGTAAAAAAAGGGTGACATTGAGAATGGAAGAAGAAGCTTAAGTCAAGAAAAGAAACAGATGAGTGAGGGAGGAGTGGATTATTACAGCAGATGATGTGATTTAACTAAGAGTGATGGAGAGAGACAAATTAGCAACAGAATGTAAAGCAAGCCACCAAATAAGGAAACTAATATAGGATGCCAGATGAGAGACAGGCAAACAGCCAGAAGGCTTGCTGTGCCGTAGGGAGGGGGAATGGGTCAGCATGTCGAAAGCTAGAGTGGAAGGTCAGCCATGACTTTGTGAGGGTAGAGCTGTTGATCCACCAGTCCTAAACTGGAGTAACAGCCTATGGATTCAGCTCCATTTGATGAGGATGCCAGAGAGTGACTGAATATCTAGGGAACGAGCAGAGATAAGACCCAGTCAGTGTGAGCCACGCTGGTAGAGAGAGGTGGGCGTGGCAATCAATCTGCCCAGTAGTGGGTAGTACTGATTCCAATGAATATGCAGTTTGTTCTGGCCTAGGCACATTTGTATGTGCCTCACTCTCATGCTGACAAATGCAAATATCCCCCACAATGAGTGGAGGTTATTCCAGTTGTTCTCTTTTCCCATGTACCTCATCTTGCAGTTTATTTTCTAAGCTGGGGTAATGTGTCTATGCTTTCCACTTCTCATTTGCAACCTTTTGATCATGTTTTGATTGTGTGTTGATCTTGTAGGTTCTCTGTCTGTGTTGAGCTCCTTTTTTCAATTGCACAAAGGCACTTTCCAGCACTACAATGTGTTCCTTTATGTGCTGGTATTTTATATCTGTGGGTGAATCGGATGCCACTATGCAGGTTCTCTGGTGAGCTGTTTTTAACACTGTTCCTAGACCTGACAAGTTCAACTCAAGACAAGACAAACTCTACAAGATGTCCAAGTATGTTTTTCTCTCAAAAACCAAAGAGACTATGAATGACTGTTTTGCCACCTGGGAGGCTGATTTGTGAAAGAACGGACATGAATGACCAAAGACCATGGTCCAAAGGTTAGTTGAGCCATTTGCACCCATTCCGAAATCCCAACCCATGGGCTCAGTCAAACATAATCCCCTAGTTTTCTGTTGTACCCAATAAAGAGAGTGAAACAATACTTTGATTTTGAGTTGTCGGTTGTTCCCTTGGCTGTGACTGAAAGGACCTGGGTATGGAAGCTGGTGCAGATGTACGGGTGGGAAAAAGTGTGGGTTGAGCTGCTCCTGCGCAAAGCCTTCTAAAGCTTTGCAAGAAATGTTCTGGTCTCAGTAGTAAGGGTTCATTATCACCAAGAGTAAGGAGCACGGATGAGCTAGAACTCTGTATTGCCAGAACTAGGCTCAGGTTGGCCAACCAGTCTGAAGCGCAGGACTTGGCCTGTGCAGTGATTTTCCACTGTGAATATAGTCCCGGAGTGCCATCTATTCTTTAAACTACATAATTCAGCATGCTAATTGGTTGTTTTGTTGCTCTGTGGCTCCTCCCTTCATGTCACCACCACACACACTTTATTCCCATAGTGATGGGGATTCCTGTCTCACCATCACTTCCTGCCTCCTCGCACTTGTGAGTTCTGGGGAGAGTCCTGTGGGTCATAGATCTGAACCTAAAAAATTAAAAAATGGTGGTATTCTAGAAAAAAGCAAAGAACAGCAGCAACAAATTCAAACTATTCTTTAATGGCTCAGAGCATGTTAGCTACTACAATTAACTAGGTCTCGGAGTAAGTGCATCTAGAAGTGAGTTTTCAACTGGAAATAATGAGTCTTTTAAAAAGCCCTCTCTATTCTATTCCAACAAGAAGTAAATATCATACTTTAATCCACTAGTAGCATTAATACTCAATCTTTTTGACAGTACATCACCCCTATTCTACGTTATGGGATTGAAGTGCGCAGTGCAACATTAAAATAACATTTTAAAAAAACAGGGTATGCCGAATGGGACACATTTCTGACAGACATTCTACACTGCCAGCTCTGCATTTTGTGCGCATAGAAACTGCCCAGAACATGGGTGCAGAGAAGAACTAGGGAGTATCCGTCTGCTGCACAACATCATAAGGCCCATTTTTGTCATATCAAGAGCAGGATCCCAAGCTCCCTCCACTACCAGGTACTGCAACACCAAACAGTAAAACACTGGACACAACCCCTTGAACAATACATTACAGAAATGTACCTAATTGACATCAGTGCACCACAGCTTGAAAGCATATTAAACCAAAAACAGTAGGGGAAATTGTCTAGGGACTGTAAGGAAGGCATGACATCAAAGTAAGACAGACACAAGTGATCACAGTTCAAGGGTGTTTATTAAACTGTAAAGGTGAAATAAATGCTTAATCTAAATCTAAGATCGGAGCAAGCTACGACCATCAAATAATAAGAATACAATGTTATTCGAGCATAGTCAAATAAAAATGGCCTATACTAAAAGAAAAATATTGCCAATCCTTACTGCTATGCTACAAAAGAGTGTGGGATAATGTTCACAAGAAACAAAAGAAGTGTTCACAAAATGATAAGTCAGGATGTAATGTCCGGGGTCTCCCTTCACCATGTTTTTAGCACAGCGGTACTCTCGAGCACAGCACAATCCTGGGCTTCTCCGGCACAAGCTTACAATTCGTTTTCTCTATATCAGGACCTTCTGTGCCCAAATCTCTTCTCATGCAACGTCTAATGCTTCAGAAGGCCTGATACTTCAAAACAACAAAACAAAAGTTATTTCCATTATCTTTTGTGTCGGGTGATTACCTTTCACCCTTGGATCCCCCTCAGCCGAGCTCCAATCCTTCTCTCAGTAGTCAGTCTCCCTCGGGCTCAGACCAACCAGAGTACTTGCTAATCCAACAGACTTCCAAAGGGCGATCTTGTCTCGTTCGGTCACTCTGTTTGCTTATGACAAGCTTAGTTTTCACACATTCATAGTTCACACAGCATTTCCCTCAGCCGGGTGCAAACGCCCGTTTCACATCAAAACTTCGGCAATCGGTTAAGGACCTTTGATTGTACAAGGAATTTGGCCCGGCCCTTGTATGACCACCTTAACACTCTATACCGGCATTCCCTATGGCCTCTTGGTACTTTTAGTTTTCTTTCTTCCCAATATTAAATACAGTCTCCTTGTTCATAAAAGGGGTACCAGCCAGAGACCTTCGACTAGGTGCCCCCGTGGTATCTCTGGTACCAATGTGTTCACAAAAGACTTCTTCTCTAATTATCTTCTTACTGTTGTCACTGCAACATTAAGCCCAACACAGTCCGGTTGACTATCAGCTTCTTCCGACTCACTGGCTGTGCTGAACTTGTTGGTGGTTCCTTTGCTGCGGGAGTCAAGGACGGTACCACAATGGCAACCTCGTCCCCCCCCCGGCTATCCGTGCGGGGTGGAGTAAGAGGGGGGTGCCATGTACCGCTGACATCCGTCACACCATGGGCCAGCTGCGATTCCTGGTCTTATGTTTCTTTCATCTGACGTTCTGCGTGTCTGGGTTGAAAAGGGCAAAGGCAACTCCCTCCTTGACGTCCTTACAGGTCTCGCTTTCTTCTCTGTTTGAGCTGCTGTCCTGGAATGGCATTCCATTGTGCATTCAGCCTTGCTCGGAGTGTGCTCTTGTGCTCCGCCTGTTGTCCCATAGGGGAAGGGAAAGGGTAGTCAGGTGTGTGTAGTTGTTTGCAGTTGCCTGACTCTGCCGGACCCTTGTGTTGGGACATGTCAGGTAAACGTCTCGGGTATTAGTCTGTTGTTGTTTACGCTGTGAGAAAGTGTTCATGTTGGAAAAGAGGGGGCGGAGGGGTAGAGTTTCCAAGTATCCGATTGGGCAGGATGGGGAAAAGGTGTCATAAGGAAGGGGATACCGCTTCTCACCCTTCGTTGTCCCACTTCCAAACCCGAAGACCCCTCACCCAGGTGATTCACCCGCACCGGACCACTCCCAGGAGCTGGATCCAATAGCGATGGCCGTGTCCTAGCCACCTGGATGACAGGTCGCCGGGGACTAGCAGGTGAGACACCTTTGGGTTTCTATCAGGATTTAGAACAGGCTCTGAAAAAGTAATACTCAATGCACTGGTGTGCAAATCTAGGAGCACACAACAAGCTAGAATGCTACAGCTCATTGAGGCCAAACATTACACTTGCCGATACCAAACTTTGGTTAAATAAAACCGGAACCACAGGCAAATTCTGACTGAGTGACCAAAAGCTGGAAATGGAGACTGGCGGACCTTACAAACAAGACGCTTAGGTAGGACAGCATCCATCAACAATGTGATTTATTATAATTATGTTATAGCTCAAAGAGCTTTATCATAATATACAAATACAGAATAAATACTATGATAACATACAAATAGAATCGTACCAAAAACAAAATCATCAGATTTAAGAGTAATCATCATATACATTCATGAAATACTAAAACAATTGTCATATACATGCTACGTGATACATTTGTTATAGTTATTGATGATAATCGATAAAGTACCAAGTAAAATTTGCTTAGCAGTCTGGAAGGAACCTATCGTCCCAATTTGTTCAGTTTAAGATATTTTGGATTTGTAAGGGTTATTTCCCTACAATTCCCAATTTTAAAATGTAATTCCAAATATTGTAAAGTGCAATATGCTTTGACTTATGGCCTGAGTTAATACAGTAGCGCCAAAAGGACTCGGTCTTAATAGTATTACAGTCATGGACAAAAGGCCCCAGCCACTTTATGTATAAGTCGCCATATTCTTTACACTTCATAAGAACATGTTGGGCTGTCTCCAGTTTAGACCCCAGACCACAGGAACAACAGCTCCTTGCATTTTAAGGAACTCCCTGCTCAGACCCAATACAGGCCAGGATTGGTAATTTACCTATTCTTATCAATAGCATAAATCTGTGCAATTCTGGAGAGGCACAGAGTAACATATAGCCTTGTGGGGTTTTATAATTATGATCAAGTAGATCCACAGTGGTACTATAGCTGGTGAGTATGGCAGGATGTGCATAATACTAGTGAATTCCATGTGATTTAGGATATGTAGAAAATGAGACAGTCCTACTGCACTGTCCTGTATAAAAAAACATTTGGCACATGTATTTCTCCACATTCTACAGGAATGAAGACTTTTTAAAGTAAATCTGAAGAATAGCTCAGCTTCATCGTTGAACAATGATGTTAATTAGCAGAGAGAACAACCCAATATGTTTATGCATGCTACCAAAGACAACTAAGTACTTTAAAGCAATATGGACGTTGTGACGTATCGAGGGAATTCATGCCTTCTCCCTAGGAAGGCTAGGGAGGGTCAGCCTCTCCGCAACGCCCTCCCTAGTGGTCGAGGCAAGTATGACCTCACCAAGAGAGACTACCCCTTACAGGACAAGGACCTCCGTGGCCTACATGGATGCTCTAAAGTGCCAGAGACTTTTAAATAATAAGATTGGGATGAAGAAACACTTAATAGATGTAATTCTCACAAAGAAAAAGAACATGTCCCCCTTAAATCAAAGTATCCAATCCACTAGGACGAGTATGTTAAATAGCGTGTACTCAACGAGCAACAGGGGGAGAGAGGAAAGCATATGCAGACAATGAAAGGCCCTGAGCTGTGTAACACCTGGAGAAGGCAGAGTAGGCATGAACGAGGAAGGCTGCAAGTTTCAAACTTGCACTAAAATTGAACAGGGAGACAGACGGCAGAACCTCAGCGAATCCCCAATGTGAGAAGCCGAAAGGGCAGGATCCCAGAGGAAAGTGGTGGTGAGACCACGAAGGATCTGTGGTGGACAGCTGGTCCACAAACCATTGCTGACACCACCGCAAACATACAGCAGCAGGGTGTCTGGTCACTCTGCGGAAAATCCGAGACGCCGCAAGGAGAAGGGAAAACCAGAGGAAGAAAACACTGATGGAAATAAACCGACAGTGGCACGGAGTAAGAGAGAAACTCCCAGTGGAATGAGGCTCCCAAAGACATCCTCCTTCACAATCAAAGGTAACAGAGAGAACAGTAATAATGGGAGGCCCAGAGGGAATCATTATACTGCACAACTCGTCCCACTGAAAGTTATGAGGCAAATTTAGATCTGAAACTGATGAGTTGCGATATAAGAGAGAATTATTGAAAATCTGAATACTTTGATAAAAGAACAGTGGATTACTATACCCTAGGAAAAGGGGAAATAAAACTCCATATTTTGTGCAAGAAGAACATAACAAAAAAGAGAGAGAACATTATGAGCCAAAGTTCAGGGAACTATTCAGTTGAACAATGTACTAAATCGAGTAAGCCAAAACAAGCTGAACTATAATTGCCCAGGAGGAAAAGCCTACCAGAGAAATAGTATTTTCCAAGGATACACTGAAACCAGATCTTATGAAAGATCCCCAAAAGGGATTCACAAAGGGGAGGGAACATCTAATAGTCCATTTGACGAGTTACAGAGAATAAACCAAGCAATCACAAGACTATTTGAGGATTATCTATTAATAAAGAATTCTACAGACTGGTACTAGAAGTAACCTCAGGAGAAGTGAGAAGTGAGTCATACTCCTGACCCAAGTTAGTTTTCATAGTGTTGGTGTCAGTTAGGTTAGATTTGGACAGCAGATTTATTCCTTTGGACATTCACAAATGACTGAAAAGCACCTTAGTTCGTAACATAGGCAGGGACCACCTATAGTGATAGGGAAAGTTAGGCCTCATTTTTTTTGTTCTTAAATCTCAGGAAACATGTCCTCTGAGTGTCTGTGTCCTCCTTCTGACTCATCACAATGTTTAGAAAAAAGATGAAGACAAAAATGATCACTACCGAACAGAAATGTAACATGTATGGATACAATGTATTTACTTTGGCAATATTTGTCTCAGATTTCCTGCAAATGAAATACTTTGCATTGGATAATTGTATTCCTAAGGATGGAGTTGGGAACTAAGGGGGTTACACCATGTACTTTATTTCTTTGGTGTTTTGTAATGTGTGGCATGTACACTATATACTTCCGAATGCTAGGGACATGGAGGGGTGGGGCAGGGCTTAAGGAGAGCAGAGGAGCACAAAGAAAACAATTCCAGAATACCAGAAAGGCTATACGGTATATGCAATTCCCACCATGTTGGTAAACATATACACTTGCAGAATTAAGTGCCAACCTTAATCAGTTTAATTGTCACTTTACTGACGGTACTCATCATTCAAAAACTCCTCCACAGAGTGTATCAGGAAACCTTAGTCGATAGTCTTATTAGCCTTGGTGCTGTTCCATTTATTTTTTATTTATGAATGTATAAAGCACACTAAACCCGCAGGCATCAAGGCGCTCATTAGATGTAAATTCCCAAGAATGCTCTTCAGGGCCAAACCCCTTTCAAGAAATTAAATAATGTGTTTCTAGCTAATCCAATTTTCACAAATTTCATATTCCTCCATATGTTCTACAGAGACTGGAGAAGTCTAGGGAAAGAGTCTTTTAGATCTCTATGGGGTGTGTTTGGGTGTATTGAAAGAAACATGGAAAACCGGATGGACCTGAATAGGTCTGGGAAACAAGCCTTACAGCAACAGGATTAATGGTAAAGCCCATTTTATATGGAAAATAAACTTCAAACACATTTTTTCAAGCTTTAATTGCTTTGATTTTACAAGCAGATAACCACACTTCATCCCAAGGCAAAGTTTGGAGCCAACTTCTTTCTCTTAACGGCTGAAACCTTAATTGGATACTTCAATATATTTATATGTGGATAATCTAATCTCCTGAAATCGTTCTATGAAATCTTGGGTGGTTGGTCGTGCTATCCCCTTTGGAACAGTGACTGGAACTGATTTTGGATGAAGCCTAAAAACACAAAAAAGGTGATTGCTTTGTTGCAGTTGGAACTGACTTACCTTATAGAAGCCAGATCTCCTCCAATTCTGGAAGCTCCTCAAGACTTTCCTTTTCACCCCGTCCCCTCTCCTTTGCTAATCCCCACAGTTGCTCAGATTGGTGACCAGGGCCCTTATGTGTCCACCTGGGACCTGACCTGCCACCCCAATCGCCTTCAGCCTCCAGCCACTTCCAGCATTTGCGTTGGGCACCCACTGCCCTGTGCTATCATAGGCCTGCACTTATTTATTGGCAGTTGACCACTCTTACCAAGTGAACTCTGCCAATCACTTAACAGTTGCTTGCAACGTACTCCCTAGTACTTCCCTCCGTGTTACTCCTAGCACTTACACCCTCCCTCACCCCTCACTCTCTCTCTGCTCTTGCACGTTCTGAATGCTCACAAGGCCTAGTAGGACTGTCTCTCTCTATCATTGTCTTTCATTCTGCCTTTCATTCTTATGTTCCCTCCCTGTTTCCCTGTGGGCGCTTTGAAACACAATTTACTTATGTGACGTATAAGCGCCTTACAAATGCACAATACAATAAAATAATATCTACAATACATTTGGCAAACATTAGATAAAACGACTACTTTTCCCTCCCTCCACCTTGTAAAGAAACATTTTAGCAACTATTCTAATGCTTGATTATGGTGCTCAGGAATTCCATCAGTTTGCAGAAGGTAGCTGAAAGAATAATGTGTTGCTTACCTATAAGTGTAGTACTCCAGAATTGGTATCCTTCATAGATTCACATGCCAGAATTATTTCCCGTTGTTAGACTGGGAATCCCCTGGTATATAAAATGACAAAAACAAAGCAATGGACTTGCCCTACAAACCATAGAGAGGCTCCAGGCTGTAGCCTATCCAACCCATTTGATTCTTTTCTGCTTCAGCCAATGAGGTGGACAAGGCTTTAGCTCCACCAAGGACAGCCATTTTCTGAATCGAACCCCTAGTCGAGTGACTGATGGTATTCTTGGAGCAGCCTCTCAGGGGAGGCAGGAGGGCAAATGCAAATCTATGAAGGATACCAATGCTGGGGAATACAATTACAAGTAAGCAACTAACTCTTATCCAGCACTGGATCTTTCATAGATTCAAAATGCTTCAATAGAATGCCGAACAGCAGAAAAGCTGCTATCAGGAAGAAGTTTGCCGGACTGTCCGATGTGGTGCCACAGTCATGGAAGCATTGCGGTGGGTCTGGGCCCGTTTTTACAAGCCCAGCAACAGTGGAAGCGGGAGATCTGAAACCTCCTGCGGCAGACATTCGCTGAGCATGGCAACCCACGGAGATGCCGAGAGCCGGGCTGTTGCGAAGCCTGGAGCAGGGAGACAAGGAACCGAAGAAGCAGACCCATACGAGTGCCAAACCCCAAAGCGCCACCCATGATGAATGAAGGTATCGGGGTGGAATGGAGAAGGGGGAATACGCCGGGGGGAACATACCTTCAGTGAAGGATTTGTGAAAACTACAATATTGATGTTGGGACATTGAAAAAGCATAAGTGCATCAATCAAGAGAGACCAAAGACAGTGAGTGGAGATATTAGGCATGAGGCTTTGAAAAGGCCGGAAAGAGTATCCAATGAAGGATGGAAGAAGTTACCAAAGTTAACAGTTGAAAAGTGGGGGAATTCCTTAATGAGATCTCGACTTTGAAAAGCACTATGAGTCAAGATTACATGCTGCACCAAGGGCTCAGAGAAAGAGCCTAGTAGAGAGACTCCATACTCAAAGTCAGAATAAGGAAGGTAAGAGACTATCTTAAGAAAACCATTAAGGAAAGTACTGAGAACACTGATAAGCACTGCACCGACATTTTAATATCCGATATATATATACATATGAACTAAGGTACTCCTGACGTAAAGTCAGCCGAAGGGAAGCAGCCAGGAGAGAAACATTCTTTTGGAAAACTTAAGTTATTAGTATTACTGGTAGGGTAAGGTACATTAGATTTTGGACAGAGGACATCGGAGGAGCCGGTCCGATAGCACAGCGAGTAGAGCGCTAACTTTGACATCTGTGTAGAGCCTGCTGACACAGGTTCGAATCGCGGCAGGGCCAAACTCAGCCTTTCATCCTTCCGAGGTCGATAAATGAGCACCACACACTGTGGGTAATAATAAGCAGCGCTCCGATACCGGAGGGTTTGTAGCACTATATAAATGCTAAATTATTATTATTATTATCTTTGATTTGGACTTCCTGACGACATACGAGCACCTTTCGTTAGTTTGGTTAGGTAGGGAACATCCCCGTAGCAACAGGCCTTTTCTTTATTATTTTGAATAAATACTGAAGAAGAACAAGTTACTTTCTTACCTGGTAACGTTCTTTCGATGGGATGGTCCGACGACGTATTCCATATCTATGACATGTAATCACCACAGCTTTGCTGCCTCGGAAACTTTTCTCGGCGTCTGCGTCCTGCGTCGATGAGCCGCCGTCGAGGACCTCCTGCAACGTCATCCGATGTGATAAGTAGGACGCACGACGCCCGTAGCCTCAGTTGTAGTTTTTTCCCCCAGAACGTGTGACATTAGTCAACTGCCAGTCAGACACAAAGCCTTGCGGAAAGTAAGCTGCAATCGCAAAAGAAATTCTGGAGTGGGGAAGGCAGGGCAGGAGCGATATGGAATACGTCGTCGGACCATCCCATCGAAAGAACGTTACCAGGTAAGAAAGTAACTTGTTCTTCGAGGGGATTGGGTCCTCCGACGTATTCCATATCTATGACAGACTCCCAAAGCAGTACCAGAGCAAGGAGGAGGGAAAGAATTTAGAATCAAAATTTAGAATAGCCAATCAAATAGCAGAGCAAAGGACCGCCTTGCCATAGGCCAGATCCTGTCCTCGGATGGAATCGAGGGAATAGTGACGTACAAATGTATGTACTGAAGCCCAGGTGGCTGCATCACAGATGTTGCGAATAAGAACACCCCTCTGCAGGGCAGTAGATGCAGCCATACCCCTGGTAGAATGGGTACGCAAGCCAGCCGGTGGGTCCTTACCCGCCAAGCGCTAACACTCCGAGATGGCCAAAATAATCCAGCGAGACAAAGGCTGTTTCGTCACAGCTTGCCCCAAACGCTTTCCAGCGTAGCCAATAAAGAGTTGATCGTCCACTCTGACCCGGGACATGCGTGAAACATAAAAGCATAAAGCTCTCATAGGATCAAGCCTATGGAGCCTCTCCTCTTCCTTACCAGGATGCGGAGGAGGATAGAATGCCGGAAGAAGAACCTTCTGGGCCAAATGAAATTCCGTCACTACCTTCGGAAGAAAAGAAGGACGAACTCCAAGGACATCCCTGTCCTTGTGAAATACAGTGAAGGGTGGCTTAACTGAAAGTGCCTGTAACTCACTCACTCTGCGAGCGGAAGTAACCGCAACTAAAAACACAGTTTTCAGAGTTAACAGCCTCAAAGGGCAAGAATGCAAAGGCTCAAACGGAGCACCCATAAGAAACTTAAGAACAAGGTTTAAATCCCAACCGGGCACCAGGAAAGGTGACGGAGGGAACACATTAGTGAGCCCTTTCAGAAACTGTGAAATTAAAGGGATTTTAAAGTAAGAACACTCTTCAGACGAGCGCTTAAAGATGGACAGCGCCGCCAGGTAAACTTTAATGGTACCCACTTGCAAGCCCCTGTGGGCCAAAGAAAGTAAAAAGGACAGAACCATGGGGATGTCACATGCAAAAGGATCCACATTCTGAACTCTGCACCAGTCGCAGAACTTACGCCAACGGTACAGAGACTTTGTTGCTGGCCTTCGGGCCGAAAGCAACACCTCCATCACGTCTTCAGGGAGGTCCCAATCCTTATACCTCAACCTTTCAGAAGCCAAGCATGAAGGTTGAGGGACCTGACCTCTGGATGGAGAACCTGACCCCCCTCCTGTGAGAGCAGATCGTCTCGGTAGGGAAGACGACGTGAAGAGCAGATGGACAAGTCGAGAAGGTCCGGGTACCACGTCCTCCGAGCCCACGCCGGATCAATGAGGATCATCCGAGAACCGAACTTCCGTAACCTCAGCAGCATTTGCGGGATGACAGGGACTGGAGGAAACGCGTACAGCAGCGGGAATGACCACTCCACCACGAACGCGCCTCTTAAGGCTCCTTTTGGAGGAAATTCACGCGAGCAAAACCTTTCGCACTTCCGGTTGACACTGGAGGCGAAGAGATCCACGTGAGGGGTCCCCCAAAGGGCGGAGAGATCCAGGAGAATCTCCTGAGCCAACTCCCACTCGTGAGAGATCGTGCTCTGCCTGCTCAGAGCGTCCGCCGTCACGTTTTCCTCTCCGGCCAGATGAACTGCCGAGATCGAAACTTCCTGCTGGATGGCCCAGAACTCGAGCTGCATCGCCTCCCTGCACAGATGAAGTGACCCCCCCCCCCTTTTTGTTGCGGTAGTGCATGGCCACTGTGTTGTCCGTCAGGATCAGGACACTCTTTCCTCGCACAGTCGGCAGAAAAGCCTTCAGGGCTAGCCTGACGGCCCTCAGCTCCAACAGATTGATATGGAGTCTGGACTCCGACGGAGACCAATGACCGCTGACTGTCAGGAGCAAACCCCGACTTCCGCAACCACGCAAACCTGCGTATCACGGTGCTCGCCGCCATGGACGTACTGACGCATTCAGCTAAGTCCAAACCCGACTGAACGGACTCACACATGGCATCCTTACCATCCTGGACCATAGCAAGGAAACCATCCCGTTCTTCCCTTCGGGAATATGTTCAGCCGCTAACGCAACACAGTTCCACAGAGTGTGCGTGAAACGAGACAAGGCACAAATGGAGTTGGCCGCCTGAAGCGCCATACCACCAGAAGAAAACACTTTCTTCGCCCAGCCATCAAAACGTTTGTCGACCCTATCAGGAGGGATGGTAGGGTACGACGCCTGCTTTGCCGGGGCCATGGCCGCCTGCACCACCAAACTTTCCGGAGTGGGGTGCCTGGTCAAGTAGCAGGGGTCGCTACTGGCTGGACGGTATTTTCGCGACAAGGATCTGCCCACCACCGGGAGACTCTCCGGAGCAGTCCAAGCCGCTGCCACCCTTCTCTGTAAAGCCATATGGAACGGCAGTACCGGGTCAGTTGGGGGACCAACATCAAGGATGTCCGTTAGATCATCCTGCACAAACTCCCCTGGGGGAGCAGACCATCCCAGGTACTCAGAAACCCTAGCCATAAGGCACCGGTATGAGGAATCGGCATGAGAGCCAGGCTCAGGCCTACAAAACTCCACCTCCGGAGAGGTGTCCAGTTCACTGGCATCATGCAGTGACTGTCAAACTGACTATGACCCGAGACAATTTCATCTGGAACCTGACTAGGAACCAGGCCATCAGAATCCTCATCCGCCTCTTAAATATATTTCCGGTGGCGAAAAGAAGGCACCCGAGAGTGCTTGCTCTTAACCAGAGCCTTCCTAGGGGGTTCCCCCGTGCCACGGGGTACCTCCGACAAGAAAGGCGTCGAGCGAATCGGCGCCGGCGTCGAGAGAACAGGCATCGGCGCCGAGAGGATCGGCGTCGAGGAAATCGGCGTCGACGTCAGATGCAGCGCCGCCAGCATCGGCGGCGTCGACACAGCTCTCGAAGCCGGAGCCCCGAGCGTGTCCTTCGACGACCTGATCGTCGACGGCTTCGACGACTTCCTCGGAGCCGGAGCCTCGAGAAAGCCTGTCGACACCCTCGACGCCTCAGACGTCGATGTCTTCCTCGAAGACCTCACAGGTGCACACGGTCTCGAACGCGTCGAGGACCGGGACCTGGAACGGATACGTCAAGAACGAGTTTCCTTGTCCGAACGGGACCTCTCCCGTGACTCGTGCCGACCACTCTTGCGAGCGGTGTCTCTCGACCTCTCGCGACCGACCCCACTCGGGGGCGCGGACGGCTTAGTACCCTGCGACTCGAGAATCGTCAGCATTTTCTTCCCGAAGGAAGCCCATTCCTCCAGCGTCGCACGGCTGGTGGGGTAAGCGACGTGCCGGGCAGAGTCCTCCGAAGAGGACCTGGAAGACGACCGGTGTCGGCGCTTCCGAGAATGCCTCGAAGAGGCTGAGGAGTGGCGAGACCGACTCCAAGAAGGAGACCCACGAGACTTCCGACGATGACGCGGAGAGTCACATCTCGAATCATCCGTCGAAAGCCCCGCAGACTTCGACTTCCGGGGCTTGGACACCCGACCTACCGACAACTTCTTCTTACGTTTGCGTAAGGCTTTGGACGTGAGCGACTGGCAGTCGATACAGTCATCCGTGTCGTGGGCCTCCCCGAGGCACCCGAGGCAGGCGTCGTGCGAGTCCGTCACCGACATCTTGGACCCACACTCCCCGCACAAATTGAAGCCCAGACGCGGGGTCGAAGACGAAGTAGAAGACATCTTCACACGAAGGATTTTTCACAAAAACGAACAAGTTCGAAGAACCGAGAAGAAAAGAACTCCAAAGAGTCGAGGCATTAACCGAGATTCACGAAGCAACACGTTCGCGGAAAAAATGGAACTGAGGCTACGGGAGTCGTGCATCCTACTTATCACATCGGATGACATCGGACGTCGGAGGAGGTCCTCGACGGCGGCGCATCGAAGTAGGATGCAGACGCCTAGAAAAGTTTCCGAGGCAGCACAGCTGTGGTGATTACATGTCATAGATATGGAATACGTCGGAGGACCCAATCCCCTCGAAATGTCCAATATGTGTCTGACGACTCCTTCCAACCAGGCCCCAGAAGGCTACTTTCCATGAGAGGACCTTTATCTCGAGCTGCCAAAGTGGCATGAGCCGCCGCACCGGCGAGAACGGTCTTGGAAGACCTTTAAGGGAAGCCTTGACTGTAGGGTCACCAAAGGTGAATGAAGACTGAGGCCCCCTTCTGTAAAAAGTAATGGCTGAGAGGTTAACTATAAGCGACGCTTCAAAGAGCCCCGCTTTGGCAAGATCCCGCTGATAGGGTAACAGCTGGGCCACTGACATCTCGTTAAGATTTAGGGTATGTCCACTGCACCACATGACAAAACGCATCCATTTTTTGGTGTAGGTTTTAAGCATGGACACGGCTCCAGCAGCTTAAAGGATAGTCCAACATTCACGCGATAAATATAGGTGAGCATGCCTGCGCTGTCCAGAAGCCAAGCCCTGAGGGAGAGAAAGGGTGGATCTTGCCGTCGTATCTGGCCGTTCTGTTGCGTCAACAATGCCTTATGCACCCTGAGGCAGATGGGTTTCCCCAACTGACATCCTCACTAGGATCGGATACCAAACCTGCCTGGCCCATGCAGAGGCAATGAGAATCATTCTACATGGTTGTTCCTGGACTCGCCAGATCACTCTGGACACCAACAGAGTTGTTGGGAAAACGTAAAGGAACCCGTTGCTCCATGGGAGGGAGAAAGTCCCCCAGGGATCCTGGCTCTGAGAACAATGTTGCGAAGAAGGGGCATTTGGCATTGATCCCTCATTGATTTATTTTAGAAATGAGTCAAAATGTTGCATTTTAAAGCACATTTTTAATGGAAGAATATGAGTCGTGTTTTAGCACATTTCTTTTTTTCATTCAGATATGCATTCTAAATATAGGATTACAAGTACCATAATGTAATATTGTGTGCCTATGAAAGTCTGGAGTAATTGATTATTTCACACCTGAAGTGACAACTTTCCTATATGTCTAATTAAGTTCTAGCGATGTACAGAATAGTAGATTTAAGTATTCGGCTGATTACTGAATAGTGGGACAAGTATTTGGCCAGAGTGAATAGTTGCCTTTTAAATAATTAAAGTTATGTAAACGAGAAAAACACTTTGTGAATTAAAAACACATTTAAGTATATCAATTCTTTATTGCATTTCCTTTCCTGGCTGTCTACGGAGGATGTTTGTGTAAACCACTAAAGGAATACATTATTAGAAAATAAACTGTTCAATAACAGCACTGTTTCTATTGTTCTGCATTCATAGGTGTCGCTTGTTGGGCAGGGCCCAAATAACCAGGAATAGCCAAAAGTATAGTATGCATGTATGCAATTACTGCGTGGAGGCGAGAGGGGCGGGGGTTGGTATATGTCTACTTATGCTTTTTGTAGCCTGGCTGTGATGGCAAGAATTGATGGGAGAGTTTTGAGTATGGCTTCCCTTGCCATATGTTATGTAGAATTGGTAGGACTTTAGTGGTTCATCGTCTTTTCTCCCTGTGTTCATATAGGATGGATTTCTTCTCCTCTGTGGGCACTTGGAGGTTAAATATGTGGGCCAACTTTGTGAACATGGTATGAAAAGACGGAACATCATCTGGTGGAGAGGATCTCCCTGATAAACATGCTTTTTCTGCTTGGCAATGATGTAGTATTCCCCTTTGTCTCCCTCCTCTGGATTCTCTACCCACATTCTATCACCAGAAAATGTATGATAGGGCTCTTCCTGGAGGTCTTCCAGGGCCAGATACAATAGAGTAGGCCCTAGAGGATGTAGGGGGTGATGGACTCCTATGCCAGCGTAAATATGTTGCTCATGGGGGCTTCTACCCGCTCTTGGGTGCTTGTGCAACAGTGCTATCCTCAGCAGAGCAGAAGTGTTGTCTCCTCTGAAATTCAGTCAGGATATTTTGAAGAGGTTGCATGAGGGCAGGCTGGAAAGGGTCATCTGAACCCACAAGTGTACTAGGGGATGCATGGCAAGGAAAGTGGTCTTCCTTGGGGACCACTGATGGAGCTACTGAATGCTCCTCTATGCCAGAGCATTTTTCCTGTAGGATGTCTGGTAATACAGCCATTTCCTTTGCAGGGATAGCTTAATGATGTTCATACCTGCTGGCAGGATCATCAACGGAATGTGCTGCGTCTCCTTTGCCATGGACATGCACTGCCTTGTTGACAAGGATCTTTATGTGAGCGACAAGCACTTGTCCGTCAACAAGGATTTTTCTCTGGGTGACAAGCTCCTGTCTGTAAACGGCTAATGGGCCGTTGCCGACAGTGAGATCGGCAATTGTTGCTCCACAGAATGCTTTACCGCCAACGAGTTTCCCTCCATCAGTGACACATGGCTCTTTGTGGATGTGTCGAAGAAGAGGACCTTGTTGGCAACCAGTCGGTCAGCACATCGACGCCACTCCCGTCATGGATGAAGTTGCAGACGATAGCTTTGTGGACGTGTTCAGGGTCGATTGTTTAGGTGGACTGTCAGTTGTTGGCGTCTTACTCATGGACAGCTGCGATCCTGCCGATGAGGAATGCCTATCTGCTATTTTTAGCCTATTTTCATCGCAGGATTTGTCCCTTTATTCAGAATCTGACCTGGCTTCTTTGTTTGGTGAAAGTGCCCTTTGTACTGAAGACATTTTTCTTTTCAGAGGAGGATACTTTTCATGAGTCCTGAGAAGACACCCTTATTTTCCTCTTCAAATAAAACCAGCCTCCTGTGCCTCTCCTGGAGGGTCTTCTGTGAGAAAGTCTGGCATATTTAGTTGGGATGCAGGCAGTAAATGCACTCCACATGAAGGTCCCCGAGGAAAATGTTTATCCTCCCACATCCTGCACCGTCTTTGAAAAGAGAAATCTTAGACTTAGAAGATTCTGTTATATCTTCTTTAGTCATGTGAGCGACAATCAAAATGTGATGTTTTCTGGCTCCAGATGAAAAAGAGATAAATGTAAAAGATATCGGCTGGAAGAGCAGATCGAGCTTCACCAGAAAACTGGTCAAAGTCAGAAATTCGGGATAGAATATCGTCAAACTACAATGCGGTGAAGAGTCTGAAGATGGCTGCCCTGGATGGAGCTAAAGCCCCATCCACCTCGTTGGCTGAAGCATAAAAGAAACAGAACAAGATGCATAGGCCATGGCCTGAAGCCTCTCTATGGTTTGTAGGGAAATTTCATTGCTGTGTTTTTGTCATTATATATAAACACAGGGGTATTCCCAATCTGACGACGGGGAATAATTCACACATGTGAATCTATGAAAGATGTAATGCTGGAGAAGGAACAAGTTACTTAGCTCTATAACTAATGTTCTCCAGCATGGGTCTGGCATGAATTCATATGCTCATGAATATTCCCTGTCATCAGGCCGGGAATCCTCAGTAAAAGAAGAACAAGTTACTCTCTTACCTGGTAACGTTCTTTCGATGGGATGGTCCGACGACATATTCCATATCTATGACAGTAATCACCACAGCTGTGCTGCTTCGGAAAATCTTTCGCTGTTTGCTTCCTGCATCGATGACGTCGATACGCCGTCCTCGAGGGCCTCCGTCGAGCCGACGTCACCGGATGTTACAAGTAGGACGCACAACGCCCGTAGCCTCAGTTGTAGTTTTTTCCCCAGAACGTGTGGCACCAATCTTCTGCCAGTAGGACCACCGAAAGCCTTGCGGAAACGTAAGCTGCAATCACATAAGAAATTCTGTAGTGGGGAAGGCAGGGAGGGAGCGATATGGAATACATCGTCGGACAATCCCATCGAAAGTATGTTACCAGGTAAGAGAGTAACTTGTTCTTCGAGGGGATTGGGTCCTCCGACGTATTCCATATCTATGACAGACTCCCAAAGCAGTACCAATGCAAGGAGGTGGGAAAGGAATTTAGAATATACAAATTTAGAATGCCCAATCAAATAGCAGAGTAAAGGACCGCCTTGCCAAAGGCCAGATCCTTCCCATGGATAGAATCTAGGGAGTAGTGACGTACAAAAGTATGGACGGAAGCCCAAGTGGCTGCATCACAGATGTTGCGAATAGGAACACCCCTCTGCAGGGCAGTAGAGGCAGCCATACCCCTAGTCGAATGGGCCCGTAAACCTACAGGAGGGTCCTTACCCGCCAGGTGGTAACATTCTGAAATTGCCAAGATAATCCATCTAGAAAAAGTCTGCTTAGTCACAGCTTGTCCCAAACGCCTTCCAGCGTAACCAATAAAGAGCTGATCGCCCGCCCACTCTGACCCGGTACATGCGTGAAATGTAGAAACTTAAAGCTCTCCTAGGATCTAACCTATGGAGCCTCTCCTCGTCCTTACCAGGATGCGGAGGAGGATAAAATGCCGGAAGAACAACCTTATGGCTTAAATGAAATTCCGACACCACCTTCGGAAGAAAGGAAGGACGAACTCGAAGGACAACCCTGTCCTTATGAAACACAGTGAAGGGTGACTTAACTGAAAGTGCCTGTAACTAAGTGACCGCAACTAAAAATACAGTTTTAAGGGTTTACAGTCTCAAAGGACAAGAATGTAAAGGCTCAAAAGGAGCACCCATCAGAAACTTGAGAACAAGGTTCAAATCCCAACCGGGCACCTGGAAAGGTGATGGAGGGAACACATTAGTGAGCCCTTTCAGAAACTGAGAAATTAAAGGAATTTTAAAATAAGAACACTCCTCAGACGAGCGCTTAAATATGGACAGCGCCGCCAGGTAACCTTTAATGGTACCCACTTGCAAGCCCCTGTGGGTTAAAGAAAGCAAAAAAGACAGAACTACAGGAATGCCACATGAAAAAGGATCCACATTCTGAACCCTGCACCAGTCGCAGAACTTTCTCCAACGGCAACGGTATAGGGACTTAGTTGCCGGCCTTCTGGCCGAAAGCAACACCTCCATCAAGTCTTCAGGGAGATCCCAATCCTTATACTTCAACCTTTCAGAAGCCAAGCGTGAAGGTTGAGGGATCTGACCTCTGGATGGAGAATCTGACCCCCCCCCATAAGAGCAGATTGTATCGGTAGGGAAGACGACGTGGAGGGCAGATGGACATGTCGAGAAGGTCCGGGTACCACGTCCTCCTGGCCCATGCCGGAGCAATGAGGATCATCCGGGAACCGAACCTCCGTACCCTCCGCAGTACTTGCGGGATGACGGGGACTGGGGGAAACGTGTACAGCAGTGGAAATTACCACTCCACCACGAACGCGTCTCCTAAGGCTCCTCTTGGAGGAAATTCCCGCGAGCAGAACCTTTTGCACTTCCGGTTGACACTGGAGGCGAAGAGATCCACTTGAGGGGTCCCCCAAAGGGCGATGATCTCCAGGAGAATCTCCTGAGCCAACTCCCACTCGTGTGAGATCGCGCTCTGCCTGCTCAGAGCGTCCGCCGTCTGGTTTTCGTCTCCGGCCAGATGAACTGGCGAGATGGAAAATTCCCTGCTGCATAGCCCAGAACCAGAGATGCATCGCCTCCCTGCACAGAGGAAGTGACCCTGCCCCCCCCACTTTTTGTTGAGGCAGTGCATGGCCACTGTGTTGTCCGTCAGAATCAGGACATTCTTTCCTCGCACAGTCGGCAGAAAAGCCTTCAGGGCAAGCCTGACGGCCCTCAGCTCCAACAGATTGATATGGAGTCTGGACTCCGACGGAGACCAACGACCGCTGACTGTCAACTCGTTGGCATGAGCTCCCCATCCCGTGAGGGATGCGTCCGTCACGATCGTCACCTCTGGCCAGGGTAGCCAAAATGGAGCCCCCCTCATCAGATTGCCTTCGACGGCCCACCACAGAAGATCCTGGGCGACCGAGGGCTGCACCTGAACGGGGTCCGACATCCTGCCGGAGGACTGTGACCACTGCATCTGGAGAGCCCATTGCAGAGATCTCATCCGCAACCTGGCCTCTGGTACCAGAAGAATGCAGGATGCCATGAGGCCGAGCAACCTCAAGAACTCGAACGCTAGGAGACTCTGGGCATGTTGAAACCTGTGCACCATCTGCTGAATGTGGTGAGCCCTCACCTGGGGAGGGAAACACTGCCCCAGGGATGTGTCGAGCACCGCTCCGATGTACTGGAGCCGCTGTGTTGGCATCAAGTGGGACTTCTTTAAGTTGAGGGAGAAGCCCAGCTTGTGAAGGGAGTGGCATGTGACTGACAGATGATCCAGGACTTGCTCGGGAGAGCGCGCCCTGAGCAACCGATCGTCCAGGTAGGGGTAGACGTGAATCCCCCTTTCCTGAGATGCACTGCCACAACCACCATGAGCTTGGTGAAGACCCTCGGGGCGGAGGGCAATCCAAACGGCAGGAACCCGAAACTGAAAGTGCGAGTCGCCAACTGCGAACCTCAGGTACTTCTTGTGCTTTGGATGGATCGGCACATGAAAATAAGCGTCCTTGAGGTCGAGAGACACCAACCAGTCCTGAAGTTGAAGGGCCTGGAGGACTTGAGAAAGAGTAACCATCTTGAACTTGTCCTTCCTGAGGAGCTTGTTCAAACCTGATGGGTCTCAATCCTTCGTCTTTCTTCGCAATCAAAAAATAAGGGGACTACCATCCCTTGTTCCTCTCCGCTACAGGCACCAGTTCTGTGGCGCCTTTCTTCAGCAGGGATTGAATTTCCTGCGCAAGGAGCGGATCCGGACTCTTCAAAGAGAGGTTCCCTGGTGGATTGTTGTGAGGCCTCTGCCGGAAAGGACGACAGTAGCCATGGTCTATGATCTCCAGAACCCACACATCTGAAGTAATGGCACGCCATTCTACCAGATGCTGCACCAGCTTTCCCCCAACCGGAGAAGCAGGGGCCTCATGACTGAGCTGGAGCGGCTGCGGCAGTGCCTGAGGGCAAAGAGGCAACTGCACGCGTGGCCTTGGCACCTCGAGTACCTTGTTTACCACCTCTGGCACTCTGGTTGCCCATTTGACTTGCAGCTCCTCTCGATTTACTAAAGGACGAGTAATATCGAAAGGAACCTCCCCTCCATTGCTGTCCCCTAGGACGAAAAGGCGGAGGTTGGCGAACTGCAGCGCCCAACGACTTCGCTGCAGCTTTGGAGGTCTGCAACCTCTCAAGACTGTCAGCCTTGCTGCTGAAAAGATGGTCATCATCAAAGTGCATGTTGAGGAGCCGGCTTTGCACTTCAGGAGCAAAACCCGACTTCCGCAACCACGCAAACCTGCGTATTACGGTGCTCGCCGCCATGGACCGGCTGACGCAATCAACCATGTCCAGACCCCACTGAAGGGAATCACACATGGCATCCTTGCCATCCTGCACGATAGCAAGGAAACCATCCCATTCCTCCCCTTCGGGAATATGATCAGCCGCTAGGGAAATACAGTTCCACAGAGTCCGCGTGAAACGAGACAAGGCACAAACGGAGTTGGCAGCCTAAAGCGCCATACACCCAGAAGAAAATACCTTCTTCGCCCAGCCATCAAAACGTTTGTCGTCCTTATCAGGAGGGATGGTAGGGTACGACGCCTGCTTTGCGGGGGCCGTAGCCGCCTGCACCACCAAACTTTCCGGAGTGGGGTGCGTTGTCAAGTAGCAGGGGTCGCCACTGGCTGGGCGATATTTCTTCGGCAAGGACTTGCTCACTGCCGGGGGACTCTCCGGAGAAGTCCAAGCCACAGCCACCCTTCTCTGCAAGGCCTTATGGAATGGCAGCACTGGGTCAGTTGGTGGACCCTGGTCCAGGATATCAGTCAGGTCATCCTGCTGAAAATCCCCAGGAGGGGCAGACCACCCCAGGTAATCCGTGACCCTCCATATCAGGCGCCGATAAGAGGAGTCGGCATGCGTGCCAGACTCAGGCCTACCAAATTCCACCTCCGGAGAGGTGTCGAGTCCACTGGCGTCATGCAATGACTGGCGCAGCTCCTCAAGCTGGCTATGACCAGAAACAATGTCATCAGGGACCTCTACAGGAACCACCCCTTCCTCAGACCCCTCATCCACCTCAGAAATATAATCCAGAGGCTGGAAAGAGGGAACCGAAAAAGGAACAAAGACATGTTTTGCCTTAGCCAGAGCTTTTCCAGGGGATTCCCCCGTACCACGAGGCATCCCCGACAAAGCTGCCTCAAAAGGCGTTGAGGGCGTCAATGGAATCGGCGTCGACGGCAAGCGCGGCGCTGACAGCTTCAACAGCGTCGACACAGGCCTTGAGGGCAGAGCCCCGAGCATGTCTCTCGACAGCCTGGGTGTCGACGACTTCCTCGGAGGCGGGGCCTCAAGAGAGTCCGTCGACGACCTCAGCGATGCCGGCGTCGATGTCTTCCTTGAAGACTTCACAAGTTCACACGGTCTCGATGGCGTCGAGGACCGGGACCTGGAACGGGCATGTCTAGAGCAACCATCCTTGTACGACCGGGACCTCGAAGGTGTCCGGTGGTCGCAACGACTGCTCGAGCCCGAAGGCGGACGAGCGGTGTCTCTAGCACGGCCACGACCGGCGTCCTCACACGGCGCGGACGGACCGGAGCCCTGCGATTGAAAAATCACCAACATCTCCTTTCAGAAGGAATCCCATTCCTCAGGAGTGGAATGCTTGTTGGGACAAGCAACCCGCCGATGGGCAGAGTCCTCGGAAGAGGACGGGGAAGGCAACCGGTGATGGTGCTTCCTGGAGTGCCTCGAAGAGGCAGAGGAATGGCGGGACCGACTCCCAGACCGAGAACCCCCGGACTCCAGACGACGATGCATAGAGTCGCCCCTCGAATCGTCCGTCGAAAGACCAGTGGAACGCGACTTCTAGGGCTTGGCCACCTTACCGACCGACAGCTTCTTATTACGCTCCCGCAAGGCCTTCGATGTGAGCGATTGGCAGTCGACACAGTTGTCCGTATCATGGTCCTCCCCGAGGCACCAGAGGCAAACGTTGTGCGTATCCGTCAGCGACATCTTGGACCCACACATCCAACACTTCTTAAACCCGGACCGCGGGGTGGAAGAAGCCGAAGACATATCGATAGCAATGAAGAAATGGGTTCAAATAACCGAAAGAACAGGATTCAGTAGAATCGAGGCGCGCCGAGATCTCTGAAGCGAACACGTTTGCGGAAAAAACGGAACTGAGGCTATGGGCGTCGTGCTTCCTACTTATAACATCCGGTGACGTCGGCTCGACAGAGGCCCTCGAAGACGGCTTATCGACGTCATCGACGCAGGCAGCAAAAGATTTTCCGAAGCAGCACAGCTGTGGTGATTACTGTCATAGATATGGAATAAGTCGGAGGACCCAATCCCCTCGAAAAACTGTTTCACTTTCACTTACAAACTGTATTTCTCTTTTAAACCAATCCCTGTCCTCTGGGTCATACTGCCGCCATCCAATGACAGCTCTCTCCCTATGCCCCTACTTTGTCAGCCATCCTCAGATTTGGTAAACCCATTAAGTGGCACTATGACCAAGGAGAGCTGCAAAGGGGTAGGAGGGAGGGTTTGCATGTGAATCCATGCCAGACCGATGTGGGAGAACAATAGTTACAGATAAGTAACTTGTTCCTTCTCCAGCATGGGATCTGGCATGGATTCACATGCTCATGAATAACAAATACATAGCAGTACAACATTACACAAACACGGGAGGTGGCAAAGCTCAACAGAAGCAATTAACTCTTACCTCCGGAACATACTCACCTCAAGCGAACAGATTAGCACTGCTTGGCCGACTGTGGACTTCTCCCTGGAATCCCCGTAAACACAGTTGAACTTCTTGAATATGTGTGTGGGAATCCAACAACAACAGAAACGCCGTTGTCGCAGCAATCGCTCTGGTGGGGTGGTCTCTCGGACGGCCAGGCAGCGGTCGGTTTTCTAACTGATGACAGTGCTTGTTGCAGCCGGATAGCCACCTTGAAATGGAAGCCTTGGCCAAGGCCTTCCCATGGTTCACAGGACCAAGTCTTCCGAAAACTCTTTGTGCGTGTCACATAGAACTTCAAGGCACGAGCAACGTCCCTTTCAGCCGGTGACAAAGGCTTTAGGAAAATAAACCGGTAACACCAAAGGCTTGTTGAGGTGGAATTCCGACAGAACATTCGGCATGAAAGAGGGGTGCGCCCGCAGCACCACTCCCGATCCGTGGAAAGTCAGGTATGGTTGCTTGCAGGATAGGGCCTGGATCTCACCTACCCTCCTGACAGAGGTGATAGCCACAAGGAAAGCTGATTTCCACGAGAGGAACTTAAGAGGTGCCTGATGCATAGGCTCGAAGGAGGCCCCAATGAGCCTTTTCAGAAACATGTTGCGTTCCCACATCGTGGCAGGAGCCTTCACCAGCTGGAAAATCCAAAAAAGTCCTTTGAGGAACTCATTGACAAGTCAATGAGACCAAAGCAAAGATCTTCCTGGTAGACCTGGTGTAGCGAGAGAATACCGCCAAATGCACCTTGATAGATGCGTGTGCCAGTCCGGCCTTGGCTAAGGATAGCAAGTATGGAAGAATCTGCGGGGCCGTGACCCTCATAGGGGTAAACTTCTGAGACCGGCACCATGTAGTGAAACGCTTCAACTTGTGACCGTAGCACTTCAAAGTCGACAACGCCCTGGTCTTAGCAAGGACCTCCCTGCAGTCCGCAGACAACTCATATCCTCCAAACTCTAGGGTTGCAGGAGCCAAGCCCTCAGGTTCTGGGTCATGATGAAGGATTGCGCCTCCTTCTCTGGTGAGAAGATCCGGAGCCACCGGCAGCTTGCCTGGAGGCAACGTTGACAGGCTGAGACGGTCCGAATAGAAAAGCTACCTCGGCCACGCCGGGGCGATGAGTATCATCCTGCATTGGCAAAGTTTGAGTGTATTGATGAGTCGTAGTAGGAGAGGCAACAGGGGAAATGCGTACGGAAACATCCCTTCCGACGGGAGGGAGAACGCGTCCCCCAGGCTTTTCGGTTGATGGAATCTGCTGGCAAACTTCTGGCATTTGGTGCGGTCCACCTGGTCCTGCCAAAGTGGCAGTGGTGCAATTCCCTGCTGAGGGAGCCTGCAATGGTGTTCTCGACTCCCGGCAGGTGAAGAGGGACGAGGAACATCTCTTGTCTGACGGCCCAGCTCCACAAGTCCTGCACTTCCTTGGAGAGCGCTGGAGATCGAGTGCTCCCCCAGCCCTGTTTCCTGATGTAGAACATGGTGGTGGTGTTGTCCGTGAAGATCCTGACCACCTTGCCCTTCAGAGACGGAAGGAACGACTTGAGGGCACAGAACACTGCCCATAGCCCCAGGGTGTTGATATGTAGATCCTTCTCCTCCGGCAGCCACAGGCCTCTGGCATGCAGACGTCCGGCGTGGGCTCCCCATCCTTCCAGAGAAGCGTCCGTGGTGACCGGTATGGAGGGTTTTGAAACCCTGCGCCCCGGGCGATGTTGGAGCGGTAAGCCCACCACTGGAAGGAAGGCATGGTATCAAAGTAAGACAGACAAGTGATCACAGTTCAAGGGTGTTTATTAAACTGTACAATGGGTGAGATAAACACCTAATCTATACCCAAATATAAGGTGGGAGCAAGCTACGACCATCAAATAATAATAATACAGTCCTTAGTAGAGTCTAGTCAATTAAAAAGGGCTTATACAAAAAAAACTACTATTGCCAATCCTTACTGCCATGCTGCAAAATAATGATGGATAATGTTTGACAATAAAAGAAAGACGTGTTCACAAAATGATAGGTCAGGATGTTATGGCCGGGGTCTCCCTTCCCCACGTTTTTAGCATGGGACAAGGCAGGACACTTCAACACAGCACACTCCTGGGCTTCTCTGGCACAAGCTCACAGTTCCTTTTCTCTATATCAGGGCTTTCTGTGCCCAAGTCTCTTTTCATCCAAAGTCTTTTGCTTCAACCAGGCAAATCTGCGCATTACAGGGCTGGCCGCCATAGCTCTGCTGATACTGTCAGCAGAGTCAAGACCAGTGTGAAGGGACTCGCACATGGCGGCCTTCCCATCCTTAACAATATTTAGGAAACCGTCTCTTTCCTCCCCTTCAGGAATATGTTCAGCACCATCAATATACATTCCCATGGGGTAAATGTGAATTTAGACACATTTATGACTTAAGTGCCATACCTCCCGCAGAGAAGACCTTTTTTGCCATTGCATCATAGCATTTGTCATCCCTGTCGGGGGGAATTGTTGGGTATGCAGTCTGTTTGGATGTAGATGTGGTGGCCTGTAACCAGACTTTCTGAAGAAGGATGTTTGCTTAAGTCACTGCTTGAAGAACTGTATTTCCCTGTCAATTTTGTATTTACCACTGGAATTACTTCCAGCGTCTCCCAGTTGGCATTGACCCGCTTTTGTAAGGCTACATGGAAGGGAAGAATAGCGTCTTCCTGGGGGTCCCTCATATAAAATATCTATAAGATCATCCTGCTCAAAATGTGGTGCAGGTCTAGTCCTTCCCAGATATTCAATAACTCTAGACATAAATTGTCTGTACCACCCATCAGCATGGTCTGAGGGATCTGGTCTTCCAAATTCAATTTCGGGAGAAGTATCAATCCCACTTGCAGTTTGTAGAGTCTTATATAGATCTTTCATCTTTGACTACTCTGATAGCAGAGCCTCTGGAACACATTGTGTTCCATTTTGCAACCCAAAAGGTTGTGAATCATCAGATGAGGGCTCATGTTCCTCATAAATTGAAGAAAGTGACTTTTAAAAGTCTTGCCTTGGTAGTGGGAGAAAAGAATCTCTCGTTTTTTAAAACCTCCTTCGAAGATTTTGTCACATGCGTCAATGATGGCATCGAGGTCTTCAACGCCGCCGAAGGCTTCGACAACTGAGGTGTCGAAGATTTTCTCGATTAGGATATCGACCCTTTCGGTGTCGATGATGTCGAAGATTTTACCCTCAAAGAAGTTTCTTCTCGACTCGATGGAACCTCTGATGGTTCCCGAGGACTTTTCTCCTGGACACCCGGGCCCGAAGACTCACAGGTTTTGTCCTTTGCCTTATCTTTGCTGTTTTTCTTTTCCCGGGCATGACTTTTATGCTTCTTCAAGGGGGTTAGAGGCTGCTTTCTCTAAAGATCTGAAGCATTTTCAGTCTGAATCTCTCCCATTCAGCCAATGAGGCTGATTTGGTCAGGCAAGCAACCCGTTCCGGGGAGGAACTCAATGACGACGGCAATCTGTGGCTCCTTTTCTTCGAACGTCATGAAGACGATGCCGAGTGGTGAGACCCACTCCTAGATCAAGATCGTCATTTAGCTTTCTTTCAATAAGGAGAGTTGCCCCTCAACTTGTGTGAAGATCGCTTTTTTCAACAGAGTGGTTGAAAGGGATTTATGTGACCTACCTGCAGCTAACTTCCCTCTCCGTTCGTTCAGGGCTTTTACTGTCATCGAAAGGCAGGATTCACACTCTGATGTCTTGTGATTGGATCTGAGGCACCATAGACACACCCAGTGGGGGTCTGTAAGGGAAATGTTTACCCCGCAGTCTTGGCATTTCTTAAACCCCGATTTGGGTGTCGAAGATGCTAACGAAGATGCCATATTTTTTCTAAAATAACCGTAGATTTACGGAGGAACCACAGTGCGCCGATCTTCCGAAATTATAGCTCTCACGGAAAAACGGAACTGAAGCAAATGATTGCTGCATGCGCTATATACCAGTGATGACGTCGACATCGAGACGGAGGCCCTCGAAGGACATCGAGTCGACAGGCATCAACGCATAGCACCCCTCTGCTGGACATTTCTTCCAAAGCAGCTACAGCTGGATATGGATATTTCAAAAGATGAGGAATACGTGTGAGGACACAATTCATTTGAAAGTTGATTAATGAATGCAATGTTGGGGGGGGCTGGGAGGGGGAAATACTGGGAGTTGGGGGAGAATATTTGACGGGTGGAGGAGTAATTCTAGTGATGGCCCGATGGGTGGTAGAGTGGCAGTGGCCCAGGGCCGCTTAAAAATGGTTGATAGAGTAACTACTGTTGTCAGGGCAGAAGTCGCATCCCTTGTGTTTCGGCCGGTGTGACCGCGATTTTGGGGCCACACAGTTAAACGCCTCAGGTAGGGGAGGGGAGTCGGGGGAGCCCTGTTTGTTTGTATGGGATGGAGGTTGTGGGTGGGGAAGAGGGCAGAGGGAGGGATAGATGGGGATTTTCTCATGCAGTGGCTCATACTGGACGGTGGGGGGCAATCTACAAGGGGGAGGGGGGAGCAGCGACTTGTGAGGAAGGGTTATGGCTGAGATAAGGTTGCCACTCTAAATGTAAAAGAGCTTAATTCCCAGAACAAGTGATCCCTGATCAGCAACATGTTCTGTAAGCAGCATCTGGCGCTCCTCTTTCTGCAGGAGACCCACTACAAGCAGGGCACGGAATCTATGATAAAGGGTAGGGCGATTGGGAGTGTCTTCTGGGCTTCACACAGGACCACAACAAAGAAGGTGTAGGTATTTTGCTGGGGAAAGCATTTCAAATGAGAGATTCAAGTTAGGAAGGGGTTCAGGGGTCAGTTATTGGTAATTAAGGGACTCCATGAGGGGATTAGGGTCACATTAGCCCCATTATATGCGCCAATACAGACCAGATGCAATTTCTGCAACAGATTTTCACAATGTTAGATGACTGGGCCGAGACAGCCACGCTCCTGAGGGGCGACTTCAACATTATAACTAATCAAGTGTTAGATTGGTGGTCAGCAAAGGAAGGGATAGTCCGAAGAAGGCCAGTAAGGACAATAGCGACTTGGGGTATCTTTCAAAGGATCATTTTTGGACTGATGTCTGGTGGTACCACTTCACAGGGCCGGGGGGGTTACACGTTCTTTTCTCCCCGAAACCAGACAGATATAAGGATAGACCACTTGTTGGTCCTGCAGGAACAAGCAGGGGATATAGGGGTGCCCAGTGTAGAGGTGATTACATGATCAGACCATAAGCTAGTAATAGCAGAGTAGAAGGTGGAGAGGCCCCATAGGCGAGTGCCTAAGTGGATATGTTATGATACTCTGGTGAGGGATCTGGTTTTTAGGGACTTCCCTGGGAAGGAGATAGGGGCATATTTTGAAGTAAATGATAACGGAAGTGCCTATAGCAACAGTGTGGGACACGGCCAAAGCCACGATTAGAGGTCTACCTATTACTGAGGGGGCAAGGAAAAAAGAGAGAAACAGGTTTGGTAGAAGGCAGACTATGGGAAGAATTGAAGGGTCTGAGATCCCCGGTTACGAGGAAGAATTCTAACATGAAGGGGCTCTTAATAGAAATGAGGGATGAGAAGCAAGAGCTATACTCGGTTTGGATAGGGGAAGTGTCTAAAAGAATGGGATACACCAGGCAGAAATACTATGAAAAGGGGGATGCAGTGGGTACTTTGCTGGCGAACAGGGTACGGGATGCTGGGTGGAGAGGACAGTTGACCAGATACGTGGGGCAGATGGGTCACTAGTGGGTAAGGGGGGATAACCCAGCCCAATTTGTAGCCTATTATAGACAGCTTTATACCCAACCAACTGCAGCCATTGAGCAGAGGTCAAAAGGGAGGAGGTGCTGCTGGTGATCCAAAAACTAAAGACGGGCAAGGCACCTGTGGAGGATCAGTTTACCACAGTCATTTATAAGCAATAGCAAAATCAGTTGGCTCACCCCTATCCAAGCTTTTTAACTCTTTCACGGGTGTGGGAACAATACCGTTGACATTCCTGCAAACATTGGTAGCGGGTATCCCGAAGCGGGGGAAGGACCATACCCACTGTGCTTCGTACAGACACATATCCCAGATAAATGTAGACGTGGACATTTATGCTAGAATACTCACGCCAGACTCCAGTTCATTTACCCAGGATGATTCATCCAGTTCAGACAGGTTTTATCTTGCACAGGCAGGTGTGAGAAACCTGAAGGCATCTCACGTACTAGTCCCTGGGGATGTGTCATCCAGGTGACCAGGACACGGCCATCACTATTGGATCCAGTTCCTAGGGGCGGACCAGTGGGGGAGGATCACCTGGATGAGGGGTCATCGGGGAGTGAAAGTGGGACGCCGATGGGTGAGACGCGGTACCCCCTTCCTTATAACACCTTTTCCCCATCCTACCCTGTTGGATATTCAGAAGTTCTGCCCCGCCCCCTCTTTCCGGCACAAACACTTTCTTACACCATGAAAGACAACAGACTAACACCAGAGCCGTTTACCTGACATGTCCCAACACAAGGGTCAGGCAGAGTCAGCCAATTGCTGATAATTAAGCACACCCGACGGCCCTTTCCGTTCCCCACAGAGATAAAAGGCAGAGCACAAGAGCGCACTTTGAGCAAGGCCAAACGCACAAGGAAGCAGATATTCCAGACCAGCTGTTCAAACGGAGGAGAAAGGCGGCGAAACCTGAAGGGATGACGAGGAGGGAATTGCCTTTACCTTTTTCAATTGAGACCCGCAAAGCCTCTGAAAGGGAAATCATAAGACCGGGAAGTCCAGCTGGTGTGTGGTGTGACAGGTGTTAACGGGCACACAGGGCCCTACCTTGCTGATAGCCAAAGCGGGGAGAAGCGCTTGCCGCCATAGTACCGTCCTTGACTCCCGAGACAAGAAACTCCAACAGTTCAGCACAGCCGGTGAGTCGGAGAAGAGCGATAGGAAACCAAACTGTGCTGGGCCCAAGGTCGCAGACGGCAACATTGTTTGAACAAAGAACTTGTGTATATGAACATTAAAGAAACCCCAGTGAAGGTCCAGAGGCAGAGTGGTCTGGCGCTGTGTGGACGCTCATTCGAAGGACTGTGACTAGAACCTTTTTGTTGTGTTGAAACTACAAGAACCAAGAGGCCTTGGGGAAGGCCGGCGTGAGGTGGTCATACAAGGGTTAAGCAAAACCCCTTGTACAATCGAAAGTCTTTGACACGTGGAGGAAAGCAAGTGAGTTATGTTCATATAACTGTGTGTAGCCTGGCTGGGGGCTTTAAGGAAAGCCTGACTGGAGGCTGAGACCGGGACTTGGGTTGAGTTCTAAGGGGTCAAAAGAAACTGTCTTGAGACTGCGGTAAGTGTGAACCCGACGGAGGGATGCCGATAGAAAGCTAGGGAAAGCGAACCCCGCTTTTCTGATGAAATCAATGAATCATGATCTGTGTTAGAATGGCTATGTGAACCTGATGGAGGGATGCCAAACGGGAAACTAAGGGAAGTAAATCCTGTATTGTGAAATTGGCAAATGTGAACCCGGCTGAGGGATGCCTGCGAATCGGGGTGAAGCATAAAACACCCGAGAACCCTGTGTTGACAAGAGTGAACCCGAGCGAGGGATGTCCACAGTGAATAGTTGTTCAAAAAGACATTGGGCCTCATTACAAGTTAGCCGGTCCAGAATCCGTTCTTACCGTGATGGCGGTGACACCATTTCCGCGACCGAAAGTATGTGGAAGGTACAATTACAGGTTGTCGGTCGCACGCCTCAGAACAGTGCGGAACCGGCCACACGGCCATCACGGCAACATCCACGGAGACTGATTCACGGTCCATATTGCAGCGGTACATCCGTTTCTGCCACGGCCATGCCGCTAATACCAGATGCGGAAATATCGGAACTGAAAATACCGCGATCATGAAAACCGGAAAGGCAGAAGCAGCAATTACAAAAAGCTCAATCCACTGCAATCCTCTGCAACCACAAGGCCCACAGCTCCTGTGACTGCTGAAATCCAGGCTGAGCTGACCGTGCTTGTGGAGCACATCGTGGAGAATGCACCAGCACTGTTCAGTGCAGACCAGAGGTGTAGCACGCAGCAGAGGAGGAAAGGGATATGGGCGGAGGCTGCACAGAAGTGCACAGCTGTGGGCGTAACAGTGCGGACAGTGAAGGACTGCCACAAGCGGTGGGACGATCTGTGGCTGCGGGTCTGGTACCTGCTGGCAGCACACAGGCAGCAGAGCAGTGGCACAGGAGGGGGACCACATTCCCCACTGAAACTCCAAACATGGGAGGAGAGGTGCAGCAGTATCATGCACCTTCAGAGGATTGAGGGTGTCAGTGATTCAGAGGTCAGAGCAGGCACACCTGGCGAGGCTGGTAAGTACACAGAGTGCTAAGCCATGACTGTGAATGAAGGAAGACTAGCACCCCCACCCAGGGCCTAGAGGCACACAACACCATCCACCATTGACCCCCCCTCCCAGCCAGGGCCTAGAGGTACACAACACATCCACCATTGATCCCCCCCCCTAGCCAGGGCCTAGAGGCACACAACACATCCACCATTGACCCCCCCCCCCACCCCAGCCAGGGCCTAGAGGCACACAACACATCCACCATTGACCCCACCACACCCAACACCCCCATGTGACAACACCACCCGGACAGCCAGATGGCATGCAACTGTGTGCAACCCCTGATCCACACACCTGAGTGCGTCACCCATCAATGAGTGTACTTGCTAGTGGACGAAGCATGAGGAGTGTGTTGCATGTGACTGCCCTATACACATCATGTCACACCACCAACAACATGCCCTACAATCCCCCACAGGTACATCAAACGACAGTGACACAGCACAACAGCCAACAGCAAGGGGGACTGCACAAGGCCGTAGGACAAGGCAATGTCAGCATGCCACTGCCAGCACCTCCGGCAGCCAAGCATCCGCTACGGTGACAGTGCACAACACCACAGACACCACCATTCCCACTGCGCCTGCAGACCAGCATGTGCCAACGCCAAGTCCCCCTGCAGCCACTTCCATTGCACCCACTAGTGCTTGTGGCTCAAGAAGCGACAATGATGCTGCTAGCGTCGAAAGTGCGCATGTAGAACAGGGTGCTGACGCACCCGAGAATGCAAATGATGGGGGCAACACCACACCAGAACAGCTGGCCACATTCAGCCCCAAGGGACTGCACAGTCCAATGCGCTCCCCCACACCTTCCCTCCAAGAACTCAACCCCCACCTACAGCGCATCGAAGATCACCAGGCCAGTCTGACACAACTTGTCGAGCAACAGCTCCAGGAGGCAAGGCTACAACGGGAGGAGGCCTGTCTGCAGCAAGAGAGCAGTGCCACCTCCGTGCGCCACCTCTCACGTGCGTTAGGGCGTTTCGTCACAACAAACATGGTGTTGTCACGGCAGGTCAGGGAGGGCAATAAAATTAGTTCTAACATTGCTGAGACAATGTTGGTTGCCCAGCAGGCTTTCATGGGCTTTTTGCCAGCACCAAACCCTGCTTTGGCCTCTGCCAGCAACACACCCACGAGTTCTATAACCAGCAGCCCCCGTAGAGGTCATCACGGCTGGCAGGAGCCTCTGGGAAGGACAACCACATGCACAAGCGCGGCAGAAAATAGGCTGTACATTGCGGAACTGTAGTCCCACAAGTTGTGATGGGGTCCGCGTTGGTGGGTGGGTACGTTGGGGAGGTCCTTAGTGGAGTTCGTCAGTTTGGACCTGGTTTGTGGGTGGATACGTTGGGAAGGTGGGGGTGGTCCTTAGTGGGGTTTGTCAGTTTGGGTCTGGTTGGTGGGTGGGTACGTTGGGGAGGTGGTGGGGCACGTGTGGTCATCGTCACAATCCCAAACCTGTTTCCCCTGTTAATTCAATAATACAGTGGTGTGCAAATGCAAATTACGAGTGTACAATCATTTCGTGTCTATCAGAAGAAATTGTGTATGAGTGCTCCACGTGCATGTTGTCCATCAATGGCACCCTGGCCTGGTAAGTGCACCCATCCCATCACCATCATCATCATCATCATCTTCATCCTCATCTGCTGGCTTGATGTCCGGGACAGTGGAATGTTCCTGCGTATGCACAGATTGTGCAGCATAGCACATGCAAGTAATATTTTCCCTGTCTTCACCGGGCTGTACTGCAATGCGCCACCTGATCTGCTCAGGCAGCGGGACCTGGCCTTCAGCAGTCCAAAGGTCCGCTCTATCACGCCACGTGTACATGTGTGTGCCCGGTTGTAGGCCTCCTCATGCCTGTTCCGTGGCGGTCATATGGGCGTCATCAGCCATGGCGTGAGTGCATATCCGGCATCACCTACATGGGAGTGAAAGTAAGGGCACATGTTACTGTTTGTGGTATTACTGTCTGTATCAGATGCAGTCCACAGATGACCCTTCTGTTAATCCGATGTTTGACTCATCTATCTGTGATGCTTAGATTCGTGGAGTGATGTTAGCCAAGAACATGTTCCAATCATTGTAATGTACATGTGTTCAGATGTGGTGCGTGACTCCGGCATTGTGATGTGATCAGGCATGGGAGTAGCAAATGTACATCGGGGTAGGAGGGGGGTGCTTACTCACATCCTCATGTTGCAATTGCATGTAGTGCCACCCCATGGCTAGGGTTACCATGAAGATGGGCAGGGCATGTTTTTGCGTGACAAGGCATGGTGCAATAGTCAAGTCGCTGTGGTAAACTGTGTAGATTCTGGTGCTTGTCTATTGGTGCTCATCTATTCCCCCCAATACACAGGGGTCATGTATTGGCGGTTGTGCTTGCCTAACTGCCTGGGACACTGTGGGCCTTGACTATTCCCACCGCGCCCCTCAATACACAGGGGTCATGCATTGGCAGTTGTGCTCGCCCAACTGCCTGGGACACTATGGGCCTTGACTATTCCCCCCCCCCCATTTCACAGGGTTCATGCATTGGCAGTTGTAGTCACCCAACAGCCATGTGTTTTGTCCCGCATAACGTTCCATGTAGCGTGGCAATGTTGAATTCCGCAAGACCATTGAGTCGTGTGTGGACCCCGGGAAACGTGCAAAGCAATATGTGATGACTTGTTGGGCATCGCAGACCATCTGGACGTTCAGTGAGTGGAACTGCTTCCGATTGTGGTACACCGCCACAATTGCATGTCTGACAGTCAACTCCACGTGCGTGCAATCTAATGCGCCTATGCAATTGGGCATGCCGGAAATGGCATGGAAGGCCACTTTGGTGGCAATCACCTGGGCAGGGGTACGGGGTAGAGAAATGTGCTCTGACGCATGGCGCAGCAGTACATCCAGTACCTGCAGCAGTATCCTGGAAAAACAGGGTTGTGACAGCCCGTGCAGCTCCCCAACAGTGTGCTGATAGGTTCCGGTGGCAAGGAAATGCAGTACGGAGACTACCTTCAGCAGGTGGGGATTGCGGTCTGGATGCCGATGCGGCTGCTGATGTCCTCTTCAATGAGGGTGACGATAAATATGATTGAGGCCCTGTCAAGCCGGTATAATGTGTGGATTTGACTTGGGGTCAGGGGCCAGGGTGAGGCCCTGATGCGGGGTATTGCTGGTTGCCTGCGGGGTGGTACCTGCTGCACATTGATGTTTTGGATGGCCACTGGGTTCCTGATTTGCCTCCTGCGCCTACGCCGCCTCCTCCTCCTCCTCTGCCTCAGTGCTGCTTCAATCTGCACTGCTGCTTGAAGGTTCCCTATCCCAATTGCTACTAGGGCGGCTTACAGCATGGTTGTGTTGGAAGGTGGCTTGGGTGTGGTCCTTTTGTAGGCTCCGAGTGGCCTATGATGTGCAGCTGGCCTGATTGTGCACACCTGTGGCCTGTTGCAGCTCACCTGCCACTGTTTAACGCCATGTCCGCATTGCCGGCGGTACTGGCACAGTGTTCACAGTGTTTACGCCATGATCCCAGCAGTGTTTCCGTGTCCGTGTTCCTCGTAATGTGCCCGGTGTTGCACATTGCCAGTGATTGGGGGTTTTCCACCAAGTCGTCCCGCTGTTTATGTGCACAGAGCTACCGGGTGCGTTAAACCTCGGGGGTCGCTTTGCGGTGATGGTGTTTCCGGTATTGCGGGTCAGAATGAGCCGGTCCGGTAAACGGTGCCGGTACGGGTTTACCGGCACCGTTAAATCCGGACCGACTAACTTGTATTGAGGCCCATAGAGACTTTTGAATGTTACGTTTTGAGTGAAAGGCCGTAGTGAGCCCGTCTGAGGAAAGATAACCTTGCAAGAAGGATCAGGGCCCGGCTGAGGAGGATCCAAGTGGCAAGAGCTATCGCCCAACGTGCAAGATTACCAAAGGAACTTCTGTTTGTTTATTGTTTATGGTCCAGAAGGCCCTCTAAGGCAAGAGACTTTGCAGAAAACAGACTTGGTCCCAGAAGGTCCTGGCATTGTTGAAAGGAACTGTAACCTCGTGCTGGCGAGACCCAGGAGTGTGCCGAGTTCAAGAGTCCCGCCTTGCCCCATGCTAAAAACATAGGGAAGGGAGACACCAGCCATACCATTCTGACTTACATTTGGTGAGCACTTCTTTCTTTTCTTGT
Organism: Ambystoma mexicanum; assembly: GCF_040938575.1. Taxonomy (NCBI): domain Eukaryota; kingdom Metazoa; phylum Chordata; class Amphibia; order Caudata; family Ambystomatidae; genus Ambystoma; species Ambystoma mexicanum. Next base: position 943,550,325 of record NC_090939.1, read on the forward strand.
GAAAATTACCCCACACTATTGTGTAATTTAGTGGTAAGGATTTGCAATTTCTTTTTTTTTTTTAAGTATAAACCCTTTTCATTTTTACAAGACGCAACTAGGACTGCCTTATTATTATTTGATGGTCGTAGCTTGCTCCCATCTTAGATTTAGGTTTAGATTAGGAGTTTATCTCATCCATTCTACAGTTTAATTAACACCTTTGAACTATTAGCACTTGTGTCTGTTAGGGAGGATTCTCATTCTATGGCTAAATTTCCCTCACCTAGTGGGTCCCCCAGCAGCTTTGCTGGATTTCTGGAGTTACTTTTTTCCACTTGGTAAGAGTGTGAGCCTTTTTCCCACTCTTACATGTGTTTTTGCCATGTGTAGTTTACTGTTTGTGTCATAGTGGGCTCTGGAAGACACCACTCCTTGAACCCCACGTTTTTATGTGTGTTACACAGCACCCTCAGTGCAGTAACACAGGGTTGTCTTTGAGACTTCCCACTGACTCAATTTTCTGGGGCTGACTACTGTCCCCCAGAAAACAGGTAAAGCTGCCATTTACTTTATGTAGTCATTTAAAACTACAGACCCAGTACACCCCATCTTACATGGAGTACTGGACAGGGTTAATTCCTATCCCTTTTTGTCTGTGTCTCCCTGAGCTTTGTTTTGCTCTTTTAACATTTAGACTTGGCTGGTGGCAATGGTAGCTACCCTAACTTTTCTACCGCAGTTATATTATATAAACGTGTATTATTCCAGGCTATTATAGTAGCCTCGAACATAAACCCGCTTGACCAAATACTCTTTCTTTTGGCCCCGGTCGGGTTCATTCGCCATTTCTTTTTGTTAAAGTCCTTCTTGTGTTTTACTTTGCGCAGAAAACCAGGTTTGCCTTCTTTGTTCACCGTCTTTTGGCGTGCTTCTGCCAAGAAGCCCTCCTCTTGGCGCCTGGGTGTCTTGGTGGGCTGAATGTGAGGGAGGGGTGTAGTCACCCCCTGCATAGGGTATCCTTGGAAACCCAAGTCGCACTTTGGCATGATTGGCTGAGGTGGTAGTCCGGGCCGGACAACCCCCCTGCTGTGTGATTGACAGCCAGGCTGTGTGAATGGGGGATTTTCGCATAAAAGGCAGAGCTCTTGGGCTGGAAGTCGGAGTCGCCACAGGAACTGCAAGGAACCGAAGAGAAGCAGAGAAGAAGCAGAGAGCAGAGAAGTGTAAGAGGATTCAATTCAACACTACAGCTAAGTCAATGCCTAGTCTGGGATACTGAATGGAAACCCTTATTGATATATCTTTATGTCCAGTTCATGCGTTCTGGATGACTACCCCTATATAACACCCCTCTCTTGGAATCCTCCTGACCCCACTGAGCCAAGAAGTAGTTCTGTTTTGCAAGTTTAAAAGGTTTATTTGATAATTTAAACAATATATATATATATCACGCTTTATAATAAATTAATAATTGGATATCACACTTAATCTGATATGATAAAGATTAACAACGGAGAATCTGGCACTAGCACACTTGTGAATAGGAACAGAAGAATAAGGTGGTAGAGAACGCTTTATATAAGTCAGATGGATGTAATGTTGAATGAAAATGCAATACAGAAAATACTCAATATGATTTCAACAAAACAATATAATCACTTTTCTCTGGCCATCCCCTCCCCCCTTTATGCAATGCAAGGAAATGGAAGGAAAGCACACAGTTCTCAGAAATGCAATCAAATGAAATTCAGTTCACCCCAGCAAGCTTAGACCACAGAAGTTGGAAACACAGGCCCAAAATGCTTTTATATGTGCTGGCAATGAAGTGAAAAATATGCTAAAATGCTTTTAATTCCCTCTAGAGGTTCAGGGTGAGTGGTATCTAGTTAATATTAGTCCAGGCACACCCTAGCAATCATTTAGGAATGATTGGCAGGTTAAACAAATTTTTTCTTTAACGGAAGGCAAGCAGCAGCAGATTTTTACACGTGGAGAAACTTGCAAATCGCGGCAAAATGTCAAATCGCGGCAGATTTTTCCGAGTGCGCCGGGCGCGATTACAGAGGAACTACAAGGACTATCAATATCGTGTTGGGGTCCTAGGACAGCTTAGGATCTCAGCTTCCAGATGAAAGTTACTGCAAGTCTCTAGGACAAACGGTCACGGAGATATGAGCGATTAAATAAAGGTCGTTTTTCAGATTTGAAATTTTAAAGTTCAAAAAGACAAGTGACAGCTAGCAACTAGAAAAGACAGGTGACAGCTTTGCAAATGACAGGTGACAGTTAGGAGGCAGTTCTACTTAGATTAAAATAGGATTGAATTATATTATTTTAACTAAGAGATTGGTTCTGCACAGTTCTGCTATGTACTCACAATATATTTAGAAATAGAATGGGCCTCGCCACGGATCTGGTCAGGTTTTGGACTGGACTCCGGTTCAGCTCTCTGGTTCTGCTAACAGCAGTCTGGATCAGCTCTGTTCTGGTCTGGGTCAGCTCTCTCTCTCTCTGGATTCTGGAGACTGATGGATTTAAAGTCTGGATCTCTGGATGTGGTATGGTCCGGCAGAGCGCGTTGCAGCAAATGGAATTGAATGTCCCTATCTGTCCTGTCTGTCTGCTTTTATCTGTTTTTAAAATGGGTGTGTGTGCAGCATCACTAGACTCTACCCCTCTCCACTTGTCATTGGCCAAGCTTTCATTTCTCCCCTGATTGGGGGAGCTAAGTTGTGTCAGAGTGATGTCATTTTACAGCCTGCAGAAAGTCCACTCCTCCTGTCAACTTGCACACAACTCTAGATTTGAACCAAATACATATTTGCAGAGGTACATATTGTTTTAAAATCATATGCACCCATCATGCATTACAGGAGGTATACCCTGTCCAAATCTGCTCTTCCTGGGAGCTTGCATTCAGAAATGGCAATATTTTGCACTTTTTAACTGGTTTGCAATACCGGACATTACCCCAAATTTACACACATGTGCGCAAGGAGTATGGACATTAGTTGATGAAGTGTCAGATTTTTCACATGCACACATTTTGAGTAATATCCTCTTTTCCGCTAAAACCCCCCTGAACATACCACCGGGTCCTAACACGTCTTAAATTGTGGGCAGAAAAATCACAAGAATTATGGTGTCATTTAAATAATTTTCACATGTCCGCTCTATGAATGATCCATCTTTTTAGAGTTATGTTCTGGCCCCAAAGGGGTGTGGTTTCCCCCCAGCACAAGGTTGAATTTCTGTTTTTTCCAGTTCTGCCAAGCCAGCTTGCTCTCACAGGCAGTGCCCCTCCCCTGTCCTTCCAGGAGGAAGCTCCATTTACGACTCCCGCCAATAAAACATTTGCCTGAGTCAGGACAGGGCTTTGTTCAGAGCTCCTGTATTCTGTGGGGGCTCCCCTTAATTCAATTATCAGAGAGATGGCATATCATTAGTGTGGCCAGCAAAAGGCAGATAGGCCTGGGAACACAGCTGTGACTCAAGTTTCACTCCTGATGGGGGGTAGTTGCCAGGCAAAATTGGAATCTCTTTAAGCCAGTTCTTAGCTACATGTCATTTCTGTTCCCCAGTTTTCTGCATTCAAATAAAACTAAACATTTTTACATATGCAGCTAGAATGCTGATTCTAAGTTTAAAACTATGACATTTAAACAATTGAAACCTATGTGACACTCAAAAGTAGGTCACTCAGTCAATTTAAACATTTAGATTTTTAGTGTCTTTCAGTCCAAATTTACTTAAACTGCTGAAATCCACAGCTCAGCCAGTCTTGTTATAAACCTTCAAGTCACTTCAGAATATAACTTTACATTGGATCCACCTCTCAGTAAGTCTTTCTTTGGCTTGCCTTGGGTTCATTTATTCAGTTTTACACAAAAAAAAGTAAAATCTGGTGTTGTTTTAAAACGCCGGCTTTTTGATAGTGGTGAGTACTGGTACTGCACCCCTTTTTGGGATTTAAGAAAATGAATTCCCAACAGTTATGGGTTTGCTTTTGGCAATCAGCATTGCCATTCCCAATGGTTTCAGACTACTGTGTGGGTAGTCCAATGGTGGTTTTAGGCAGTGTCCTTCTGTGCCCACAACATCGGCAAAAATGAGTGGCAGCCTATTCTTCATGCATTTCCCTGTGCATTTTCTGGGAAGCTGTGGCCATCATGATGTTTTCCATGTCAGTACTGCACAGTTTTGAGGTAGGGCTTGGATGCGTGGATAAAAACATCCCACAAGCCCCCCTCTTGCGATGGCCATTCTATTTCACTAATGGGACTCGCAAGACCTGGGATGTTTCCTCATCTTCTTCCAATAGATGGCACAGTTCAGCATCTTTTTCTCCATCCGGTCGGATCGATCGGTTCTCCTGGCCGGACCTGATGGGAATATTGGGCGGTACTCTGGGCCCGTCGCGTCTCTGCTCCCGGTCTCCGGATCGTCCTCCTTGTCCCGTCTCCAGGTTTTCTTTCTCCTAGGACGACAAAGGAAGAGCGGCAATACCTATTCATAGACATTTTTCCACCACTGTTGAGATAGTGGGGCAGCATCTGCATTTCATCATAACGAAACATTACATTCTTATTTTGAAAAAAAAACAGTATAACTAAGAGACAGTTTCATGCAAATCACAATATTTTAGAGACTAGATGTGGTATGTTTTATGGTTGGAACTGAATTAGTCTGAGACAGTACCCGCTAGGATTCCAGAGGATTCCTCCAGTTGTTGCAGAGTGTGCCTGGGATGGCAACATTTCAACTGGTTTATGTGGACCCACTTGTCTTCCCCCTCTGCCAAATGACCTTTGGGGATGTGGATTTTGTAGGCCACAGGGGAGATTTTGTCGATGATCTCAAAGGGTCCCTTCCATGTAGGCAAAAATTTTCGCTGTTTGGCCTGGTTCCTTTGGAAGTTGTATAGATAGACCCGGTCCCCCACCTGATATTCCTTCCTGGAAGTTTTCAGGTCATAATGGGTCTTCATGCTATCAGCCGATCTTTCTAGATTCCGCTGAGCATAAGCAAAAGCATGTTGAAGGTGTTTCCTTAAATTCTCCACATACTCATGAGTTGTGGAGGCATTTATCAGTGTCTGCTCTTGGGTCCTGTAGAGCAAATGCTGAGGAAGCACCATCTTGCGCCCAGTCATTAACTCAAATGGTGACATTTTGGTTGCAGATGAAGGGGTAGATCTGATGGCCATTAGGACCAGCGGTAATCGGAAATCCCAACTTGGCCCAGAATCTGCCACAAACTTCTCTAATATGCTCACAATTGTCCGGTTATATCTCTCTACTGCCCCAGAAGAAGCTGGCCGGTAAGCAATATGCAACTTCCTTTTGACCCCCAGTATCTCCCACATCTTTGTCATTACTTCACTGGTGAAGTGGCTACCCCTGTCTGACTCAATCCTTTGAGGTAGACCAAAACGGGAAAAGATGTGGTTAATCATCAGGGCAGCTGCAGTTTCTGCCTTGCAATTTGGGGCTGGGAGACATTCCACCCACTTGGTAAACAAGCATGTCACAGTCAACATGTACTTATTCCCCCTAGCAGAGCGAATCACAGGGCCTACAAAGTCGATTTGTAAATCTGACCATGGCAGGGTCATCCCCCGCTTTTGGAGAGGCGCACGGTGCGTGAGGGATGATGGCTGAAATTGTGCACACACAAGACACCCCTTCAAATATTGGTTGAGGTCCTGGCCCATGTGTGGCCAGTATGCAACCTCTCTTAAGATTTCCAGTGTTGTGTGAAACCCCCTATGACCGGCGGTGGCCGCATCATGGGCGTGACTTAACATCAGGCTTCGGAATGAGGTAGGAACTACCCACTGGTCATGGCCAGCTTTGGATTTCCTTACCAACAAACCGTCTTGGATTCGGAACATTTTTGGACATTTCATCAACACTCTTAGGTCCTCTTTCCCAATGTAATCGGTATCCGTCAGGGGAAAGTTCTCAGGGTCCTCAATGTGCTGGTAAAATTTACCAATTATTGGATCCCCCTTCTGAGCTGTAATTAAATCAGCATCAGGGGTCTCCTTGCTCCATTGGGCAGTTGACAGATCATGGTGAGCATTTGTCTGGGACCTAGTGATAGCAGTGACCTGGATTTCCCCCAACAGGGACTCAATCTCAATTAGATCCCCTTGGATGGCCCCGGTTTTGGCCAGCTGATCAGCTAAGTCATTTCCTGTTTTGTCTGGTCCCTCGACTTTGGAATGACCCTTGATCTTTTTCCAATAGATGGTCATCTCATTCGAGGTGACCAGATCATCAATGTTTTGGATCAACTTCCCATGTTTCAAGGGTTTGTTGTTAGCACATAACATGCCTCTGGTTTTCCAATTAACCAGGTGCTCCACGAACCCGTTCCGTACATAATCAGAATCTGTGATTATGACCAGTTCGTGGAGTTGATGCTGGACAGCAGTGAGGATGGCCTGGTGCACAGCCATCAATTCTGCCACCTGACTACTTCGGGGACCAATTTTGTATCCAGCAGAGGGTTCTGGGGACTCATTCACCCATGCATTCCCTACGCCGGCCACCAGTTCTTTCTCCCCGTCGTTGTCAACATGGTAAGAGCATCCATCCACATACACAGTGGGCATTCCCTCACACTTGTCTTCTTCAAAGACTTTGTGGGGGGAATTAAGGTATGCCTCCATGTTGTCCTTTATTTTTAGACTTTCGTCCTCGAGACAGTTTTCTCTGGCACAATCATGCAAGTCAGCCAGACCTTGCGCGAGGGGACTCTTCTTGTTTTGGCCATATCGGACCTCCACAGGAAAGCCTTGCATTGACAGAATCCAGGAAGTAATTCGGGAATTACTCACATTTCCGGCCCGGATTCTGTCACTTTGGAGATATTGCAGAGGCTGGTGTGGAGTCTCCACTATGATGTGTTCCCCCTGGATAAACGGGCGGTAATTCTTCAATGCCCACACCATTGCCAGGAGTGCCTTCTCACAATCGTTGAATTTTTCCTCCACAGAGGATAAAGTTTTGCTCGCATAGGAGATTACTTTATTGACCTTGTCATGCTTTTGGTATAATACTGCCGTCAAGTACGTATTAGAGAACCCTGTCTCCAGGAAGAACTCCTTGTTTCTGACAGGGTAAGCTAGGCAAGGCGCTTGTGAGAGGCTTCTTTTGAGTTGTTTTACTGCCTCGGCTTGTTCTGGACCCCATTCCCACTTGACCCCCCCCCCCCCTTCAGGAGATGAATCAGGGGTCTGGTGATCTCTGCGTAGCCCTCAATGAACTTTCTGCTGTAATTAGTCAGTCCAAGGAGGCTCCTTAGTTCTCGCAGAGTTGTGGGGTCTTTCAGTTTCTGAAGTGCTTCCACTTTCTTTTCCTGGGGACAGAGACCCTGAGGAGTAATCTCATGCCCCAAGAAATTAACACGGGTTCTACACCACTGTGCTTTCTGAAAGGAAAGTTTTGCTCCGGCGGCCCTCAACTGTGTCAGAACATAACAGATCTCCGCTATGTGTTCCTCCACAGATGAACTTTTGATGAGGACATCATCTACATAAGCCAGGTTACCCCTCGCACCCAGGTCGGGCATGGCCTTATGTAGGAAAATGTTGAACTCATTACCGGAGTTAAGGTATCCGAAGGGAGTCCGGGTCCATGTGTACTGCTGGCCCCCAAAGGTAAAAGCCAGTTTGTATTGGTCCTCCCTACTGACAGGCACGGTCCAGTATCCATTGGTCAGGTCTATTGCAGTGAATACCTGTGACCCCTGAATCTGGGCCAGCCCTTGGTCAATGTAGGGAAGAGGCCATTGGGAAGTATGGACCCGTTTGTTGAGCTCCCTGAGGTCGGCGCAGAGTCTCCACTGGCCGTTTGGCTTCAATATTCCCAGCACCGGATTATTGAAGGTGCTGTGGACTGGACGGATTATTCCCCGGGACTCAAGGTTCTTAATTATTTCAGTAAGGGACTCCATTGATGCGAGAGGCAAGCGATATTGCTTCACAAACACTGGAGTCATGCCAGGGTCCGTGGGGATTGTTGTTGTGTGGATGTCAGTGCGACCACAGTCATATGAGTCTACCGCAAAGAGATCTTGGAAATCCAAGAAAACTTGTTTCAACTTTTGCTTTTGTTCCAGAGTCAAACAGGCATCAGCTAGGTTGACTCTCTCTTCCACCATCTGCCTGAAGCCTGGAAAGACTTCTGGTTCGGCTATTTCAGCGGCCTCCTCCAGCTGGGTGGAGAAGTCCCTGGTCAGAGTGCTGATTTGGACTGGGGGCTTCAGGTGGGAAAGGCAGCCCTCATGGACCTGGAAAATCACCTCATCCCTCCTGAAGTCACAAGTCACATCTTCCTTACCATAGGGGCAGGAAGTGTACACCAGGAAGTTCCCCCCATGCCGGGTAAAAATCCTGTCTGGTGTTGTATTGTCCTCACTGTCACTGTCAACGCAGTCCTTGGGGATTGGTCCTAACAGTTCATTACCCAAATCAATGGAAAAATGTCGGTCATCAACTGCCATTCCAATAATGGTGCCTGCGGCTAGAGTAATACTCTTTAAGTCGCTGTTATCCACCTCTATTAGAATGGTGTCATGTTCTATGTTGACTAATGGTGTTGGGTTTACCCCCAACCCTTGCTGTTGGAGAGAAGCATTTAGATGTATGTAAGCATCAGGGTTTTTCAACTCTGGTCCCCTTTTAACTTTCACTTCCAGGGAGAATTGTCGGGTCCTTTCTGGGATGGTGACTTCCTCTTTAACCTGAATTTCAACTGCATAAGGTAGCAATTGAGCTGACCTAAATGCTTTTTCTGGATCATCAAAGCCCATGGGATTATCCGCTAATCGGGACCAAGCTTTGAAGTTTATTAGGTCCAAACTAATGGCAAAGCGATTGAGAATGTCACTGCCTAAGTAAAAGGCGGCAGGGACGTCTCGCACGACCCAACAATTATGGACTATGCTCTTGTTGCCAATGGAGATTTTGAGCATACACCTGCTTGGCAGGGGCTGTTTGGAATTAGGTGCTTCCAGGTCCCTTTCCCATTTGTCTATCAGTTTGAAGGTGGGAATGGCTGGATCTTTTGGGAGTTGGCGAAACATGGCTTCGCTGATGAAGCTCTTACCGTTGTTCACACACACTCGAGCGAGAACAGAGTCCTTCCCATCATTTACTTGAACAGGGATGAACAACTGCTCTCCAATTTGCTGAATATCAGCCAGGCTCTGAGCTGATTTCACATCTTTCTGGACTATAGGAGGGGGAGTTTCTGATTGTGGATTAGTATAGAATCTCAGAGTATTTCCTTCCAGTGTGGAGTACCACTTTAGACTGGAAGGAAGGTTGATTTTCAGAAATAGAGAGGACCCTCCATCACCAGTCTGTTGTCCTACTGCTATTACTGTCACGTCTGGAATTTGGCTATTCTGGAAGTGGAATTCTACTTGGTCAGATTTTTGCTCAACCATGTGGCAGGTGCCGTTTAAACTAACATGGTTGACACTCTGTTTTAATTTTATTGGTCGGCTAGTCTGGGTCCAGAGGACCTTGTTTACGCAATCTATTAGGGGTGACAACCTTCTCAGGAGGTCATTCCCTAGTAAACAAGGGGTGCCCTCTGGGGTCACAACTATGACCGGGTGTTTCAACTTATGTCGCCCAATTTTTATGTCCAAATCTGCCGTCCCCTCAACGGGAATTTCCTTCCCGTCGAAGTTCTGGAGTTGTCCAGGAAGAGAGGTGAGAGGAATACGATAATTCTCTCCCCTTCCTGCATTCAGTTCGTCAAAGGCCCTTCTGGACAGAAGGGTAGCTTGAGATCCAGTGTCCACCAGTGCCAAAATTGTACCCTGCCCCTGTACTTGTACCGGGGCATAATATCTTCCCTCCTTCTCCTCAAGGGGGCACAGATAATGTACATTTTTGGACAACTGGTGGGCTAATTTTCTGGTTTTGGACATGGCGAGAGAAGAGATTTGGGCAGAATTCTGTGGAGAGCCTTGGGAATCTGAAAGAAAAAGTTGGCAACTGGAGATCAGAGCCATTGTGGGTTCCCCTGGTTCCGGTTCTGGGCCGCCCCCCCCTTTTTGGAGGCAGTCACCAGGATGGGTTTGAACCAGGGGATTTTCTTGCTGTTGGTTCTGGGATGAGATGGTGGGCGGCGGTAGCTCAGTCTCCACATCTCCCCAGTCTGGATTTGCATCCCTAGGGACCCATTTTTCTTAGGGAGGAGTTCCCCCCTCTCTGAAAGAGAAGATCCTTTTCCCAGGATCCTCTGAGGATCCCTCTCCCTCAAATTGGAAGATCTGTACCTCCTCCTTAAACTGAGTCTGTTTGGGTCTTTTGTTTCTCCTACCCCCCTCTGCTCCTTAGGAGGCAGACTTTCCGGGGCAAGAGATTTTGTTTCCGGTTCCTGGGTTTCCAGGGGCTGTTTACAAGTGAGGAAGGAAGCTTCCTCCAAGGCTTTACACCCCCCTTCCCTTTGTGCCTCCTCCCTGGGAACCGGTGTGTTATCGGGGTGCTGCCCCCGTCATTGTTCTGGAGCACCAGGTCCAGAGTTGTGTGCGTTCTGCGCCGGCATGCCCATCTGAGGGTTCTGCTGAGCCCTCAGTATGTGACCCAGATCCCGCGCCATGTTTTGAACCTGGCGCTCTAACTGGGAAACCCGCTCAGGCTGATATGGGGCCCTGTTTTCTCCCCTGGGCTGATCCCGGGAAGGGTAGCTATCCCTTCTTTGGTAGTACCCCGGGTTGGGAAGATTTGGATACCCCTCCACCCTTGGCCTCCCCTCTCCCGGATTCGGTTGTCTGGGCTCAGGGAATTGGGGAAAGAAGGACGGATGATTTTGGGGCTGAAAGTCGGGTGGATATCTGGAAAAAAAGTTCTGCCCAGGGTTTGGTAAATTTCTGCCCTACTGTGGGAAGTTTGGAGGGAAGTTCCCTGGGTTCGGTGCTCGGTTGGATCCCCCCCCTTGGGCTGGGGGAGTCCACACATAACCCAGGATTGGACTGTTACCTTTGTAGCGAGGACTTACATAGTCAGGAGAGCGAGGGACCCCATTGGGGGGACTACCTCTTTCACTCCCTGCCTGTGACTGTCCCGAGGGATTTCTGGGCTTAGGATTATTAGGTGCAGGTAGGTTTTTAGGCCCCCCATCTCCAAATCCAAAACGGGGGTGACCTTTACCTCTGCCACCTTGGCAGCAGCAGGGGTGCTGTTGGCTTTGGGGTTTTTCTGGGCATTACTTTTGCTATCTACCGGTTTCTGCACCTCATAGATCCGGGTAGCCTGTTCAATGACCCAGTCTAAAGATCTTTTCTCGTGAAAATCCCTCACGAGCTGGGTCATTATGTATTTGGGCAAGGCATGGAAAAACGTATTAATAAATTCTCTGCTATCCGTGCGCACCCTTCTTGTGGTCTGCGCAAAAGCACGTTTCAGTTCTTGAACAAATTCTTGTGGGGCCTGATCCTCCCCACACTGCAAATTGTAGGCTGCCTTGCGAGCCTCTTGGGGATTTCTGTGAATAGAAAAATGTTTTAATATGGCAGCCCTATAGGTGGACCACCTGGAATTATTTTGGTCCTCCAGCCCTGCAAAGAAACTGGAGTACTCTGGGGAGAATGTCCACTTTACATATTGGATACAGCTTTGGCTGTCCTTCAAATGAAAAGTCTCCATCATTTGCTCATAGAGCTCCAAGTGTTCCCAAACAGAGTACTTGGCGTTCTTATGATAAGGCGTGATGACACTCCTGATTGCCTTAATCTGTTTCAATGGGTCCTTAATCAAGGCCCTTTTTGCCTTATTGGCCTTTTTGGTTCGGGTAACCCTGGTCCATTCATCTTCTGACTCAGAGGCACTGCTCCCAGAGGTTCCCGACAGATCTTCCAGGTTTTCCCGGATTCTGCAAGCCTGGGAATGGCTGGCAGAATGTGGGGACCTGGTCTCCTGTTTCCTGTGGTGCTCAGAGGAGTCTTCAGATCCCTCCTTGCGGCCAGGATTTGCTGGGGACCCCCCCCACTGACCTAACTGGGCAGAGGTTTTCAGGATGCCCTTAATGGGCCTACTCTCCTGGTGTTCCCCATCAAATTGCACTGTGCTTGGGTGCCCATACCCGGATGCCCGCCCCTCCATTCCTGGGTGGTACTGGCCTATTAGCCCCATGCTTCTGGCTGGATAGTAATCTGCCATCCCTGTGACCCTGTGCTCATGTGCGCCAGGGGACATGGGGGTGGCAGAGTCCAGGGACTGAGAGAGATCCAGGCCTCTGGTACTAGGGCTCCTGAGGTTATGCTCAGGAGTTTCCCTTTCCCAGCGAACCTGGTCTCCATCCGCCCCTGCTCCCTGTTGCAATGCAAGAGCCTGCGCCTTCAGTTCCTCAGTTAAGGCCTTACTACACTCTATCAGTCTCTCCTGCATCGCTACCTGTTGTTGGAGCCTATCATTGTGCTGGCAGAGAGCCTCATTCTCTCTCTGCGTTTCCTGATTGGTCCTGGAGCACTGGGCCAGTCTTTGCTGCAGGAGGGTTACCTCCTGAGCTGTGTCCCTATTGGCCTGCTCCTGTCTTGCCAGAGCATCCTCCACCCTCCTGGTGTGCTCTAGCAAGTCCTGGTGTTCTTTTTGGAGGTCACCCAGTCCCTGGTGGGCCAGGTGATTTTCTTCCAATTTCCTTTTTAAGTGGCAGACTTCCTGGCCTAAGGTATCCCTTTCCTGACTAAGAGCCTGCATCTGTGCCGCCAGGTCGTCCCTTTGCCTTTGGAAGGCACCAGCTTTCTGGCGCTCCTGGTCAAATTCTGCCTGGGTATCCAGGTCTTTCAAAATCAGTTTATTGCTCTCTGCCTTCTCCCTATCTAGGTGGCTTTGCAGGGTGACTACCTGCTCAGCACATGCCCTATTGAAGTCTAACTGTTGCTCCAGCTTTTTCTGGCTCTGCAGTAGGGAGTCCAAACCTTCTTGGTACTCCTTCTGCAAGGCCAGAAATCTGGTATCCTGGTCAGCCTTTTCCTGTTGCAGGATGTCCATATCCCTCTTTATTTTAATGATGTGCTGTCTACTCTCATTTTCTGACTCCTGGCTCCCCTGCAGCCTCTGCTCAGAAGAGACCAGGTCAGATTGGACCTTCTCTAACGCCATCTGTCGCTTATTCGCCAGATCTTGGCTTTCAGTACATTTATCCTGCATGTCTCCCATATATAGGTACAGGTATGCCGCTATCCTAACCATCTTGTCTTGTTCATCCTTAGCCTTCGGGGCCAAATATAGTTCACTCAGGGCCACATGTAGGGGACCCTGATCTCTCCATATATCTGACCCTGTTTCCGTGATCTGGGGTGCGATTGCTTGCAACCAGACCGTCTGGTCCTGGTGAGTCCACTCACCTCTCACAAATAACTTATGTAAGAAGTGCTCTCTGGCTATTTTCATGTCTACTAAGGTCGTCATTCTAGAGATTGGTCTCTGTCCTGACTTACAGAAATTAGTATTTTATTTTTGCAAAACAGACCTTTTCCTAAGAGCGTTCCTTTGAGGAGTGCTTTACAGCGTAACACAGCGTGGTGATCCGACCGGATATGTGTATCTGGTCAGCTGGCACGCTGTATTAATCTGCACAAATGGTAGATCTAACCCAAACGTCCGGCACGAGCCCCCAATTTGTAAGAGGATTCAATTCAACACTACAGCTAAGTCAATGCCTAGTCTGGGATACTGAATGGAAACCCTTATTGATATATCTTTATGTCCAGTTCATGCGTTCTGGATGACTACCCCTATATAACACCCCTCTCTTGGAATCCTCCTGACCCCACTGAGCCAAGAAGTAGTTCTGTTTTGCAAGTTTAAAAGGTTTATTTGATCATTTAAACAATATATATATATATCACGCTTTATAATAAATTAATAATTGGATATCACACTTAATCTGATATGATAAAGATTAACAACGGAGAATCTGGCACTAGCACACTTGTGAATAGGAACAGAAGAATAAGGTGGTAGAGAACGCTTTATATAAGTCAGATGGATGTAATGTTGAATGAAAATGCAATACAGAAAATACTCAATATGATTTCAACAAAACAATATAATCACTTTTCTCTGGCAATCCCCTCCCCCCTTTATGCAATGCAAGGAAATGGAAGGAAAGCACACAGTTCTCAGAAATGCAATCAAATGAAATTCAGTTCACCCCAGCAAGCTTAGACCACAGAAGTTGGAAACACAGGCCCAAAATGCTTTTATATGTGCTGGCAATGAAGTGAAAAATATGCTAAAATGCTTTCAATTCCCTCTAGAGGTTCAGGGTGAGTGGTATCTAGTTAATATTAGTCCAGGATCACCCTAGCAATCATTTAGGAATGATTGGCAGGTTAAACAAATTTTTTCTTTAACGGAAGGCAAGCAGCAGCAGATTTTTACACGTGGAGAAACTTGCAAATCGCGGCAAAATGTCAAATCGCGGCAGATTATTCCGAGTCCGCCGGGCGCGATTACAGAGGAACTACAAGGACTATCAATATCGTTTTGGGGTCCTAGGACAGCCTAGGATCTCAGATTCCAGATGAAAGTTACTGCAAGTCTCTAGGACAAACGGTCACGGAGATATGAGCGATTAAATAAAGGTCGTTTTTTAGATTTGAAATTTTAAAGTTCAAAAAGACAAGTGACAGCTAGCAACTAGAAAAGACAGGTGACAGCTTTGCAAATGACAGGTGACAGTTAGGAGGCAGTTCTACTTAGATTAAAATAGGATTGAATTATATTATTTTAACTAAGAGATTGGTTCTGCACAGTTCTGCTATGTACTCGCAATATATTTAGAAATAGAATGGGCCTCGCCACGGATCTGGTCAGGTTTTGGACTGGACTCCGGTTCAGCTCTCTGGTTCTGCTAACAGCAGTCTGGATCAGCTCTGTTCTGGTCTGGGTCAGCTCTCTCTCTCTCTGGATTCTGGAGACTGATGGATTTAAAGTCTGGATCTCTGGATGTGGTATGGTCCGGCAGAGCGCGTTGCAGCAAATGGAATTGAATGTCCCTATCTGTCCTGTCTGTCTGCTTTTATCTGTTTTTAAAATGGGTGTGTGTGCAGCATCACTAGACTCTACCCCTCTCCACTTGTCATTGGCCAAGCTTTCATTTCTCCCCTGATTGGGGGAGCTAAGTTGTGTCAGAGTGATGTCATTTTACAGCCTGCAGAAAGTCCACTCCTCCTGTCAACTTGCACACAACTCTAGATTTGAACCAAATACATATTTGCAGAGGTACATATTGTTTTAAAATCATATGCACCCATCATGCATTACAGGAGGTATACCCTGTCCAAATCTGCTCTTCCTGGGAGCTTGCATTCAGAAATGGCAATATTTTGCACTTTTTAACTGGTTTGCAATACCGGACATTACCCCAAATTTACACACATGTGCGCAAGGAGTATGGACATTAGTTGATGAAGTGTCAGATTTTTCACATGCACACATTTTGAGTAATATCCTCTTTTCCGCTAAAACCCCCCTGAACATACCACCGGGTCCTAACACGTCTTAAATTGTGGGCAGAAAAATCACAAGAATTATGGTGTCATTTAAATAATTTTCACATGCCCGCTCTATGAATGATCCATCTTTTTAGAGTTATGTTCTGGCCCCAAAGGGGTGTGGTTTCCCCCAGCACAAGGTTGAATTTCTGGTTTTTCCAGTTCTGCCAAGCCAGCTTGCTCTCACAGGCAGTGCCCCTCCCCTGTCCTTCCAGGAGGAAGCTCCATTTACGACTCCCGCCAATAAAACATTTGCCTGAGTCAGGACAGGGCTTTGTTCAGAGCTCCTGTATTCTGTGGGGGCTCCCCTTAATTCAATTATCAGAGAGATGGCATATCCTTAGTGTGGCCAGCAAAAGGCAGATAGGCCTGGGAACACAGCTGTGACTCAAGTTTCACTCCTGATGGGGGGTAGTTGCCAGGCAAAATTGGAATCTCTTTAAGCCAGTTCTTAGCTACATGTCATTTCTGTTCCCCAGTTTTCTGCATTCAAATAAAACTAAACATTTTTACATATGCAGCTACAATGCTGATTGAGTAGGTCACTCAGTCAATTTAAACATTTAGATTTTTAGTGTCTTTCAGTCCAAATTTACTTAAACTGCTGAAATCCACAGCTCAGCCAGTCTTGTTATAAACCTTCAAGTCACTTCAGAATATAACTTTACATTGGATCCACCTCTCAGTAAGTCTTTCTTTGGCTTGCCTTGGGTTCATTTATTCAGTTTTACACAAAAAAAAGTAAAATCTGGTGTTGTTTTAAAACGCTGGCTTTTTGATAGTGGTGAGTACTGGTACTGCACCCCTTTCTGGGATTTAAGAAAATGAATTCCCAACAGTTATGGGTTTGCTTTTGGCAATCAGCATTGCCATTCCCAATGGTTTCAGACTACTGTGTGGGTAGTCCAGTGGTGGTTTTAGGCAGTGTCCTTCTGTGCCCACAACATTGGCAAAAATGAGTGGCAGCCTATTCTTCATGCATTTCCCTGTGCATTTTTTTGGGAAGCTCTGGCCATCATGATGTTTTCCATGTCAGTACTGCACAGTTTTGAGGTAGGGCTTGGATGCGTGGATAAAAACATCCCACAGAAGAAGACAGCTGCTGCAACTACCCAGCCCCGGTGAAGCCCTGCTGCAGTCCTGAGCTATCTACCCTTCAACAACAAGAGACGGTCCAGTCCAGAGTCTTCTTCCATTGACCCTGGTGGGATCAACCAGCTCATCTTCCAAAGGCAGAGGATCCTCATCTTGGTCGAAATCGCTACACACTGCTGTAGTGGTCCGGATAGCCATCTGTAGAGCCTCTCCTGTTTTAAAGGAGTGCACCTTTTATTCACTGTCGCTGCTGCTGGCCTCATCCCTGTGTAGTGCAGCTCACTCCAGGCGTCGTCCTTCTTGTACCCACGACTGAAGCTCCACGAAGTGTGAGTCTGCAGGAAACTACCAGGAACAACTGCTGTGGCACCAGCTTCTTCAACGAATAAGGTACTGTGTCCAGCTTCGAGGAACTAGGGTGAACCCTTTTCTCCTCATTCAAGGCTTGCCCTTGTCTTCCTTCCCTCTAACTTTTGCTTCCTCTGTTGATAATATCCAAGTACTCCTAGCAACGCTGAATCTTGAACTGTCTGTGTGATCCTCGACAACAGCAACCCACCCGGTTCCACTTGACACTGGCAAAGGCCTATTGACTTTAATTTTCCTGTCAGCAAGTGTTCTCTGATTCTGTCTGCCTTGACAAAAGTATTGCCTATGATTTTTGCCCCCAACATTTGCTAACTCAGGTGCTAAGTGTGGTTTTACCCCGGTAACATTTCTTTCCGTGGATATGCGTATCTTTAGTAAGACTGAACTGTCATAAAGTGATCGCATATCTATTCCCGGTAATGTCTTTTGTTTCACATCACCGGATCGTCTAATCATAAGGTACTTACCTTGAGTTGTCCTGTACAAAGAGAATTGGTTGTGTGTAGCATATTTTTCGTGTGATTTTAGTTTAATAGAAGTGAAGTGTTTTACCAACAGATGGTTTAGAAATAAATGTACTTTTACTTTTGAACCAAAAACCTCGAGTCAGTGTTTGCTTGAGTCATAGTAACTGTGGTCCTGTGTGTAATTTCTACTACTGCTGATTTGCTCTCGAGATAAGTCTGGCTGCTCCGCTACTGCTACCACTTTAACAGTGTAGTACAGGCTTGTACCAAAGGTGAACTTGTATTACCACTTGTAGTCTTAATTGTGTGTAGTGGTCCCTAGGAACACTGCACAGGATTCTGCCTAACAGTGTCAGTCTTTACTGTAGCCACCATGAGTTTCTTACACAGGGACCTGACAATTTGCGCAAGACCCGGCATATTCTTAATGCCCCGGCGGTGGCAAGAGAGGGGGGCCTGCTCCTCACCCTGGATGCCAAAAAGGCTTTTGATCGGGTGAGTTGGGCCTTCCTGGGGGCTAGCGGGTGGTTCTCTCGGCTATTGGGATGGGCCTGAGATGGATGGGGTGGATTGCAGCTCTGTACTTGAAACCGATGGCCAGGGTTGTGGTAAATGGGTGTTAATCGCTGGGTTTCCCACTGCAAAGGGGCAGGCGACAGGGTTGTCCACTTTCCCAACTACTGTGCATGCTTCTCATGGTGTCATGGAACCCTGGGCTATAGGAGTGAGAAATGATCCAGGAATATCAGGCGTCTCAATAGGGGGGGATGGAATGGAAGCTCAGTCTTTCTGCTGATGATGCCCTATTTTTTACATTACCAATCCTAGACAGTCGGTGTCTTGCCTGCTGGAGAGCTTAGCACGCTATGTGGAGTTATCTAGCTTCAAAGTTAGCCTGGAGAAATCGGTGGCCTTTACGGCCGGAGGATTATCAGCTGCAGAAAGGGACTACATGGGGCGTTGCCGTTTCAAGAACAGGGGGGACGGTTTAGATAGCTGGGGATACAGGTTTCGCGCAATTATGGGGATCGGTTCACAGACAATTACTTACCGCTTTGGTCAGCGGTGCAAAATAACCTCTGCAGATGGGCTCGCCTAACACTCTCTTGGATGGTGCGCCGGAACGGCATTAAGATGGTGGTTCTAACCAAATTTTAGTTTTTATTCCAAATGCTGCCAGTGGTGGTTCTGTTGGCATTCCTAGATGCAGTGAAAGACGCCCTGTTGATATTCCTTTGGGTGGGGGCCAAGCACAGGGTCGCCTGCAAAACATTGATTCTTCTGAAGGCGGAGGAAGGGTGGGAGGGGAGGGGGCGGTTGGATTCCCGGACTTGAGAACTTACTACAAGGCCACACAACTCTTGAGTACTGGTTGACCACCTGGACCCCTCAGTCCAGAAAGCAGAGGGTGCATATGGACGACGCAATACTGGCTCCAGACTTGTTAGGGGAATGGTTGTGGGTTCCCAATCCCTAGATACCAAAGAGTGGTTCAACACTGTTCTGGAAGTTTCATGGTCCCTTTCGAGGGAAGGTGGGAATACACAATGGCTTTCCAGGTGGCCGTCTCCCTTGAGCTGCATCTGGGCCCCTCCACCCCGCTGAGGGATGGCTTGGCAGAGCCAATTTTGTTCCAACTCTGGTATGAGGCAAGATTGAGCAGGGCTGGCCAAAGGTGGGATGATTGGAACTTTCCCCTGGACAAGTTGGAGTAGTGTCAGTGCATTGTTAAGTTGCTCACCGTAGTGACTAGAGTACTCGTAGTCCTTAGTCACCTTTCCTCCATCCTTGTGGGCATCCCCCAACATGGGGATGGTACCGGAAGCTTTGGCAGTGAAAAATTGAGCTTCCCCTTTAAATTTAGCCAAGGGTCGCGAAGGGGCTGCCCTGGGTGTCGGAACAGCCTCCGGCTTCTCATATACTGAATACTTAAGATCAAGCCGGGAAAGGTGGGTGGGACGTATGGAGGAAAGGGGACTAAGGACTAGGAGCACTCTAGTCACTACGGTTAGTAAAGGTAATTACTCATACGTCCCGTTCCCTTTCCTCCATCCTTGTGGGTGATTCCACCTAACAATACCATAGGGCAGAGCTGTGATAGCCTGCCTCATATCTAGGACAAAGCAAAAAAGGTTCTTCAGGACCACCTGACCGAACTCTACATCCCACCTGGAGCTGGTATCCAGGGAATAGTGCTTACAGAACGCTGACGGAGTGGCCCAAGTAGCCGCCCTGCTGATGACATCCCAAGAAGCATGTCGCTAACAGAACATGGAATGGACCTCGCCTATGGTCCTAGCCACCTCTGCGACATTAAAAAACAAAGTAGTGACTATTATTAAAATCGATTACCCTCCATGTGCTGTAGCAACCAACCAAAATGCAAAAACGCTCAAAAACGTCCTAGAGTCCTGCGTAGCCAATGTGCAGCGTCTACTTGAAGGTGATTTCAACGCCAACATTGGTAATAGAGAGATGTCATTTGAGGTAGTAGAAGGTTCATCATCGGTTAAGTCGAATTTGAGAGATCGTCAAACTGTGGCCTGGGCACAAATGCTCAATGCGTATGCGCGGACTCTACTCAATGGAAATTGCAAAAGCGATGCGTTAAAAGCACCAACGCGAATAAGTGATAAAAGTTCTTCTACGCTGGACTATGTATTTGCCAATCCTGCAGCAATGAGTCTAATAATAGACATGGGAATAGTCATACTTGAGGAAAGTCATCATCTCCCACTATGTCCAGCTATTGAACTAGGAAGCAGCAATAGTGAAATGACTGAATATGATGAAAAATGTTGACATTTGTGTCTATAATAGCATGAATTGCATTCAATGGAATCCCAAAAAATTGGAAAATGCAAACATATTAGTAGCTACCCTAGTGCCAAAATGTATCGACAAACATATAAATGGAATACAAAATGGTCAGATGACCATTATAGACAATGTCTCAGAGCTTACCAACTAGATAACAAATCTGACTAAACAACGTAGAACCCTTAATGATGGGTAGAACCCCCATGAATGATGGAATAACACATGCAAAAGGAACATGAGATTTGATTACAAAATACAGAATGCGAAAAAACAATACGGAACCAAATCTCCATAATTGTGAAGACTGTCCATAAAAACAAAAGAGACTGGGAAATAAAGAGATCTATTAAAATAGCTAGAAAATCATACAGCAATTGGTTAAAAAACTACAATATCTCATGCGAGCGAGATATCTGGAATCAGCTAGCACTACACATCCGCAGTGGTAACACTAATGGAGTGTGGGCAGTAATAAGAAGCACTGCTAAATGGGCTCTTCCCATACAAAGTGTAACTGAGAGTGCATGAGCTGATCATATTGGGAAAACCTTGAATTGCCAACTCCCGCCAGATGCAGAAATCCAAATCCATAAAATGATCTGGGAGTGCAAAGCTACAGTTGACGACCTAATAGCCATCATTACTAAACTTAAAATCTCCCGGGCTACAGGCCCTGATGGCACTTGCAATTGTCTAATTAAGAAATCCCTGCATTTATGGGCACAGGCCTTACGTCTCCAGTTTGTTGAAATAGGGAAAAGTGGTATAATTCCACCCTCATGGAGAGCGAGCCACATCCTGCTGATATATAAGAAGGGGTGTTGGACTGATCCGGCCCACTACAGGATGTTGGCTATGCTTGAAATTCCAGGAAATTATTTGCTAAGACAATCCAGAGTGAGCTTACGGAATGGATTGCTGCTAATAAGATACTTCCACCAAATCAAATAGGATTTCGATCTAATTCCAACACCACCCATAACCTATTGATATTAGTATCTGCAGTTGAATACATGAACCAAATAAAAAAGTCAACTATACATGGAGCATATATCGACTTCAGTGCAGCGTTCGATACCGTATTGCGGAATAGGCTGTGGTCTAAGTTAATGGATTGGGGCATCCCGGGTGGACTATTATATACAATAACCCTGCTTTACCATGATACCTCTGTTAAAATAAGATTAAATGTTGAGGGCAAACTCTCTCAATCTCTGCCGACGGGCAGAGGTGTTGAACAGGGCTGCATTCTGGCAGCAACCCTGTTTAACCTATACTCTGTCAGAAGCCTTCTCGAATTCCAGCAGTTGTCCGGTAAATTAATAGTTACTCACCGTAATGACTAACATACTCTTAGTCCATAGTCCCCTTTTCTCCATAATGCATGGGCGCCCCTCGCTAGGGACCGGACACAGAACCTTTTTTCACCCGAAAAAACCTTATTCCTCTTTAAATTTAGAGACGCACTCCCCTAACTCCACCCACCGGCGCCACTCCTCAGTCCCCACTCAAGCGTCGACAATATTTGACATGGACTAATGACACCAGTATTATTAGGGGGGGAAGGATGGTGAGACGTATGGAGGAAAGGGGACTATGAACTAAGAGTATGCTAGTCACTACGGTGAGTAGCTATTACTCTTACATCCCGTCTCCTTTCCTCCATACTGCATGGGCAATTACAACTGAATGTAGCCCCAGGGTGGAGAGGAGACCCTCCTTAAGAAAACAGATTCCTTAGAACTGCCTGTCCGAAAGCTGCATCTGACTTAGAGCCGGCGTACAAACAGTAGTGCTTACAGAAAGCCGAAGGGGTGGCCCAGGTGGCCGCTCTGCTGACGACCTGCCAGAGCACCTGCCGCTGGAATGCGATGGCCATGGCCTAGGCTCTGACCGCGTGGGCATGCATGTTAGTTGGAAGCGGTTTGTGCTGCCCCGCATAGGCCTTGACCCACGGAAGGTGACAGACCGAGCGTCCCACTTGTGGAAGCCTTCGGTCCAATCCAGATAAAATTTCAGAGCGCATCTGACATTTGGACAGTGCAATACCCTCTGAGTATAGTCTTTAGGGTCAGCAAAAACGTAGGTAAGACTATCTCCTCGTTTAGATGGAAAGCAGAGGCTACCTTCGATAGGAACGTGGGTTGTCTTCTCAGGACCACCTTATCCTTGTGAAAAGTAGTTTAGGGTTCTGAAGCCACCAATGCCTGGATCTCACTGACTCTGAGCAGAAGTGAGGCCCACCAATAGAGCTGTTTTAATGGTGACCAACCTGATGTCCGCGGACGCCATTGGTTCGAAGGGTTTGTGCGCCAAGGTACCCAATACTACATTGAGGTCCCACACGTCGTGTGGTCTTATGATTGGCGGGAAGAGCCTGGCGAGGCCCCCCAAATGTCGCTCGACCACAGGGTTGGAAGAGAAGACCTCCTCCTTTGAATTTCTGTAGGCCCCTATGTCTGCCAAATAGGTGCAAGATATATCCACCTGCACGCCTGAGTGAGCAAGGTGTGCAGAGAATGAGAGCACATCATCCAACATGCACATAAGGGGGTTGATCTCTTTAGAGTCCACTCAGTGACAGAACCTAGTCCATTTACTCTTGTACTGGCTCCAAGTAGCCTTGCTCCTAGCGCCCTGAATAATTTCTAGGTTAGCTTGTGATAGACCCACATGTTTCAGCGTGACCTGCTCAGGAACCACGCTGCAAGGGCTAATTTCAGTGGAGCAGGGTGGATGACCCAGGCCCCCTGCTGGGCCAGATGATGAGCTGGGCCCATCGGCAGGTGAATGGGAGGCCTATCTGAGAGGTCTTGCCTGTCACCACGGAGCTATCAGAATGATGCTGAGGTGACACGATTCATTTATCTTGCAGATCACCCGGTGGACTAGGAGTGTGGGAGGGAAGGCGTATGCTGTCATGCCGTTCCACTGCATCTAGAATGCAGGATGCAAACTGCTGCCACTTCTTGTTGTCCCAGGAGGCAAAGAGATCCACCTGAGGATGCCCCATCTGCTGGAGAGCTCCAGCAGCACCTGATCATTCAGTTGCCACTCGTAATTAAAGGTTGATGGCCGTTAGGTAGATGTCGTTCTCTAGGGCCCATTCCCACATGCTGATCGCTAGGCTGCACAGTGGAGGGGACCTGGTACCCCCCCTGCTTGTTAACATGCTGGTGGAGTTGTCGGTCGGTCTGAATGAGGACGACCTTGCCCCCAATGAGTGGAAGGAAAGCTTTGAGAGCTAGCCAGATGGCTTTCAGCTCCAGCCAGTTGATATGAGACTCATGCTCCTGCAGGGACCAGACTCCATGGACACTGTGGTTGTCCAGAGTGGCCCCCCTAGCCTTCCGGGAAGGAAACCGTGGTGATGGTGACTTGCAGGCCAGATGCCGGAAGGGCTTGCCCGTCCGCAGGTTGCAGTCCCTGGAACACCATGTGAGGTCTGGGTGGAGAGAAGGAGGAATGCTGACCAGCTCCGCTTGGGAGCCCCACTCCTGATTCCATGAAGCTGTGAAGTGCAGCTGTAATCTCCTCATCTTGAGTCTCATGTGGAGTATGGCCAGTAGGACCGCTGCCATGATACCCAATAGATGTTGGTACCACCAGGCCGAGGTCACTTCTCGGGTGAGGAAGGGAGTAGTGGCCCTCTTGATGGCTGTGATCTTGTCCTGCCAGGGGAAAACACTCACGGAACTTGTGTCCCATATGAGACCCAGAAAGGTCAGTCTCTGCGTAGGCTGCAGCTGAGACTTCTTGAGGTTGATCGAAAACCCCAGCTTGTGGAGTGTAATCATAAGGGCAGAGGAAGTGTGGTGATCCGCCTCCAGAGATCTCACCGGGTAGACGTGTTGGCCCTGTGCCCTGAGGAGGGCTGCCACTGCATTGATGAGCCTGGTAAATACCCTGGGGGCTGAATTGAGGCCAAAGGGTAGCACATTGTATTGGAAATGGCAGCCCAAGACCCCGAATCACAGGAAGGATCGATGTGGCTGCTAAATCGGGACGTGTAGATAAGCATCCTTCAGATCCATGGAGCACATCCAGTTTCCCCTGCACAATGTCTCTGCAATGAGTGCTGGTGTAACCATTTTGATTTTTGAAGCGGGAAGGAGAGGTTGAGGGTCGAGAGGTTCAACACAACTCTCAGGCCAGCCTGGTTCTTCTTTTGTATGGCGAAAATCCTGGAGTAGAAGCCCAATCCTCGCTGGGAGGCTGGGACTTCTTCCACTGCCTGGCTCTCGACGAGTGACCGAATTTCCACCAACAGAGTTGCTGTCCCAATCTGTGGGAGTGGAGGAGGGAGGAGAGGGAGGGAGGGAGGGATTGGTAAGCGGTACCCTGTGGATACTACAGAGACGATACAGGGGTCTGCGAACTTCTGGCGCCAAAACAGAGCGTGAAGGGCAAGTCTGCACCCCACCGGAGACACGTGGACCCAAAGGGACACATCATGCCTTTTTTTCCTCTGAGGCTGCTACTGAGGACGGGGACTGAAAAAAGCCCTTACTCCCCCCCCTGTTTTGTTGCTTGCGCCGGTGCTGACTCAGAGAACCTCCGTTCTTGGAAGCGGCAGAACCCATCGAACGCCCACCCCTTGTCGTAGCGTTGATGTGATTGGGTGTATGCCTTGGGCGTGGCCCTTATAAGGATAAAGACTTTGCCGTTTGCAAACTGTTTTTCTTTTTATCTAGCTCCTCATCGGTGGTGGAGTGAAAGGTTGCCACCCTCGAATGGAAGGTCCAATATGTGTTCCTGGATGTCTGGGTTAAATGTAGTAGCCCAAAGCCAGGCAGTCCTTTTCATGTCCGTGGCGATTCATATGACCTGGCCAGAGGTGTTAATGTGGGCCACGGTGGATTCCATGATGTCTTGCGCCACCATTTTAGCCTCTGCCAGACCCGTCTTGAAATGTGACTGGCTCTGCACCGGAAGTTCTGGAAGGAAGTCGGCTATTTCCCACCAAAGCCTCTGGTTAACGGCTACCAGTATGGCATCCGTGTTGGATTGACGAAGATGCAGCGAAGCGTTGGAATAAAGCTTTGTCCCGTACGCCTCCAAGATCTTCTCCTCCTTGCAGCGCCAAGGACGGGGTGGCCAAGGACGACTGAGGCTTTGAGTAGGGTGACGTTGCAGCAATCACAGAAGAGTGCGGTTGAGGATGGACCGGAAGCAAGAGTGGATTCCCCTCCATTTGCTTATACTTGGCGTCCAGGCGCTGACAGGCTGGGCCGAGTGGGGTTTGAGCCACCCCTTTTTGGCCAAGGTGACAACATCGGGATCCCCGGTCTAGCTATGGGAGTGTAGAGTGAGGACCTCGGCAAGTACCCCCACCTCTGGTTGTTCGACTTCGGGCTGAGGAAGGCCCAAGTACTCTGCCAGACCTGCAACTCTTTCGTGGAAGGTATTGGCTGATGATCGTGTGTCAGGGTCTTCTTCCTCATCTGTGTCCACCAAGGCGTCTGGCTGGTCCGGAGTGGGTGGAAGAGTGCTGGGTGCGGAGGGGCTGCACTGGGGCCTGCAGTGCTGGAGCCTTAGAAGGAATGACTACAGGCAGAGGGGCCGGAGGGAGCATGTCCCTGATCACATCGCTAAGGCTGGCCCCCATCTGAGGAGATCTCATGAGAGTGAGGAACTTTTCAAAGAACCTGTCCTCGCAGGCCGGTGGGGTGGAAGGTGATATTGACGGGGTAACGGGCGGCTGCTGGGGCCGGTGCGCACTCTGTCTAGTTGTTTGCGGGGCATACCTGCCCTGCGATGCTGATGGATAAGCTGTAGGCCATGAACCTGGTTGACACCAGGCCCACCTTGTAACTTGTTCTCCCCCCTGCTCCGTTCCTTGGGGTGGTATCGGACGAGCGGCCATCTTGACTGATGCAGCGGCCATCTTGCCGAGCTGCGTGCCACATGCCGAAGTCGTGGTGCTTGGCTCACTGGGTCCTGCCTCCACCAGGACTATTGGCGTTGGAGCATGAGACCTACCCTGCACCTCAGGCTGAGGCCTGGTAGGCGTGTCGCCCTCGGCAGTATCGCCGGCAATGCTGCATGCAGGCGCCCCCTCAGACATTTTGCCGGTACAAGGGCATAGTAACTCGGGTGTATACCTGGTTAAAGTATCTTGCGGTCCCTCAGCACTGCCTGCGGAAGGATCTAGAGACCACTCGGCCTTGAGGCGGGTAGCTGGACTAGCCTCAGTACCGGTGCTGGTATGAGAACCCAATAGGTTCCTCCCGCCCGGGCATTTCCTTGGGAAGGAGTCGCCATTGCGGGGTGCGCTGGAAAAGAGCGGCCCTCCCTTGGGCCATGACTTATGTCTGACGAAGTCCTTCAAGTGCTCTGGCGGCGACTTCTCGAAGAGCTCCCTCCCTCCATCTAGCTGGTCTATTCTTCAGAGCACGTGGTGAAAGTGCGTTGCACTAGGTACAACCCTCCCAGCCCTGGTCGGGGCCAAGACAGCAGAGGCAAAGAGCATGGGGATCAGATGTAGGGAAGAGCCCCTCGTAGGCTGGACACCTGCTGAAGCCCGCTGAAGTCAACATGTGCCAGGGAGGAGCGTGGCACCAGAGGACCGAGTACCTGATTGATAAAAGAAGACAAAAAAGACAGAAGAAAGTATCCGGGGAAGAGCGCGTGCTATTACATGGCCGAAGCCAAACCTGGGAATGCTGGTGAAATCACCCCGTTCCCGTCGACGCAGAAAAGGGGACTGAGGAGTGGCGTCTGTGAGCAGAGTCAGGGGAGTGCATGCTCCCAGGGCCGCGCCTCTAAATTTAAAGGGGAAGAAGGTTTTTTCTGTTGAAAAAGGTTCTGTCTCTTGTCCCTAGAGTGGGACGCCCATGCAGTATGGACGAAAGGGGACGGGACGTAAGAGTAAGATAGGCAATCAGTATATTAACTGGCTAGGCTATGCAGACAATCTGCTCCTTTTAGATCAAACAGACTGGACTGCAGAACTTGCTGACTGCCTTGATAAGTATGCAAAGAAAAATGGACTTAATGTCAGCATATCAAAATCCCAAACTATGTCCTTTAGAGGTACACGACGGCAGGTTGGGCCAAAGTTCCAGTGGAAATACGACTCTCAGTTGGCAGAAGAGGTAAAACAATATAAATACCTGGGGTTAATAGTTGATGAAAAATTAACTTGAAAAATCCACTGGAACACCTAAATATAATGCATGAAAATCATCAATGCAATAAGTGCATTTATTAGTGGTAATGGTGGAATCTCCATACAAACAGTATTGCTACTATACACTGCGAAAGTCTTATGTACGAGGTGGAAGTATGGGGCCACAATTTGATAGGCGAAATCAACCGCTTTGAAGCAAAAATGCTAAGAATACTGTTTCGGGTGCCTATGAGTCTGCCTGTTGAATTCCTATGCTTGGAATTTAACATTAAGAACATAACAGCAGTATACATGACGAAAGTATGCCTCTGGTATGAAAAGCTACTGTTGCTCAACAACGACACGATTATGGTTAGCGATTTGAAAGAATACACACTAATAGAAGAATTTGCACACCTGGGCACTATTGCCAAAATCTGGAAGATTCACATGAGGTAGCTTAAAGACTTCAAAAGAGAACAAAAAGGTAGATAAAATTAGTGCATGTAAACAAGGGACGAAAACAGAAAATTAAGATATTTAGTTATGAATCGGATATAATACAACTAGCTATTAGCAGAAATAGTGGGCAATTCATATCCTATATAAAGTCCTTTGACTTTCTACCAAAGTATGTAAAGGCTTACCCTAGTAGTTGGGTAGCCAGACAATACCTACTCATGAAATTTAACAGATGTGCTGTGCTGGACTCCAATGGTTACCAGTTGAACTTAAGTCGAGAGTCAAGGCTATGTAGATTATGTGGTAACAATATAGTCAAAAGTGTGGAACAACTACTGAGTGTGAATGCTTGCACTCCGTAAGAGCAAAACTGATTAAATCTTAACAAGTGTGACCCAAATG
Organism: Ambystoma mexicanum; assembly: GCF_040938575.1. Classification (NCBI taxonomy): domain Eukaryota; kingdom Metazoa; phylum Chordata; class Amphibia; order Caudata; family Ambystomatidae; genus Ambystoma; species Ambystoma mexicanum. The sequence continues at coordinate 943,578,558 of NC_090939.1, forward strand.
AGACAGTGAATCTGTGGATGAAATTTATGGAAGGAAATGATAATAACTTTATGTACTTCCAAGTTACATTTTTTACACAATACTTGGCGATATTAGAAGAACTGTCAAGAGACATATTATTCTGAAGTCTTAAAATGTGTTTTTAAACTGTCAAATGGATGAATTAATGTATTTTACATTACAAAAGTGTACTTCTAGGTTTTGTGTCATATATTTTAAATGGAAATTATTGTTTGCTGAAAGGTAACGTTATAGACGGATTGTGTTTAACAATAATGTACCTGTAATGATTTACATTTTATGGATGTAAATAGACAAAACCAATTGGGCTAAAAGTATATTAAACTAAATAAATAAATAAAGGTTCTCCAGAAACACCTGACCAAACTGTGCATCCCGCCTGGAGCTGGTATCCTAGTGCTTACAGAACGCCGGCGGAGTGGCCCAGGTAGCCGCCCTGCTGATGATATCCCCAGAAGCATGTCTCTGAAACGCGACGGGCCTGGCCTTAACTTTGACCAAATTGGCATGAATCCCCTGAGGAACCGGTTTGCCCATGGCTGTATACGCCTCTGAAATGGCCTGGACCATCCACTGTGCGAAAGAAGCTTTGGAAGCCCGGGTGCCGGGAGACGTTCCCCCAAACGTGACAAACAATGCCTCAGACTTCCTGAAAGATTTTGCCTGTGAAACACAGTGAAGGGCTTGAATGAAGGCAGAGCCTGCAGCTCGCTGACCCTGCACGCCTAAGTGAGCGCCACCAGCAACACAGTCTTTAGTGTCCCAAGCCTGAAGTCCACCAAGGCCATCAGCTCAAACGGCCTGCGCTGCAAGGCCGCAAGAACCACGTTGAGGTCCCAGACCAGATGAGGCCTGTGCACCGGAGGAAAAAGCCTGGACAACCCCTTGAGGTGGGCCTTAACCACCAGGTTGGTGGCTGAGAAAACGTGCTCTGGGGAATTCTTGTAGGCCCCAATGGCCGCAAGATAGGTGAGGCAGTTGTGGACCGGAATGCCGGAATGAGACAGATGTGCGGAAAAGGTCAGCATGTCGTCCAGGGAACAGGTAAGGGGGTCAAGCACCTTGCCGCTAGCCAAGTGGCAGAATCTCGTACACTTGCTCTTGTACTGGGCCCGCAGGGGAGGGCCTTCTGAATGATGTCCCAGTTGTCCTCAGAACTGAGCATGGTGGCGTTTCAGCTGGTCAGGAACGAGGTCACTACGGCCAGGCTGGCCGGTCCAGGTACTCCACCACCCCGCCCTGCTGCATCAGGAAGTCTTAGTTACTTACCTGTAGCTGTATTTCTTCAGCATTGGTATCTTTCATAGATTCACATGCTTGAATATTCCCCGAAGTCAAACTGGGAATCCGCTGTGATGAAAATGAATTATTAAAATGTTTCAATATACATCCCTTCTCCCCTAGAGAATGCATGTAGATACTCAATTGTGGCTTATGAGCCACTCCATTGTGTAGTCCCTCCATCTCACTTTGGTCCTTTATGGCCCCCACCAATGCAGTGGCTGGGCTTAAGCTCTGCCCCAGGCAGTCATCTTCAGATTTTGAACCGTAGGAACTACAGTATGATGGGTGCTGAGCATAGGAGCAGCCTCTCAAGGGAGGTGGGTGGGTGCATGTGAATCTATGAAAGATACCAAGGCTGGAGAAATACAGCTACAGGTAAGTAACAAGACGTCTCCAGCATTGGATCTTTCATAGATTCAGATGCTTGAATAGAATACCAAGCAGTTAAAACATGCCACCATAATATATAAGCATAGATGCAGAAAATAATATTTCTGACAAACCTTTACCATGCGGCAACACAAAGGTTACATACTCAGGGAAAGGCAGGAAAATAGGCTGGTTCTACCTTATGCAAAGAGGTGGCACAGCACTGAATACAAGGCTTGTAATTCACTGATCCTCTTGGCCGAAGTCATGGCTATCAGAAAGCCGTTTTCCAAGATAAGAATTTCATTTCACATCTGTGAATGGGTTTGAAAGGGGGTTCCATGAGAGCCGTTAGCAGAGTATTCAGGCTCCAGGAAGGAACTGATGAGGGCGTAGGAGGATAAGTACGCATCAACCCTTTCAGGAAGATTTTGATGGCCGGAAGAGAGAGTAATGGCTGCGCTTCTGGAGTCGTCAGTATGCTGATATGGCTGACAGGTGAACTTTGATGGAGGATAGGGAGAGACCCGATTTAGCCAAATGTAATAAGTAAGGTAGTATTCTGCTCTACCGAAGCTGTAAGTGGGTTAATCGTAGATGTTTCACACCACTTAGAGAAGCGGGTCAAATTCCGCACGTAGGTGATCCTTGTTGAGGGGGCTCTAGAGGCCCTGATTATGTCCCAGCAGTCCGCCAGAAGGTTCAAGTTCATGAGTTTGCACTGCTCAGGAACCAGGCCTGGAGGGAGAGGCTCCCTGGATCGTGGTGGAGGACTTTGTGGTTCTGCTTTTGATTGATTGATTGATTGATTGATTGATATTTTATTTCTATCGCGCTCGTACACAAGTGTTTCAGAGCGCGACAAAGCAAGGGAGGGGAACGGGGGAGAACAAAACAGCGATCTTACTAGGCCCAGTGACATTGAGAACGTGCATGGGAGAGGGGAAAAGTGCATGGAAGTGGGAGAGGTGGAAAGTGCGAAGCGGAGGAGAATCAGATAAATAACAAATAATAAAGGCAACAAACAGTGGTAATGCAGCCAGCAATTTGCAAGTGCTAGGTTTAAGGCACCAGACAGGGTAGGTCTGATAAGCGCAGGAAGAAAAAGGGGGGGGGGGCTGAATGGGTACAGATACAGACCCCAGTGCAAGGGGTGGCCCAGAGGCAGTGCGGGAGGGTGGCAGGATAAGCAGGTACCTGGGCCCAAAGGACAGAGGGTGGCCAGGTGCATGGTGCCAAGAGAGAACAGATCAGCAGGGGAGAGGGGGAGCGAAGGCAGAAGAAAAGAGGAAGGTCTCGAGGTGCTTCCGGAACCGGAGATGGTTCTCCTCAAGTTTTAGAGTGGCAGGGAGGCTGTTTCAGAGGGAGGCCCCAGCCGAAGACAGAGATCTACCCCCAAGCTCGTTTCTTAGACAAACGACTGACCCTGAGGGAGTTGGAGGTAGAGGAGCGAAGAGCTCGAGAGGGGAGTTATTTGTGGAGGGATAGCTGAAGGTATTTTGGACCTAGGCCCCATAAAGCCTTGTGGACAATGCAGAGGGTTTTGAATTTAATCCTTGCATCCACTGGGAGCCAGTGGAGAGATTTCAGAGCTGGAGAGATACGATCCCAGGGCTTGAGGCCAAGGACAAGTCTCGCATTCCTGTTCTGGATTAGTTGCAGAGGGGGGAGAGTAGAGGCAGGTAGATTTAGAAAGAGGCTGTTACAATAGTCCAAGCTAGAGAGAACCAGAGCTTGGGATACCATGAGCTTCTGGGGGAAGGAGAGGAAAGGCAGAGTACCTCTGAGGAGGTGCAGTCGGAAGTTTGACTTTTTAGAGACCTCAGAGATGTAGGCAGAGAAGGAAAGGGAGGAGTCAAAGATGACCCCAAGGATCTTAGCCTCGTAGGTGGGGGTAGGAGGAGGGCCAAGGGAGGCCTGCCAGAGAGTGAGGGGAAAGGATGGTGAAGGTGTGCCGATGAGGATGATCTCCGTCTTGTGGCATTCAGACAAAGATCATTGGCGGCACACCAATCTTAAATGGCAGTTAGGCAATCAGAGATGAGAGAAGGAGAGGAGGTGGCAGAGGGCAGCCTGAAAATGAGTTGAGTGTCGTCAGCGTAGCACTGGAAATTTGAGCAGAAAATGGCAATGCAGTGGGCGAGAGTTGCCAGCTATTGGTTGAAAAGCCAGGGCGAGAGGTTAGAGTTAAGAGGTATTGATGTGCCTGGAGGCGAATTGGAGGCCACCGGGATAGATGCTGCAGAGTCGGATACCAGATCTGTCGCGCCCAGTCCGGCGCTATTAGAATCATGGAGCAATCCTGGCTACGAGTGGAATGGGGGGAAATGCATAAAGGAGCTTCCCTGTCCAGTCCACCGAGAATGCATCTCCTACTGACTCATGTTCCGGGTACCTTGAGGCGAATGCTCGACATTTTCTGTTGACTCTGGTGGCAAAGAGGTCGATCTGTGGATGGCCCCATACAGAGAAAATCCGTTGAACTTCCTTTTCGTCTAATTTCCATTTGTGGGATGACGCATACTCCCTGCTCAGTTTGTCCGCTAAGGCATTGTCAGAAGTTCCGTCCTGATCTGGACTTTGTGGTGCAAGGCCCATGACCATAGTAGTTGAGCTTCTTGTGATAAGATTTGACTTCGTGCCTCCTTGCTTGTTTGTGTAGTGTATGGAGGTTGTATTGTCTGTCTGGATGGTCAAGACTTGACCCGCCACCACAGGAAGGAAAGCTTTTAGAGCCCATCGTATCGTCCTGAGCTCTAGGACGTTGATGTGGAGCTGTGATTCTTGGTCTGACCAAGCCCCTTTTGTCTGAAGGTCCGTTAAATGTGCTCTCCATCCCGAAAGGGACGCATCAGTCCTTTAGAGAAGAGCGGATGTTGGTGCCTGGAATGGCATCCCTTGGAGCAGATTCCATGGAGTGTTCCACATTCGAAGTGCCTTGTGTGCTGCCATCGGTATCTGGACCGAATCTTCCCATGGCCCCGTGGCTTGTTTCCATTGGTGGTCCAGGGCCTCCTGGATTGGTCTCATGCGAAGTCTGCAATTTGGTATGAGAAATATACATGAGGACATCATGCCCAGGAGGGATTTGAAAGAGCGTACCATGGTCGTCTCTTTTTCTAGGAACATGTCGTCGAGCGGAGGATAGCTGTTACTCTGGCCGCCGTTGGTCTTACCCTGGGAATGGTGGTGTTGAACTCGGCCCCCAGAAAATGAACCGTCTTGCTGGGTACTGGGCAGGATTTGATGTTTATCGAAAAACCCAATCCTTTTAGGATTTTTATTGTTTTCGACAATGCCGATTGAGCTTGACTGAAGGAGCTTGCCCTTATCAACCAGTCCGAATATGCAAAGACCTCCGTTCCCAACCTTCTGAGGTTCGCTGCTATGGGTGCCAGACATTAGCCCCAACGGGAGTACCCGGAATTGGAAATGTAGGTCTCTTATAGCGAACCTGAGGAACTGTCTGTGGGCAGGATGAATTGGAATGCGGAAGTATGCGTCTTCTTAGTCCAGAGTGGCTGGGAAATCATTTCTGTTCAGCCACTGTAAGACGCCTTGCAGGGATATCATTTTGAATTTGATGCGTTTGATGTATTTGTTGAGTGCACTTAAGTCCAATATGGGCCTCCATTGACCGTTTTTCTTTTTGATTAGAAAGAAACGGGAGTAGAAACCTTTTCCTTTCCGAGAATATGGAACTGGCCCTATAGCTACTTTGTGCAGTAACTTTTTAATTTCTGCCATGACGTTCCCCAGCATGTGAACTTTGAGAGGAGTGGGGGCAAGGGATGGAGGATGGTCTAGGAATTCTATGGTGTGACCCCTGCAGACCACCTGTAATACCCACTTGTCCGATGTTATCGAATTCCAGCATTGAAAAAATTGGCTTACCCTTCCCCCCACATGTGTTCGGCATAGAGTGGGAAGAATCGAATGGTCACTTCTGTTTGTTCTGGGCTTTACCATGGGAAGAGCCGCGCCTTCCTCTCTGGGAATACCTGTTGGCGGATTACTATCTGTTGCCTTGGAATGTGTTACCTTTTGACTTTTCACCATAGGAGGAACGTGTATATCCTCTGTCTTTTGACGCTGCACCTCGAAAGGACCGAAAGGACATGCAGTCTTTATATTTATCCTTCAAGGAACTGATGGCTCGAGCCGTATCCGTGTCCATTTTAATTCCTTTAAGGTGGTCATCTATCTTCTTGCCAAATAAGTCTTGCCCGTCGAAGGGCATGTCCAAAATGTGTGCCTGAACCTCAGGTCTGAAATTTGTGGCCTTCATCCATGCCCGTCTCCTTAGCACTGTGCCGTGTGCCATTTGTCTGAAACAGACACATTGACAGCCGCGTCGATAATGTGGTCTGAAGTGGCTTCTCCGTCTGCAATGATGGACCTGGCTTCTTCCTGTAAATCTGTTGGTAGGTGTTTGGTCAGCTGGGACATGCAAAGCCATAGCTCACGGTCAAACCTGGCTATCATGGCTAATGCGTTGCCCACTCTGATCGTGAGAGATGCGGAGGAAGACACCTTTCTACCCATGGCTTCCAGCTTACGACCTTCCTTGTCTGGCGGTGCGGACAGTGGTGATGATGGGTTGGCTAATTTCTTTGTAGCCACTACTCTGATGACTGAGTCTGGCTTCGTATGACCCCTTAAACAAAGAGGCGCCAAGTCAGGAGCCTTGTAATGCTTTTCAGGTCTTGAAACTAAAGCAGGTGTGGATAAGGGTGTGGCCAGTATCTTCTACCCAGACTCCCATATGGTGTCGAGAAGAGGAATGGTGGTGACCGTTCTTCTGCGTTTGTCCCTGTGCTCGTAAAGCACCGACTTCTTCTCTTCCGAAGAAACTTGTATCTTAACAACACTGCATCTTTACCAATTATAGTATGCAACGATACCAAATCGTCTGGGTGTAACGAATCACCTGGTGAGTCTTTCTTCCTGGGTTTCTCAACGATATAATCATCCCATTCACTGGGGGCATCAGGTTCCTCTGTAATCTCTCCTTCCTCAGGATCCGAAAAATCCCTGAACGGGACCTCTTACCAATCAGATACTGACACAGATGAAGGTACCGTAGTTGGATCTCGAACTGGCGATCGAGGTCTATGAGGTGATGCTGGAGAGGGGACACTTGTCGGTGAAGCACTGAGTGTTCTGCTCCTGGATCTACGTGGAGGCTCAGGTGATCGTGCTCTTTTCTGTGGTCTACTCCTGGAAAGGGAGTGTCTGGGCGTTCTATGCCGAGGTGAAGTATCCCTCAGGGGGGTTCTTGGCTCCTTAGGTACAGAAGACCTATTCTTAATAGGTGCCAAGAACCTGTTAAACTCCTCGATGATTCTTTGAATCAATGCCATGAGCCCCGGGTCATAAGGATCAGCCATGTCCTCTGAATCCGGTTGCCAAGGAGGGCTGTTTTCCTTAGGAATGAAGAAAGGTTGCTCACCAAGCATTTGCGTGTCCGAGAACTCCTCCTGAAGAATGACGTCCGGGAGTTCCGTCATCTCTTTTAAAGGGAACAGTTGTGCTCCAACTGGCTCAGGTGTATCTGGAATTGGAGACGCTGGTCCCAAAGACTTGTGAAGACTGCTCACATTGGATGGTTTATCCGTGACGTCAGCAAATGGTGTTGTGGGTTCTACTTCTTCAGAAGACACCACATTTTTCAGAATCGTCGACGGTATTTTCGCCGACGGTGGTTTAGCTGACAATGGTTTTGTCGACGGTGGTTCCCGTGAACAAAGACTTTGCAGATGGTTGACCCGTGGACGAGAGCTTCGTGGACGAGAGCTTGGACGAAGAGTGATGTGCTTCCTTCGACAACGATTCCTTCGTGGACGATGATTTCGATGACGAGGATTTTGTCATGGACAATGAGGTTTGGAGTGTTGTCGTCGTTGACGGTGGCTTGGTCGACGGTGCGTCTGTGACCTTGCTACCGCTCGTGGACGACTGCCCCCCCCCTGTTTTTTTAAAACGCCTCCTTACCTTTGGAGGTGGTTTTTTCTTTAGGATGACTTGTGTTGTGGTGTCCTGGGTCCAATGAAGGCATAGAAGAAGTGGCTTCCAACTTTCTTTTAGCCTTATGAGAGGGAGAGGAACTCCTTTCCACTGAAGAGGCCCTTCTCTTAGAAGTTTGTCTCTCAGATGGTTTAGTAGACGATACAGGAGCTGTCTTGGCAGAATCTTCATCAGAGGACAGACCCTTGGCTTCTAGGTGTAACAGAAGTCTCCTGTGTCTGTCCTGCAGGGGTTTGGTGGAGAAAGTCCTGCAAATGTCACATTTGTTGATGTTGTGTGGATATAAGCAGTAAACACAGTGGTCATGTGGATCCTTCATGTAGACAAGTTTCTTCCTGCACCTTGTGAACCCCCTGAACAGGGAAGGCTTCTTGGCAGGTTGAAGCTTAGCCATGCTGAGGAGAACTTTCACTCCACGAAAAATTACCAACAAAAAAGTTTCTCAGAGTCCAAAGACGAAAACAGTAGAATATATTAGAAAAATATATACTACACATAAAAGGTGAAAAGAATTTCGAAAGCTCAGAGAGCTGGAGGATTCATTCTGTCTGATAGACTGCATTGAAAAATCTGAAGATGGCTACCTGGGGTGGAGTTTAAGCCCTGCCACCTCATTGGTTGGGGCCATAAAGGACCAAAGTGAGGTGGAGGGACTACACAATGGAGTGGCTCATAAGCCACAATGGAGTATCTACATGCATTCTTTTGGGGAGAAGGGATGTATAGCGAAACATTTTAATAATTATTTTTTATCACTGAGGATTCCCAGTCTGACGACGGGGAATATTCAAGTATCTGCATCTATGAAAGATCCAATGCTGTAGAAGTCTGTGTTGGGGATCGGATGGTGGACCGGTCCCTGAGAGCACAACTGCAGTACATCCGAGAACCAAGCCCTTGACGGCCAGTGCAGGGCGATCCGGATGAGGATGCAGCCCACCGACGTCTGGAACCTGTGGAGGGTTCGCTGGAGAAATGGTGGTGGAGGAAATGCATAGCACCTGCGGCTGTGCCAGCAGAGCTGGAACGAATCCACAAGAGACCCCAGTCTGCCCAAGAGGCAAAGCGGGGGAACTTGGAATTCAGAGGAGATGTGAGCCAGTCCAGATCTGTATACCCCCATCTCTGGGACAAGGGCAAAAAGGAGTTGATATGTAACTCCCACTCGTAGGTGTTGAACCCCAAGTGGCTGAGCTAGTCCGCTTCTGCGTCCATGCCAGACCCATGTTGGAGAACAACAGTTACAGGTAAGTAACTTGTTCCTTCTCCAGCATGGGATCCGGCATGGATTCACATGCTCATGAATATAATAATACATAGCAGTGCACATGCACAACCACGGGAGGTGGCAAGGCTCAACATTAAGCATTACATAAAACTCAACATTAAGCATCTCTTACCTCCCCACCAGGCTCACCCTAAGCGAACAGGTTGCGCAGCACTGCCTGGCCGACTCTGGACTCCTCCCTGGAATCCCGGTCGACGCAGTAGAATCTCGTGAAGGTGTGCGTCGACCTCCACGTAGCAGCCCTGCAGATGTCCAGCAGGGGCACACCAGACAAGAACGCCGTGATAGCAGCGATTGCTCTGGTCGAATGGGCTCTCTGACAGCCGGGCAACGGTCGGTTTGCCAACCGATGACAATGCATGATGCACCCGGAGAGCCATCTGGAAATAGAAGCCTTCGAGAGAGCCTTTCCTTGGTTCACAGGTCCAAAGTTCACAAACAGCTGTGATGTCTTCCGAAAACTCTTCGTTCGGTCCACGTAGAACTTCAGCGCTCTAGCCACATCCAGTGAGTGCAAAGTCCTCTCGGCCGGAGACGAAGGCGACGGGAAGAAAACAGGTAGCACCAAGGGCTTGTTGAGGTGGAAGTCCGACGGCACCTTGGGCATAAAACGAGGGGTGCGCCTCAGCACCACCCTCGTGTCGTGAAAAGTCAAGTATGGAGGCTTGCAGGATAGGGCCTGGATCTCTCCCACTCGCCGTGCGGAGGTGATGGCCACAAGAAATGAAGTCTTCCACGAAGAGGAATTACAGCGGCGCCAAATGCAGGGGCTCGAATGGCGCCCCCATGAGCCTGGTCAGCACCACGTTGAGTTCCCACGCCGGGGCAGGGGCCTTCACCAGCAGGAACGATCGGAACACTCCCTTCATAAATTCCTTCACCAGACGATGGGACCACAAGGACGCCCGTCCTGTGGTTCTGCTGTATCGGGAGATCAGAGCCAGATGTATCTTGATGGAGGCGTGAGCCAGTCCAGCCTTGTCCAGCCACAGTAGGTATGGCAGCACTTGAGGGGCCGTAATCCGTAGAGGGTTAATCTCCTGTGCACGGCACCAGACAGAGAACCTCTTCCACCTAAACCCGTAGCACTTGAGAGTTGAGGGCGCCCTGGCTTTTGCAAGGACCTCACTGCACTCAGCCGGGATATCGTACCCTCCAAACTGTAGCGCTGCAGGAGCCAGGCCTGCAAGTTCAGCTACTCGTGATGAAGTATGGCGCCTCCTTCTCTGGAGAGAAGATCAGCGTCCGCCGGCAGCTTGACTGGTGGGGACGCTGACAAATCCAGAAGGTCCGGGAACCAGATCTGCCTCTGCCACGCCGGTGCGACCAGGATCATCCCGCACCGGGACCTCTTGAGCTGGTTGACAAGTCGGAGCAGCAACGGCAACGGAGGGAACGCATAAAGGAACAGGCCTTCCCAGGGGAACGAGAAAGCATTGCCCATGCTTCTCGGCTGGGGGAACCTGCTGGCGAACCTCTGGTACTTGGAGTTTGTCGCTGTCGCGAACAGGTCGATCTGGGGTTTTCCCCATTGTCGGAAGAGTTGATCCACTTGATCCTGACGTAGTTCCCACTCATGGCACGAGCGCAGCTCCCTGCTGAGTGAGTCGGCAAAGTTGTTTTTTATCCCTGCCAGATGAAGGGCACCAGAAACATCCCTTGGGCGACTGCCCAATGCCACAGATCCTGGGCTTCCTTGGAGAGGGCTGGGGATCTGGTTCCTCCCTGCTTCCGGATGTAGAACATTGTGGTGGTGTTGTCGGTGAAGATACCCTTGAGGGACGGGAGAAAGGACCTGAGGGCCCAGAACACTGCACGGAGCTCCAGGATGTTGATGTGGAGCGTCTTCTCCTCTGGGAGCCAGAGGCCTCTCGCGTGAAGTTCTCCGGTGTGCGTTCCCCACCCTTCCAGGGAGGCATCCATCGTCATTGTTATCTGGTGGGATGGGGTCTGAAAGTCTGTGCCTGTCGTCAGATAAGCGCGGGTGCCCCACCACCGGATCGCTCGTCGGAAAGTCTCGTTGAGCGAGATCCTGTCCTCGAAGCTGCCCGTCGCTTGGATCCAGCGGGAGTCGAGGAACTCTTGCAGAGGGCGCGTCCGAAGCCTGCACAGGCGCACAAGATAAATGCAGGAGGACATCATCCCGAGGAGGGACTTGATGGACCTCACCATGGCCACGTTCGTGGCCAGCAGGCGCTGCACCTTGCCCAGGATGGCCGTCGTCCTTTCTTCCGACGGTGAGGCCAGGCGCGCCACTGTGTCGAGCCTTGCTCCCAGAAACAGTGCGACTTGCGACGGGACCAGGTGGGATTTGGGAAAGTTGATGGAGAATCCCAGGTCCAAGAGCAGCTGGACGGTCTTTGCTGTGTGATCCACGGCAAGCTCCCTTGTCCCTGCTCGGATGAGCCAGTCGTCCAGGTAGGGGTAGACATGGATCCCCTGCAGGCGCAGCCGCGCCGCCACCGGTGCGAGGCACTTGGTGAACACCCTGGGTGCCGACTTCAATCCGAACGGGAGGGCCTTGAACTGGTAGTGCCGTCCTTGGACCACGAACCTGAGGAACTTTCGGTAACCTTTCTTGTGCCTTGATGTATTTGTTCAGCCGTCGCAGGCCCAGGATGGGGCGCCATCCTCCGGTCTTCTTTTTTACTAGGAAGCACCTTGTGTATACTCCGGAGCCCCAGAGCCTCTTCGGGACAAGCTCGATGGCACCTTTTCTGAGCAACACCCTCACCTCCAAGTGTAGTTGAGGGACGTGATTTTCCTTCCTGACCACGGGTGGAATGCGGGGGCACTTTTTTAGAAATTCGAGGGTGTGCCCCTGGGCCAGGGCGTCCTGCACCCAACGGTCAGTGGAGATGGACTCCCACAAGCTGACGAATTTCGCCAGTCGGCCTCCCACCGGGGTGCTTCGGTGGGGGCCCGACCCCGCTGTCGGTTCAATCTTGCTTGATGGACGCCTTGCCGCCCTGGCCTCCCTGGCGACGACGGCGGGGTCCCCCCGACTTGCCTCATCCTCTATAGGCTTCCTGCGACGAGGAGCGGGCCGCTTGGCGGTACGTAGAGGAGCCACCGCCGAATCCCTTGGAGGCACTCTGCTTGCCTCCGGCGCTCCGAAAGGACAGCCTCCGTTGCCGGAGGACGCCTAGGGCCCTAGCAGTCTCTGTGTCCATCTTGATGGCTTGGAGGGACTCATCCACCGTTTTCCCAAACAGGTTGTTCCCGTCGAACGGCATGTCCAGCACCTTGGCTTGCACATCCTGGCGGAAATCGAGCCAATCTCGTCGTCTAAGGCAAACGCCATTGCCTAGCTGGCGGAAATCGGTCTCGGCAATGTCTGTTGCCACCGTAATGGCGTGGTCCGATGCCACTTCGCCTTCTTGCAAGATCTCCAGGGCCTCGGACCTCTTGTCATCCGGTAGGAAGTCCAACAGGGGGGCGATCTTGAACCATAACTCCCTGTCGTAGCGGGCCACGATCGCGAGAGAGTTGGCCGCCGTAATCGTTGTCGCCGCCGACGAGATAACTCATCCCATTGCGTCCAGCTTCTTCCCTTAGCCATCCGGCGGGGAAGTTGACGTTGAGACCGACGCCCCCCTTGAGACGACCGAGTTCGGGGTAGGTTGTGCCCTAAGGCACAGAGGGGCCGCGTCGGGGAACCGGTACTTCCTCTCGTACTGATCCTTCTTGGCAGGCGTCGTAGAAGGGTTCTTGAGAAGTGTGAGACCCTCGTCCCAGATGTCATTCAGCAGAGGCACGGCGAGGACTGAATTCCTCCTGTGCGCCGTTGGTAAGGGAAACCTTCCTTCTCCTCGGGGCAGAGCTAAAAAAGCTTGGATGCCCTGGAGATCATTGCATGGAAAGATGCGATCTCATCGGACGGGGAGGCCCGGGCTGGTGATGGGAGCTCCGTCCCGTCATCACCGCCGTCGTCGTCGGTACCCGTCGTGGCCGTGTCTGTTCCCGGGCCTTCCCGCCAGGACCGGCTCTGGTTCCTCCGCCGGACCTGGTACCGGGTCCTCTGTCGGTGGTAAGGGCAATCTCGTCCTTATCTCTGAAAATAAGGATTGTATCGCCAACAAAATGGCCGCCCAGTTATCCTGCGGCTCCGGAAGAGACGGGAGCGAAGGCTGACTAGGACCCTCGCCAGTGCCACCGTCACTTTCATCGTCACCCTCGTTGGGATCCCTCCTGTGGGGACGGGCCTGGTGTCGAGGCCCTCTAGGACTTCTGCCAACTCCTCCTCCGATGTTGTGTCTGTGTCCACAATGGCCACCGGCCCCCCCCCCCTCTTTTTCTGCCGGGGTCTTCACGTGGGTCTTACCGATAGGTCTGAAAGAGGCTTCCCTCCGCGGAGGCAGGGAGACTCTGGGCCCCGAGGTCGCCTCCAAAGGCTGCACCAGGGCCTCCGCGACTCCCTCGATAGAGGCAGGCATTGGCTGGGTGAATCAATGCCTTTAGGCGCGTTTGAGGCCTTCACCTTGGGGGGAGGGTCACTGCCTCGCTCCCCCTCGGCCGAATCCTTCGAGATTGACCGGGGCCTCTCCAGAGGCTTTACCCGGGTTCTCGGATTTCCTCTTCCCCGAAACAGAGCGTTGGCTCGTGGTTGATGGTGCCGGGGAAGGCGCGCCCTGCCTGGCAGCATAAGAGCCCGACCGTTCGGCGCTCCCGGTGCCCGCGGACTCGCAGTGCTTTGCCTTCTGTTGGGCCCCCGTCGCAGGGGGCCCTCACAGGACTTAGAAGACCGCTCGGACTTCTTCATCTTCTTCTCACCTGACGGACTCCTTCCTTCCAGCCAGTTGGAGAGACGAAGGTGTCGGTCCCTGATGGTCCATTCCGACATGTTCCTGCAAAACGCACAGTCCTCCACGTGCGTTTTGTCCCCATGAAGGCAGTAGAGACATTTCGAATGTTCGTCGTCCTTGAACACATTCTGTAGCTGGCATCCAGGGCAGGCCTTGAACAGCTTTCCGGGCGTCGAGCTTCCTTTCTCCTGGGCCATGCTCGGGTAGGCCGCAGAAACTTCTGGAATCCTCCAAGAAGCGTAACTCGACAAAATCTTCACCCTTGAGGGCCGTAGAAAAAACCGACACGGATCCCCGTTAATCGGATGTAGAGACGGTGGAGCTTGAAGCTCTCTTTGACCGAAAAATGAGAAATTCTCTTTGAAAAAGCGCAAAAACACGGCAAAAGCTCGAGAGCTAAGCACGAGGACTCCCAACACTTGAGCGTGCAGTAAAAATATGAAGATGGCTGCCAGAGGCGGGGCTTAGGGAGAGGGCAGTCATTGGCTGGGGGCGGTATGACCCAGAGACCAGTGATTGGTTACTACTGAGAAAGACAGATCAGAAACGAAACTGATACTGATTTTTTCTTTACAGAGGATTCCCAGCCTGACGACGGGGAATATTCATGAGCATGTGAATCCATGCCAGACCCCATGCTGCAGAAGTTAGAAATCCATGGGCAGGAGAAGTCCAAACCAGAGCCTGTGCGGGCAGTAGATGGCACACCTCCCTGCTCTGAGCCTATAACACATAATACCAATTTGGTGTCTTTACAGTGTGGAAGTGTGGAGATTCGCATTGGGAAGAAACTGCCTTTGCCATAAATGCTGCCCTGCAATTTGGACTTATCCTGGGATTACCGTGGTTGAAAAACATGATCCTCAAAATCATTGGACCTCGGAGTTGGTTAACTTAAGCTCCCCCTATTGTCAGGAATATTGTCAACAGGGGGTGTCACCAACTCCACGTATTATTGGAGTTACTGAAGGTCAACCCGAAGTACATCCCGAAGATCTACGTAAAGAGTATGCAGACTTTGTGGATGTCTTTAACAAAAAGGCTGCAGAATCTTTACCTCCACATCGGCCCTTTGCCTGTCGAATAGATCTGGAGCCAGGGGTAGTCCTACCATGCAGTCGCATATACGCCTTAACCGAGGCTGAGAATGAACACCTCCAGGAGTATATTACAACTAATTTGCAGAGTGGGTCTAATCGGCACTTTTATAGATGCTTCATCAAAAACTTTTCTGAATTAGTCACACCAATCACGAGGCTTCTTCGTAAGAGGTGCCCATTCGTTTGGGACACTCTAGCAGAGCAGGGATTTCAACAGCTCAAGAAAGCCTTCACTAATGCACTGGTACTTAAACACCCAGACTTGTCTCAACCATTTGTGGTAGAAACAGATGCTTCTAGTTACACACTAGGTGCCATATTATCCCAGAGAGATCCCAGACTGGGCTATTGCACCCGGTGGCCTATTACTCAAGGAAATTACTCCCATCTGAGACGAACTACATAATAGCAGACCGAGAACTGTTGGCAATAAAGGCCGCTTTCAGAGAATGGCAACATTACTTGATGGGGGCACGACACACTGTGACAGTGATAACAGACCATCGTAACCTTCAGTTTATCAAGACTGCTAAGACATTGATTCCACAACAATTACGTTGGGCTTTGTATTTTGCTGAATTCAATTTCATTATTACATATAGACCTGGAAATAATAATCGGAAGGCTGATATTTTGTAGCGCTATGCTGAACCGGCAATAAAGGAGTCAGAGACTGGACTCCAGTCAATAATCCCCCTAGCACGTATAGTAGGCGCAACTACCGATTTCTTTGAAGTCATTCAAAAAGAATTCTCCATGCAAGATATGCACCAATGGTGTAAACAAGACCTGCAACATGCAATCATCGCTGGGCTCCCCTATTCTGCACAGGCTTTGTATTTTCCTACAAAATAACTCCGGGAAAAAGCCATGTCATGGTGCCATGACTCATCCTTGGCAGGTCATCCAGGGAGGTCAAAGACGCTAGAATTAGTGGCTAGGCACTTTTAGTGGGCAAAATGGCAGAGCGACGTCCAGCAATATGTACTGGCATGTGAAATCTGCGCCCGAAACAAGACTGATCACCAAAATGCCTGCGGGTCTTCTTCGACCCTTGCCAACCCCTACCATACCATGGCATACCATCACCATGGATCTTATCGAAGACCTCCTGGGTATGCAAGGCTATACTTCGATATTGGTAATCATGGACACCTTTTTCAAAAAGGTCCATTTGGTTCCCTGTAAGGTCGTTCCGACAGCCAGTAGGATCGCAGAGCTATTTCTACTGAATGTGATCCGCCTTGTGATCCGCCTTCACGGGCTCCCGTATCGTATTATCACTGACAGAGGTCCACAGTTTAGCTCCATGTTCTGGCGTGAATTCTGCAAAATCATAGGCATGGAGGTACCCTTATCAGGCTACCACCCTGAAACAGATGGCCAGACTGAACGAGTAAACCAGGGACTCGAACAATACCTACGTTGTTTTGCCACTAGCAGGGAACAACTTGGGTCCAACATACTTGGCTGGCCGCATTAGCATATAATAATGCAATTCATGCGTCTACAAAGCGATCATCTTGTTATTGCCTGTATGGTCGACATCCACAGGTTCTCCCCGTAGCCGCCCCATTCTCAGAGACGGAATTGCCTACGTTGGCAGGGCAACAAATCGGTATAGAGCAGGTTTGGAAGGAGGTGCCGGGTAATCCTGTAAGGGCCAAGAACTCATACAAAAATTATGCCGACTGTTAGGCAGAAACTTGTGCAGTTCCCTTAGGGACCACTGCAAAAGGCTTAAGACTACAGGTGTTGGCAGTAAACCCAATTGGTAGCAGTCTGTAACACCCAGATTTACCTGGTAGCTGTGGCTGAGCAGCCAGACTTCTCTCAAAAAGAGTTAGACAGTATATAGAGTATACAAGATAGGTACCAAAATACAGCAGCACAAGCAAACACTGACCAGAGCTTTGGTATCAAGTATATAATTATTTATTTAAAGACACACTTAGAAACACTCCAGCACTATTATTATAAGCAAGTTCAAAAACACAGTCCCTATTACTATATATACATCCCTTATTCCTTATTAGACAAGTCTTAGTTAACATCACTTATTTCCAGACAGAGGTGAGCGCTTAATTAAAAATGGCACTCTAATAAGTTTAAGAAAAAGGGAGGGAAAAGGCAGAAATTAGGAACAGCACACAACACAATACTTTAGAAGCACTCAGCAAGGCAGGAAAGTCAAAGTCTACTTGTGAGCAAAAAGTTCAGAGGCCAGGCTCCCTCTTGGAGAGAGTAGAACACCAATGCGCCCAAGATCACACAGTTTAAAAGGCTTAGAAAGTCTTGCAGAGAGTTTAAAAAGGAATCGGTTTAGTTCAGAAAAGTTCAGTTAGCCAGCCTAGGGTCCACCCAAGTGGTAAGTTCAGGATTTAAGAGTCACCCCACACAGACCGTTGCGAGGGAGGCCAAGCAGACAGAGTACCTTTAAAGTGGAGAGGATCCTCCAGCGGGGGCAGTTGTTCCTGGCAGCGGGTGCAAGTCGCGACGTCGTCCAGAGGAAGAGAAGATCTGGACGTGGAGGACAGCTGAAGGTCGTTGCACTGCCAGGGAAAAGACCAGCCGCGGAGTTCTTCGGTTAAAAAGATACTACCCTTTTATTTAGCAGTAGTGGAAAAACGTGGTATCCCGGTTGCCGGGGTGCTTGGCACAGGCAAGGCGGCCACGAGATGATCCGGGAAGGCGAAAAGGCAGGCAAACTGGTTATCCCCACCAGTCAAAGGAAGAAGACTCTTCGGGATGAAGATCTCCTCTGTCGTTGTAAGAAGTGGTGAGTCGGTTCAACAGGGCTCCACCGGTGGTGTCGTCGTTGTAGGTCGGGTCAGCTTCTCCCTCTTCGGATTCTTTGGTCCTGTGGCGATGTCTGAAGTCCCAGTCCCCAAAGCCCTGCTTTTATGCAGAAAACCCCCATTCATCAGTCCTAGCTGTCAATCAAACATGCTAAGTGGTGAGCCGGGCGGCTCACCACTGGGCCAATCACCCAAGAGTGCAACTTGAGTTGCCGAGGCAACTCAGTCCAGGGTGCCTAAACTCCCTCCCCCACCCCCTGTAGTACCCAGACAGAGTGGCACAACTTTTGGAGGCTTCTGTGAAGAAGCCCGCCAAAAAGTGGAACAAAGGGCTCGACTTGGGTTGGAGTCACAGAAGTGAACACAAACGCCATTTTGGAACCGAGTTCTGGCAAGAAATACCAACCGGTGAATTAATATTAAATAAATAAACCGGCGGTATGTTTGAGGCTATGTTAAAAAGTATTAGCCTCGAACAATGGGAAAATCCCATAGGAATATATTTGCGGTCGAATATAAAAAGTAGTATCCACCGCCACCAGCCAAAACTCGCTCAGGGGGGACTGGACAGTGCCCCCTCGAACAACAGACCCAGGGGCAATCGAATTGCCCCTACCAGTACGCCCACAATATGATGGTTTGTACTGGTTCTGTTCACAATTTAGGACTAGTAAAGCCAATGGTGACTTTACATGCCCTGAGAGACAGTAGTCAGTCCCAGGGTACAGAGTCTATGTACGGGTGTCACTATGACACCCCTGTGTTACGGCACGGAGGTTGCTGTGTAACACACATACCAAAAATACATGAAGCTCTATGGAGTAAAAGACCCCATAGTCCATAAAACACATTACAAAGTCGAAGGATATCTCAAATCATGTCTAAGAGTGGGAGGAAAAGTGTCTCACACTTAGCAGGAGAAAAAAAATAAACCCCAAAATAATCCAGCAAAGCTGCTGGGGGACGCGCTAGGTTTGGGTAATTAGCCTTAACAGAGAATTCTCCCTAACACAGACAAACATCGTTGAGCCAGTCCCTTATACCATAAAGGGGATCGGGTATGGTTGTCTACCCGAAATATACGGTTAGATGGACCCAGGAAGCTACAGCCTCGTTACTTAGGTCCGTTCACTGTTGAAAAAATCATTAACCCAGTTGCGGTTCGATTGGCCTCACCTCCCCAAATGAAAATTCACCCTACCTTTCACACATCTTTACTAAAGCCAGCTCCTCATAGAGCAACTACTAAAAAGGTACACAGATGGGTAGGTATATTACCTAGTTGATTGGGTAGGGTATGGACCTGAGGACCGCTCCTGGGAGCCTTCTCATCATGTGCATACCCCAAGATTGTTGCACACTTTTCATAGGAATTATCCTGAGAAACCTAGGCCACCTGACTTCTGTGGGGGGGCGGGTGGGAAGTGCTGTCAGGAGCAGACATGGACAGAGACAAGTAAGACAGAGTAAACCAGCAAAACACAAAGGCACTGCAGGAGCTGTAATATATACAACTGCTTTTAAACCTGCACAAACCTTTAAAACCTTATACAAGGGCCTACAGCCTTATAGGAGACTGCTTTGCACTCTGTGCAGGAAGAAAGCCCATCAAAACTATGTTGCCAAGCATGCTTTGGGCATATTTGGACCAATGACGAGTCGGGCTGTGGTGGCACGCCAACGCGCATGCGCAAGCCCCGAGGCACGGGGCTTGTGCTTGAGATTCCGAGGAGAGTAGACGTGTGCAGCGCAGCTCTGGAAAAATCCCTCGCGAGGGGCCGAGCCCCAATGGAGCACCAGTCCGGCCCCTCGCATTCAAAAGATAAGTGCTGCAGTGTCCTGGGAACCAGTGGGGGTCGTGAGGAAAGTGCAGGGGGCCATCCTTTGCCCACCCAGAGCCCCTTCGCCTCCAAGTAAAGCTAAGTGGGCGCAGTTGTGGTGCCACAATACTGCCATGTTATAACTTTACCTGATTGTTTGGAAACATACTTAGAATCATTGTGACGTGTTTTGCAAAACATTCTAGTGTTTCCGTCTCGTGGAACCCAAAAGCCGAGCAGGCACATGAGACGAAAATACTCGCAGCAACGCACATGTTTAAACTACATGCTCGCAAGGGTCTGAGGGGAAAAGACCACTTGTGGCGAATCATTGAACTTGGCGCAACAACCCACGTGCGGCTGCGCATACAACTGGGATTTGAAAACTATGTGTTTAAGTGTGTGTTGAGTGTGGCATAAGAAATGAATGATCACAAACTCTAAAAGCATACGCTAATGCCGTATCCTTTCTTTTGGCCTGAATCATCTTCCATACCCTACGGACGTGGCACAGGAACTGACAGCCCTTGAAGGAGACCTCAGAACAGGACGCTAAAGCTAAGTGTGCATGTTGGTTAAAGTAATCACGTTTGTGGTTTAGACTGGTCTTGTGTAAAACTATATTTGTTACAAGTGTTCTAGCATTAATATGTGAGAGGCGGTACCCTTATATGCATATGTGGTAAACAGCTAAACCTATGCCTAGCATCAGCTGAACAAAAGTGCGCAACCATCAACCCTTTCCTAATTTTTCCCAGTCCTACCCACAACCTCTACCTAACCCTCAATCCGGTTTTCCTAAAACCCCCCTACCTATCCAACCATTGAGACCCTAATCATTTTTGTATTTATATAGCGCTAAGAACCCTTAGGCATCTGAGCGCTGCTTATTACCCATGGTGTGTGGTGCTCATTTATCAACCTCGGAAGGATAAAAGGCTGAGTTTGGCCCTGCCAGGATTGGAACCTGCATCAGCAGGCTCTGCACAGATGTCAAAGCGAGCGCTCTACTCGCTGTGCTATCTGACCGGCTATGGTTACCCTCCTTCCCTGCTCTGGTCAAGGAAGTCTGTGTAAGCCGTGACTTGCAGGCACTGAGACCATAGTGGGGGTGGTTGGTTCCATGCCGCTCCTGCGCCTTAGGCCTGAGCATCGTGACAGATATGATATATTTTACGCATCTGTTTCAGAGCGCAACGAGGCAAGGGAGGGGAAACAAGGGGGAACAAAACAACAATCTTCCTATAGTCATAGTCGCCTCCTGCCTGGTTTTGGGTCAGTGTGTGGGTTCCCTTACATCTGAACTGGGCTACATAGCCCCAGTCTCTTTTCCCTGTGCCCTTTCCTTTGCTACAGCTTGGTCAGAGTCTCTCTTCACGCGATCTTTGGCCAGACCTCCTACCGTTCCTCTCTTCTTGGCTGGTGGTGCTTTCACTTCTTTCTCTCAGTTCGTTGTGAGGCAACCACTTCCCTCTTTACTTCTATGGTCTTTCTTTGCACCACCCACCTTCTCTGCCAGTTCATGGAAAACTGCCTCAGGCACTTCTCGTTGGGAATAAGGTGTGTGCTCACCACCTTCTCGTATGTCCGTAAGCTTTCCACCATACCACGGGTTGAGGACGCCCTCAGATACCTGGAGGGGGTGGGGGACTGCTACTCTGATGCGAAAACCACACAATATATATAAAAAGTGGATTGTTTCGGTTTCAATACTAATCCTTTGAACGTCCCTGCTGCAAGGATTGCCAATCCAGACCCAGGGTCCTCTTATGAGCCTAACACATAGTATACCATAAATTATAAGATACGCACCGTAGTGACTTACATACTCCTAGTCCATAGTCACCTTTCCTCCATACTGTATGGGCGTCCCTCTCTAGGGACGGGAGACAGAACCTTTTTCACTGGAAAAAACTTTCCCCTTTAAATTTAGAGGCGCGCAGGGTTGTGGCTCTGGGAGCATGTGCTCCCCTGACTCCGCCCACCGGCGCCACTCCTCAGTCGCCATTGACGCGTCGACAATATTACCATTGCCTAATTACACCAGTTTTATTACGGGGGAGGATGGTGGGACGTATGGAGGAAAGGAGACTATGGACTAGGAGTATGTTAGTCATTACGGTGAGTAACTTATAATTACTCCTAAGTCCCGTCCCCTTTACTCCATAATGTATGGGTGACTACAACTGAATGCAGCCCCAGGGTGGGGAGGTGACCCTCCTTAAGAAAAAAAGTTCCTTAATACTGCCTGCCCAAATGCCGCGTCTGACTTAGAGCCGGCATCCAAACCCTAGTCCTTGCAAAAAGCAGAGGGAGTGGCCCACGTAGCCGCTCTGCTGATGACCTGCCACGGGACGTGTCTCTGGAACGTCGACAGCCGTGGCCTTGGCTCTGGCCGTGTGGGCATGCATGTTTGCCGTAAGTGGTTTGTGCTGCCCCTCACAGACCTCCTTAATGGCAGAAACCATCCACCTTGTGTAACGCTCACCTGATATCACGGAGACGCCACTCAGTCTGGTTGGACCACTTCCGACCTCGAACCCCCTCCCTTGGACTCTTGTTCGGCCAAGGACTGGGTCTGAAAACACAGGAATTTGGGTTTTGTTTTATTGTCTCTTCCGGCCCGAAGCCCACCTCCCTTGTGGTCCCAACGAACCCTTGATGCTCTCCTCACCTTGTTTTATTCTAATGTGTGCTCTCCGTCCTGCTGTTCTGTGCAGGGGCGAGTTGTTGGATGGGCCCGGTGCAACCTAGTTGCTTCACTGGTGTGGGCCCTCAGACTCCAGACGTGCTGCGACTCCTGTTTGTCCAGGTAAGACTGCTGGTTTGGCAGTTTGTTCTTTACTTTGCAATTGCCCCAATTAATGTCTCTCCTTCTTCCTTAGGTGCGAATGGAGTTCTGGTGGTGCCGTGCTGCTGGGGATGTGCACGAGATGGTAAGTGAAAGCGTGATGCGCAGCACTATGTGCCTTATCTTGTGCGGACCTGTTTGTTCTCTCTTCCTTACAGGCTGCTGCGATTTCCCGGAATGGATGCTGCCGAGAAGATGAAGAGCGGTGAGTAAAGCGTAGCACGTGCCACCTTCTTGATCTCTTGTGTGCTAATCGGTGTTTTCTTCCCTCTTGCAGGTCGTTAAAATGGCCCGGAATGGACATGGGCCAAGGATGAGTCAACCCTAGGTAAGCGTAAGCTTATTTTGTTTCTTTTCTATATTGGAGAATAAACGCTCACTAATGCTGCTTTTCCGTTCTCTTTTCTTCTCAGGTGTGGCTTTCCAGATCGAAGGAGCGCTCGCCGTGCAGGTGCATATTCAGGACCCAGGAGCGGAGGACAGAGCAGGATTCGCTCGCAGATAAGTGTATTCTAACAATGTTCTTGTTCTTGCAGATAACAGGTTCAGGAATGCAGATGAGGACCCGAACAGAACGTGCTGAGCGCCACGCTGCAGCTAGCAGAGTAACGTGAAGTGTGTTCTTCAGCTTGGGCGTGGCTTGTATAGCCTGCAGGTATCTCAGGATCTCCTAGGTCTGACCACACCTAAAACACTAGACCGCATAGCTCAGTTCTGGGACTGAGCTATGCAGGGGCATCCATGTTGCCCAAAGTTCTCAAGTTCTCTGGCTTCACATATGAGCCTGGCACCAAAGGTGCCAGGACTGACTCCAGGAGGTTCTTGGGCAGAATGGTAAGGCCCTTGGGGCCATGATGGAAGGCTGTGATGTAGCCCAGATGGTTTGCCTGTTAGGGCCAGAAGCAGGGGTCGTGACAACTTGCTATGGAGGCCTAAGAAGCCTGATATCATGGCATTGACCCACCAAAGGTGTTAAAAAGAGCCTCAGACTTGCGGAAGCTCCTGGTCCCGTCCAGATGTAACTTTAGCGCTTGCCTAACATCTAGACAGTGCAGAACCCTCTGAGCATCATCCTTGGGGTCTGCGAAGAAAGTCAGGAGTACTATCTCCTCATTTAGATGGAACGCAGAGACTACGTTAGGCAACAACACGGGATGCGTTCTGAGGACCACGTTGTCCCTATGAAAGGTAGTATATGGCTCAGATGCCACCAGAGCTTGGATTCCGCTGACACAGCGTGCAGATGTAAGACCCACCAAGAGGGCTGTCTTAATGGTGAACAACCTAATGTTCGCGGATGCCATTGGCTCAAATGGTTTATGCGCCAATGCAGCCAACACTGTTGAGGTCCTACATGGAGTGTGGCTTCTTGGTGGGTGGGTAGACCCTGGTGAGGCTCGTCAGATGTCTCTTAACCACCGGATTGGAAGATGAGAAAACATCCTCTTCCTCGTACTGTTAGGCTCCGATGGCTACCAGATAGGTGTGGCAATTGTCTATTTGAACCCCTGAGCGTGCAAGGTGTGCCAAAAAGGATAGCATATCATCCAATGTGCAAGTAAGAGGATCAACTTCCTTAGCCTCAGCCCAGTGGCAGAACCTAGTCCACTTGCTTTTGTACTGGCTTCTAGTAGCATCGCTCTTAGCACCTTGAATGATGTCAAGGTTAGCCTGCGAGAGGTGCAGATGCTTCAATGTGACCTGCTCAGGAACCACGCTGCAAGGGCTAGCTTCTGCAGGGCGGGGTGGATGACTGTGCCAGCCTGCTGTGACAGAAGATGATCTGGGCCCAATGGAAGGTGCATCGGAGGGTGGTCTGACAGGCTGAGTAGCTCCGAAAACCATGGCCTCGCCGGCCACCACAGAACTATCAGAATGATACTAAGGTGCCAAGACTCCCTTATCTTGCAGATCACCCTGTGTACCAGTGGAGTAGGAGGGAAGGCATAGGCACTCAGGCCGCTCCACTGTTTCTGTAATGCATCGCCCAGAAAGCCTAGACCCTTTCCTTGCCAGGATGTGAACTGAGGGCTCTTCCTGTTGTACCAGGTGGTGAAGAGGTCCACCTGAGGATGGCCCCTATCTTGAACATCCCCTGACGGACCAGAACGTTCAGTTGCCATTCGTAATTGTCCGCACCCAGCCTGATGAGCCTGTCCGCCTCCAGATTTGATTCCCGCGGGAGGTGGATCGCTGTTAAGTGAATGTTGTTCGCCAGAGCCCATTCCCAGATGCTGACCCCCAAGGTGCATAGAAGAGGGGACCTGGTGCCACGCTGCATGTTGATATAGTACATGCTGGTGGAGTTGTCAGTCTGAATGAGGATCATCTTGCCACTGATGAGCGGTAGGAAGGCCCTTGAGGGCCAGCCAGATGGCTTTTAGCTCTAGCCAATTGATATGGGCCTCCTGTTCCTGAAGGGACCAGACTCTGTGGACACTGTGGTTGCCCAGGGTAGCGCCCCAGCCCTCCAAGGATGAGTCGTAGTGATGGTAACCTGCGATGCTGGTTGTCGGAAGGGACTGCCTATCCTCAGGTTGCAGTCTGTGCTCCACCAGACTAGGTCCTGGTGGAGAAAGGGAGGAATGCTGACTAGTTCCGCCTGGGAACCCCGCTCCTGATTCCATGAGGCTGCTTAGTGCAGCTGTTCTCTCGTCATTTTGAGTCTTGTCTATGCCAAAAGACATGCCGCCATGATACCCAGGAGGTGCTGGTACCACCATGCTGAGGTCACCTCTATGCTGAGAAAATTACTTGTGGCCTTCTTGATGGCTGTGATTTTGTACTCCGAGGGAAATACTCTCTCGGATCTCGTATCCCAGATTAGGCCCAGGAACGTTAGACTCTGCGTTGGCTCCAGCTGTGACTTCTTCAGATTGAAGGAGAATCCCAAGTCGTGTAGCATATGCATGAGGGTGGAGGAGGTATGATGGACCGCCTCTGCGGATCTCGCCCTGACAAGCCAGTCGTCCAGGTATGGATAGACATGGTGACCTTGGGCCCTGAGAAGGGCTGCCATTGCATTCATAACCTGGTAAAAACCCTGGGGCTGAATTGAGGCCAAAGGGTAGAACTTTGTACTGGAAATGAAAGCCCAGGATCCTGAACCTCAGGAAGGACCGATGGGGCTGCCAAATAGGGACATGTAGGTAAACGTCCTTCCGATCCAGGGAGCACATCCAGTCTCCCTTGTACAGTGTCTCTGAAATAAGCGCTGGGGTAACCATCTTGAACTTTTGAAGTGGAAGGGAAAGGTTCAATGTGGAAAGGTGCAACACAACTCTCTGGCCAGCACGGTTCTTCTTGTATATGGCAAATATCCTGGAGTGGAAGCCCATACCCCGCTGGGAGGCTGGGGCTTCTTCCACTGCCTGGCTCTCTACGATCAATCGAATTTCAGGCAACAGAGTTGTTGTCCCAATCTGTGGGAGGTGAGGGGAGGAGAGAGGTGGAACTGGTAGGCGGTAGCCAGTGGCCCCTACAGATAAGATCCAGGGGTCCCGAACCTTGCGTGCCAATTCTGTTTGTGGAGGGCAAGCCTGCCCCCCACCTCCACCAGAGATGTGGACCCGCAGGGGAGTATCATGCCTTTTTTCCCTCTGAGGCATGACTTTTTTCCCTCTCAGGCTGAGAAGGGGGACTGAAAGAAGCCCTTATTACCCGCCTTGTGCTGTTTACGGCAGTGTTGACTCTGAGATCAGTCCGGCTGCCTGGACCGTCGTTCTTGTAAGCCCCAGAACCTGCCGAAGGTCCGCCCCTTGTCGGAGCGCTGGTGCGTTTGACTGTAGGTCTTAGGTGTGGATTTTGTGAGGATGGAAAAGGATTTCGCAGTCTGGGAACTGTTCTTCTTTTTATGAAGTTCCCCATCGGTGGTGGAATGGAAGAGTTCGCTACCCTCGAATCGAAGGTCCAATATGCGCTCATGGACATCCAGGTTGAATTTAGTAGCCGGGAGCCAGGCAGTCCTCCTCATGTCAGTGGCGATGCAGATGGCCCGGCATAAGGTGTCAATGTGCCACTGTGGACTGCATGATATCTTGAGCCACCATCTTTGCTTCTGCCAGCCCCACCTTGAAGTGTGCCTGACTGTATCGGAGGTTCCGGAAGGATGTCGTTGGCTATTTCCCGCCAAAGCCTCAGGTTAACGGCTGCGAGCATCGCATCTGCATTAGACTGACGAAGGTGCAGCGAGGCGTTGGAATAGACCTTCTTTACATACACCTCCAAGATCATCTACTCCTTGCCTAGCAGAGCCAAGGACGAGGTGGCCGAGGAAGACGGCAGCTTCGAGTAGACAGAGGCCGCAGCAATCACTGAGGAGTGTGGTAGAGGGTGTGCCGACAACAAGAGTGTATCTCCATCCAATTGCCTATACTTGGCGTTGAGGCGCCTGTTGGTGGGTTGCGCTGAATGGGGTTTCAGCATCCCTTTTTGGCCAAGGCGACAACGTCCTTCTGCATTGGAATCCCTGTTCTAGCCGCGGGGCGTAGAGTGAGGACCTCGGCCAGGACCCCCGCCTCGGGTTGTTCCACCTCGGGCTGTGGAAGCCGCAAGTATTCGGCCAAACCTGCAAGTGATTCAGAGAAGGCCTTGGCTGAAGATGGTGCGTTGGAGACCTCCTCCTCATCGGTGTCCACTAGGGTGTCCGTCTGGTCTGGCACCGGGGGAGGAGTGCTGGGAGCCGAAGGCTGAGGTGTGGAGACCAGAGCCGGAGGCTGCTGTGGAGGCTGGATTGCAACCGCCTGAACTGTAGAAGGCAGCAGAGCCGGAATAGAAGGACCCAGCTTTGGCAGCTGGGGCTGCAGAGGGGACTGAGGCACCAGAGCCATAGGAGATATATGATATATTTTATTTATATTGCGCTCTTACACAGGTGTTTCAGAGCGCGACCAGGCTTAGGGAGGGGAACAGGGGAGAAACAAAAACAACGATCTTACTAGGCCCAGTGACATTGAGAATGCGCAAGTGCATGGGGAAGGGAAAGAGGGGTAAAGTGCATGGGGAAGGAAAAAAGGGAGAAAGTGCAGAGCATAGGAGAGAAACAAAATAAATAGTAAGTACATAAATAATTAAATAGAGTGTTAGCATTGGTAATGCAGCTTGTAAGAGGCAAAGGTGCTAGGTTAGTCAGATAGGGAATATCTGATAAGTGCAGAAGAGTGGGTGGGGAACTGTATGGGTACAGACACAGGCCCCAGTGCAAGGGGTGGCCCGGAGGCAGTGCAGGAGGATGGTAGGGTGAGCAGGTACCTGGGCCCGAAGGGCAGAAGGTGGCCAGGTGCAGAGTGCTGAGGGAAAAAGGCAGATCAGCAGGGGAGAAGGCAGAAGCGAAGAGGAAGGTCTTGAGGAGCTTCCAGAACCGTAGATGGTTCTCCTCAAGTTTCAAGGTGGCAGGGAAGCAGTTCCAAAGGGAGGCTCCGGCCGAAGACAGAGGACTACCTCCAGCTCGTTTCTTTGAAAAACGACTGCCCCTGAGGGAGTTAGAGGTAGAGGAGTGAAGGGCTCGAGAGGGGAGGTATTTACGGAGGGATAGTTGAAGGTATTTTGGACCCAGGCCCCAGAAAGCCTTGTGGACAATGCAATGGGTTTTAAATGTAATCCTTGCATCCACTGGGAGCCAATGAAGGGATTTCAGAGCTGGAGAGATACGATCACAGGGCTTGAGGCCAAGGACAAGTCTCGCAGTCCTGTTCTGGATTAGTTGTAAAGGACGGAGAGTAGAGGCAGGTAGATTTAGAAAGAGGCTGTTACAGTAGTCCAACTTAGAGAGAATCAGAGCTTGGGAGACAGTGAGCTTCTGAGGGAAAGTGAGGGAAGGAAGAGTACCTCTAAGGAGGTGCAATAAGAAGTTTGATTTTTTAGAGACATCAGAGATGTGTGGGGAGAAGGAAAGTGTGGAGTCAAAGATGACCCCGAGGTTCTTAGCTTTGCAGGTAGGGGTAGGAGGAGGGCCAAGGGAGGCTGGCCAGAGAGTGAGGGGAAAGGATGGAGAAGAATGACTATGGGCGCTAGCGGGGGGACTAGAGGCAGCATGTCCCTGATCACATCCCGAAGGATGGAGCCCATCTGAGGGGACTTCATCAGCATGAGGAATTTCTCAAAAAACCTGTCTTCAACGGCTGGTGGCGTGGTATTGACGGAGTAGTGGGCGGCTGCTGGGGCCTGTGCGTACTCTGCCTTGCTGGTTGTGGGGGATATCTGCCCTGCGATGCTGAAGTTTAAGCCATAAGCCACGTAGCTGGTGAAGACCAGTCCCACCTGGACACTCAATCTCCTACCTGCTCCCTGAACGGGGATGGTGTAGGAAGAGCGACTATCTTGCCTGGTGCGGCGGCCATTTTATTGAGCTGCAAGCCATGTGCCTGCGTCGTGGTGCCTTCTCTCGCTTGGACCGACCTCCTTCTGAACTCTTGGCGGTGGAGTTTGAGGCCTACCCTGTACCTCAGGCGTGGTGCCCTCAGCTGAGTCGTCGGTAATGCTGCGTACAGGTGCCCCCCTCAGACATTGATGCGGTAGTAGGGGGTAGCCCCTCGGGCGGACACCCGGTTGAAGAACCTTGCGGTCCCTCAGCACGGTCTCCGGAAGGATCTAGCGACACCTCGACCTGGCGGCCGGTAGCTGAATGAGCGTCGGTATCCGTGCTGGTATGAGAACCTGAACGATCCCTCCCACTTGGACGTTCCCTAGGAAAGGAGTCGCCCTTTGCGGGGTGCGATGGAAAAAAGCCGCTCTACCTTGGGCCTTGAAGAACTTTGTCAGGCACCAGTCTAGTCCTCTGGAAGCACCTACTCGAAGAGCTCTCTCCACCGAGCTCACCTTTTCTTCAGAGCTCGCAGTGTAAGCGTAACACACGCGGTACAGCCTTCCCAGCCGTGGTCGGGCCAAGGCAGCAGAGGCATAGGGCACAGACCTGAGGAAGGGCCCCTCGCAGGCTAGACACCTGCGGAAGCCCAAGGACGTCGACATGTGCCGGGGAGGAGCGGAACGCCAAAGGACTGAGGACCTGATTCGAGATTAGAAATCAAAAAAAAAGGAAAAAAGACAGTATCCGGGGAAGAGCACCAAAGCCAAACCCAGGAGCGCTGGTGAAAGCGGTCTGTTCCGTCGATGCAGAAAAGAGGACTGAGGAGTGGCGCTGATGGGTGGAGTCAGGGGAGAGCATGCTCTCAGGGGCGCGCCTCTAAATTTAAAGCGGAAGGTTTTTTCTTGCGAAAAAGGCTCTGTTTCTCGTCCCTAGCGGGGGTGCGCATACAGTATGGAGGAACGGGGACGGGGCGTAGGAGTACAATAGACATTGGTCTATCCACTGCGCATGGACATGTTTACAATTATTTCCCAATATACAGTTATTTGATTAACAATTGTATTTTTTTCCAATTCTTGCAATTCTTGAAAATGAGAGATCTCAGTAAACTCTTCACTTTTCGATCCTTGTTTAATTTCCATCTGTGATGGTATAATGCTGCCAACACGTGTTTTGACCTTTCAGTACATAGGTGTCGTGACCTGGGAGTGGTGAGAAGCCTAAACCCCCCCAGGAGACAGGTCACTCAGGGGAAGTCCGGTGTCTGGAAAGACAGAGGACGAGAAAGCTTTCCCCCACAAGATCGCAGCATGCAGGATTGCAAAGATACCTGACAGGCCAGGGGCTTGAGTGAAAAGGCAGGAGCAGCAACAGAGCTAGGGAAAAGAAACAATACAAACGGTTTCAATGAGCATCCACAATACACAAGGACTCCCAGCCGTAACCACCCTCAGTAAACCCACTCTTACCTGCTTTGTTATATGAAGAGGTAGGAAACCTACTTGGTGTCACAAGTTAGCTCACCGCAGGTAATGACTTCAGAAGATCCCAGTTCCCAGAAGAGTGTTATGCAAGTGACACCTGACACAAACGGCACAAGGGCGCAAGCTAAGAGAGTCCAAAAGCCCTGAGGCAAACAGCAGAGCGTCCCAAAAGAAGAACCAAGAAACAATCCAATTAATGTTCTGCGTTTGTATGCAGCAGAGCGTCCAAAAAGGAAACCCAAGAAACAATCCGATCAGTGACTTGTGTGTTAGTGTGCAGTATACCGTCCAACAAGACACTGAGAAGAGAAGTGAAGAGCAATGACGTGTGGATCCGGTGGTGAAATCCTAATGAAGAATTCTACACGGACGCTCTGCAGCAAAGCGGTGTTTGTAATGGAAGAAAGTTAAGTAAACAGAACGGGTGGACGGTAAGGAGTAGGTATTTGTACAAAAGGTGTCCGACGTCGGAACACAGCGCTGAGACCGGAGCGGAATTCAGACACAGAGACGCAATACGCGTCAGTAATGTAGGGCAAGGCCAAAGGAATACCACGGGACAAAGCCAAAGGTCGGGTAGCCGGGGGGAAAGAATCCGTGGGAGCCATACGTCAGAAATCAAAAGGGCAATCCAAGGGCAAGGTCCGTAGAGGAATTCCTAATCGGGTAACCAGGAGCGCATGAAACAAAGCAGAAGGCAACTATGCCGAGGTCAAAAAGCACAACGGTTAAGGAGCACCCAAACCGCGGCTGCGGACCGTGTAAATAGTTACAATGCTGAGAGACGCAGAGGGCACGTTGCAGAGGCGTCACGTGACCAGACTGACCTGGGCCTATTGGGAACCGTAGTCCGACGATGCTCCCGACCCATTTGGCATTGGCAAAGGCACCAGGGCAGCCTCCAGGCATGGATGTGATTACCCTGGAGTCGAGGTGGGGGAACAAGGGGCACGAAAGTACCCCCCGCAAAGAATGCCTTCTCCTGATGCCATGCAGCCGCTCTACCCAAAAGGCATGCAAAAGACAGGGTGCGTGAAAGTTGGAAGCCAGGTTCCTAGGTCCTGTCCTCCAGGCCATATCCCTTCCAATTGATCAAATAGGAACGCACCCCTCGACGCAGCCGGGTGTCCAAGATAGCCCGCACCTCGTATTCATCCTCTCCATGTACAGAGACCGGGGCCGGGGCAACAGGAAGCCGGGTACCAGGTATAAAAGGACGAAGCAAGGAGACATAGAATATGGGGTGTATCCGCCAATGGGCCGGGATATCCAAGCGGAGAGCAAAAGGCTTGAGGCAATGGAGTATCTTGTATGGGCCCACATAGCAGGGCAACGGTTTGCGTTTCCCTCGGATGGACAGATATTTGGTGGAGAGCCAGACACGATCACTGCGGGAATAGGAGGGTGCTGAAGAGCGGTGTTTATCCGCCTGTGCCTTGGCCCGGCATTGAGCAGCGTGCAGATGTTCGGCCACTGATGTATGTATGGAAACGAGTGATTCACGCACTGTTTTGGCTGCAGGCACCTGTTCCAGAGGGGGCAGAACCAGCGGTAATACTCTAGGATGCTGTCCATACAAGGCATAGAATGGGGAACAACTCACCGAGGAGTGCCGGCAATTATTATATGCAAACTCGGCTGCCCCCAAGACCGATAACCAATCCGACTGGTATTGCAGACATAAAAAACAGAGATACTGCTCCATGGTGGCATTGGTGCGTTCATCTGCCCATCCGTCTGGGGGTGATAAGACGATGATAGTCGTGCATCGATGCCCAGAGAGCTGGTTAAAGCGTGCCAAAAGCATGACGTGAACTGGGACCCACGATCGGATATCATCACCGTGGGGAGGCCAAAGCACTGCACCACGTGTTCAAAGAACAAAGTCGCTAAAAGGGTTGCTGATGGAATATCAGGGCATGGGACAAAACGCACCATTTTCGCACACGTCCACCATCACAAGAACAGCGGACGTGCCTTTAACAGAGGGAAGTTCGCACCACGAAGTCAAGGGTAACCATGTACCAGGGATACAGAGGCAAAGGCATGTTCTGCAATAGACCCACAGGTTTTCCCGGATGTCTTTTACACTGGGTGCACGTAGCACAATTGGAGACTTACAGACTGACGCCCTTCTTCATACCGGGCCACCAGCAGCATCAGTGCAATAGGTCGTAGGTCTTCGTCTGACCCGGGTGCACGGCCAGACGAGAATCATGAGACCATTAGAGGGCTTTCCTCCTGGAGTGGTTGTCTGGAAGATAAAGTAACCCCTGCTCTTAGGGTAGACCGGAAATAAGACTGGCACCCACACTACGGAGAACTGAAACATGATCTTTCGCCCATTGTAACCGGTCCAGAAGCGTAGGTGAAACCGAACATACACAGATCACTGACCCAGAGGGTAGAACAGGTGTCACAGGTTTTGGAGTGTCGAAATCGGTACCAATGCGAGATAAGGCATTGGCCTTAACATGTAAAGGTTCAGGACGGTAGGGGACTGTAAAATCAAACAGCGTGAAGAACAAATGCCAACGGATTTGTCGAGGGTTGGTGCATTTGACGTGGGACAGCGCCTGAAGATTCCGGTGATCAGTGTAGACTGTGACAGATATATTGCCCCCAGGAGGTGATGCCTACATTCCTTGAAAGCCGCTCTTATAGCAAGTAGTTCTCTCTCCATGATGGTGTAATTTTGGTCTGCTGGTGACAATGTCCTAGAATAATAGGCCACTGGATACAGTCGTCGTGTGGAGGGACAGGTTTGAGAGTGGATGGCCCTAACCGCAATAGCGGAGGCATCTGCTTCCACTATAAACAGAAGGGAAGGATTTGGGTGCTGCAACACAGGGGCAGAGGTAAACACCTCCTTCAAAGCTTGGAATGCAGATTGGGCTTTATTGTCCCAGAGGAAAGGGACAAACAAGTTACTTACCAACTGGTAACGTTCTTTCGACTGGATGTTTCTCCAACGTATTCCACATCTTTGACATGTAATGTCCACAGCTGTGCACATCGGGAACTTTTTCGGCAGAGGGCATCCTGCGTCGATGACGTTGGGTCGATGTCCCCCGAAGACCTCTGTCGAGGGCGACGTCACCGGATGTTATAAATAGGATGCACAGCGCCCGTAGCCTCAGTTTAAGTTTTTTCCCCCAGAATGTCTGCCACTAGTTTCATGCCTGCTGGACTGCACATAGCCTTGCGGAAACGTAAGCTGCAATCGCATAGGAAATTCTCCAAAGGGGCAGGCTGGGAGGGCAATGTGGAATACGTTGGAGGAACATCCAGTCGAAAGAACATTACCAGTTGGTAAGTAACTTGTTCTTCGAATGGATTGCGTCCTCCACCGTATTCCACATATTTGACAGACTCCCAATGGATTACCATCAAAACGGAGGAGGCAAAAGAATTTAGAGCACCCCATCAGATGGCGGAATAAATAACCGCCTTACCAAAGGACATATCCTGACCATGGATCGTATCCAGGGAGTAATGCTTAACAAAAGTGTGGAGAGAAGCCCATGTAGCGGCATCACACATATTCCTATTAGTAACACCCCGCTGGAGGGCGGTGGAAGTAGCCACGACCCTAGTGGTATGAGCTTGCAATCCTTCAGGAGGGTCCTTACCTGCTAATCGGTAACACTCCGTAATGGTGAGGATAATCCACCTGGACAAGGTCTGTTTGTTAACTGCCTGGCCCAATCGGTGTCCAGCATATCCTACAAAGAGTTGATCGTCCACTCTGACCCTTGATATCCTAGAAATGTAAAAGCTCAGAGCTCTCCTAGGATCTAACCGATGGAGTCGCTCCTCTTCCTTACCAGGATGAGGAGGAGGGTAGAAAGAAGGGAGAACCACCTTCTGACTCAAATGAAATTCAGATACTACCCTAGGTAGAAAGGAAGGACCTACCCGCAGTACAACCCTGTCCTTGGGGAACACAGTAAAGGGTGGCTTAGAGGATAGTGCCTGCAATTCACTCACTCTGCGAGCGGAAGTAACCACAACCAAGAATCAAGTCTTGAAGGACAATAATACCAAAGGACAAGAGTGCAAAGGTTCAAACGGAGCACCCATGAGAAATTTCAAAACCAAATTTAAATCCCAAACTGGCACCTGCAAAGGGGACGGCGTGAACACGTCAGTCAGTCCTTTAAGAAATTGAGAAATCAAAGGAATCTTAAAGTAAGAACATTCTTCAGACAAGCGCTTAAAGATGGACAGTCCGGCCATGTAACCCTTAATGGTACCCACTTGAAGGCCCTTGTGGGCCAAAGAAAGTAAGAAAGACAAAACCACAGGAATGGAGCACTGAAAAGGATCAACATTTTGACCTGTGCACCAGTCGCAGAATTTAGGCCAACGGTAGAGGCATTTTGTTGCCGGCCCCCTGGCCGAAAGCAACACCTCCATCACATCATCCGGGAGGTCCCAATCCTTATACCTCAACCTTTCAGATACCAAGCGTGAAGGTTGAGAGTCTTGACCTCTGGATGGAGAACCTGACCCCCCTCTTGCGAGAGCAGATCCTCTCGATAGGGAAGACGGCGTGGAGGGCAGATGGGCATTTCTAGAAAGTCTGGGTACCACGCTCTTCTGGAGCAATGAGGATCATGTGGGAACCGAACCACGTAACCTCTGCAATACTTGAGGAATGGCGGGGACTGGAGGAAACGCGTACAGCAGTGGGAATGATCAATCCACTACGAATGTGTCTCCTAAGGCTCCTCTCGGAGGAAATTCCCTTGAGCAGTATCTCTCGCACTTCCGGTTGACACTGGTGGCAAAGAGATCCACTTGTGGGGTTCCCCAAAAGGTGAAGATCTCCAGAAGGACTTCCTGAGCCAACTCCCACTCGTGAGAGATCGTGCTCTGCCTGCTCAGAGCGTCCGCTGCCGCATTGTCATCTCCGGCCAGATGAACTGCCGAGATCAAAATTCCCTGCTGGATGGCCCAGAACCAGAGCTTCATTGCCTCTGCACAACAGGAGCGACCCTACCCCCCCTTTTTTTGTTGAGGTAATGCATGGCCACTGTGTTGTCTGTCATAATCGGAACACTCTTCCCCCGCTAGCCTGGTGGCCCTCAGCTCTAACAAGTTGATGTGGAGTTTGGACTCCGACGGAGACCAAGGACCGCTGGCGGTCAAGTCGTTGGCATGAGCGCCCCATCCTGTGAGGGAAGCATCCGTCACTGCAGTCACCTCCGGCCACGGTTGCCAAAATGGTTCCCCCCTCATCAGGTTCCCTTCGTTGGCCCACCACAGAAGATCCTGGGAGACCGAGAGTGGAATCTGAACGGGATCCGACATCTTGCCTGAGAACTGTGACCACTGCATCTTGAGGACACATTGCAGGGATCTCATCTTCAGCCTGGCCTCTGGCACCAGAAAAATGCAGGATGCCATGAGGACGAGCAACCTTAAGAATTCGAAAGCCGGGAGACTCTGGGCATGTTGAAACTTGTCCACCATCTGCACAATGTGATCAGCCCTCACCTTGGGAGGCGAGCACTTCCCCAAGGACGTGTCTAACACAGCCCCGATGTACTGGAGCTGTTGGGAAGGTGTCAGATGCGACTTCTTGAAATTTAGGGAGAAGGGCAGCCTGTGGAGGGTGTGGCAGGTGAGACCGATTTGATTCAACGCTTGCTCAGGAGATCGCGCCCGGATCAGCCAGTCGTCCAGGCAGGGGTAGACGTGAATCCCCCCCTTGCCTGACTTCAACCAACGCAAGTCCATGATGGGTCTCAATCCCTCGTCTTTCTTTGGGATCACAAAATAAGGGGAATATCATCCCTTGTTACTCTCCACTACAGGCGCCAGTTCTATAGCGCCTTTCTCCAGCAGCTTTAAGATTTCCTGCGCAAGGAGCGGATCTGGAAGCTTCAAAGAGTTTCCCCGGTGAATTGTCGTGAGGCTGCTTTAGGAAGGGAAGGCAGTAGCCGTGGGCTATCAAATCCAGAACCCACGCATCCAAACTAATGGCTCGCCGCTCTTCGAGATGCTGTGATAGCCTGCCCCCAACCGGCGAACCATGGGACATAGCCTCATGACAGTTTTGGAGAGGCTGTGGCAGTGCCTGAAGGCAAAGAGGCAGCTGTCTGAGCGGCTTTGGCACCCCTATTTCCCCGACCACCACGGGTACTTTTATGGTGGCCACTTTGACTGGCGACCCCTCTCGTTCTACCAAAAGAGGAGTAGTAACGAAAAGAGCCTCCCCTCCACTGCTGTCCCCTAGGACGAAAAGGCGGAGGTTGACGCTTAAAGATTTAGCCGCAGCTTTCAAGGTCTGCAACCTCTCAAGGCTTTGGTCAGCCTTGCTGCCAAAAAATGTGCACCATCAAAGGGCATGTTCAAAAGATGGGCTTGCACATCCGGGGCAAAACCCGACTTCCACAACCATGCAAATCTGCATAGAACGGTGCTCGCAGCCATGGACCGCCTAACACTGTCGGCCGTATCCAAACCCGACTGAAGGGATTTGCACATGGCATCCTTGCCATCTTGCACGAGAGCAAGGAACCCATCCCTTTCTTCCCCCTAAGGAATATGCTCAGCTGCTAACGAAACACAATTCCACAGAGTGTGTGAGAACCTTGCTAAGGCACAAGTGGAGTTGGACGATTTTCAATGCCATGCTCCCTGCAGAAAATACCTTCCGAGGCCAACCGTCGAAGCGTTTGTCGTCCCTATCAGGAGGGATGGTAGGGTACGCCGCCTGAACCACCAAACTCTCGGGAGTGGGGCGAGTCGATAAATAGCTGGGATCACTAACGGAAGGGCGGTACTTTTTTGTCAATGATTTATTAACAGCCAAAGAGATTCCGGAGACTGCCAAGCAGCTGGCACCCTTTTCTGTAAGGTGAGATGAAACGGTAACACTGGGTCAGAGGATGGACCTTGATCTAAAATGTCAGTTAGATCATCCTGCCCAAAGTCTTCAGGAGGACTGGACCAGCCCAGATACTCCACAACCCTAGCCATGAGTCGCCTGTATAAATACTCAGCATGAGCCCCAGGCTCAGGCCTGCCAAATTCCACTTCCGGAGAAGTGTCCAACCCACTGGCATCATGAAGGGTTTGCCTCAACTCCTCCAACTGACTGTCTCCAGAAAACACTGGAGCTACATCATTCACAGGGTCCTCAAATTCAGACCTTTCCTCCTCTTCATAGATGTCATCCAGAGGGAGATGAAACCCTGGCCTGGGGACAGAAGAGGGCCTGGAGTCCAATACTGGCATCACAGACTTCGCCATAGCCTTCCTTGGAGGATCCACGAGATCCAGGTACTCCAATGGTAAATTGCGGGCAAAAATACCTAAAGGCATCGAGGGCGCCGAGGCTTCGACGTTGAGAGCGTCGACCACCTCCGTGTCGTGAGCACCGAAGGCGTCAACACTGGTGCCGACTGCGCCGTGGGCTGATAAAACGGCAAATCGTCGACATCCGAGTCGGACGCACACAGCGCTGACCTAGTCGACGCCGGCTTCGAGTCCTTAGCAGGTTGCAGTGGTCTCGCTGGAGACAAGGACCGAGACCTGGAGGCATGTCTCTTGCGACTTTCCTGAGCCTTGTCCGAACGGGACCTCGAAGGTTCCCAGTGCGAGTCGCATTGCGGACCCGAGCCGGAAGGTGTGCGAGCCGCGGTACGAGACCGTTCCTTGCCTGCTTCATTAGAAGGCGTGACCGGAACCGTGCCCTGCGATTGAAATCTCGCAAACATCCGCTCCTTAAAAGCAGCCCATTCCTCCGGAGTCGAGGACTTCGTCGGGCATGCCACTTTCCTCGAGGCACCATCCTACGAGGAGGACGGGGAAGGTGACAGCGCTTCCTAGAGTGCCGGGACGAGGAAGAAGAATGGCAGGAACCACTCCGGGACCAAGATCCCCGGGCCTCCTCCCTACGCAAAGAGTCGCCCCTCGAGTCGTTGGTGGAAACCCCCTTGGGCGATTTAGATTTTTGGGACTTACTAGGCTTAGAGCCACCTACCTACCTGGACCTTCCGCTTAGGCTCCCGCAAGGCCTTGGCAGTCAGCGACTGCATTTTGAACAGTGTGGTGTGGTGAGACTCGTCCAAATACCACAAATACCACAAACAAATGCGATGCAGGTCGGTGATCGACATTTTCGACTTGCAGCCCCTGTACGTCTTGAAGCCAGACCGCGGAGTCGGAGGGGTCGAAGAAAAAGACATATCTACGATAATACACACGAGGCGCGCCGAGTTCTCGAAGCAAACACGTTTGCAGAAAAAACTGAAATGAGGCTACGGGTGGTGTGCGTCCCATTTATAACATCCAGTGACGTCGCACTCGATGGAGGCCTTCGAGGGACATCGACCCGACGTCATCGACGCAGGACGCCCTCTGCCGAAAAAGTTTCCGAAGTGCATAGCTGTGGACATTACATGTCAAAGATGTGGAATACGTTGGAGGAAACAATCCATTCGAAGGAAGGACTGGTGAGACACGCAAGTGGTGCCACGATCTCAGAGAAGGAAGCGATAAAGCTCCTGTAAAAGTTAGAAAAGCCCAAAAAGGACTGTAGGGCTTTCACAGACGTCGGGACAGGCCAATCTAGTACAGCCTGAACCTTAGAGGAGCACATGTGCACGCCGTTTGCAGATATCTGGAAGCCCAAGAACTCAACCGAAGGTGCATGAACAACACATTTTTCTAACTTCGCAAACAAGTGTTACACTTCGGGCTTCCCCGCGGGCCTCCTTGCAGAATACAAATTCTTTACAAGCTCCTCTGTGGACCAGATACAGGCTGCCATGGCGCCTGTACAAACTACGACGGACTCCGGGTCAGCTGACACGTCCTGTACGTGGAAGACGTACGGCAAGACACGCCCCCTTACGACTATAAAACTACCGTCTTTCAAGGGGCTTGTTGCTGCTAATTAGTATTACAAGCTACAAGCAGTTATGTCCGTTACTTCTTCGTGTCTTCTCCACATGATTCCTCATCTGAATTCCTGGTTTCGACCCTTGCCTGACTACCGGATTGGCTTGTCTCCTCCTTCATTCCTGTTGTGCTCGTCTGTTTTTTTTTGACTCAGAACGTTACTGGATCCGGCTACCTTCTGTCTCTTGCGGTACTTCATTCCAGGTTGCCGCTTCTGCACACGGAACCAAAGCAGAGGACTTGCTGTCATCTATCTGGAACTTTTCTACATCTACTCTGCATGCATGTGTGTTCAGGTACATACTTAATTGGCAAATCCCGTCTCTGCTATTTTCTCTCCATGACTTGTTTGGATATTTGTCTCCTGTTGGATTCTGGGACATTGAGTGACTGTCTTGTGAACTTGTCTTCAAGTGCATATAAAAGCTCTGCTGAAACTGCACCAATCTGGCACTAGTGCGACCCTCGTGCAGTTCGGGGCTACTTCCCTATGCTAACATTCCTGTTTGTTATTTTCTCCTTTCGTTGTCTTCTGTTTCCTGGATTCCTTTCCTCAAAATATCCTTACTCAGGTTAGTTGTTACCAATTCGATATATAAGTTGGGACTGATACTTTAAAGGCTCTTTAGAACATTCCCACTCATTGTGTTATATCTCTTGTAGATCCACCCCGGGGAAGCTCCACTCCAATACTTATCTAGGTAGTTTCCCATTTAATTCAACTGTTCTGATTACTTGCCTTAACTTCAACACTGTCTAATATCTTTGCATTCCTTTGCAGCACTGGTATTGGCGGTGTGTGTTCTCCCCGCTCTTTTATTCAATTGACACCTCTGTCTGTCCCAACTGAAACAGCAGAGAGGTACATTGTAGAAAAGAGCCCCTCTTTGAGGAAGCCTGAGTCTTGTACTCAGGGGAGCTGGGATGGAAGGCTGAATATCGATTCTTCTACCACCATCATCTCCAAGGTCACTCCTCTGCATCTTCAGTCTATTTCGGAGTGGTGAGTAACAACAAGGAATTGTCTCAGAGACGCAACACTAAGCAGATGTGCTGTACATGCTGTTGGAGCGAATCTGAAAAGATCAGAATGTCATCCAAATATATCACTACATAACAGTCTAACATGATGTGGCCGCGGCATTGCAAAGACCAAAGAGCATAACGAAGTACTCATATAACCCAAACTTCGTCTTGAAGGCGGCTTTCCACTCATCCCCCCCGCCACATCCGTATGAGATTATAAACTCGCCTCAAATCGAGCTTAGTGAATATGGTAGATGAGGACAGTTTATCGAGCAGCTCCGAGATTAGAGGCAGTGGGTACTGGTTTTTAATCATGACCCTGTTCAAGGCTCTGTAGTCCTCACATGGATGCAAATCCCCCTCCTCGGTACAAAAGAATATTGAGGAAGCTGCAGGAGATCGGGATGGTCGGATGTGTCCCAGGCGTAACGCCTTGTCCACACACTCTCTTAGATGGTGGCCCTCTTTCTGGGTAAGAGAGCATATACGACCATGAGGGATGACTGCCCGGGGAACTAAGTCAATAGGGCAGTCGTAGCTCTGATGTGGGGGGAGTTTCTCGGAAAAGCCCTCATCAAACACATCCTTGTAATCCCTGTAGGCTGGGGGTAACTCTGGGGTTGGTGTGTGCAGATTGCCGCTAGTCGAAGAGATGTTAGCCACCATGGTCAGGCAGGGAGACAAGGCTGCCACATCCTGGGTACAGAGACACTGCATGGTACAAAAAACTGAGGAAAACTGAACCGTCTGCTTGACCCAATCAATGACGGGGCTGTGGGTCTGTAACCAGGCAAGGGCGAGCATTATACCAAACTGAGGTGCTGAGATAAGGTCGAAAGTAATCCATTTGGAATGTCCTTCAGGGGTTGACATTTCGACAGGACCGGTCTGTTCAGTCACCTGCCCCGATACTAGACGGGAACCATCTACGCATGGACTTCCTCAGGTCTGGGTTTCGGGATCATAGGCAGTTCATGGTGTTTAGCCAATCGGATATCCATATAATTACTGCTAGCACCGCAGTCTATCATCACCGGATTAGAAAAAGACAGGACCAGCGGCTGTAAAACACAAGGATAGGTAAATATGCGAGGAAAAAGGTAGTCCTCCCGAGCCGTCCATCGGCTGACTAATCCTAGCGGCTCGGTTCAAGGACGAGTCCTGGCGTTTCCTGCAGCCTTAACGGATCCCTTGGGGCATACTTGAATGAAATGACTTGACTGGCCGCAATAGAGGCGTAGGTTGTTAGCCACTCGTC
Source organism: Ambystoma mexicanum (assembly GCF_040938575.1). Taxonomy (NCBI): domain Eukaryota; kingdom Metazoa; phylum Chordata; class Amphibia; order Caudata; family Ambystomatidae; genus Ambystoma; species Ambystoma mexicanum. Next base: position 943,619,909 of record NC_090939.1, read on the forward strand.
TCTCCCACTCAGCCTTTGTCAGTGGGCCTCAGGTAGCCCCTATCTGCATCGGTTCAGCATCTCCCGACAGGGACGGAGCGACTGAGTCGGACTTAGAGGAATGGATTTCGGGAATACGTCGTTCACCTCGTCGTTATTGGAGCCGAGCGTCCACCTGTAGTACCAAATCCAACAGCTCAGGGAATCTTGATCGGATAGATGGCACCACTGACAACGCATCTTTTTCAGCTCCTCCGATAACCGGGCGAGATATGTCAGTAGGTCCTGTTTTGCTTGGCTTAGCCTCTTTTGCAATCCAAGTTCATTTTAATTGAATGCCCATTATATTTGGACTATCTAGAGGGACCATGACTCCCGCACGCTAATTTTTGTTAAGGATATTGCGCTAATTGAGGCAAAGCAGAGTTAACACCTTTTATTCTCACCCACTTCTAAAGTGAATGATGGACCCAGAAGGGTCATTCAGAAGGTGGTCACAACTAATATAATTATGGGAATACATATTATGATTTTTCAGATTAAGAAAATACTTATCCAATTTAAGGAATTGGAGAAAAACAGCCCATAGGATTTGCAGAAACTATACAGTTAGGACGGTAAGGGGATGCAACATCCAGACAATTGCCAAGCAAAGAACGTTGTTGGACAAGACACTGATTTATATACATTTTGCATCTTAGATCCTCGGTCAGTTGTTGGACATCAGTCCGCAGGTATTGTGTGTTACAAATATAGAATGAAGGTAAGGCACTACCTCTCTCATGCGAGACTATTAGTTTCAATAGCGTGTCATATCATACCCGATGTACAGTGCTCACGTGGTGAGAATAGGAACGGAGACATTTGGGATTGCATGAAAGACACATGGATGTTGGAGATAGAATTTCACTCTCTCTCTATGCCTCCAAATTCCAAAACTCCCTTTCATTGCTGTGCTGGGAGCTAGCTCTTACATATGGCTTGCAGTGAATGGCATAATCCTGAATAGCTGGAGAGGTCACAAGAAGAGTATCAAAATTCTAAGTGGTACTGAGGTTTTGTAATTCTAACTTCAGGTATTACGTCTTTAAATTGTCTGTTCACCTTCTTGTATCCTATTCTAGAAGGTACACCCTGATGGCTGGGGTGCAGCTGGTGCTCCCAGTCTTTCACTGTTGCTGGAAGGGACCTCTTCAGACCAGAGTTCACTTTGGCTGACCTTTGATGTCCATGGTTGAGTGTGTGCTGCTCAGGCTTCCCCGTGAAGGCTGGAAGAACCATTTCTCTTGCTTGCGGCTTGATTCAGGATGTTTCTCTCATTGACTCCAATCAGGGAGGAGGCAGCCAGGGTGTATCCCCCACCATACCTGCAGCTGTGAGGGAGACATGCACTTTCCCCCTCAGATTGCTCCTCCATTTGGGAAAGAAGGGGAGTTCCCTCTGGATATTCTGTGCCTGCCTGAGGATGTAGCTAGTTTTGCCTCTATCAGTCGTAATTTGGAGAGGGGTGCAACTAAAAAGCACTGTGGGTTACGCCAGCATCCCTCATCATCCTTCTACCGCCATATCTGGAAGTGGTGGTTTTTAGTCTGGTCTGGGTTTTCCTATGGGGTGATGGAAGATTTAGTCCCTTGCCGTTAGTACTATTAGCTGGGCCGAGATAACCTGGTCTCAGCTTCTGATGTCTAATGGCCCTCCTGAAAAGAATTTGTTTTCTCTATAATGCTCTTCCCAAAGCCAGAGCTGCCCCTCTTGTTTCAAGTCCTGGAATATAGGACATGCACTTCATCCTAGATACGAACAATACACTCATCAAGGTCTTTCTTGGAACAGCCCGTGATTAAATATCGTTCTCCTGGATAGGTACAATTCGTACTATATCTAAGGTTTGATATCCTACCGGTGCTGTCCTACACTGAAGCCTGGACAGCAATACCACGTGAATTTAGAATCTGCAGTCTCTGTGGTCACACAATTGAGACTGCTAGACACGCCCTGACTCAGTATCCAAGACTGCAACCTATGTATGACAAGGGGTATGCAACATATTGCAATATAGGCTCCGACCAAATATGGTGTCTTCTGTATGGGGCGGATCCTCTTGCTCTTATTGCGGGGCTTTACCATATTTGGGAAAAAGTGAAACGACGATTAAATGACAACGCTTCCTTGTTTATCGATTCTCTATGATGAAAATGGTTTTCTATTTTAAGTTCTGTGTAACTTTCTTATATATCATAATTGAATGTATGTACGTTTTTTCTATGTTTTATCATTTTAAATGCAGCGCAAAACGTTAATTTACCATGTGCACTTAATTTTAAAAAAAATAAAAAAATGTAGGAAATAGTAGACTTCCCTTACTGGACTGGGTGACTTGACTTGGGGATACCACTGGTCTGAAGGACCTGGCATGTCATCTCCCAGGCCAATGTGACCATGGCGGTGAGGAGACTTCGTCACATAGGCTTTTTCAAAAGTCTCTGATTCACATTTTTTGAGAAATTAAACAGAACTTTGTATATGGTATTAAAAACTGAACAGATATCTTAAACTCAACTATTTCTTTGTGAAAATAGAGTTGTGATCTGTAGGTGTGGGCCGATTTTCACAGATTATTGACTTCCTCAATGGACAATGTCTAAAAGTTGTCCCAAGTACTGTGTTGGGTCAGCTCCTTATGTATGTGTATAATCAGAAATGTGTGTCATTTCTCATTTTCTCAATTTTAGTCTCGAAGTAGATGGATAGGCCATATGCCAGTCCCCGAGAAAGGGCAATGATGGATGACAAATTGTGGGTTAACGAATTATCCAGAGGGGCACACATTTCTCTACGAATATTGGCTGAATGATCTATTTCAAGAGCCAAAAAGGCCTGATTTGCTTTAATTGCTGTTAATTTATAAAGTCATAGTGACGTCTTTACAATATCTTAGTGGTCGGATCAACTGTACACCTCCACCTCATTTTCAGATTTCTCTTTTTGCAACAAGCTATTTTCAGTCCTGTGAAAAACAAGCCAGGCTTAATTTGACTTCTAATTAAAACCATTATCCAGGATACAATATAATCAAGAAGTCAAGTCAAATATTCCCAGGATACTGTGACAGGGTCAGGGGTTTCAAACTGGGACTCCTCCTGACCTGGTGTCTCTTCCACAATGCCCGTTAGCGTCTCTTCTGGTCTGAGTACACTTGTACTCAAACTGCAACTCCCAAAATGCACCTGGGCAAACCAAGAAAACACAGACTTGAGCCAGAGGAACGTAACTGAGAACAGACATGGAATTGACTGGGAAATTCCTGCCCAACAGAGATGAGACACCAAACACACCAACCCCAGACAGACCCTAGGCGAATGGCGTAACAACAGAAAATGAACTGAGAGTGAAAAGTGATTGAAGTGGAGACATAGAAATCATCCCCAAACCCAGTTGGTCTCAAAACCTACCATTATATGAAGAAAGCCACAAGGAAAACAAGCAGCCTGAGCACATGGCTGCCACTCTGCAAATGGAGACTAAAAACGGGGTAGAGCTAAAACCCTTCTTAAACACTTTCAAGGGAAGTCTCAATCCCCAGAGGCACAGCTTAGCCAGATATTATCTAAGGGAAGCATCTGACCAGGGAGTCCTGAAGGAGAGTAACAAGGGGGTCTGCTAGGCTATACAAACATAGCCAGCACAGAGATGATAAAAAGGTGTTCCGTGAGATCAGGTGGAGAAAGAGAACAGGTGGAAGACATACAATGGAGCGCAGTGCTGGGAAGACACTAGCTGTGTTCTGAGAGAGCGCAGGTAAGATATTGTGTGCAAGAGAACATGCTATCAGTTGAATGAAGTGTGGTGGGGTGTAAAATGTGAGTGAAAGAGGTAGAAAGATGTGAAGGTGGATTCAGGGTGGGTGTGAGAGTTGTGACGAATCATTGGATGTTGTCCCTTCTCCCACATGGGGCCAGGGCAGTGCAGCCACAGTCCAATAGTTCCCCTGAGGGCGGTACAGCGATGTAGGATCACATGGGGAGGGGAAAACCAGTGTGGGACAAGGAGGACCATCCATCGAGAATGCGGTATCCCACAACCCCTCACTATCAACCTCCCTCACACTCTCACCCAAAGCTCAATGTACCTCTGTAAGGTAGAAAACCTGAACTAACTAACCCAAACTGAGGCAGCGAAGAGCAGGGGATATACATATGAATAGTATCGGCCAACTGGGACAAAGAAGATTCAGAACAACACGCAGAAGTATAACATTAGAAGTACTGCGAGGAAGAGGAGGCGCAGAGGAATGAGGAGGACCGCGCAGAAGCTGTAAGAGCAATCTAGCCGACATGGACCTGATGTTTGCATAAAAACTGAGGATGGACTCAACCTGATGTTGAGCCCTCCCTGGAGGAACCGCAATGTCGGGAAAGAAGGAAGCAGAGACAAGGCAGACCACAGAGCCAAGGTATGAGCACGCAACCGTAAGGTGTGTCCTGTGTAGAATAAGAAAGAAGACAAAGGAAGAAGCTCCTGGCATTCCCTGTAGTTAGCAGGCGTGTGGAGAGAAGAACACGCCAGCCGAACAAGAGTTTCCCTCGCAGAGCAGCTACACACCGTAGGGAAACGCTGACCGGCGAGGAAGCAGTACAGCAAGCCAGAAGAGTCCCAAGAGCCCTAAGACCACCGCATAAAATGGAAAGGTACTCTGGTGTGAGAGGAGGCGGAGGGACCCCAAGGCAGTCCTGCAGAATTAGGGAACAAGAGGCAGAGCAGGAATCAAGGGTCTGGGACCCTGATAATGAAAACCTAATTAACTGTGAAAGCATCCCGACGCATCATCATAATCGGTTACACCACTGTAAGCCTCAGTGCCTGGAACTCCAATCCGGGTAGCAGCGACGGAGCAGGAGCGGTGACCAGTGTGCAGCGCGGCAGATCTCCCGGATCTCAACGAGGGACCTGGAAAGAGTGAGCCACCCTCGTCAGTCCACTTGGCATGCACCTCGAGTTCACTCACACAGCTCCTCCTGGACCACAAGTCGGCAGAGCTCAGAGCAGCACACTACCACCGTGATCCTGAGTCTGGGGCATGCAGTCGGTCCGATATTTCGGCCGCTGCTGCACTATAGTCAGAACTGCTCCTGGAAAGAAATTCAAAGCACCTCGCCACGGGACAACGGCCCACTTCCAGCCGGGCATGGCTTCATAACACGGAGCTTCGGCTTGTTGCTGCCATCTTGTTTGGGCTCACTAACACCCCTCCAAAAGGTCTTTTTTTTATTGGGGGTTATATATTAACAATATATGTTAACTAATTTTATCTAATCAATATAAATCTTCTCCATAATGCTTTAGATGATTAATAAGTAGGTGCTGCAAATTTCATTATATTCATAACTTATTTGAAATTAATGTCTACATGCTTTCCAGTTTAGCTCATCGGGAGTGTACATGAATTGTATTTTTACATGGACTCCTGTCTCCAAGAAAAGATTGGTTGGTATCAGATAGGTTTCATTTAGACACAAAATGTCACAGACTTCCTCTAGAATATGATACAAGTCATGTATAACGCACCATAACACAAGTGTTTCTAGGTGCAACAAGACAAGGAGGGGGGACAGAAGGAGGACAAAACAACAATCTTACAAGGCCTTGTGTCATTCAGATTAAGCAAGTGCAGGGAAGAGGGAGCGAAGAAGTGCTGGGGTTGAGGGGGGCGGGATAGAGAAGTGCAGGTATCTCAATAAGTGCTGCCCTGGAGGGTGGTTCATAAGTGCAGAGAGACAAGGGACTGTGGGGTTGCAGATACATACCCTCAAGAGCTGTGGGAGCCCGAAGGCAGTGCGAGGGCAACTGGACCTGCAGGAGCCTGGGCCCGAGTTCAGTGGGAGGCCAGGTGACCAATGTGCGGAGGAGTCAGGGACATCAACAGGATAGAGGAAGAGAGAAAGCAGAAGCGAATAGGAAGGTCTTGAGTTGCTTCGGAACCGGGTCCTGCTCAAGTTTGTGAGAGACAGGGAGGCTGCTTGGAAACCCTCTGACCCTCAAAGAGTTGGAGGTGGAAGAGCAGAGAGGTCGAGAAGGGCAATGTTTAGGAAGAGAAAGTTGGAGGTAGTGCAGTACCATGCCCCAGAAAGCCTTGTGGATGATGCAAAGGGTCTTGAACTTGATCCTTGCAGCCACAGGCAACCAGTGAAGAGATTTCAGAGCTGGAGAGATATGATCCCTGGGCTTGAGGCCAAGGACAAGTCTTGCAGTCCTGTTCTGGATACGTTGTAAAGGTCGAAGAGTAGATGCAGGCAGGTTTAGAAAGAGGCTGTTGCAATAGTCCAGCCTAGAGAGGACCACGGCTCTGGAGACAGTGAGCGTCTGGTGGAAAGTGAGAAAAGCCAGAATACCTCTGAGGATGTGCAACTGATAGTGTGACTTCTTAGAGATGTTGGAGATGTGAGGAGAGAAGGGGAGGGTGGAGTTGAAGATGACACCAAGGTTCTTAGCCTCACAGGAAGGAGCACGAAGAGGGCCCAGGGAGGGTGGCGAGAGAGAGAGAGAGAGAGAGAGAGAGAGAGAGAGAAAGAGAGAGAGAGAGAGAGAGAGAGAGAGAGAGAGAGAGAGGAAAGGAGGGAGCATGTGTCCCGATGAGGAGGATCTCAGTCTTACTGGCATTAAGGCAGAGATCATTGGCGGCACACCATTCCTGAATTGCGGCCACAGTATCTGGTATAAGAGAAGGAGCAGAGGTGGTTGGGGGGGCTGGAAGGAGAGCTGGGTGTCATCTGCATAACACTGAAAGTTATAGCGGAAGGTAGTGATGCAGTGGGCAAGAGGTCCCAGGTAGTGGTTGAAAAACCAGGGAGAAAGGTACGACCCCTAGGGAACACCGCAACAAGAGAGGGAGATAGGAGAAAGGAAAGACCCTAGCTGGACCTGGGAGGGTTGGTCAGTGAGAAAGGAGGTGAACCAGGCCAAGGTCTAACCAGTGAAACCCACGTTGTCGCAGAGGCGATTGAGTAAGATGGCATGGTTGACCCTGTCAAAAGCAGAGAATAGATTGAGGAGGGTTAGGAAATAAGGAAGGCTAGAGTCAAGATTAGAGAGCAAGTCTTCATGGATGTTCAGGAAAGCAGTTTCTGTGCTTCTGGCAGCTCTGACGCCAGACTGGTGGTCGTGAAGAAAACCAATAGATTTAGTGTGCAGATTAAGCGGGGAGATGGACAACTTTTCCAGGAGTTTGCCCAGGAAAGGAGTGATGGAGATCGGGCGATAGTTAGCCAGAGAGGAAGGCTTGGCAGAGGGCTTCATTAGAAGGGGATGCACAAGGGAGTTGTTATGGGGGAGGGGAAGGTTCCAGCGGTAAAGATGAAGATAGGATCAAAGATGCAGACATGGTTTTCTACTGTAATTTTGCATTCAGAAGTATGTGAGAATCTCCATCAATCAGCCCATCTTTAAATGATGGCAAATGATTTAGCAGTAAAACAACATTAATGTGGAAGCATGAATGAGGTGCTTTCCTTGTGGAGCCAAATTGGTTTCTTCCGAAATAGAGGTAGGCGAGAATCCACAAAAAAATGTCTCCACAAAGGATCCAAGGATAGATGGGCATTATTATGGTCCTGGGCTTGTGCTAAGCATGAATGGGCACAGATAATCTTGCCCTTGGCATGGCCCTAGCGTGTCCGTTGTGCAGTCTAATAACCTCCTCTTAAATTCCCTCATCCATGAAGTGTGCCTGCTGGTATAAACACTAAGAAAGGACTAGCACACAAAGCAAGTGCTGCTGATGGGACAATATCGCTGTGGTCTATGAGGTGAATTACTGCAAATTATCTACAAGAAGAGTATTGAAAATGCCTAAAAGGCATTTAACAATTCTGAATGTCGAATTCAAGCTATGCGAATCACTAACGATAAACAGTATCGTTACTGGTAAAGCATCTGCCTTTAACTGATGGAATACCTCACATTGATTATGAAGGCACACAATAGTTGCGCCAGAGGATGCTTAGAAATAGACACAGTGACAACTGTTCACCAATTATTTACCTGAATGAAACTAATGCAGAGATTAAAAATAAATTCCAAGTTGATGGTACCTTAATTCAACATTTTACAAAATGGAGGGTGGATGAACCTTAACATTTCCCAGTCAATTCAAATACCTAAGCAAAGGAAATTCAGGGAACCTCCACACTCTACCCAGAAAATCTGATATAAATGTATGAGGGGATCCTTTTGGTGTCTGTCTAAGCCAAACTCTCTGAGAACGTATTTGGCCTATTCCTTTATACTTCTCAGCATAAACAGCTTCTGAGCGCTCACCCCTTAACGAGTAATATTCCTTGCTTTTACAGTAACTTCTCCTGTCAGTCTGTCCATTCCTCACTCCCAGGTCACAGGTGCCAGAGCTCCAGTAGGTGCTAGTGTAAGGAAGGCATGGTATCGAACAATAAGACAGACAAAAGTGACCACAGTTCCAGGGTGTTTATGGAACTTAAATTGGGTTTGAAAAACACCTATCTAATCCTAAATCTAAATATGGGAGCAAGCTACGACCATCAAAAAATAATACTGCAGTCCAAGTGGTGTCTTGTCAAAATAAAAGGGCCTATACTAATAAGCCTATTGCCAATTTTTATTTCTAAATACAAATGGTGTGGGAAACAATGTTCTACCAAAGAAAAGCGTTCAAGAAATTATAAGTCAGGATAGTTGAGCTGTTAGCTTCCCTTCCACATGTTTTCAGCACGGGACAAGGATGCACACTCAAGCTTGGTACATACTCTGGCTTTTCGAGCACGAGGATGCAGTTCAAAATCTTAGTATCAGGTCCTTCTGTGCCAAAGTCTCTTTGCTATTAAAAGTCTCTTATTTCAGAGGGCCTGATGCGACAAAGTTCCTTTCTCCTAAGGAATCTTATATGCACAACTTCTCTGTTAATGAACTGTACACCCCGGGCACCCCTCCGCTGGGCTCAGATCAAATTTATCTCATTTTCAAAACTTTCTTTACTGTATCAAATTCAAACAAATTCAAACACTTTCGACTGTGTCAAGGAATTTGTTTGACCCGTCGCAGAAACACTTTGATTCACAATTCTTTGTTCTCGCCTTAAAACAACCCTTTAACTTTCACTTCTGCCACTTCTCAGCTTGATACCTTACAGAGACCTGCGATTGAGCACCCACGCGTTGCCGGACCACTCTGTCAAAGGTATCGTATTTCGCTTTTCAAAGTGCTAACACTCATCAGCAGATTTTACTTGCGTCTTTTATCACACGTGTTTTAATAATGTTAATTCCAGTCTCGCTATACAATGTTGCTGCTTTCAACTTTGGCTTCAACACAGACCAGTCTTTTATCGGTCTCCCCAACTCAACGGCTGTGTTGATTTCACTGACACTGCTTTGTTCTTGGAGCCAAGGACAGTACCGCCGTGGCTGCTGCTTCTCCCCGCCCTGATTACTAACGCGGGAGGGACACAGGGATCTCCTACACACAATATAGGGTTCTTCAGCCTGGTTTCCTAGTTTTACGCGTTCTAATCTCGAGGGCTTGTGAAAGTAATGGAAAGGTCAAGGGAATTTCCCTCCTTGCGATCCCCACTCGTTTTGCCGTCTTTCTTCTCTCGTTCAGCTGCCGTCTTGAAACTGCCATTTCCTTGTGTGCTTTACCTCGCTCAGAGTGTACTTTCATGCTTCGCCTTTTATCCGTGTGTGGAAACTTAATGGTAGTCTGGTGTGTTTGTTAGTCAGTAATTGCCTGACGTCGCCTGACCATTTTATGGGGACAAGTCAAGTATACTGCTTGGGTGTTAGTCTGTTTTCGCCCAGAGCGGGCTGTCTGAGTGAAAGTGTTTGTGCAGGAAAAGGGGGGCAGTAGTAGAGTTCCCACGTATCCTATCTGATAGGATGGGGTAAAGGTGTTACAGGAAAGAGGGATAGCGCGTCTCACCATCCGGTGTCCCACTCCCACCCCCCAAAGACCCCTCACCCAGGTGATCCTCCTGCACTGGTCCACCCTGGGGTCTAGATCCAAAGATGATGGCCGTGCCCTGGCCACCTGAGAGAGAGATCCACAGGGACTAGTGGGTGAGACACCTTCCGATTTCTCACACTAGACATGGGCTAACCAACATGTATTCTCCATCAGGAATGGCATAACAGAGAGGCTAAAGCCATTAAATTCAGTAATAGTTACAGAATTATGAAAGGACCTCCCAACCACCTGAGCAGACTGAACCACAGGAGTTTTATAAAGGAAAACCCCTTAGTCTTGGGGAACACTCAATTCCTTCTGACCAGAGACCAACAGCTCTTTTCTGGCTGCAATGACCAACTCTTTCAGGACCCAGCTGCTACTCTCAACTGTCAACTTCCTGTCAGTTCCCCCACTACCATTAGTTCTGTTACCTTTCCTTCAAATAACATCTTTGCCTACCATACAACTATGTTGTCATAACACTGCCCCTGAGGAAAGAAATAGGTCAACACAGCCAAAGCAGGCTGTAAAATGAAACTCAAAGATGTTACAGCTCCCAGGAGAAAATAGGAATAAGCAGAAGCCGGCTGGGGTTGGCCCCCAATTAAGGAGGGTGTTAGAAAGCTTTCTTGGATCATATATATATATATATATATATATATATATATATATATATATATATATATTTGGGTTTGGCTTCTACGTGGTGCCAAAGCACCACATGGCATTATGTCATTCACTGTCACAATTCGAACGGTCATTCGAACTGTTCTCTATTTCATGACATGACAAATGTTCTGTTAGGCCATAAACTTGAGGTTGCAGGATTAACAGTTAATCATGGAAGAGCTCGGTGCTGACAACAATAAAGAGGCTCTTAGGCTATATTGGCCCAGAACTTACAAATTAGTGGCAACACTAAATTGTATGGCATATTCACCTCTAGAAGGACAAGGCACAGCATTTGAAAACCACACAGTGGTGATGCATGCAGTAAAAGAGACGAATAACATAACATATGGATAGAAAAAATGGCAGTGCCATAATAATACGGTTCCTTTATCTATGCCCCCCTTCTCCACACACGTTTTGTTAGAAGCACTTTCAAGACTTTACAAGGGGATATCTCTAAATTCATATATTCACAAATAAATCCCTAAATAAAGTTGGAAGAAGATCTATCTTCTTAGAAAGTTTGGGATTGTCAAGAGTTACATTGATAGAGGGGGGGCGCTGGGCGCTGTTGCGCAAGACGGAGATGGCCGCCTGAGGGGAGAGCTCTGGCCCGTAACATATCCTACTATAAATTAATCCTGTTCGGGCCACCTACACGCCAATAAACACCTGCATTCGGCAGTGGAGAGCCTGCGGCATCACTCCACTGATTTTCATGAAGGAACGCCGGCTCAATCCTGAGAAATCGGACTGCAAACTTATACCGTGAACGCGGCGGAGGCAGATCCGGCCCATGGCTCCAGGAGAAATCACGCAACGGCCGGGGGTGCTGGCTTGTGCGCAGGCCGGAAGGGGAGGGGCCGTGCCCCGCACCTTTCTGAGTTGCTGGTGGACATATCCTGTTGGCCCTCGATCCTTTTTCTGGGTATACACCGCACGCCTGGTCCGGACGGAACATTGCTCTTTTTCGTCGGGATAGTCATCCTGTGCCGCTACTGCCCCGCGGATTGATCCTTGACTGACCGTCGGGTCGGGCCTTGTCGACGGCGGTGGGCCGGTTGCGTTCACTCGCTGAGGCCTGCTGATAACATCATAAGGTGGGTGCCCTGTAGCCTTTCTCTTATATACTCGTAAGCAGTGTACGCCACACTCCTGAGTGCCAACGATCGCCAACCACTACCTATCACTGGGCGTCAGAGCGGGGGCAGACGCAACGCAACCCAACAGAGCTGACACATGGGCCGCAGCGAGAAAAAAGTATGGGCTCCAAGAAAACTGGTCCGATGGACTCCTTTGACTGTTCCCAGCCGCATGGGCCTGCCGAGACACCCGCTGAGCCCTCGGGCAGTCAGCTGGAGTCTCCAATGGATGTGAGAGTGGACAAACTACTAACGATGGTCCAGAGTTGATTCCTGGAGGTGAACAGCAAACTGGATGACATAGGGGCCACGATCAGCTCTTTGAAGGCTAGGGTTGATAAGGAAAGTGCTCGCACTACGGAGGCGGAGAACAGGATTGCAGTAAACGAGGACTAGATAGCACAACATAGCCGTGATATCACCCAGTTGAAGGGAGACCTGCAGAAAACCCTGAACAAGTGCGAGGACTTGGAATCTCGCTCCAGGAGAAACAATATCCGCCTGGTAGGAGTAGCCGAATCCTTTGGTAAGGGCTCCATGGAGCGCCATGTGGAAAATCACCTGAAATCCCTCCTGGGCCCCGATGCTTTCTCCAATCATTTCCTCGTGGAGCGGGCCCATCGCACCCTGGCCTCCCCTCCTAAGCCTGGAGTGCCACCCCGCACGATCATTGCCCGACTTCTGGATTATAGAGATAGAGACGCTATCCTGAGGCTTTCCAGAGAAAAAGGATCCCTGTATTACGAAGAAAACAGGATACACATATATCCAGACTTTTCGACCAATGTGCAGACACTGAGAAGATCCTACGAGCCGGTCAAGAGACAGCTGAGGCTACGCCAGATCCCATATGCTTGTCTTCCCGGCTAAAATGCGCATCCAACACGGAGGCCGCGCACACTTTTTCAACAATCCTACGGAGGCCATGATGTAGGTCAAGGCCTCAATCCCCCTTCCCCGGGGGACCGGGAAGATAACAGTAACCTGCCGCCCCGGCGGGTGCCAGAACAGGAGGACCACGCTGGCTGAAGGGACTTGCTCTACACTGCCTTACCACAAGTTTGATGACCTGTCGACGGCGAGGTGGCACTGTCCACCATATATTGTTGTAGGGACGTGAGCCCCCCACACGGTGTTCGGTCACATGAGTACAGCTCACACCCCCTGGAGACTTCCCAAGTTATGGTTGATGGGATACATCATCGGGTTGGGGTTGATGATGCGGGTGGGGGGTTGGAAGGGGAAGCGGGTAAGAGTTTGTCCTGGTGTTCTGCCAGGCATGGTTGGGGATGTTATAAAGTTAAAACCAGGGGACTGTTCTTCAGCGAGACTCTTCCAAAACTTGAGACAGTGGTGCCATGCTTGGCAAATGCCCCCTTTGACAGGCAGATATGGCGCAGACTAAGGGTGGGTTCAACATTCAACTATTTTCTTGGAAAATTTGGGGTCTCAACAACCCAGTCAAGGCAAGGAAAATTGCCGCATACATTACACGCCATGATCCCCATATCCTTCTGATACAAGAGACACACGCGATGAGGAGTATCAACAATAAATTCCTTCCACGGTGGGGCCCTCATAGGTACTTCACAGAATATTCAACACAATCCAGGGGAGTCCTGACGCTCATACACCCCAAGCTGTGCTTCAGGTATCTTGCTAGTAAGATAGACCCTTTGGGTAGATACGTGTTGGTATGGGGGGAGGTGGCGGGACGGCAAATCCTGTTGATAAATACATATGGTCCTAATATTGATGACCCCGCTATTTTATCGCGCAATCTTTGACATGATATCCACATCGACCGAAGCGCAAATAATATGGGGCGGAGATTTCAATATGATCCTCGATCACTCCTTGGACCGCTCATCCACGTCCCCCAGGGCCCCGTCCAAAGCGGCTCTTGCCGTTAAACAGATGATGGAACAGACTAACATAATTGACGAATGGCGCACGTTGCATCCACTTGAGAAGAAATTCACTTTCTACTCATCTGTTCACGACTCCCACTCCCGTATAGATTATTGGCTTATTAGCTCGTCCCTCTCCGCTGAGATCAATGACTGTGCAACACACCCCTGCACGCTCTCGGACCACTCGCCGATAACGCTGAACATCAGCCTGAGTGACTCCCCACCTGCGGCTAGAAGGTGGAGGATGCCCTTTGCAATCCTTAGGGACCCCAATATCTGTGAAGCATTACATACTGAAATCGAGAAGTTTCTGGAGCTGAACGAGGGTTCTGTGAGCACCTATACTATCCTTTGGGAGACATTCAGGGTTTGAGTCCGGGGTACTATATTGGGTAAATCTACAGGTATGCTGAGAGCGGTGAGGAGGGAACTGGGTGTGGCTGAAGCCGCAATAGATGCACTACAGACGGAATATAGTGCCACATTGAACAAGGAAACCCTGTCTAAGATACACGCTTCCCTTAAGGACTTTAACGAACTAGCCAATAGGGAAGTTTTGTACCTGGCTGCCCCGGCTAAGGCCCGCAGATACGGGGAAAGCAATAGGGCGGGGAGATTTCTGGTCAACATGCTTAAAACAGATAGACACCCTAATCTAATCGCTAGCATTCAGAACCCAGCTGGGGTCACGGTCAATAAAGAATGCGTTATCAATACTACTTTTGCTGATTTTTACTCCGTTTTATACTTTAATCACGATGTTAAAACTAGGGATGACACGTTCGGATATCTAGACTCCCTTGATCTCCAAACACTCACTGAAACAACGCAAAACATTTTAGATCAACCCGTGACTATTGAAGAACTAAACGAGGCCATTAAATCTTTAACAGGTGGCCGTGCCCCTGGCTCGGATGGCCTGACTGCCAAACTGTACAAGGAATTCCAAGGCGTATTGGCCCCACTGTTACTGAAAGTATGGGAGGAGGCCATGAATTGTGGTGTCCTTCCAGCCTCGATGCGTGAGGCAATTATTACGGTCCTTCTGAAGCCACGTAGACCAGCACAGGATATGGCCTCCTACAGGCCCCTCTCCCTAATCAATACCGATGCGAAAATCTTCGCTAAAGTACTGGCCACCAGGCTCCTTCCGTACATGCCAATCCTGGTCCACCTGGATCAAGCTGGCTTCATACCAACTAGATTCACGGCTTTAAACCTTCAACGACTGTTCAATGTGCTGGCGCAGATAGACCCGGGGGCTAGGGCGGCCGTAGTGGCCCTCGATGCCGAAAAGGCCTTTGACTCCATCTCCTGGACATACCTCTTCCTTGTACTCGAGAGGTTTGGACTTGGACCGTATTTTATTAAATGCGTTCGGCTGCTATGTACTCAACCATCCGCCAAGGTCCTGACCAATAACACCCTGTCCCCTTCTTTCCATCTGCACAGAGGAACCAGGCAGGGCTGCCCATTTTCCCCCATTCTGTTTGCCCTCACTATTGAACCAATGGCGGAATATATTCGTCAACACCACTCGCATAGAGGACTCAGGATGACTGGCCCTCCCCAGATCATATCTCTGTATGCGGATGATACCCTGTTGTATGTCCGGGACCCACATGAGAATGTGCAACACATTATGGCTGACATACACAAGTTCTCGGAATACTCGGGATATAAAATCAATGTCCCCAAATCCGAAATCTTTCCTTTGACCCCTAATATGGGTGACCTATCTTGCATCACAGGGTTTAAGCCTGCCCCCAAGCTGGTGAGATACCTGGGCATAATGGAGGCTAGAGATAGACAGCTGCTGCACTCACACAATCACGGTGAACTACTTCTCACCCTTTCGACCAAGCTCCACCTATGGGCTAACCTCCCTCTGTCCCTATACGGCCGAGTGGCCCTACTTCAAATGGTTGTATTACCCAAACTCCTGTACCTCTTCGATAACATCCCGATCTGGCCCGGTAAACCCTTTTTTGTCAAACTTAGGTCACTGGCATCTTCCTTTATTTGAAACGGTAAGACTGCTAGGTTGGGGTGGGATAAAATGGTGGAGCCATACTAACAGGGCGGTATTGCGGCCCCTGATTTTGAATTGTATTGCATGGCAGCACAGGCACAATTCATAAAGCATTGGTTTGACCCCGAGGTCACTGCCCCACACATTCTTCTCGAAAAACAAGCAGTCCGCCCTAATGATATACGTTCGGCCCTTTTGAACCCCACCTATAGCAATAACTGCCTTTTTGACCCGGTATACGTCACTACACGGGCGTGGTCCAGGGTCTATAAAATGATTGGCCTGGAAGTCCCCTATGACCCAGATATACCCCTGTGGAACTTCTCCAGTGTTTACCCGACCTTCGACAAGGCCCTTCAGCGAACCTGGGACCCGAATAAACTCTTCAGGCTACGAGATATGTTCACTGATGGCACGTTCTGTGAACTTGCAGATTTCACGGGGCGGTGGGAGGGGGTCAGCTTAAACGCCTTCAATACTATCGCATGAGAACCGCCTTTGCTGCCAAATGGTCCTCCTTCCCGGTAGAACCCCAGGCACATGAGTGTATCAGAGCCATGGTGATGACGGACGGTCATGGTAAAGGAATCTCGTCGCTATACACCCTGATGCAATCACACTCCCCCTCACAAAACACTATCAAAGAAACCTGGGAGCGGGATGTGGGTACTCAGATCGATGACGTGAGATGGGCCCGCTATTGTCAACTCACCAAATCGGTCTCCATGAACTCTGCACTCCGACTGATCGAGTTTAAAATACTGAACCAGCTACATTACTCCCCGGCTAGACTGGCTAAGTGTGTGGAAGGTTGCACAGGGACATGTTTGAAATGTGGCACTCCTGATGTTAGGGCATATATGTACTGGTCGTGCCCTGGTATCGCAAACTTTTGGCGAGAAGTGGCTGAACTCCTTGAGGAGATAACAGCGATCCCGGCCGCCCTGTCCCCCCTAAAATACCTGCTTGGTGACATTGGGAAGGTGAAGGAGACCACGAGGAGACTATTTAACATCTCATGTGTTATTGCCAAGCGCTGCATCCTTAAATGCTGGAAATCCACTGCAGGGCCTACCCGATCCAATTTCCTTAAAGACTTGTGTATGGTGAACGATGACAAGGAACTCTTTGTTTTATCAGTCCCAACACTCTGTCGTCCTAAAGATATATGGTCGCTACTACGTTTGTATCTATGTGATTTGATGTCCGATGCCGATGTAACACCTACCCCGTCGCCTTTGGTGACGATACCTGTCTTATTGCCACACATTTATGCCACTGTTGATATTATATATATGCTATACTGTACTGTTTATGAGAACTGTCTTGCTGTGAATTGTTCCCCTCAATAAACAAAGTTTAAAAAAAAAAGAGTTACAATGATATTATAGGGCAGTAAAAATATAGCAAATGTCATATTTTTAATTCTTGGTCCTGGCGACCAAGGGTTCAGTATGCTTCAAAGAGATCACAGCATCTTCTTACTCAAACTGTATGCATTAATAAATGCCCTTAACTATACTTTGAATGGTATTTTATGTCATTAAGTATATAATTCGAAAACATAAAACAAATATGTATTAAATAGTGATAAAATAACAAAAAGCAATTTAGCACTTTGCTGTATGGAGTATAAACACATTTGTATGGGTCTTGAAGAATGAATCTCCACTGAAGCAGTATTCTGAATCCTGCCGAAAAAACAACATAATAGCAGCATTTCACAAGTGGGCTTCTGTTGTAGGGTCCATTGGTTCTAATTGCTTAAGATACATTTCAAAAGATGCGCCATCAATGGCAATTCGAAACTTAAATATTAAATGTTATCACAAAGTAAAAAACAATTGGACTAAACTGTGACGGACTAAGGTTTATGATTCATCAACAGCAATTTAGTATTGAAAACCAGTGTAATAGTTGTACATTGCATACATTTGTAATCACTACAATGCTTTGAACTGTTTTCCTGAAAACACTTAGGGCCTCCTTACAAGTACCACTGCACTACCGAAGCATTACCGCACCGCCGTGTTACAACTTTGGTGGTGAGGTGGAGGAAAAACCTCAGGCAAAATGCTGGTGGTAATTCTACAGAAATCGCTGGGAATTTCTGCCATAAAAAACAACGGAGTCCTGTCGATTCCATAAATGGGGGCTAACATCACCATATTACCACTTGCAATACACGGTAATTCCACCGGACTCAGTGGCGGTAACAGTAATTCCGTTTGGCGGTATTCTGGCGGATTCACCACCGAAATACCGCCAAACCTGTAATGAGACCATTAATTCTCAAAAACCTCTCTCTACATAGGGTATGATACATGACTAATTGTAAATTGTAAGTGTACTTACAAACCTAATTAGCAGTGCTGGGGATGAACTCCTTTTCAGGCACTCCAACAGACTCCAAGCCACTTGTATCTGCCGGTTTGCTAGAATTTACCTCGGACTTAAAATTAAAAAACAAAATAGCAAATTAATACTTCTTCAATACATCCTAATATCAGAGTACTATGGTCACAAAGCATTAGACACAGCAAATTAGCATTAGAGGCGATGTCACTGAACATCAAAATAGAGACACTTATCTTTAGCAGTTACCACCCTAACTTGGATTGCAAGATGGATTGCAATGCAGCTAATGTCATAGACCACGTTTTTCTCTCCGTTACCAAAACACCATGAGAGTTGATCATATACATTATTAGATTCTGGTGGGACAAAGTAAAGTTTTACTGCTTTAGCAAGCACATCACACTAAAGAACAAAATACTTCCTCATCCATGATAATCCATCTCCAGTGCAACTGATCTTTAGACACTTTATCACCACCAGGGGACGAAGCATGACTCCACACAACACCTCTATGCACGCCAACGTCATGTATGACGTTGGGGCAGTATAAATCGAAGCTCCAAGCCCTCAGTTCCACCTTTTTCCCTAGCTTTGCCGCAGAGGGACCGCAGAACCTAAGAGGTGTACTAGGTATCCTCCAAGGGGGTCAGGTTGGGAGGGTAATGAGGAATCTGTGGGTGGAACATCAATCAAGAACATTACAGAATGCCAAGTAATTTGTTCTTCTAATGTATTTTTTTCTCATTTATAATAGAGTCCCATAGCAGTACGAAGGCCTGGAGGAGGGAAGAAGCGAGAGGACACCCCCTATACCAGAACACTCTGGAGGACTGCTTTACTGATTGGGAATCCAAGTAGTAATATTTGGCAAATGTATCCTGCAAGGCCCACATCACTGCTTGGAAAATGTCCAAGACAGGGACTCCCTTCGGCAGGGCAGAAGTGTCAGCCAGCCATGTTGTGTAATGAGCACTGAGACCCTCAGGTACATCCTTACCAGCCAGATCGTAGCATTCCTAAATGCAGAGAATGATCCACTTTGAGGGGTCTGTTTGGTCACATCTCTGCTGGCAACGGCACCATCATAACCCGTAAAAAGATGTCCATCTTTCCTGACATGCCTCTTCCGAGAGGCGCATTAACTGAGGGCCCCACACCGAGACCAGCCAATGGAATCGCTCATCTGCCCCGGAAGGATTATGCTGAGCAAAAGATACAGGAAAATCGATCTTTTGAGAGAGATGGAAATCCGAGACCACCTGCGGAAGGACCGCCTCACTCTCAACATCACCTTCTCTTTGGAGACAACCAAATAAGGGTGCTTAACAGAGAACACATGGAGACCATCACTTTCAGTGGAGTGTGTGGCTACCAGAAAAATCCCCTTAAGGGTGATCAACCTTAAAGAACATAAATTTAGGGGCTCAAACAGAGCGCCCACAAGAAAGGTTATTACTAAATTCAAATCCCACGCTGGAACAACAAACTGGTGCAGAGGAAACCAATTGCACAATCATATCAAAAACTGCATGACTATGGGAATTAGGAAGAAATAGCCTTGCTCACCTGTCAGAGTGCCAATCTGCAGTCCCAGGCAGGCCCAGGAAAGCAGAAAATACACCACAGAGGAGGTAGGACACGTGAAAGGGTCCAGATCCCTCATCCGGCACCAAGCTGAGAATTTACGCCAGCTGCAGGCATAAGGAACACGTTACTTACCTGTAACTGTTGTTCTCCAGCATGGGTCTGGCATGGATTCACATGCTCATGAATATTCCCCGTCGTCAGGCTGGGAATCCTCGGTAAAGAAAAAATCAGTATCAGTTTCGTTTCTGATCTGTCTTTCTTAGTAGTAACCAATCACTGGTCTCTGGGTCACACTGCCCCCAGCCAATGACTGCCCTCTCCCTAAGCCCCACCTCTGGCAGCCATCCTCAGATTTGGTAGCACGCCAAGTGGCAGTATGACCAAGTGAAGAGCCGCAGAGGGGTAGGCGGGAGGGTTTGCATGTGAATCCATGCCAGACCCATGCTGGAGAACAACAGTTACAAGTAAGTAACTTGTTCCTTCTCCAGCATAGGGTCTGGCATGGATTCACATGCTCATGAATAAAATAATACATAGCAGTATACACATGGACAACCACGGGAGGTGGCAACAGGCTCAACATTAAGCAATACAACAACTCAACATTAAGCATCTCTTACCTCCTCACCAGGCTCCCCTTAAGCTAACAGGTTGCGCAGTACTGCTTGGCCGACCCTGGATTCCTCCCTGGAGTCCCGATTGACGCAGTAGAATCCTGTGAAGGTGTGCATCGACCTCCTCGTAGCAGCCCTGCAGATGTCCAGCAGGGGCACACCAGACAGGAACGCCGTGGTAGCAGCGATCGCTCTGGTCGAATGGGCTCTCGGACAGCCGGGCAGCGGTCGGTTTGCCAACCGGTGACAATGCATGATGCAGCCGGAGAGCCATATGGAAATGGAAGTCTTCGACAGAGCCTTCCCTTGATTCACAGACCCAAAGTTCACAAACAGTTGAGACGTCTTCCGAAAACTCTTCGTGCGGTCCACATAGAACTTCAGCGCTCTAACTACATCCAGCGAGTGCAAAGTCCTCTCGGCCGGCGTCGAAGGCGACGGGAAGAAAACTGGTAACACCAAGGGCTCGTTGAGGTGGAAGTCCGACGGCACCTTGGGCATGAAGGAGGGGTGCGTCCTCAGCACCACCCTCGTGTCATGAAAAGTCAAGTATGGAGGCTTGCAAGATGGGGCCTGAATCTCTCCCACTCGTCGTGCAGAGGTGATGGCCACGAGGAACGCGGTCTTCCATGACAGGAACTTCAAAGGCGCCAAATGCATAGGCTTAAATGGGGCTCCCATGAGCCTGATCAGCACCACATTAAGCTCCCACGCCGGGGCAGGAGCCTTCACTGGCGGGAATGATCGGAATAGTCCCTTCATAAATTCCTTCACCAGGTGATGAGACCACAAGGATTCCCGTCCCGTAGCCCTGGTATATCGGGAGATGGCAGCCAGATGTATTTTTATGGAGGCGTGAGCCAGTCCAGCTTTGGCCAGCGACAGTAGGTACGGCAGCACTCGAGGGGCCGTAATCCGCAGTTGGTTAATCTTTGTGCACGGCACCAGACAGAGAACCTCTTCCCATTTATGACCTTAACACTTGAGAGTAGAGGAAGCCCTGGCCTTTGCAAGAACCTCTCTGCAATCAGCCGGCATATCGTACCCTCCAAACTCTAGTGCTGCAGGAGCCAGGCCTGCAAGTTTAGCGTCTGTGGGTCGTGATGGAGAATGGCGCCTCCTTCTCTGGAGAGAAGATCCGCGTCCGCCGGCAGCCTGACTGGCGGGGACGTTGACAAGTCCAGAAAGTCCAGGAACCAGATCTGCCTCGGCCACGCCGGTGCGACGAGGATCATCCCGCACCTGGACTTCTTGAGCTGGTTGATGAGGCGGAGCTGCAATGGCAATGGAGGGAACGCGTACAGAAACAGGCCGTCCCAAGGGAACGAGAAAGCATCGCCCATGCTCCTCGGCTGTGGGAACATGCTGGCGAACCTCTGGCACTTGGAGTTGCCCCATCTTTGGAAGAGTCGATCCACTTGATCCTGGCGCAGTTCCCACTCGTGGCACGAGCGCAGCTCCCTGCTGAGTGAGTCGGCGATGGTGTTTTTATTCCTGCCAGGTGGAAGGGAACCAGAAACATCCCCTGGGCGACGGCCCAGTGCCACAGATCCTGGGCCTCCTTGGATAGGGCTGGGGATCTGGTGCCCCCTTGCTTCCGTATGTAGAACATTGTGGTGGTGTTGTCAGTGAAGATCCTCACCATCTTGCCCTTGAGGGACGGAAGGAACGACTTGAGAGCCCAGAACACTGCTCGGCGCTCCAGAATGTTGATGTGGAGAGACCTCTCCTCCGGGAGCCAAAGGCCTCTTGCGTGGAGGCCTCTGGTGTGGGCCCCCCAACCCTCCAGAGAGGCGTCTGTCGTCACTGTCTCCTGAAACGCCGGGATTTGAAATTCCGTGCTGTTGTGAGGTGAGCACGGATGCCCCACCATAAGATCGCCCGACGGAACTCCTCTTCGAGAGGGATCCTGTCCTCGAAACAGCCCCTTGCCTGAAACCAGCGGGTGTCGAGGAACTCCTGTAGTGGATGGATCCGAAGTCTGCAGAGGGGTACCAGATAGATGCAGGAGGACATCATCCCGAGGAGGGACTTGATGGAACTCACCCTGGCCACGTCCGTGGCTAGCAGGCGTCGCACCTTGCACAGGATGGTCTTGGTCCCCTCCTCTGAAGGGGAGGCCAATTGCCCCACTGTATCGAGCTTCGCTCCCAGAAACAGTGGTATCTGCGATGGAACTAGGTGGGATTTAGGGTAGTTGATGGCGAACCCCAGCTCCGTGAGTAACTGGACGGTCCTCGCCCTGTGTTCGACGGCGAGTTCCCTTGTCCTTGCCTGGATTAGCCAGTCGTCAAGGTAGGAGTAAACGTGGATCCCCTGCAGGCGCAGCCACGCCGCCACTGAAGCCAGGCACTTGGTGAAAACCCTGGGTACCGACTTTAATCCGAAAGGTAGGGCTCTGAATTGGTAGTGGCGTCCCTGAACCACAAACCTGAGGAACTTCCTGTGCCTTTTTAGAATAGGGATGTGGAAGTAAGCATCCTCCAGGTCCAAAGACGACAGGAAGTCGCCTTCCTCCAGCTATCCCAGCACGTGCTGGAGGGTGACCATCCTGAATTTCTGCGCCTTGATGTACTTGTTTAAGCGAAGCAGGTCCAGGATGGGACGCCAACCGCCTGTCTTCTTCCTGACGAGGAAGTACCTTGAGTACACTCCGGAGCCCCGGAGCCTTCTGGGGACAAGCTTGATGGCACCTTTCTTGAGCATCGCCCTTACCTCCAACAGCAGTTGAGGGACGTGATTTTCCTTCCTGGCCATGGGAGGAATGCGAGGGCACTTCTTTTGGAATTCCAGTGAGTACCCGTTGGCCAGGGTGTCCAACACCCAACGGTTGGTGGAGATGGACTCCCACACGCTGACGAACTTCGTCAGCCAGCCTCCCACCGGGGTGCTTCGGTGGGGGCCCGACAACACGGCCGGGTCAGTCTTGCTTGGAGACGGCCTTGCTGCCTTGGCCTCCTTGGCGACGAAGGCGGGATCGCCCTTGCTTGCCGTGACCTCTGTAGGCCTTCCGGGAAGAGGAGCGGGGCGCCTGGCGGTAAGTGGAGGAGCCACCGCTGGAACCTTTGGAGGCACCCTGTCTGCCTCCGGAGCTCCGAAAGGGCCGTCGCTGTTGAAGCCCCCCTAAGGCCGGGGGGCGTCTCCGAGTCGGTGTTGATGGCCTGTAGAGACTCTTCCACCACCTTACCAAAGAGGTTGTTGCCGTCGAACGGCATGTCCAACACTCTGGTATGGACTTCTTGGCGAAAGACTGTCGCCTTAAGCCATCCTCGTCATCGGAGGCAAACTCCGTTGCCCAGTTGGCGAAATCCGGTATCGGCAATGTCCGTTGCCACCGTTATGGCGTGATCCGACGCCACCTCGCCTTCCTGCAGAATTTCTAGGGCCACTGCCCTTTTGTCATCAGGTAGGAAGTCTAGCAGGGGGTGCCATCTTGAACCAGAGCTCCCGGTCGTAGCGGGCCACGATCGCTAAGGCATTGGCCGCCTTAATCGTCGTCGCTGCCGACGAGATGACTCGTCGTCCCATAGAATCCAACTTCTTGCCCTCGTTGTCCGACGGGGAAGTGGAAGTTGAAGCCGCCACACCCGCTGCCTTCTTCTTAGCCGCTGCCGAGACGACAGAGTCCGGTGTGGGCTGGGCCCTGAGGCACAAGGGGGCGGCATCGGGAACTCGGTACTTCTTCTTGTACCTGTCCCTCTTGGCTGGTGTCGTGGAAGGTTTCTTGAGGACAGCAAGCCCCTCGTCCCAGATGTCGTCGAGTAAAGGCACCGCGAGGACTGTCTTCCTCTTGGCCTCTCGTCGTTGGTACAGAAACCCCTCCTTTTTCTGTTCCTCAGGGCAGAGCTGGAAGAGCTCAGATGCCCTGGTTCTCATGCTGTGGAAAGAGCCAATTTCGTCGGCTGGAGACGCCCGCAGGGGGGGGGGGTGACGACAGTATGTCTGCTGTGTCATCGCCGCCGTCATCGTCCGTCCCCGTCGCTGTATCCGTCGCCGTATCCTCTCCAGGGTCCGGCGAGGGGGATGAGGGGTCCACCGGTCTCGCCGGCACGAAGGGCGGAGCGGGGTGGACTCTCCTCCGCATGTTCGGAGGGCTTCCCGACAGGCCTGGTTCTGGATCCTCCGTCGGGGTCCGTGGTAACCTCGTCCTTATCTCGGTGCATAAGGATTGGATTGCCAACAAAATGGCTGCCGAGCTATCCTGGGGCTTGGGCAATGGCTGCGACGGACGGGATGGCCGCTCCACTGGGCCCTGTTCGTCGTCGTCGTCATCGTCGCTATCTTCGATCGCGTCAGCAGGGACCGTCCCCTGGGATCGAACCTTCTCGAACCTCTCGTTGAGGCCTATGAACCTCTCGTTGAGGCCTATGGACCTCTCGTTGAGGCCTATGAACCTCTCGTTGAGGCCTATGAACCTCTCGTTGAGGCCTATGAACCTCTCGTTGAGGCCCTTCTCGGTTTCCACCAGTTCCTCCTCAGAGGCTGATTCCGAGTCTGTAATGGCCACCGCCCCCCCCCCCCCCTCTTTTTCCGCCGGGGACTTCACGGGGGTCTTAACGGTGGGATGGAAAGAGGATTCCCTCCGCGGAGGCAGGGATACTCTGGGCCCAGAGGGCATTTCCACAGGCGTAGTCTCAGCCGGCTTCGCCAAGGTCGCAGCGACCACTTCGGTAGAGGCCTTTGCTGGGTGGATCTTAGGCCCTCACCACCTTAGGTGCGTCCAGGGCCTTCGCCTTGAGGGGAGGGTCAGCGCCTCGCTCCCCCTTCGAGATCGACCAGGTCCGCTCCAGCGGCCTACCCGGGTTCTCGGACTTCCTCTTCCCCGAACCAGAGCGCTGGCTCGTGGTCGAACGTACCGGGGAAGTACCGCCCTGCTTGGCAGCTGAATAGCCTGACCTTTTGGCGCTCCCGGTGCCCGCGGACTTGCGGTGCTTGGCCTTCTGTTGGGCCCCCGTCGCCCGGGTGCCCTAACAGGACTTAGAAGCCCGCTCAGACTTCTTCTTCGCCTTCTCACTTGTGCCCTCCTCCAGCTAGGCGGCGAGGCGGGAACAACGATCTTGTTTGGTCCGTTCCGAAAGGTTCTTGCAGAACGCACAGTCTTTCTCCACGTGCGTCTTGTCCAAATGAAGGCAGTAGAGACATTGCAAATCAGATCTTCCGGAATCCTCGAAGAAGTGTAAACTCGATGAAAACTTCACCCTTGTGGGGCGTAGAAGAATTCCGAAACAGGTCCCCGTTATCGGAAGTAGAAACGGTGGAGCTTGAGGCTCGATTAAACCAAAAAAATTTGAAAATCTCCTGAAAAAGTGTGAAAACGCAGCAAAAAACTCGAGAGCTAAAGACGAGGACTCCCAACATTTGAGCGTGCGGTAAAAATCTGAGGATGGCTGCCAGAGGCGGGGCTTAGGGAGAGGGCAGTCATTGGCTGGGGGCAGTATGACCCAGAGATCAGTGATTGGTTACTACTAAGAAAGACAGATCAGAAACTAAACTGATACTGATTTTTTCTTTACCGAGGATTCCAAGCCTGACGACGGGGAATATTCATGAGCATGTGAACCCATACCAGACCCCATGTATTCTGCTGTTGGAGGAGAGAGCTGCTATATCTGTAAGAACGTATCTGTAAGAACGTTCATTTGGAAACATTATCCTTGGCACTGCGAGCCACGGAGGGCTCTTGCTGAGGCACACTCGCTTCCTGGAGGAGGCGGAGCCAACCGGCGATCACGTGGGCAATCACGTGACTTTGTGCAGCCTCATAGACTAGCCCAAACCGCCCTTGCGGTGTATTCTGCTGTTGGAGGAGAGAGCTGCTATATCTGTAAGAACGTTCATTTGGAAACATTATCCTTGGCACTGCGAGCCACGGAGGGCTCTTGCTGAGGCACGCTCGCTTCCTGGAGGAGGCGGAGCCAACCGGCGATCACGTGGGCAATCACGTGACTTTGTGCAGCCTCATAGACCAGCCCAAACTGCCCTTGCGGTGTATTCTGCTGTTGGAGGAGAGAGCTGCTATATCTGTAAGAACGTTCATTTGGAAACATTATCCTTGGCACTGCGAGCCACGGAGGGCTCTTGCTGAGGCACGCTGGCTTCCTGGAGGAGGCGGAGCCAACCGGCGATCACGTGGGCAATCACGTGACTTTGTGCATCCTCATAGACCAGCCCAAACTGCCCTTGCGGCGTTAAGCCCGTCCGCGGAGTAAAGGGCGTTGCAGTCTATCTTTAGCTGTACTGTTTTGCTGCTGTTTGGCTCGGGGTGGCGCAGGAAGCCCGGCTGGGTCTCTCTTACTAAGAAGTATGTACAGGGGTCAACTGTTGCTCTTAGCTGGACACTGGGGAGGAGAGACGGACTCTGGCTGCTCCTCAAGCCATCGGGCGTTCCCAAGGTGATGCTTTTATATATATGTGATACTGATTTTAAAAGTAATTGATAAGCATTATATACTCTTTTAATCGCATATCTTTTGTTCCCAGCTATTGTTTTTATTGATTTTACTCATAGCCACTTCGGAGATATTATCATTAATACCTAGAGGCTGCGAGCCGTGCTCCCCTCTGTAAGTAACATAGTATCTGTGCATCTACTTTTAACATGCCCGCACTTAGAAGTGGGTTTGAAACTGTTGAGAACCAAGCTCCTATAATAGTAGAGGTTCAACCTGGCTCCGGGAGGCTGAGTGAGGCACCTGTGTACACAAACTCTACTGGAAATATGCCTAACCCTATTTTAGCTGTGGGTAAGACTAAAGAAAAGTCTATTTTAAGTGCTGAAGGGGGTCAGAGGGGCTCCTCTTCTACCGACCTCGTAGTGTCCGATGTCGTAGCCCCTAGCAATGGGGATATGGAGTTAGCAGATTCCGAATTTAATGGGGTTTATAGGGACAAACCAGAATTTAGACAGGAACTTACAGATGAAGAATGCCTCCAACAAAGCTTTATTGGTACTAAAAAGGTAGTCCGCTATCACGCTTCTACCCCCCTTCAGAGGAAGATTTTGAATAGTAAAACACAAGCTGGAGAAGGTTTAGAATCGTTACCTTGGAAGGGTATAAACCCATCCGGATTCATGCAATTTTCACATATTTCGCCAGCTACATTCATTTTTGGAAAGGAGAATAACGATAATGTGCAGTCTTCCATAAATTCTCCAAGGTTAGAAACCCTTAAACTAAATGATGGGGGGGTTCATTCTAAAGGGACTTCTAGTCGGCCTAAGTATAATCACAATCGACCTATTGGGGAAAGCGATTTAGATGACTCTTTCTTTACTATGGCAGATGCTACGGGTGTTTTGCTTAAAGAAATTGTGGATTTAGAGATACCAGCAGGTAGATCTGTGCATAATGGAAAGGGGGCAAGGAGTCTATCGGAGGGTGCGCCTTCTTACTCATACCCATGTGATGAAAACAACTACATAACTGGGAATCAACTAGTGGGTACGCAACAATCTCTGGTTAAATTGCCCATAGAAACAGCCAATTCGTCTATACACAATAAAACAGCCTCTACTCAAACTGACAAATGGGAGGAATCTATAGTGCAAATGGAAGACAAAGCAACGGATCCCCAGCAATTTCTACGAGAAAACCATGTAGTAGAAGAAGATATACAATAAACATCTGGTTTAAGTAGGAAGGAGAGAGGTGATTATTTGTTACCACTCCTATCAAACCTACACATTAGTCTAAATCTGGCCTTGAAAATGCTGGGGGAGTCTCAAGAGACTATGGCGGGCTCTATGATAGGGCAACAAGCGGCTTTCAATCAGCTGGTGTCTCGTCTGGCATTTTTGGAGGGAATAGTAGAGGGCAAGACCATGAAGGAGCATATTATTAAAGAACAGAGTCGATGTGACAAATTTAGAAAGGATCAGGACATAAGATTAACTACCATGGATGCAAAAATTACCACTCTGTTGGAAGTTATGCTTTCAGGAGACCGCCCCACTTCATCTAAGAGAGAGCTAGGGGAACGCGATTCCCAGGGCCAAAAAGATAATGAGGACAACAATAATAATTACGGAAAGAAAATGGTTTCTCCCGATAGTCCTTCAACCCTCGTAGATGTCATAATGATGGCAACTGAAGGGTGCTCCGAAGATCAGGAGTTGGATAATCACAGTACACAGATGCATACGAGAGTATCCCTTAATGACGTAGAATTTTTGAACATCAGTAGTGAAGATACTAGATCCCCTCAATACACCACACCAATTAAAGGGCTAAAAAGCAAACATAAGACCAAACATAGAGAGAAAAAATCATCAAATCAAGAGCTGGAATTGGAGGCAAAGAGTAACAATGATGGAAGAGTGCCTGTGAATATTTACGACTATAATATAAATGAGGTGCCCCAATCCCCAGTGGGTAAGCGTAATACATCTAAAAAGCAGGGGAGGACACTTAAAAAAAGCAAAAACATGCCCAATACAAAAATTAAAAGTAGAAATGCCAACCTTAAAGGAATTAGAAACATCGCGCTTCAGGAAGAGACGGAAGTTAGGGGGGGTCCCAAGAATGCTCATAAGGAAGAGAATCCAGTTCAGGGCGAGAATAATAAAGGCCCGGTGGCTTGTGGGGAAACTATTATAGACGCTAATAAGGAAAAGAATAACTTGCTGAAACGTGGATTTGAGCTTATTCAAACCAAACAAACAAAGATGACAGCTTTTGGCACAATAATTAGCACTACACACGCCAGAACATCTGTAGGCACACAACAAGTCAAATTCCCTACGGTTTCCCAAGAAACTCTGCCAGCTATAAGTAATACTAGCCATCCCGTTAAGGGTTTGACCGAATTGTGTGGGAGGGATAGTGGTTCTACCACTAATATTATGGAAAGAAACCCCCAAAATACACAACCCCCAAAACTACAAGATCCGGAAGGTGATGCTATGATCCCTTCTGGAGTAGATCATACAAAGAAGCAATCTACTGTGATTCAGGCCCCTATTAAGCTCTGTACAGGGAAAATAGTGGGTTGGATTAACAATAATATAACAGACTCACAGGTTAACTTGAACAGAACTCATCTTTTAAATCTGTTTAAAAAGATCCCTGTGCTACGAGCTATAACAACAGATGATATAGATGCCATATCTCTTCCTAACTGCAACAACCACAGAATGGTAAGTTGCTTTCATTCGGAAATGGTAGCAGATATGGTGCGTGCCCAAGAAAAAAACCTTAATTCTTTGGGCTATGATCTACTCTCATTAGCAGATAAGAAAGAGGCCAATAATTTTCTTGAATATCAGGAACCGAGTAACAGTCAAATCAAACAAATTATTCAACTTGATAATAATAAATTAGAAAATTTGGGCCCAGGGTTGGCACTGATTTCAAGCCTCCTGAATAATAATCAGGATTGGTCATGGCTACAACCGGCACTCAAAACCTTGGAAACATTTAGACAAGACAAGGGGTGTTCCTAACTATATAGAGATTGAGGTGATCTCTTGGAATTCTGTGGGGGAATCAATCTCAACACGTTCCTGAATAAAAGGGAAAATTATGTACGCCCCCGTATCTATTTCTTACAGGAAACTATGATGCTTTCAGATATGCACATAGAAGGTTTCTACACTTTTTCTTCAGTAGCTACCAGGGGTCAGCTGGGCAGACCCAGCGGAGGCCTGATTATTGCCATCGATCGCAACTTGGGGTTTGTAGGTGAGGTGATATTTAGGAGTAACTGGCTTCTGGCTATTATGCTTTCTAGGGAGAATAATTTAGAGCCGATACTCCTTTTGAACCTCTATTGGAATCCGCTAAAAGTAGACATTGAGGAAGTGGAGGACTCTCTAGATATAATCTTGGGAAATTGGTTTGAGAAAGGGTTCGGAAATCGCATTATTTTGGGAGGGGATTTTAACTCAGCTTGTGCCGATGGTTCGGTGCTTAATGAAAGGGGGGTATTACCTAGACTTCTTAGTACGACTACAAAAAGAGGTATAAGGTGGAATAATTATTTAGGTAACTGGGATTTGGGTCTTTTAGACCATGCCTTAGATTGGAATCTTCCTAAACGTACTTGGAAAAGAGGAAGTAAGAGCTCTAGAATTGATTTCTTCTATGTACCTAATGGCTGGAAGCAAGCTTGTGGAAAACTGTCACATATGGAGGTCGAGTTCAGTGATCACGTTCCCTTATGTTTTTCTCTCTTCATCCCTGACAAGGGTATTTATGTCAATCCCATGTTACAGGGTTTAGAGGTGGGAAACAATGGGAGAAGGGTTACTTGGAATAAGAAAATAATTAAGAAATGTAATACCTTGGTGTTGGAAAATCTGTCACAGGTGCAGCTTCAAAGTATCAGGGGGGATGACATTGAGTTGGGAGGTTCCTACTATAATATTATTTTGTCATGTGTTTATAAAATTAGTATGGCCAGAGATCTGGGGGTGCCGACACCGAGGGTGCGGGCGGCTGATCCCAGAATTCAAAAAGCCAAGCATACTAAATATAGGGAAATTAAAGTCTTGAAAAAAGCGTCTATTCCTTTCGCGGAATTTAGGCTGAAAAAGAAAAAAATAATTCAGAACTACAAAAACTTTATCAAGTCTCTTAGAATGGATCACTATCACGAAACACATCAACTGATGATGTATAATCTATGCAAGGGCAGAGGGGTTAAATGTTGGTCTACCATCAACTCCATACTCACGCCTGCTAAAGATAAATTAGACTGTCCCATTCAAGCGGAAGTGTGGACTCTCTTTTATAAGGCTAAGTTCGCTCTACCCGCTAATCTCTCTAGGGAACAGGATGTGAACTTGGGCCCTCCGGTTGTAAGTGAGTGTTTGTGGGATATAGAGGATATCAAATGGGCCATCAATAAGCTCAAACCTTCTAGAGCACCGGGCCCCGATGGTATTCCCCCCTTTGTTATAAAGGCGGCCCCGGAAATGTGGGCTAAGTTACTCAAACCCATATTTGATGATGTATTTAAATATCATTCCATCCCTAAAACCTGGTCGCAGAGCATTATAATTCCTATCTACAAAAAAGGAGACGTCCTAAATCCACAGAACTACAGGCCTATAGCACTGTTAGATGCAGCGAGCAAAGTCTTTGGTATTTTGCTTTTGAGGGACCTTAATAAGGTTATTAGAGGGAAGGCCTGCTATAGTAAATTCCAGGTTGGTTTCAGAGAGGGCTTGGGAACCGACCTGAATGGGATGATTTTGGCTCATCTAAGAGATACAGTTCACCAAACTAAAATGGGAGATGTATACATGGCTTCCCTGGACCTCTCTAATGCCTTTGATGGGGTTATTAGAGCAAGATTGTGGACAAAATTGTTAGCTATGAATGTTCCACGCAAGATTGTCCAAATCTTGGCTCTTTTACATAGGAATACTTCCGTTAGGGTACGTTTATCACAAGAAGGTTCCCTATCTGATGCAGTTGATACTGAGGTTGGGGTCAAGCAGGGCTGCTCCCTTGCACCCACGCTCTTTAACCTGTACGTTAGCGATGTGGAGGACATGTGGCAGGGCCCTTCCATTGCTCCGGTCAGGTTGGGTAGCTTGGCTATCGAGTGGATGGCCTTCGCAGATGACTTTATCCTTTTTGATCGTACCCCGAGAGGCCTTCGCAGAAGGATGGATATTTTTTACCAATATGCACTGGCGAATAATCTCTCCCCCAACGCTTCGAAATCCCAAACGATTGTAATTTCTAGGAAAAGAGTTGCCAAACCATGTATCTGGAAGATGGGAGATAACTCGGTGGAACAGGTTCAGGCCATAACCTATCTAGGTTATTATTTTTCCAACCAATCTAGCTTAAAGATGTGGAAACTGAATCTTGGGGATAAAACAGCTAAACTAAAGAATCAGATGAAGTTTCTGAGGGGAAAGGTCTGTAAATTTTCGCTTCTGCCTATTAGACGATTCTACCTTGCGAAATGTGAACCGGTTCTTTTGTACGGTTTGGACATTTGTACAAAGGACTTGAGTTCATACCTAAATGTGATCCAGGGGAAACTGTGGAAGGAAGCAATGGGCCTTTCTAGGGCAATCCCCAATTCCATTATTCGGCATGAGTTATGTCTCATATCACTTAAAGCCAGATACTTGTGGAGGCAACTCTCCTCTTTTAGAAAAATATATGATCCTCCGATAAACACTTTATATGAGTTGTTGAATAAGGTAGTCAAAACGGGGACGGTACTAGCTATTAAGAATTTTAGCGATAGAATGTTCTTTTTGTTGGAATCCCTGGGACTTTGTTTAGACGATCTGATTCAATGACCGGGACTAGTCAAAAAATCTTTATTTAGGTCAGACTGGGTAGACACAGTAAATGATATTGAGTCCCATGTTACCTACAAGGAGTATGCTAAATTTTTGCATGCAAGGGAATCGATTCCTCTATATATTCAAAGATTTCCTTGCCAGAAGGCGAGAACTACATTTATGCGTTTCAGACTAAATCAGATGCCCACTCTAGAAAGAATTTACCATTGGACCCATACAGAAAAAGGGTCGAAGGATAATTCTAAAAATCTCGCATGTCGATTTTGTGGAGCGACTGACATGACAGAAACACTTAGGCACCTTCTCCTGACATGCACCCATTTTGGGAATACAAGATCTCTCTACTTTACAGATAGATTTGAGGGGGATTGGGAAATGTCGAAGAATCTGTTCTGGAGTCGCTGCATGTGGGGTGCAAATATCTCCCTAATCCTTGCATTGAATTCATTCCTACTTAATATTCAGGAGGAACTGGAAGCAAAAAATAAGGAATTCAATGAGTAGAGACTAGATTGATCCTATGGTATATGAAATGATATACGGTATATGAAATGTAAACTGTATATAAAACATATGGAATTTGATTTTATGTCTGGGAACGATTTTAAAAGTTGATAAATGTGTTAAAAATTTTCTGTTCATAAAATGAAATGTATTTTTCTACTTGTTTGGAAAGTACTTTATGGTGTATAAGGTTTTATGTAAACTAATCATACAACAATAAAAAAAAAAAAAAAAAAAGAACCCATACCAGACCCCATGCTGGAGAAATGGACTTAGTGGCAGCCCTCTGAGTGTAGAGAAGCACATCCAGCAGGTAATCTGACAAATCCCACTCCTTGTATCTCAGCTGTCAAGAATGAAGGTTCAGACACCTGAGGTTCAGTTGGAGGTACTGCCCATCCGGCTGGGATAGCAAACCCACCCTCACCGGAAATCTACAGGTAGGTTAGATGGATATGTCCAGCAGCTGTGGGAACTACGTTCTCTGGGACCAGTCCTGAGCGATCAGAGTCATCATGCACCCGAACAGCGTAGCCTCCTGAGAACCATCAGAATGACGGGGATCAGAGGGGAACGCATAGATGAAGTCAGACGTCTATTCAACCGTGTTTGTTCCAAAGCTCCCTGCCAAGGAAACAGGGACAGAACAACTAGTACATTCCTGTTCACACTGAAAGCAAAGAGGTCCACCTTAGGAGTCCACCAAAGGGAGGAGATCTCCTCCAGAACTTCCAGTTAAGGAAAGCTCAAGTCTTTCTGCTCAAAACATCCATTAGGACATTCACTGTATGGGCCAGATGAGCCGCCATCAGAGACACGTCTTTCTCCGGAGCCCAGAACAACAGCTGCATTGCCTTTCTGCTCAGAAGCAAGGACCCCACACCACCTCATTTGTTGGGGTAATACATGGTTACAGAGTTGTCCATCAGGACATGCACACCTGCCCTTCACAGAGGAGAGGAAGAGAAACATGCCAGCCTGACCACCCTCAATTCCAACAAGCTGATGTGTGCCCAAGACCCAGAGGGAGATCACCGTTCGCAAACTATCAGATCCTGCAGGTAAGCATGCCAGCCTTTCAAGGACACATCCATAACTACCATCATTTGGAACCAACATTGCTGAAGCAATGACCTCCTTCAACAGTTTGTCTCGCAGGGACCACCATGCGAGGTCTCTAGAAACTCTGCTTGAGACCTGCAGAAGATTCAGTAAGCGCAGAAAGGCCGATGCTGGGATTTGCTCCTGGGATTCGAGGTTATGAGCCATCTTGAGGATGTTCGCCACTCTAAGCTCGGGTGAGGAAGCCGTGCCCAGATGAGAGCCCGGGACTGCATCGATAAATCGGAGGGTCTTGGACAGTGAAATCGGAGACTACCTGAAGTTCAGGGATAAGCCCAAGCTGTGCAACAGGCTGCACATTTGGTACAGATGTCCCTATGCTTAGTCCAGGGAGGGAGCTTGGACGAGATGTAATGCCTTCCTTTTTGAGGCTAGCTGCAACCACTGTCAGCAGATTGGTAAACCCCCTGGGTGCCGAAGACAGAACAAATGACAAGACTTTGAATTGGTAGTGGGAAGAACCCACCAATCCCACTTACCTCAGGTACTTCCTGTACTTGAGATGAGTTTGCACATGGGCGTGTGCCTCCTGAAGCTCTAGCGACACAACCAGTCCTGCAAATGAAGGATTTGGAGAATTTGGGCCAGAGTTACCTACTTGAATTAGTCCTTGCGCAGGCACAATTTCAAGAACCTCAAATAGAAGAAGGAACACAAACTCCTGTCTTGCTGAATACCAGCCCTTGGTTCGGAGAGTGGAAACAATTCTATGACACCCTTTGCCAGAGCCTGACATACCTCCTCCAACAGGAGGGGTCCAGATGCAAGAGAGGGCTGGAAGGAAGATGGTCTGGAGGGTGTTGAGCAACGTGAAGACAATATCCCTGCTGTACAACTTGCAAGACTCAAGCGTTGGAAGTTTTGTGACACCATTCCGTGGTGAAAAGGAAAATTCACCCTCCCTCCCCAACGGAGGATTTGCACCTGGGGCAGTAGAGGGCACTGTTCAGGCAGAGAAACCCCACAGACATCTCCCTGGCCTTTCCACTGAGGTGGTGGGGGGGTTGGGGAGAGGACAATGACTGTTGCTTGCCTGAGGGCATTTGTCATCTTCCACAGTGGGCATAGGAGGGGAAGGGTTGAAACCCTTTCCCCCTAGTAGCAGGAGCTACTGTTTGCTGCACTGAGGCCCAAGGACTTGGACATGGTCTTAGAGGACTGAAACCGAGTCTTGAATAGGTTATGTCCAACAAAAGGCATATCCAGGAGCTTTGCCTGCACTTCCGGAGTGAAACCCGAAGTTCTCATCCAGGAATGCCTCATCACAAGACCAGCAGTCATTGCCCATGACACACAATCAGCTGTGTGAAGGCCAGACTGTAGCATCTGACAAGACGCTTACTTTCCATCTGGGACCAGGGCACCAAAGCACTCCTGTACGTCCCCAGCTGGCAGATGGTTGGCAACTCCTGAGCTCGCTGACCAGATGCCAAAAGAACATTTGTCTAGGGGTCAGAAAGTGTTTTCCGCCCTCAGCACAAGACTACCTGAGGCAAACTCCTTCCTCCCACATTATTACAACCTCTTGCTCTCCCTGTCAGGAGGTGTGATGAATCGTGGGAATTAGTTCCTTCTCTCTAAGTGGAAGCCTGTGTGAAGCTAGGGATGTGAGCTCGCTGCGCAATACCATCCATAGGGGTAGAGGCAAGTGGGACCTCACTACGAGAAACTCCCCTGTGGGCACAAGCACTCCCGTTCCAGTGACTAACTCCCAGTAGGCATTCCAAAATATAAGTCCAAAACGGGTAGGAGCATGGAGACGAGAGAAAAGAGCACATGAGTTAAGAAACAGGCTTGAATGCCAACTCCATTGAGAAGCAGAGGCAGATGTGCAGTGTCCTGAAAGCTTATTAGAGCGAGAGGTCACAGACACACTATAGTCAGTAGTGAGGAAGCCAGGAGAATGAGAGTTGGACGCGTATGGTCCCGAATCAGAGAGAGAGGAAGAGCCAGAGAGTGGTGGTGTGACCACGGTGGGTTCGTGGTGGACCGAGGGTGCTCGCAACAACGCTGAAACCACCCTACAATGGCAGACACGGAACAAGCTGGTATACATAATACCACACAGCCACTCGAGACAACAAGGCTGAATAAAAGGTGGTGAAAGGCCATGAGAAACCAAGTTAGAGAGAGAGAACCAACCCTCAATAACCACAGACCCTAGTGACGTTAACCCTATGAACAGAAGGAAATAGGGACAACGGGAGACCCGAGGGAGGGAGGGAAAATCATTATTGGAATGTTCATACTCGTCACAGTCAAGAGAAGGATAATATAATGATACCAGAAAGAAGAGTGAATGAGAATCATTATTGTAATGCTCATACTCGTCAAACTCAACAGAAAGATAATATCACGATATCAGAAAGGAGAGTGAATGAGAATCAGTATTGGAATGCTCATCCTCGTCTCAGTTAGAGAAAAATATTGTAAACCAGTACAAAGAGGAGTGAATGAGAAATATTCTGAAAGTGACCAAATTCATATTAGTCAAGGTCAAAAAGGTCTAAGCAAAATTAAGGGCCATGTGATAAAAGAGAAGCCAGAGAAGAACAAGTTACTCTCTTACCTGGTAATGTTCTTTCGATGGGATGGTCCGACGACGTATTCCAGATCTATGACAGTTAATGTCCACAGCTGTGCTGCTTCGGAAAATTTTCGGCGTCTGTGTCCTGCGTCGATGACATCGATGCGCCGTCCCCGAGGACCTCCTCCGACGGCCGACGTCACCCGATGTGATAAGTAGGACGCACGACGCCCGTAGCCTCAGTTGTAGTTTTTTCCCCTAGAACGTGTGACACCAGTTTTCTACCAGTCAGACACACAAGGCCTTGCGGAACGCAAGCTGCAATCACATAAGAAATTCTGCGGTAGGGAGGGAGCGATATGGAATACGTCGTCGGACCATCCCATCGAAAGAACGTTACCAGGTAAGAGATTAACTTGTTCTTCGAGGGGATTAGGTCCTCCAACGTATTCCATATCTATGACAGACTCCCAAAGCAGTACCAAGCAAGGAGGTGGGAAAAGAATTTAGAACACAAATTTAGCATGCCCAATCAAATTGCGGAATAAAGGACTGCCTTGCCAAAGGCCTGATCCTGCCCTCGGATGGAATCGAGGGAGTAGTGACGTACAAAAGTATGTACCAAAGCCCAGGTGGCTGCATCACAGATGTGACGAATAGAAACACCCCTCTCCAGGACAGTAGACGCAGCCACTCCCCTGGTAGAATGGGCCGCAAGCCAGCCGGAGAATCCTTACCCGCAAAGCGGTAACACTCTGAGATAGCTAAAATAATCCAACGAGACAAAGTCTGTTTCGTCACAGCTTGTCCCAAACGCTTTCCAGCGTAACCAATGAAAAGTTGATCGTCCACTCCGACCCGGGACATGCGCGAAATATAAAAGGTCAACCCTCTCCTAGGATCAAGCCTATGGAGCCTCTCCTCTTCCTTACCAGGATGTGGAGGAGGACAGAACGCCGGAAGAACAACCTTCTGGCTCAAATGAAATTCCGAAACCACCTTCGGAAGAAAGGAAGGACGAACTCTAAGGACAACCCTGTCCTTATGAAACACAGTGAAGGGTGGCTTAACTGAAAGTGCCTGTAACTCACTCACTCTGCGAGCGGAAGTAACCGCAACCAAAAACACAGTTTCCAGAGTTAACAGTCTCAAAGGGCAAGAATGCAAAGGCTCAAACAGAGCACCCATAAGAAACTTAAGAACAAGGTTCAAATCCCAACCAACCGGGTACCAGAAAAGGTGACGGAGGGAACACATTAGTGAGCCCTTTCAAAAACTGAGAAATTAAAGGAATCTTAAAATAGCAACATTCTTCAGACGAGCGCTTAAATATGGACAGCGCCGCCAGGTAACCTTTAATGGTCCCCACTTGCAAGCCCCTGTGGGCCAAGGAAAGCAAAAAAGACGGAACCATGGGAATGTCACACTCAAAAGGATCCAAATTCTTAACTC
The DNA here is from genome assembly GCF_040938575.1 of Ambystoma mexicanum. Taxonomy (NCBI): domain Eukaryota; kingdom Metazoa; phylum Chordata; class Amphibia; order Caudata; family Ambystomatidae; genus Ambystoma; species Ambystoma mexicanum. The sequence continues at coordinate 943,658,054 of NC_090939.1, forward strand.
TGCACCAGTCGCAGAACTTTCTCCAACGGCAACGGTACAGAGACTTTGTTGCCGGCCGCCTGGCCGAGAGCAACACCTCCATCATGTCTTCAGGGAGGTCCCAATCCTTATACCTCAACCTTTCAGAAGCCAAGCGTGAAGGCTGAGGGATCTGACCTCTGGATGGAGAACCTGACCCCCCTCCCGTGAGAGCAGATCGTCTCGGTAGGGAAGACGACGTGGAGGGCAGATGGACAAGTCGAGAAGGTCCGAGTACCACGTCCTCCGGGCCCACGCCGGAGCAATGAGGATCATCCGGGAACCGAACCTCCGTAACCTCTGCAGTACTTGCGGGATGACGGGGACTGGAGGAAACGCGTACAGCAGTGGGAATGACCACTCCACCATGAACGCGTCTCCTAAGGCTCATTTTGGAGGAAATTCCCGCGAGCAGAACCTCTCGCAATTCCGGTTGACACTGGAGGCTAAGAGATCCACTTGAGGGGTCCCCCAAAGGGCGAAGGTCTCCAGGAGAATCTCCTGAGCCAGCTCCCACTCGTGAGAGATCGTGCTCTGCCTGCTCTAAGTGTCCGCCGTCTCGTTGTCGTCTCCGGCCAGATGAACAACCGAGATCGAAACTTCCTGCTGGATGGCCCAGAACTCGAGCTGCATCGCCTCCCTGCACAGAGGAAGTGACCCTGCCCCCCCCCTTTTTGTTGAGGTAGTGCATGGCCACCGTGTTGTCTGTTAGAATCAGGGCACTCTTTCCTCACACAGTCGGCAGAAAAGCCCTCAGGGCAAGCCTGACGGACCTCAGCTCCAACAGATTGAAATGGAGTCTGGACTCCGACGGAGACCAACAACCGCTGACTGTCAACTCGTGGGCATGAGCTCCCCATCCCATGAGGGATGCGTCCGTCACGATCGTCACCTCCGGCCAGGGCAGCCAAAATGGGGCCCCCTCCATCAGATTGCCTATGACGGCCCACCACAGAAGGTCCTGGGCGACCAAGGGCGGCACCTGAACAGGGTCCGACAGCCTGCCGGAGGACTGAGACCACTGGAGCTTGAGTGCCCACTACAAAGATCTCATCCGCAGATGAGCCTTTGGCACCAGAAGAATGCAGGATGCCATGAGGCCAAGCAGTCTCAAGAACTCGGACGCTTGGAGATTCTGGGCAAGTTGAAACTTGTGCACCATCTGCTGAATGTGAAGAGCCCTCACCTGGGGAGGAAAACACTGCCCCAGGGAGGTGTCGAGCACTGCTCCGATGTACTGGAGCCGCTGTGTTGGCGTCAAATGGGACTTCTTTAAATTGTGGGAGAAGCCCAGCTTGTGAAGGGAGTGGCAGGTGACGGACAGATGATCCAGGACTTGCTCGGGAGAGCTCCCCCTGATCAACCAATTGTCCAGGTAGGGGTAGACCCGCCGACGGGCAGAGTCCTCGGAAGAGGCAGAGGAGTGGCGAGACTGACTCCTGGAAGGAGACCCACTGGACTTCCGACCATGACGCGGACAGTCGCCTCTTAAGTCATCCGTCGAAAGCCCCGTAGACCTCGACTTCCGGGGCTTAGACACCCGACCTATCGACAACTTCTTCTTGCGCTCCCGCAAGGCCTTGGCCGTGAGCGACTGGCAGTCGACAGTCGTCCGTATCGTGGGCCTCCCTGAGGCACCAGAGGCAGGCGTCGTGCAAGTCCGTGACCGACATCTTGGACCCACAGTCCCCGCATTTCTTGAAGCCAGGACGCGGGGTTGAAGACGATGTAGACATTGTCACGAACAGGTTTTCACAAAAACCAAACAGGTTCCAAGAACCGAGAAGAATACAACAAACTCCAAAGAGTAGATGTGTACCGAGATTCACGAAGCAAACACGTTTGCGGAAAAAACGGAACTGACGCTACGAGCATTGTGCGTCCTACTTATCACATCGGGTGGCGTCGGCCGTCGGAGGAGGTCCTCGGGGATGGCGCATCGACGTCATCGACGCAGGACGCAGAAAATTTTCCGAAGCAGCACAGCTGTGGACATTTCCTGTCATAGATATGGAATACGTCGGAGGACCCAATCCCCTCGAATGAGGTAAACATAGTAAATATATTTGAAGGCAAAGAACATTCTCCTGACTTTAAGTTATTAAGATATCGGTAGGGTCAGACAGGCTTAGAGTTCGACGGTGGACAGATTAATTTCTAGATATTCACTGATGAATGTTGATCACCTTAGTTTCGTTAGGTAGGGACTTCTTGTAGTATAGTGAAAGCTAGGCATTATTGCTTTTCTTTAATAAACGTAAAAGTGAAATGTCTAATCAGGGTCTGTGTCCTACTTCTGACCTACCACAGAAGCAAGGAGGGAGATGTGGACTTCTTTACGTTGGCTGTCGTAGCCTGAACCACCACGCTCTCAGGAGAGCCACGAGTGGAGGGAAAGGTCGGGTCAGAAGGTGCCGGGTGGTGCTTTTTAACTAGGTCTCAGTTAACTGTGGGGACGGAGGAAGGCTTCTCCCAAACCTCCAACACCTGAGCCTCCACTGCCAGGGTAAAAGGCAGCAAAGTCTCTCTTTCAGGGCCCTCATCCAGAATCTCCATGAGCTCAAAGTAAATTTTCAGTCTAGATGAGGCTGACAAGGGGCATGTGCCTGCTGTACAATCATGATAGACTCTGAAGGCGATTTCAGAGAGGTGAAGGATAAGCTGGTCCAGCTGTGCTCCCCTGATGTTGGAGAAAGGCCCTGGGCTCAGAGGGTGTTTAGAGATTGTGTGGGGACTCATTGCACCTATTCAAACTTGAGCGATACATCAAGTTGATGGAAGAAGTGAAACGTCAAGTAAAAAAAAGAGCAACAGATTCCAAGATGGCCCCCAAACCCTGAGGGTGCACTTTTACGCTCTCCGGCAAGGCCAGCTAAAACAAGCTATGGACAACCTGGCATTGCAAGCAGAGGACCTGGAGAACCGCTCCCGTAGGTAGAACATCCAAGTGAAGGGCCTGGGCAAATCCACCCCAGATGTGGACCTGAAGAGCATGATGCAGCAATGCTTTGGGAGCCTATTGACTGACACACATCCCCAAGAAATCAAGATCAATCGCATACAAAGAGTGGTCCCTTAAAGGACGGACCCAGGACTGAGACCAAGAAATGTTCTGGTCGCACTTGCATCTTACACAGAAAAGGAAAGCATACTGCGAGCCGCGCAGTCCCTCACAGACATTATGGTAAATGGAACGGCAATGCAACTATTCCAGGACTTAGCATTATCCACATTGCAGAAACGGAGAGCAATGATGCCAATAAGGAAAGTGCTCAATGCAAAACAAATTCCGTATAAATGCACCTTCCCATTTGGACTTTTCTTCTCATGGGAGGGCAGACAGCAGCGCGTGGTAACATGTGAAGAGGGCCTGGCAGTTATGCATACGGAAGAGGGGGAATACCACCCAATACAAAGCACCAGGTCATCTTCTCCAAAAAGCACTAATCCGTGGGAATGGTTGAGAAACCGAGGACGAATAGGCAGCAGAGAAAGAAGAATAAAGGGCCGTCGGGGGTAATGGGACACCCAGAAAGAAACAAAAATACAGACCGGGATCCCTCGTCTGATGGAGACACAAACTATCTCAACAGCAATGCAAGGACAAACTCATAATAAACCATCAGTGGTCACTGGAGCAGGTGGTGGGTGGCCACCAAGGGCCAAGCCAGAGGCAGGGTAGGTGACGACTGTCATGGAATCATCCAAGGGGTGTAGTTCACCCCTGAAGGAGGGCATCCCGTGGTTATACCAGGTCCGATACTCCAGGCTGGTAACTGGGGAGGTTCTTGGGACTACAGGCCCGGACCGGGGTAGGGGTATGGGGAGATGATACAGGGGAGGATGGAAATAGGTGGGGGGGTGAAGTTTTAGGGAAGGGGTTACGAGTTTGCCGGGGGGAGGAAAGAGAGGGGAAGAAGAGGGGTGGGAAGGGGACCATACATCAGCAGGACAAGAGGAAACATTACAGTAACTAAGACACAGAGATAGAGTACAGGGAAAACACACTGAGAGAACAATGTCTCTCACACTATCCTACAACGTTCGGGTTTTAAACTCCTCGATCAAGCATAAAACAGTAGAAAGGCTAGTGACACGGAGTTCAGCAGATATCATAATGCCTCAGGAATCCCATATAAAGAGGGCGGAGAAATCAATCCCCCACTTCTATCACTTCTCTAGACTATATCAGGTGAATGCGCAAGGGAAAAACAGCTGGGGTATCGATAGGTCTCAGAGGCTCGTTCCAGGCAAAGGTTCTGCAGATTATGAAGGACCCCCAAGGGAGGTATATTTCTGTAAGGGTGCAAGTAGACCAAAAGACAATGACCATGGGTACGGTATATTCCCCAAATGTAGGCCGAGATTGCTTCCTCCAAGAGACCCTGCTGAAACTACAAACATTTGCAGAAGGGGAGACCATCCTTGCAGGCGACTTTAACATACCATGGGACCCAGACTTAGACAGGAGTGCAGGTAGAGGCCAGGGAGGTCGCCCCACATGTAAGGACACTTGGAGAGTACTGAGGGAAGCCTTTGATAATCTCACTCTCAAGTACACTTGGCAACATAAGAAGGGCAAGGAAAAGGGGTTCACTTCCTTCTCCCACATACACCAAACCATGTCCAGAATTAACAAATGTGTGGATGACACCGATCATACTGGGGGAGGTACAGGATATTCAGGTGGGAGCGATAGCTCTTTCCGATCATGCCCCGATGACTGTGACAATAAGGAGACGGGTGCCGCACAGGGGTTTGTGGGGCTGGACATTCCCCCGGGAGCTATTGGCAGATGGGGCGACGGCGGAAATAATGAGGGATGGAATACAGGAATACTTTGATCATAATGACAATCAGGAGGCCTCCCATTAGGGGATAAGGGAAGCATTCAAGGTGGTAATGAGAGGAGAAGTCATTGCGCTTCAGGCCCAAACCTAAAGATAAGAATAGCGAGGGAAGAGGAACTAGAGGCTCAGCTAAAATAGTTGATGCTAGAATTGGCTAAGAAAAAGAATAAATTAACCATGAAGAAACTGAAAAAGATCAGAAGCTAGATATAGCTGTTACAGAGACGCAACGCAGAAAAGGCTCTACTGCACACACAATGATACTATTTTAGCGCAAATAAGGCCAGCAGGCTTCTAGCAAAACAAATGCTCAAGGCGGATGCTAATCGTACAATTGCGGGTATAAAACAACCAGATGGGACGATAGCAACAGACTCAGACAATAGTGGGCTCCTTCAAAAATGTTTTATGGGAGACTATTTGTCTGATAACTCAGACCAATCTGCAGTGTCACCCACTGATAGGGCCTGTCTAGAAGAAGACATCACCAAGGAAGAAGTCATAAAGAATCTGCCTCAAAACAAAACCCCGGGACCCAATGGGTTCCCGGCATCCTTCTATCAAACATACTGTCAGAAACTGAGCCCTATGGTGTGTGGAATGGTGTCCCGGAAAAAACAGTGGCAAAGGTAATGGTTTTCGGAAAACCCAAGAAAGACCAGATGGCATGCAGCAACTATCGCCCTATAGCTATTTTGAATCTGGATGCGAAGATCTATACAGGGTTCCTGGCGGCCAGATTGACGCCTTTCCTCCCGGTCTGATAGGTACAGATGAATCAGGCTTTACAAAGGGAAGACAAACATGGGACAATACTAGACAGCTGACGCATTTGATAGAAAAGGTGGAGATGGGATGGGAGCAGGCAATACTAATATCCCTTGACGATGAGAAGGCCTTTGACCGGGTGGAGTGGCCATTTTTGTTTGAGGCGATGGAGCAGATGGGTATGGGCTTGAAGTTCCTACGGAAGGTGAGGGCCAATTACACTGACCCTTTGATGCAGCTTTCAATTAATTCCCGTCTATCAGACAATGCGTCCATCACATGTGGTACGAAACAGGGATGCCCCTTATCGCCACTTCTTTACGCAATTTACTTAGAACCACTCCAAGCCTCAATCAGGTTCAACCCAGCCATACATGGCATAAGGGTGTGGCCGGACACAAAGTAGCAGCCTTCACAGATGACATGCTGGTGACCATGACAGACCAGGATAACTCGATCCCCGCCCTAGTACATAAGCTGGAGACGGAGACGGAGGAGAAGGTCTCGGCCTTCCGAACTTCCCAAAAATATTATGAGGTGGCCCAATTATGGGAACTGCAGGAATGGTTTACGAGCGATAGGGCTAGGCCATGGGCTAGGATAGACCGAGCAGTGGCAACCGTATCTCTAGACGGTCTATTATGGCAGGAAAAGCAGGACAGACCCCACAACTTTGGGCTTAGCCATGTACTCTCTGTAACCTGCAATATATGGGGCCCAACTACTGAAACAGGGGCATTTGTCAACGCGCCCATCACCATGCACATCATTCTTTGAGAACCCACCATTTTCTCCGGGGAGGATGCAGGGAGCCTTCCAGAGCTGGCGTGCAATAGGCTGCAAGAAGGTGGGAGATATGGTGCGGGGGCGGCGGGGTGAAGTCCTGATATTTAAGGAGTGTAAGGCACACCTTGCCCCGACGGAAAAAGACAGGTTGGAATATCATCAACTGAGGCCCTGGCTGAAACAACCAGAACTCAAAGCAGCAACCCAACGAGCACTCGTACCACTCGAGAAATTCATAACGACTTACTCATGGGACAAACATCCAGCCTCGCAACTTTATTCCATACTGATGGGGGAGGAACGCACATGGTCGTACATGCAAAGATGGGGGGAGACATTGAGGCAAGAAATACAGAGGTCACACTGGGAGAATCTCCTGGGCAATATAACCAAACTCACCAGATCAATTCAAATTAGAGGGGCATGGTATAAGGTCATGGTTCAATGGCCCCAAACACAAGAAAGGCTACAACATATACCTGGCCACGGCTCCAGATTGCTGGAGAAGCTACTGCGGGAAGGATGAGTGGAAGCATGTATGGTGGGATTGTCCATTACTGGGTCCCTAATGGGGGGAGGTGAGCACCCAGGTGCAACAGATAAGTGGCCCTCCGCTATACTCTTTAAAAGAATGGATGTGTGGCATAATGGGCCCCGAATTCCAAATCCGTATGAAGCCACAACGCAAAGCCTTCATGATAATGGCGATAGTGGCCTGGTTGGTAATAGCCAGGAAATGTTTGTATTTGTTTATTATTTGTATCACGCACCGAACCCTAAGGTAACTGGGCACTGGAAAACTTAGGTGTTACAAGCATAGAGAAAAAAAACAACAACAGTTAGGAAGACCAATGGTTACAGATAGGTCTGAAGGCAAACTTTACAAATAAGCGCAGGCGAGAAAGGCATAGATAGGCTAGAAGTCAAAAAGTCAGCAATATAGAGACAGAAGACGGAGGTCTCATCAGGTAGGCGTGTGGCTAAGCAAGCATTTTATTCCAGATTTGAAAGTCTGGAAGGAGGTTTCTAGTCTGTATGCGAGAGGTATGGAGTTCCAGTGCTTAGCTGGCTGGACTGGGAAGCTTGCTCCTCCTGCAGTTTTTTTTTTTTTTTTTAAACATGTTTATTTTTGGTCGACACACAGGAGAATCATACATTACAGATTATTAACTCATAATCAATTGTCCAGCCCATTAATCCCCTTTCTTTAAGCTATCCCTCCTCCCCTTAACCCTCAGTCTAGATCCAGTTCTCGTTCTTCCGTTTGCCGCACCATGTCCGTGCTCTCAGCTGCTAGAGCGTTTGCCACTGAGCATGGCTTATAGGTTAGGGCCAGATAACTCCTGTCGTAGTCTATCAATGGAGCCCAAATGTTTGTAAAGCAGTGAAGGAGGCCTCTTCTTGCCGCCGTAATCTTCTCCGCTATGAATATGTCCCATATTTTGAACCACCATAGGATCACCAGGGGGCCTTCCGGAGATTTCCATGTTCGAGCCACCATGATTTTAGTGGCTAGCAGTAAATGAGTTAGGAGGGCCGCCGCTCTGCTAGATCTTGGGTATATGCCGGAAATCGGGGCTCCTAATAGGATTGGTTCTGGCTCGAGAGGTAAAGTTATCTTCGTTATGTCCTCTATGGCCAGGATGCATTGGGACCAGAAGTTTGCAACCACAGGGCATGACCACCACATATGTATGAATGACCCCGGATGGCCACATTGGTGCCAACATCGGGGGTCTAAGGCTTGGTTAATGTGGTGTAGTCGGAGCGGCGGATAGTACCATCTTAGAAGTAGTTTATGAGCGCACTCTCGGTTAGTGATGCAATAGGAGGAGGACCGAGTGCGGATCCAGATGTCTATCCACGCCTGGTCTTCTATTGGATGTCCTAGGTCTGTTTCCCATTGGGCCATGTACGTTGTTCTGGCCACGAGGGGGTTTGTCTGCAACAGTTTGTAGAACGTTGAGATTCGTCCTCGGTGTGGGGGGTCTGCAATTGTCAGCTCTGTGGGGTCTAGATCTCGTGTCGCTGCAGTGCGAGTGGATAGGTGGGAGCACCAGTGTCGTAATTGCGCATATGAGAATCTATCCGTTTCCTTTAAGCTGAAGGAGCTCTTGCATTGTTCAAATGTGAGTGGTCTATCCCCCTCATAGAGCTGACCTAAAGTGCTAAGGCCTCCAGCAATCCAGTTCTTAAAGTTTGCGGGGTGGGCTCCTGTTGAGAATGTCGGATTATGAAATACTGGGGCTGAAGGGCTCAGGTCTCGAGGGATACCCCTATGATTACGGGTCCATTCCCATGCTTTCAGGGTATGCTTGGTGGAGGATAGAATGGTCGGCCATGTTCTCCGTGAGGCTGGGGAGAGATGTAGGAGGAAACTGAGAGGGCGGGTAAGCGGGATTGCTCAATCTCTGCCCATCGTGGTCGGTTCGAGCTAATAATCCAAGCTTGAGTGCGGGCTAATTGTGCCGCTATCTGATACTTCTGGAGATCCGGGACCCCTAGGCCTCCTAGGTTTGAATTGGCCAGCATAGTTCTCAGTGCAAACCGCAAAATCTTCCTCTGGAGGCGCTGAAGCAGGGGCCGGGGGATAATAATTGGGAGGGCTGAGCAAGCGTAGAGGAGTCGGGGGGGGGGGGGTTCATTTTACACGCCGTTATGCGGCCTAGCAGCGATATCTCCTGTGGGAGCCAGCGATCCAGGTCCTCCTCAAGGGTCTTGAATAACGGCTGGAAGTTCATCCAATAGGTGTCTTCCGGACGGGCTGGGATCAGGACACCCAGATAGGGTATCGCCTCTTCTGACAATTGGATCGAACAGAGGGTTCTGAAGGATGCTTTATCGTGTAGGTCCATTCGCACCCCTAAGGCTGATGATTTCGTAAAGTTTATGGCAAATCCCGACACCTTGCCGAAGGCGTGAAGTTCTGCCAGGGAGGATCTCAACGATTGGGCAGTATCCGTTATAGTTAGCATTACGTTGTCCGCGTATAACGCTATCTTGTGTTGGGAGGGGCCTACTTGTGGGCCTTTGATTCTGGGGTTGAGGCGGATTCGTTGGGCCAAGGGTTCCATGAATAGAGCGAACAGCAAGGGGGATAGAGGACATCCCTTCCTGTTTCCACATGAAAGGAGTATCGGGTTAGATAGCAGTCCGTTAACTCGAAGAAAGGTTTTTGGAGCTTGATAGTTCGCTAGGATATATTTCTGGAAAGTAGGACCAAAGTGGAAAGACTCCAGGGTGAGCCGGAGAAACGACCAGTCCACTTTGTCGAAAGCCTTGGCCGCATCCAAGGCCAGAACTGCCAATTTTCGTGAGTCTTGCTGTGTAATTCCAATTAAGTTCAGGCCTCTGCGTATGTTATCTACTGCGGCTCGGTTCATAACAAACCCAGTCTGGTCTGGGTCGATGATGTCTGGGAGCACCTTCGTTAATCGGTTAGCTAGGACTTTCAAATATATGTTCGCATCCAGGTTTAATAGGGAGATTGGTCTATACACTGTGACGTCTCTTGGGTCTTTTCCAAGTTTTAAAGCGAGAACCGTAATCGACTCTTGCATTGACGGAGTGATTGTCTCAGAAAGAGCGAAAGAGTTGAAAAGCGTCGTCAGCGGGGCTACCAGCTGGGGGCGGAACATTTTGTAAAAGCGGGTCGAGAACCCATCCGGGCCCGGGGCCCTTGGTATTAAGCTCGGGGACGCCGTCATCGTATCCGTGAGATGGGTTACTGCAATATTCAGTTTATCTTCCTCCGCAAACTGGACAGTACCCTGAGAATCACGAAGGCCTAAAATAGCGTTCCTCTTCCTGACCTTCGCCAGCTTGGGCACCAAGAATTTGTTAGCCTTATTTCCCTTGGCATAATAGCTTTGTTTAGTTCTGGCTAGAATCTGGGCTGTGTCCTCCGCATAATGTGCCTCCAGCTTCTTTTGGCCATCTGCAGGGTCCGGTGGGTCTTAGGCGTCCAGTTCTTTGCCTTACACACTGCTTCCGCTCTCTCTACTTCATCCTGTAGGACCTGGCAGATTTGCTTTTTCTTCTTATGATAGGCTGCACCTTGCGAGATTAAGACCCCTCTCACAATTGCCTTCATTGTGTCCCATGTGGTGGCCAGAGAGGTGTCCTCATTTTTATTTTCCTTAAAGAAATCTTTAATGGCTTTCGCTGTTACATCTTTCAGCGTCATGTCTCCCAGAATCGGGTCGTACAGTGACCATTTGCGCTCCGGATCGTGAGCTCTTAATGTTAGAATGATTGTGGCATGATCCGATAGGATTCTGGGGCCTATGGTCACATCGTCAGTATAGGCTAACGCTTGGGGGATAGCCAAGAGGAGATCGATGCGGGAGTAGGTTCTGTGCACACCAGAGTAAAATGAGTAGTCACGGGCCTCTGGGTGCAGTACTCTCCAAGTGTCCACCACATCCAAGGTTCGAAATAATTTGAGCAGGGCCGTAGCAATGCTATAGTCTTTGCGAGTCGGGGGGTGGGATTTATCCTTGCTTGGGTCCGGGGCCCCGTTGAAGTGACCTCCTATTATTGTCTGGCCCTCTACGAACGGTGGCAAGGCTTCCGCTAAGGCTGAGTAGAACTCTTCTTGTTTTTCGTTCAGGGCGTAAATCGAAACCAGTGAGTACAGTTGGCCGTAAATCCGGCATTTGATCGCCACGAAACGGCCTTCAGGACAGAGCAGGGTGTCTAAGATTTGTGGCCTAAGGCCCTTGGTGAATAGGATCGCCACTTGGTACCATTTGATTCTAGAAATTGTAACGGAAAATGACTATCACGCAGCCTTGTGAAATCTGCTGGGATCAGGTGGGTTTCCTGGAGGAACACCACCGAGGCCTCTTCGTTCTGCAACCGTCACAGCATGGATTTCCTCTTCTGTGGAGCATTTAAGCCTCTGACGTTGATAGTTAGGAACCTGAGTTTGCGGTGTGGTTGTGAGGTTACGCTATCATCCATCTGCTTCTGGGGCGACGTTCGAGGGGAGGGGCAGTGGGTATCAAGCAACATCTATGGGCTTAGTGACTGTGCAGTTCTCCAGTGGTTGAATTTTATGAAACCTCCAACGGGAGGGTAAACTTGTCCTCTTGAGGGAGGCCGATTTTTCCTGTTCGGCAGTTTCCATGGCCAACCAGGCCTTCTTTGTCCCCTTAGCCAACCGGGCTGGGACTATCAAACATAACTGGTTTTGTCTCCAAGGGTAGGGAGATGTAACGCTCACCTGGTTCCCTCGGAGGCGCGGGTCTTGGCTGGGCGGTGAAACAGTCTTCAATGTTAGGCGTAGGGTTCGTTTGGCTCCCTGGTTTGGCCCCCTTCTCACTGAAAGCTTGACTTGGAGGGTAAGATGTCTACAAGTGGAAAAATCAGGGGATTAGTAGCTGGAAGGTTGGATGAAGTCTCTACCCCCCACACTCTCTCCTCCCGTGGTACTCGGTTGCTAACTGTGCTCACCTTAAATAGGTGAATGCCGGGCTCTCCATCCTGCGTCTTGTGCAGGGGCTCTGGGTCCAGTTACTTCACTGGATTTGGGATCAGCCTCTTGATTGCAGAGGGTAAGTAGAGAGCGATGCCGCCGTTAATTGCACAAGCGTATTTTGCATATATCAAAGTCCTTAATGTTCTCTTTTAACGTCCCTTTTCTGCAGGGTTCACTGAGAAGAAATGATGGCGAAAGAATGCCAAAGTTCGTGGAGGCACGTAAGTAGAATGAATACCACAGTACTTTAATGCGCACCTTAATGTCTTTTCCTTTCAGATGGAGAATGATGAAGGCGCCGGAGATGATGCCCAGGTTTGTGCCGAAGAGTGAACAAGATGATGGAGCATATGAAGGCACGTAAGTAGAAAGTCTGTTCTAGGCCTTTAAACGCACCTTAATGTCTCTCTTTTGCCTTGCAGGTAGCGGAGTGCGGTGCGAGCTGACTTTGGAGCGTACGTTGCACAGGTAAGCCGTTCAGAAACAGAACGTTACTAACCAATGTTCTTTTGTCTTTGCAGGGCTCGATGGCGGAGAAAGAATGCGGCAAATACCTTAAACACTCCGGTGGATCGGGTAAGTTGAAGCGCTGACCTTGACTTTGCTAATCTGTGTTTTTGTTGTTTTGCAGATGCTGCTGAACACTGAAGATTGGATTCTCATCAGGTAAATCCGGAGATTTCGCGTTCACAGGAGCCGGAATGGAAGATTCCCTGGAACTGACACGGTGAGCGTCCTGCTGCTGATGCAGAATAACGCGAAGCACGTTGCACCAATCGGGTGTGGTTTAAATAGTGCACAGGAGTGCTTAGGGGTCTTCTTCCACAGCCTCGCCCAGGTAAGAAAAAGAGTTCCAGTTTCCAGAAGAGTTCCAGTCCTAGGGAGTGGTGCCAGCCCCACCCAGAGGAAAAGTAGTTCCTGCCAGAAGAGGATGAAGACATCATCTTGTCGGTAAGGAAGCAGCATGGTCTGCTGCAGGTAGGTCCACCCAAGCACTTCTGTATTTGCTATGAGCCCGGCGCTTCTTGTGCCGGGACCAGTCCCCACAATGAGCCTGGCACCACCGGTGCCAGGACAAGGCCCAAAAGGTCCCTAAAGGGACTTGCTGGCATCTGCAATGAATGTTGTGAGCCTGCTTCCAAGGGCGTTGGGCTGCTCCTGACTCCTTGGAAGCAGTGGTCATGACAGGAGATGACATACACCTCGGAGCAAGGGAATGGACCGCTCGGGTCCCACGGCATTATTATTAACTTTCTGTACTCAGCGGGCAGGTAAACTTTGTGCTAGGGTCTTCATGGAACTCTCATTTTCGTCGTCTCTGCGCCTTTGACCAAGCCGGTTGAAGCTGTTTCCGTGGAGGCTGATTTAGGTTGCCAGGCGTGGAGGCCGGGCTACGAGAGGGCAAAGTTCTCGGAGAGGTCGGGTGGAGAATGGTGTCAGCGTCTTCCAGGTGACTTATCGAACGCTGGACGCCTTGGTAGGTAAATTGGAGCGCAGTGGGAAAAAGCCATCGGTAACAGACTTTCTGGCCTTGCAGGAATAGGGCCAGGGGCTTAAGGGCTCTTCTTTTTTGTAGAGTTGTCAGGGAAAGGTCCTGGTATATCTGAAGCGGGTTGCTCATAAAGGAGAGTTCGTCTTAGTGCGGCTTATTGCTGTGATAGCTTCCTTAGTAGTGTAGAAGTGGACTCTAGTTATCACATCCGGCGGGGTATCCCCGTCCACCCCACGTCTCGGGCATAGTGTGTGGGTGCGATCAAGGGGCAGCTGGGCCGGTTCCATCTGTGGGAGTAGAGCTTGAAAGAAGTTACCTATGTATTCAGGGAGGTCTTTATCTGGAATAGACGAGGGCACCCCTCGGATGCGAAGGTCATTTCTCCGAGCCCTGTTTTCCAGGTCCTCCTGCTTAAATTCTAATACTTCGCTCCTGTTCTGGAGAGCCTTGATCGCTCGTTGCATCTCTATTAGGGTAGCGTCATGACTTTGGGTCAAGTCCTCGACCTCTCCCAGCCGCTGTTCCGCCTGCATGACTCGTTGGTCCGTTTGTTCTAATTTCGCGGTGAACTCAGCCATGCAGGATCTAAATTCTTCTTTCATATCTAACATGAAGGCCTGTATATCTCCCTTCGTTGCCAGACTTCCCAGTTCTTCCGGGTATTTCTGCGGAGTGAGTTTCGGGGGGTCCGGCTTCTTGGATTTGTCAGCCGCCAACAGCATAGTGGAGATATCGGAGTGCTTGGTTCCCTTGACGGCCCTCGCCATCGTGATTATCACCAATGGTTGTATCGGGTGTCAGGAAGGAGGGCCTTCAGCGGGTTGATCCGTCAACTTCTCGGTAGCTATAAATCTGGTGATCACTCCTGGGAAACGCCACGGAGTAGGTTAGCGGAAGGCTCTCTGGGTGGGGTCCTCAGTGGTGTTTATTTAACCGTGGCAGAGAAGGAAGGCTCAGGATTTATAAGTCAAGTTTGGCCTCTGTGCAGGCGGCCTGGAGGGGGGGGAAGAGTGGGCCGGGGCGCCCCAGGAAGTGGGTGGGCTGAGAGGCCCCAATCCAAGTATCATATATTGAGATCGGGCGGTTCGAGGGTCGGATTACCTCAGGCACACCACCAGATGGGTGGTGGGGAGTCCAAGTCACCCCCTCAGACCTGTCCAAGAGGCCCCAAAGGAGTGGAGGCCCCCCGAGGCAGCTGCCAGCTGCAGGCCCCACGATTGCTGCTGATGGTGAAGGGGGATGTACAGGCCACTCCCTGGGCGCCTCACAGGGATCTGGGGCTCTCTCCTTGGGTGTAGGGGGAGTTCCCCGGCTTCAGTGGCTCAGCCGCGGGTGCGGTCCGACACCGCTCCGTCCACACTCCTCAGGACCTGGGGATCGCGTACGATCTTCGCTGGTGCCATCGTCCCAGGCTCCGGAGCTGCACTCTTTCGGCCTCTCCTCAGGCGGCGTGGATCCCCAGCGCCTCACGATCCTGCTGACGTTGGGTGAGAGGGAGGTAGGAAGGCTGGGCCTCCCTACTGCTGTTTGCCTCCACTCCGGCTGTATCAGGAGCTCATGGGCTCCGCTGGGCTCGCCTCCAGCGCGGGCCGTTCTCCGCTTCAGAGGAGTCCGCAGGGACCCCAGGGTGGCATACGCCCGTTCCTCTTGGAGCCGTGGGGGCCTCACGCCGGAAAATGCGGAGGCGAAGATCTCTCCGGCCTCGCGCCTCTGTGGCCTCCCCTATTTCGCGGCAGGACCCGGCGGGAGACGGCATCTGCCGCATCGGGAGAGGGTGAGAAGGGGGGAAGCCGCTGTCTTGTTGCTCCACCAGAACTCCAAAGTCGCAGGGGATTATGCACTTAGCTCCCCCTCAATTAGGTTGCGCCCCGGCCGCTCCGGTAGTCACTCTCGTCGTCGGAGGGGGGTTGCCTCTCCCGGCGGCCATCTTCGGACTGGGGGAGGGGGAGAGCACCCACTTCGTCCGTTCCAGTGGTTCTCGGGGGGTTAGGCGCCCTGCGAGAACACCGTGGGTGCCTCAGCCTTCAACAACTCCATAGCAGAGGGAGTGATCGTTGGATGTCCGCAGATTGTTCAGTTTGTAGCTCGATGCCGCAGGTCCCGATCGGAGGCCATTAAAGGAGCAGCCGCATCGCTGGCGCTCCAGGCCACGCCCCTCCTGCAGTTTTTAGGTTGTACCTAGGTACTGAGAGGCAATGGGAGAGGGCAGATCTGGTGGGACGAGGTGGTTGATGCTTGTTGAATTTATCTGACAAATATTTGGAAGCTGTGTTTGCGAGGCATTTATGTGCGATTGCCAGGGTGCGAAGAGTGATTCTATCACGAACTGGCAGCCAGTTAACATCCCGTCTGATAGTTGAGATGTGGCTGGATCTAGGAAGGTTAAGTGCTGCTCTCAGTGTATTATTTTGTAGGACCTGTAGCCTATTTCGATTCAGTTCTGATGAGACAAGGAAGAATGTGTTGCAATAGTCAATCTTCGACAACGCTAAGGCTATGGTAAGCGTTAGGCAACTGCTGTTGGACAGATAGGATTTGCAACTGTAAATTAACTTTTTGGTGTAAGCTGTGGAGGAAGCCACAGAGCTGACTTGCTTCTTTAGGGACAGTGTTGAGTCGAGGTAGACCACCAAGGTTTTTATTTCCTTGGTGACTATGATCGTGTTTTCGTCAATGTAGAAGAATGTGTACTTCTGGTCTAGTTTGTTCAAGCGTGCCTGAGTGCCGACAATCATGAGCTCGGTCTTATCATTATTAAGGCACAGACTGTTAGTGGCCATCCAAGCCTGGATTTCTAGGTATATTCTGTTAATTCCTTTGGAGTCCTCATCATAGCGGCCAGTAAGCGGGATGAGGACCTGGGTGTCAACTGCATAGTTAGTGTAGATGACACCCAAGTTGTCTAGGCGGTCGAAGAGGAGCTTCGTGAATATATTATAGCGTGTTGGTGACACACAGGAGCATTGTGGGACTCCACAGTGTATGGGGTTTGGGTCAGCTGAGGCAGAGGGAGAGAAGACTCTGGTGGTTCGACTGGATAAAAAGGATTTGATCCAGTTAGAAGCGGTGGTGGAGAAGGCTGCTGCTGTGGTGAGATGACCAGTTAGTATTTGGTGGTCGACTAAGTCAAAAACCGCAGAGAGGTCCAACAGCAGTAGGGTGGCTAAATTGCCTTTGTCCTTAGTTTTGTTCATCTGGATTTTCAAATCCAAGAGAGCTGTCTCCGTACCATGTCTCGCCTGAAGCCGGATTGTCTAAGGCCTAATAGGTTGTTTTCCTCTAAAGTGCTTCTGCATTTGCAGATAAGGAACTCTATCCAGGATTTTTTAAAGGAAAGGGGCGGTAGTAATAGGCATGTAGTTTGTTGGAATGTTCAGGTGTAGGTTTTATTTTTTAAGAGAGGCATGACCCAGGCCTCCTTATGATTGTTAGGTACTTGACTGGTCTTGAATGATGAATTTATCAGTGTGGCGATGAAAGCGGACAGTTCTTTAGCTCCTTCCTTAATGGTGGAGGCTGGGCAGATGTCTCCTTGACAATGTGAGGGTTTCAGGTTTTTAATAATGTCTTCTACTTCTTTAGGTGTCACTTGAGAGAACGCAAAAGGTGGCCATTGAGGGGGACTTTGCTCCACAGGCGCTTGTTTAGCGTGATGGCTACTAGAAAGGCTACTCTTTTTAGATTCTATTTTATTTTGTAATACTGTTAGTTTGTCAGCTAAGGCTTGTTGTATTTTTGAGCCCCATGCTGCATCCTTAATGCAGTCTTCAGTAGGGGGTGCTGGTGATTCTAGTTCTTTTAGGATGATAAATAGCTCCTTGGTACTTGATTTGGCGTTGTGGATTCTGGTGTTGTAGGCTTCTTTTTTTGTGGATAGGATAGCCACTTTATAGGAAGCAGCCGCTGTGGTGAACACGACTTTGTTATGACAGGTGGGTGATTTTCGCCATGTGGTTTCTGCCAACCTTTTGATATTCCTTAGGATTTTTAGCTCTGGGGTAGACCACTTATTAAGGTGGGCAGTAGGTTTGGCTTTTCTTTGTTTGAGTGGAGCAGAGATGTTTAAGGCTGATTCAAGTGTAGCATTGTACAGGTCGACTAACTTATCTGAATCTAAATTCTTATAGTTAGACACGTGCAAGATGTTGTTGATAAGTGGCTGAAAAGTAGAAATTGTGATGTTTCAACAGTTTCTGGATAGGGTAGGGGGTGCAATGGTATTGTTTGGGGGAGTTTTCCCTTGGATGGAAAAAGAAATGAGGTAGCGGTCTGACCAAGCAACTGGTTCATTCTGAAGAATAGTTATGGAACAGTTGAGGTCAGACACCCAGTCCAGGATTCGGCCCTAGGAGTGTGTGTGCTTTGTGATTCTATGTTTGAAGCCAAGTTGGGATATGGAGTTTTCCAGGGCTAGAGCATGTGTATCATTAGGGTCCTGGAATCCTAGGTTGAGGTCTCCCAAAAGGATGGTTTGGGAGCCCAGTTTAGTGTTGGCGGATAGGAGGTTGGTGATGTCTTCGTCAAAGGAAGAGATCAGGCGCAATGGACGTTTTCAGGACTAAGGGATGTACAGGAAAGGGGAATATTTAAAATTTCACAGTAGGGTTTATTATGCCCACAAGAAGCTAGAATTGGCTAAGAGTATCGCAGGTTCTTGGACCTACCCACCAACTTTAGGATCGCCAATTTCAAATCTTCCCTCTGACAACCCTGCACCCCTTCCTTTTATTCAGAGTCACCTAATTCACAATATATGATATTTATAGTGTCCCCCACTTCTTTCTTTGCTTCTTTTTGGGTCTTTACAACTCTTTGTGTTCTTGTCAGGAAGTTATGTGGGTCCTCCATCAATTGTAGTATACCTGGCACCAACAACCCTGGTGCATTAGGAATCCTTGACAGGGTGTCAGGTGTCAGTCTCTTTTAGTTCATATGGCCCACCGTTGCCCCTTCTAGTGGTGGTTTCACAGCCCAGATGTGGTGCCTCTACAATGCCTTTGAAAGGAGCCTTAGTCCTCTGCAAACATTTATGAACTAACTTACTTACAAGGTAGAGATCGTTTTGGCTCTTCCTCTCGTGTAGTCTTTTTTTCTTTCCCCCACTGCTCCTCTCTTTTGTGCATCTTTCTTCGCATCCCCTTCAGTCTCCCTTTGTCCTTGCAGCTTTCAGTGCTTTCTTCTTCCTCCTTACCCCTCCACGCCTTCTTTTTGCTCTCTTTCACTTCTCTTAAGTTCCATGGGGTTCTCTTGTTCCTCGCTCTGCCCTCACCTCTTTCTCTTCTCCCCAGCCCTCCTCTGGTATTTTCCCTCTCCTTTCCACCACCTTCTAACCCCTCTCTTTCTTTCCTCCCCTTTCCTTGCTCTTATATCTCATCACTGCCACTCCTGTCGCTCTCATCTCCACTCATTCTCCCCTGCTGCACCTCTCCTCTGACTGTTATCTTCCTCATTTATATCTTACTTCTATCGTCCACACCCTTTCTTCTCATTTGGCCCGTTATAGTACAGCAGGGTTAGGAATGAGGTGTTTAATGATTTGATTATGCATAGGAAGTTGACTGTTAAGGTTGCATTTGCCATGTTGGATTCCCTTGGCATCAATGTAAGCATCTGCTGCTGCCCATAAGGGCCACCATGTCATATACCTGGCATCTTAGTACAGTATCATTGTTTGAGAATAACCAGGTCTGTGGTCCTCCCAGCAAGAACTGTTCCCAAGCCGCCGCATGGTTAACCCCTTTCTCCTTAACTGCATTCAATGACTTGCTAAAACCCAAGGTGGTTGGTGTTTCGCATCCCACTATGACAGTTTACAACTAACAATGCCTTCCAGTGAACAGTGTAGATGTCCTATTAGAATAGCTGGTCAAACATACAAGGAGAGAATGGACTAGAGAGCATGAATGATCCACCAAACATACCCCTGGGGACTGAATAAGGGAGAAAGTAGCACTCTCAAGGACCCCCAGAATCACCCCGGCCACACCCACTAGCCTGCACTATGTGACTTCATATAACATCCTGAACACTTTCCCATTTGTTTCTTCATATATTTTCTTGATGTTCACATTGCACTGAAATCACTTCTTAAGTCGTATTGAATACAACATTATCTGGAGAAAACCATGGTAAGCCCATATGATTATGGGAGATCTGTTATCCTCTGCATTAACCTTTCCAACAGTTTTCCTGTTCTTGAACCTTAGTTAGCATAAACTTTATCCCAAAAGTTATAGCTCGGCTCCCTATATATCCTTCATGATTGCAGTGGGTCTTGCCAAATTTGTTGCTGGGTCTACCACAAAGATTTCCCTTGAGTTGGCTAGGAGGAGCTCTCCTGACACTGCCCTAATTCTTATCAGAATCCAGTGAAAATGTTGCTAACAAAATGTAGTCAGTGAAAAAATCATGGTAAAAATACCTCAGCTGGGAAAAAGTCACCAAGCAAAAAGTTGCCAAAAAATGCAGCTGAAAAGAAGCAATACATTCAGTGCTGCTACTGTACTCATTAGGATTGACGGCGGCCAAGTGGGCTTGTGATTGCCTGCTTTCAGATTAGAATAGACTTAGGGTAAGGATAGGGTTTAGGGTTAGAGTAATGACTTTGGTTAGAAATGGTTGTGAGAGGTTTAAGTGTTAGGGTATGAGTTATGGTAAGAGTAACGGTTTTGTAAAGAGTTAAGGAAAGGTACAAGGCAGTTGGAAAAGGCTGGATATGTTGGCGTGATTAAGTGTTACTCACTGGAGTGACTAACATACTCCTAGTCCATAGTCCCCTTTCCTCCATCCTGTATGGTCGTCCCTCGCTAGGGATGGGAACAGAATCTTTTTTCACCAGAAAAAGAACACTTTCCCTTTAAATGTATGCGCGCACGGGGGCGCATCCCTGGGAGCATGCATTCTCCTAACTCACCCACCAGTGCCACACCTCAGTCCCCTTCGACACGTTGGCTGTATGGAACTGTGCAACTTTGCAGCTCTTATTTTAGGGGGAAGGGTGGTGGGACGTATGGAAGAAAGGGCACTATGGACTAGGAGTACGTTAGTCACTCTGCCGAGTAACACTTAATTACTCCTACGTCCTGTCCCCTTTCATCCATCCTGCATGGGCGACTAATACTGATGAAAAACGCCCTGGGTGGAGAGCTTGATTCTCGATGCAAACAGATTACGGAGGATAGCCTGGCCAAATGCTGCGTCAGCCCTGGCATCCAGACGGCAGTATTTGCAGAAGGCCGATGGAGTGGCTCATGCCGCCACTCTGCTAATTACTTGCCACAGTACGTGATGTTGGAAGGCAACAGCTGCTGCTTTGGCCCTTATAGCATGAGAGTGCATGCCCCTTGGTGACTCTTTGCGCTGACCCTTGTATGGCAGCAGTCATCCATCTGGCTAAATAAAGCCTTTGACGCTTGTTTTTCCGGCCTTGAGCCTCCAAATGTGACAAATAGTGTGTCGGTCTTGAGAAAGGCTTTAGTCCTGTCGAGATAGAATTTTAAAGTTCTTCTGCCGTCCAAACAGTGGAGAGCCTTTTTTGGCATCTTCCTTGGGGTTTAGAAAGAAAGTGGCAAGCACAATCTCTTTGTTAATGTGGAAAGAGGAGATCACTTTTGGTAGGAACCTGGGGTGCATGCAGAGCACAATCTTGTCCCGATGAAACCTAGTGTAGGGCTCAGAAGCCACCAGAGCCTTAATCTCGCTAACTCTGTGAGCTGAAGTAAGACCCACTGGTAGCACTGTATTGAGCGTGATCAATTTGATATCCATTGTGGCCATGGGCTCGGATGGTTTGTGCGCAAGGGTGCTAAGAACAGCGTTAAGATCCCAGACTGAGTGCGAGCGTCTCACAGGAGGGTAAAGCCTGGTCAACCCCGCTAGATGCCTCTTCACCACTGGATTAGCAGAGGAGAAGGCAAACCTGTCTGAGTTCCTGTATGTGCCAATGGCTGCTAGGTATGTTCTGCAAGTGTCGACCTGGACCCCTGATCTACCTAAATATGGTGAGAAAGACAACACCTGGTCTAGAGTGCAGGATAGCGGGTCCACGCTTTTCCTTGGACCAGAAGCAGAACCTGGTCCATTTGCTCATGTTCTGTTTTCGAGTAGCCTGACTCATGGCTCCCTGGATTATTCCAAGGTGGTCTCAGGACAGCTGGAGATATTGCATAATCACCTGTTCAGGTACGAGGCTGCTAGGCCTAGTCTCTCTAGGCAAGGGTGAATCCCCCCCCATCCCCTGCTGCATCAGGAGCGGGCCCTCCACGAACGGGAGAGGGACTTCTGGTTGGGCTGATAGCTGCCGGAGGGCTGAGAACCACGGGGCACTATGAGCATGAGATGCAGCCGCTGGGATAGTCTGATCTTGCAAACAACCTTGTGGATGAGCAGGGTAGGAGGAAAAGCATATGGCCACATCCCATCCCAGGGGATCGGGACTGTGTCCCTGAGGCAGCGGCGGCCGGTCCCCCTCGAACCCTCAGGAGGCAACCTGCTGACAATTCCGCCTGCTCTCTGTCGCAAACAGGTCTGTGATCAGGTGACCCCACCTGCTGAAAATCTCTTGAAGGACTCTTGTGTTCAGTTGCCACTCATAATTGTTTGTCGGAGCCCATCCGACTGAGTCTGTCCGCCTCGAGGTTCGATTCTCCCGGCAGAAACATCGCTGAGATCCAGATGTCCTGCTCGATAGCCCACTCCCAGATGCTGAGGGCAAGCCTGCATAGGAGGGGGGATCTGGTGCCCCCTGCT
Organism: Ambystoma mexicanum; assembly: GCF_040938575.1. Lineage (NCBI taxonomy): Eukaryota > Metazoa > Chordata > Amphibia > Caudata > Ambystomatidae > Ambystoma > Ambystoma mexicanum. The sequence continues at coordinate 943,680,198 of NC_090939.1, forward strand.
TGTTTATGTAATACATGCAGGTAGAGTTGTCCGTCCGAATACAAACTGCACTGCTCCGGATTAATGGCAGGAAGGCCTCAGTGCGAGCCAAATGGCCATCATTTCCAGCCAGTTGATGTTGTTTTGCTGGTGTCACATCCCATCTCCAACGATAATCATGGTGGAGGCGTAGACAGAGATTGTGTGCTATTTTCCATGCCTCACCCAAGATGGCGCCAGAAGTGACACTTAACGCTGCAGTGTTTCCCTGTTCCTAGTACGCCACCCTGGCTTCGGCCACATTGACTCTGGACTGAGAACATCAGTAGTGGTGCCTGTCGGAGCAGCGCATCACTACTTTCCCTGAAGACACTCCGTGAGTTTGGACACATTCTCTCTGTATCCACTAAACTTCCCACAAGACTAATCTCTTTCTGTTTCATTAGGCTTCTCATTCCCGTCATCTTGCTGGCATCCCTCCTGGGTTCACTTCCCATACACTCCCACAACACAGACTGACACGGTACGTTCTGACACATTCTCACAGTCATCCTACATTGTTCCCCGCTCGCAGCGGTTTCTTTAACATTCAATATTTCCTTCCGGTAGTACGAAAGGTTCTTTCCACGTTCCTCTGAGGCAGTTCCACACGCCTGCTCCCACCAGGCAAACAAAGCAGCAACTTGTTCCCGATCAGGTGGGCAGTGTCTTTCTTTTCTTTATCCCGTTCCTTCCCAACTCGCCAAAGGGCTAATGTCATCTCATTGTCTTTGCAGTTGAAGAACCGAGAATTCTGAGCAACAGAGACCCTCTTCCCGAACACCTGCAGAAAGATACAAAAAGGGTATAGTCAGTTACCCTCAGTCCCAAGCACAATATCGGACACACTGCTTACCTTCTCTCTATTCTTCTTACAGGAGCATTTTCTTCAAAACACCCTGGTGGGTCCGCTAACACCTAGAAAAGGAAGACTGCCATGCAGATCGAGGTTTCCGGCTCCCAGGGATTTCTTCCCCAGAGGGTTTCCCTGGGCGTCCTGTCCTCTCAGCTCCCACTCTAGTGGACTGGAGAGCAGGGTGGCCAAGGGGATTACTCACTTACACCTGATGCAGCATCTGGACCAGGTTAGTGTCAGCCTCTTGTGTCGAATATTATCGTCTGTCAATGCCCTCCAATGATAGCTGGTCGGTCTTGAACCAGAGACCGTGTACTGGATGAGTCACCAGGGTAGCATCCCACCCTTGGGGTGAGGAGTGCGTAGTCCTAGTATGATCCATGGGATGCGGTCTGAATGGTCTGCCCACCATGAGGTTCGCATCCTGCTCCACCACATGAGGTTCTGCTGTAGGAGCACAGGTATAATGACCGGGGCTCCATGATGAACCGACTCCTGGTCCCAGGATGCCAGAAAATGCAGCTGCAGCCTCCTCATTCTCAGAATGGAGTAGGGGATAGCCAAGAGGCATGCCGCCAGTACTCCTAGCAGGTGCTGGTAACACCAGGCCATAGTTACTGTTCTGCTGAGGAAGTGAGCAACGGAAGCTTTGATCGCCGCCACCTTCTCCCCCGTTAGGAACACCCTCTGCCTCGGAGTGTCCCACGGCAGCCACAAAAACACCAGAGTTTGTGTAAGGAAGAGCTGAGATTTCTGGAAGTTGATTGAGAACTTCAGTTCGTAGAGTGTAGTCATGAGTCTGGTCGTTGAGTACCTAACTGTCATGATCACTGCTTCCAAGGAGCCAGGACCAGCCCAACGTCCTTGGAAGCAGGCCCCTAACCCTAATCCTAGGCACCAGCCGGTCCCCACGGGGACCTTTTGGACCTTGTCCTGGCGCCGGTGGCACCAGGCTCATCAGAATCATCGGTCCCGGCACTGGAAGCGCCGGGCTCATAATATGTGTGCAGATGCTTGGGTGGACTTACCTGCAGCAGACCATGCTGCTTACTTACCAGCCACTTAGAAGTCCTCTGTGAACAGGAACTACTTTCTTACCTGGGTGGGGCAAGCTCCACTCCCTGGATTCAGCACTGGAAAGCTTCTGTAACTGGAACTCTTTTCTTACCTAGGCGGGGCCGTGGAGGAAGACGCCTCATCACTCCAAGGCTATTTAAACCACACCCGATAGACGAAACGTGCTTCGCGTTATTCTGCATCTGCAGCAGAATGCTCACCGAGTCTGTTCCAGCCTTTCTTCTTTCGATCCTGAATCTGCAAGAATCATACTCACCATTCCTGTATCCAGTCGACAGCAGCACCTGCAGAGACAAGAAACAGCAGGTTAGCAAGGCAGCCTTAACTCGCAGTGCTACTCACCTGATCCATCGGCTGCGGTCATTTCGGCACGCTGCACCTCCGCCTGTGAAGACAAAAGCATTGTCATTACTTACCGGCACTCCGTGAATTCTGGATTTCTTCACGCTGCATCGACGCCTGCGGAGATAAAAGCATTGTATCTACTTACGGGCATTCCGCGGACTCCGGCGCTGCCAACCAACTTCTGAAAGAATAAAGAAGAGACATTAGACAGGTATTTACTTATGCCCATCGCGCTCTTCGCAATAGAACACCTGCAAATACTCCGGCGTCTCTTCAGCACGAACTACGCTGCAAGGGAAAAGACAGTTAGAGCGATTGCATTTACTCACGCATTTCCAGGCGCTTCACTCCATCTTCCTCAAGAATCCTGCAAGACAAAAGGGAGAAAAGCATTATACGAAAGTCCTGTTCAATGTTAACGTGCCTTGCACCTAAAGACTATAAAGACTAAGAAGGTGTCTGGAAACTCACCGCTCGTGCAGTTAACGACGGTAACGGTCCTCTGAGTCCAAGAGGCCTATGTTTCACCAGTGAAGGAACTGGCAACAGCGCCCTGCACCAGACGCAGATGGAGAGTCCAGCATTCACCTATCTAAGGTGAGCACGTTGACCTGGGGGCTCTACGGAGAAGCTCGGGAGAGAGAGGAAGAGGGACATTGAACAACCCAGACCATTAACCCCCATATTCTTTCACCTGCAGAAACCTCACCCTACGAGTTCGACACACAGTGCGAAGAGGTTCGACCCCAGAAGCCCATCGAGTTCTGCACATCACCTTTCGAGTCACAGACACCTTCCTGCCAAGACCAGCGCCTCCGTGGGAATCAGGTGAGCGTTACAGAATGCGAAGCCCACCGCAAAACTCCTACCCAGGCGCAATGGAAACCTCAGACACTGATCACTTAGCCCAGTTGCTCGGGGAATTAAGAGCAGAAGTACATGCAGCTCGTCAGGAAACAAGCTCTCTAAGAAGAGAACTGATAATTTCCAAGGAGCGAACAGAGGACCTCGCTAGGCAATTGCTACAAACACAGGCAGGACAGACACCCCTGCCCGCTCCAGGAGGAAGCTATCCTTCTGCATCATCTGTAAATCCAGTGCAAATCAATCTACCTGGTAATGTGCCCTTGGCTCCGCCCGAACGTTTTTCTGGTGACCCAAAGAAATTTGCAGTGTTCATCAACCAGTGCCGCTTACATTTCTTATGTCGACCAGGCGCATTCCCAACAGACCAGACCAAAGTGGCTTTCGTGCTTTCTTATCTCAGTGGCAGCGCCGCAGATTGGTCGATCCCTTTAGTCACCCAGGATGATCCGGTTTTACATGATTTCCAGGCCTTCCAGTCCAGCATGGAGAAACTGTTTGCAAGTGATGGACAAGGGCAGGCCTTGGACAATGAACTTCTTTCATTACGACAGGGCAATCAAGACCTCTTGACCTATATAGCCTCATTCAACAGACTCATAGTGGAAACTCAATGGCCCGAGGATAAGAGAATAACGCTTTTCTACAGAGGCCTGCGTGGAGAGCTCAAGGATGTGTTAGCTCAAGTTGTGAACCCTCCACAAGAATGTTCAGACTGTATTGACTTAGTCGTCCAATTGGACCACAGATTACAGAACAGGAAAGCTGATCGTTCTAAATTTGATACCCGAGTGTTTTCTAAACCACAGACTTCTACTAAGGGAGCTGACACTGTGGAACCCATGCAAATAGGGGGGATGAAAGGTCCTTTAACCCAAAAGGAGCGGGAAAGAAGAAGACAGCTGCAATTATGCCTCTATTGCGGGAACTCGGGGCACTTTCTTCGAGACTGTCCAGTGAAACCAGCTAAGAAGGCTGTAGGAACCGCAGATTCCAGTACCACAAGTTCTGAGCAGGGAAACGACCTAGCCCGGCAAGTGTAGAGGTCCTCTTGCCGAGCGTTAAGATCTGTCCCGTGACCTCGCATTTCGTGGTGCCCATGGTCCTCATTAGTCCTGCACGTCCGGATCGTTTGCATGCAATTGAAGCTTACATCGACAGCGGAGCAATCGGCAATTATGTGGACCGTGAAATGGCATCAAGGATGAATCTACCCCTTGTCCCTAAGGCAGTAAAAGACGTCATTACTGCAGTGGATGGCACGGAGATAGCCTCCGGACCAGTAACGCACGCCACCCAAGAAGTGACGCTAGTGAGCCAAGATGGACACCAGGAGAAAATCGTGTTCGATGTGATCAAGGCCCCTCAGTTCCAGATCATTCTGGGAATCCCTTGGTTAGAGAAGCACAATCCTCAGATCAACTGGCGAGCAAAGACGGTTCAGTTTCCAGAATGTTTTACCACTTGTTATCCTCGGCCTGAAGTTTCAGCGGCGGCAATCTCTTCTGAGGTTCTCACATTACCTCCCGACTACCAAGAATTCCAAGATGTCTTTTGGAAGGATCAAGCTAACACCCTGCCTCCTCATAGGTCTTACGACTGTCAAATAGACCTGATACCCGGAACAACTCCTCCTTGCAGTAGGATTTATGCCCTCACCGAGCCAGAGAATCTTCACCTCAGACAATATCTGGACCAATACCTAGCTAACGGGTTTATCCGTCCTTCTAAATCTCCAGCTTCCTCGGCTTTGTTCTTCGTTCCGAAAAAGGAAGGAGACCTTAGGACTTGTATAGATTACCGCGCCCTGAATCAAATCACCGTTAAAAATAGATACCCGTTACCTTTGATCCCTGAACTCCTGGACCAAGTCAAAGAAGCTTGTATATATACAAAGTTGGATCTCAGAGGAGCCTACCACTTGGTACGAATAAAAGAAGGCGATGAATGGAAGACGGCCTTTCGCACCAAGTATGGGCTATTCGAATATCAAGTGATGCCCTTTGGACTTTGTAACGCTCCTGCCGCTTTCCAGTATTTTATGAACGATGTCCTTAGAGAACTCATAGATGTGTGTGTTGTTGTCTACATTGATGACATCCTTGTCTATTCATCATCTGAAGAGGAACATCAGAGACACGTTAAAAAGGTTCTCGAGAGACTGCGTCAACATAACCTTTTTGCCAAGCTTGAAAAATGCGTTTTCAACGTAACTCAAGTTGAGTTCCTGGGATTCATATTGTCACCTAATGGGGTTCATATGGATTCAAAGAAGGTCGATGCAATCATCAAGTGGCCATCACCAACCTCGGTAAAAGGAGTTCAAAGCATGTTAGGCTTCGCTAACTTTTACCGCAGATTCATTCCTGAATTCTCTCGGATAGTCCAGCCCATCACCGCTCTGTTAAAGAAGAACAAATGTTTTGAATGGTCTACTGAAGCAGAACAAGCTTTTCAGGACTTAAAAGCTAAATTCATTTCTGCACCTGTTCTAAAACATCCTCGCCCAGAACTCCCCTACATCGTGGAAACGGATGCTTCTAGCCTTGCTATGGGGGCAGTGTTATCACAAAGAGATCCGGTCACACACCAATTACATCCAGTAGCCTTTTGGTCCCGCAAATTCTCGGCTTCCGAGATCAACTATTCAATTACAGACAAGGAACTTTTAGCTATCAGATCGGCCTTTAAAGCCTGGCGGCATTATCTTTTGGGAGCCAGACACACAGTCACCGTAATGACTGATCACCGCAATCTACAATATCTGAAGACGGCCAAAGCTCAGTCTTCCAGACAGCTTCGCTGGGCTCTGTTTCTGGCTGAGTTTGACTTTATAATTACTTATCGACCCGGCAGTAAAAACGGAAAAGCAGATGCCCTCTCTCGGATTGGGAGTAGATGAACATTTGACCAATCCAGAACCAATACCCATAATCTCAGAACAAAGGATTTTGGGGTTGGTCAGCGCTCAATCCTTTGAAGACATCAAGACTACAAGTCAAGTCACTCCTAACTCCGGCCGATTTGCAGGACTGGCAATTAAAGGGAAAAGAATTCTCAGTGGATCAAGACCTACCATATTTCCAAAGGCGATTGTACTTGCCCTGTGAGAAAATGCAAAAACAAGTAATCTCCGGTTATCACGACTCTCTAATGGAGGGTCACCCTGGCATTACCAAAACCATGGAAAAGATCAAAAGACATTTCTGGTGGCCATCATGGAAGAAGGATATTAGAGACTTTGTAATCTCCTGCGGTGTGTGTGCCCAGAATAAAAGTCAGAAGGAGAAACCAGCCGGCCTTTTACACCCTCTGGATATTCCTCCCTGTCCATGGCATACCCTGTCCATGGATTTCATCACGGACTTACCTCCATGCTCAGGGTATAATACCATTTTAGTAGTCGTGGATCTATTCTCCAAGATGGCTCACTTCATTCCCCTGAAGGGCCTACCTTCGGCTTCGGTATTGGCCCGAGAATTCTTATAAAACATCGTTCGGTTACACGGTTTTCCCTCGGTTTTAATCTCTTGATAGGGGAAGTCACTTCATCTCCCACTTTTGGCGAAGTTGCTGTCGTCTAGCCCAAATTGATGTAAGACTTTCAACCAGTCACCATCCCCAAACTGACGGACAAACCAAGAGGACAAATCAGACTCTAGAGCACTATCTGCGTTGCATGCTCCAACAAACTGAAAACCCTTGGAAGGATATTCTTTGGATCGCTGAATACGCTTACAACAATTCGACTCATTCTGGAACCGGGAAGACTCCCTTCTTCCTATTATACGGACATCATCCTAGAACCTCTAATCTGGATCCTCCCCAAGAATTCGAAACACCTGCTGTGGATCATTTACACTCTGAGATTACCTGTGCTTTTAAAGAAGCCACTGCCCATCTGCAAAGAGCTAAAGCTCAAGTCAAAAAAGGAGCAGATCGACACCGTAAAGAGGCCCCTCACTACGCAGTAGGAGATCAGGTCTGGTTATCCACTAAGCACCTGCCTCTAAAAGGACCCCGCACCTTCAACCCGAGATACTTTGGACCCTACCCCATCTCTACCATAGTTAATCCAGTGGCGGTCAAATTGGAATTACCTGCGCATATGAAAATACATCCAGTATTCCATGTCTCCTTATTAAAACCAGTACAACCAGAAACCCGATTGACTGAACTCCCAGAACCTGTTTTGGTAGACGGAGAACTCGAATTCGAAGTAAAGAACATCCTAGACTCCAAAATCTCCAAATCTAAGTTACATTATCTGGTTGATTGGAAAGGATACGGCCCCCAGGAAAGGTCTTGGGAACCCTCAGAATATGTCCACGCACCTCGTCTGGTCAAGAGATTCCATCTGAATCACCCCGACAAGCCAAAACCCCCGGAGAAGACACACTTAGGAGGGGGCTTGAGGGGGGTACTGTCATGATCACTGCTTCCAAAGAGCTAGGACCAGCCCAACGTCCTTGGAAGCAGGCCCCTAACCCTAATCCTAGGCACCAGGCGGTCCCCACGGGGACCTTTTGGACCTTGTCCTGGAGCCGGTGGCACCAGGCTCATCAGAATCATCGGTGCCGGCACTGGAAGCGCCGGGCTCATAATATGTGTGCAGATGCTTGGGTGGACTTACCTGCAGCAGACCATGCTGCTTACTTACCAGCCACTTAGAAGTCCTCTGTGAACAGGAACTACTTTCTTACCTGGGTGGGGCAAGCTCCACTCCCTGGATTCAGCACTGGAAAGCTTCTGGAACTGGAACTCTTTTCTTACCTAGGCGGGGCCGTGGAGGAAGACGCCTCATCACTCCAAGGCTCTTTAAACCACACCCGATAGACGAAACGTGCTTCGCGTTATTCTGCATCTGCAGCAGAACGCTCACCGAGTCTGTTCCAGCCTTTCTTCTTTCGATCCTGAATCTGCAAGAATCATACTCACCATTCCTGTATCCAGTCGACAGCAGCACCTGCAGAGACAAGAAACAGCAGGTTAGCAAGGCAGCCTTAACTCGCAGTGCTACTCACCTGATCCATCGGCTGCGGTCATTTCGGCACGCTGCACCTCTGCCTGTGAAGACAAAAGCATTGTCATTACTTACCGGCACTCCGTGAATTCTGGATTTCTTCACGCTGCATCGCCGCCTGCGGAGATAAAAGCATTGTATCTACTTACGGGCATTCCGCGGACTCCGGCGCTGCAAACCAACTTCTGAAAGAATAAAGAAGAGACATTAGACAGGTATTTACTTACGCCCATCGCGCTCTTCGCAATAGAACGTCTGCAAATACTCCGGCGTCTCTTCAGCACGAACTACGCTGCAAGGGAAAAGACAGTTAGAGCGCTTGCATTTACTCACGCATTTCCAGGCGCTTCACTCCATCTTCCTCAAGAATCCTGCAAGACAAAAGGGAGAAAAGCATTATACGAAGTCCTGTTCAATGTTAACGTGCCTTGCACCTAAAGACTATAAAGACTAAGAAGGTGTCTGGAAACTCACCGCTCGTGCAGTTAACGACGGTAACGGTCCTCTGAGTCCAAGAGGCCTATGTTTCACCAGTGAACGAACTGGCAACAGCGCCCTGCACCAGACGCAGATGGAGAGCCCAGCATTCACCTATCTAAGGTGAGCACGTTGACCTGGGGGCTCTACGGAGAAGCTCGGGAGAGAGAGGAAGAGGGACATTGAACAACCCAGACCATTAACCCCCATATTCTTTCACCTGCAGAAACCTCACCCTACCAGTTCGACACACAGTGCGAAGAGGTTCGACCCCAGAAGCCCATCGAGTTCTGCACATCACCTTTCGAGTCACAGACACCTTCCTGCCAAGACCAGCGCCTCCGTGGGAATCAGGTGAGCGTTACACTAACCTGCTCCGGGGACCACCCTTTGGCTAACCAGTCATCGAGGTAAGGATACACATGGAGGCATCAGTCTTGTGAATACCCTTGGATGCTGAGTTCAGGCCAAAGGGCAGCCCCTTGTATTGAAAGTGCAACCCCATGACCCGGAACCTGAGGAAGAATCGATGGGACTGCACTATGGGGACATGCAATATGCGTCTTTCAGATCCAGGGAGCATGTCCAGCCTGCCCCCACACAAAGCGTGTCCGCTATAAGCGCTGGTATCACCATTTTGAACTTCTGCACAGGTAGGTATAGATTCAGGAAGGATCGATCTAGGACCACTTGCAGTCCAGCCTGGTTTTTCGTGTGAATGTTAAATATGCAGGAGTAAAAGCCCTGGCCCTGCTGGGGGTGAGGAACCTACTCCACTGCCTCGCTCTCCACCAGGGAACGATTCTCCGCCAAGAGTAAAGGAGTCCTGATGTCCCGATCTGTGTGAGAGGGACCGGGAGGTGGGGGGGGGCAGGGTAACTTGAGCACCAAGCTTGACTGCATGGCCAGTCTGCCCTCGACTGGGGTGCTGTTTACCCAAGAAGAGCTGTCATTGCTTTTTTGCATCAGAGGCAGATGACAGAGGGGGGGGGGGGTCTTCTAGTGTTTTCACCTATGTTGCCTGGGGGAAAAGTCCAGTTGCTTCGCCCGACGGTCCTGGAAACCCCGGAAACCTCAAAAGGATTGGCCTTTTAGAGAGTGGCCTTGCGTGAAGGTTTTTCCCGTTGGCTTGGTGAGAATGGGCCATGGACTTGACCATCTGTGAGCTGCTCTTCTTTTTATCGAGTTCCTCATCTGTGGAGGAGTGGAACAATTCACCACCTCGAAGGGTAGGTCTAGGATCCTGTCCTAAACATCAGGATTAAATCTGGTTGCCTTGAGGTATGCCGTCCTTCTCATGTTTCACACAGTAGGGCTGGAAAACTTCCAACCCTGGGTGAGCTCGCTCTGTCTCCCCTCGACGGGTTTCAATTCACTCTTCAATGCTTTTTATGTACTTCATTAAATAATCACCATTCTTAGTATAGTATTACATATACTTCAGGTACTTATTTATTCCTGGCCAATCAGTGTTTCAAAGTTATTGCCAATGCATTTCGGACCTCCATCCATCATCAGGGCCATTAACACTATTATTTTTCAATCAATGACATTCCCATCACCATGATCCATTCCCAATAATTCACCATTGAGTGAAATACATAAAGTAAATACATGCACATACCGGGTTAAGGTTGTGTTCCATCATGGCGTTCAAATCAATATGACAAATACAAAAATACAAAGACATCCATTATAGATCTTTGTTAGGCCTCCTTTCACAATATGATAAATATTGAAACACTTTCTACCTGTTTGGCTTTATGCTTCCAAAGTGTCCATTCACCACTGTTGCCAGTGTCATTATCTGCACGTATTCTGTGAAATAAATATTCATATATATGTGTATGATTATTTCCTAGTCAGTGGTCCCCACACTTCTGTGTTTCCAATTAACATTCTCCTGTGCCGCGCTTACCTTATTTCCTGCTCTCCGTACGCGTCAGCTATCCAAAAAAAAAGAGAGCTGCCGCCATTCGAAGTAACGTAAATAAACGCATGCGCGAGAGAGATTAGTGTAAGGCGTCACGGCATTGCGCGCACCAGAGCGCATGCGCGAGAACGACTAGCGTTTATTTACGCTACTTCGAATGGCGGCAGCTCTCTTTTTTTTGCATCTCAGGCATGGGCCTGGTAGGCAATTGGCCCTCAGCCATGTGGCCGGTAAGTGCTGTCTGCACTCCTAGTTACAGCTCTGCAGTTCCAGTCTCCTGTATTATTGAAAATTGATTCTTTTCTACTTGCTTTTCCACTTCTGATCCTTGTTTGCTTTCTTGGCTGCCTATTTTTAACCTAGATATTTATGTTACTGTTCTTGTCCTCACTTGTGCTTCTGTTATTCCTTTATTCAGAGTTTGGCTGCTGGCGTTCCCAGCAGGCTATCTCTGTCCCTTCCCTTGTCTTGTTTTACTTTTAGTCTACAGTGAATGAAATGTAACAGTGTGTTGCGTTCTGTTCCATCAGAGGGCATCCGCTGTAGGCTCTGGCTGGACCCATACCGGCTTTTCTCGTGTAAGTACACTCCTTGTTTGTGCCTTAGGGTCCAGACACAGAAGCAACTCCTGCTTTCCCTTTCCATGGGCTTGCAAGGAGTGGTGCCTATAAAAGTAACTTACACAGAGGCATTGAGCTTCCCTTATATCTGTGGCCAGTCTGTAGTCCAATCCCTAGTGGGATCCCTCATTGTTTGTCCAGTGCATGGATCCCATCCTTTTTTGAGATCCATCCTTTCTTCCTGTTCTGTAGTTCTGAATTACCTTGCCTATTTTTCATTCTTCTTTAGTTTCCTGCTGTATGCGCTTGCCTGCCCCTTTCACCAGCACAACCACCCAAAACCGACCTGGGTGCCCTGCGCAACTTCTGACAATGGGTTTGGAAAAGATAATCTTGTAACAGACACTACATGGTCCAATGCTGTTTATGCAACAACACTTGACTGTGTATGTGTCAGTGACGAGATTTATTCTCTGATACAAACTTTTCCAAATCGTTGCTAACTCATTTAGTGACTACGCTACGCTGGTCTGTACTCTCCTGCTAGAAAAGAAAATTATGCACGTTTTTGAAAGAATTGGTGAGTTAAATGTATCCTCTAATGGTAATAGGCTGGGTTGGACTGACAGAAATCTTGCTAAAGCTAGCATTTGGAGCAGAGGGTTGAGTGATGAATATAGGTCTATGACTACCGCAGATGAGATTGTGTGTTGGCTATCGTCCTGTATGCACGGCTTTATGCCTATGGGGATAACATTTTTTGCCTAGGAACCAGGCTTCCCATTGTCAGGGATTGTTTGATAAGGTGATATGTTCCAAGAAGAGAACCATGTGTAGGGGAATAAGAGCGATTGACTGCAGTAATACCCATCCAATGGTAGCTACTACTATGAAACGGAAAATAAAAAATGCTTATAGGAATTGGCTTAGTAGATACTGTGTCTCCGCTGATAATGTAAATTGACAAAATATGGCTAGAATTCTATTAGATGGGGACACAAAAAAATTCTGGACCAACTATAAGAGTATTACCAATAAGGGTCAGTATGAACTCATCTGCGGTATTGATGGGTCAGTATGGGAAAAGTAGATCTCTGAGAAATTTTCAGGTGAGTTGATATATTTGGAGGGAAAAAAACATCCTAAATCTCACGTTTTATCGTGATGATATAATTGAAATCATCAAGAGACTAAAATCCTCTAGGGCCCCCGGCCCTGATGGGCTTTGTAAACTAATTATTAAATAAAACCCAGAGTGCTGGTCGCAGATTCTTTTTATATAATTTGGGAAAATAGTGGATACTGGCATAATTCCTAATTCGTGGAGTATGTCCCATATCATACCAGTGTTTAAGAAGGGCTCTCGAGATCTCCCTGAAATGATCGCCTGCTTGCTCTCACTGATGTTCCCAGTAAATTCTTCTGTACTCTAATACTTAAAGAGATTAACGCTTGGATAACAAAGGATAACATACGCGATAAATTTCAGACAGAGTTCAGAAGCGGCTGTTCTACTAACTATAAAATCTTTTTGATAAATACTCTGATTGTCATTCTCGTTAGCTTGCTCAATCTGCCTCTGTATATACCATTTGTGGACATTTCGTCCGCATTTGATACAGTGGACAGATCAAAACTTTGGGGCAAATTAGAAAAGATGGATATGCCTGAACATTTATTATATGCCTGTAAATTGATATATGAAAATAATATGGCTATAATTAGGCTGAATAATTCAGGTCTGATGTCTGGTGAGATCCCAATTAGAAAGGGAGTGAGACAAGGCTGTGCCTTAGCACCTGTATTTTTTAATCTGTTCCTTGCCGACTTTGGTGGAATCTTAGTTGAAAAAATGAATGCATTTCCCAAGATTGGTAACAATAAAGTGGGCTTGATTGGCTATGCTGATAATTTGATCATCCTTGATAACACCTATAGGGGCATATGCAATAGTGCTAAGGCAGTCTTTGCCTATGCTGAACTGAACGGCTTGAAAATCAATTTAGAAAAGAATTCATGGCAGTGGGATGGAAATGCTGTAAAAAGGCTATAATAGCCTGCCCTTTGGGTAACATTAAAAGAGTTGTTTGATATAAATATCTGGGCTATGAGATTACTTCTGGAAGAAAAAGAGAGAACAGATTTGTACAGCAAAATAAGCAAGTAAAAATATTATCTACTATGTCTGCTGTTTTGTCATTCTCTAAACAGACTGCTGGGTACAGCCTTGTTGGTATTCTGAATATCTATAAGCAAAAATGATCTTCTGCCTTTCTATATGCCCTGGAAACATCCAATGCAGATTTGTCATATTGGGCTGTTCGTATGGACGGCTAAATATAGAGAAGAATACTGGGAATCTCTAATTATACTCGGATTGAAGCAGTACGCCTTGAGATGGGACTGATATCCTTAGCTACCACTATTGAGCAGGGGTAAATTGTACATCAGGATTATGTTTGCTGAACCCAAATCTCTCCTGTTTATCCTGAAAGCCTCATTAGAGGCCATAAATTATGCTACCCTGCAGACATTCAAAGCCAGTAATGAGACATTTTTGATAAGATCGGTTGGATACACAATTGGGAGTACAGTGAGGGCATTGTGCTAAAAAACTGAGAAACTGTGCGGAAAAATGGGACTGGGTTATGTCCCATGAAAAAGTCGCCAGCATTAAGTCTTTGAACATGTTCTGTGGGATGTTTTTTACTTATAAAAAACTGCAAGCATACTTTAGCCTATTACCATCTCCTGTTACACGAAGAATATTCATAAATATAAGGCTAAACCGCCTAAATATTCGAGAGGTGAAAGGGGCCTGGATGGGTATCCCGCTAGAGTATAGAAATTGTAGAATTTGTAATGGTATTCAAACATTTGAGTCGGCTAGACATGTGCTGACCTCTTGTTCTGCTATCAGATCTGTATACAAATGCTATTTGAGCAAATATGTTGAGAATTTTGAATGTATTGCTAGTGAACTGTTTTGGTTAAGATGTCTGTCAGGGTATAGCTTGAGACTAACAATTGCTATTAAACAAGTCTGGAAAAAAGTGAATGGGTATTTGCAGAAATTTGAAGAGGGAGTAAAGCTGGTGTCGGATCTTTAAATTAGCTCAGATAGTATTGTAATGTTTACTGCCTCATCTTCTCACATCCTTTAGATAGCTGGTATGTTCTGTATTTTATATTAAGAATTTAAATGTATTTGTGTATTTTGAATTATTTTGTCTTTTTCTCTTTTGATATTTCTTGGTTTTATTTTGCTTGATTTTGAATATGTAAATGTTTTTGTTATATCTGTATTTGTCTTTTGTAAATATGTGTAAATGTTTAATAACTATATACACAATATAAAATACCAGTGGCATCTTAAAGTAAGATGATTGCACAAGGGCGCCAGAGGGCCATCCAAGATGGCGGTTCCCTGAAGAGCTCCCGGCAGCTCCTTAATTAATCCTTTCACATTGCTGCTCCTGTGGTGACAAATCGTCACAAAACCCTGATAAGCTGGTTCCCGTGAGTCCCTGGAACATTTTGGGTCTATCTCATCTCAATAAACAGCAGATCTACTGGGTTGCGGCTCCTGTCTCTCCTGTGCTGCGGACGACAGATCGGTGGGAGAGGGGCAGCACCGCGGCCTAGACCGCTATCCTCAGCGCGTGCTCCGTGATCACTGACAACCTGGCGGATAGCTCCGGACCGCCTCAAGAAGCGGGTGGACGTGTGCCTGGAGGCGCTACCAGAGACAGGGCGGTCTCCGTCCCCACGGCGGCCCAGAGCTGAGAGGCGAGGCCGGTCGGGCCCTGCATTGCCTTCCGGAGCGACGGCTAGGTAAGAAGACAAAACCCAAGCGACCAGAACGCAGCACTGCCAGCCAGCTCAGCATCCAGAGAGAGCAGTCCCCCGCGTGCGCCACTATTGAAACAAGCCGGGCAGAGGCTGCTCGGGGTGTGCGCCGCTCGCCAATTCCCCTGTCTCCATTTTGGGGCCGCGGCGACAGAGGGGTGCCTTCAGTCACGGTCGAGGCACACTACCAGCGCCGACCCGTCCGAAGCAGAAGAGGCCGAGGTGGGCGCGGCAGCCTGCAGCTCCTCCACGCAGAACTACTGGGAGGGCGCGTTCCTCTTACACCGACCCCGACTCACCGCCCGTGAGTGGGCTGGATCACAGAGTAATCTGCATCTCCAAGCATCCACGTGGCGAGCACTCTCACACAGAGACCCGAGATTCCGGTGCAGGTCTGGCGGCAGAGCCCGCTGATCCTTTGCAGAGTGCACATTTCCAAGACAACGAGTTTCCCCATGATCTAGATACTCCTTGCCCAGCAATCCCGGCTTGGAAGCCCTGCTCGTCCCAAATATACGTTTTTGCCTCGCTATTACCAGAAACACTGACTGAACCTGGGGCAGTCATTTGATCACCAGTACTCCAGCCACCAGGGTCACCCGGGCTCTGCAGTAAGTCTGACACTCAAATAGAGGTGTTCCGGTGAGATTGCCCTACTCCCGCCTGTCAGCAAACTCTGAACACCACGGTTCCGCTGGGTAATATCCAAATTAAACATCCTAGCGAGAGTCAGTAGCCTAAAGTCTTCTGTGGTCGAACCATTCCCGACCCCCCTCCTGTTCTGCAAAGGCAATAACACTGTGTCATTCAGTCGTCGCGGGTGGTGACCAAGACAAGGTGAACAGCTGCCCCCTGGAGGAGTTGTCGGGGTGCGCCGCAGTGTCACCCGGGGTCCGTTTGAGGCCCGCCTCGGAAGGAACATAAACCCAGCCAGTACCAGACTGACCTGGGCGCCCAGATCCTGTCGACCCCCCCATGAACCAACCATTGCAGCAGGGACGCAGCAGCAGGGGGGACACCGCGAGTGGTCCAGTGGTCTGCAGCGGTGGGTCCCTTGGGCGGCCCACACTGGCGACCGCTCAGTGTGACACAGCCAACACCAACAACATTTTCCAGAACCGCTCCCCACCGTGAGCTCACAGTATCCTGTCCCGCAAGCTACAATGGGGAAAGTTGACAAATCTCAGAAGCTAACCTTTGAGACCAACGCCTCTAACAAACCAGCACCACAGAGTAGACCCACGTCACCAACACCAGATGTGGCCTCGGCTGGGTCCGATGTCCCCAATCTTGACATACGGGAAATCCTGTTGGACCTGAAAGCTGGAATTGGAGGTCTGGGAAGTAAACTTGACAATCTGGCAGCCAAGGTAGACCAAATTCAACATCGCCTAGACAAGCATGGCGACAGACTGGATGAAGTCGAGCAGTGAGTATCCAACCTTGATGACGGAGCGATGACCCTTAATGCTAGAATCTCTACCCCTGAAGCACAATTGAAGACCGTCTGCGCCAAAAATGAAGATTTGGAAGGGCGCTCTAGGCGCAATAACATTAGAATCCTTGGGGTAAGAGAGCAACAACTCCAGAACAGAATGGAAGATCACATTGAGCATTTGTGCACTGAGCTATTTGGAAAAGAAATATTCTCTCAGATATTTGTTGTAGAGAGAGCTCACAGGAACACAAACTCAAGACCAGTTCCGGGCGCGCCCCCCCGGCCGATTACAAGGATTGTGATGCAATACTGAAAGCGGCCAGAGAGAAGGGAAAATTACAATACGATGGTGATTCAATCCAAATCTTTCCCGACTTTTCCCCAGCTGTCCAGACACAACGACGCTCTTTTATGGCTGTCAAAAGGAGACTTTGAGAGAACCAGATTCTCTATTCGATGCTTTTCCCAGCGAAACTCCGTATTCAGCACAGAGGGAAGACCCAGTTCTTCAATTCACCTGACAGAGCTAATGAATATATGGACAGCGCCGGCTGCAGGCATGTATCCAACAACCCGGGTCTGCGACGTCAAGACCAGTTGAGACAAGTCCCGCCATAACCATCAAGAGCCATTAATCATAGGTGGGTGCTGGATCCACCAGCAGACCCCCAACCGTCACGCACCACAGAAACAATCTCCTGTCTAACTGGGAGACTTCCCCCATTTGGAGGGTCACTAGCGCCCCAAGCACCGCAATGTTTTTAGTTTTGTTCAACGGGGCGGGTACTTCATGGGCCAGTTGGGTGTTGCCCATTCAAGGGAGGGAAGATTGCGTTGCACCAACGCCCGTCGGGCCACCACCGGCTGCACGGCACAACCAGTCCACATAGAGAGGATTTGATGTTGCATCCACATCCGGAGAGTTCCCCACAAGCTTCTATCCACCAGTCACAGTTCAACTGCCCGAAAACGCCCGTGCCCAGTCTTTCATTCAGATACCCATGGCACAGCTGAAAATCGCCACATGGAATATCCGTGCAGGCAACCAGCCGGGGAAAACCAGACGACTGCTACAATACCTGCGTAGACACAAAATCAACATCACAATACTGCAAGAGACACACCTCCTCCCTTCCTCGGAACAACACTGGGCTAAATCCTGGGGATGCCATAGATACTTCTCATCTTATTCTTCCTACGCATGAGGAGTGGCAATCCTTATCGATAAAAAAGCCCAATTCAGTCTGCTAGAATCGAGAGGAGATTCTGACGGGAGAGCACTTCTAGTGAGGGGGTTGTTAGCTGGGAAAGAGGTGGCGCTGGTGAATTCTTATGCCCCAAACACCGACGGGCCAAGTCATTTTAACGGGGTGATGACTCAACTTGGGAAAATAAACGCTGCAACGATCATCTGGGGAGCAGATGATAACACAACCCTAGATCCCAGAGTTGATAAGTCTCAAACCACAGGAGCGAACCCCTCCAGGGCGTGTCTCCAGCTAAGAGAGATATGCCACACATTTGATTTATCCGATATGTGGAGACAATATAACCAAGATGCAAGGGAATACACCTTCCACTCAGCTGTCCATAACACCAGCTCGCGGATTGACTATATCCTGGATTCCACACACGGCCCGTTTAAGTGGGGAGTGAGTTAAATGTTACCGCAAACTCTCTCTGACCACTCAATGGTGACTATAGAGGTCTCACTCTCCAGTGCGGTGCCGCCTGGCCTCAATTGGAGATTCAAACCGGGCTCACTGACTGATGTAGTGTTTGCAGAAGAACTGCATCAAGAACTCACTGCGTTTCTTGAAATCAACCAAGATTTAGTAAACTCAGCTGGAATTCTTTGGGAAATGCTGAAATGCTACATTCACGGATTATGCATGGCAAAGGAGGGCAGCATGCTGAAAACAATACGCAAAGAGTTATCCGCCAGCGAACAGCGTCTAAAAGAGTTAGAACATGAATATACTATCTCCCAAAGACCTCACGGCCTTGGAGCATTAAAACAGGAACTAACTGTGTTCAAAGATACGGCAGATCGTGAGCTGAAACTCCTGGGGCACAAAAGCCGGATTCGTCAGTACGGAGAAGAGCAAAAGCCTGGTGCACTACTTGCGCGCCTATTAAGAATCGACAAATGTCCCCCCCAGAGTAGAGTGGATCAGAGACTCACAAGGCTCATCGCACTACACAGAGGAAAGGATAGCCAACGCATTTCGTGATTTTTATAAGGACCTATACAGCTCCAAAGGTAGCATGAGCCCAGACGGAATACAAGACTTTCTAAATGGCACCAAACTTTTCTGGTTAGCCATCTAAGAGAACCCTTGAATGCACCAACATCATTAGAGGAAATTCATGAAGCTATCGAATCCCTTCCAAACACAAAAGCACCTGGCCCCGATGGGATTACAGGAGAGTTCTACAAGGCTCACGCAGACATTGTGGCCCCCCTCCTCCTCCATGTCTATGTCTATGAAGAAGCAATAGAGCGTGGATGTCTCCCCCCCACGATGCGCAAAGCCAATGTTATCGTACTTCATAAAGCGGGTAAACCCCCAGAAGACTGTGCATCATATAGACCGATTTCCCTAATCAACCTAGACAACAGGATCTTAGCGAAGATTCTCACATCCCGCCTACTCCCCTTAATGCCGGCTCTGGTAATCGGTGACCAGGCCGGATTCCTTCCGGGGCGTTCCACAACATACAGCATTAGGAGGCTCTTTGGGGTTATTGCAGCCCTTGACCCAACTCAGCAGCATTATTAGACGCAGAAAAAGCATTTGACTCTGTAGAATGGCCCTTCAGTTTTTGCACCACTCACACACATGGGTTTAGGTAATTATTCATAAGGCTAGTGTCCCTATTATACAATGACCTGAGATCATACGTTATCATTGGAAACACTAAATCTTCATGTATCAAGCTAGAGCGTGGCACCAGGCAAGGATGCCCACTCTCGGCCTTTATCTTTGCCCTAGTTATGGAACCTCTAGCCTCACGGCTGAGAGCCAATCATATACACAGAGGACTTCAATTAGGCCCACACAAACTAATAGTCTCCCTCTACGCCGACGATGTGCCGCTATTCGTGAGCGACCCACAAAACAACCTTAACCCTATAATTCGAGAAGTGATCAAATTTGGCAGTGTGTCAGGTCTTAAGATGAATCATATGAAATCTGTGATTTTCCCATTGACGCCAGCCACGACCGTGTTTCCAGACGACCACGGGTTCAAATGGGAGCACTCGAGGGTGCGATACCTAGGCATCTATATGTCCCTAAATCACAGCGAAATTTATAGAGACAACTTCACAATAATGCTAAACGCACTACAGGAGCGCATTCACAGATGGAAATCGCTCCCACTAACGCGGTGGGGCAGAGCCTCACTGATTAAAATGGTCCTTCTCCCCAAACTCCTTTATCTATTCACTAATGTGCCACTGCTTCTCCTGAAGTCCTCCTTTTCAAAGGTTAAGAGCCTTTTGCTGGATCTGCTGTGGGCGGGGAAACCCGCTTGTGTGGCTTACACCACATTAACACTGCCAACTTCTCGGGGAGGTCTAGCAATTCCCGACGCTGAGAAATACTATTGGGCTGCCCAAGCACAATTCTTAAGTCATTGGTATGGTACTAATTTCATAGACCTCATGTCCAGGTGGAACGAGCCCTAGCATCCCCCAATTTGTTAAGATCCACAATAATTAGTCATATTCCTGTACCCAATAATACACTTAACACAGTCCTCTCCACATACTCGATCTGGAGTAAGATTGCCCGCAAATTCAAGGTTGAAACACGATACTCCCCACTGCTGCCGATCAACTTTATTCCAGGCGTACCCCTCACGAACGAAAAAAACGTTCCTTACCTGGGTCGATAAAATCAAAGTGCAGTCCTTCGGCGACCTCTTCCCTGGGGGCACCTTTCTTACGCTGCAGATGGCCAAAGAGCGAGGAGGGAACTCTGCCTTAGACATTTTTCTATACTTCAGATTACGACACACACTGCGTGAACTCTTCACATCCTTTCTCGATCAGCCCCCAACATGGACCCTATTACACGGGATGATCCAGACACAGGGGGAAGGGAGGTTAGTCTCGAACGTGTACAAAACTCTCATGAACGACACAGTGCAGCTTCCTTCCCGGGTAAAACAAAAATGGGAAATAGACATCCAAGACTCTATACTTGATGAGGACTGGTCTTACGTGCTGCGGCAGACATAAAAAGTCGCCCTGAACTCTCGCTATAAACTAATTAATTTCAACTTCATACACCAAACATACTATATATCAGTTAAAAACAGACATTATCCTGAGTTATCCGCCCATTGCGAGAGATGTGGCGCCGCGGACGCAGACTTCATCCATCTAGCATGGACCTGCCCAGCAGTGTCTCGCTTTTGGGCTGCGGTTCTTCAAATAATAGCCGATATAGCCGAGGAGACAGTGACACCACTGCCTCTAGCAGCCCTTCTTGGGCTGACAAGATACTTACAACCAGCATCTTGTAAATTGATGTCTTTCCTGATAATACTGGCTCGTAGGAGAGTTGCTATGTCTTGGGGGCGGGGCCCACTGCCTACAGCAGAAGCCTGGAAAAAAGATGTCCTGTACTGTCAAGATGTGGACAGCGATTTCATTAAGACTCTATCTCTCCACGCTCGACCTCCGGATATATGGGGGCCATACGTGCTATATCTGCTTAACAACGCCGAATCCTTAGACTCAGATAACCCTGAATCCTAGCCATGGAGGTGAAAGATTCCGAGTGTGACAGCGGCATCCCAGAACTTACACTAACTTTGGGGCGGTGCAGCTGGTGTGTGTCAGGTTATGTCGTGCATCAAGGGGTAATGTGTTGGCTTTGTTTTTGGACGCACACAGTTCGGTGCATTTATGTATGTTTCTGTTGAAAATCTCAAAATAAAGTTTAAAAAAAAAGTAAGATGATTGCTCAGAAGTGCGCTTAAGAATAGAAAGCACAGCCAGGTATCCCTTGAGAGTGCCAACCTGGAGCCCCGATTAGCCAGATGTAGACGAAAAGATAACACCATAGGTGCGTGACAAATCAACTTCCGGGGCACAAGAGGTCCAGGGATGAATATCAGTTTCTAAACTATCAATCTGCCGCACACCGCTAGTACACCAGAAGGGATCTGAAGGGATTGGATACGCAAGCAAATTATAAATATCCTTGTCCAATTTTGGTAAAGTGGATGGAATGGCAGGCCTATTTCCGCAAGGTTGTGGATTGTTGGTTAGTTGCAACACAGCGAATATACAATTATTACCCAATGATAAAAGGGACTGTACAGTCAAGGTTGTATACAAATGTCTACTTTATTAACGGACATTTCTAGCACACTACAAAATATAACCCCACCGTGTAAAGGAATGCAGAGGACAGACAGTTTCAAGAAGGAAAAGGGATGCACTCTGGATACTGACACGAGGGTAGTCGGTAAAGTAATAAATCGCAATAGTTCAAGGATACTTGGTTTCAGCACAAAGGGAGCAATGGGTCGTGAAATGTCATTAGGGGCCTTCGGAGAAGGACTAGCGGGACAGAAACCACAATGTACCTTGTGTTTGTAGAAGTTTTTGGTGCACAACAGTGTAGAGTTGGTTTCGGGGTGCTTTACAGATTTTGGGAAGGTGACATGATCTTCCCGCACCCCCAAGTGCTTCAGAATAACGCAAAGGCTGCCACAGGTACTGTGAGAGACCATTGGGCAGTGGGGTGCCTTCAAAGGCTTCTACAAGATTGCATTATGGCATGTTTCCTAGATGCAGTGCACATGTGGGAATAGCAGCCATCTTAGATATCAGCAGCCATACTGTAGCACAAAGCTTAAA
The DNA here is from genome assembly GCF_040938575.1 of Ambystoma mexicanum. Taxonomy (NCBI): domain Eukaryota; kingdom Metazoa; phylum Chordata; class Amphibia; order Caudata; family Ambystomatidae; genus Ambystoma; species Ambystoma mexicanum. The sequence continues at coordinate 943,702,519 of NC_090939.1, forward strand.
CGCAGCATGGCAGTCAGCTCCCCAGGCCTTGGCCATAAACATGAGTAAAGGAATAGGTTGTATCCCAGGCACTGGTGAGAAAGGCCAGAGCTACACAGATACAGAACACCTTCATTGTCCTACAATTTTGTCAATCTACGCGCCCTGGTAAGAATGTGCCCTGCAAGGCCATGAGAAGAGGGCTGATTGTCTATACAATACGATCCCATGAGAATGAGGGCACGGGCCTTCGACCCCCACCAGTCCCATTTCTAGGTTATGGCACCCAAATTACCTAGCTTTAGGACCCCTGAATTCCAAGGTACCAGCCAGCCCCAGACCACTGATCATAAACCTGTTAGACCCCTGATCAATCAAAGAGATCAGAAAGCAGGGCTTTCCTGCCTTCACTTCTATGTCACGTGATGTGCTAAAAGGTGCAGGGAGGGATCAAATTATAGCCCAGAATGCAGGTAGAAGACATTGGAGAGATGCCAGCCTGTCTGGGAGTGAGTGAAGTGTGTGAGTTGGTATGACCTTGACTTTCCCCCTGGGCCCCTGTCTGCTTGTACCAGGTGCACTATTACATAGATAGAGATTTGTTTTTTTAGTTTGCAATATGATTGCCACTTAGCCGCCTACTGACAGTTGACAACTGCAGCATCACCCACGTGGAAAAAGATAGACGGATGGGGCTGGGACCAATGGCCTGGCATTTCCCATGGAGCAGGTAACCTATGTGTAGAGTCACAACAACCAGCTGCTCAGGTTTCTACTGTATGTAATGATGTCACTGATGATGCGGTGCACCTTCATAATGTGCTGCTCCTGCAGATTTTAGCAGAACGTTCCACAGCAGCAGAGTTGTCTGTTGGCGCTTCCATTTTTGTGCAGAAATAAACTTGATATCCTTGCAAGAGGTGTATTAGGTATTTTTCCCTAGTGGGTTGTATTTTTTCTAGTGTGAGCGTAGGGGCTTTCCTACATTTGGTGACGCCGACCTGATCGCAGCGACCCCTGTCTCGACGGAGGCTTCCAGGCCACTTCTCTAAAGGGACCGCGGCCATCTACAGCGACCAGTCCTAAGCGTGCAAACCGCAGAGGTGTGCATGAGCTGTTTTTACAGAATTCTTGTCTGCTTTTTGGAGCTCCTCAGAGAGTGCAGGCTGTTATTGGGACCCCGTGATGGAGGAGCTCAGGTGAGCACGCAGACGTGAGAACATCCCTTGCGAAGGATAACAACGATGGGTAGAGTGTATTGGGGATTGTGGTATGCACAAGAGGAGGAGTGTGGTAAGACCATGTGACGAGATTTCATTTTTATCTTTTGTTAATTTAAGAGGATTTTATGAAGAAAAAACAGGAATGTAGGGAGCCTTTCTGAGTGAGGGAAGATGATGGCACCATTTGTTTTGTAATAAGAAGGCAAAAGAGTAGGGGCTCCATATAATTAGAGGCCTCGGTGGAAGTAGTGGTTGTTATTTTAGCTTTTTATTTTAGCTTGTTGTAGTGTATTACAATTTCTTATATCCAAAATGTAGAGGCCAGAGGTGGCCCTGTGTTGATAATGAGTTTGCGAGTGTGTAGTGTGATGTTCACAGGGGATGACTTGGAGGCAAGGACGGCGGACTGATAGTGACTTTTGCGATAAAAGTCTGCATAGCGCATCTTTGTAAAGGTTCCGATTTTGGACACAAATATTGGGAAGATGGGAGGGGGACACCACTGGAATATTGTACGGAGAACAAATTGGGAAGTATCACAAACAATGGGTGGTAGAGACACAAGGAAGATGTGGTGGGATGCCCTGCTCGTGGCCAGAGAAGGGCACCCACAATAGAGGAATGTTCGATCACATGAGCATGTTTTTTAACTGCCAAGTATAAGGGTAAAGAACTTCAAAAGAGAAAAGAGATATTGGACCTATGGAAGATAATAGAGGATGCGGAGGACCTTGATGGCGTTGGGACTCAGGGGCCACCCTAGATGCAATGCCAGTGAGAACACAGGGGAATGGGACTGTGCCCCTGCACACAGGGCTTTTCCCAGTCACCACTCGCCCAGCCAAGTGATATACAAACCCGACATATGTGCCAATTCCGGCTACTGCCCCAGCTCCTTACATACCAACACTGAGTGCTATCCCATCAGTAGGAGAGGCATGGTATCATAAGTATGGCACTAACACAATAGCTATAATTTGTAAAACCTTTATTGAAGTTTTTGGGGTTGAAAAACATCCTACTTTGCCCTATAACTAGGATGAGAGTAGTCTCGACCATGAAACGATAAACAAAACAGTTCTAGTAGAGTCAGTCAAATCAAAATAGCCTATGCTAACTAACAACCCCTAAAGCCGGCCCTGCCCTATCTCTTGTACAAAAAGTGTATAAAGGAGAAATGTATGTAAAGGAAAATCAGTGTTCAAAAGAATAAATGTCGCTAAATCAGCTCTCCTGGCCATGTTAAACCATATGGAGTAAGGCAGTCCCTGTAGGCAGGATGACACTCTGGCTCAGGTTTTCAGTACAGTAACTGGTTCCAAAACGTGTATCGAGGCCCACCTGGCCTTTCACGTTAAAGTCTCTCTTTTCACTTCCAAATAATATTTAAACAAAAGGTTCACGTGGGTCCCCCTATGTCGGGCTCAGACCTCTTCAAACACAAAGTTCAACAAAACTTGCAAGGGGGCTCCCTTCCCAAAGCTTATTACACTTCGGATCTCCCTCAGCCGGGCTCAGACCACTTTCGGGTGTCGAAGACTTTCAAATGTGCGTGGCTTTCTTTACAAACCTCTGCAGGACCACTTCGACTAAAAGAACAAAGTTCAACTTTCACTCTCCCCTTCTTTAGGATTTACTTTTGCCTTACCTCGCCTTTGCAGTTAATTTGCTTTATCGTTACAAGCAATGCACCTTTCACTGAGTCTTTCTAGTGGGCTACTTCCTTCCGCCGGACAACTCTCAGTATTGTTGATTTCACAGCTGTCCTTACTACAAAGTTCATTCACAGGGCTACCTTTCTTTGTGTCTCATCCACACACGTGCATCCTTCACTTGCGATATAATGTTGCCACTTCAAACATTCTGTAACACACACCGGTCTTGCCGGTTGCTTGCCAACTCACCGGCTTTGTGCGCCTTTTTCTTTGTTTTACGAGTCAAGATAAGCATCACAGGCTTGGCCCCGGATCCCCAACACTGCCGTCCACCAAGGAGGGTCGCTGACGTCCTTGAAACACTTCTTCTGATGTGCGATTGGGCCTTCTCCACGTGTCTTTCGCGTACGGCGGAGACAATAACCTCCAGTCGGGAACTCATGGGGTTTTCGGCCCACTGCTCTCGTTCCTTGGTCCGTCGATCTGCTCGAGTAGGTTTGTCTTCATCCCGGAAGTCCTGCTTGTACTCTTGTTCCGCTGTGCTCAGAGGGTCTCTTTAGGTTCTGCCTTTAACCCGTGCGAGTAGAGCTAATTGGCATCAGGTGTATGCACTTAAAAGTCAAGTGCCCGACTCTGCCTTACCCGATTTAACGGAACATGTCCAGTATGATGTTTGAGAGTTAGTCTTGTTACTCTCAGTCACTCTCTTCCTTGGCCTAGTGTTTGTGTAAAAAGGAGGGAGTGGAGGGATGGGGTGGCACCTCAGAGAATCCTAAAAAATAGAATGGGTTGGATAAACAAAACATGGGGGGGGGACTACTGTGTCTCACCATCGGCTTCCTCACCCGGACTCCCCGAAGACCGCTCACCCAGGTGATCTCCCGCACTGGTCCACCCCAGGAACTGGATCCAAAAGCGATGGTCGTGTCCTGGCCACCTGGATGACAAGTCCCTGAGGACTTGCGTGTTAGACACCCTATGGTTTCTCACACATCCCAGGACACTAAGATACAGAAGGTGCCAAAAGAGGCATTGGAGGCTACGCGGGCAGAATTGGCTCGACTGAGAGCAACTCAGGAGCGAGGAGGGAAGCAGGGGAGTGGGTTGGATGACTGGAGAGCAGGAGACATTTTGTTTAGGTTAGATAGTACGGCCATAAAGGATGTGCATATTGAGAAGGAGGGAGGTGATGCCGGGCGAGTGGAAAGCACAGGATACAGGACGTTGAGATCCAACAGGGACGCAGAGCGACAGCTCAGGGAAGACGAATGGGACACTGTGGTTGAGATGGAGGACGATGAGAGGGATGAGCAGCAGGGGACAGAAATAACACTGTGGTTGGAAAGTTTGTGGGGACTGTGGTTAATGAATAGGTTTGGTCGGGTGGCAGTAGCAAGGAAAAAGGGAAGCACTGGACGCAAAGAAGGGAGGATTGCAGATACACAGATGCTGCTGTTTTATAAAGACCTAGGCAGAGCATGCTATGTGACATGTGCACAAATGGATAAGAATAACCTGATCAAGCTGCTCCTACCCCTTACTTCTGGGGCTGGAAAATTGATCTATGCTTTCAAAAACAAGACAGTGGGGATCCCCTTAGCTGGGGGCATATGAAAGGTTTGCTTGTCGCAATAGTGGGGGACCCAGATGGTGATGTGTGGGTTAAGGCAGGGTATTCAGGGGTAAAGCTAGATAATGATGCACACGATGGCGTGCCCTTTAACAATATGAGAGCGCAGGTCTGGGACGCACTGTAGTGAATGTACCCCGACACACCAGACCTGCAGTCTATCATTCAGTATACCATGGGGGACAAGAATGAGCCAGCGCAATACTTTATTAATGTTCAGGAGATGTGGCGTGCAGAGACCAGGGACCAGTGGTACCAGTCAGTTCCTCTTTTCTATTTTGTCATTAAAAGGGGTTTGCCCAAGGAAGTTTAGAAGGCGCTAGATCAAATAGTGGGCATTGAAGCGAAAGAGTGGGCTGATAATCAAATGATATTACACTATTGTAAGAGAATAAAAGAGCAAGAAAAGGAAACGGCCCAGAGGCTGAAGAATCGAAACTAGTATATAAAAAGTTTGCAAAAATAGCAGTTGAAGGGGTGTTATCAGCAAGTGCACAAACTGAGGTGGCGGAGCAGACCTTGGCAACCCTGAGGTGAGGATAGCTGCAATTTGGCTAGGAGGAGGACACGGGGAGGCTGAACTCAGTACCCTGCCCAGAGTGGCAGCAAGAAAGTCAGCAGTGCGGGAGGGGCGGGTTCAGAGGTGGAAGTGGGGGATTTGGCGGTATGGGACCTCGGGGAGCAGGTATGGGTCCTTCACAATGCTAGAACTGTGGGAAGTTGGGACATTTTTCAAGGGAGTGTAGGAGCAGGCAGGGGCTGGGATACAACCCATATAACAACTATTGGCCACCGTCCCAGCCCCCACCACAGACACAGCTCCCGAGGCCAACCTCACACCCTATGAAATACATCAGGCCTACAACTCAACAGCACCCACAACGTCCAGGTGCACAAGTGCAACATCCACAAGCGACACAACCATTAATGCCCCAACAGAATACCATGTTCGGGAGCAGCATGCCAACGACTGATGCAGTGCCAAATGGCATCGTTGTTCCCTACTGTAGGGTAAGCGTGCTGGGAAACAACCCTTTCATGTTCCCTGGCACCAATACATGTCCTGACTAAAACAGCCCACAATGATCTAACCTTGGTGGGTGCTGAGATGGGTAACAAGCAATTCATCTTCATGGTTGAAACAGATGTTACTAAATCATGCATGAGTGAGTGAAACATCCCATTATGAGGTGAAACTCTTGACAAGCAGGGCTCCTCTGGGGCTGTCGCCGCGGTTCCCTACACAAAGAACTTGATATTAAAATAGGAGGAAAAATGGTGTGCGCACCTCTATTGTATTCTGAGAGTTCCCTGTTAAATTTGTTGGGTTGAGACCTGTTGAGTAAGTTAAATATGAAGATTTACTTCACAGACCAAGGAGTAGTGTGAAGCGCCCTGTGCTTGTGTTCTGGAGGACCCAGCACCCTCCCTAGGGTGCTGAAATCTCTGGATCTGGGAAGGCTTTCTGAGGACCAAGTATGTAAGCAGGCAAAATAACTCAGGCTAATTTTCAAAGACAGCTTTATTCCTGGGGTACAGCAAGGCAGGATACAGCATACATCTCCCATCAAGACTCCAACAGATCTCCATAAGGCTATATATTTTGCCCCCTTATATCTGCTTTTCACTTGGCTCAGCTCCCTATTTATAATGCAGTTCACTTTCATAGGTTTAGGCACTCCAAGACAAGGCCCTTGAAATGTCACTCGCCAAGTACCTATGTCATACCTATTCATGCAACTAATTAAAATTGTGTGCGATACACTGGACCTTTACAGTGAATCCTTTCAAGTATCAGGAGAGAACATTTCTGACGTCAATCCTGAGATATTTTTAGCAAGTAGCATCATGTGTCTCTGTCACAGAAGCCCAAGTATGGGCAGCGGTTGTGTGCCTTCTCTTGTGAACTCAGCAATTGTTGCTAGTTTGACCAGATGTCTGTACTCTTGTTATCTTCCCTTGATCACTGCATGGCTCCCCCGGGCCTTCACTGTCAAGATTACAGACGAGAAGTCCAGACATTATGTCCTTGGCTACTGAACTCTCACTGAACTGCCATGAGGTAATTCTTTCATTATTTCAGCATGATTCTACAGAACTCCACTATTTGTATGCCCAGCACCATCTCAGAGTTAATCATAACTTGGTTCCTATTTAATTTCAAGCCAAGAAAAGTGGTATCTATGACAAATGTATACTATTCAACATACCCTCTTGCAGGGCATGACATTTTGACCCCACAAAATAGGTCGCCCTTCAAAGCGCTTTTCTGAAAGGCACTACATTTCTGATTTTCGCAGTATTAAAGTCATTGATCAACCCGACAAGTTATTGCATTCGGTTTGATGGGAGTGGGGTCTATCTCCAATACAGTCAGTTTTAGGGGGAGGCAGGGCTACCCCTATACACACGTGTGTCATAAGGGTAATGATCATCATACATGCAAGGGGAGGAGAGGCAGTAGTTTGCCGTATTCCTGTCGACCTAGACACGTTTGTGTATGGCATAACAGTGCTTCTCGAGGCAGTGCCCCAAATTGGCATGGCTTGTTGGTGAGTGCCATGAGACTTAATTTTTCAGCCTGTGGTAACCTTCCAAATGGTGGCAGGGACGATACTGTCCTTGGATTTACAGGGTCTAGAGGTGTCAGTTAAGGGGATTGTGGTAATTGGAACTGCGCCAGAAGGGTATGAATGGCACACAGTGTTGTGCATTGACCCTACAACGCCTCTTAGAGAAGTGACAGATTTGTTTTGAGGACTGACCAGATGATGGCGAGGTTTTGCTAGTGATATCTATGATATGATATTTTATTTGTATTGCACTCATACACAAGTGTTTCAGAGTGTGGCGAGGCAAGGGAGGGTAACAAGAGAGGACAAAACAACAATATTACTAGGCCCAGTGACATTGAGAATGCGCAAGTACAGAGTAGAGGGAAGGGAGAAAGTGCAAGGGAGAAGGGGGACATTGAACGTGCTAAGCAAGGGCTAACAACAGCAACAAAAGGTAGTGCAGCAAGCAAGGTGGCAAGTGCAGGTTTAGAGCGCAGACACGGGGTGTCTGGGAAGTGCAGGTAAGGGGACTCTAGGGTTACAGATACAGGCCCAAGTGCAAGGGTTGCCAGGAGTAGTGTGGGTGTGTAACTGGGTGGCATGGACCTGGGCCCGAAATCAGAGGGTAAACCAGGTACACAGTGCTGAAGCAGACAGATCAGCAGGGGAGAGGGAGAGCGGAGGCAGAAGCAAAGAGGAAGGTCTTGAGGTGCTTCTGGGACCACAGATAGTTCTCCTCAAGTTTCAGAGTGGCAAGGAGGCTGTTCCAGAGGGAGGTCCCGTCCAAGGAAAGAGATCTACCAGTTGGAGGAGCAAAGAGCTTGTGTGGGAAGGTATTTACAGAGGGAGAGCTGAAGGTATTTTGGACCCAGGCCCCAGAAAGCTTTGTGGACAATGCAAAGGGTCTTGAATTTAATCCTTTGAGCCACTGGGAGCCAATGAAGATATTTCGGGGCTGGAGAGATACGATCTCAGGGCTTGAGGCCCAGGACAAGTCTTGCAGTCCTATTCTGGATGAGTTGCAACAGGCAGAGAGTTGAAGCAGGCAGATTTAGAAAGAGGCTGTTGCAGTAGTCCAGCCTTGAGAGAACCAGAGCTCTAGAGACAGTAAGCTTCTGGGGGAAGGAGAGGAAAGGAAGAAGACCTCTGAGGAGGTGCAGTTGGTAGTTTGACTTCCTAGAGATGCGAGGAGAAAAGGAGAGTGTGGGGTCGAAGATGATCCTGAGGTTCTTTGCCTCACAGGTGGGCGCAGGAAGAGGGCCAGGGGAGGCCAGCCAGAGAGTGACGGGAAAGGAGGGCGCAGGTGTGCCGATGAGGAGAATCTCTGTCTTACTGGCATTAAGGCAGAGATCATTGGAGGCACACACTACTGGATAGCAGACAGACAGTCGGAGATGAGAGAAGGAGAAGAAGTGGCAGATGGAAGCCTGAAAACGAGCTGGGTGTCATCCGCATAGTACTGAAAGTTGGAGCAGAGAGAGGTAATGCGGTGGGCAAGGGGTGACAAGCATTGGTTGAACAGCCAGGGAAAGAGGTTAGACCCCTGGGGAACACCACAGGTAGAGAGTGAGATAGAGGAAAGGACGCAAGTTGGTCCTTGGAGGGTCGATCAGAGAGGAAAAAGTTCAGCCAGGACAGGGCCTGAAAGGTGATACCCAGGTTATCACACAGACGGTTGAGCAGGGTGGCATGGTTAACTGTGTAAAAGACAGAAGAGAGATCGAGTAGGATGCCTTGAAATAGTATAGTGCAGTATCGGAAAGTGCAATGTCCTTTGATGGCTCTCGTGGCCCCGCCCCCCCTTCACTGAGACTGACTTAGAGCAGGTCCCCGAGAGGCTCTGGACAACACATGCCCTACAAGGAGTGTCCCCAGTTTTGAATAATACTCAAGCAAGGTGCCATGTTGCACCGAGTAAGGCAGTATCCTTAATCAAGTGAAGCGGAGGAGGGGATACAAGACACCATTGTTGCCCTACTAAAACAGGGGATAAGTGTGCCATCTACCTCCCCATGCAACACGGCCATATACCTGATAATAAAAGGCAAAAGGGTGGAAGTTGGAGAATGATTCAGGATTTGGGCCCTCTTAACGACATAGTACAGGCAGAAGTTCCAGTGGTCCCGAACCCTGCGACAATCCTTTGTAACAACCCAAAGAGGCAAACCACTTCACTGTAGTAGATCTCAGAAACGTCTTCTTTTCTGTTCCTTTGCACCCAACTCACAATATCTCGAGCATACAAGGCTGCCTCAAGGGTACTCTGAATCCCCCAGCATTTTCAACAGGATATTGCATGCTGACTTTCAGGTACCTAGTACCATCACTCAGTATGTTGATGATTTACTAGTGTGCAGTATCGGCGAGCACCAGTGCAGAAAAGACTCCACAACACTCCTACAGCTCTTGGCCCACAAGGGATGCAAGGTTGATAAAGCCAAATTACAGTGCTGCCTCCAGTAAGTACTTTACTTGGGGGTCAGTTACAAATAGGGATGTAACGGTATAACGGTATACTGTTAAAGATACCGTGAATCACTTAATTGAACAATAATAACCGTCGCATGGTTTATACCGGTACACCGTTTATACCGTTAAGTGTGTTTTTCAATCTGATTTGGAAAGGCTGCAGTAAGCAAGTGCTGTGCAGTCTTGGTCTTGCACTGTTGGATGTGCCGTCTGCCAAGTAGTTTCAGTTGGAGCAGTTTTTAATGCGATGCCATAAACAACACGTGCCTGACACAAAGTCAGTATGTTAGCAATAGGAAGGATAAACACAGTGCCAAGAAGGAAAAGGGTTTACTTTGGGTTTGCGGCTTTGGGGTTTATATATTTATAATGGATGTTTTCTAAACATATGACAATGGGGGATTTCCCTGGTTCTATCATTGAATTTACATATAATAAGTCACACTGCGAAATTCACTCATCTCTGTGGGTATTCCCTGCTGCCATACCAAAGGGTAACATGTCCGCGATTACTCAACACCTTTTGGCCCGCAAGTAAACTAAAGGCTTTAACGTAAAGAGAGAGTTTGTGTGCGTGTGTATGCGCACAAGCGTATACTGCCATCAGCCTCCATTGATCTGTGGCATGCAGGCTATCAAGATGGCAACATGTTCATGTTCACCAGTAGCCAGTGGGGGTAGCTAAAAGCCTAAATAACCACTTAAGAAAAGCTATTCAGTTTGCTATGCCAGTCGCAGCAGGGCTCCTCCTCCCCCCCCCCCCCCTCCTCCTCTCCACACGTGTGTTTGGTGGAAGAAAGGGTTTGCATTTCAGTGGAAAGTATGTTGAAAAGCCCAATTCTGGCCCTGGGTGCCCGATTTTGTTTGTGATGATAAATCTGACAATTCACGACCTTTTAGAAAATATTTGTTAAGAATAGTTAACTCCACCTGCTATACAGCGATAACCATGATATACCGTTATTTGGCAAGAAGGTTATTGTACCGTCAAAAAACTGATACCGTGACACCCCTAGTTACAAATCAGTGTGGACTAAGGATATGCAAACAAATTTCAATGGCCTCAAGGAGCTCATATCGACAGCACCAGTGTTAGCAACCCCAGACTAGACACACAAGTTCTATTTATTTTCCCACTGAAACAGGCAATTGATGACTGCGGTGGTCACACAAAGAGCACAATGGGCATAGAAGAACAGTTGGAAACAATATGGGCAAATCATGAGGATCTAGAAAATAGGTCACGCAGAAACAATATCAGAATATGGGGCACACCACATGACATCCTGGATCAAGACCTTGCTGAATATGTGCAAGATTAGTTCTGGAATCTCCTAGTCCTCCCAGACACGCCTACACTAGAACTTGATAGGACACATCGTGTTTGTTCCTCGATGGAACAGCGCCACAATCTCCTGTCCGATGTTCTGTCCAGAGTCACTATTTTCAGCGAAAAGAGAAGATTATGGCAGGAGCCCGACAGAAAGAGCCGATGCAGTTTCGAGTTGCACAATTCCCCTATATCAAGACCTGGCGCCTCGCACTTTAGCAAACAGAAAGAAACTACACATTGTAACGGCATGGCTACAGTCGCATAGGATCAGATACCGTTGGGGTTTCCCCTGCAAACTGTTACTCGAATACTGGAATCAGTGACAAGCGATTGGGTCAGAAGTAGTAGTGGCTGAAATGATGAGCGGGACCCCAGACAGTACTCAAGATGATCCGGGTGAGGCAAGACCACGAGCGAGGTCGAGCTGCAGCAGTAAGGATAATGCAAGGAGACCTAGAAGGAAGCAAATCTCAGGGGCCTCACCTACAGGAGAGGGGTTTGACCAAGGTCAGAGCGCCCCTACCTGATATGCTGACAGGCAAACTTTCCGGTCTCGGAACTTCGATGATCCAGTTTTGCCAGGTCTTGGATACTGGCGTCAGGGGACTATAACCTCCAGTGAGGTTTAAGGTTGTGCAAGCATGTTATTGTTTGCTAGTAGCTACTTGGGGACATGATTGGGGTGGAGGGTCACCATGAGGGAATGGTGCCTATAGAAATGTTATTAGGAATAACTGAAAGGTTGTTTTCTAATGTTCATAACCATTGTTTCATTTTTGAGAGATTACATATTTGGGGTTTTGTTTTTTCCTTCATTTCTTCTGTTGGTTCTGGTCATTCACGGGTTCCCAGACATTATGGCTCAAGATTGTCATTCCGAGAGGAGCTTCCCAATTCCCTGCTTGTTTTAGTGATGGAGTCGGCTCAAAGTGACTCATGATGGCACCCCCTAAGGTCTCATGTCTGACCCTGAATGTTCGGGGTCTAAATTTTCCAAAAAAATGGAAAGCTATACTGCAGAGACTCTCCTCCTTAGAGGTGGATCTAGTATTCTTACAGGAGACCCATCTATGAAAAGAAGATGAAAATCACCTCATCACTAAAGGGTACCTGTGTGCATACTTCGCGACTAGTGGCCTTAAAAAGCGGGGTGAAGCCATCACGGTTTGCAAGGGCCTACCATTGCGAACATTGGAAGTTTTGCGCGATGCAGAGGGACGATATATGCTGCTCAAGGGTAACCTGGGAGATCGCAAACTCACAATGTGCGTATTATACGGCCCCAATGAAAAGCAAACAGAATTGTGGGGGAAATTCTCAGACATTAGCAGATTTTATGGAGGGAGAAATCATACTGGGAGGGGACTTCAATTGTGTAGTAGGGGAGAGGGGTTATACCTTTTATTCTGCTGTACACGGGGCTTCTCTAGAGTAGACATGTTCCTGGTCTCGACTACCCTCATCCCACTGCTTAAAGAAATAGAGATTTTTCCGAAAGCACTCACAGACCACTCTCCCGTAAAACTGAAGTTAGATCTGGGTCAGGGCACGCCACGACAAAAACCCCCATGGAGATTCAACGAGGCTATACTAACAGATGTGGTCACTAGTACCCACATAGAGGAGGCCATAGTCCACTACTTTTGGTAAAATGTGACAGAGGACATGGACATGCAAACTGTATGGGATGCGGGGAAGGCGGTCTTTCGGGGTGTCTTTATTGGGCAATCAGTGGCGTGGGGTAGAACTCAGAATCTGCATCGGGCCACTCTGGAGGGGAAAGTTCAAGAGAAAGAAAGGGTACATGCAACAAAAGGGAATAGGCGCTCATTACGGGATCTCTGGATAGCCAGACAAAGCCCGAGAAACACATATGATGAGAAAGACGGTACAGTCCCTACTTAGAATGAAGCAATACTACTATTCTAGGGGTAACAAGGCGAATACACTTAGCAGGTAAACAAAAAAGCGGCAACTCAGGACTATATTGGGGCCTTGAGGGGTGAAGATGGGAAGCGAGAGATCACGGAAAGAGGGAAGCTGAAGGTCATAGAAGACTTCTTTTGTAAGGTCTCCACCCCACAAAAGGGGAATACTACACACACCCGAGAATTTATCGGCAAGGCACAACTCCCACAGATCCCGGACACTATGAGGGAAGCACTAGAGAACCCAAAATCTGTCCAAGAAGCAGCCCAAGCCATACACTCCCTTCGAGCAAGATTTTACAAAGCTTTTGCTGGGCCTCTAATCCCACAACTCACCACTTTATTTATTTCCTTTGCCAGATCTGGGAAAGTAACAGGTTCTATGGAAGACTCCATAACCACTCTACTCTTGAAACAAGAAAAAGACCAAGGTCTGCACATCCTACCGCTCAATAGCCCTCCTGAATACCGATGCCAAACTCTAAAGCAAGATCCAAGCCATAAGACTGGGAGAGGTACTTTCTCACCTAATCAATGAACACCAAACGGGGTTCATCAGAAATAGAGGGGCTCATGCCAACATTTGCAGGGTAGTTGATTTAATAGCAATGGCCCCAAAACTTCTGGGGGCGCTGTCACTCCTTTCTCTGGATGCCCAACGAGCATTTGATAGCATGTCATGGGATTTCCTACAAGCAATATTGCCATCTCATTGGTTTGGCCCCGTCTTTAATAAACAAATACTAGCTAACATCCAAATACGATCTGCCATAAACAAAGTTAATGATGGCAGGACGGCCCAACTCCATTTGGGTAGGGGCACGAGGCAAGGTTGCCCGTTGTCTCCCCTGACTTTCACATTGCCCTTAGAACCCCTAGCACAAATGATACAGAGTAATCCACACATACTGGGTCCGACGCATGAGGACCACACACAAAGTGGCGCTGTATGCCGACAATATCATTTGCTTCCTGCCGAAACCTCTCCTGTCGATCCCGCCTTTATGGGATATCCTTGAAATATTCTTCGTGGTATCAGGCTTCCGTATTAATCACCAGAGGTTGGTGGGGCTAGCAATCAGGGAACCACCTGAAACCCAACTAGCACTGCAATCAGCTTTTCCTTTTAAATGGGCAGAGAATGAGATCATATACCTTGGGGTGCACATTACTAAATCGTGTAAAACTCTTATGGAAGCCAACATCCCTAGCCTATGGAAAGAGACCAAAGCCACCCTAGAAAGTTGGGAATTACGGGAAATATTGTGGTTGGGTAGGATCAGTGTAATCAAAATGACAATCCTACCAGGACTCCTGTTTGTCTTTCAAGCATTGCCAATCCTCATCTCCGAAAGAGACCTTCTAGACCTACAGAAAACAATAGGCCAATTCATTTGGAAAAGGAAACCACCTAGAGTTTCGCGTCACATATTCCGGAGGTTGAAAGGGATGTGGGAATAGGGGTCCCATCGATACAGCGTTACTTCTGGGCAGCACAGATTGCGTCAATGTTAGATTGGGTGCTAGATGGCAGGTGCCCCAAAATGGAAGACAATAGAGTAAGGCTGCACCTGCTTCCCTTTATCTCAGCTGCCTTTTCTACCAAAATCGACCAGGGCCCTCCTGCTAGAATCCACCCAGTCTACTCTCATTACCTGGGATAAAGCTTGAACTCAATTGGGGGTAAAAACAGGAATAGGGCTCTTATCACAGGTGCTACAAAATCCAGAATTTTCCCCAGGAATGGCAAACAGTCTTTGCACGATGGGAATCACTTGGGGCCCTGCGGTTAAGGGATATGTACAAAGACGGAAATCCCCTCACATTCATACAATAATTAAATAAGAAAAATGTACCCTACCTCAAACAGAACGGTTCAGATATTTCCAAATTCGACATTGGGTGTCCAATGAGCGAGTTATTCATGCGGGTACAAGCCTCCCCAGGGGCATTGAACTCCAGGTCTTAGAGGGACAAGGTCTCCAGAAAATCTCCAGTTGCTATTGCCTGTTTGAAAAGGCTTCTGTTGAAGACAAACTTCCATACATGATACGATGGGAAAGCATTGGGAACAGAGATCCCAGCAGAGTCATAGCAGAAAATATGGGCCCAGGCTCAAAAAAGCTCCAGGTGCACCATGTACAAAGAGTGTGCGATAGAAATATGTTACTTTTGGTACATGACGCCGCAGAGATTACATGCGATCCAACCCGAACATCCGGAATGCTGTTGGAACGGGTGTGGGCAGTTGGCGGATCTCATACATACGTGCTGGCTATGTCCTACAATTCAAACATATTAGTTAGATATCAGGTCAAGGATATCACACAGTGTTTACTCCCTATGAGCCCCCTTATTATGCTCCTAGGAGATGTGCCCAATGATGGTACTTTCCCCACATCAGGTCCTAGGGCAGAGCTCTTTACTCAGCTATTACTGACAAATAAACTAAATCAAGCACGTTTTTAGAAAACAACTGAGCGGCCAATCCTGTCATACTGGGAGGGGGGGGCTGGGGGGGTGAGATATGGAAAATAGTGGCTATGGAAAAGTTGACTGCACATATTACGGAGAGCATGACTATTTTCCCGAACCTGGGCCCCATTCTTTGAATTTGTGAAAGAAAAGGAACACATGTTTTTTAGGCGGCAGACCCTGAAGCACTTATTTCAAGACTAATGTAACCTACCAAGATGGGGACCCTTGCAAGGGATGGGAAGTTTCAGTGAGGAATGTTGAACTGAACTGAAGTACTGTTTGCGTTACATGAAAGTACACTGGGACACTGTGTGGAATTAATATTTTTTAACCATATTTAATATGATGATGTGGGGGATTTTTGCGAATCGAAGAAGGAAAGAAGTTTTGATGTTCTTATTTTATATGGTATATTGCTGTTGATTTCTTGTACTGCTCATTGAGATTTAAATAAAAAGACAAATTTGAAGAAGAAAAAAAGAGCACAATGGGCCATAAGTGGTCTATTACGGTGGTATACTGGATTCAGTGATGCAGGGCCAATTTGTATGTCAACAAACACTTGCTCCTGGAGCATTTGCCATTGAGAAGAGTTCTACTATCATTATGGGATTCTCCGTAACATTGTACGTTGAGCATGCTGTTTTTGCCATCTTAGAAAGCTCCAAATCCATTCTCACCATGCAGCGAGCGTCTGCATACGAGATTATCTTGCCGAGGCCCAAACATTCACATTGTACGATGCAAAACTGTCAACCCAGCTACCTTTCTAAGCGAAATGGTTTCCGACGAGGACTTGGCCAACCATGTGTAACTTTTGAGGAAGACGAAATCCCAAAAGCACATGATAAACCAAGCAAGAGGGGGCGGGGGCGTACTCTTCGATGACGGGTCAGCAACAATCGACCAGGACATAGGCTTACAGAACATTGGTGCAACATTGGTCCGCCTGGTGGATGGGGAATAAGAAACACTAGCGCAGAAGCGATTGCCAATGCACTTTTTTGGCTCAAGCTGCCAAGTTGTTATCGCTTATTGAAGCGTTAAAAGCATCCCAGGGGTGCCACGTGGCCATTCATTCCGATTCAGCATACGTTACCATCACAGTGCATGCAGGCCTTGCACAGTTGAAGAGCTGACGGATCTCCTGTTCAGCATGCTGCATTATTGGACAAATTAATTCACGCCCTGTCCCAGCCATCTGTAGTGGCAGTAGTAAAATGCACCTCCCACACAACACAGACGTATCACTCGGTAATGCTGGCGCGTATGCGGCGGAGAAGACAGCAGCTTATCCCCCAGTGCCACAGGTTTTGGAACATCCTGTGTTAACACCACCCATCACTGAACAGTTGCCCATACCATACAATGTCTTACCAATTGCACAGCTGATTGAGTTACAGGGACCAGCACCACAAGAAGATAAAGCTTTGCTTGAAAAGAGGGTGTAAACGGTTCCAGACCGATCTGTTATGGAGGCAAGAGGTATCTGGGAAGGCGGTTATGCCATATGACTTATTACTGGTCGCATTCGAACAATTACACCACCCATCACACGTTTCCAAACAGTTCATAGCAGCAGATATACAGGAAGACTGGTTTGTCCTAAACCCAAAGGAAAATTTGACTAACATGGCTATACATTGCACTATGTGTCAAAGTTATAAAACCAACCTTACACTAAGAACTATCAGAGGCACCCTGCGCTGCCCTACTGGGCCGTTCCACTAACTGCATATTGATTATGCGGACATGGGCAAAAGGTGCAGTGGATCTAGTTACCTTATTGTGGTTGTGTGTCCCTTCGCACGATGGGTGGAGGCGGGACCTTGTGCACATTCAGATGCAAAATGTGCCGCCAAATTTTTAGTGAAGGAGGTTTTTCCTCGATGGGGCATGTGCGATGTAGTAAGGTCAGACAACGACACACATTTCTTTAACAACCTTTTTAAAGAAGTTTCGGCATTACTGGGCATTAGGCATCAGCTGTGCACCATTTACCACCCCAGGCCAACGGAATTGTAGAACGGATAAATGGCCTATTAAAGAGTAAGCTGTCAAAACTGTGCACCACGTTAAAGAAAAATTGGGTGTACTGTTTGCCACTTGCATTGTTCAGTTTGCGCACACAGCCCAGCAAAGACCACCATTTATCACCCCACAAGGTGGTAAAGGGGCGTCGCATCAATACCTGTTAAGACTGGAGGGGGGGTATTTGTACTCCTGCCCTCTATATGACAGGGTGTTAAACGAGTCTTCACGAAATCGTTGGTTACCTTTTCTTCCTGTAGACCGTGGAGTTGAGGTTGCCAGTATGTCGGTGTATCTATAGCCGATGAATGGGTAGCGCGAGAAATTAGCCCAATCCCCTCCTGACGATATAAGACAGGACGGCACTGAACCAACTCCCAACGCCACGGGTGGCACTTCTCAGAATTTGCGTGACGTCGGGACAGTGTTTCCACTGGCTGAGAAGGCTTGATGAAGACACCGATGATAGCGGAGCTGAACACAGGAACTTCCAAGAAGGCAGTAAGGCACAGGTACCGGCAGGGCACAAGACAGGCAAAGGAGAACAGACTGCAAGGAAAAGCAATACAGACAGGGGAATCCCCACTTCCTAGCAGATAAGAAGATACTAGGAACCCAGAAAGGATCTCCCCTACCCTAAACCAGGAGGCAGGCAAGGGCCCAGCAAAACACCCTAAACCAGGGGCAGGCCAGGGATCAGCAAAACAGGGAAGCAAGGGTTAGGAGGACCAAGGAGCAAGAAGGGGATAAGGAGAAGAGGCAGGGCTAGGCAGAATAAGGCAGAGCAGGGAACTGGAGGGCTGGGGCACGAGCGCCAGGACTCCAGCAGCGCATACACAGTAACAACCGCGTTGAGACGCGTTGTCCCTGCGTATGCGGTGCCCTTTTAAGGTCCGGGGTCAAAGCGAGGCTTGGAACGCATGTTCCGACACTGCGCATGCGCGGGACGTCGAATACTGACGATCCGCGCATGCGCAGATCCTCGCAAGATGGCGGCGTCCACGGAGCCCATCCGGACCGCGGGTCGTCGTGAGGTGAGACGCCACCGCGGGTACAGCCTCCATGAAGGAGGAGACCGCTGCGGCCGTGGACCAGGGACCCCAGGAAAGGTAAGTGACGCCCGCGAGCGAGCGCGCGGCGTGACACCATACCCCCTCCTGGACAACCCCGGAGCACCGGGTTTCCAAGGGTAGCGGAGATAGAAGTCCCGAACCAGGCGCGGTGCATGCACGAAGGAGCGTGGTTCCCAAGTGCGGTCACAAGCAGGATAACCCTTCCAGCTGACCAGGAGCTGCAGAGCACCCCGCCAAATCCGTGAATCACATATCTCCTGCACCTCAAATTCAGGAACCCCCCGAACCAAAACCGGGGCAGGACGGGAACAGGTACGACCCATAACATCGGGCACATAGGGCTTCAAAAGGGAGACGTGAAAGACAGGATGGACCCTCCAAGAACGAGGCAGAGACAAACGAAAGGCAACAGACGAAATACGCCCAATGATGCGAAAGGGACCAAAAAAGCGGGGAGCTAGTTTCACAGGTAAGTTGCGTACCGGTAGATTCTTGGAGGACAGCCATACCCTGTCCCCAACATGAAGAACAGGCTCAGGGCTCCGTCTCTTGTCAGCCCGCTCCTTCATGCGTGCTTGTGCCACTGCCAAGGTACCGGCCGCCAGACGATGTTGATCGCGGATCAGGGACACCAGGGCATCTGCAGATGGTACGGCACTGGAAGATGTAGGATGAACTGGCAGCAGTCTGGGATGAAGACCAGTGGAGCAGAAAAAGGGGCCGAGTCCGGTAGCGGAATGTACAGCGTTGTTGTAAGCTGCTTCCGCGGTGTCCAACCATTCCGACCAGTTGTCTTGGGTAGCATTGGCATAACAACGTAGGTATTGCTCAAGGGTCTGATTGGTGCGTTCCGTCTGGCCATTAGTCTGCGGATGATAGCCGGAACTCAGGGCTCGCTGAATGTCCAAATGCCGACACAGTTGGTCCCAAAAGGAAGAGATGTATTGAGACCCCCGGTCTGATAGAATCTTCTCCGGAAGACCATGAAGACGATACACCTTGTGTAGAAAACGTCGTGCCATCTGGGAGGCAGTGGGCAGCTTAGGAAAGGGCAAGAAATGAGCAGTCTTGGTGAAACAGTCCACCACCACCATGATACACGTGAAACCACCAGACAGGGGCAGGTCAACGATGAAATCCGTGGCGATGGTATGCCAAGGGTACGGAGGCGTAGGCGTGGGTTTCAGGAGACCAATGGGCCTTTTGCGAGGAATCTTGGTCTGGGCACATACAGGGCAGGAGTCCACGTAGTGCTTTACCAGAGTGGCCCATCCAGGCCACCAGTACTGCCGTGCAACCAGTTCTTGTGTTGTGCGGACTCCACGGTGACCACAAACGACGGAATCATGGCAATTCTGTAGAACGATTTTCTGGAGTTCCAAGGTGGGAACGTACAGACGGTCCTTGAAGAACAACAAGCCGTCACGTTCTCTGATGTCAGCGCGTTGTAGTATCTGTGATTTTGAGGGATCCGTACGTGTGGCCTCTATCAACTGTTGGAGTTGGGGAGTCACCATCGATAGAAAATGTTTTGACGCCATCAGAGGCTCCGGTTCCTTGGCACCTTCAACGTTGTTTACCAGAGACCGAGACAGGGCATCAGCCTTAGTGTTCTGGGAACAAGGAATGTACGTGACGGTGAAATCAAACTGCGAAAAGAAAAAGGCCCAACGAGCATGACGGGAGGTTCTGCATTGCAAAGAGCGCAGGAACTGTAGATTACGGTGATCTGTACGAACCACCACCGGGTACCTCCCACCCAGCAAGTGATGTCGCCACTCCTCGAAAGCAGCCTTTATCGCTAGTAATTCCTTTTCTATCACCGCATAGTTTCTCTCGCTCACTGACAATTTCCTTGAGTAGTAAGCCACCGGGTGCTCTGTTCCTGTGATAGCATCTTGCTGTAGTAAGACCGCACCAATTGCGTAATTCGAAGCGTCTGTTTCAACAACAAATGGCTTTTCATCATCTGGATGTCTAAGAACAGGAGCCGACATGAAAGATCTTTTCAATCCCAGAAATGCCTCCTCGGCCTGCGTGTCCCAGAGAAACGGCACCTTGGTACTGGTCAGGCGGGTTAGGCTGTTGGCCAGTTGAGAAAAGCGTGGAATGAAGCGTTGATAAAAGTTGGCGAAGCCCAAGAACCTTTGAAGCGACTTCACGCCATGTGGCGGTTTCCATTCTCATATGGCTTGCAGTTTTGCGGGATCCATCTGCACTCCTGTGTTGCTGATCACATAGCCCAGAAATTCCATGCTTTCCCTATGAAATTGGCATTTTTCTATTTTGGCATACAGGCCGTTGTCTGTTAGTCTACGGAGAACTTCCTGAACATGCGCAACGTGTGCAGTACGAGTGTCAGAAAAAACCAGAATGTCATCAAGGTATACCCATACAGATATTCCAATAAGGTCCGAAAAGACATCGTCCATGAACCGCTGGAAGACGGCCGGGGCGTTGCAGAGTCCAAACGGCATCACCCTGTACTCGAAGTGACCAATAGGTGCTTTGAAGGCCGTCTTCCACTCATCTCCCTTCTTAATCCGCACCAGGTGATAGGCCAGCTTGGTGAAGATTTGTGCGGATTTCAGGGATTCGATGATGTCCCGGATGAGTGGTAATGGGTACCTGTCTTTCCTCGTGATCTCATTTAGTTGACAGTAGTCGATACAAGGGCGCAAAGTGCCCTTTTTCTTCTTGACGAAGAATAACGGGAATCCTGCGGGGGACTTGGACGGCACTATGTAGCCCTTGTTGAGGCAATCCGTAATGTACTCCTGTAGGACGCCTTTCTCGAGTTGAGTCAACGAATAGATCTTGCCGTGGGGAATGACCGCACCAGGCAGGACGTCAATGGAACAATCAAAGTGCCGATGGGGCGGTAATGGTATGTCCTCAGGCTTGGAGAACGCCTTGTGGTATCCAGGATATTCTTGAGGTACCGATTGAGTGGCACATAAACGGGCAGATACGTCAGCAGGATTGAGGGACTCAAAAATTGCAGGAAAGGTTTCGTGAAGTACACAGTCCCGAGGACAACGTGTCGAAGAGAACACCAGGGAACGAGCGGTCCAGTCGACCTGAGGATTGTGATATAACAGCCATGGTAAACCCAGCACCACCGGAAATGAGGGAGACTTGATGACGTCCAATGAGATTCGTTCGAGATGCCCTTCCACAGAGAGCCACAAGGGATCAGACTGTTGGCAAACCGGACCAGAAGACAAAGTAGAACCATCGAACACCTCGACCACTGTTGGTCGTTCCTTGTAATGTAAACGGATTCCATTGGCAATCGCGAACGAGGCATCGATGTAGTTGCCGGATGCTCCGCAATCCAGAAGGGCCCAGGTTTTCATACACTTCCCTAGCCAGGCAACACCGACTTTCAGGATCAACAAGGGTACCGGGTTCATGGGAGGAAGGTCAGATTCAGAAAGGCGGCCCGCTGCTGCCTTCGCCTCAAACAACGGGCCTGTTAGTTTTCCTGTTTCTTCAGAGGGCGTAGCGGACAGGTGCCTAGAAAATGGCCAGCACCACCGCAATACAAGCACAAGCTTTTCTGTCGTCTTCTTTTCTTTTCGGTCTCGGACAACGGGCCTCGGATGGCACCCAACTGCATGGGTTCTGGACCCACATCGGTAGGAACAGCCGATCCGGGGTTCTGTACTGGAAGGATCGGTTGATACCTGTCAAATCTGAGACGTTCACTCCGTCGTTCGGTTAACCTGTGGTCAATGCGTAAGACTTGTTCCACCAATGCAGGCAACGTTTCTGGCTCCGGAATGTGCAGCAATTCGTCTTTGTACTC
Source organism: Ambystoma mexicanum (assembly GCF_040938575.1). Classification (NCBI taxonomy): domain Eukaryota; kingdom Metazoa; phylum Chordata; class Amphibia; order Caudata; family Ambystomatidae; genus Ambystoma; species Ambystoma mexicanum. Next base: position 943,724,684 of record NC_090939.1, read on the forward strand.
TTCTCGTAGTCCCCGACGAAACAAGGTTTTTTGAGTGATTTCGGGCCATTGTGAATCGGTTGCTAATTGTCGAAACCGACTGATGTAGTGGATGTCACCTGACCCTTGTTTGATCTCCATTAATTGATTCTGGGCCATTGCTGCCAAATTGGGCGGTTTAAAGACGTCCAAAAAGGCTTTCTCGAAGGCAGCGAAATCACCCAACAGAGGACTGTTGGTAGAGACCAAAGGTGCGGCCCAAGCAAGTGCATTGCCGGTTAGGTTTCCAAGGATATACCCGATCTTGGCCTTGTCTTGACCAAAATGAGTTGACCTAAACTGGAAATGGATCCGACAGTGTGTACAGAACTCTGCCACTCGACGCGGGTCACCATCATACTTCATCGGAGTAGTGTAAGCCATGGAGTTCTCAGGCGGTGTAGCTGGTTGTGCGGGATTAGCCAAACACTGGTCCAACGCTTGTCTGAGGGTGTTGTTCTCCTGGCGGAGGGTGGTCATTTCAAGACGCATGGCACGCATTTCTTCACGTAGTTCCTGCATGTCGTCCATGTCGAGACTGGGGGAGAGGCGTCTCAATCTGTTAAACGAGTCTTCACGAGATCGTTGGTTACCTTTTCTTCCTGTAGACCGTGGAGTTGAGGTTGCCAGTATGTCGGTGTATCTATAGCCGATGAATGGGTAGCGCGAGAAATTAGCCCAATCCCCTTCTGACGATATAAGACAGGACGGCACTGAACCAACTCCCAACGCCACGGGTGGCACTTCTCAGAATTTGCGTGACGTCGGGACAGTGTTTCCACTGGCTGAGAAGGCTTGATGAAGACACCGATGATAGCGGAGCTGAACACAGGAACTTCCAAGAAGGCAGTAAGGCACAGGTACCGGCAGGGCACAAGACAGGCAAAGGAGAACAGACTGCAAGGAAAAGCAATACAGACAGGGGAATCCCCACTTCCTAGCAGATAAGAAGATACTAGGAACCCAGACAGGATCTCCCCTACCCTAAACCAGGAGGCAGGCAAGGGCCCAGCAAAACACCCTAAACCAGGAGGCAGGCCAGGGATCAGCAAAACAGGGAAGCAAGGGTTAGGAGGACCAAGGAGCAAGAAGGGGATAAGGAGAAGAGGCAGGGCTAGGCAGAATAAGGCAGAGCAGGGAACTGGAGGGCTGGGGCACGAGCGCCAGGACTCCAGCAGCGCATACACAGTAACAACCGCGTTGAGAAGCGTTGTCCCTGCGTATGCGGTGCCCTTTTAAGGTCCGGGGTCAAAGCGAGGCTTGGAACGCATGTTCCGACGCTGCGCATGCGCGGGACGTCGAATACTGACGATCCGCGCATGCGCAGATCCTAGCAAGATGGCGGCGTCCACGGAGCCCATCCGGACCGCGGGTCGGCGTGAGGAGAGACGCCACCGCGGGTACAGCCTCCATGAAGGAGGAGACCGCTGCGGCCGTGGACCAGGGACCCCAGGAAAGGTAAGTGACGCCCGCGAGCGAGCGCGCGGCGTGACACAGGGTAGAAGCACAGAGCACCCCAGCCAAGGTTCTCTATAGAGTAGCAATGGACGAGCAACCAAGGCTTAAGCTCTCAGGAGGTGATGCAGGTTGGTTCTTAAGTACAGTGTAGTCCCATAGCCCCCTACAAAGGAATGTCCACACACTATGTTATGTGCTAACATAGTTCTTTATATATAAATAAGGTTCTAAAATATATACATCAATTAATAACACACTTTGTACTCTGGCAATTCTAATATAGTAAATATATACAATATCAATGTGGTACCACACTTAGCTAATGGCTCCTTTAAAATGCATCAACTGCTGACAGTTAATGTTAAAATAGTCTTGTGTCCTGGTCAAAATGTTCAACTAACCCAATGTACCCGAGTTAGAAGCGCTTCTTCGACGGTTAGTCGACGGCTCCCTCGTGATTGGACTCACTTTAAAGCAGGAGTCGCAGGGTGTCAAGATTCCTCGAAGAAATGTGAACACTGTCGACAAGACAGCAGCTTCGACCTTTGCGGTGCTCGTCGACGATCGATCAAGGATGCCCTGCGAAGACGAGGTGTGCAGTGAACCTTGATGTAAACAGTTTGGTGCCACAAAGAAGACTCAGTGAAAAACGTAGGCCTGGCAACGGGCATCCATGTCGACAAGCGGGACTCGACCACGGCTGGATTTTGGATCTTCACTTGTTGCGTCTTTGTGGACTTCAGGTGGTGGGAAACCCACCGGCAGACTTTCCTCGGCCGTCGACCACATCAACTTTCCCCAGCTGGACAAAGCGGTTAAAGGTGATGCAAGGGAGTCCTTCGTTCAATGTTCTTAGGCAATGGTGGAGCGTTGCTGCTTCGGTCGTCCAGCAGCATGGCGTCAAGCTGTACCTGCTTCTGGGCAACATGACTCGATGGGCTTCCAGCAGTCACAGAGATGCTCCGAACCCCGGTCGACAGCGATGGACGTGGACAGCCTTGATGTCCTGGTGCTTTACTTCAAGGTTTCTCAGCGGACCCCATATCTGATCGACAGCCTTTTGGGACTGGCTTCCAGGGTGCCTCAATGAAGATCAGCTTCTGCACAATGTTCCCTCGTAGCTCAGGGAGGTCTCCTAGCCAGGTCCTCTCTTGGATCAGTCCTTGACAGACTCAACAGGCTTTAGATATTGTTGACGGTAAGCAGCAGCAAACCTTCTTCCAGCAAGTTTCAACTTCAGCTTCTGAACAAATTGGGAAGTGAGAAGCCCCCAGATATACATATCTGTCCGTTATTCACACTGCTGCGCCAAGCTCAGTCAGCGAGTCCGACAAAAGGGCATTCATGCAGGCAAGCAGCCAATCAGGCTCACAGTGCATTCAGGCCATTCATTTCCACCCAGACACCCATAAGAAGGAATGTGGATTGGGGCAAGCACACAGCCTTTCAGCACACCAAACTGCATTCATGACAGTTTCGGGCAGGGCTGTCTCATTCATTATGTCACACACACAGAAACCAGACACCCATAACATGGAATGCATATTGGTCACACACTCCATTCACCCAGGTCCCACCCCAAGGGTGTACCCACAAGATACAGTCACTGGGAAGGCTCCAGCCAGTCTGGCCTGGACTTCCCAACAATACCATATATGGTTCTTCCACCCAACAGCCAGTCAGGGGAAGGGACTTTGGGAAAACAAGGTAACAGGTAATATAAACCAAGAGGCCACAGGCGATCATCTTGCCTTTTATCAGGAATCCATTAATTCCTATGGCAGTGCCTGGGTATCCCAAAATGGAGGATACTCAGAGCACCTGTCAAATTCAGCATGGAGCTGCCACTAGCCCATACCCTGCTCTGTAGGCCACACAGAGGTGTCCAAAAACATACACTAGGGCTACAGGGTTGTACCCCCACCCATGGGTGCCCTAAGGGTATCCAAAAAGTCTCTGTTCACCACAACCAATAAGAGGAAGAGCTGCACTGCCAGGAGTCCCAACTGGGCTCCTGTGCAGAAAACAACACAGAACACACATAAGGGAGAACAGGACAAGTACATGGAGGCCCTGTCCCTCCAATGCATTTCCAGCATCAACGGATAAATGGGCTATTAAAGAGTAAGCTGTCAAAACTGTGCACCACGTTAAAGAAAAATTGGGTGTACTGTTTGCCACTTGTTCAGTTTGCGCACACAGCCCAGCAAAGACCACCATTTATCACCCCACGAGGTGGTAAAAGGCCGCCGCATGCGCACCCCCTCTCTCCTGTTAGACGATCGTCATGTACCTTTATATGGGGAGGGCATATAAAAGTGTGAGGGGGGTATGGAAACAAATGCTACTATTAATGGGTCTATTCAGGATGTACATTCGACCAAATGTACGAACATACACGTGTTCCCATTTCCTTTAACACACAACACTGTGGCCACAGAGGCCCATGTTAATGATGCGTTGCCACCCAACCCACAACCCGAAGCATCGGCTTGTAAGAAAAAAGGCTTGGAAAATCCAGGCAGCGTAACACCGGTTGCCTAGAAATCATGGTGATCAAGGAATGAAAAGCCTGGACGGCATCCTCAGTCACAACCAGAGGCCGGTTGGTTTTGAGTGCATTTGTTAGAGGGGTGGCAAGTGTGGGACGAACCGGCGATAGTACCCTACAAAACCCAGGAATGCACGTATTTCCTTCCTGATTTTGGGTATCTGGAGTTTTTCCATGGCTTGCACGTTGTCCAGCAACGGCGGTATCCGCCCCCTACCAACCATATATATCCCAGATACCTGGTGGTCTCCGCCACTAGCCTGGTTTTCTTCGGGTTTATATTCAGTCCGGCTTCCTGGAATGTCAGGATCACCTGCAGTAGATGGTTCAGGTGCTCTTCCCATGTAGAACTGAAACGACTAGATCGTCAAGGTAGGCGACAGCATAGGGTTCATGTGGGTTTAATATTTTGTCCATTAAGGCCTGGAAAGTGGCAGGTGCTCAGTGTAGTCCAAATGGCAACACTGTAAGCCCCTTAGGGGTGTCAAAAGCGTTTTTTTCTTGATCTTCTGGTCTGAGGGGTATCTGCAAGTACCCTTTTGTTAAATCCAGTGTATTTAGATATACGGTTGAACCCAGCTTTTCTAGCAATTCGACAATCCAGAGGTGAGCACAAGGCACTTTTAGAGGGGACTATAGAGCCCTGTTTCAGCATCTCTTGCATCTCTCGCAAGATTTCTGCCCTTTTTGCTTCGGGTATCCGGTATGGCTGGAGGCGAACTATCTTGCAAGCCTGTGTCTTAATGGAGTGTGATACAATGTTAGTGCAGCCAGGCAACCCTGAGAAGACAGCAGACACTGGCTCGAGGTGGGTGAACAGTTCAGTGGTTTGTCTTTTGCTCAGCTGGTGACCTAACAACACGTCATTCAGTTACTAGGGAGGTTGGGTACCAATTGTTCCCTTATAGATAACTCTGATAGGTGTGCACATAATATAATTGTCTTCCTTCCATTGTTTTAGTAAATGTATGTGATAGTTCTGAAATTTTGCCTGCCGATCTGGTTGTTCCACCTCATAGTTTACGGGTCCTAATACCTTGGTGACCCGATAAGGTCCCTTCCATTGGGCTAGCAACTTATTCCCACTGGTGGGGAGTAACACCAACACTTTGTCCCCTACCTTGAGGGTGCATAACCGGGCTGTTCAATCGTAATACTTTTCTTGTTGTTCCTGGGCCCTTCTGAGCTTTTCTTGGGCATAGTCTTGTAGATGCCCCAAATGTTCCTGCAAGTTACTTACATAATCCGTTAGACTGGTTTCCTCTTGGAATTCCCAAGTGTTCTTCAATACCCCTAGCATAGATCTGGGTTGTCTCCCAAATAAGAGCTCAAATGGTGAATATCCGGTAGAAGATTGAGGGGTGTCTCGTAGTACCATCAACACCCAGGGTAGGGTTCTGTCCCAGTCCACCCCAGTGGGACCTGTTGCTCCACGTAACATCTGTTTTGTTGTTTTATTGCATCTCTCTACGATGTCCATCAGTCTGAGGATGGTATACTGATGTCTTGAGATGAGTAATCCCCAAGGTTTTGCAAACTTCCTTCATGACTACAGACATGAAGTTACTCCCTTGGTCCGCAACGATATCCTGGTGTATCTCCACTCTGGCAAAATACGGGAGTAGTACTTCGCATACCTGTTTGGTGGATGTTCCCCTTAAAGGAAAGGCTTCCGGATACCTGGTGGCATAATCTACCATGACTAACAGGAACCAATATCCTCTACTGCTAGGCTCTAATGGTCCTACAATGTCCATCCCTATCCTTTGGAATAGTTATTTAATGATGGGCATCCTTTGTAGTGGGGCTTGGGGAGGTATGTGTGCACTGGTCTTTTGACAAGTTGGGTACTCTTGACAGTACTTGGTCATCTCTGCATATATCCCTGGTCAATAGAAGTTTTGCAAAAGCCTCTTCAAAGTCATGCTTTCGGCCAGGTGTCCCCCGGTGTTGTGATCATGGGCTAACTGAACCAGGTTCCTTCGGTAAGGCTGGGGAACCAGTAGCTGTTCTTTTTCAGTTTTGTCTACTCCCGTAGTTATTCGGTACAGTAAGCCCTGTTCCTTAAAATAAGGTGGTGAGTGTTTTTGAGTGGTCTGTTCTTGTGCTTGCTCCCTTGCCCATCTAAGGTTATCATCCAACCCGGTTTCTGGGCGGAACAAAGGTAAATGGTCCTAAGCCTCCAGTCCACTATGTCTATCTCTTGGGGCTCCTTCTTCCAAGCTGCCTTCAGTCCTCTTCTCTCAGATCTGGACAGTCAGACTTTTGATGGAGTTGGCGCCCCCAATTCAGTTTTCGAAAAGGGTGCTTCCTCTAACCATTGTGAGAACCCCGGAAGGTCGGCCCCTATCAGAACAGGGGCCGGGAGTGAGGGAATAACAGCAGCCTTTATAGGTATCATTGCCCCTTGTATGCCCAATGTGATGTCCCGGGATGGGTATTCCTTTACATCCCCGTGCACACATTTTACTGATATTTTCCCCACTTTATTGTTCTTTTGGTTACTTACATGCGGCTGGATAGCGGTCTGTCTGCTACTGCTGTCCATCATGGCCTGGGCCAGGTGTCCATCGACTGTAACTTCAATCACATAGTGTAGCTTTCTGCAGTTCGGGTCTCAGCCCGTGGCCGGGACGCAGCTAGTACTGCCTGGGCGGGACCGTTGCATAGGTGTGGGTTTCAGTACCCAGTCTTCCTAGTGGTACAGTAAAGGTTTGTGGTGTTTCGGCCTTCTGGTAAGCGGTAGCCACATCAATCGCCTCGATTAAAGTTAGATGATGGTGCTGCATAACCCACCTCTGGATCAGGCTAGGTAGTGCATCCACAAATTGTTCTAGGAGGATTTTGTCCTTGACTTGTTCTATGGTGGCTGTACTTGGTTGCAGCCATTTCTCTGCGAAGTCTTGGATCCGGTAAAAAAGTTGACGTGGGCTTTCACCAGGCTTAAGGCAGGTCTCACGGTATTTTATTCTATAGGTCTCTTTGTCCATGCCTAGCCTCTCTAGAATAGTTTTCTTCAGATCAGCACACAGGGTATCTCCCGTAGGGTTTGCAGCTTGATAGGCCCCTTGCATCACCCCTGTTAGCAATGTAGCCAGGTAGAATCCCCATCTTTATTGTGGCCACTGAGCTGCTGTAGCAATTCTTTCAAAATTGACAAAAAAAGAAACTTGGATCATCGCCAGGTTGATTCTTCTGGGGCAGCATGGGAGGAATCGAGGGTTGTGCTTTGTTGGCTGCTACTGCTTATCCCAGGATCCTTAGGATTTCCCTTCCTTGATCTTGTGCAGCCCCTTGAATCTGTAGGGCATGTTGCAGAGCTTGCCGATCCGCTTGAGCCTGGTGATCCTGCACCTTCAGCAGTTGTTGCAGCTGCTGTTGGCCCTCAGCCAATGTTTTGATGATAGCTTCCATGATGCAAAAGGGGGGCGTAGCAGAATCCCACTCTGACACCACTGTTAAGTAGCAGGCTGGAGAAGGTATGTGGTTGTAAAGAAAATTCATTTATTCAGGTGTACAAGGTACACGGCAGGCTGTGTCTGTATAAATGTCCAACAGAAGAAAATTACATAAAAAGATTAGCGGTCTGGTTTTTCCGCTCTGCCGGCAGGACGGGGATAAGGCAGTATTCGGCTTCGGGCGCTGCTCGTCCTAGTACGCCCAATGGAAGCCGGTGGTGTCCTCGATCCACTCCTCGCAGTTGTATGTCTGTAGAAACATGGACACACAGATAATGCCAAGGGTCTCGTGAGTGCAGTTTTTAAACGTCCCGTTATGCCTCCCCACCAATCAGCTGTTCTTTGCATTCCCGCAAAGTCAGCTGGAGTGGGCACCTCCCCCTTCCTTTCCTCGGGACGTGGCGCCTTCCTCTCTTCCCGCCCTGTACCTTTCCTTACCCGCTCCTCCCCCAACCCAGATGTCCCGGTGGCCATGGAGGGCTTCTGTCTCTGTGACGGAGGATACGGCAGGTACCGACAGTGCTTTGGTTTGTTAGAGCGGGTCTTTCGACCATCGGACCTCTGGGAAGTAGGAGTCCTTGGTGACATGAGCATTGTGAGAGCTCTAGTACATATGTTTGGATGTCCTCTGACGTTTCCATTCTCCAGTTGCTGATTCATTGTCACAGATGCGGTTGCCTCGTAGAATGGATGATGGTATTTGTCATTATTGTGGTTTTCTGGTGTCGCATATTTTGTAGTGACGGTGTATATGTCCCCGAGGCACTCTGTTGCAGTCGGGTCTGTAGCGCCGCCCTGTCCTTGCCTTCCAGATGTCTCTGCACGGTTTATCCCCCTTACGTAGGCAGGTTGTTTCAAGGCTTTCGGCTCGTAAGCATTGCGGGAGCCCGTGGATGCCATGGACTCTTTATCACAGGGAGCTATCCTTTAACGCCGGCAGAAGGGTAACACAGACCCTGGGTTTGTGCCACCATTTTTCCCAGCAGCTACTCCAGTGGTTGCAAGCTGAATACAGGTAACGCCTCCATCAGCTACAATTTCTAAGAACTGGTATTCTGACGAAAGTGGAAGGGTAACTCCTTCAATGGTTAGGGCTGCAGAGAGGTTCAAAATAGAGAGTGGGAATGGGATAACTTCCCCAACTGCTACATTAGCAGATAGACTAAGGGTGGAGGAGCAAGAAAGAGTAAGACCGATAGTTAGAAGAGCAGAGGAAGGATTGCAAATGAAAACGAAAGAGGTTAGGCCTCTTCCTGCAACAATAGATTGCGAAGAGTGGTAGATGCGTAAGAAAGGGAAAAATATGAAGGAAGCCCTACAGTTAACGGAGGAAGAGGTAATGCGGTTATGGCAGCAAAGAGAAGAAGAGCGGGAGGAAGTGAGAAGACAGGTAAGGGATGTAGAAGGAAGGTGTAGACATGGGCAGGTGCTTGTTAGATTGATTACTGGGTTATCAGAACAGTTGAGATGGACATGGAGAACAGGGTTGCTGTCTTGAGTACAGAGGCTGAGCAGGGAGAACAGGAGATGGCACTCTATGGTAGTGCTGATTATGCTTCCGTACCTGTAGAAGGGTTAGGGGATGTAGCAGACGGAATAGACGATGAAGGATAAGAGGAATGGGATGACGAGCAAGGAGTGCAGGGTGTAAACACCCTAGCACCCGCTCCAGTAGCAGCGATATAAAGCACACCATGGAACCAAAGGACATGTCAGGGCATGTCTATAGTAAGTGGTAGGGGAGGGATGGGGTAAGCCCCAGTAAAAACAGGTATAACTCAGTTTACATTGCTCCAGAAGGAGCTGGGAAAGGTGTGGTATGTCCCATGGTCACAGATGAACCAGAGTAACTTAATGAAGACACTCCCTTCGCTCACTGCAGGGGCGGGGGAAGTGGATTTATGTGTTGGGGAAGTATACTGCTGGTGTCACGTTGGCCATAGGGGACATGAAGAGCGTATTCACGGCCATAATGGGGGAGCGGTCAAACGTGTTTTAGAAAAGATTGGGGTATCTGGGAGTTCGGCTAAATACAAATACCCATGATGGGGCAGCTTTTAATAATCTTAGGGCACTGGTATGGGGGGCCTTGTGGATTATGTACCCGATACGCCAGATATCAATTTGATTTTAGCAAAGACAATGAAAATGGATGATGATCCTCCCACACACATCCAGTTCATCAGGAGATGTGGAGGGCAGAAACAGGAGAAGCATGGGACAAGAATGTGGAAATGTATTACCACATGCTGAAGAAGACACTTACGAAAGAAGTCCTGCACAATTTAGATAAAGTAGTAGGGGTGGAGGCCAAGAGTTGGTCAGAAATTCAGGCACACATTGTGCATTTCTGCAAGAGAAGACAGGAAAAAGAGAGGAAGAATGTAGAGCAGGCACACAAGAGAGAGGCTAAGCTCATTGAAATGAAATTGGCAAAGGTTTGCTTTGAAGGGGCAATAATTACAAATTCTATGGAGGGACAGCAGGGACAACTGGGACAACAAGGACACAGTGAACCAGGTATGACACAGGGTTGGGTGGACGGGTATGTTCCCGGTCTGATGCCAATGAGAGGGTTTGAGGGACAGAGGAGGATTTCCACGGGGAAGTGGTTCATTTGGTGGGTTCGGAGGAATGGGTCCCTGGTTCAATGGGCTAACAGGAAATAATTATGGAGGATTTTATGGGATCAGTGTTGGTCACGTGGTAAGTTGGGGCACATGTCACAGGATTGCTGTGAACGCCCAAAGTACTTTAAACATGTGAGCTGAACAGATGCAGGCCCCAACCCTACCATATGTTCCAGGTCCTGTGCAATTGCAGCAGGCACAGGTTGAACAGAACCCAGCAACTGGGGCTGCACAGGCCTTTGGGATCCCATCAGCCATGCCAGCTCAAGCATCAGTACAGACATAGGACAAGAATCCTTTACCCAAGGAACAGTTGCGCACTACACTAGATCGAGTGTTTTCGGGGGAAACTCTATTTCTCTTCTAGGTGCTAATATGTACCAGGAGTAAGACAGCCCACAGGGATCCCTGATGTGTTCAGTCCTGTCCATTCCCACAGATCCGGAAGAGGAACTCTGGATAGGTGTGGAGGTAGGTGACCAAATGTTTTCATTCATGGTTGACACAGGAGCAACCAAGCTTTGTATTAAGGAAGGTGAGTTCCCCTTGCCAGGCAGACGATGGACACAGAGATTCTCTGGGGCTGTCCTGTCAGTTCCTTATACTGACGATCTTCGTATCAAGGTGAGTAATCAAAATGTATCAGCCTCTTTGTTGTATTCTATGGGTACCGCAGGACATCTTTTGGGAAGGGACATCCTGATCAAGTTGAGGATATTGATTCCTTTCACAGAGGAAGGTATTGCATGCTCAACCCCAGGGTTCTATCCATTAAGGGAAGCACCTCATTTTTCAGATCTATTGTAGCGACAGTATGATTAAGGGGGGTTCCCGTGCATGCACCATTGTTTCTTTATGGGTTGATCGTTTTGCTGAATTAGGTCCCGGGGATCAGAAATCAGACGGCGGGTACCGATTGAGTTTTTATTTTGGACTGATCTGCCGCAGGAAGGAAGGAAATGCCAGAGAGAGCTACCATAGTTCAAAATACACTTCAGTGAGTCATATTGAAACTAAGGATATTGTTCACGATTGTACCAAATATGAGGAAGAAGAAAAAGAGAGAGTAAATGTAAAAGAGGATGCCGTGGAGGGTGGTGAAGTGATTTTTGTTGATGGGTATTCGACCATCAACCAAGAGACAGGAGAGAGGCATACAGACGCAGCGGTCATGGGTCTTGAGTATGGGGAGTACCAGGTTGGACTGAAGAAACAGTTGCCTTCTCATTATTCTGCACAAGCGGTGGAAGAACTGGTAGCACTTATGATAGGTGCTAGAAATGTGTAAGGGGAATAGCAGTCACAGTTTATGTTGACGTACGTCACTTCCATCGTCCATTTTGGGTGATCAAGATGGCAGAGAAGAGGATTTAGGAGATCTGAAGGGTCCACTGTCAAGCATGCTGCGCTGCCATCACAGCTGATTGGAGCGTTAACCTTGCCAGTAGAGATAGGACCAGTGAATAGCGCTACCCACACTAATAAGGAAGCAGGATATTTTCCTTCACCAATTCACAGGAAAAGGATACCGTTTTCCAACAAGTACAGTTACTAGCCATATACACAGCAGTCCTGATGCTCCAAATAATAGACCCACAGATTTGCTTTGCAGACAGTATGTGATGGGGAAGGCAGTAATCCCTAACTTACAAGAGCACGTAAGTAGATTTGTAGGGAATTGTGTAATATGCAAGGAGTTCAATCCTGGAAATACCATGATGTCAGTGAGGAGGGTGGTGGGGGGGGTCTTTCCCAGGCCCTCGGGTCCATTCAAGGCGCTCCATGACGATTTTGTGGTCATGATAATGAGGTACAGTAACTTCAAATACTTAATTGTCATGGCTTGTCCATTATCCCAGTGGCTTGAGGTTGGCCTCTGTGTACGAAAAGTGTTAGATTATATCATCACAAGTTGTGTCTTCTCAGCAACATACAACAGGAGGAAGCGACAAGCGGCAAAAATACCGACAAACACCACAAGATACATCTTCTCCCGGGGACTGAGTCTACAATAAGCGGGAAATCAATTTGCCACACATAGTAGTATACGCAACTGCGGCTGAAGGTGGCAGGGAATAAGAGTTGGAACCACATGAAAGACACTCGAAGGGATACAGGTAGCCTTACAACTGCACGGGACCAGGAGCACGCATAGCTGTTAAGTACACCCTAGTGATTCACCGTTCATTTCAGTGCGAGGGGAGGTACGGATGGAGATCTGGAGTTTACATATTTTTTGTATAAGAAAAGGAATGTTTAGAATTGTAACTTGCGTAACAAAGAATGTTTTTTTTGGTCTTTGGGTCATCATGTCGGAAGATGACAAATGGAAACCAATTAGAATGGTCTAATCTTATGAAGGATGAGGAGAAAATGTTAAGAAAACCAAATGTTAACAAAGATTTGTTTTGATAATGATGATAAGTTAAATCCCATAATGGATGCACATGGTTTCACAGCTGACAATGTTTGGTACATCCATATGAGGAAGGTGGGGAGAGAGATCCGTAGGATATTGCTACATCTGCTCCATCATTCCCCATGCTTCTGGCGTTCTTATGGTGTTTCTTCCAAAGGAGATGGAGGAAGCAGAAGCGCTATGCCTAGTGCGCTTAGGCCTGTGCAGAGTTTGAGGGCAGTTTAAAGGACAGCCAATTACAGCATCAGTGGCATCTGGGCCACTCTGTGACCTCGGTCCAGGGCCCAGCCACTCTCCACTTGCACTGCCTCCCTGGCTCCCCCTGCACTGTGGGACTGTCACTGCATCCCTACAGCCCCCTTCCCAGCACTTGCTCTGCACTTACCTCGCACTTGCCACCAGCTGGCCCTTTTATTATTATTTATTATTTTATTACGCTACTTACCTTGTACTGCACTTTCCCCCCCACCTCCTCCCCCTGCACTTTCTCCTTTTCCCCTTACCTCTGCACTTGCGCGATCTGAATGACACCTGGCCTAGTAGGATCGTTTGTCTGTCTTCCCCTTGTTTCCCCCCCTCCCTGCCTCGTCGCGCCTTGAAACACTTGTGTATAGGCGCGTTACAAATACCATATCATATCATATCACTTAGTGATGAGGACTCTTCAATGGTCGAGCCGGCAGAGTATTTTAAAAAAAATCAATGGGATTAAGGGGTAAATTTGCAGAGCTGGAGGAATGAGGGGATTCTCGGAAGAAAGGGTGGCACAATAAACAAAGTGTGGGACAGTATGGAAACATTATTTGTAGTATGTGATGTGAATGAACCAGGAAAACATGGTAAGATACAGACAATTACCCATTTTTCTCTAGCAGTAACACTCTGCGCATTGCGGATTTGGCTGGAGGTACGGTTGCCCTTCTCAACAATTTCTGGATTTGTGGACAGCAAGCATGCGGATAGTTGCCTCCAGCTTAGCGAGGTGTGTGCAGTCTCTCAACCCTTCATGTGCATATCCTTGTAATCCCGGAAGAGCATTTGATCCTGGCTCATCCAATGCCTGAAATTACATCTGTGCCCTCTTTGTCCCCTGTGCCGATTGCGTTCCCTTCATCACCACATAAGGACAAATCGGAGACTATTCTTGATGGAGGAAATTCTGGACAATTATTAGGAAGGAAAAGGTCCAACTAGCACTCAGCAGCATCCTCACAGATTTTAGCAGACATTCCGGATCGATATTGGCCGTTTAGCCACTTTTTCCTCCCTCCTAGAAGCTGCCATTCAAGCAGTGGCAAATACCAAATGGCTCCAGGTGACCATGTATGAACTCTTACTCTTTGTGAACACTTCTGAGTCAGCATTTAGTGCCATTAAGGAAATATTGTGGGTGCTGAGGTTCATAACACTGCAAAACCGGTACATACTCGACCTCTTGAGCGCAATGGAGGACGGAGTATGCCGGAAAATAGGGAGTACCTTATGTACATTTGTCCCTCCAAATGACACTGAGAATGGTACGTTCACCAGAACGATCACTGATCTACATACACTGAAAGAAGTAATGGAAACTGAGGCTGGGATCACCAATAACTCATGCATAGACTCTTTGTTTGCATGGGAATCTCCCTTGTTGAGCCTTGGTGTGAAGATTCTGATGCCTATTTTTATCTTTTTACTTATTCTTTTTTTGTTTTTGTTTTTCTGTTTTGCTCCTGCCAAATCGTTTTGCGCTGTTGCTCAGCCCAGGTACCAACAGGTGCAGTTATAATGATCATAACTCTGTCCAAGATTAGGGCCACCACTACTTCATCCCATACGAGTACTTAAACTGAAGCCGTTTTGTTTCCCCCACCAAATTGGCATTCTTGTGTGAAGGGGGGTTAATTGTGGAAATGTTGGGGGGGGGGGACAAGTCAGGTTGATTCACTGGAGGAGTATGCCGTATTGAGACCGGGGATGTTTGTAGAGATGTTGCCCAAGAAGATGATTTTGATTAAAGTATTAACTAAAGGGGGGAAGGTTAGGGTTGTCAAAGAGGGCCCCTTCTATTATGAGGAATTCATTGATGTTGCGAGTGCCATATTGATGACTGGGAGGCGGCAAATTGAGCGCAGTTTCATTAATCTCAACATAAGTGCCCTTTTACAATGAATCAGAACATAGTGGTTCGGGTTTTCTTGTAAAATCCACTTTGATTTCTAAACAGGTAGAAGGCAGGTAAATGAGTAATCCATATAATCTCCTAATGTTTGAAAGCATGAGAAAGAGTTTTTTGTTTATTCTGGCCAGTAGTGAAACACAGCTTACGCTAAACGCTTAAAGCTATTTAGGAGTTTCAAGTTGTGCGATAAAGTGGGAGCCTTGTAAATTGGAAAGGTTTCAAGGGAAGAGATGTTAACTTGCCCTTTGTATTAGAAATCTTTAGAAGGGGATTAATCATGTTTTTCGGTTAAATATTTTTCCAGGTCATCGGAGGTTGTATGTAATTACACAAAAGTAGAACTTTTAAAGACGCCAGAAGTCTGTGGAATGAAGATTGCTATCTATAGTTCAAGGGAAATAATGGTTAAGCAGACCTTCCGCTATTTGCTAAAATAAGTCAGTGAGATCATGTTCAATCATACTGAACGTTAAAAGGTTTTAGACAAATTATTGCTAGCAATGAATGTTTTCAATAGTAATGTGAAACCATGCACCAACGTCAGGACCTACTACAACCAATCCCAAGAAGAACAAGTTACTTACCTGTGGTAACGTTCTTTTGATTGGATGTTCCTCCCACGTATTCCTCATCTCATGATATCTCCATATCTAGCTTTAGCTGTTTCGGAAACTGTTTCCAGCAGGGGGCTGCGTGCCGATGTCTGTCGATTTGATGTCCGTTGAGGGACTTCGTCTCAATGCCAATGTCATCACTGGTATGCAGTGACCATTGGTTTCACTTATGTTTTATATTGCATATGCCTATTGATTTAACTTAGGCCCAACAGTTACCCTGAAAAGAGCATAAACTGCAATAACAAAGACATTCTACTGTGGGGTAGGTTGGGAGGGGTGATGAGGAATATGTGGGAGGCCCATGCAATCGAAAGAACGTTACCACGGGTAAGTAACTTGTTCTTCGAATGGATTATATGCTCCCACGTAGTCCTCATCTTATGATAGACTCCCAATGCAGTGCTTGCATTTTTGGAGGAGGGAGTCCGAATTTTCAGTTTCCAATAACAATTTAGGAGTTCCTTATTGGTTTGTCTATACAGAATGTAACATCGCCTTCCCAAAACCACCTTCGAGGCCTGAGGAAGAGACCAGACTATAATGCTTGATGAATGTGTGGATGGAAGACTATGTGGCCGCCGCATAAATATCCTGAATTGGGACTCTCCTCTGTAAGGCAGAGGAAGTAGCCATGCCCCTGGTCGAATTAACACCAAGACCCTCAGGAGGATCTTTTCCCACTAATCTGTAGCATTCAGAAATTCTTAAAATGATCCACCTGGATAAGGT
Source organism: Ambystoma mexicanum (assembly GCF_040938575.1). Classification (NCBI taxonomy): domain Eukaryota; kingdom Metazoa; phylum Chordata; class Amphibia; order Caudata; family Ambystomatidae; genus Ambystoma; species Ambystoma mexicanum. Next base: position 943,740,728 of record NC_090939.1, read on the forward strand.
TTGTTTTGTGAAGGCCATACCCAACCTAAGGCCTGCGTAACCAATGAAAAGTTTATCATCCTCTCTTAACTTAGACATTCTGGATAAGTAGAAGCTAAGTGCACGTCTTGGGTCAAGCCTGTGTAATCTCTCCTCTGAGGTGGAGGATAAAATGACAGAAGCATGATTTTTTGAGTTAAATGAAACTCAGACACAATTTCTGGTAAAAAAAAAAAGTAGATTTAACATTAAGGACTACTCTATCCTTAAAGAAGACTGTAAGGAGGCTTGCAGGACAAGGCTTGAAGTTCACTCACCCTACGGCTGATTTAAGAGCCACCAAAAGGATGGTCTTCAGCAGGGGTCAAGTCCTAAAAAAGAAAGTGGGTGACTCATTAATATACCAATTGAATGTGGCATCACCAAAAATTTGCATATCAAGGTGGCCTCTGCAAAAGGTGGAGGGGACTCTGTCCACCCACGTGTACCCTTGACTTGAGCCCTGGTCTTTAGAGTTCGTAATCTTAGAGGGCAGGAATGAATGGGTTCTAATGGAGCACACATGAGTAATTTCAAAACCATCAGAGGGAATATCAATCCATTCAGAAATTGTATCACTAGTGGTATTTTATTTTATTTATTTATTTTATTGTGTTCCACAAAAGTACTTTTAACACAATTAACCTCTAAAAATACATATATAATACAAATTCACAATACAAAGATTAGGAAAACATTCCAATGATTGAGAAAACATTCCAACCAACTATAAAAGTACTGCAGCTTTCTTTAAAAACTCTAAAACATGAATACTCAGGCTCAGTTCATTGCAATTCATAATCCTCCTCCACAATTCGTCTTCTGAAAAATACCCAGTTCCATGTAAACATTGGAGTCGCAGGATTTCCAAATTTTGACACTCATCACATAGATGCCTTAGAGTCTCTATCTGAAGTTTACAATGACGACACAGCCTCTGGTCTTGTGGAATGTTAAGACGCCGACCCAATATTTCATTAGTTGGGACCAAGTTCAACCTAACTCTTACTACTTGAGACCTACAGCTTCTGGACGGATGTTTTTTCAAATAAGGCGCTGGTACATTAAAGCTTTTACAAGACCACACAAAATGATCACCAAAACATTTAAAATTCATAACATAATCATTCCTCTCAAATTTGTCCAAACATACCTGCAACATCTTAATTTTGCTACTTTTGGTGTAAGGCCCAATTCTTCTACAGATATGTCTGCACCTTGGAGCATTGATTCACAGCTCATGACCCACTCCATAAGGACCCTGCAGCCCCCCTGCAGCCTTACTAAATTTAACTGCTCCAAAACCGAGGCCACTGGAGGGTTCAGAATGTTTGTGAAAAGCTGTAACTTCCCCCAATCTACCATTGTCTGAATGGGGAGCTGTCCCAGCTCGTACAAAATCCCTACAAGTGGTATTGAATGTGGAAGTTGTAAAAGACCTCTCCACAATGCTCCCTCCAATTTTGACCAGTCTAAGGGCCGAGTCTTGGTTTGGGCACCGTAAATTAACTTAGGCACGAGTTGCTGCTTGTACAGTTTCAAAACTGGCAAGAGGGAGTATCTTCCAAATTTGCCATCGAAGACACGCAGCTTCACCAGTGCCCCTAAGAATTTGACCTTAAGGTCTTCTTGATACTCTAGTGGTATTTTGAAGGAAGATACTTCTTCAGAGCAGTGTTAAAAATTAGATAGCACTGCCAGATACCCTTTAGCTGTGCCAACCTGGAGCCCCAAATTGGCCAGGTGTAACAAGAACGATAACACCATAGGTTTGCTGCATGTAAAACGGTCCACATTCTTATCCTTGCACCAGCTACAGAACTTGTTCCAACGACAGCAGTATAAGGATTTCATTGCTGGCCTTCTGGCCGAAAGCAAAATCTCCATTGCTTTGTCTGGGAGGTCCCAATCCTTATATCTCAACCTTTCAGAAACCATGCATGAAGGTTGAGTGTCTTGACCTCTGGATGGAGAACCCGACTCTCCTCTCACGAGAGAGAAAGTCCTCCCTTTGTGGCAGACCTATTGAAGGGCAGATGATCATGTCCAGAAGGTTCGGGTGCCACATCCTCCAGGCCCAATCTGGAGCAATTAGGATCATGGCTTTCCAGAACTTTCTCAACCTCCTGATCGCGTGAGGAATGACGGGGACTGGAGGAAACGCGTACAGGAGTGGAAACTACAAACGTACCCCCTAGACCTCCTCTTTGGGGAGGAAGTTCCTTGGAGCAGAATAGTTCGCACTTCCGGTTGACACTGGTCGACACTGGTCGCGAACAGATCCACTTGAGGGGTTCCCCAAAGGGTGAAGATCTCTTGAAGGACTTCCTGAGCTAGTTCCCACTTGTGGCAGACTGAATCGCCCAGAACCAGAGCTGCATTGTGTTAGGCAAAATCATATGCAGTACCCTTTGGGAACACCACACACAATTAAGACTATAAGTGTCAGTACAATTTCACCTTTGGTAAAAGCCTGTACTACACAGCAAAATTGGAAGTGATGGCTGAGCAGCCAGACTTATCTCAAGAGTAAAGTGAGCAGTACAAGAAGTTACACAAAGGACAGCAATTACTGTGATTCAAGCAAACACTGACTCAAGGTTTCTGAGTAAAAGAATATACATTTATTTACACCATCAGTTATAAAACAGTTCACTAATATAAAGCAGCAGAAAATCACAATCTTAATACATTACACCACACCCAATCAATTCTGGACAAGTTAAGCTCAAAATGAAGTGTGAGCAAAATGGCACTCCAGCAATTTAAAAAGGGAGGGAAAGAACAAGGTTATCAACAATCAACAACACCAACAAGTGATAGGCAGGGCAATCTAGAAAAGGCTTACTACAACTAGGATTCAAATCAATAGGCCTGGGCCAATGTTAATGGTTCAATGAAGTTCGCGGTTAAGTCTTTGCCAAGAGTTCAAAACGAAGATGGTCGAAGGAAAAGTTATTCAACAGAGTAGGGAAGGAGAGGCGAAAGATTTAAAACACTTTCATCGCGGTCGGACGGAACGAACGACCGAATTTGAACAGTACCTTAGATGAAGAAGAATGCTGTAGCTGAGGCAGTAGTCCTGTAGCACAGAAAATTCGACCAGGCTGAAGAGGAGATCCAAGGGCTTTGTGAGCTGGTTGGTCGCACGAGGCTCAAGGGGAGAAGACTCCTTGCGGATCTCCTCTGTCGTCGAAGTTTCAGGCGATTCGGACCTGCAGCAGGGCTTTACCGGGATGTCCAGGAATTGCAGCAGTTGTCTTCCTTCAGCTTCTCGTAGGGTCTCTCGATCCAGTGGCAACTCTGCCTTCCAGTCCCACAGACCGGCTTTTTATGCACCAAATTCCCCATTCACACAACCTGGCTGTCAATCACACAGCAGGGTGGCTGTCCTGGCCGGACAGTCACCTGTCCAATCAAATCATAGTGCGACTTGGGTCTCCCAGGAGACCCTGTCCAGGGGGCCTAAAACCCCTCCCTCACCCCTCCCTCACAGTCAGCCCACCCAGACACTCAGGTGCCTAAGGAGGGCTTCTGGGCAGAAGCCCGCCAAAGGACAGCGAACAAAGGAACCAAACCTAGTTTTGCGCGCAGAGTAAAACACGAGAAAGACCTTTACAAAAATAAATGGCGAATAAACCCAGCCGGAACCGAATCCGAATAAAAATAAAAGGGGCCCAGCGGGTTTGGAGTTTGAGGCTACCACCATAGTCTCTAACTATACCAAGGCTATTTTCATAGCTTGCGGTAGAAAGAAAAGGGTAGATACCACTGCCACCAGCCAAATCTTAGACAAAGGGGAAGAAAATAATGTTCCATGAGAAACAGACAAAAAGAGATAACTGTTAACCGTTCCAGTACTCTATGGAAGATAGTTTGTACTGGGTCTGTAAATTTAAAAAGACTAGTAAAGTCAATGGCAACTTTACATGTTCTGGGAGACAGTAGTCAGTCCCAGAAAATGGAGTTCTTAAAGTGGGAAGTCTGAAAAGACAACCCTGTGTCACTGCACAAAAGGTGCTGTGTGACACACAGTAAGAAATATGATGCATATGGAGTAGGTGAGACTCCATATCCATGAACACAAAAATGTACAACACACAGCAAAAACACATGTACGGGTGGGAAAAAAAGGCTCACATTCTTAACAGGTGGAAAAATAAATCCTAGAAATCCAGCAAAGCTGCTGAGGGACTCAGTAGGTAAGGGAAATTAGCCATTCTGGAGAATTTTCCCTAACACATTACCTCTCTGCATAGTGGTAGTGGCCCTACACCTACGCTCTTGTTGAGGTAGTAAATGGCCACTGTTTTGGCCATCATTATCAGGATGTTCTTTCACCATACCAAGGGCAGAAAGGCCTTAATTGCTAGTTTGATTGCCCTCAGCTCCAAAGGTTGTGTAGTTTAGACTCCGATGGAGACGAACGACCGCTGATAGATATGATATGGCATTCATAACATGCCTCTACACAAGTGTTTCTGACATTCGCCAACGATTGTCAGATCGTTGGCGTGGGCTCCACACCCTGTGAGTAAGGCCTCCGTTACTACAATTATCTCCGGCAATGGCTGCCAAAAGGGTTCTCCCTTTAAAAGGTTTTTCTCGCAGGCCAACCACAGAAGGTCCTGTGCGACTCTGCTTGCCACCTGAAGAAGGTCCGACATCCTGACTGAGAATTTGGACCATTGAGTCCTAAGAGCCCATTGGCGAAACCTCATTCTCAGGCACCAGGAAAATGCAGGATGCCAAGAGACAGAGCAACCTCAAAAAAGTCGAAGGCCCGAAGACATTAGGCACTCTGGAATTTGGTAACCATCTGCAGAATGTCTTGAGCCCTCACCTCGGGTGGTGAGGCTTTTCCCAAGGATGCATCTAGGATTGCTTCAATTGATTGGAGCCTTTGAGATGGTATCATGTGGGACCTCTTGAAGATGAGGGAGAAGCCCAGTTTGTGAAGGGAGTGACAGGTGGAGCTGAGATGTTCCAGGTCCTGTTCTGGAGAAATATGCTCTGATCAGCCAATCCTTTAGGTAGGAGTAGACATGAAGCCCCCCACACCCCTCCTGAGATTTGCTGCCACTACCACCATCAAACTGATGAAAACCCTCGGGCAGAGGTCAGCCCAAATGGCAGAACTCGAAACAGATAACGAGAACCACCAACGGAGAACCTTACGTACCTTCTGTGCTTCCTATGGATTGGCACATCAAAATAAGCATCCTGAAGGTCCAATGATACCATCCAGTCCTGAAGTTGGAGGGCCTGAAGAATCTGAGAAAAGGTAACCATCTTCAACTTGTCCTTCCAGAGGGACTTGTTCAGGTCTCTTAAATCCAAGATGGGTCTCAATCCTTTGTCCTTTTTGGGGATTAGAAAGTAAGGGGAATACCAACCCTTGTTCCTCTCCTCTAAGGTACTGGTTCTATAGCACCTTTCTCCAGCAGGGTCAAAATGTTTTTTTTTTTTTGGTAAACATTTTATTAGTTTCATAACTAACAAACAAACAAACAGTGCACCTTAACATGGTGCATAAACTACTCAAACCCCAACATTCAACCTTTTCTTCCCCTCCTGCCCATTAAAGTCTCTACAAGGGGATAACACAGTCCACTAGTCTACAACTGTCTTCTCCATAATCCAGGGAGCTATCCCTGTCCAATTCGCCGGATACCAAACCCGTCAGTGATTCAATCAAATGTTGCCATGCCATCAATGTTTCTGCTTCCTATTTTTCCCCTCTACATGCTGCCTCCCTCCAGACCACTGTTTCAGCCTCGGCCCACTGCAGGAGGTCCCTCCACCAGGTATCTAATTTGGGTCTCACCTGAGCTTTCCATCCCATGGCTATCATTCGTTTCACTAAAATATAGGCCAGGTCTTTGAGCTTGCACACATGCTTGAGTTTTCATGGTCTAGGGAAGCCCCCCCCCCACCATACATGCCCACAAGGAGTCTACCACCAGTTCGATCCCTTTGGTAGCCAGTCGGTCTACTATTTCCCTCCAATATCTCGCTATTTCGGGACAAGCCCAAAACATGTGTACCATCCCAGCATTTTCAGCCCCACATTTCGGGCAACGCTGTGTAGCCGCATTTGAAAACTTAGCAATTCTCTTGGGGGTCATAAATGCTCTATGAGTGATATACAGTTGAATCTGTTGTAATCGGGCAAGCAGGGTCAAAATGTCCTGCACAAGAAGCAGATCTGGAACTTTGAAAGTGTTGTTCCCCAGTGGATGATTCTGAGGCCTTTTTAGAAAGGGAAGGCAGTAACCGTGGGCTGTTTCCAATGCCCATACATCTGAAGTAATACCCACCATTCTTACAGATGCTGTGAGAGTCTGCCTCCCACCAGGGTGTGTGCATTAAGGCCTCAGAGTTTTTTGAGGCTGTGATAAAGCAGCTCAGGGTAAAGTAGCTGTTGCCTCAACGGTCTTAGAACCTCTTCCCCGTCCACCACGGGATAATCTTCTCTCACCTCTTTGATTCAACAGTCCTCTCCCTCTTCCAAATGAAGAGTAATAGCAAAATGACCTGCCTCCCCAAGCTGTTCCATTGGGGCAGGTTTGTGGCTGTTTGTTTGCATCACCGAGGGATTTGGCTGCTGCTTTGGAGGTCTGCAGCTTCTCCAGGCTCTCGTCAGCCTTGCTGCCAAATAAATGTGTGCTGTCAAAGGGCATGTTAAGGAGTCTGGATTGCACATCTGAAGCAAAACCAGACTCTCTCAACCAGGCAAATCTGAGCATTGCAGTGCTAGCCGCCATAGCTCTGCTAATACTGTCAGCAGAGTCAAGACCAGTCGAGATTCGCACATTGCATTCTTCCCATCCTTAACAATATTTAGAAAAACCGTCTTTCTTCCCCCTAGGGGATATGATCAGCCCCCATTGATATACATTAAAATAGGATGAAAGTGAATTTAGGCAGTGCACATGTGGCATTTGCCAACTTAAGGGCCATACTTCCCGCAGAGAAATCCTTTTTTGCCATAGCATCATAGCGTTTGTCATCTTTGACGGGGGGGAGGGAATAGTAGGCTATGCATTCTATTTAGACGTGGATGTGGCGGCCTGAACCACCAAACTTTCTGGAGTTGGATGTTTAGTTAGGTAACAGGGGTCACTGCTTGAAGCTCTGTATTTGCTTGTTAATTTTTTATTTCCTGCTGGAATCAATTCTGGCGTCTTCCAGTTGGCATTGACTCACCTTTGTAAGGCTACATGAAAGGGAATAATAGTGTCCTCCTGGTGTCCCTTATATAAAATATCTGTAAAATCATCCTGCTCAAAAAGTGGTGCAGGTCTACTCCATCCCAAATACTATGACTCTAGACATTAGTTGCCTGTACGACCCATCAGCATGGTCTGTGGGATCTGGCCTTCTAAATGCGGAAAGGTTTTTTCTTCTGCCTTCTCTGTGTCGAGTTTGTCAACATAGGCATGGCTCTTCCTTTTCTTCGAGGGGGGTTGAGGCCGCATTCTCGAATACTTTGAGCATTTTGAGTCTGAATCTCTCCCATTAAGCCGGTGAGGCAGATTTGGTTGGGCAGGCAAGCCATTCATGGGAGGAACTCGATGATGCCTTTTCTTTGAATGCTGTGAGGATGACGAGAGGTGAGACCCACTCCTGTATCTAGATCATTTAGCTTCCTTCTATCGAGGAGAGTCACCTCTTAACTCGTCAGAGGATTGCTTTTTCGACAGTCTCGTCGAAGGGGATTAATGTGACCTACGTGCAACTAACTTCCCTCTACGCTCTTTTAGGGCTTTTGCTGTCATTGATAGGCAGGATCCACACTCCAATGTCATATGAGTGGATCCTAAGCACCACAGACGGACCCGATGGGGGTCCGTAAGGGACATTTTCTCCCTGCAGTCGTGGCATTTTTTAAACCCCGATCTTGGAATCGATGATGCGGACGACTGTGCCATATTTTCACAAAATTCGATAGGATTATTGAAGGAACCGAAGCGTGCAGATCTTCCGAAGCAATAGCTCTCGTGGAAAACCAGAACTGAAGCCAACAGTCGCTGTGCACGCTATATACCAGTGATGACGTCGACATTGAGACGGAGACCCTCGAGGGGCATCAAGTCGACAGGCATCGAAGTGGTGCGCCCTCTGCTGGAAACATGTTCCAAAGCAGCTAAAGCTAGATATGGAGATATCATAAATAGAGGAATACGTGTGAGAACAAAATCCATTCGAAGAGCTGGGCTTTAAAATATGATCCGAAGATGATAATGAAAAAAAGCCTGACCAATGAAAATGGAAGAATTGCAGTAAGATGGGATTTCTTTGAAGAGATTTGGTCAAATCATATTTGGTGGGTGAAAGGTAATAAAATGTATCTGGATGTGTTTTCTGTTGCAAAAAAGTAATATATAAACTGCCAACTGATGTTGTATTGTTAAGACTTGGGTTAGGTTGGACCTGAAACACCATCCAACCACACCCCAGAGCTTTTGTACAATAAACTTGCTTTATGTACAACCATATACTCACTTCTTAAGTGGTGTACCTGTTTTTGGTTAGGGTGATTAAAGGTCCATCCCCATAGAAGGTGTTGTGGAAGGTCATTTTTGAGCGCCTTCCCAGTCATGGAGTGACAAGATCCACAGTCAGCCGTCCTGTGGTCAGTGCCAAGGCACCACATGCAAATGCGATGAGGGTCGGTTATGGACATTTTCGACCCACAGTTGCACATTTTTTTAACCGAGTGTTCGGGATAGAGGATGTAAACATTTTCGATAATCGCTCGAAGATTCGGCAGAAAACAACGATGCCGTATACAAAGTGAAAGCTTTAACGGAAAAACAGAACTGAAGTAACGGACGCAGTGCATGCTATTTATACTGTCAGTGACAACAACCTCGATAGGGGACGGATGTCACACTCTAAGTCCTCGGACTCTTGGCTTATCTGTTTGTTTCTTGACGTCTTCTTTCTTGTGTTCGCAGATTTCTCCTTCCTTCTAGAAGTTTTGGATTTGTACAGGAAGGGGCGTGCCTCCTCCGTCGCCAGTATGCAGGCAGGTAAGGTGTAGATGTGAGTTTGGGCTCCTGCCGAGGAAGGATACGATGGTCCGGAGCATTCAGTGTTCCAGGAAGGATTGCAGGAAAGACCGGGTAACAATCCAGGAGGGAAGGCAACGAATCCAGGAAGTTATGAAAGAAACACCCACGGCTCTGCGAAGCGTAGATAGCGAGGAGCAGCACAGAACAACGCACCGGGAAGGAAGGGAAGGCTAACCGCAAGGAAGCAAAAGGATAAGGAAAAAGGGGACAATGGATGGAATCAGAGTTGGAACTTGCCGGTAAGAACAGCACGGACAAGCTTATCGTTAAGACGCGCCGCGCCGCGGGGGCGTGTCTGTTTTCAAGGAAGCAACAGGCATTACTGGGAGACTAGACCGTGTGTTTCCCCACGGCGGCGGCCATGTTGGGTGTACAATGGATGCAATACTACGATGTCTGAGGGACCATGTTGACCAGAAGGGGCGGAATCGGTGATTCATGACAATACTCCTCTTTTTGTGAAGATTATATTGATATAATAATTCACAGCAGAACGTGGGACGAACATATGCACCATCTCCATTTAGTCATCAGAGCCTTAAGGAAAGCCAGCCTTACTGCAAATCCAAAACATTTCACTTGGCACAATCAGCAGTCAAGTGTCTCGGTTTCTTTGTAGGAAATTGACTTGTTCAGCCCCAAAGTGAAAAGGTGAAAACAGTACAAGAAAGCCCAGTACCCCAGGCAAAATAAATACCTGGGAGCCTTCATAGTGTTGGTTGGGTATTATAGGCGATTCATTTCCAGTTATCTATTACCGCTTGCCTCACTGATAAGCTTAAGAACGTGGAACCACAAAAGATAAAAGGAGTCCAGAGGATCAAACCTGTTTTGACAAATTTAAAATGATCTTTTGTAGTGGGCCAGTATTAAGAGTGGCCAATTTTAACAAAGAATTTATCTTACAAACAGACACTTCACATACTTGGTTAGGGGCGGTTCTTTCCCAAAATCATGATGGTATTGACCATCCGTTTATTTATATCAGTAGGAATCGAAATCCAAGGGAATAGAACTATGCCACAACTGAGCTTGAAGCCTTAGCCATAAAGTGGGCAGTTTCATACTTAAAATACTATCTCACTGGCCGAAAGATTAGACTGGTCACAGATCATTCACCATTAACGTGGATTAGCCTACGTAAAGACACCAATGCATGAGTCATGCGCTGGTTCCTAGATAAGCAGTCCTATTGTTTTACGAGAGAGCACTGAAAAGGAAGAGATCAGGGAAATGTAGACTTCCTTCCCCCGTTTCTCAATAGATGCTGAAAAAAACAGCTGCATTAGGGGAAGAGTATGTGATGAATCGGATGTCAACACTCCCTCCCCTGAGATTGCCTCTCCTCATGTGGCCAGGGGATGGCAGTCGCAACCTGTTCCGGACCCTGAGGGTGACTATTTGAGGGAAGATCACATGGGTGAAGGCGACCCTCGGGGGGGATAACGTGACATCAGGTAAGGCACAATATCCCCCTTTCCCTTTTAGGGATAATCCCTCCATCCCTCATGCCCTAATGGCATACTGCTATCATCCCCTTCAGAAACTTGACAATCTTACTGACTATATTGCTCAATATCAGAAAAAAATCAATAAAGGAACAAGAAATGAGACGAGGAAGAGGCAAGGAACAATGATGATGATTACTCCTAATGAAAACCAACACCAGCAGTCTAGTAGCTGGAAGAAGGCGATTGGCCCGACATGGTTTAAAACCATGCCGGAAAAGCAGCATGGAGTTTTTGCCTTCTTACTCAGCTGTGCTAAGACCAGGAGTATGGGGGCTGGTGATGCAGGAGGTTCTCTGCTTCTGACGCGGGTCAGGGGAAACCTAAAGAAGCAGGCAGTCTTGCCAATTCGTGGGAGGCCAGAGAATGCTGCACAGGTCTGGCAAGGGAAAGGTTTTCCCGTAGTCTTTTAGAGCGGAGGCCTTCGGGAAGACGGGACACATGTCGAACGTGCGGTTTCTCTAGTTGCTCCTCGGATTAACTGGATTCACATGTGTACATTGTGACAAGGTCAATATCCTGAACTTGTAAAGAAGAGAGGAAGCTGCTTAGCCTGGGGTGGGAGGCCTATCACGGAAGAATCCAGTGCCAGTCCTACCTCAGGGGGAGAGTGGCAGTTGGGTGGGACCACATTCCTGTTCTCTCCCCATGTGCCAGTTTCTTCATGTGCAGCACCCATTTGCATCACCCCATGCCTATGAATCCAAATGCTGCCCAAGTGTTTCCTTTTCTTTCAATGTGCAGAGAAAGGGTTTGCTACCTTTAGTCCAGATTTAAAATCAAACAAAATCCAAGTTTCTATACCTTTTAGTGGCCTAACTGAAAATAATGCGCTGAGATGGAAGCTTTCGAAGTCCCAGAGAGCTCTTCATTGGATGGTAGTCACACGACAAATGAGCAAAGAAAGAAAATCGCACAGAGAGTTGGATATCACTTTCAAATAGAAACAAAAAAAACAAGGTAATCACCCACTTTCAATTCCATTGACTGTAGGAAGAAAGTATACAAGGAATTCAGTCCTGCATGGCCCCTTTATCTAAAGGGCCATAGAAGTCACAAAGGAACAGAAACAAACTCAAACACTGAGACATTGTTCTCATTGCTCAGAAGTTACATTTCAAGCAGACCTATGTTTTTCACCCAATGTTTTTCATGTAATGTGTAACGTGTCCAAACGCGAAAGTGCGACAAGTCTAATAAGTGGAACCCAGTATTAAAACAACAGTTATGCTGTTGCACAGAAATTCCAAAATGTCAGAATTAAAGTTCTACAGTTTGAGAATTAAAAAAATGTGCTTGTTCACACCTTCCCTGCAGCGTTTAAGGTGTTCCACGTGTGCAGTGGTTATGTTTTCAATGTTTCAATGTTTCAACCAATCTCATGTTTCTCCAACTACAATTGGTATTGACATCTTCCTGGTAGCCACAGCAAACTAATTGGTTGCAGTGATTGTGATGCAGACTCGGACTTAAGAAAAACACCCTCCACCAGTGTGCTGGGACAAAAAAAGTTGTCATAAGTTAGTGCATGTTTTTCCAGCCTCAATGCTATGCTAAGGTCGCATAGTACGTTAACCCGAGTTAGTTAGGCCCATGTGTATGCATATGGTGGAACCAATACAGAAATCTTCCTAAGCTTCAAAGGCTCCATGTGCACATGTATCATAGTTGTGTGTCATGTTTGACAGTGCCGCTGAGTTGGCCGCTGATCGCATTTCACTTTTTGCTCAACATTTCAACAGACTTATTACAGCCTTTAAGGTATTGACGTAGGCGTTCAGGCTGGGGTGATGAACATGTCGTCAAAATCCTTGTCTGACTTTGTAGCAACAGCGCCTAGAGCGCCTGAAGCTGTGAATGCTGCAAAAGCATGTTTTGACAAGGTTACAATTTCCAAGGCGACTTGGACAGCTGCAGGGACTGGCTCGACGTGCCCCCTTATAAAGGCTGGGAAGGATTGCATGGTATGTGCTGGGGTGGTTATTCCATTGTGGCACAGAGGTCCATGCAGGGGCAGAGGTCAATCCTGACACAGTTTGATGGTTTGGTGGAATCTCATAATGGGCCCCCCTGCTCATCTGGCCCAGGTCCGGCTATTGTTCAACCTGACTTTGGGGCTCTGATCAGGTCCCAGAAAATTGTGCAAGGTCTTTGTGGAACTGACACTTCAACCTCAGGTCTCCAAGGATGCCCTTTACGATGTTATGGGACAAGGAACCACAAATGATGATCCCCTTGGGGGCTGGCGTTACAAATCTGATTTGCTGTTTTAAGGGACTCACTCATGGCAATAAAAATGCCTATAAAAGACTATTAGCATGGGGCCTTTCAGAAGTTTTTGGGGTGAATGCTCTCTCTCAAAATGTTCCCCATTGTTCGAATAATGTCTGATTGCATATTCTGTGAGGAGTGCAATGTTCATTTTTCTTTTGGGAATGCCAATTTCAGCACTTTCATCTGGAATTGTTTGTTTGTTTGTTTGTTTATTTGGTATAGCGCAGAAACCAAACCCGAAGGGGTAGCTGGGCGCAAACAGTACAAGGTTGCTTAAGAACTTAGTTACAGGAGAAATACACGTTATACATTCGCAGTTAAATCATGAAAGTGCAGTTTATACAGTTCACCTTAGATCAACGGTAGGTATAGTGAGAAAGCAACGGGAAAAGAAGAAAAAAAAGAAAAAGGGGAAAAGTGCGGAGCTAGGGTTAAGTCTAGTTGATCGGATGTCATTCAGCTGGTTGCAGATATCTAGTGTCTATGTGGGAGGGGGAGGTCCAGCTAAGTGTCATTGGCACGGATCCAGGTAAGGACTTTTCGCCTGAAACTCGAGTAAGGTTGGTCCATTCTGAGATCCAAGGGGAGTTTGTTCCAAGTTTGCGCAGCTATGATTGGGAAACTAGTGCCGCCGGCTGTACTCTTTTTGAATCTAGGCATCACTAGGGTGAAGGCGTTGGTCAGTCTAGTGGGACGGTTAGAGGTTCTCTTGTGGATTCTGTTGGCAAGATAAGGGGGGGCAATGTTGTTAAGACATTTGGATGTGAGTGAGAGTATTTTAAGGGTGATCCTGTCTTTGATTTTTAGCCAATGGATATTTTTCCTAAAGGTGGAGATGTGGGCTCTGTTAGGAATGTTTAAGGCTACTCTGATAGCGTTATTTTGGAGAGTTTGTAGTTTGTTAAGGATATACTTGTTAGAGCCTGCATAAAGGGCATTGCAGTAATCCAGCTTGGATATGATGAGAGCATTAGCTAATGTGATGCAGCTAGTCTCAGTTAGGAAAGGTCTACATGCTCGGATCAATTTGCAAGTATATGCCGTGGAGGATGCTAGTGAGTTCGTTTGCTTTTTGAAGGTGAGCGCTGAATCAAGATAGACCCCGAGGGTTTTGACTGCAGGCATCACTTTGATGACGTTATTGTCAATGTTGAATGCGGCATAGTTGGGGTCAAGTTTTTTGATAGCCAATGCTGAGCCAATGATCAGTAGCTCCGTCTTGTCGTCGTTCAGGCAGAGGCCATGGGATGCCATCCAAGTCTGAATGAGGAGATATATCTTATTTACTAAGTCCGTGTCTTCCAAGAAGTTACCCGAAAGGGGGATTAGAATCTGAGTGTCGTCTGCGTAGTTAGTGTAGATAACACCCAGTCTGTCCAACTTATCAAACAGGGGCTTAGTAAAGATGTTATACATCGTCGGAGAAACACATGATCCTTGGGGAACACCGCAAGAAACTTGTATGGGATCAGCGGCTGCTGAAGGTGAGAAGACTCTCATTGTCCGGTTTGCAAGGAAGGATTGTACCCAAGCTATGGCATCACTTGAGAAATGAGCGGCTGAGCTGAGGTGATTGCATAAGACTGCATGATCTACCAGTTCGAAGGCCGCAGATAGGTCAAGGAGGAGTAGCATCGCTGTTTTACCATTGTCCTTCAACTCGTCAATTTGGGTCTTGAGGTCAATCAAGGCTGTTTCAGTGCCGTGAAGGGGACGGAAGCCAGATTGCCGTGAACCTAGTAAATTGTTAGTTTCTAGGTAGTCCTGGATTTGCAGGTATGCTACTCTGTCTATGATTTTAAGTAGGAAAGGGACAGTAGTGATGGGTCTGTAGTTAGTTGGTATAGCAGGGTCAAGTGTTTGTTTTTTTAGTAAGGGAAGCACCCAGGATTGTTTGAGGTTGTTCGGTACTAGATTAGACTTAAAGGATGCATTAATGATTTTTGAAATGAAAGGTGCTAGGTCACGAGCTGCATCTTTTATAATTTGGGCCGGACAGTTGTCACCTTTACAGTTGGAGGGTTTTAGAGATAGTATAATTTTTTCTGTCTCTAATACGGATATCTTTCTGAAGCTAAATAGGTGAGGGGTGTTAGATTGGTTAGGGGGGAGCTGAGGTTGCAATGTGGGTTCTGTTGGCAGGAGCAAGGAAGCTTTTTTATTAGCAATTTTAGATTGGAGCGAGCTAATTTTACCCGCCAGGGCATTTTGTATATTAGTGCACCAGGACTTGTTTTTGGGAATGTTGTCAGGTGGGGTTGTGGGTGATTCCATTTCACGGAGGATGGAAAATAGCTCCTTGGTGTCTGATTTGGCTTTAGAGATTCTGTCATTGAAGGTATTTCTTTTAGTGTTTATAATTTCCTTTTTATACTGTTTGGCAAGGGTGGCTAATTTGGTTTTGTTCTCCTCGGTGGGTGAGTGTTGCCAGATAGACTGCAACTTTCTTTTTTGGATTCTAAGGTCTTTCAGGTGTGGCGTGAACCAGTTGTTAAGGTGACAGAGTTGTTTGCTTTTGCGCAGCTTGGTGGGGGCAATCAAGTCAAGTGCCTTGATCATAGAGCTGTTGTAAGCTTCAACAAGCGACGTAGGGTCTGTAATGTTGTCTAGATTATTGAGAGTAGGGAGAAGGTGGGGTAGGAGTTGTTCTGATGTGATGTCTTTTTTACTTCTGGTGGGAAGTGGCGGGGCCATGAGTATAGGTTTGGGCCGGATAAGGTCTAGTGAGGCATTGAATACAATTAAGTGGTGGTCAGTCCAGGATTGTGGTATTATGTTGGTAATGCTGATGTTACAGTTCCGATCAGCAACCCAGTCTAGGGTTCTACCTTTGGCATGAGTAGGAGAGGAGACTTTTTGAGATAGGGCGTAGTCATTCAGGAGTGATGCGACAGATAGGGCATGTTTGTCGTTGCTGTCATTAAAGCCCAGGTTAAAGTCTCCCAGTAATAGTATTTGAGCGTGGTCTTTAGTATTGTTGGTTATAATGCTGGTTATGTCGTCTTCAAAGGTACCCAGTGGTCCAGGTGGTCTGTAGATAGCATGCAGGGTGAGAGTCCGGTTGCAAGAGAGGTGCAGTTTGGCAGTAAGGAGTTCGCAGGATGAGAATATCAGGGTAGTAACTAGTTTGATAGGTAAGGTAGCTTTGTGAATGATGGCTAGGGCGCCACCTTTAGTGTTAGGTCTATCGACTCTTAGTAGTTGGTAGCCGTCAGGTATAGCTAGCATGATGGCAGGGCCAGCTGCATCATGGAGCCATGTTTCGGTTATGACTAATAGGTCTAAGTTTTCGTTGGTTAAGGTGTCCGAGATCTCGGTAGCATGGGCGACCATGGACCTTGCATTAATGAGAGATCCAGTTATTGATAGGGTACTGTTTGATTGAGTCGAGGAGGGTTGTTTGTTTTTGGAGGGGGTATCTCTTTGTATCTGTGGCTGGTTAGTGGTTATAAGAGCAGGGCGAGGGGTGGTAGGTTTGGGGTATTGCGAACGTTTGTTTGCTAGGTCGATATAGCCTCTGTGATTATGGTAGGAAGATGGTTCATGAAGACAGGACAGTCTTGCCCTTAGTCTCATGTTTCTGTCCTTAGCAGGGTGTGAGTCCGCAGTTGCAAATGCCATGGTGGTAAGGAGGCTCAGTGCAATGTGTAGAGATTGGTAATAGGTAGTTTTCATTCTAGTAGTGGGCAGGGAAGAGAGGGCGAGTTCAGGTTCAAGCTATGGGCGTGGACTAGGTTATATGCAAGGCGTGTAGTTAGTGGTTCGGTGCCAAAGAGGTCTGAGCAGTCTGTAGATTGGCAGTTAGGTGATCTAGGCGAGAGCCAGGCTAGGTTCTATATGGGCAAAGCGGTGGCTCACTAGGCAAGTGTGGAAGACTAGCTGGGTAGTGTGTCACCTAAGTATGTCAGGGCAACTAGAAGCACATTGAGGTGTATAAAGTGGCTAGGGCAGTGTTATACCTAATGACAACCATGGGGCAGGGGCACAGGTCAGGGCGCAAATCTGGTGAAGTACTATCTGCAGCAGCACAGAATAAGGCACAGGTCAAATGTGGTCTATTGGCGACCGTAAGGCACAACACAAATAGGCATAGGTCAATTGTGGTCTATTGGCGACCATAGGGCACAACACAAATAGGCATAGGTCAATTGTGGTCTATTGGCGACCATAAGGCACAACACAAATAGGCATAGGTCAATTGTGGTCTATTGACGACCATAAGGCACAACACAAATAGGCATAGGTCAATTGTGGTCTATTGGCGACCATAAGGCACAACACAAATTAGGCATAGGTCAATTGTGGTCTATTGGCGACCATAAGGCACAACACAAATTAGGCATAGGTCAATTGTGGTCTATTGGCGACCATAAGGCACAACACAAAATAAGGCACAAATCGTGTAAAGTCTGATGATAGGTTAGCCTTGTGGAATAGATCTGCAGGGTCAAGGGAAAAGGTTAGGCAGCCCAGCTATCGAGGTACAGCAGGGGTTGCATAGGGGCCTTTGTTAAAGAGTGCCGAATAAGTCTATGGCGTGCAGTTATCAGAGATCCAACTAGAGGTGCCGGAAAGGGGCCCGCGAGCTTACCGTGGTTGTGTGGGTCCGTCCTTGCAGAGGGCAGGGTTCCTTGCAAGATATCCTCGGGAGGGTAGGAGGTTTTGGCTTCCATGGGGATTGAGGTTTTTGAAGATACGAAGGCTGAGATC
Organism: Ambystoma mexicanum; assembly: GCF_040938575.1. Taxonomy (NCBI): domain Eukaryota; kingdom Metazoa; phylum Chordata; class Amphibia; order Caudata; family Ambystomatidae; genus Ambystoma; species Ambystoma mexicanum. Next base: position 943,758,318 of record NC_090939.1, read on the forward strand.
TGTCACATCCATAATTCTTGGTATCATTGGCAGGAGCTAGGGGGAGTCAAGAACATTTATTTTTCTAAGTATCCTGTTATGGGTTCCGGGATTCCTGGGCCTGGTAGCAATTCTGTGCCTTTTATAGATCTCGATCGCCATATCATCGACTTACCTAGATCAAAATTGGAACAGAGGCTGAGGAAGATTTCTTCAGCACCCTTTCAATTCTCACGGCAGGCCCAAGATAAGGTGTATGCCTTTGCCATTCAGGCCCCTCCCATGAAGCAAGTTTAAGGTTCATGGGGTGTTAATGGAAAGGGAGGCCCAGTATGGACCTAGTGAGCGCTTTGTGGCCAATGGTCCTCCTTTTTCTGAAGCACTGTGTGTGCAATCCCCTTGCTCGAAGCCTGGGTAATTGTTGGTGTGCATGTTTTGGAATGTGGTGGGTATTAAATCTATATTAGATTATTGTGCGTCTGTTACTTTTTGAAGGGTCCGATATTATCCAGGGCTTTGGACGATGTGGCTGTTGAAAGATGTATGGCTTATTCTGTGCCAACGCAGAGAAGCTCCAGGGGATGTTGTCATGGAGGGTTGTCTATCCTGGTCAAGTCCCTTTATGTGAATGAATCCTTCCAGTTGGAGTTTTCTTGTCCTTTCCTGCAGGCGGTGAGAATCCGCACGGTGGGTGGACGGGTGCAATATTTTGGTGGTCAATTTTTAGAATAGCCTCCATGCCCAATTTGGTAAGATGAACAAGTTACTTACCCCTGGTAACGTTCTTTCGACTGGACGTTCGGTCCACGTATTCCTCATCGTTGACATATCGTTGTCCAGCTTCAGCTGCTTTGGAAATAAATTTTGGCAGAGGGCACTGTGCATCAACGGCATCGAGTCGATGTCCCTCGAGGGCCTCCGTCAATGGTGATGTCATTGTAGGTATATATAGCATGCGCAGCACCCGTTGGCTTCAGTTCTGTTTTTCCCATCCTGTAGCATCAGAGATACCCGTAAAACACGTGAGTGACCATACTCAGCCTTGGGGGAACAGAAGCTGTAATAGCACAGGAAATTCTACTGCGGGGTAGGATGGGAGGGTGATGAGGAATACGTGGTAGGAACATTCAGTCGAAGGAAGGTTACCAGGGGTAAGTAACTTGTTCTTCGAATGGATTGTGTCCTCCCACGTATTCCTCATCTTTGACAGACTCCCAAAGCAGTATTACCTCTATTTGGGGGATGCAGTAGAATTATGATTCAAGAGTTTTCATGAATAGAATGAATGACTGCTTTAACAAAAGAAGCATCATGGCCAAGGGAGTAATCCAGGGAAAAATGTTTCGTAAACGGGTGTATGGAAGACTGCGTTGCTGCTTCACAAATTGATTTTATTGGTATACCCCTCTGAAGGGGTCTGTTTGGAAACAGCCTGACCTAGTTTGTGTCCAGTATAGCCGATAAAGGGCGTAATCCGAATCTCTGCGCCAGCCACGTGCGCTAAGATCCATTTCCGCGCACAGCGTATTCATGGATTTTAGCTACCAAATCCAGCCGTGGCGCACAGTGGGGCAGCGACCCTGCAGCAGCGCCAGTTACGCCCCCAAGAACGCCCCTTGCGCAGGGAAAAGCCATCAAAATCCCCAATCCAGCGCAAAGGGCTGCACTAACCCTGTACCAGTATACATGGCGCCACACAGCACACAACAAGCGGGGTACGTGCATTACTGGGGTTCGCGGGAAGTTTCACATGCGATTGTCCCTGTGAGAGTGGGGTACGTGTATTACTAGGGTTCGTGGGAATTTTCACACGCGATTGGCCCTGTGCGAGTGGGTTACATGTATCACTGGGGTTCGCGGGAAGTTTCACATGATTGGCCCTGTGTGAGTGGGGTACGTGTATTACTGGGGTTCGCGGGAAGTTTCACACGCGAAAGGGCCTGTGCGAGTGGGGTACGTGTATCACTGGGGTTCGCGGGAAGTTTCACATGCGATTGTCCCTGTGAGAGTGGGGTACGTGTATTACTGGGGTTCGCGGGAAGTTTCACACGCGAAAGGGCCTGTGCGAGTGGGGTACGTGTATCACTGGGGTTCGCGGGAAGTTTCACATGATTGGCCCTGTGTGAGTGGGGTACGTGTATTACTGGGGTTCGCGGGACGTTTCACAAGCGAAAGGGCCTGTGCGAGTGGGGTATGTGTATTACTGGGGTTCGCGGGAAGTTTCACACGTGATTGGCCCTGTGCGAGTGGGATACGTGTATTACTGGGGTTCGCAGGAAGTTTCACACGCGATTGGCCCTCTGCGAGTGGGGTACGAGTATTACTGGTGTTCGTGGGAAGTTTCACACGCGAAAGGGCCTGTGCGAGTGGGGTACGTGTATTACTGGGGTTCGCTGGAAGTTTCACACGCGAAAGGGCCTGTGCGAGTGGGGTACGTGTATTACTGGGGTTCGCGGGAAGTTTCACGTGCGAAAGGCCCTGTGCGAGTGGGGTACGTGTATTACTGGGGTTCGCGGGAAGTTTCACACGCGATTGGCCCTGTGCGAGTGGGGTACGTGTATTACTGGGGTTCGCAGGAATTTTCACACGCGAAAGGGCCTGTGTGAGTGGGGTACGTGTATTACTGGGGTTCGCTGGAATTTTCACACGCGATTGGCCCTGTGCGAGTTGGGTACGTGTATTACTGGGGTTCGCAGAAAGTTTCACATGCAATTTCGCTGTCAGAGCGGGTACGTGTATCTAGTGGGGTGCACGGGGAGTTCCACACGTGAATTGGCAGTGTGGGTCCTCCCAGGTGTGCCCCCCACCCCTTCCACCGCCCCTGCAGGCAAGCCAAAACACAGGGGACAAGCCTGCCCCCCTGGGCATGCCGCCAAGCCAGCACACATGTCACCTTCCACTAGTGATCACCAACTCATGTCCCTCTGCACCCCCAGCAGTGGCAGGCACCTGCCAGCAGGCCCCCACTCATGTCTCCCTGCACCCCCATACCCCAGCAGTGAGGGACACCTGCCAGCAGGTCCCCACTCATGTCCCCCTGCACCCCCACCCCCCAGCAGTGAGGGGCACCTGCCAGCAGGCCCCTACTCATGTCCAACTCATGTCCCCCCTGCACCCCCACCCCCCAGCAGTGAGGGGCACCTGCCAGCAGGCCCCCACTCATGTCCCCCCTACACAAAATAAAGAAGCACAATCATGGGCCACTTCTACACCAAAAAACCACATCACGGCACCCCATTCTTGAGACGCAATGATTTCCGAATCCACTCCACACTGACATGCCTATCTCAAGACACAAACCTAAAGTGAACTATGTACCTCAACACATGTCCGTCACACAGATACACTGGTTGGCATTGATTGTGTAAACACACATTTTCACATGCATCAACCCAATGAGCGAATCCCACACATGGAAACAAAATATGAATATGTATTATGTACAAAAATAAATAAATGAAATGAAATCATACAAAAATAGCAAACAAAAAATTAATAGCATGTGCAAAAGATGAGTGAATGAAAATTATAACCAATCCAAAAAAATTTGAAAGAAAAACCGTCCAAACTCTCCCTCCACCAACGCAAATCCAAAGCAAAGGTAAAAAAAAAATCAATTTCTTCATGTTCATAATGAAAAAAAGAAATTCAAATTATTCCATAGTCCAACTATTTACAATACATTGTTCCAAAAAAAATCCATTACTCCATGTCCATGATGAAAACAAATATTCTAATTAATCCATGATCAAACTATTCACAATCCATTGTCCAAAAGAAAAATCCATGAATCCATGTGCAAAATCCAAAAAATAAATTAAATCAATCCATTGTCCAACTATGTAAAGGGTCCATGAGCCCAACCAAACAAATGAAACCTACCTAAGAAACTACATAAAAATAAAACTATATACAAATGTGTGCGGCATTGTCCATTGACCACAAATAAAAGGAAAAGGAAACCTAACTCTAAAAACTATTTACAATGGCAGCGGGCTAGTCTTGACGGCTCACTTCCCGATTTCCTGGGCCAGGGCATCATCGAACTCCTGCTCGATGTCCCAGAGGCGGTCCTCTTTCATGGCCCAGAGGGTTCGCAGGGACAATGACATGTGGACTTCCAGGTCCCTGCGAATTGCCTCGAGGCACTCGGCCCGCCTCAGAGCCCTATGCATGGAGTTCTCCGCCCTGACCATTGTGAGCCGTGCCTCTTCTGCCCGCTGCCGCTCCGCATCTATAGCATGGCCTAACCGCTGTGACACGGAAGACACTTCCAGTCCTGGGTCCTCCTGCCCTCTGGCCGATGCCTGCCCCTCTGATGTTGAATGCCCCGAGCCATCATGGTTCCCACCTTGTTGCTGCTGCTGCTGTGCCTCTGCCTGTGCCCTGGCTCTTGCTGCCTGCACATCCTCCTCCGGCTGGGGTGCAGTTGTTGAGGTGGCCACCCCTGCTGGACGTCCGACTCCCGACTGTGGCAGGGATGTGTCCTCCACCAGCCTGGCCGCAGGGTCAGAGGCAGCTCCACAGGGTACCCAGGTGATACATGGGTGGGAAGATGGCATGGAGGACGACTGGCGCATAGGGGGTTCAGGTGAGGAGGGGGTCGGAACAAGGTCCAGCAAACTGAGGAATCCGGCCCTGGTGACACGTCCCAGTAGGTCAACACGGTCAACAAGGCATTCGAGATGACGTGCAGTGTCCTCACGAAAACACTGCAGGTCACCTCGCATGCCCAGTTGACGCAACGCCATCCCACTCAGGACAGGCTCAACACGGTCCCGGATAGCCACGTCCGCAGGGAGAGGAAGGCCAGTTGTTGTAAGCGGATCCCCTCCCTGAAAACGGGTCTGGACATAGGCATCCCTGCTGGTGCAGGATGATGCAGTCACAGGATCGGGGACAGGATTACACACAGGCACCTCCGCGGTGGCCTGTGCTGCCTCCTGCCCCGCACCACTAGCACAAGTGGAATCCCCACCTCCAGACCCCGTGTCTGTCCCTTGCACGGCCTCCTCCTCCACCAAACCCCCCACCAACCTGGATGACTCCGTGCCATCTTCCTCCGCCGGACCCTGTGGGGTCTCAGCTGCCCCTTCTGCTGCCGAGGAGTCCAACTCCGACCTCCGCCTCTTGGACCTACCCTCGGTAGCTGCGGCCTGGGACGTGGCACCGGACTCCTCACTCCCTGACGAGATGACAACCTGGGAGGGGAGCCGGGCCTTGCATCTCCGGCTGGCGGTGCGATCCCTGCCGCTGTGCTCCACAGCACCCTCTCCGCCCTCTTCATCAGTTGATGCTGCAGACAGGGAGAGATAGGACACAGGCATCAGGGCACTATACAATGGACTGATACACACATGACAGTTGCACATGAGTGGCAGTGTCAAACTTCAGACATGGCATCACAATCCCCAACACACATGTCATTTCAACTCACACACATGAGCAATTCCACAGCCATATCACAACAGCCAGCACCATCCATACACATACAACAGCATGAGCATCCAAAGGTGAGCCAGACATCACATGAAACACAGGGAGTGCAGTAGACATGCACACACGCCACCACACTTACATGCATGTCTACATCTCCTCCAACTGTTGCAGTGATGAGATCGCCATACATGTCAGATCTGCCATTCAGCCTTCTAAATATCAGTGTCGCATGCATCCATGTTGCATCAGTTACACACTTGTCAAATACACACACATGCACATGTACACAGTGCAGATACATGCATTAGGAACCACCATCCATGCCACAACCATGCCAATGTACATACACAGAAATTCAAACATGTGTGCTCTCACACCTGCATTTGTCCAGCATGCTTACCAACACATACACCATCAATGTGTCTCACACATGAGAGGACACACATGTGGCAACCTCACGCCCATGTTCATACACATCCCTACATGGCCCTACAAAAACACAAATGCAACCTGCACACTACTGGCACACCACGACACGCACAGGGTCCAATCACTCTGTATGTACACTTACTGCTCGACTCCAGACGGGTCTGCCTCTCAAGGATCTGGAGCGCTGGGCATATGCGTTCCAGGACCCTCATTAGGTGGTCCTACAGCTGGCCCCGGCGCCCCTCGGCGTCCGCTGCCTTCGCGAGGCGCCGGGCCTTGTTGAGGGTCCTGGACCTGAAGTCCTCCCAGCGCCTCTTGACATGATGTAAGTCGCGGACTGCGACCCCCTCCGCATTGATGGCAGTCACGATGTCCATCCAGATCCTGGTAAGTCCTTCATTGTCGGCGCGCAAACTTCCAAAGAGGGCATCATACTGCCCCAGGACTTGCTCCACCAGGACACCAACTTCCCTGGCACTGAAGCTGGTGGCCCTCTGCCTCTCTGGCTGGAGGTTGCCAGTGCTGCCAGATGGTGTTGTGCTGGACATGGCATCCCCAGAGGCAGGAGTGGGTGGGCAACTGGGTCCTGGGGCTGGGCTGTGGAGCGATGGAATCCCAGTCGGGAGTCTTCAGTTCCAGCAGGGGTGGTCACAGCAACTGCACCCCTGGCTGACGTGCAGGCAGAAAATGGCAGGGCACGTGGGCAGCAGGCAGTCAGGTAGCAGCATATTGCAGGTGGGAGCGTGCTCGGGGCTCTGGGGGGCAGTAATTCGGCCTTCTGGGCAGGAGCGTGGGCTTCCGTGTGTTTTCGCGTGGCCAGCTTGATACAGAGTGATTTGGCAAGTGAAAAAATTGCACGTCAGCGTGTAATTGGAGGAAACTCCCTTAGCGTGTAAGCACACGTACGTGTTTTCATTGGACCAAAGGCCCTTAGCGTATAAGCGCTTCTCTGACGTTACGCGCGTGGGCGTTTCCCTCGTGACGTGGGCATAGTGGTTCAGCGCACGTGAAAAAACTGCACATCCGCGTGTGAATGCGTGTAATCCGAGAAAAGGGCATATGCGCGTAAGTGACGTGATGCGCGCGGGAGTTTCCCTCAGTACGGGTTAAAGGTGAGCAGGGCCAGCAGTTCGCAGTATGTGTCTGTCGTGGAGACAGACGTGTGTTCCCGCTTCGTGTTGTTTTGCGCGCCATCACAACTATCAAGGACGTATCTCTTCTTTAGGCGGGGGTATTGGCTATGCGTGTTTTTCTGCATCGCGCTAGTCAGACGGTGAGTCGAGCACGCTATTTTTCCCACTGCGGGTGCCCCTGTGTATCGCACCCGTTTTCGAGGTCATAGTAGCCTGCGTGTCCCACGCGTACGCGTTTTTCGTGTTACTGGGTGCCACCGCGTACTGCGAGAGGTTGGGCATAGCGTGACCCATCACTACATCACCGGGGTCACATACAGCCTTGCAGGTGCAGGAGGGGCTGTTAACATCTTGCATCCTACCCCCTTCACCCCAATTGCCCAGGTCAATTGTGGTGTACACCTCCCATTGGCACTACTCCATCTGTGCCAGCACTACTACATCTGTGCCATGGTTGGGAGGCCACCAAAGGTGAGGGACGCCTCAGCTGGGCGTACTCCGCGTGGCGGGCGTTGTCGTGGACATGGCCAGGTTGACCAGGGAGTAGGGGGACTCCAGGGTGTCCAGGGTGGCCGCAGAGGGGGAAGAGGCAGGGGTGTGCCACTTGAGCACGATGTTGTGCCATGTGTCGGTGCAGTCATGCCCACCCCCTGTGGTTCCGGGAGATGCAGCTTCTGCATCTGGCAGTGGCGCCCGTTTGACCCGGCAGTCCGTTTCATCGACTGACACGGGCCCAAGGGTAGTGGTAGCTGCAGGTGCAGCTGTGGACACCACCACCCAGGCTCAGGGTCTGCCAGCGCAGGCTGCGTTGGCACTTGAAGAGCCCTTGGAAGACTCCAACAGGCCAGGAGGGAAACCGTAGGGGCACGCAGGGCTGCCTTGACCAAGACATGTGTCCCTGGGGCAGTTATGTCATCTGCTGCCCCGAACAGCCAGGTGTTGGCAAGTGCAGGGGCAGATGCACCCAACAACACCCCGGTTGTGAGGCTGCCAACCAGGACAGTTGCGGTCAATGACCCTGCCACAGCGGATGTTGCTGCGCAGGGTACATTAGAGGGCACCCAGCTGCCACTGACACAAGTCAGGCCTTTGGTCGTCCCTCCACCTGCCACTCCCTTGGCTCAATCCACCAAACCCACTGGCCATACTGATCAGGGCGGCATTAGCCAGCCAGGGTCTGCGCCACAATCCTAGAGGAGGAAGGTTGCACCTGCAGCACAGGCTGGAACCCCACACACAGCCACGACCTCCTGCACGTCGAGGAAGAAGCCTTTCTGCAAACAGGAACTGGACTTCCTCGTGGGCTACGTGCGGAAACACAGCCGTGACATGCTAGTGGGTGCTAATTGTCAGACTACGGCTGCCCACCATGATACCCACTGGAAGCAAGTTGCGGAACATGTGAGTGCATTCGGCCATGAGGTGCGCAAGAGTGCAAAAAGCGTTGCAATGACCTCAAATGCAGCACGAAGGCTAAGCGTGCCTCAAATTACAACTTGATTCTGGTGACTGGCGGTGGGCCTGCACCGGAGGAGGAAGACCTCACTCCGCATGAGTCACTCGTTGCGGAGTTCATACCATCTGAATTGGTCGAAGGAGTGGGAGAGATGCCGGACTTTAATGCCCAGTCCAGTGAGTGTTGATGCATGTTTGTCGAGGACGCGTGTGTTTTACTTGGGTGATGTCTTGTGCATGACTGCCACTACATGTCACGTGTACATGGTTATGATGTGCGAGTAATGCAATGCTTCCCTGATGCATGTCTACTCTGCTGGATGGTGGACTTGTGGAGCAGACGGGGACTGTCCACATCACCACTTGTGCACCCTAGTCACATGCTGGTTACCAGTATGCCCCTCCGGTCCATGTTCCAGCTCACTGGCACTTCTGCATGTAGCGTGGGGCGACCTTCCTCTCAGCCCAGGAACTATGCATAGCTTGACTGACATGCATGTGTCCTCTGCCTGCAAGGGGGTAGCCAATGTAGGCATGTTCCCTTGCCCCTCAACCCCCTGCTCTGCACCCCAATTCCATTTTAGCACTGGCCTGCTACAATATTGCCCTCGGTTACTTCCCTGGTCATGCCTCCTGTGTACATTCTAACATCAAGCGGCCAATCTGCCAGACATATCCACTGAGGTACATCCTTAGTACTTGATGCAGGGTGTCTCACTTGAACTGTGCATAGGTCAGATGCCCCGCAGGGATATGAGTGCCCATTCATGCTCCATGTGCATTTCACGCATGCCCATATGTGTCCATGACTGGATGATCACTGTTACACAAGTCCATGATAACCCAAATTGCATGGCATTTCATCTGCCATCCAATGTCACCTGTGTCTCTTTACTGCGTTGCACACATGTTTAGGGTCTGACAATCTGTGTGGGTCACAGGCCTCAGCCTGTTTAATGGCCAATGACTCTGTCCAACTGGTGTAGTGTCTTCTTCACACGTGGGTGTACTCCAGAGGTTTCATCATGTGTCCTGCTTACTGTCCCATCACCATTTGCTGTGTTGTCACTTGCCCTTATGAACACTCTGACGACCATGTCGAGGTGGATGAGCATCAGGTCCATATGTCAGGGGTGAGTGATTCTGATGTGGACACTCCTCTGTCCGCGACACCCACACTGAGGGGTCAGACAGTCTTGGAACCTCCGCCCGTGGTGGATCGGGATGCAGGGTCACCCTCCACACCAGTCACTGATGTGCCTGGGACATCACGTTGACGGGGTTATGTAGTCGTGCAGCCGCGGGCGGTGCCAACACAACGAGGACACCCGGTCCTTGGGTCCCGCAGGGGTCAAGCCCAGCAACGCGGTCGCCGCGCGCAACCACTGTATACTGAGTGGGAGCAAGACATGACTGCCAATTCCGAACGCCAGGGGGCAGCAATGGAGAACATCGCTGAGAGCATGGAGCGTGTGGCCCGATCCATGCTCCCCCCTGCTAGGAACGTGCTTCTCCAGCAGCAGGCGGCACGGTCCAAGGCCCGTGTTATACATGCACGTGCCTCAGACAGGGCATGCCAGGCTGAAATGTTGTCTATGCGTGAAGCAATTGCTGCTCACGCAGAGGCACACATGGAGGCCCTGATGCTTCCCTCAGATCCACTCTGGGTGTCCTGATGTCCCAGAGGGAGCGGGCAGAGGAGAGGTTTGCACAGCTTGAGCATACCATCTCGGCTGAGCTACATGCTTGCCGGGAGGTGCAGCGGTTGTCCAGCCAGGCCTTGCAGGAGGAACTCCGTGTTACACGTGCAACCTTGCAAGAGGAAGCATGTGTAACACGGGAGGTTCTGCATGCAGACCTACGTGTCATCGCCACACAGAACCAGGCTCACCCGTCTGCAGACTTGCTGCCGACGAGGGGCAAGCTGCGACTAGGCATGGTCATGCTCCTGTGCCACATCCTCCTTTCCAGGAAGAGCCAGACTCGGACGACAATCTATCTCCCACATAGGTCGGGCTGTGCAGGCGTTGAGCCCATGGAGGTTTTTTTTTTTCCTCATCATCATCGCATGTGGGTGTTGAGCAGCACCCTGTACCTCTCCCCTCCTGGGTGCCTCCCCCCCCGGGTCGTATGTGGCCATTTTGGATTTTTCTTTTAGTTTAGTTAGTTAAGTTTCTGTTTGATAGTTAGTTTAAATAGGTAATGTAGGTTTTTCATAGTTAGTGTAATTAATTAATATAGTTTAAAATTGCTTGTCTATTGTGCTTTCATGTGAAGGTGTGGTGCTTTGTGGCTTTTGAAAGCATCCACTGTCTGTTCCAGCTGGGCCCTTCAAGCGTGTCTTGTGTATGTGTTTGCTGCTTGGGGTCCTTGACTCACATATGCCACTCCTGCTTCCCTTATCCATGGGCTCGCAAGGATGGTTCGGTGTAACAGCCTATTACACAAGGGCAATGGACTGTCATATCTGTGGCATGTCTGCTGATGTGGAACTTGTGTTAACACCCCTAGTGGGGATGATTGGGGTGTAATTGTCCACTGTTCTTCTTTTGCTAGATGGGGTGTTTAATGATTCATGTGTACATTCATCGCTATGCATTGTGTAGTATGTTTCTTATCTTTAATGAACATGTGCTTGTTGCAAATCATGCCGTAGATAGTGTGTTCCACACTGTTGCTGTGAAAGACGGACTGATGATGTGATTTCTGATGTACGTCTCTGACATGGTCCAGTCATGTAATGCCTGAAGAGACACACACAGATGAATATTAAGCATTAATCATGTCTTTCATGCACTTTCTGCAGGGGGGTGAGCCTCAAGACCACCTTTGCCAGCAGACATGGGCCATTTTGGACGTCTGGAATCAGGACACGTTTGGTGCTGCCGACATGCGGATGTGTGCGCAAGCAGAGGCATAGGGATTGCGATCATACATCTGAAAATCGATGACGTGTTTCAAGGGACTCCAGGCAAGGTGAGCAGCACAGGGGGGGGTCACAACACAGCAAACCTTCCACCTGGCAAGTTGAACATGCATGCTTAGTAGCAGCACTGACAGTGCGCTTGGACAAATATTGGTGTTGAAGCGCACAATACAGCTCAGATGTGTTAGTGGACTGATGGCTAGTTGATGTGAAAGTTGTCTGGGGCACCTGCAGGGGCAGTGGCACATACCCTCCGGTCCACCATGGTCCATTGAGGCACTTGTATTAGCCATGTAGCGTTCCGAGACATGGAATGAAGCAGCTCACAGGGACAGACAGCAAGGGACAGACTCGGGTGCAGTGCATTTCATTTCCAAGTACAATTTGATACATGCACTGGCTACTTTATTTTGGTCATGGTGGTACAGGACTTGTTCTGAAGTCAGACCTTGCTATATGCGTCTGTCTGCTTACACAGGGTACATTGCATGTTGTGTGAATCGTGTCACATTGGTGTTCCATTTGCCACGCACCCACCGGTGCCTGACTTACTGCATTGACTGTGTATGAACCATCACTGGGGTAATGTTCCGTACGGGTATGAAGCATCCACACAGGTTTGTCTGTTTGTAGTGCATTTTGTTACTTTGGGGCATATTTGGTGGTGTGTTTGTGTGTTTTGAGCACGCACAGATTATTAACTGTGGCTTTCTTTGCAGCATTGAATTGCTCCTGTTACCGGACCTGAGAGTGCGCAGGCAGGAGGCCAGCACTCATCCCAGAGATAAGTTTCTCTTTGACTTACATTTGCGTAATTTGGTGCTATGTGCATGTGAACAAGTTTGATCTAATTGTGTATGTGTTAATGTGTGTACTACATTTTGGTGCATTTCCTACTTTCCCGTGTCAATCCTACTCCCCTCTCCTGCCCCTCATTCCGGTTATCCAGTGTGCCAATGTGTGTCCCGACTGCATATCCCTGACCCTCCTTCCCCACCAGGGTCTCAGAGGCCTGTGTGAGTTGGACCTTGCAGGCACCCAGACCACGGTGGGGGTGGTTGTTTCGTGCCACTCCTGCGCCTGTACACGGGAGCTGTGACAGTAAACATCCGTTTGTGGTGTATCATTCTATGTTATGTGCCACACATGGTTCAGATCCTGTTGTGACATTGTTTTACTGTGCTACCTTGGTTGTTAACATCATTGTAGTAGTACTTGGCCTTTGTGGCGTACTGCTACTGCAAGTCATCTACTGGAGGCTGTTCTGGTTTGTTTTACTGCCTGCAGGCTATTTGCTTGGCTTCTGTGTTATCCTGATTTGAGTTCTGTTGGATTGTGTGCTTTTGCAAATCTAGGTGGACTCTGAGGGTGCTGGCAATTTTTTACACACAAGGTGGCAGATGGTGACAAAGGGGAAGGGTGATCCTGTGGCCAGGTGGAATTCAAGGATGTCGGATGAATAACCCAGATGCAGTTGTTCAGTGGGACGTGGTGATTTGTGAGGGAGGGGGGGTTTGTTGTTGATAGTTGCCTTGCCCTGCAGTGTGATGGGCACCTTGAATTTGTAATTGTGCTTTCCTATTTACATGATGTATTCTGCTGATGAATGCCTGTTCATGTGTTGTGTTTACCTTTCAGGTGTGAGGGGATAGTTGTGATTTTACATGCTGGGGTATACACATGGTGAATGTTCACATGTGATGTGTAGAGGACACTGATGGTCACTTGATGTCACATGCATATGTTGAGTGCATGTCCCTACTGACCCACAAACTCGCACTATGATCCACTACATGTACAACTACCCTTCCATGTCCACGTGTACACTCTGTTTGCCTTCTGGTACCCACTGAGTCCCTGCAGCACATGTTCTATTACCATTTGTGGATCCTATAAATGCCTATTTTTGTTTTTTTATGTAGTTTGTCGCTTAGAAGTGATGCTCAGGGTGTGCATCTCACAAAATGGCGGTTCACTGTGCTGTGCGCTGAGCAGTGTGTTGCAGGAGGTGGACACGGCACACAGTAGCTGCAGTGTTGATTTTGCAATGCACATTGTGCATGTGGACAGGCATTCATTGTAATGTTAAAAATACAACTTTTGGAATGCATTTGGGTATGACGTATTTTTGGTGGGAGGTTGTTGGTCAGTCATTTCATCTGATTCCATGTCAGGCATCATTGTCTGATGCCCATTTACATTTTTCACATGGCAATGTGTACCTTTTTGGTACTGTGTTGGTGTATGGCTATTGCTTGCCATGTCATGTTGTGGTTGGGAGGGTTTCAGTGACATACCAGTGATAGTCATGTCCTGTTTTGCAGGTCTGTGTGATTCACACCATGCATGTGTGCCTTTTGGTCACACAGCATTGCTTGTGTTTAAGTAGCTAGGGATGCACACAATGTGGCAATTCCATGGCAACAATCTCAGGGTGGTAAGGTTGTGACAGTTGACTGTCTCTTTGTCATCATTGATTGTCACCTGGTATGTGCCAGGCCTGTGTGCACTGCGCAGGGTTGGGAGTTTAGGTGAAAAATCTGGCCACAAGCTGGGTCCGGGCTTCCTCGCCACATGCCCTATCCCCTCCCATGGGCAGCACCTGTGCCTGTGGTTGGGGATGTGGGGGCACCACCATGTCCACCAGTACGCCCTGCCGTGTTGCAACATTGTGCAGGACACATGCTGCCACAATGATCCTGCACACTACTGGGGGTGCATAGAGTAGCTGCCCGCCAGAGCGGTCAAGGGAGCGGAAGCGTGACTTGAGCACTCCGAATGTGCGCTCCACTATGGCCCTGGTTGCAATATGGGCCGCATTGTATCTTAGCTGGGGTGGTGTGGTGGGGTTCCGGATTGGCATCATGTGGTTACTCAGAGGGTAGGCACTGTCCCCTGGAGAGGTGATAATGGTTGTGATTATTGGGGTTTGTGTATGTGTGTGTGTGTGTGTGTGACATGCATGCATGTGCACGGGCATTTGTACTCACCTAGGAGCCATGTGTCGCCATGCTGCCCAGCTTCCAGGGCCCGGCTCAGTGCGGACATTCTGTATATGAAACTGTCATGGGTGGAGCCAGGGTAGTTTGCATAGACAAAGGTGATGATTCCCTTTGCATCACAAACCACCTGTACATTGATGGAATGCCAGTGCTTGCGGTTTCGGTAGATGTGCTCAGTGGCCCTAGGTGGACGTAGGGCAACATGGGTGCAATCTATGGCACAGAGCCCTTTGGGGAAGTGTGCCACCCTGTAAAAGTCCTGGACAACGGCCTGCCTTTCTGCGGGTGTTCTAGGCATGTATATGTGCCTGCGGACTGAGGGGCGCGCTGTCATGATTGCCAATACCTGGTGTAGGCAGCGTGATTACGTGGCCTGTGAGACCCCCCCCCCACTATGGCAGTAGTCTGCCGAAAAAACCCAGTGGCCAAAAAATGCAGGACATTGAGCACCTTCTCCAAGGGGCTCAATGCTTGGGAGCAGAGGGTGGGGGATGTTAGGTCATCTTCCCACTCCCTGACCAGGTCTAGGATGATATGGGGTGGAAACCTATACCTGCCATAGACCTGGTCGTCAGGCATCCCAAAAAGGCTTGTCCGTGGTGAAAAAATGTGTGCCCTGGCTATTCTCCTCCTCCTGCGGTTTCCCACGATCAGTGCCGAGACAAATAGGGCATTCATCGTGACTGAATGTACGTGTTTGTTGTTTGCGCGCACTTTTATGCTGTGCGCGGGGACGCTTCCGCCTGCCTTCGTGTGGCGGACGCGTTGACGCCTGTGCGCGTCTTTTGCCGTGCGCGGGTTTGCCATATTCGAATCCATGAATACGGGTTGTTCACGTGCGTGTGGGCATTCCGTGTAGTTCCCTACAGTACTTCCCCAGTTACGCCTTCTTTTTCAAGCGTTATTCCCCATTCCGCATGTTACGCCTACTGTTCCGCCCACTTTTGTTGTGTGCGCTGCGCTATGTGTGCTTTCGCTGTGCGCTTAGCGCACGCTGTTTGGAGACGTGTGCGCCAGCTTGCGCCATGCACAGATTGTGCGCACAACCAGTGGGAAAGTAGCGCAGCGCTTTCCTTGAATTGCACGCGTGCACTTGCTTTCTCCCACTTGCGCCTCCTTGCGCTGGGATTTTCGGCGCACGTTTGTTCCATGAATCGGCCCCAAAATGTTGGTCATCAACTCTCAACTTTGACATCTGGAGATGTAAAAGCTTAACGCTCTCCGAGGGTCCAATCTATGGAGCCTTTCCTCTTCCTTACCAGGATGAGGCAGGGGATAGAAGGAAGGAAGAACGATCTTCTGATTTACATGACAATCCGAAATGATCTTGGGCAAAAAGGAGGGTTTTACTCTTAAAACAACCCTGTCCTTGCAGAAGGTGGTAAAGGGTGGCTTGGCTGAAAGTGCCTGCAACGCAGTCACTCTACGGGCTGAAGTCAGAGCTACCAATAAAATTGTCTTAAAGGTTAACAACCTCAAAGGACATGAGTGCACATAGGTTCAAATGGAGCACACATGAGGAATTTTAAAACCAGATTAAGGTCCCAGATCGGAACCTGGAAAGGTGTTATTTGTATTTGTATTTTGTATTTGTATTTTATTTATTTATGTAGCGCAGCCAGGCCCAAGGGCAACCGTGCGCATATCTTGACAGGGTAATATGATACAGTACTGGTTACATTTTAAAGTGGAACAATGAGGTTATACAAGGTATACAATATAATGTGCAGGAATATCTACAGTCGCGGTAAAGCTGTGCGTAATTTACAATGAGCTGTGCACCGTATCTACAATTAGCAAGAATACATACAGGCGAAGGCAGTTGGGCAGTTGAAGAGCCGGGTGATAGTCCTGAAGTAATTTTGGTCATTTAGCCACATTAGTAGCTAGCCATAATTTGGTTCTTTGTTTGAAGAGGGTAGGATAATGTTCAGATCTCATAGGTAAAGGGATCGAGTTCCATAGCTTGGAAGCAAGGACAGGGAAGCCGATTTCCCCCAGCTTTCTGCAGTTTGTATCTGGGGATGGTCAGACAATGTGCTTGAGCCGATCTAAGTAGTCGGGTAGGCGTGTAGTGGGCGAAGCGAGAGGAGAGATAGGTGGGAGCCTGATTGTTCAAACATTTGTGTGTAAGGCTAAGAGATTTCAGAGAAATTCTTTGAGTCACTGATAGCCAGTGTAAGCTTCTCCTTGTCTCAGAGATGTGTGAGGATCTAGGGATGTTGAGGGCAGCTCTGATTGCATTATTTTGCGTAACCTGTAGTTTGTTCAGGTTGCGTTGGCTGGTTCCAAGGTATAAGGCATTACAGTAGTCTAGTTTGGACATAACCAGTGTCCCGGCCAGGATAATACAGTTCTGTGCAGTGAGGAAGGGGCGACATGCTGTAATAAACTTACATGTATAGGCGGATGCCGATACAACTGTGTTAGTTTGTCTATTAAGTGATAAGGTGGAATCGAGGTCAATTCCTAATGTTTTGGTATCGGAAGAGACTTTGATAGTGTTGCCGTCAATGTTAAACATTTTGAAGGCAGGGTCGAGTTTATTCAGTTGTTGTTGGGAGCCCAAGATGAGGAGCTCTGTCTTATCGTCGTTAAGACAGAGCTCATGCTGGGCCATCAAGGCTTGGATGACTTGATAAATGTCATTCAGGGCTTTAGAGTCCACTAGATAGTCGCCTGGGATAGGGATGAGTATCTGGGTGTCATCAGCGTAGTTGGTGTAGGTGACACCCAGATAGTCAAGAACATCAAACAGTGGTTTAGTGAAGACGTTATAGAGGGTTGGTGAGGTGCAAGAACCCAGTGGTACGCCACAAGGCACTGGGGTGGGTTCAGCAGAGGCTGAAGGTAAGAATACCCTCATCTGCCTGTTGTCCAGGAAGGAGCTAATCCATTTGGTAGCTTTTGTGGAGAAGTGGACAGCAGATTTCAAGTGGCAACAGAGGATTTGATGGTTGACAAGATCAAAAGCTGCTGTTAGATCGAGGAGTAGTAGTAGTAGGGACAATTTGCCGTTATCTTTTAGGTCCTCAATTTGGGTTTTCAGATCTAGTAAGGGTGTTTCTGTCCCATGTTTAGGGCGGAAGCCAGATTGTCTTGTGCCAAGCAAGTTGTTGTTATCTAGGTATTGCTGGATCTGTAAATACGCTGCCCTGTCCAACATTTTCAATAAGAAAGGGACCGTGGTGATCGGTCTATAGTTGGTAGGGATACTCAGGTCCAATGATGGTTTTTTCAGCAATGGGATGACCCAAGCGTCCTTGTGGTTATTGGGAACAATGCCTGAGTGAAATGAGGAGTTGATAAAGGCAGTGATGAAAGGAGCAAGTTCGTGGGCAGATTCCTTGATGATAGGGGCGGAACAGGAGTCACCCTTACAATTGGATGGTTTCAATTTACTAATGATACTTTCCACCTCGTTGATGGTGAGAGGGGCAAAGCTGAAAGGAATGTGCGTAAATAGGGGGTTTCTAGATTTGTTGGTTAGCAGATTGCTTTGGGAAGATGTTTGTAGGCAATTTTGCTTGATATTAATTTTTAGCCTGTAGTGTAGATATTTTAGTAAGGAGAGCTTTTTGAATGTTTTCACACCGAGTGCTGTCCTTACTGCAGTTATCTGGGGTGGAGGATGGGGCTTCTAATTCTTTAAGAATTTTCAATAGCTCCTTCATATTAGATTCGGCCTGTGAGATACGTTGGTTGTACGTCTCTTTTTTAGCATGTAGGATGGCTTCCTTGTAGGTAAGGGTTGCTAGAATGAGGTTATCTTTGTTGGTCTCGCAGGGTAGGCTTTTCCAGAGTGCTTCAGCGCTCCGCTTTACTTTGCATAGTGTTCTAAGATGTGGCGTAAACCAGGAGTTGAGGTGTGCACGCTGTTTAGGTTTCCTAGTTTTAAGAGGTGCTATGGTGTTAATGGCTTTGAGTAGGGTTTGGTTGAAGATGTCCACCAGGACCGTTGGGTCGTCAGGAGAGGGAGCATGATTGTTAAGTACGGGCAAGATCAGGGGAAGAAGTTTGGCCTTGGTAATATCCTTTTTATTTCTAGTAGGGATGGAAGGTGCAATATTGGGTTTGGTGTGGGGGTCTGTAGCTGGTATGTCAAAAATAATGATGTGGTGGTCTGACCAAGCACAGGAGTCGTTAGAGATGATATGCGTGTTGCAATTTAAGTCAGCAATCCAATCGAGCGTTCTCCCTTTGGAGTGGGCAGGTTCAAGAATACGATGAGTGAATCCTAGATTTGAGATATTGCTAGCGATCTCCTCAGCATGTGAGTCATTAGGATCTAATAATCCAAGGTTAAGGTCACCAAGAAGTAAAACTTGGGAGTTAGGTTTGGTATTGTCTGCCAGGATGGTTGAGATGTCATTAGAGAAGGTAGCAAGTGGCCCTGGGGGTCTGTATATGAGGTGCATAGTGGCTGTACTGTTATGAGAAAGAGAGAGTTTGACTGAAATGGACTCAGCAGAACTGAATTGTGTATTGGGGATCAGTCTTATGTTAATATTATCTTTGTGGATGAATGCTACTCCGCCTCCTTTGGAGAGGTTAGAGTTGCGGTCAACCAATAAGGGTCCCGAGGCTGTGTGAAGGCACGTTTCAGTGATAGCAACAAAGTCGAGGTTTTGTATGGTGATAAGATCAGCGATGTCAAGGGCATGGGCGGTGAGGGATCTGGCATTGATAAGAGCACTCCTCACCTCATTTTTAGGGAGTGTCTTCAGGTTGTCCCTGGGCAAGATGGGTTTGGGTGGTGTTAGTGTGGCTAATAGGTTGGAGTTTGGGTACGTGAAGGAATCTAGTTCTTAATTTGATATTTCTCAGATGTAATGGGCATGGTTGATTAGGTGTGGGTTTAGTAGCAAAATGTTGAAGCCATAAGGCGGGAGAGTTGAGGTAGGGATTCATGTCGTGCAGAAGGTTGGGCTTTAGGGTAGAATAGTGTATCAGTGTAAATGGGGAGATCGGTGCAAAGGAGGCTAAAGGCTCTGTGGCCGGATTCGGGTTTAGTGGCATGTTAGAGGTGTAGTCCAAGTTAGTCTTGTATATGGAATAGGGCAGTAATAAAGCGCTTCACACTTGTCTAGTTCGGGGAGTAGCTGGGACCCATAGTGCAATGAGATGGCAGATAGTATAGAGGTGCAGCAGCATAGCGGAATCAGAGTGTGATGTTGGTGGCAGATAGGGCAATGCAGTTTAGTGCCACCTAGGGCTGGTGCAGCAATCACAGGTAGCAGCATACGTCTAAGTGCAGAGCAGGGTAGGCCACCTAGGGCTGTGGCAAAACTTGTGGAAAGCAATGTAGGTTAAATGCAGAGGATCGACATGAGGCCGCCTGGGGCTAGGTGCATCAAAGTACCAGTAGATCAGCAGTTGGGGAGATGAGCGTAGGCTAAATGCAAAAGTCCAGCATGAGGCCGCCTAGGTACATTAAACGTGGGTCAATCAGCATGTGATCAGCCCCTATTAGTGAGCCCCTTTAGAAATTGAATAACCAGTTAGTATTTTGAAATATGAGCACTACTTTGACGAGCGCTTAAAGATATATAGTGCTGCCAATGGTACCAATCTGAAGGCCCAAATTAGCCAAAGATAGAAGGAAGGATAAAACATCTGGAATTTGACATAGAAAAGGATCAACATTCTATTCTCTGCACCAGTTGCAAAACTTATTCCAACAGCAACGGTACAAAGACTTTGTTGCTGGTCTTCTAGCCGAAAGCAACACCTCCATTACGTCATCCGAAAGGTCCCAATCCTTATATATCTCAGCCTTTCAGAAATCAAGCATGAGGGTTGAGCGTCTTATCTCAGGATGGAGACCCGGACCCCACTTCTCCGCGAGAAGGTTCTCTCTTTGTGGAAGATGCATCAGAGGCCAGATGGACACATCCTGTTGGCCCAATCCGGGGCAATTGGGATCATGTATTTCTCGTTCCTTCTCAACCTCCTGATCCATCGAGGAATGACGGGGACCGGAGGAAACGCGTGAAGGAGTGGAAACTCCCAGTCCACTACGAACGCGTCTCCTAGAGCTCCTCTCAGAGGAAATTCCCAGGAGAAGTACGGTTTGCAATTCTGGTTGAAAACAGGTTCACTTGAGGTGTTCCCCAAAGGGCGAAGATCTCTTGAAGGACTTCCTGAGCTAGTTCCCACTCGTGGGACACTATGCTCTGCCTGCTCAGAGCATCCGCCGCCGTGTTCTCCTCCCGCTAGTCTGATTGCCCGCAGCTCCAACAGATTGATATGTAGTTTGGACTCTGAGGGAGACTAACGACTGCTGACTGTCAAATTGTTGGCAGGGGCTCCTCAGCCCGTGAGTGAGGCGTCTGTCACTACTGTAATCTCTGACCATGGTTGTCAAAAGGGTTCTCCCTTCAGAATATTGTCCTCTCAGGCCCACCACAGAAGATCCTGTGAGACCCTGTTTGGAATCTGAAGTCGGTCCGACATCTTTCCTGAGAACTGGGACCATTGAGTTCTAATAGCCCACTGAAGGGATCTCATTCTCAGGCGAGCCTCTGGCACCAGAAAAATGCAGGATGCCCTGAGGCCGAGCAACCTCAGAAAATCAAAGGCCGGTAGACTGTGGGCATTCTGAAATTTGGTCAACATCTGAAGAATGTCTTGAGCCCTCACCTCGGTGGCAAGCTCTTTCCCAAGGATGTATCTAGTACGGCTCCGATGTACTGTAGTCTTTGGGAAGGTATCACATTCAACTTCCTGTAATTGAAGGAGAAGCCCAGCTTGTGGAGAGAGCAGCAGGTGAGGTTGAGATGGTCCAGGCCTTGTTCGGGAGAACGGCCCTGATCAGCCAATCGTCCAGGTAGAGGTAGATGTGAATCCCTCCTCTCCTGAGATACGCTGCCACTACCGCCATCAGCTTGGTGAAAACCCTTGGGACGGAGGTCAGCCCGAATGGCAGAATTTCGAAATTGAAAATGAGAACCACCAACTGCAAACTTCAGGTATTATCTGTGCTTGAGATGGATTGGCACATGAAAATAAGCATCCTGAAGGTCCAGTGACACCAATCAATCCTGGAGTTGGAGGGCCTGGAGGATCTGAGAAAGTGTAACCATCTCGAATGTGTCCTTCTTGAGATACTTGAACAAGTTACTCAGGTCCAAGATGGGTCTCAGTCCTCTGTCCTTTTTGGGGATCAAAAAATATGGGGAGTACCATCCCTTGTTCCTTTCCGCTACAGTTACTGGCTCTATAGCACCTTTCTCCAGCAGGGTTAAAAATTCCTGCACAAGGAACGGATCTGGAATCCTCAAAGAGTGGTTCCCCGGTGGATTGTTTTGAGGTCTTATCATGAAGGGAAGGCAGTAACCTTGGGCTATGGTTTCCAGAGTCCAAGCATCCAAAGTAATGTCTCGCCATTCTTCTAGATGCTGAGTCAGTCTGCCCCCCACCAGTGTGTACTGTGACTCAAGACCTCAAAGTGGTTTTGAGGCAGCAGTTGCAGAGGCCGATGGTAAGGAGGCTGCTGCTTAAGCTGGCTTCGCACTTCTACCTCGTCCACCATGAGGGAATCTTCTCTGGCCTCTGACTGGCCATTCCTCTCAGCCTTCCAAATGAGGAGTAGTAGCAAAAAGATCTACCCCTTCAAGGTAGTACACTAGGTCAAAAAGGCTGAGTTTGCCTTATTGCCTTGCCTAAAGACTTGGCTGCTGCCTTTGAGGTCTGCAACTTCTCAAGGCTCTCGTCAGCCTTGTTGCCAAAAAGATGAGACCCGTCAAAAGGCATGTTGAGAAGTCTAGATTGCACATCAGGTGCAAAACCCGACTTCTTCAACTACGCAAACCTGCACCTAACAGTGCTGGTAGCCATGGCTCTGCTAATACTATTGAAGGCACCCTCCCAATACACGTGTCCCAATAATAATAAGATAATATAACACACCCCGTCAGGGAATCAGACCAAGAGATCGTTTTGCAAGGATAACAAAGTTTTATATAATATATTAAAATGCCAGCAAAGAACTCTGCTGCCGGTGAACTCTCTGCCAAAAATTGCACGCGCAGCAAATTAAAAAGGGTAAATGCATCACTGATGACGATTTGTGCTAAGACAGATATTGCTTTGTTGTTTGGTGGGGGACCTATGTAGTGTCAGCTCTATATGGGATGCCAGACCCTAATTGTCTGTTTCCCAGTCGATTTGGGTGCATGGGGATCAGCTGGGCTCATCTCTGCCATGAAGGTCGGGTCGGCGAGTGTTACATTTCTAACTAATCTAAGCTAAACAACAGGAACTGACACTTCATGAATAATGGCAGATGCCTGAACATCACATGCAAGGGGGTCTTTTGAACAGAGGGGATAATATATTGACATGCCGACATCCACATTCAGGGTTTCATTGATACCGCAGTCCCTGCACCCAAGTGTCTCTCCTGGGAGGTTTATCTACTGCCTACCTTGCCTGGTGCCTCATTATACGAACAGACGTGTGTTACCTTTGAGAGAATATATTGCTGCTTGGTCTTAGGTCTATGGTGGGTGTTCTGGAATGGCCAAAGTGAGGGGTTTAGATGATTATCAACATGAAAGGAACTGGGGGGGTTGGGAATGGTGGGCTCTGGCCTGGCAGGTTGGGGGAGGGGGGTGAAGGGCACGGGCAGTTTAGTGGAGATGGATGGGCATTTGTGCTGGAGTCTGTCTCAGTCCCACGTTCTCTGCAGAGCACATTTTTTGAGACACGATACTCGGTAATTGCAACATTAAAAAGAACAGTGGCCGGATGAACTTCTGTGGGAACAAGGCTTGTGCAGAGCTGGCCTGGTGTGTGGATGGCTTGGTCCCTTTGTGAGAGAGGCTGGGGTGCGAAAGGCGCAGCCTCACAGAGTGGTGAATTTTGGGCCTACTAAAAAGATGGAGTTTAGGCTTTGTACAAATTTGAGTCCTAATGCCGAGGCCTTACTATGGTGGAGGGGGCATGTCCCTGCAAGGCTGCAATGACATATTCTCTTTGTTGGTGGGTAGGAGGGTGAGGTAGGACCATCTCCTTCCCAACATTCCCCCTTTCGTTACTCCTACAGTCACGTATATCCCCCCGCAGTATTTCTACATTCATTCGCACTTCTTTCTGCTTCCTCCGAGGCAGGGCTACCATTTATAGGCATCCATGTTCAGCACACACTTCAGCTCTCCCCACGTCGGGCATATTCTTCAGGAGTTCAGGTCATATATGTATATATACATCCCCCATCCAAGTCCTCCCATACTTCTTTGTAATTTTCAAGGTCTGGGGGTTGTGCAATAGTTGTATGATAATAATTGTCCACCTCATACCCATTGTGGTATATTGCTACCATGAAGTTTGGGCTCATTGCTCTATCCTGTTTGTATTTGCGCTTCCTGAGTAGCATGAGGCACCTTATTATTATTATTTCTATTACCAATGGTCACCATCATCATTGGACCATTAGGCACTGCTTTTGCGCTGCATTGAAGAACCAACTTGCACACAGAGAAGATCAGCAAGATGAACATGTTGATAGGGATCAGCATCTTGCATGTTGTTCCAAGCCATGAGGGTAGCCAGCCAAATGCCATGTTGACCCAGTTATTTTCTTGCACTCCAGCCCCCTTCATTTTGGTGCCAAGTTCATGCACCGCTGCAATTACGTGTGATAAAGTCGCGTTTTCAGCATCTGCAGAAGGTACGAACGTGCAACATGAACTCCCGATCTTTTTGCAGATCCCCGCCCTCCAGGCTTTGAGGAAGTCGAGAACATACCTGTCCTGCATTGTCATTAGCCGGAGTGCTTTCAATTCTACCTTGATGGCGTTGAACCCTTCCTCAGTGTCATTCGCCAACTGGATCAGCTCCCACCTGGCGATCTGAAGCCATTTGGCATTTGCTCTTGCTTGGATGCTGGGTACAAGGGATGCAAAAAATGTCTCTGCTGAATTGAAGAGTTTGTATTATTCTGTAATCTGTGTGAGGAGGTCAGATGACTCTTCCGATAGGTAGTTCGAGGAGCGCCTCCTTCGGAACAGGTGATAATGCTGCTCATTCTCCGATAGTATCGAAGGATGGGGGTGGTGCTGTGGGTGGTGTCTCGGTTGGCCTCAGTGCCATTTGTCCCTCTGTGGGCACCGCTTCCCCCTTTATGTGCCCGTCAGATACCACCAACAGTACAGAACGTCGTGTTGCAAGTGCACAGAAGGCCCTCCAGGATGATGGGAAGTGCAAGTATGTTTTTTTACCATAAACCCATTATTAGTACATTAGTGCCTTTTCTGAGATCTGGGATGATGATGGTTCTGTTGCAATATTTATTAGAACCCATGGATATTTTTCCTTCGCCATAGAAACAAAGCTCTTAATTTTCTTCTTGCTGTACCTTGATTGGTTTTTCAAGAGCTGTGACACACGTTAGTTTTCTGTCCACAGCTGCTGTTAGGGAGAATTCTCAGAAATGTGCTAATTCCCTTCTACCTTAGAGACCCCCAGCTTTTTTTGCTGGACTTTAGGACTTTTAATTTCTAACCTGTAGAGAATGAGCCCTTTTTCACACTCTCTCATGCATTTTCCTGTGATTTGGCCTCTATGTTTCTTTTGACTTTGGAGTCTGACAAACTCCATGGGCATCATCATTACATATGAAACCCAGCACGTTCAGTGCAGTGACAGAGGGAAGTCTCTCAGATTTCCCAAAGGTTTAAATACCTGCTCTTGGTGAAACTACTGTTCCCAAGAGCAGTGAAGTGAAATTAACTTTACTTACATTGTGTAACTTTCTAGACCCAGCACACACCATCTTATAATAGGGTGCTGGAGGGGTTACTTATTATCCCCTTTGTCTAGTTTCTCATGTAACATTTTTATGTTACCCTTTCTACAATGAATGGCTGGTGGCAGTGGTTTACTTTTTACTACCATTGTGTGTTTCTACCGCGGGCTGCAATTGCAGCTACTGTCAAGCACCCATGAGTGCCCATTTTGTCAAAATGGCACCAGTCTTCTTTTTTCGTCATTTCTTGTTGGAAAGGTCCTTCTTGAGATTTACTCTGCACGCCAAACCATGTTTGGTACCTTTGTTCATTTTGTCTTTGGCGGCATTCACAAGTGAAGT
Organism: Ambystoma mexicanum; assembly: GCF_040938575.1. Taxonomy (NCBI): domain Eukaryota; kingdom Metazoa; phylum Chordata; class Amphibia; order Caudata; family Ambystomatidae; genus Ambystoma; species Ambystoma mexicanum. The sequence continues at coordinate 943,783,773 of NC_090939.1, forward strand.
CCACCTCTGGCTCCAGCGTGTCTGGCAGGGCAGGAAGCAAGGGAGGTGCCGAAACACCCTGTGCTTAGTCTCCTTGGTTACAGGAATGCACCTAAGGGTGATTGGCTGAAGGGCTGTCCTTGGAAGACAGCCACCCTGCTGTGTGAGTGACAGCTAGGCTGAGAATGAATGGGAGAAACCTGCATAAAAGGCGAGTCGAGCACTAGATGAAGGAATTAGAAGAAGAACTTGGAAGAGACGCCTGCTGCAACTCCTGGACTCTTGGCTTGCCTGGTAAAGCCCTGCTGCAGTGTTGAAGCTGTGAATTCGCCTCGCCCAGAGAAGACCTGCAAAGGACGACTTCTCCCCTTGGGTTGGTGGGACCAATCGACCCCAAGACGAGCTCACCTGGAAATCCTCTCAGAGCTGGCTGTACTGCCATTGCTCTGGCAGGAACTGAAGTGCCAGGGAGAGGAACACCAGAATCGAGTGAGTGCCTTTAAGTCAGACCCGTGCTCCAGAAAGATCCTCCGGACTCCCAGGAAGAAGGACTGACCAAGCCTGAGCCACCTCAACAGAGTACTGGACCCCAGATGCGAGGAAAGTCCAAAGTGGTATCCGAGAACCCCAGTGGTGCTATTTGCGAGAGCCGCAAGGAGCTGAAACCGCAAAGTGCTGTTGATCTGGAGTTTGCCCATTGCTGCCGCCGACCTTCAATTCGTAGTGCAGGAGTCCCCAGACGTCCTCCCTCTTGTCCCCACGAATGAGGCCCAGGAACAACAGGTTCTGCAAACCTACACAGGAACAGAAGCCAACTGGGACCAAAGGTACTGTAAAACTAAGGGGACTTGGCTTTTGTTGAGTAGCCTTACTTGTTCTCAGTTGAGACTTGTCCTGGTTGCTTTTGCAGGGTTGCTTGCAGCTTTGCCCCTAACAAGCCTCCCAGCTTGTGGCCATACAGTGATTCCATTTACTTTACAAAGACTTCTAAAACATTGTGCAAGACATTCACTTACCTGCAAGAAGGGCTTCAGCTCACCTAGACTTTTGCTCAATTAACATTGGCTGGCCTGGCTCCCTAAAATAGACTATTCTTTCCTCTAACTTTGTGTTTAACTTTCCTCCAGGAAAGGGTTAATTTACTTTGCATTTGGGGGGTTCAAAAGTACCTACCGACTTCAGAATATGTGCTATTCCCAACCCTTTCTTTGACACCAATCTCAGTATTGCTCTAAATGTACCAGTGATATTAATGTCCACAGTATATTAGTTATTTTAGTCACCTCAGGGTGTAGGAAGCATCAGCATTGGTGTGCCATTCCAAATGGGTACTTGCTGATTTAGATAAACTAAGTGTGTATTTTGAATTGTATTTAATAATGTTACATATGTATTGCGCCCTTCTGAAGAAGGATTATTCAACTGACAGTTAAATTGATAATTGTCGAATCAAGAAACCTTGAATGTAAGAGTTTATTTGAATACTGTGCATCTCTGTGTAAAAACCCTACTGCTCACATTGACCCCTCTTAAGATAGGCCTGCCTGCTCAGACACACTACCAACCTGTGTAGTACAGACGTATACCAAAGGTTGGGTTCCTATTGCCAGGACGACAAGGTTGCTGTAGTCTCCCAAAGGGTACTGCACACAATCTTGCTTAACAGCTGTGCACAGGTTTTTTCTACAAAGTCCAATTTTTCCTCCAGGAGGTCACAGAGCCCCTCAGCCTTGCATATAAAGGTTAATTCTTGCCACTTGTTTTCCACAAAGCTTGTGCCATCTATAGATAGGAATGGTTATTTGAAACAGTTTGTTTCCTTTGATCACTTTTTGCATTTCCTCTCATCTGGCAGGAGAAGTTTCATTTTCACTGTGCGTGCCTGAAAGGTGCCCTTAATCCTACATAGTGCAAGGTGGGTGATTCTACTAGAGGTACCTCTTGAGGCACTAAAACTTTAGGTGCCCCGGATGTATGCAGTATCAAGGACATATGTAGCAACTCGCATTGGTCGTTCACCTTCCCATGGCACTCATATCGGAGTACCAGCTGTTAGCTTGCCCGGGATGGAGAAGGTCCTCCACTTTATCTAACCCTAGGCTATGTATCATATTTATACTGACATGTTTGCCTTCTCTTTATACTGTTATGGAAAAGAGTGTTGTTTCCCTGCCAGGCTTCTACATAGTCTGTCGTTGTTGCATAATGACTGTTTTACATTGGATGGTAATACCTGGACCATTAGGATTTTACAAGGTGTGGATTGGGAGTCGCTACATGCGGTACTCGTGGTGGTAGTCAATATAGATTGTTCACTATACAGTGAAAAAACATCAATATTTACGTTTACTTGTTGATACACCATGGTGGAGTAAATGGGAACTGGTTCTAAATTGTCAATTGGGGTAAGTAACACATCAAACATTTCATCAAACATCGAGGTAGACATCATATTAGGTTGTGAGGTAGTTTGCTGAACTGTGAACATAGTGGGGGGCGGCCACGTATCATTTGGTGCATCAACTATACTGTCAGTCATGTTATTTGTAACTAGAAAAACATTTGTGGTTACATTTGTTGCATTCTTGTGCAGTGTTGTTAGATTTAATGACATATTGCTGCGCCACATCTGGTTTACCCGCTTCCCCCTTCCTTTATACGGGAGTGTTACACTTCAGGCTACCCCGCGGGCATCCTTGCGGAATACAACTTCTTTACAGGCTCCTCTATGGTCCAGGTACAAGCTACCATGGCGTCTGTACAAACGTCGACGCACTCCAGGTCACCTGACACGTCTTGTACGTGGAAGACGTACAGCAAGCCACGCCTCTCTTACGACTATAAAACCACCATCTTCCAAGGGGCTCTGTGCTGCTAATTAACGTTACCAGCTACACGCGGTTTCGTCCGTTTCCTCTTCGTGTCTCCCTACACGATTCCTTATCTGAACTCCTGGTTTTGACCTTTTGCCTGACTTTTGGATTGCCTCATCTCCTCCTCTATTCCTGTCGTGCTCGTCTGGTTGTTGGACTCGGAACGCTACTGGATACGGCTCTCTTCTGAGTCTTGCGGTTCTTTCCTGGTTGCCGCTCTGCACATCAATTTGCTGTCTACTATCCGGATCATCTCTACAGCTACTCAACTATACTCGTGTACTCAGGTACATACCTATTTTCTTCCATGTACTAACTTCCCTGTTTGTTATTTTCTCCTGTCGTTGTCTGCAGTATCCTGGACTCCTCTTACTCCATTATCTTTATTCAGGTCAGTTGTTATCAATTCTATAGCTATAGTGGGAACCCATAATGATTTAGTTCAATTCCACTCATTTGTGTTATTCTTGTAGATCATCCTGGGGAAACCCAACTCCACTCCAATATCTATCTAGGTAGTTGTCCAATCATTTCAACCTAATCACTTGTATAATATCAACACTGTCTAATATTTTGGTATTCTTTTGCAGCATTGGTATTGGCGGTGTGTGTTCTCCCCGCTCTTTTACTCAATTGACATCTCTGTCTGTTCTAACTAAAACAGCAGAGAGGTACATTGTGGAAAAGAGCCCCTCTTTGAGGAAGCCTGAGTCTTATACTCAGGGGAGCTGGGATGTAAGGCTGAATTCGGAATCTTACACCACCAACATCTCCAAGGTCATTTTCTCTGCATCTTCGGCCTATTAGGAGTGGTGAGTAACAGAATTAGCAGCCATAAAAATGTCCACAAAGGCCAGTGATGCTTTGAATCAAATTGTGCAAATGGTCACGGATCTACGTACCGACTTGACCAATGCACAAGAAGCACTGCGCCAACGCATGGACGTCATTCAGTCTTTGGTTACCACACCAACGTCACAGATGGCTGGTGCTGGAGCTACAGCATCAGGTTCAGGGTTTCCACCTCCACAGCAGGAACCAAACCCGATCATGCTTACAACCCAGTTCCCTCTAGCTCCTCCTGAACGCTTCCTAGGCGACCCTAAACATTACCGAACCTTCATTAATCAATGCAAATTGCATTTTCTATGTCGCCCCACCTCATTTCCCACATCTACAACCAAAGCGGCTTTTGTTTTGTCTCATTTGGGAGGCACTGCAGCCGCATGGGCTAACCCGTTGTTGGAATCTAATAGTCATGTTCTCTACAATTGTGATGCCCTTCTTGCTATGATGAGTAAAGTATTTGATACACGTTATACTACTCAAGCTACTGATCTGGAACTCTTAAAACATTGACAAGGAAACAATTCTTTATTGGTTTATTTGGCACGATTCAATCAGTTGGCAGCAGAAACTGACTGGCCTGAAGAAAAGAAGACAGCTGTCTTCTATCAAGGCCTCTCAGATGAACTAAAGGACATCCTCTCCACTGTTCCTGTAGTTCCCGCGGCATTCGGGGAACTGCTAGACTTAGTCCTTCAGATTGATGCTCGTAAGTCCGAAAGATGCGGCAAAAAGAAAACAGCATTGTTCAGCACGGTTTCAGCAGAGGCCTCGTCCTCGTCATCTCCTGCGCCTGAACCTATGCAGATTGGGATGGTTAGAGGACTGCTTACAGCTGTTCAACGAGAATATCGTCGATCACACAATCTCTGCATGTATTGTGGGGCCTCTGATAACTTATTACCTGAGTGTACCAAAAAACCTAAAAGAAAGGCGGGAAATGCCAAATCCCGACAGTAGACAGAGTCCCTATGTCGGGAAACTCACCCTTGGACTCTACATTACAGAATCCGAGTCATTTAGTCCGCCTACGTGTTACATTTTCCTTAGATCATGGTGTTTCATTCCAGACAACAGCCGTGATTGATTCAGGTGCAACAGGTAATTATGTTGAGCAATGTTTTGCCGCCATGTCAAGAATACCACTGGTTCGCAAAACTATACCTGAAACAGTGAATGCAGTGGACGGTTCACTTCTTGTCTCAGGAATGGTAACTCACCAAACAGTTCCACTACATATGAGTACTGATGAAGGCCATACTGAAGACCTATCATTTGATATCATTAAAGCACCAGCTTACAAAGTCATTCTGGGCATTCCATGGTTGAAACGGATTGCCTCATCTCCTCCTCTGTTCCTGTCGTGCTCGTCTGGTTGTTGGACTCGGAACGCTACTGGGTACGGCTCTCTTCTGAGTCTTGCGGTTCTTTCCTGGTTGCCGCTCTGCACATCAATTTGCTGTCTACTATCCGGATCATCTCAACAGCTACTCAACTATACTTGTGTACTCAGGTACATACCTATTGTCTTCCATGGATATTGTCTTCTGTTGGATTCTGGGACATTGAGTGACTTTCCTGTGAGATTGCTCTTAAGTGCATATGAACGCCCTCCTGAACTGCACCAACCCAGCACTAGTGCATCCCTCGTGCCGTTCGGGGTTACTTACCTGTACTAACTTCCCCGTTTGTTATTTTCTCCTGTCGTTGTCTGCAGTATCCTGGACTCCTCTTACTCCATTATCTTTATTCAGGTCAGTTGTTATCAATTCTATAGCTATAGTGGGAACCGATACTGATTTAGTTCAATTCCACTAATTTGTGTTATTCTTTGTAGATCATCCCGGGGAAACTCAACTCCACTTCAATATCTATCTAGGTAGTTGTCCAATCATTTCAACTGTTCTAATCACTTGTATAATATCAACACTATCTAATATTTTGGTATTCTTTTGCAGCATTCGTATTGGCGGTGTGTGTTCTCCCCGCTCTTTTACTCAATTGACATCTCTGTCTGTTCTAACTAAAACAGCAGAGATGTACATTGTGGAAAAGAGCCCCTCTTTGAGGAAGCCTGAGTCTTATACTCAGGGGAGCTGGGATGGAAGGCTGAATTCGGAATCTTATACCACCAACATCTCCAAGGTCATTTTCTCTGCATCTTCGGCCTATTCGGAGTGGTGAGTAACAGGGAGCCCCAGATAGATGCTCCCCAACCCAAACATAAGAATGGTAAACAGTATAGCACTAAAGTGAAATCCACAGTGGTATAGCTATATGTGTGGGTCGCACTCATTCTATTCCTACTGCTATCTATCTGAATACTTTCATTAAGTGGGGTTAGTTCTAGCATCATTGCACCTATAGAAAGAATAAACCGGGGTGGGCATTAATAAAGATTTAGACGGTATACAGAGAGAGAGACAGTGAGTTGCAGCACTTAACATTTTTCACATTTGCATGCATTATTTTCTTAATAAATTACAGATATTTGAAACTCAGTTACCCATGGTCACCTTTTAAGGTATTGTGGTATTTGTTTGTTTGTTATTTTCACTCTCTGGTGCTACACTATCATGTGCTTTTCGAACATCCCAGAGATGAATCCAGTACCGCAACCCTTTCACTTTTACAACGACCAGGGTGCAGTAAATCACCTCATTTGGCCCATGGAACCTTGGAGAGTTCCATTTCCGCACAAAACTTTGTATGTTCACTAACTCTCCTGGCATCAGAGGTTGTGCTGGGCTATCTTTAGCTGCAGTCCTTGTGTCTGTTTCACTTTCTGCCGTGAAGGGGGGAGCAATTTGTTTTGCTATACACCTCACTGCTTGTGTGAGCTGCGTGAGATATTCCTTGAACTTTTCCCCCTCCACCGTGGCTGTTCTGTGTTCATCAGAAGCCCTTCTCACTGGTGACAATGGCGTTTGCATGTGTCGACGAGTAACAATTTCATGGGGTGACAGGTGGTGGTCCTTGCTAGCCTGTGTGTGCAGCTGAAACAGTGCTTGCAGCAGACAGTAAACCCAGTTGTTCTTTAAGGAATGGCACAGTTTTGATAACCTACTCTTAAGGAGGCCGTTTATTATCTCCACCATCCCATTTGCTTACAGGGTGGTAAATCGAACACATTTTATGTTTTATTCCTAATAGTGATGACAATTCTTTGAACAGGTCTTTGAGAAAATAAGTCCCATTATCTGATCTTATTACTTCACATATTCCCCATCGGGAAATACTACTCTGACCAAGAATCTTGCTGCACACTTCGTGCCTTGGTGGGGACAGGGCCCTGCTTCCACCCATCGAGAGAATGGACAGACCACCACAATGAGATATCTGGCGCCATTACATCTTTCTCCCATGTCTGCGTAGTCTATATGCAGCTCACGGAAGGGCCCTACAGGACGGGGCAACGTGTCCCGCAATGTTCTTAGGGTCATCTGTGAATTGAACACCTGACAAGTCGTGCACTCCACCACCATTTTGCTGAGATATTCCTGGAGGTTTGGGATAAACCAATCTTCCTGGAGATCAGCTGCTATGTGTTGTTTTGAACTATGGCCAGGAAAGTGTAGTTGTTCGAATGCCATGTATAACAGCTCTACTGGAATGACAATCTTCCCTGTTATTTCCTGTCTCCATAACAGATCAGTGGGTGATTGGGTACACCCCAGTTTGGTCCATAATTCTTGTTCTGTTAGTGGCACTCTTCTTTGCAATTCTATGACTTGAGCAATGGGCAGAGCGTTGTAACCATCTTCTTTTGGCCCCTCTCCTTTGCATGTTATGATGCATTCTGCGCTCATGGGTATGGGAAGATAAGCTGCTTCCTTGGCTGCTGCATCTGCAGCTGCATTTCCTAAAGATATTTCATCTACATTGTGTGTGTGTGTGTGCCTGGCATTTCACTATGGCTACTACAGAGGGTTCTGTGAGTGCTTCAATCAATTTATTCAGTAGATCTGCATGTTACACTGGGGTCTCATCAGCTGTTCTAAATCCTTTCCTTCTCCATCTCGATAGCCCAGCGTGTACCGTTGTGGTTACATACGTTGAGTCTGAATAAATGGTGACCGTGCACCCCTTTGCTGAATGTAGAGCAACAATTAACGCTATGAGTTTGGCTGTTTGGACGGAGTATTGCATGGCCAGGTGTTTTCTAATCAGTGTCTCATAATTCCCTTTCTTCCATTCTCACTACTGCTGCCCCTACATGTTTTTCATATGTTTCTTGGTCAATGAACGCTGACCCATTAACGAAGAACATGTCTCCTTCCTGTAGGGCATTTTCCCTTGCTTTTGGAATGTCATCCCCTTCACCCTCATATGTTGCACAATCATGTTCTTGCTTATAGCTTAGATCACCTTGTTTCTCCAGGAAAGTGTTATGAAAGTCTTTTCTGACCAAGCCTGTGCCCACCCGAGTAACATAAAATGCGGAGTCCCACAGGGCTCCTGCATCTCACCTACCCTTTACAACCTGTTCACAGGGCCACTGTTCAATATTCTGGACACGCTAGGCACCACATATACCAATTATGCTGATGACACGCAGGTCCTCATCCCCTTCACTGGCGACTATGCGTCTGAAATGAAAACCCCCAATTCCATTTACTCCACTATCCAAACCTGGAAGGCAGAAAACTGGTTGTGCCTCAACTGTGAAAGAAATTAACTTCTGCTAATTGGATCACCCGCAACCCTTAAAAAACTCAACAAACAGTATAACTCTCTCACGATTGACAACACACCTATATCTGTATCCCAAGCTGTTAAGCCCTTCGGTGTCTACTTGGACTCTAAACTCTCAATGATCAGACAGGTCAATGCCATTGCATCTGCAGTGGCCTACCATACTAAACTGCTCAACGCAGCCAGACCTTTTCTTTCAGCACAGAACTGCCTCACCAAAGCAAGGGCAATAATTGGGTCTCAGCTGGATTATTGTAATGCCCTCTTAGCAGTCACCTCCTCTAAAAACATCAGTAAACTCCAAACTGTCCAGAATAATGCCCTTAGGGCCGCCACCAGCGTATCCAAAAGGGACCACATTTCAGCGGCCAGGAAGCAGATTCATTGGCTCACCATCAAAGAGATGATCGTCTTTAAAACTCTCACCCTTACGCACAAATGTATCCATAACACGGCCCCCTCTACCTTTCACAGAGAATCGCCAAACCTATCACAGCCAGACCCACAAGAACGGCTTACACCAACCGAATCTCTGCTACCAAGACCCAGAAGATTCGCGCAAGAGGCTCTGGCTGGGATCCACTGGAACGCCCTACCACCCCACATCAGAAGTACTGAGTAGAACATCACCTTCCGGAAAGCTATAAAAACGATGTTGCTTGTATAAATGAGTCCTTACTGGCACCTTTGTTTTGCTGAGGCGAACAAGTTACTTACCAACTGGTAACGTTCTTTCGACTGGATGTTCCTACAACGCATTCCACATCTTTGACATGTAATGTCCACAGCTGTGCACTTTTTCGGCAGAGGACGTCCTGCGTCGATGGCGTCGGGTCCATGTCCCTCGAGGGCCCCCGTTGAGGACGACATCACAGGATGTTATAAATAGGACGCATGACGCCCGTAGCCTCAGTTTAAGTTTTTTCCCCCAGAACTTGTGACACCAGTCTGATGCCTGCTGGACTGCATTTAGCCTTGTGGAAACGGAAGCTGCAATCGCATAGGAAATTCTCCTGAGGGGCAGGCTGGAAGGGCGATGGAGAATGCGTTGGAGGAACATCCAGTCGAAAGAACGTTACCAGTTGGTAAGTAACTTGTTCTTCGAATGGATTGTGTCCTCCAACACATTCCACATCTTTGACAGACTCCCAATGCAGGACCAATAAATGGAGGAGGGAAAAGAATTTAGAATACCCAATTAGATTGCGGAATAAAGAACTGTCTTCCCAAAGGCCAATCCTGACCATGTATTGTATCCAGGGAATAATGTTTTACAAATGTATGGATTCAAGCCCAAGTAGCGGCATCACAAGTATTCCGAATACGAACACCCTACTGTAATGAGCTCTCAACCCTTCAGGAGGGTCTATACCCGCCAACCGGTAGCACTCCGTAATGGTAAGGATAATCCACCTGGACAAGGTCTGTTTGGTAACAGCCTGTCCCAATCGGTGTCCAGCATATCCTACAAATAGTTGATTGTCCACTCTGACCCTGGACATCCTAGAAATGTAAAAGCTAAGAGCTCTCCTAGGATCTAACCGATGGAGATGCTCCTCTTCCTTACCAGGATGAAGAGGAGGGTCGAAAGATGGAAGGACCACCTTCTGACTCAAATGATATTCAGAGACTACCTTAGGTAGAAAAGAAGGACGTACTCGCAGTACAACCCTGTCCTTGTGAAACACATTAAAGGGTGGCTTAGCTGAAAGTGCCTGTAATTCACTCACTCTGCGAGCGGAAGTAACCGCAACCAAGAACACAGTCTTGAAGGACAGTAATCTCAAAGGACAAAAGTGCAAGGGGTCAAACGGAGCACCCATGAGAAATCTCAAAACCAAATTCAAATCCCAACCCGGCACCTGGAAAGGGGACGGCGGGAATACATTAGTCAGTCCTTTAAGAAACTGAGAAATCAAAGGAATCTCAAAATAAGAGCATTCTTCAGACGAGCGCTTAAAGATAGATAGCGCCGTCAGGTAACCTTTAATAGTACCCACTTGAAGGCCCTTGTGAGCCAAAGAAAGCAAAAAAGACAAACCCATAGGAATGGAGCACTGAAAAGAATCAACATTGTGATCCCTGCACCAGTCGCAGAACTTACGCCAACGGCAACAATACAGGGAGTTTGTTGCAGGCTGCCTGGCCGAAAGCAACACCTCCATCACGTCATCCGGGAGGTCCCATTACTCATACCTCAACCTTTCAGATACCAAGCGTGAAGGTTGAGAGTCTTGACCTCTGGATGGAGAACCTGACACCCCCCCCCCTCGCCTGCGAGAGCAGATCCTCTCGGTGGGGAAGACGGCGTGGAGGGCAGATGGACATTTCCAGAAGGTCCGGGTACCAAGCTCTCCTAGCCCAATCCGGAGCAATGAGGATCATGTGGGAACCGAATCTCGGTAACCTCCACAACACTTGAGGAATGACGGGGACTGGAGGAAACGCGTACAGCAGTGGGAATGACCAATCCACCCCGAACGTGTCTACTAAGGCTCCTCTTGGAGGAAATTCCCTTGAGCAGAACCTCTCGCGCTTCCGGTTGACACTGGTGGCGAAGAGATCCACTTGCAGGGTTCCCCAAAGGGCGAAGATCTCCTGAGGGACTTCCTGAGCCAACTCCCACTCGTGAGAGACTGTGCTTGGCCTGCTCAGAGCGTCCGCTGCCGCATTTTCGTCACCGGCCAGATGAACTGCCGAGATCGAAATTTCCTGCTGGATGGCACAGAACCAGAGCTGCATTGCCTCTCAGCACAACGAGAGTGATGCATGAGGTAATGCATGGCCACTGTGTTGTCCGTCATGACCAGGACACTCTTTCCCTGTACCAAGGGCAGAAAAGCCTTCACGGCTAGCCTGAAGGCTCTCAGCTCTAACAGATTGATGTGGAGTCTGGACTCCAACAGAGACCAACGACTGCTGGCGGTCAAGTTGTTTGCATGAGCGCCCAATCCTGTGAGGGAAGTGTCCGTCACTACAGTTACCTCCGGCCACGGTTGCCAAAACCGTTCCCCCTTCATCAGGTTCCCTTCGTTCACCCACCACAGAAGGTCCTTTGAGACCGAGCGTGGGATCGGAACAGGATCTGTCATCTTGCCGGAGAACTGCGACCACTGCATCTTGAGGACCCATTGCAGGGATCTCATCCGCAGCCTGGCCTCTGGCACCAGAAAAATGCAGGAAGCCATGAGGCCGAGCAACCTTAAGAACTCGAAAGCCAGGAAACTCTGGGCATGTTGAAACTTGTCCACCATCTGCACAATGTGATGAGCACTTACCTTGGGAGGCGAACACTTCCCCAGGGCCGTGTCCAACACAGCCCTGATGTACTGGAGCTGTTGGGAAGGTGTCAGGTGCAACTTCTTTAAATTCAGGGAGAAGCCCAGCCTATGGAGGGTGTGGCAGGTGACACCAAGATGATCCAAAGCTAGCTCGGGAGAGCGCGCCAGGATCAGCCAGTCGTCCAGGTAGGGGTAGACGTGAATCCCCCCTCGCCTGAGGTACGCTGCCACCACCACCATGAGCTTGGTGAAGACCCTCAGGGCAGAGGTCAATCCGAACGGCAGGACCCGAAACTGAAAGTGCGAGTCGTTAGCCGCAAACCTCAGGTACTTCCTGTGCGCGGGATGGATCAGCACATGGAAGCATGGATCCTTGAGGTCCAGAGACACCAACCAATCCTGAAGTTGAAGGGCCTGGAGGACTTGAGAAAGAGTGACCATCTTGAACTTGTCCTTGCTGAGAAGTTTGTTCAACCAACGCAAGTCCATGATGGGTCTCAATCCCCCATCTTTCTTTGGGATAAAAAAAATAAGGGGAATACCAACCCTTGTTCCTCTTCGCTACAGGCACCAGTTATATGGCACCTTTCTTCAACAGGGACAAGATTTCCTGCGCAAGGAGCGGATCCAGATGCTTCAAAGAGTGTTTCCCTGGTGGATTTTCATGAGGCCGCTGAAGGAAGGGAAGGCAGTAGCTGTGGGCTATGGTATCCAGAATCCACGCGTCTGAAGTAATGGCACGCCATTCTTCGAGATGCTAAGACAGTCTGCCCTCAACCGGCGAACCATGGGATATGGCCTCACGACTGTTTGGAAGCGGCTGTGAAAGTGCCTAAAGGCAAGGGGGCAGCTGCCTGAGCGGCTTTGGCACCACAATTTCCCTGACCACCACAGGTACTTTTTCGCTGGCCCCTTTGACTGGCGGCCCCTCTCGTTCTACCGAAGGAGGAGTAGAAACGAAAGGCATCTCCCCTCCACTGCTGTCCCCTAGGACAAAAAGGCAGAGGTTGACGCACTGCAACGCTTATAGACTTCGCCGCAGCTTTTGAGGTCTGCAACCTCTCAAGGCTCTCGTCAGCCTTGCTGCCAAATAAATGTGCGCCATCAAAGAGCATGTTCAGAAGACGGGCTTGCACATCCGTACTGCCAAGCCGTTGCCACCCTTTTCTGCAAGGTAGAATGAAATGGCAAAACGGGGTCAGAGGACAGACCTTGATCCAATATGTCCATCAGACTAGACCAGCCCAAATACTCCGAGACTCGTGCCAGAAGTCTCCTACAAGAAGACTCTGCATGAGCCCCAGGCTCAGGTCTACCAAACTCCACTTCCGGGAAAGTGTCCAGTCCACTTGCATCATGGAGGGACTGTCTCAACTCCTCCAACTGACTGTCCCCAGAAAAAAATTGGAGCATCATCAAGGTCACCAGGTTCCTCAACCTCAGACCTTTCCTCCTCTTCAGAAATATCATCCAGAGGGGGTTGAAACCCAGGTCTGGGGACAGAAGAGGGCCTGGAGGGCAAAACCGGCCTCACTGACTTCGATGTAGCCTTTCTTGGAGGACCCACAATGACTGTGTACTCCAAAGGCAAATTTCGAGACAAAATTCCAAAAAGGTGTCGATAGTGGCAAAGGCTTCGATGTCGAGAGCGTCGACAACCTCGCCGTCGAGATCACTGAAGGCTTCGGTGTCGACAAGGGTGCCGACAGAGCCGTAGGCTGATACGACGGCATGGCGTCGATGTCTGAATCGGATGGACACGGCACCGAATGAGTTGAAGCCGGCCCCGAGCCATCAATAGGTTGCTGCGGTCTCGCTGGGGATAAGAACCGAGACCTAGAGACACGTCTCTTGCGACCTTTCGAAACCTTGTCCATATGGGACCTTGACGGCTCCCGGTGTTTGTCGCGCCGTGAACCCGAGCCCGAAGGCTTGCGAGCCACAGGCCAAGACCGATCCAGGCCGGCTTCGCCAGAAGGCACGACCGGACCCGTGTCCTGCGATTGAAAAATCGGCATCATAGATTTCTCGAACGCTGCCCATTCCTCCGGAGTCGAGGACTTCGTAGGGCACGTAACCTTCCTCGAGGCACCATCCTCCGAGGAGGACGGGGAAGGCAACCAGTGACGGTGCTTCTGCGAGTGCCGGGACGAGGAAGACGAGTGGCAGGAACCACTTTGGGACCGAGATCCCCGGGATTCCTTCCGACGTGGAAAGTCGCCCCTCGAGTCATCGGTGGAAACCCCCTTGGACTTGGAAGTCTGGGACTTAACAGGCATCGAGCCCCTACCTACCTGGAGCTTCTCCTTCCGCTCCCGCAAGGCTTTTGCAGTCAGCGACTGGCATTTCGAGCAGCCGTCGGTGTCGTGCGACTCGCCGAGGCGGTATTACCCAAATTGACCGAATGACATAATTGGTCGAATTTTAATGGTCCTAATTGACCTTTTGCACAATTGACCTTTTATTATATATATATATATATATATATATATATATATATATATATAGTGGGTTGGTTTCGTACTATAAATAATACAAGGGGTTTGGGTGGGGGGATGAGAGGGGGTTTGGATTGGGTGGGGGTTCCCCCCCGCATATATGTACTAATTGACCTTTACAATTCAGTCAATTGTGCAAAAGGTCAATTGTCATTCGGACAATTGTAACTCGGTCAATTCGTATACAACCACTGAGGCACCACCAACAAATGCGGTGGGGGATGGTGAGTGACATTTTAGACTTGCAGTCCCGGCAGCTTTGAAACCAGACCGCAGAGTTGGAGGAATCGAAGGGAAAGACATCTTCAATGAAGAAAACACACAAGGCGCGCCGAGTCTCACGAAGTTAACACGTTCGCGGAAAAAACAGAACTGAGGCTACAGGCACCGTGCGTCCTATTTATAACATCCCATGACATCGTCCTTGACGGAGGTCCTCGAGGGACATGGACCCAACGCCATCGACGCAGGACGCCCCCTGCCAAAAAAGTTTCCGAAGTGCACAGCTGTGGACATTACATGTGAAAGATGTGGAATCCGTTGGAGGACACAATCCATTCAAATGTATGCTACTACTCTCTATGCCATGTAACCTCCATTGTTACGGTATGATAAACCAAACCTGTAACCACCTACGTACCTTACTAAGTTTGCATTGTAAGGCTACATGCTGACTGTAACAAAGAGCAAGGTACTCTTCCTGTGACTAAGACACTTTCTTGCAACAGCGCCTCGATGCCATGGGCTGCTAGTGCGCTTTACAAATCCCAAAAATAAAATGAAATAACTAAATATCTTGGACAGTGCACAGTTCCGTAAGGAGCGTGGCTGGGTTCACAGTTGTGCATTTTACCACATGTATATTGGGGATTGACAGGATGATCTTGTATGCTGACGCTCTTTGCGTGTTAAGGGTGGATTTAGATCTTTCTAGTATTGCAAACAGAGAATTTTCCACGTACAGGGTGACGGAGCACCCCATGTTAATTGTCCAGCTTTTTTCAATAGCATTATCAGATTGATCTACTTTCTCAAAAATAGAAGGGACTTGACAAAGTAATTTTTTGGAAGTGGAACATACATTTGATCTGGTTTAGTAACCATTGGCTTCGACGACGTCGAAGTCGTCGACAATTTCTTTGTCAACGTCGACTTTGGACGGGCGCTAGGTGCAGATGGCATAGCTGGCAAATGTGGCACAGCCAGCATCGAAGACTTCTTAAGTCGTTGATGTCGACATCAACGACTTAAGAAGTGTCGAGGGCCTGGTGGGCATCGAGGGCACAGCCGGTGTCTATGGTGTCGACAGCCTCGACCTCGACTTTTTGGCATGTTTTTTGTGATCCTTTGATTTATAAGATTGGGCCTCTCAATAAGGATCAGGTCTTTTAAACAGGCTCGGGGCCGTGCAGGTTTTTGACCGGGACCTCTCCTTTCCGGCTTCATCAGAAGGCTCGGTTGGAGCATGAAGGCTTCCCATTCGAATGGATTGTCCCCTCCCACGTATTCCTCAACTTTGACAGATTGTTGTCCAGCTTCAGCTGCTTCGGAAAACATTTTCGGCAGAGGGTGCTGTGCGTCGACGGCGTCGAGTCGGTGTCCCTCAAGGTCCTCCATCAAAGATGATGTAATCGAAGGTAAATATAGCATGCAACATGCCCATAGTCCTCAGTTCTATTTTTCCGCAGTAGCATTTACTTCGAGTAGAAATTCGGCACGCCTCATTTTGTGACGTATGTTGCAAAGTTCATCAACATCATGTCTTCTTCGATCCCGTTGATGCCGATGTCAGGCTTTAAGAAATGCAGAGATTGTGGGTCCAAAATGTCTATTACTGACCCGCACCCCCCGTCTGCCTGTGGTGCCTTGGGGAGAGCCACGATACCGTTGAGTGCTTCAAGTGCCAGTCCATGACCGGAAAAACCTTGAGGGAACGGAAGGGGAAACTTCAGGTAGGAAAAATACCCAAAAAGTCGCCTTCCCCAACTGCTAGGCTTTCGACCGACGAGTTGAGGGAGGCCTCTCCTTGGAGAAGGAGGAAGGCAAAGCGTTCTAGGTCGAGGAGTTATTTCCACCACTCTTCTTCCTCGTCTTCGAAAAAGTCAAAGAGGAGGCACCAAAGGTCACCTTCGTCGACTTCTTCATCTGAGGATTCCCCTAAAAGGCTAGCATGCCCTTCCAAAAAATCAACACCGGCCGAATGGGAAGCCTTCAGTGTGCAAATGTAAAAAATATTTGACAAGCAGAGCCATGCTCCGACCGAGCCTTCTGATGAAGCCGGAAAGGAGAGTTGCCGGTCGAAAACCTTGATGCCCTCAAGCCCAATAAAAGACCTAATCCTAATTGGGAACCCTCGAGTCGCCGATCTGAAAAATCAAAAGATCACAAAAAACATGGCAAAAAGTCGAAGTGCACACCAGCGCCAAAGTCTTCGATGCCGGCTGCACCATATTTGCCAGCTACGCCATCGGCACCTAGCGCCACTCCAAAGTCGATGTTGACAAAGAAATTGTCGATGACTTTGACAGCGTCGAAGCCTATGGTTACTAAACCAGATACAATATATGTTCACTTCCAAAAAATGACAAGTCCCAGAACAATCTGATAACAAGGATGCAACATTTGGGTTACAATGTGGTACACCCAATGTACCAAAGAGCTTAAACTCTGAGGAGAGCAGAATGCACAATTTGTGTGAAAACTTGCAAACAGCAAGTGGTTTTGATACATCCCCAGAACTGGAGTTCGGAAAACCGGAACCTGGGGAACATGCTGACTCTACCTATTGTCAGTTTATGTCAAAGGTGGTTGACTATTTAGGTTCAAGTAGACCCTCTTTACCTTATGATCAAAACGACCTTACAGATATTCTTGATAAGGGTCCTCAGACTGACCCCATTTTGCCCTTTCCTGTGGCAGTACAAAAAAGGGTGCTAGGAACTGGGAGTCTACGGAGTAACCTCACAAGAAAATACCGCCCCTCCAGTAGCGACCCCGACTACCTGTCAAAACTCCCACTCTGGGGAGTCTGGTGGTGCAGGCAGCTACGGCTACTTAAAAACAGGCAGCGTACCCTACTATCCCTCCTGATAGGGACGACAAGCACATCGATGGATGGGCAAAGATGGTATTTTCTGCAGGGAGTATGGCACTGAAGTCTGCCAACTCCACCTGTGCCCTTATACTTTATGGGACTGTATCTCCATGGATGGTGGTGTTAGGCAGAATTATATGCAGTACCCGTTGGGAACACCACGCACAACTAAGACTACAAGTGACAGTACAAATTCACCTTTGGTACAAGCCTGTACTACACAGTTAAAGTGGTAGCAATGGCTGAGCAGCCAGACTTATCTCAAGAGTAAGTGAGCAGTATCAGATAGTTACACAAAGGACAACAATTACTATGATTCAGGAAAACACTGTCTCAAGGTTTTCAAGTAAAAGAATATACATGTATTTCACTCTTCAGTTGTATAACATTACACTATTATAAGCAAGTTAAAAATCACACTCTTAATACACCACACCACTTCCCTTCCCTTCAATTCCAGACAAGTTAAGCTCACAAAATGAAGTGGGAGCAAAATGGCACTTCAGCAATTTAAAAGGGAGGGGAAAAACGAAGTTAATAGAAATTGAACCACACCAACAGGTAAGTACTCGGGGCAAGTCAGCAATATGAACTACAATGATAAAATCAGATAGAAAAGGCCTAGGGCCAAAGTCAATGGGTCAAAAGTCTTTTGCTCAAGGTAATACAGTTCAGGGTAGTTTGCGGTAAAGTTCGTGCCACGGATTCTGGACGAGGTTGGTTGGCAGAAAAGTTAGTTCAAAGAGAAGGGAAGGACAAGCCCTCGGTTTGTAGAAAGATTTCAAACACTTTCACCGTGGCTGAACGAAACGAACAACCAGATTTGCACAGTACCTTAAAACGGAGAGGAAGCTGTAGCTGTTCCTGCAGGCTCACGGTTCCAGAAGCGACCGACTGTCGGACTGACAAGAAGTAGGAAGACTGGAGGGTCCTCCACTACCCAGGGAAGAAACCAGCAGCAGAGCAAAGCAACAAATAAAACGTGCACTCCTTAAAACCCAAGCAGGGTCCGACCTTCCTGGCTATCTGGCGCACTGTAGCTCTGTACAGCGAATTCGACCAGAGGAGGGGTCCTGGCTTGCAGTTTGGGCAAACTGGTTGGTCCCACCAGCTCAAGGGAAGACGTTTCCTGGAGGATCTTCTCTGTCATCGGATTCTGAAGATTATGACTTACCGCAGGGCTTCACCGGGCGGTTCAGTCGTGGTAGGGGTCCTCTTCCATCAGCTCCTCATTGGTTCTTTCGTTCCAGTGGCAACTCTGCCTTTCCAGTCCGAGAGACCTGCTTTTTATGCAGTTTTCCCCCATTCATACAGCCTGGCTGTCAAACACACAGCAGGGTGGCTGTCCTGGGAAGGACAGTCACCCAGCCAATCAAACAGGAGTGCGACTTGGGTTACCAAGGGAACCCATGGAAGGGTTCCTAAGACCCCTCCCTCACATCCCGCCTACCCAGACTTTCAGGCACCTTAAGGAGGGCTTCTGTGTAGAAGCCCGCGAAAAGATGGAGAACAAAGGGACCAAACCTGGTTTGTCGCGGTACGAAAAATAGGGTAGTTACCACTGCCACCAGTCAAGTCTTAGTGTAAAGGGAGCGAAACAATGCAAAAAGGGATAAGAATTAACCCTTTCCAATACTCCATGTAAGATGGGGTGTATTGGGTCTGTGGTTTAAAGTGACTAAAATAAAGTTAATGGCAACTTTACCTTTTCCGGGGGACAGTAGTCAGCCCCACAAAATGGAGTCAGGGGGAAGTCTAAAAGACAACCCTGTGTCACTGCACTGAAGGTGCTGTGTAACAAACATGAAAAATATGAAGCCATGGAGTAGGTGAGGCTCCAGTGCCCAAGATCACACAGAAAGTGAAAACACACACAGCAAAACACATGTAAGAGTGGGAAAAAGGCTCACAGTCTTACCAGGTGAAAAAATAAACCCTACAAATTCAGCAGAGATTCTGAGGGACTTATTAGGTAAGGGAAATCGGCAAAGAAGCTATGTGAGAATCCCTTGAATCAGGGTGGATTCTGCAAATAGCATCAGCAGAGCCATGGTTACCAGCACTGTTATGTGCAGATTTGCATGATTGAGGAATACTGGTTTTGCACCTGATGTGCAATCTACACTTCTCAACATGCCTTTTTGATGGGTCTCATCTTTTTGGTAACAAAGCTGACGAGAGCCTTGAGAAGTTGCAGACCTCAAAGGCGGCGGCCAAGTCCTTAGGCACCAACCTCAGCCGTTTTGTCCAGTGAACCTTGGAGGGGTAGATCTTTTTGCTACTCCTCTTCAGATGGAAGGGTGAGTGGAATGGCCAGTCAAAGAGGCCAGAGAAGATTCCCTTGTGGTGGACGAGTTAGAAGTGCGAATCCAGCTCAAGCAGCAGCCTCCTTACCATTGGCCTCTGGAACTACCAACTCAAAACCACTTTGAGGTCTTGAGTCACAGTACACCGGTGGGGGGCAGACTGACTCAGCATCTAGAAGAATGGCGAGACATTACTTCGGATGCTTGGGCTCTGGAAACCGTAGCCCATAGTTACTGCCTTCCCTTTATAAGAAGACCTCAAAACAATCCACCAGGGAACCACTCTGAGGATTCCAGAACCGCTCCTTGTGCAGGAAATGTTAACCCTGCTGGAGAAAGGTGCTATAGAACCAGTACCTGTAGCGGAAAGGGACAAGGGATGGTACTCCGTCCTTTTTGGGGATCAAAAAATATGGGGAGGACTGAGACCCATCTTGGACTTGAGATACTTGAAAAAGTTCCTCATGAAGGGCAAATTCAAGATGGTTACCTTTTCTCAAATCCTCCAGGCCCTCCAACTCCAGGATTGGTTGGTGCCATTGGAAATTCAGGATGCTTATTTTCATGTGCCAATCCATCTCAAGCACAGAAAATAACTGAGGTTCGTAGTTGGCGGGTTTCGTTTTCAATTATGAGTTCGGCCATTCGGGCTGGCCTCCGCCCTGTGGGTTTTCAGTAAGCTGATGGCGGTAGTGAAGTCGCATATGACACCTTCCCAAATACTCCAGTACATCAGAGCCATGCTAGATGCATCCCTGGGAAAGAGATTGCCACCCGAGGTGAGGGCTCAAGACATTCTTCAGATGGTGACCAAATTTCATAATGCCCACAGTTTACCGGCCTTCTATTTTCTGAGGTTGCTCAGCCTCATGGCATCCTGCATTTTTGTGGTGCCAGAGGCTCGCCTGAGAATGAGATCCATTCAGTGGGCTCAAAGAACTCGAACCTCCCAGTTCTCAGGAAAGATGTCGGACCGATTTCAGATTCCAAACAGGGTCTCACAGGATCTTCTGTGGTGGTCCTGCAAGGACAATATTCTGAAGGGAGAACCCTTTTGGCAACCATGGCAGGAGATTACAGTAGTGACGGATGCCTCACTCACGGGGGTAGGGTGCACATGCCAACGATTTGACAGTCAGCGGTCGTTGGTCTCCATCGGAGTCCAAACTACATATCAATCTGTTGGAGCTGAGGGCAATCAGACTACCGCTGAAGGCCTTCCTGCCCTCTGTCCTGGGAACGAATGTCCTGATAATGATGGACAACACAGTGGCCATGCATTACCTCAACAAGATAGGAGGCATAGGGTCACTACCTCTGTGCAGAGAGGAAATGCAGCTCTGGTACAGGGCAATTTAAGAAGGAATCTCCCCATCAGCAGTTCACTTAGCCAGGGAGGAGAACACAGCGGCAGACACTGTGAACAGGCAGAGCAGAGTGTCCCACGAGTGCGAACTAGCTCAGAAAGTCCTTCAAGAGATCTTTGCCCTTTGGGGAACCCCTCAAATGGACCGGTTTGCAACCTGTTTCAACTGGAAGTGCGAACTGTACTGCTCATGGGAATTTCCTCTGAGAGGTGCTCTACGAGACGCATTCGTAGTAGACTGGGAGTTTCCACGTTTGGTTTTTGAAAGGCTGAGATATAAGGACTGGGACCTCCCGGATCACGTAATGGAGGTGTTGCTTTCAGCTAGAAGACAAGCAACAAAGTCTTTGTACCGCTGCAATACGTTTTGCAACTGGAGCAGAGAAAAGAAAGTTGAACCGGAAACTGATGTTTTATCCTTCTATCTTTGGCTAGTTTGGGCCTTCAGATTGGTACCAGTAAAGGCTACTTGGCAGCACTATCCATCTTTAAGCGCTCATCAGAGGAGTGCTCATATTTCACAATACCACTAGTGATTCCGTTTCTAAAGGGGCTCACTAACGTGTGTCCCCACTGCATCTCCTTTCCAGGTTCCGATCTGGGACCTTAATTTGGTTTTAAAATTCCTCATGCGTGCTCCATTTGAACCTATGCACTCATGTCCTTTGAGGTTGTTAACCTTTAAGACAATTTTATTGGTATCTCGGACTTCAGCCCGTAGAGTGAGCAAGTTGCAGGCACTTTCATCCAAGCCCCCCTTTGCCACCTTCTACAAAGACAGGGTTGTTTTAAGTGTAAAACCCTCCTTTTTGCCCAAGATAATTTCAGATTTTCATGTAAATCAGAAGATCGTTCTTCCTTCATTCTATCCCCAGCCTCATCCTGGTAAGGAAGAGTAAAGACTCCATAGATTGGACCCCCGGAGAGCGTTAAGCTTTTACATCCCCAGGATGTCAAAGTTGAGGGTTGATGACCAACTTTTTATCTGCTATACTGGATAAAATCTAGGTCAGGCTGTTTCCAAACAGAATTGATCTATGTGGATTATACTTACTGTTAGGCAGAATCCAGTGCAGTTCCCTTAGTGGGCCCTACATCAGATTAGGACTACAGATGAGAGCAATAAATCCCCTTTGGTATCAGTCCGTACCACAAAGATTTAGTTGGTAGCTGTGGCTGAGCAGTCAGACTTATCGCAAGAGGGAGATGAGCAGTAGTCAGGGTTTACACAATAGGTATCACAGTACTATGGAACAAGGAAACACTGACCAAAGCTTTGTATCAAAAAGAGAATATATTTATTCTATACACATCTAGTTCAACACATAAATCACAGTTGATAAAGTAAGTTCAGTTTAGTCAAGGAAAAGTATATACAACTCCCTATTCAATTGTAGACAAGTTTGCGATAGAGTGAAAACTGAGCAAAACGGCACAGTGAAAACCAACTACAAATGGCACTCTAACAATTTACTGAAAGGGAGGGAAAGCACAAGTTAAACCGAAATATCTTCAGACACCCCCTAGCAACACTTCCGTGAAGTTTTGTGAAGTAATGCACAGTGACACTTTAGCAGAAAGATAAGTGAATGAAAACTGAGCAAAATGGCACTCCACAAGTTAAAACAGTAGGAAGGATTAGATTAGGTAGGTTTAGAAAATTTAGGTGCATCAACACATTTCTCATTGAAAACCAATCTAGTGAGAGCAGATCTAACAAATCAGCCAGAGTCAATAGGCCTGAGCCACAGTCAGTGGTACAGGACCAAGAGCTTAGCAGCAAAAATGTTGTTGTAGCTGCAGTCAAGTCTTTAGTAGAAAAATATTGAAGAGGTAGATATGAGGCGAAAGACAATGTTAAGAGAGAGGGTGGCCAACCCAACAAGTAGATGAAGGATTTAAAACACCTTTAGGGCTACCACGGGAAAAGGGAGGCCTGGCGGAACAATGTACCTTAAACGTAAAGAAGTGGCTCCTGCGATGGCGGTTGTTCCTGATAGTTCCTGCAGTTTGAGGGGTCCAGCAGAGGAAGAGAGGCTCTCGTCGTGGAGGAAGGTTCGAGTCACTGCACTACCCAGGGATGAAACCAGCCGCGGTGCTGCCAAACGAAGTTTAAAAAGGTACGCTCCTTTTAATCGCAGTCCGGGTCGATAGCTGCCTGGCTATCTGGTTTCCAAGTGCGGTGCACTGTCCATTCGACCACAGCAGGTCCGGAGAAGCGATGGGTGAACTGGATGTCCCCACCAGCTAAAGGGAAGAAGGCTCTTTCGATGAAGATCTCCTCTCGTCGTGTGGAAGAAAAGTGGTGAGACGATCCGGCAGGGCTTCACTGGTGGTGTAGATGCTGAAGATGTCTGTGGCTTCTCTCCCCTTCGGTTCCGTAGTTCTAGTGGCGACGTCTTGCTTTTCCAGTCCTCAGGACCCTGCTTTTATGCAGAAAGAGACCCATTCATACAGAGTAGCTGTCACTCATACAGTGGAGTGGTCTTCGTGGCAGGAGACCCTCCAGCCGATCAGGTTAGAGTGCGACCTAAGTTGCTCTGGCAACTCTGTCCACGGGTTCTACTCCCCCTCCCAAACAACAGACGCACCCCAGACTCAGAGGTGCTGAAAGGAGGGATTCTTGGTGGAAGCCCGCCAAAAGAGCGAACAAAGGATCCCCGACCTGGGTTAGGAGTATGGAGTAAGACTCCAGAAAGAAGTAATATTTAAGTTCTGGCAAATAAAACCTACCGGAGTAAAGTTAATAATAAAATAAACCAGCGGTGTGTTAGAGGCTGTCAGTAAAAGTATTAGCCTCGAACAATGGGAAAATCCCATAAGAAAATATTTGCGGTTTAATATTTTTGGTAGTAACCACTGCCACCAGCCAGAAACTTTAGAGAGCGGGACTTTAAGGTACCCCCTCGAAAAGGAACCTAAGGGAAAAACTATTAACCCTTTCCAGTACCTCCATAGTACGATGGGTTGTACTGGTTAAGTTCGTAAGATTTGACTAGTAAAGTCAATGGAGACTTTACATGCTCTGGGAGACAGTAGTCAGTCCCAGGGTATGGAGTCTATGTTTGGGGGTCGCTACGACACCCCTGTGTCACTGTACGGAGGGTGCTGTGTAACACATGTGCATAAAGATGGTTCCTATGGGGGAGAGAAAACCTCATAGGCATTAACACAAAAAAATAGCCTTGGACACACATAGCAGAAATGCCTAAGAGTGGGAAAAAGAGTCTTACTCTTAGCAGGTAAAAAGAAACAAACCCTTCAAATCCAGCAAAGCTGCTGTGGGACTTATTATAGGTAAGGGAAATTAGCCATAAAATGAGAATTCTCCCCAACACTCGCCCCCCCCAGACTAAGGGACAGGAGGATCTAATACACTCCCGGATGAGTCTCATACCTCTAGTCGGTTATAAACTTTGCAATAAACCCTAGCTTTGTGAATACAACTTCGTTTTTGGCGTATCTGTCGTGTGTGGTGACTTGCCTTGTTTCCATAGACGTAAGGGACCCCTAGGGGTCCCTTTCAATCCTTTGGAATGTAGCAGGTGCATTCTTTAGTCCAAAAGGCATCACCTTAAATTGGTATAAGCCAACTGGGGTGGAGAATGCAGTTTTCTCCTTGGCATAGTCAGTCAGGGCTATTTGCCAATAACCTGACGTGAGATCAAATGTGCTGAGGAACTTGGCTGAACCAAGTCTATCCACCAGCTCATCTGTCCTTGGCAAAGGATGGGCATCAGTCTTAGTGACTGCATTTAGAGCTCTATAGTCCACACAGAATCTCAACTCCTTGGATCCTGCCTTGGTACGAACACAACTGGGCTAGACCATGGACTAGTAGAGGGCTCTATTACCCCGAGATCAAGCATCTTGTTGACCTTTCCTTTGATGCGGGTTCTTACATTTTCTGACATCCTGTAGCCCCTGCTCTTGACAGGTAAACAGTCACCAGTTTGAATGTCATGCTGGCCCCAAGGGGTTAAGCCCGGTGCTAGAGAAAACAGGGAGGCAAATTGATTCAACAAAACTTTCCACTCTTCCTGTTACTCAGGTGTCGGATTAGAAGAGAGATTGACTCCTTCTCTTTTCTCATCTAAAGGTTTGCCTGTGAGTAGGTCAGGTAGAGGTTCACTCTCCTCCTCCTCTTGAGCTGAAGCTAGAAGCAAAGCTCCCAGTTCTGGTCTTGAGACATAAGCTTTTAGACGGTTGATGTGAAAGACTCTGGGAGCCTCCTTAGGATTGCCTAAGTCCACCAGATAGTTCACCTCTCCAAGTTTTCCCATAACCTTGAAGGGTCCCATCCATTTATCCTGCAAGGCACTCTGCCGTGTTGGTACCATAACAAGAACTAGCTGGTTTTGAGTGAACTCAACCATGTTGGCCTTCTGGTCATGCCAATGCTTGACCAGAGCCTGACCTGCTTTCAAGTTATCACTTGCTTCAGCCATCATGTGTGACATTCTCCTCCGCAGTCCCATCACATAGTCAGTGACTCTGACTGGCGTGGGGGAAGGAGCACTCTCCAACACCTCCTTGATCAGGGCCAATGGACCTCTGACTGGATGGCGATAGAGCAGTTCAAAGGGACTGTAACCCACTCCCTCATGAGGGACTTCTCTATATGCAAAGAGAAGGCATGGCAGTAAAAGATCCCACTTTTTTTTTAAGAGGGTCTTCTAAAGCTCCGATCATGCTCTTCATGGTTCTGTTAAACCTTTCTACCAATCCGTTTGTCTGAGGGTGGTATGCTGTTGAGAACTTGTAGGTAACTCCACAGTTTTTCCACTTGGCTTTCATGTAGTGGGACATACATTTTAACCCCCTGTCGGATATAACCTCCTTAGGAAATCCAACCCTGGTAAAAATACCAAGGACGGCCTTAGCTACAGCCGGAGCTGTAACAGTCCTCATCGGAATTGCTTCAGGGAACCTAGTAGCATGGTCTACTACAACAAGTATAAACCTGTTGCCTGAAGAAGTTGGAGGATCAAGGGGACCAACAATGTCGATTCCTACCCTCTCAAATGGTACTCCCACCACAGGGAGAGGCATTAGAGGTGCCACATTCTTGGAGCCATTTTACCAGAGGTTTGGCAAGTGTGGCAACTCTTGCAATACGTATCTACCTCAGCTCCCATTTTAGGCCAATAAAAGTAGAGAGAGAGCCTTTCCTTGGTCTTCTTGAAGCTCAAGTGACCAGCCAAAGGTATCTCATGGGCTAGTTGCAAGAATTGGAGTCTGTTTGCTTGGGGTACTACACGTCTCTTGTAGTCCCCATGGAGTGACTCGGTTGGTTCACTATAGAAGAGGCCATCTTCCCAGTGTAACCTACACTTCCCAGGCTCTTGCCTTTCAAGCTGAGAAGCTGCCTGGTGGCGAAGACCTTCCGGAGTTGGACATTCTCTTCGTCCCTTACTGAAGTGTGCCCTTTGGGGTCCACCTTCTGCCAGTTACGACAGCAGCTCAGGATGGTCCACAGGGTCAAGATCTCCAATGAGTTCCTTGCCTCCTACTAGATCTGAGTCTTCATGCTCTAGCTCAATCACACAGGGTTGTACCTCACTCTCAGCCTCAGCTGGAGGAGGAATCACAGGTGTGATTTTTGCTAACCTAGGAGATTTCCGGGTTGGCAGTACTGAGTGTTTTCTGCTGTCTTCTTCCTGGAGGTCCTGGGTTTCCCCTTTGCTTCTGGTTGCTTGGAAATGGCAGTTAGTAACTCCAGTGGTGTAGGAGTGATTTCTTTTTCTATCATCTCCTCGGGAGAGCCCCTCAAGGTCCTCTCGCTTGCAGGTCTGGTAAGCTCCTGTAATCTCTTACTACGAGGTCTGGGAGTACTTGGCACTACTCCCAGGTCTTTCAGATCATTGCCGAACAGCACCCGTCCTGGTACTTCAGATTGTACACTTACAGGTATCCTGACAGTCATTTCATTGCACTGGATGAGAGCTGGTAATTGGGGAAGCATCTGCACAGGCCCTCCAGCTAACTTGGTGAGGCATTTGGGTGCCTTAGCAACATCCTCCACCTTGAAAAAAGATTTGTCCACCACAGTTATGCTGGCCCCAGTGTCTCTAAAAGCAGGAGTCTCCTGACCATTGACTAGGACACTGTCTTTATAATACTCTTTAGTATTAGGAGGGATAGAATTATACACATCTAAATTCTGTTGTTCCCACAACCCTAGAGATACTAAAGATAAACTAGCTGAGACGCCAATGGGATCATCAGCCAGTAGTTGAAAGTTTCCACTAGCCATCTGTACTTCCTCCTCTGGAGCGAAGGCTAAGGAGACAGTGTGGACCCTGGAGGTTTACCCTTACATCTGGGATCCCCTTTCACATGATCAGTAGAGCCACAAACACAACATTTTCCAAATGTCTTTATGAATGGTGGCTTGTTCTGACCTCCTTCTGGTCTGGGACCAGAAGGTACACTAGCCTGATTAGGTTTCCCTTGTGGCTTACCCTTAGAATTTTGTTTGTGGCCCTCTTTGGAATTGGAATTATTTGAATTCTCTTTGTTGTCTTTCTTTGGCTGCTTTCCCTCATCCTTTTTCTGAGCTACCCCTGAATCTTTGTGAGTAGCCCTGTTGGCAACCCACAGGTCAGCAGCCTTAGCTAATTTCTTAGAATCTAATTCCTTTGAATCAGCGAAGTGCTGTCTGAGCTCAGGAGAGCAGACATCACAGATAGACTCCATCATAACAAGATTTCTCATTCCTTCATAAGTGTTAACTCTATAACCCTTAAACCATCCCTCTAAATTCTTCAAACATTCATTCACCCAAGTAGCCCAAGGGGTACGATCATGCTTTTTGAGGGTCCTAAACCTCTTAAGGTATTGAGAAGGGGTCTTCCCAAATCTAGCTATTAGAGCTAGCTTTACACATTCATAGTCCATCCTATCCACCTCCCCCAACTCCATTACCACATCAGATGCAACAGGGGGGAGCCTAGAGAATAACCAGGGGATCAACTGATTCCCTGGAGCCCATGATTATATTCAAACATAGCAAGCCAATCTAATACATCCAACTTTGGTTCATACATACCCACAATCTCTTTAGGCATCTGGGGTCTTTTTGGACTGGAAGATCTAGAGGATTCGGGGAGAGAAGCATTTTCCAAAGACAATTTCGTCATCTCAAGCTCATGGTTGAGCTCCGTTTCTTTGAGCCTTAGTTCTTGATGTCTCTGTTCAGTTTGTGCACTAATTCGTTTGAATTCAAGTTCAAGTCTCATTTTTTCTAGAGATATAAATTCAGGACTTAATGTGGGACCTGGTAAGGGTCCAGTAGCTACAGGTTGAGGCCCTTGAGCAGGCAGAGGACCAGAGGGGGTGACATTGGTATCCTCCTCTTCCTCATCTGACTCAACAATAACATTTTCAACATTATCCTCATTACTGTTTGCCACATTTACTGGAGGAGTAGGGCCTACAGCACCACTATCCAGACTTTGTTTCTCTAACAGCCTACCAATCATTTCTGTTTTCTTGCCTTTGACAGGAAGACCTTTCTGTCTGCACAAATCTTTAAGATAATCAGCAGTTTTTGCAAGGAGGGTCTCCTGACTATAACTTTCCATCGTTGACTTTGTTAAAATAACCTTTTGTGATTGTTAACCTTGTGGTTTATTGAACCAAGGTACTAGTAGCACACTAAAATGTAAATCCAATACTTTTATCCCACCGCTGCCACCAGTGTTAGGCAGAATCCAGTGCAGCTCCCTTAGGGAGCACTACACCAGATTAGGACTACAGATGAGAGCAATAAATCCCCTTTGGTATCAGTCTGTACCACAAAGATTTAGTTGGTAGCTGTGGCTGAGCAGTCAGACTTATCGCAAGAGGGAGATGAGCAGTAGTCAGGGTTTACACAATAGGTATCACAGTACTATGGAACAAGGAAACACTGACCAAAGCTTTGTATCAAAAAGAGAATATATTTATTCTATACACATCTAGTTCAACACATAAATCACAGTTGATAAAGTAAGTTCAGTTTAGTCAAGGAAAAGTATATACAACTCCCTATTCAATTGTAGACAAGTTTGCGGTACAGTGAAAACTGAGCAAAACGGCACAATGAAAACCAACTACAAATGGCACTCTAACAATTTACTGAAAGGGAGGGAAAGCACAAGTTAAACCGAAATATCTTCAGACCCCCCTAACTTCCCTGAAGTTTTGTGAACAAGCAATGCACAGTGACACTTTAGCAGAAAGATAAGTGAATGAAAACTGAGCAAAATGGCACTCCACAAGTTAAAACAGTAGGAAGGAAGAGGGGTTTAGAAGATTTAGGTGCATCAACACATTTCTCATTGAAAATCTATCTAGTGAGAGCAGATCTAACAAATCAGCCAGAGTCAATAGGCCTGAGCCAGAGTAAGTGGTACAGGACCAAGAGCCTAGGAGCAAAAATGTTCTTGTAGCTGCAGTCAAGTCTTTAGTAGAAAAATATTGAAGAGGTAGATGCGAGGCGAAAGACAATGTTAAGAGAGAGGGCGGTCAACCCAACAAGTAGATAAAGAATTTAAAACACCTTTAGGGCTACCACGGGAAAAGGGAGGCCTGGCGGAACAATGTACCTTAAATGTGAAGAAGTGGCTCCTGCGTTGGTGTTAGGCAGAATCCTGTGCGGTTCCCTTAGGGAACACTGCAAAAAGATTAAGACTACAGGAGTAAGCAGTAAACCCAATTGGCAGCAGTCCGCACCACCCAGATTTACCTGGTAGCTGTGGCTGAGCAGTCAGACTTCTCTCAGGAAGAGTAGGGCAGTATATAGAGTATACACAATAGGGCTAAAAACACAGTAGAGCAAACAAACACTGACCAGAGCTTTGTATCAAAAGTATATCATTATTTTTTTAAAACACACTTTAGGCAATACACTAGCACTCTAAATCAAAAGCAAGTTAAAACACAGTCAGGTAAAGTATAAACACCTCCCTTGATAACTATTAGAAATGTCAGAGTTAAAACACCACTATTTGTTAAAACAGATGTGAACACGTAACCTAGATGGCACTCCAACAGTTAAGTTAAAGGGAGAGAAAAAGGCAGGGCATAAAAATAAAACAGTTCCCAACACTTTTAGAAGTTCAAAGCAAGGGAATAAAGGCAGTATACACTGTAGAGCCAAAGTTCATAGGCCAGGCCCACTTTAAATGGAGCAAAGCGAAATGTGCCCAAGTTCACACAGTTTAAAATGCACTTAAAGTCTTTGCAGAATGTTCAAAAGAGGTTGGGGTGATTCAAGAAGTAAAGTTAGAAGGTCTGGGGCCAACCCAGTTGGAAAGCCAAGGATTTAAGGGTCACCTTTAGCAATCCGTGGAAAGGGAGGCCAGGCAGAACACAGTACCTTAAAGAGAGAGGAAGCTCCAGCGGTGGCAGTTGTTCCTGGCAGTGGTTGCAGTTCGTTGTTTCGACCAGGGGAAAAGAGGATCTCATCGAGGAGGAAACTTGGAGTCGATGCACTGCACAGGGATGACGCCAGCCGTGGAGTTCGTCGGTTAAAAGGTGCGTTCCTTTTATTCACGGTCAAAGTGGTGAAGCTTGGCTATCCGGCCGCCGGGGTGCTTGGCACGGGCGATTCGACCAATGTCTTTGGAAGGCGAAAGGGGCGAACTGGTTGATCCCACCAGCTCAAAGGAAGAAGACTCGTCCAGCAGAAGATCTTCTCTTGTCGTTGGGAAAGTGGTGAGTTCGTTGCAGCAGGGCTCCACCAGTGGTGTTGTCGTTGCAGATGGCTCAGCGTCTTCCCTCTTCGGATTCTTAGGTCTTGTGGCGACTTCTGAAGTTCCAGTCCCAAAAGCCCTGCTTTTATGCAGAAAAACCCCCATTCAACAGCCTAGCTGTCACTCAAACATGCTAAGTGGTGAGCCGGGCGGCTCACCACTGGGCCAATCAGAACAGAGTGCGACCTGAGTTGCTAAGGGTGCCAATTCCCCTCCCCACACATCCTGTGGAACCCAAACAGAGTGGCACCATTTGGAGGGTTTCTGTGGAGAAGCCTGTCAAAATAGTGGAACAAAGAGCCCGCCCTTGGTTGGAGTTACAGAGATGGACATGAACGCCATTTTAGAAAAAAGTTCTGGCAAAAAGACCCAACCGTTGATTTAATATTAAATAAATAAACCAGCGGTATCTTTAACATTGCACCAAAAAGTGGTGCGTTTAAACTCAATGGGAAAATCCCATAGGAAATATTCTGGTGGAATAATTTGCGTGGTAACCACTGCCACCAGCCAGAAACTCGACAGGGGGGGACTGGACAGTGCCCCCTTGGAAACAGACCAAGGGGCAATCGAATTAACCCCTTCCAGTACCTCCACAATATGATGGTTTGTACTGGTTCTGTTCACAATTTTGGACTAGTAAAGTCAATGGTGACTTTACATGCATGGTGACTTTACATGCCCTGGGAGACAGTAGTCAGTCCCAGGGTATGGAGTCTATGTTTGGGGGTCACTATGACACCCCTGTGTTACTGCACTGAGGGTGCTGTGTAACACATACACAAAAAACAGATGGTACCCTATGGAGTAAAATACCCCATAGCCCATAAGCACACACAAAGTCAAAGACATACCTGAATTCATGCCTAAGAGTGGGAGGAACAGAGTCTCACTCTTAGCAGGAGAAAAAAACAAACCCCAAAAATCCAGCAAAGCTGCTGGGGGACTCACTAGGTTCGGGAAATTAGCCTTATAAGAGAATTCTCCCTAACAGGTGGCGGTTGTTCCTGGTAGTTCCTGCAGTTCGAAGAATCCAGCAGAGGAAGAGAGGCTCTTGTCGTGGAGGAAGGTTTGAGTCACTGCACTACCCAGGGATGAAACCAGCCGCGGTGCTGCCAAATGAAGTTTAAAAGGTACGCTCCTTTTAATCACGGTCCGGGTCGATAGCTGCCTGGCTATCCGGTCTCCAAGTGTGGTGCACTGTCGATTCGACCACGGCAGGTCCGGAGAAGCGATGGGTGAACTGGTTGTCCCCACCAGCTCAAGGGAAGAAGGCTCTTTCGATGAAGATCTCCTCTTGTTGTGTGGAAGAAAAGTGGTGAGACGATCCGGCAGGGCTTCACCGGAGGTGTAGATGCTGAAGATGTCTGTGGCTTCTCTCCCCTTCGGTTCCGTAGTTCCAGTGGCGACGTCTTGCTTTTCCAGTCCTCAGGACCCTGCTTTTATGCAGAAAGAGACCCATTCATACAGCCTAGCTTTCACTCATACAGTGTATTGGTCTTCGTGGCAGGAGACCTTCCAGCCTATCAGGTTAGAGTGCGACCTGAGTTGCTGTGGCAACTCTGTCCACGGGTTGTACTCCCCCTCCCAAACAGACAGACCCCAGACTCAGAGGCGCCAAAAGGAGGGCTTCTTGGCAGAAGCCTGCCAAAAGAGCAAACAAAGGATCTCCGACCTGGGTTAGGAGTATGGAGTAAGACTCGAGAAAGAAGTTATATTAAAGTTCTGGCAAATAAAACCTACAGGAGTAAAGTTAATAATAAAATAAACCGGCGGTGTGTTAGAGGCTGTCAGTAAAAGTATTAGCCTCGAACAATGGGAAAATCCTATAGGAGAATATTTGCGGTTGAATATTTTTGGTAGTAACCACTGCCACCAGCCAGAAACTTTAGAGAGCGGGACTTTAAGGTAGACCCTCGAAAATGAACATAAGGGAAAAACCATTAACCCTTTCCAGTACCTCCATAGTAAGTTGGGTTGTACTGGTTAATTTCATAAGATTTGACTAGTAAAGTCAATGGAGACTTTACATGCTCTGGGAGACAGTCAGTCCCAGGGTATGGAGTCTATGTTTGGGGGTCGCTACGACACCCCTGTGTCACTGCACAGAGGGTGCTGTGTAACACATGTGCATAAAGATGGTTCCTATGGGGGAGAGAAACCCCCATAGGCATTAAACACAAAAAAATAGCCTAGAACACACATAGCAAAAATGCCTAAGAGTGGGAAAAAGAGCCTCACTCTTAGCAGGTAAAAAGAAACAAACCCTTCAAATCCAGCAAAGCTGCTGGGGAACTCCATAGGTAAGGGAAATTAGCCATAAATGAGAATTCTCCCTAACACTTACTATTTCAGAATGTTACAAACTAGCAGGCAAAGACCCTCCTGCGGGCTT
The DNA here is from genome assembly GCF_040938575.1 of Ambystoma mexicanum. Lineage (NCBI taxonomy): Eukaryota > Metazoa > Chordata > Amphibia > Caudata > Ambystomatidae > Ambystoma > Ambystoma mexicanum. Next base: position 943,816,846 of record NC_090939.1, read on the forward strand.
AAGAGCTCATTCCACCAGGGGTCTGGCTACATCTACAGCCCTTCAGAGGGGTGTACCAATAAAATACATTTTTGAAGGCGGCAACGAGGTCTTCCATACACACGTTTACAAAACATTATTTCCTGGATTACTCCCTTGGCCAGGATGCTACTTTTGGTAAAGCAGTCCTTCGTTTTATTCATGAAAACTCTTGAATCACAATTGTACTCCCACCCCCAAATAGAGGTAATACTGCTTTGGGATTCTGTCAATGATGAGGAATATGTGGGAGGACACAATCCATTCGAAGAACAAGTTACTTTCCGCTCATAACGTTCTTTCGACTGGATGTTCTGCCACGCATTCTTCATCGCCCTCCCATCCTACCCCACAGTAGAATTTCCTGTGCTATTACAGCTTCGTTCCTCCCAGGCAGAGTACGGTCACTGCCGTGTTTTACGGGTATCTCTGCTGCTAGAGGATGGGGAAAACAGAACTGAGGCCAACGGGCGCTGCCCATGCTATATATACCTTCAATGACACCACCCTTGACGGAGGCCCTCGAGGGACATCGTCTTGATGCCGTCGGCGCACAGCGCCTTCTGCCGAAATGTTTTTCCGAAGCAGCTGAAGCTGAAAAACGATGTGTCAAAGACGAGGAATACGTGGGAGGACACAATCCATTCAAACGGTCTTTCTATTTCAACCACTGTGATGGAGGGTTTCGGCCGGTGTTGATTTTTTCGGTGCCTCCTCTGATTTTTTCGAAGACGAGGAAGAAGAGTGGTATGAATGACTCCTCGACCTAGAACGCTTGGCCTTCTTCCTCCGAGGAGAGACCTCCCTCGACTCGTCAGTCGAAGATCTAGCGGTTCCGGAAGGTGCCTTTTTGGGTATTTTCCCTACCTGAAGTTTCCCCTTCCATTCCCTCAAGGCTTTTCCCGTTATGGGCTGGCACTTGCAGCACTCAACGGTATCGTGGCTCTCCCCAAGGCACCACAGGCAAACGGGGGTGCGGGTCGGTAAGAGACATTTTTGACGCACAATCTCTGCATTTCTTAAAGCTGGACTTCGGAGTTGAAGAAGAAGAAACGATGTCGATGAACTTTGCAACGCACGTCACAAAATGAGGCACAGCGAATTTCTACTGTAAGCAAATGCTACCGCAGAAAAACGGAACTGAGGCCAACAGGCGCTGCGCGTGCTATATACCTTTGATGACATCACTGGAGGCCCTCGAGGGACAGACTCAATGCATTCGACGAACAGAGCTCTTTGCCGAAATTATTTTCCGAAGCAGTTGAAGCTGGACAACGTTGTGCCAAAGATGAGAATACGTGGGAGGACAGAATCCACTCGAACTGTCTTTCTATTTCAGCCACTGTGATGGAGGGTTTGGTCAGTTGTGTGGCTGCAAATGATTTATTTCTTGTTTTAGGGGAGGGGGTTTAATGTCAAGTTGGCCAGTGGAGTTGGTGTGACTTTGTTTGACTCCACTGAAGATGATCTGGCTGGCATTTTGACCCCCACTATGAGAGTCTTTAGAATGTGTAGGGAGGGGCCAATGTTATGAAAGTTACTCTTTTCTTGGGGGATGCGGGCGGCCAATGGTCACATCCCCGAAGATGTTCTGCTGGTTCGCTCTACGACTGATTATTTTTGTGTCCAAGTAAAATTCTGGGATAGTGTTATCGGGTTCAGGGTGCTGGATGATATACCTAGCGATCATTTTCCTATACGATTGGAGCTTAGGCTCCAGAGTAGGTCTTTTTCCCCAGGATTGTCTAATGTGTCCCTTGGTGTCTTGAATCGTCGGTTAAAGTGCAAGTCAATGGATTGTGAGAGCCTGAAGAGAGATATTTTCATAAATAATTGGCAGGTTTTTGAACGTCTTTTCTCTGGCAATTTAAATCAGGGTGACATTTGGTCTGACTTCTTGCTACTCCTGACCAATCTTTCAGCCTTATTTACTTTGAGGGTGGGTAGAAGGGAGAGCAAACCTCATCCTAGGTGGTACAATGCAGAGTGTCTAAAACTGAAGTCTTGCCTGCTGAAAGCTTTGAAGAATCCTTTGTCTACAAGGTTTGATATTATTGAACTATCTATAAGAAAGACATAGCTCATAGAAAGCACGAAACTGAAAGAGTCTTGGGAGGAATGGGTTAATTCTTCTGTCACCTACAATGTTAAACTTTTTAAGGACATGGTTAATAATGGGCTCTTTTAATTTAAGTTTGGTGGCTCTTCTGTGATGTTTTTGGATCAGGAGTGAGTAGTCCATTACTCCTCTTTATATAGCAATGGTTGGGGGAAAGGCTATTAACTGGCCCTCTGTTTTGGATTCTAATCAGTTATCAAGCACTGTGGAAGATAACATAATTTTTACCGTTGAGGAAATTACATCAGCTATCAAGAGTCAAGGTAGAAATAAGGCCCCCGGTCTGGATAATGTTCCTGCAGACTTGTTTTTGGCAGAAACAAATCTATGGGAACCTATTTTGGCGGTGTGGTTCAACGTTGTCTGGGCTGGACATACCAATCCTGCTTCCTGGTCCCGCGCTGTGATTCATCCAATTTACAAGAAGGGGATAAGGGCACTACCAGCGTCATGTAGATCAATCTCTCTTCTAGATTCTGTATTTAAGATCTTGGGGAAGGCCCTTCTTGGGAGATTGGAGTCCAGGATGGAGAATACAAACTTCTTCTCCCCTATCCAGTTGTGTTTTAGACCTGGTCTGCAAAACTGCAGAGCAGGTCTTGAATTTTTACTTGGTGGTGGCGCATTCATTATTCGTCAAGCGTGAGCCTTTCTTTTTGGCTTTCATGGATCTGAGCACTGCTTTTGATAAGGTTAATCGTGTTAGGTTATGGAGCATGCTCAGCTCCATGAATCGCCCTGGTGGATCTTTTGGAGAGCTTGTGTGAGAAGTGTAACCGCAGGACACTCTACCTCTTTTTTTAGGTTGAATGTGGGGTGCACCAAGGTGATGTCTTGGCCCCTCTGCGCTTTTGTCTCTATATAAGTGGCATATGTGACCATTTACTTAAATCCACCTCAGATTTCCCTAGGTTGGGTAATAGGTGTTTGCTTTACTTGCCTATGCAGATGAAACGGTTCTATTAGCTTGCACCCCCAGATCCCTTCAGTGCCTTGTTGACGACTATCCCCGATTTATGGATACTCTGGAGCTGAAGATGAACGCCCATCAGCTATCATGGCTTGCTTTGGGGGGAAGCGGCCCCCAAGGTTTTCAGCTATCTTCTGTAAGGGGGAGTTAATCCCTAGAGTGGGTTACTTTGATTACCTAGGGGTGAGATTCTCTTTGAACTTTGGGGCTGTGGCACACGTTGAGAAGCAGACCCTAAGATTCAAACAGGCGATTGGGGGGTAGCCAGAGCTTTGGGCTCATTCAAAACAAAGCCAATTAAGCTGGTGCTCAAAGTTTTTCATGGTAGCGCCTCTTCTGTAGCAAGATATGGTATGGAGCTGTGGGGATTTGGCATCATTTTACCTATCCAGGTGATTGAGAACACCTTCTTTAATAGCATTTTGGGGTTACCTGGGTCTGTCCCCAATTTTGCAGTTCACCAAGAATTGGGTTGCATCCTTGCCTGGCAGACACTGGTTTAGAATTTGAGGGAATACTAAAGCTATTTTGAACCAGTAAATAATTAGCTACCTTGTGCTTATAGATTCCATTTGAAAATCCCCTGGCTTAGGTATGTAAAAGCTTTGTTAGTAGATGCGGGTATAGGTCAATACTTTTCTACTACAGCCTTTTTATCTATTAGGTTTGCAAAATCTGCAAAGGTAAACATACTCCAGTTTTTTGGGGTTTTGGGGATACAAGTGAGTTCCTGGAGTTTATGAGACCAGCCAATCAGAAACTTTCAATTATCATGTCCCCTGGTTTGCAGAAGTATCTGAGCTGGGCTTAGCTGCAGTCTCAGCGCATTCTTGTTTCTAGGGCACATTTTCATTGTATTCATTTAAGAGGTGTGCTAGCGGCTTGGTCGAAGGGGAATGTGGATCACTCCTGTGTGCTTTGTGGGCTTAACGAAGACTTGGCACACTTCTTTTTTTCTGCCCCGCTTTTCCAGCAGCAAGGGAGCACATATTGAAACCTGTTTTGCAGGGTTTAGGTTTTCGATGTTATGAGCCAGCAATGTGTTATCTGTTACAGGCAGACTCTGTACAGGTTGGGAGGACTGTATTGTTTTTTTTTTTTAAACATGCTTTGTCTCCGATATCATTTGTATTAATATTTGTTGGATTCAGAACTTTGTGGTTTTGTTTTTAAGGGTTCTATTATGGTTATTATGGTTGACAGGTTTGCCTCCATTCATTCTTATTTGTGCTTGTAATATTGCTGTTTGCTTATTTTCTGTTGTGTTTATATGTTATGCTTTGTTTTACCAAAATAAACAAACACAAACAAACACAAACACACAGTGCCTTACTGACTTGCATGCAAAGTGGCAAATACAAAGATAAATTACCACTGTTAGAATGGTGACATGTCTATTGTTGGCTGGGAATGCCTTCTTTTTGAATATGGGTACAATCAATTGTGCTCTGACATTCAAAATAGCCATACATGATGCCTGTGTCCTTACACATTTCATGTTCTGAAATGTGTCTTTCCAGAAACAAAGCAGTCTCAGGGAAAGATGTCAATCCAAGAAGGGAAGGTGCCAATTATCACCAAGTATTGGTGCTGAAGCAATTCCAGAAGGCTGTACTACAATAGGCACACACTAACCAGACAGCAAGACATCTCGGGCTGGAGGAAACACTGAAGACCTTGCTCAGCAGGTTCTACTGGCTTGGCCTATACGCCAATGAGATCAAACAGTTTTGTGCATGCTGTCCGATATGGCAAATAACCTCTCCAGACGATGAACCTTAAGCATCCCTACAGCCTTTGCTAATCAGAGGTTCCATTCGTCAGGATATGTATAGACATAGTCAGTCCCTTGGGAACCTTCCAAGTCAGGGATTCATTATATACTTGAGATCGTCGACTATGCAATCTGATATCGTCAAGCATTCCCTTTGAGAAGCAAAACCACAAAAGACAATTTGAAAGTTCTCATACTGTTTTTTACGCAAGTGGGTTATCCAGCAGAAATCCTCCCAGATCAGAGAAATATCTTCATGGCGAAATAAAGGCATTGATTAGCATCAAGACCCTCACGTCCTCCATTTACCACCCTCAGAATGATAGCCTAGTGAAGCAATTAAATCAAATGTTGAAACGCATCCTTAGGAAGCTGGTGGCAGAAGACAGAGGGAATTGGTATGACCTAATTCTGTGGCCTCGGTTTGCAGTCTAGGAAACACCATAGTCATCCACAAGATTCTCACTGTTTGAGTAAGTCTAAGGCAGAAAATCATGCGAGAGGAATGGGAATGACCAGACAGCCGCCAGACTAGCGTCTATACCAAGATAAGAAACGCCGGGAAGCATACGGAGAAGGTGCACCAACTGGTTAGAACTGGTCTGCAAGATGCCCAGACCAAGCAGGAAAAGGCATCCAACAAAGAACCCAAACTATGCACCTTTCCCATGGGAGAAATGGTAATGGTCTTGCTCCCTCATGCAGAATAAACTACCGGCCTGCAGGAGAGACTCCATGTGGTCTCACCCTAACCTACAAGGTCCAACAAGCTGAGAGACGGAAGCATTCCTAGCTGCCAGTCCCTGATACTAGTTGCACAATAGATAGAGCACAATGTATTCACTTAGGAGAGAGAGTGTGAGCGAGAGAGAGAGCACAAGAGAGAGTGAGCAAGCAAGAGAACATATGCACACTGACTCTCACACCCAACCTCTGTCATCCCATATGCAATAGTTTGGTTCACTATGACGTGTCATGCAATATTTTTAACTTTAATGTTTGCAAAGTTTTGAGATGCGTGCGTCTTTACTCTGTGAGTAAAAAATAACTTCTTTCCATGTATCCAAAACAAGATCCATATGTCGTTGCACATATTTGGGAGGCTGTTTTGGAGCTAACCTGTGTTTTCAAGCATGCAGAGGGCCTCCCATGAAGGGTAAAAAGGGGATGAACAAGATCATCAATCCCAATTCTTTCAAAATGGGTTGGAAATAAAAGGATTGGAGGGTACATCATAGAGTCTGTGATATAGCGCTTCAATGCTTCACAGCTTGGTTTGCACACATACATATTCATCCTCGTCTTCACAAGTGCTTTGAGCTCATTGAGTCCACATATGACGATATAGGGGATGCACCATGTTTCACAATTTGGTCCAGTGGGTAACTATTGTGGGTTTGGCTGGTCATGATGGTTTGCTGCCACCCATAGTTGTCTAACCTATTTATCTGCCCTCTGATACTCCACTAGGGGTACTACCTGTACAGACCCTCCTCCTCAACCTACACTGAGGAAGCACGACCTGCACTTCGAATACTGGAGCTTGCAAGGTGTGTGGGGGAGGAATAGGGAGCTCTCTTTCAACAAGTGTAGGAAGTTCTGGGGCAACATATAATACCCTTGCCCAAGGCTAACAGTAAGGGGGTGCAGAGGATCACACAATCAATCAGGAAAAATATTCAATGATGGAGGACTCAGGTGCACATCAAAACCCAGCTTCATTCAAACAACCTATCCAAGTCAACACAGCATACAAGCATTTCCTCTTATAGCTCTAGTCTTTCTAACAACTGCAAGAAAGTTTACGTCAGAAATGATATCACATTACACTTATCATTTTACAAAACCCACGGGGAAATAGGGTTAGTTAATGGCTCAAAGTGTGTATATGATATATATATATATATATATATATATATAGGTTAGTCACTCAATAGATGGATAGCTGTCTGGTGGCTCCACCTGGGCCCATCCTACTACAATCACCATTTCTATTTCATCATCATAAGGACAGCTAATTGGTAAACACTATCTGGGATAGGTGGTGTGGCAAGGGAACTTTTCATTGGTTTGCATCCAACCTACCAAACTTGGGCACCTTGACGAGATGTCCAGATATGAGCGAGGCATACTGGGGGAAGAGAACTCTGTAGCCTGCCATATTTCCAATGAAAGAGTACTCCTAATCATCCCAAGACGATGAGGCCTTCCCTAACCTTCGAACTTAATGTTGTGTGCCGTCTGGTGTCTGTGCATAGGCTGAGGGAGTTCTGCACGTGTCCTATCTGTGTTTGGCTCTTAATGAATGGCTAGTGTTTTCCATATCTGGGTAACTGTTAGGGTCTGATGTTTGAGAATGGATTTCCTTCTATTTATTAACAGTTTAGATAATTCTACTGTGCATGTTGTGTTCGCTGTGGCCACTCATGGCATTAGTCAGTTACTTTCTATTAGGTCTTTTAGCTTTCTGCTTTCATGCACCTCAACACCATTGGTTTGTTTGTGCTCTTGTTAAAATGTATTAACTGGGAAGTCTACCACTGCTTGTCCTGTGAACCGTTATCTTGTGCCTGTGTTTCGTTCATCCACTACTCCTAGTTTCTGACCTTTGCTCTGCTCATAAACTACTGCTTGGGCTCCGCATGAATTTCTCAAAGACACATGTTTTATGTTACGCTCACCTGGTATCCACGGGGTCATGCCCTGGTTGCCGGATTCACCCTAGACGTTCCCAATTCTGGACGATGCCTTCTATGGCGGTCGGACCTGAAAACACAGGAGAACTGGACTTAGGAACAGATTTCGTTTCCTCCCACCAGCCCCCTGGACTCGACCTGATGGCCCACTCCTCACCTTGTTATGCTGTCTGGAGTGCTCTCCGTCCTGCCTTCTGTGCAGGGGCGCGTAGTTTTCTGCAGGTTGAAGCGACCGAGTTAACTTCACTGGTGCCAACCCATTCAAGTGTCTTTAAGGAGGTAAGTCTGGTTATAGTAGTCTTTAAATGTCCTTACTTTCCTTTCGTGCTATTAATTTCTTTTCTTGTTTGTTTCCTCTTAGGTGCACGGAGGTTCGGTGGGTGCGCTACTTGGATCAGGCTCCTGCCAGGATGATGGACATAGGAGCATATGATGGATGGTAGGTTAAGCGTGAAATGCGGCGCGGTAATGTCTTTTCTTGCTAACCTGTATTCTTTATTCCTTTTCAGGTCGCGATGGTCTTTCTGGGTGTGTGAACATTTCCGGGGCGGAACCAGTCAAGAAATGCCCAGCCAGGTGAGGATTTTGTGATTACTGCCGTGAATGCCGTGAGTAACCTGTTTAACGTTTTCCTTCTTTCTCTCTCCCTCCAGGTGCTTCGTTCTGGTGCGTGCGTGGTGTCCTGATGATGCTGCCAACTGGATGGAAGACAGCAAGCAGCAGGAATTGACGGATGGAAAGTTGCAGGTAAGCAGAGACTGCTAATGATGTTCTTTTGTCTCCTCTGCAGGTCCACTATTCAAGGATCGCCGGGTGCTGGTCTCTGAACACGATGAGCGTCACGCTGCTGGCTGCTGGCTGCAGAATAATGCAAAGCATGTTCTGTAGCTTGGGTGTGGTTTATATAGCCATCTGTAAAGTAGTCCAAGTAAAGTAGTCCAGGCTACCACACCCTAAAACACTGCACCGCAAAGTCTGGTTCTTAGGAACTAGACTGTATGGGTGCCTCCATGTTGGCTGCAGGCCTTCACAGAAAAAGTAGTCCCTTCAAGGTAAAGTCCCAATCTGAAAAAGAGCCTGGCGCCAAAGGTGCCAGGACTGACTCCAGGAGAGTCTATGATGATAATGCAAGGCCCTTCAGGTCCCAAATGAACCCTGAGTCCTAACCCTACCTGGCATGTGACCATGCCAGTGGGGTTCTGGGTCGCGGGTCGTGACATTTTTCTAAATTCACCACTTTGAGTTTGTCTGAGAAGACGCTGAAGAGGAATACGCTAGGGTCAGTTGCCATGAGAGATTTATTCAAAAAGAAGAGTTTTCAAACGTTTTCTAAAATTTAACAGGTTTGTTTCTGAACCTATATCCTTCGGCAGAATGTTCCATGCCATTGGAGCCTGCACAGGAAAGGATCTTCCAGCTCCTCTGACCCGTTTACTATGCAGTATACTCATGCGTTCTTCCTCACTGAGTCTGGTAGTTCTTTTATCAGTATGTACTTTCATGTGATTTTTCAGATACCTAGTTGCTCGTCCGTAACAACACTTAAACACTTATGTACAATAGTTAGGGCCTTGAACTGAATCCTAGCCTTCACTGGAAGCCAGTGAAGACTTCTCTGTTCCGAAATAGGTTCCTGCCTATTCACATTTTGTTTCAGACAAACTGCGTCGTTTTAAAAGACTTGAAGAGTGCCTAGACTGTCTTTGTTAGTGTCAAGATGGAGGCGCTACAGTTATATATTCTGGGCATGATCATAGCTCTGACCAGATTTTCACAATTAGATACTGAAACATAGGGTTTTATCAAGGCCTTGGAGTTCTGGGGCTTTGCAAATTCTCAAACTTGCTGCAGCCTCTGCGTTTAGGAAGATGGCTGCGCTTTGGTTTTTCTTCATCATATTGTACATGTTAATATTTTCAGGGGCTGCATATATACATGTTTAAGTTCTTCGTGACTACGTGTGAGTATTCTTCATGTCTATGTGCTCTTCATGTCTATACCTACTTGTGTCTACTACGTGTACATGTATAATCATCTAGTTACTCTGTATCTCTATATATGCATATATAGTAACAACTACCTATCACCCTACTTGTCATACCATATATTCTATTCATAAAAACAACTTCATGGTCTTAGTTGGTTCTGTCTTCCACCTCATGGCTCTTGGGGTGGTAGGGCTGTCTCGGCTGATATCTTTTCTCACATGGACGATACTGGCGAAGGGTTGGGATTGGTACTTGCATACTCATCTGCTTAGTACAGACATTAGCTCATAAATGCATAGTGCAATGTAAACAAGGTTGTATAGTGATATTCATTTAAATGCCAAACTAGTCATCTAAAAAACAGCACAGCTGTCGTACTTTCCCCATTCCGCTCTCACACACCTCAACTTCTGCTCTGTAGCGGACTATTTTGCCATTTTAATTCTGAGTGTGAAATCCCTTTCCCTTTGCCTCAAAGCACCAAATAATATATACACAACTGAAAGCCTAGATGAAGATTTTGACATATTACACAGAAGGGTGTGTTCCACCAAGCGTCACTATGTGTGGTCACTGTCTTTTGGTGTCCACTGGCAGGAAATGCCTGCTGGCTGAGACCTCCACTCATCTCTGCCAGGAAAACTAGAGTCCATTTGCATGGCGTTATATCCAGTGCACCTTTGCTCCATCCTAGACTCACCCTTTTGTTGTAATACTTTTTGATATGTGAAGTCAATGAGATTACCACTGCTGCTCTGATTTTGGGCACTGGTCTCAGTGGTTCTCCCCAGGACTTTTTGACATCCACTGCAGTGTTACGGGGCGGGAATCCATAGGCATGTCCTTTTCAGAGGAGGGATGGGAGATAAGGGCAGCACACCACCTCCTGCCAAGCGGCATGATTTCTGCCCAGTACCTGGAGTTCTAGGTGAAAATCAAGTTGTAGAGCATAAAACAGGCCATGTGGGCCGTTCTTCCACATGGAACATCCTCAGACAAAAAAGATTTTCAAATTAAGAACGATGAAAACAGAATTTACAAGTCTTCTCTTATAACAAATGGGTGTACTCTTGCTTCTGCCCACAGACTGTTGCAATGTGAGAAGGCAGACAGAGGAGGTTTCTTTCTGTAAGTATTTCTGGCTAGACAAGAGAAGTCAGTTCAGTTCTGGTACCAGCCTGTCCTTATGAAGAACTGCATGTAAGGGATACTAAAGGAGTGTGCCTCAAATCATGTGGTATGCCACTTTGACAACAAGCAAAAACGATTCTTCTAGTGACATGTTTTAAGTTAAAGTTTCAAAAGGAAATTTGGTGCAAACATGGTCAAAACTCCACTGCAATCATCAAAACAATTCTATGACTTTTCTTTGACATAGACAATACTCAACTGGGAACCAACCAAATCAGGCAGGATCGTACCACAATACTTGTCTCGTCCTCAAGGATGGATGAGATTGGAACTTTCATACAGTTCTAAAATGTTAAGGCAAGGATTATGATATTAAAAACAAAGTCTTTGTTTTAGAGCGGCATCACATAGGATCAAAAATGTAAAAGCTGTTCAGTGCTTTGCTATTAAACAAAATGAATCCACAAAATGTTTCCGTAACATCTGAACAGTATATTTCTGTGAGTGTACTGGCAACTCTGTCTTATTATATTTGATAAACACCGGAAGTGAAAACTAAAATGTGGACTAGAGCTTAAAAATGAATTAATTGGTTCCCAATAGGAAGCGGGCTACTGAACAAATTGAGCATTTTCTGAGGTTACAAGTGGCCATTGAGAAAGAAGGAAAAGAGAGCGAGTAAAGGGTGGTTGGTGATCCGGCATTTTTAGGACTATTGGACACTACTAATAATCCACAGGAAAGTAAAATGAAACAATGGTAAAGAAACATTGGCAATGCCAACGATTTGGGCTTTTGTGTTGGCATGGGAAAGGCACTTATTAGGCCCTTGCATAGTGGTATTAACTGCCATGGATGGTAGCAGGTCCAAAATAGTACGAGTACTTGGGCATCTAATAGCAGTGCCTAGCAAATGTTAATACTTACACATAAGCCAAAACTGCAGGCTTTGCCAATGCTTGTTTTTAACAGTGGAGGACAGACAGAGCCTATAAATCGAGTGGCTGAAGGCAGACCTGGTTAAGATTTTTTTTTTAACACCAGTAGGTTTATAGCTCCAATTGAGTCATTAACCCTGAGAAAACTGCTTCGAATAAGCACTTGAGGCTTGATTAAAGTGAGCTCAAAGAGGCACCAGGAGGAGGTGTTTTGGGACGGGGGTGGCAGAAACCGGGTGGGAATGGCCAAAGGGATTACCATGGTCATTGGTAGTCACTGGGTGGGCAAATAACCAAAACACACCTATAAACGGTGTCCCTCCTCATATGCCATTTCTCCCCAACTACTCTAACGCAACAGTTTGAGTTTATAGGTGCCACTTAATAGCCCAAACTGAAAAGCAGTTACACTCAAAGGTTCAATCAAAACTGGATATAGCCTAGTTGTGCAGAGAAAAATCTGCCAAGAGTAATTTAGCTCCATTATGAACGGAACCAAAAGTGAACAAGTGGTTTAATCTCACACCCTTAAAAAAGTTATTGTGCACACACAACCATAAACACCCCCTCAGATCGGAAATGTCAATATTCCTGCAAGCACACAAATCTCACTCCACCTGGATCGATTATGCTGGGGTTTGCGTGGCAAACAATTAATCAATAAGACAAATATTGATCAATAAGACAAACTATAGCGGTCCAATAGCAGAGCGAGTAGAGCACTTGCTTTGACATCTGTGCAGAGCCTGCTGACACAGGTTCGAATCCCGGCAGGGCCAAACTCAGCCTTTCATCCTTGACGCAGGTTCGAATCCCGGCAGGGCTAAACTCAGCCTTTCATCCTTCCGAATTCGATAAATGAGCACCACACACCGTGGGTAATAAGAAGCAGCGCTCAGATGCCTGAGGGTTCGTAGCGCTATATAAATGCTAAATTATTATTATTAAAAACGTAGGCTTATAATTCCAAGATCACTGCTAAAATTGTCTTCAGGAAATACATTCTATTCAGTCTATAAGTATAAGTGCCAAATGTGTACACATTGTGCACACAATCTTACCGTGACAACGGCTTTTACTGCACATTGCACAATGACACCATTTCCCAATCCCCTTTGTTAAACTACAATTATCAGGCAATCCTAAAATAAACCTACTCGGCCGTGCAGTAAGAAGGCATAGCCATGGGAAATGCGGTCCAGTATATATTAGCATCAATATCAGCAGTAACTTGCACACAATACGGATGCTGGCGATGATCTGACTAGCTGTACCTCTGCATTCTCAATCATATCAGTTGCTAGCCCCGGCACACTTAGAGCCCGTATACCAGTCACATTATATAGGACAACCATAACTAGTTCAAATGCATTTGTCCCACGGATGGGTAGATCTCACAAATTAGTTTAACACTATATTTAGAACTGGAAATGTGTCAACCATTGTATGAACTTAGATATTCGCTGCATGTCGTGGAAGTACATTTGAAATGTGGCAGCAAGCTGACATTCCTAGGGAATGCTACAGATACAAGGTCTTGGTTTTTATTCTGTTTGGGTACTTTTGGACTTTTTTTTAATGCCATAGCTAGAAGGATATCAAGAAACGGAATGCAGACAAGATGAGGGAATTACGGAGCTCTGCGCAACCGTATGCTTGATGTGTTATGTTCAATGCAGTCTCCGCAAAATATATGTGCGAGTTGTTCGATTACTAGTGCCTTGCAGAAGTTCCCTTTATTACAGCCGGGCAGAGTACACAATCGCAGATTGATAATCCAGTGCTTTTTTTTGAACATCTGCTAGTGTCAAAACTATAAATTCATGTGTGCATGTAGAAGAAAGAAAAGTCGGCCAGCGCAGTTTTAACAAGGTTAATTAATGTCTGTTCTTAAAATTAAGTACCCGATTTTGCATGATGTAATTGATCAACTTTCCAACAAGCCATTTTCACGTTCATACTTGTATATGCTAGAGCAGCTAGCATACATGTCCGGTTCTGAGATGTACTGAGATGTTTGGAAGAATATTGCTGAGTTTTCCTGAGGCTAGTCTTCGCCATAGGCAGGTCTTTTCTGCAGTTCAGCCTTTCCCACACACCTGTCCTGTCCAGAGCCCAGTCCAAATGCTAGTGCTCCCTGAACTACGGACTAGAACCCATTGTATCAACATTTCAGCCTGAAGCCAGACCTTAGCATATAGACTAGCTGTATGCGCAGCCCAGACTAGCCTGGACCCCAAACTCTACCCAAAAAGTAGCTGAGCCAAGAGCCCAGACTAAAGCACAGCCCAGTGCAGCCTAGATCCCACTTGGAAGCTAAACCATCCCAGCACAAAGCCTCAATCCCATCATTTCCCAGAGGCCAACGCATTGCCCAGATTGCAGCCCTGCATGGAACACAGATCTGCATGGAGCACGGTATTGCTCACAGCCAAAATAGGCTCCCTGATACTATTAGGGACCGGATTTGATCAAAGCCTAGAATCCAGCTGCACAGCCCTGCCGGACTAAAAAACAGCCTTGCCATACCTGTTCAAAACCCATGTTTGCTGTAGGAGAAATCCAACTCTTGCCTCAAATCCTAGGTGAGGTTAGTTCAGTAAATCTTTATTAGCAGCAATGCAGGGCGAACACAGACGAACTGTACATTATCTCCAAGCAATCCTGAAGCCGTGTTACCCCAGCCATTGTACAATAAAAATAGGTTTGGAGTGCATAGGCTTCCAAACAGTGATAGGACGATTTCATGACTTCACTGGGGAGGATTTCACTCCTTGCAATTAGTACAATGGACTTCTATAAGAGACAGAGAAGCTTGGTCTTTTGAAGCAATTTCAGTTAGTACATAAATATACTCCTGGCATAGTAAGAAAGGTTAGACTGCAGAAAGCTAGCGTGCAAGTATTGTATACGGTGTGTCAAATTGCTTTTCTTCATTCTGACAGCAAGCATATACTTCCAAATGATGTTCTCTAAGCTACAGCAGGCCTGTGTGATGAGTTTAAGGCCTAGTTCTCCAACATCAGTATACTTTCTCATTTCTGTTTAGATTTACTTACAATCGCTTTTCAGTGTATTTTTATGCCATCATTTACATACAAGTGCATTTTTCCTACACAAGAATCTCTGTTTTGAGGCCTAACACTTCAAAATAAAATGGATTATCAACTCAAAAAGACCAGTGTCTTTCCCAAAAATCTCTTCCGAGGTTTTCATTACTCAAAGCTTTTCATGAACTTTCAGAGTTTCAACAGTCTTATTTCCCAAACATTTAGAACAGAGTTAATTTGCAAATATATGTAATACATTCACCAAAAGATAGAAAGAAATCATCAGAACTTCTTGGAATTCTGGAGCTCGTAGCTATCGGATCAAACTGATCAACCAGGGCCAAAAGGGACAATCAAGTGCAAGTATGCTCTTTTGCGTAATATAGCCACACATTTTCTAATGTGGGAAACATCAGCATGGGTGTTATCAAAGTTTGTAATAGATGTAGAGCTTTTAGATTTCAAAACAGCACAAAGACCTTGTTTGGATGCTAGGATGGTGTCTAACCACATGAACAAAATACATGGCTGAACCAGGCCCTCTGCCCAGCACAAAGCACAGCCTAGATACCAAGCTAACCCTGGTAAACCTATCTAGGTACTACAGCTTAACCTATCTACAAGCTTCCCAGAACCCAAAATCCAGCTGGAAAACAAACACACACACTTGTGAAACAAGGACAATGGAAATAAACCCTATAAAGTGAATAATGTTGGCTGTTTCAGCCGCCATGTGACAATTGCATTTTTTAGAGCAAATTATGGTTCTTACCAGGAGCACACCATTAAAGGAGTACAGCTATTATCATTAGCACAACTCTATTACATTATAATCAGAAAAGGCCCTCTCAAACTTTGGCTTTTTTAAACCGATGGGTGTTCCTGGAAGGAAGTTTTGATATTTTGTTGAGGGCAACTATCAGAGGCATAGCTCTAAATTAGGGTACGACTAGCAACGGAAAACTATGTGAAGCTAGGTATTATTATCATCAGCAACCTGAGCAAGTGTGTGCAAGTACATGTATTACAATGAGCACAGCTCATAATATGTTTGAGCCCTCTGATATTACCTAGTGAAGACCTCACTGTGTTAAATATGTATGTTATTAAGAGAAGAACAAGTTACTTACCCCTGGTAACGTTCTTTCGACTGGATGGTCCTCTCACGTATTCCTCATCTTTGATATATCCAATATCCAGCTTCAGCTGCTGTGGAAATTATTTTCGGCAGTGGGCGCCGTGCGTCGATGCAGTCGACTCGATGTCCCTCGAGAGCCTCCGTCTCGAGGATGTAGTCATCAAAGGCATATATAGCACGTGCAGCGCCCGTTGGCTTCAGTTCTGTTTTTTCGTGTCATTCTCAAGTAGAACTACCCGCTTCAACACGTATTTGAACATACTAGGCTTTGAAGGAGCAAAAACTGCAATAACATGGGAAATTCTACTGAGGGGTCGGTTGGGAGGGTGATGAGGAATACGTGGGAGGAACATCCAGCAGAAAGAACATTACCAGGGGTAAGTAACATGTTCTCCGAATGGATTGTGTTCTCTCACTTATTCCTCATCTTTGGTAGACTCCCAAAGCAGTGTTTGTTTTGGTGAAGGGAGAAAGAATTTTGCCATTAATGGTTTCCATGAACAGAATGGAGGACAGCTTTTCCAAAGCTTCCATCCTGACTTAAGGTAGAATCAAGGCAGTAATGCTTAGTAAAGGTGTGTATTGTAGACCAAGTAGCAGCCTCACAAATGTTTTATTTTTAATTGGAACACCTCTTTGCAGAGCAGAAGAAGTAGCCATGCCCCTAGTGGAATGGGCTCTCAAGCCTTCTGGAGGATACTTGCCCGTTGGCATGTAACATTCGGAAATGGCTAGAATAATCCATCTGGATAAAGTCTGCTTTGTTACAGCCTGCCACAGTCTATGACCCGTATAACCTATGAATAGTTGGTCAACCAGAAGAAGTTTGGACAACCTTCAAATGTAGAAACTCCAAGCCCTTCGAGGATAAAGCTTGTGCAACCTCTCCTCCTCCTTGCCAGGATGAAGTGAAGGGTAGAAAGTGGGTAACAATTTTTTGTTCTAAATGAAACACTGAAATTACCTTCGGTAGAAATGAAGGCTTGACCCTCTGGACAACCTTGTCTTTATGAACAACTGTAAACAGTGCTTTAGAGGATAGTGCCTGCAACTCACTCACTCACTCACTCTACGGGCTAATGTTAGTGCTACCAACAAGATGGTCTTGAACGTTAGTAACCTAAAGGGACATGAATGGAGTGGTTCAAACGTTCACGCAAGGCATTTTAACACCAGATTAAGGTCCCAAACGGGAACCTGAAAGGGAAATGGAGGGAACACATTAGTGAGTACCTTTAGAAATTGTATCACCAAAGGTATCTTAAAATAGAAGGCCAACCAGGGCAGAAAGAGACTGGAAACAACAGTGCTTGTCCAGGTAATACCAAGTACAAACTTATCAAAAAAAACACAAATTGGTGGTTGGTAGTGAGGCTGCATTGGGTGATTGCGTCTGGACGTGGACCCCTGCCCAGAAACCCCACCAGTTGAGAAGCTAAAGGATTGAAACAATCACACTGCGCATGTTCACCAACAGTTTTTATGTAGATAAGCTCAGTAAATTGGTTACAGCCTTATCTTAAAATATGAAGTTTCCTCAGATGAGTGCTTGAAGATGGAAAGCGTCGCCAAATAACCTTTAATGGTCACAACCTGGAGTCCCAGATTGGCCAATTACAGCAGAAAGGATAACACCTCTGCTGTTATGCAAAGCAAAGGGTCCACATTCTTGTCCCTGCACCAGCTGCAGAATCTGTTCCAACGGCAGTGGTACAAAGACTTTGTTGCAAGCCTTCTGGCCGAAAGAAGACCTCCATTACGTCATCCGGGAGGTCCCAATCCTTGTGCCTCTCAGAAACCATGCGTGAAGGCTGAGTGTCTTGACCTCTGGATGGAGAACCCGACCTTCCTCTCACGAGAGAAGGTCCTCTCTCTGTGGAAGACATATTGGATGGCAGATGGACATATCCAGAAGGTCCGGGTGCCATGCCCTCCTGGCCCAATTCGGGGCAATTGGGATCATGGATTTCCCAAACTTTCTCAACCTCCTGATCACATGAGAAATGGCGCAGACTGGAGGAAACGCGTACAGGAGTGGAAACTCCCAGTCCACTACGAACGCGTCTCCTAGAGTTCCTCTTGAAGGAAATTCCCAGGAGCAAAACAGTTTGCACTTACGGTTGACACTGGTCACAAACAGATCCACTTGAGGGGTTCCCCAGAGGGTGAAGATGTCTTGTAGGACTTCCTGAGCTAGTTCCCACTCTTGAGAGACTGTGGTCTTCCTTCTCAGAGCGTCTGCCGCTTTGTTCTCCTCTCCGGCTAGGTGAACTGCAGATAAATAGATTCCTTCTTGAGTTGCCCAGAACCAGAGCTGCAATGCCTCTGCACAGTGGTAGTAACCCTACTACTCCTCTCTTGGTGAGGTAGTACAGGGCCACTGTGTTGTCCGTCATTATCAGGACATTCTTTCCCCGTACAGGGGGCAGAAAAGACTTCAGCGCTAGTCTGATTGCTCTCAGCTCCGAAAGATTGATGTGTAGTTTGGACTCTGAAGGAGACCGATGACTGCCGACTGTCAGATCGTTAGCGTGGGCTCCCCTCCCTGTGAGTGAGGCATCCGTCACTACTGTTATCTCTGGCCATGGTTGCCAAAAGGGTTCTCCCTTCAGAATATTTTCCTCCCAGGCCCACCACAGAAGATCCTGTGAGACCCTGTTTGGAATCTTTAGTCGGTCCGACATCTTTACTGAGAACTGGGACCATTGTTTCCTGAGAACCCATTGAAGGGACCTCATTCTCAGGCGAGCCTCTGGCACCAGAAAAGTGCAGGATGGCATTAGGCCAAGCAACCTCAGAAAACCGAAGGCAATAGACTATGGGCATTCTGAAATGTGGTCAACATCTGAAGAATGTCTTGGGCCCTCACCTCGGCTGACAAGCTCTTTCTCAAGGCAGTATCCAGTACAGTCCTGATGAACTGGAGCTTTTGAGCTGGTGTCATGTGGGACTTCTTGTAATTGAGAGGGAAGCCCAGACTGAAGAGAGAGGCAGGTCACACTGAGATGATCCATGACCTGTTCTGGAGAACGTACCCTGATCAGCCAATCGTCCAGGTAGGGGTAGACGTGAATCCCCTCTCTCCTGGGACTCGCTGCCACCACCACCATCAGTTTAGTGAATACCCTCGGGCAGAGGTCAGCCCGAATGGCAGAACTCAAAACTGATAATGAGTACTGCCAACGGCGAACCTCAGGTACTTTCTGTGCTTGATATGGATTGGCAAATGAAAATAAGCATTCTAAAGGTCCAATTCTGGAGTTGGAGGGCCTGAAGGATCTGAGAAAGTGTGACCATCTTGAACTTGTTCTTGCTGAGGAACTTGTTCAAGTATCTCAAGTCCAAGATGGGTCTCAGTCCTCCGTCCTTCTTGGGGGATTAGGAAATATGGAGAATGCCATCCTTTACTACTCTCTGTTTGTTTGTTTGTTTATTGATTTGTATTGCGCACCAGACCTGAGGGTAACAAGGGCGCCGAGGGGTTTACAACACAATTTGCAGCTTAGGTTACAAAATAAATTACACAGCTTAGGTTACAGAAATAGGTTACATAGGGGGAAAAGGAGCAGAGTAAGCAAGGTAAACATTCAAAGAGGTCATGAGTTACAGAGAAAGATTACATAGGACAGATGAGAGAATTATGCATCCTCATACAAAGTGAGAAGGTTCTGCCGGAGCAATGTGATGCTGGTGGGCCATTAATGATCTGTGGATTTGAGCCAATTGATGTTATTAGATCTAAAGTTCTGATAGGGTTGGTCTGCTCGAATAGAGGGAGGCAGGGAGTTCCAAAGCTGGGCTGCTTTGACAGGAAAGCTACTACCCCCAACTTTCAAGAGTTTGAATTTGGGAATGGAAATGCAGTTAGAATTGATAAGTCTAGTTGGTCTGGTGGACGTTCTTCTGTGGAATCTCTAAGATAGGTAACTGAGTGCCGCATTGTTCAGTGATTTATGGGTAAGCGAGGCAACTTTCAGCTGGATTTTGTCCTTAGTAGAGGGCCAGTTATTTTGTCGCCTGATCTCCGATATATGGTTTCTCCTAGCTACTCCTAGAGCTGCTCTGAGGGCGTTATTTTGGAGGGTCTGTATTTTCCTGATGATGTGTTGGTTGGAGCCGACGTAGAGGGCATTCCAATAGTCCAGCCTGGACAAGATGAGGGCTCTGGCAACGATCATGCAACTGTTGTTGGAAAGGAATGGTTTGCCGGTTTTAATCAATTTACAAATATAAGCAATAGCAGAAGCAAGGGCATTTACTTGTTTGGAGAAGGTCAGGAAGGAGTCAAGGTAAAAGCCTAGAGTTTTTACCTCGCTGGCCACTTTGATGAGATTGCCATCAATTATGAATGAGGTGTATTCATGGCCTAATTTTTTCAGATTAGTGGGGGTACCCAATATGATGAGCTCTGTCTTGTCATCATTCAGGCATAGACCGTGAATGGCCATCCATACCTGGATGATGAGGTAAACTCTATTCACCAAGGCCAAATCCTCGCCGTAATCCACAGAAAGTGGGAGGAGAATCTGGGTATCATCTGCATAGTTAGTGTAGGTGATACCAAGATAGTCCAGATCATCGAAGAGGGGCTTAGTGAATATATCATACAGAGTCGGTGAGACGCAGGATCCCTGGGGCACTCCAAAGGTAATGGGAATGGGGTCTGAAGCTGTAGTGGGGGAAAAACCCTCATGGTCCTTTTGTTTAGGAATGACTTAATCCAGACTACGGCCTCCTTAGAGAAATGTGCAGCCGAGTCTAGATGGCTACATAAGACCTTGTGGTCGCGAGGTCGAATGCAGCCGAGAGATCAAGGAGGAGAAGGAGGGCTGGGGTTCCCGTGTCCCTTAACTCGTCAACTTGGGCCATGAGGTCAATGAGGGCAGTTTCTGTTCCATGTTAGGGGACGGAAACCTGACTGGCGAGCTCCTAGGAGGTGATGTAGTTCCAGATATTTCTGGATTTCTGAGTACGCAACTTTATACAGAATTTTTAAGAGAAAAGGAACTGTTGTGATGGGTTGGTAGTTAGTTGGTATTGATGGGTCCGGGTTTGTTTTTTTAGGAGGGGAAGCACCCATGATTCTTTGAGGTTGTTAGGGATTATGCCGGATGTGAATGAGGCATTGATAAGCTTGGATATAAATGGAGCTAGATCCCTTAATGCATCCTTGATGAGCTGGGCTGGGCAAAGGTCACCCTGGCAGTTAGAGGGTTTGAGAGAATATTTTTTTCATTTCAAGAATCAATGTTGTAGAGAAGTTGAATCTGGTAGGCAGAGTATTGGAGGTGGGAGGGGCATTGTTTGGGGGAGTTAAGGTAGTTTAGGAGGCTTTTATTTGGGCAATTTTATTTTGTAGAGTGGCTACTTTATTAGATAACGCATGCTGGATATCTGAGCACCAAGTTTTGTCTTTGGTACAGGTGTCTGGCGTGGGGATAGGAGACTAATTCTTTTAGTATCATGAATAATTCCTTCATACTGGAATTGGCTTGAGAAGAACAAGTTACTTCTTACCTTGTAACATTCTTTCGACGGGATGTTCCTCCGACGTATTCCTCATCTTAGATATCTCCTTCCAGCTCTGCTGGCCCCGGAAAATTTTTCTCTCTAGAGGGCGCTGCGCGTCGACGTCCTCCGAGTCGATGTCCCTCGACAGCCGCCGTATCGACGTCGACGTCATCCTGCCTATAAAGGCCGCGCGCAGCGTCCGTTGCTCAGTTCCGTTTTGTAGCCCACAATAATACTTTCTGGACTAGACTAATCACCCTGAAGGAGCGTAAGCTGCAACAACAAGGGAAGTATAACTGCGGGGATGGATGGGAGGGTCGATGAGGAATACGTCGGAGGAACATCCCGTCGAAAGAACGTTACAAGTTAAGAAGTAACTTGTTCTTCGAAGGGATTGTGTCCTCCGACGTATTCCTTATCTTAGATAGGCTCCCATAGCAGTATTCTATTATTGGAGGAGGGAGTACTGACTTCACGCTGTCTTCTATTGATGAATAGAATGCAGTACAGCCCTTCCAAACCTAGTCTCTTGACTGGAGGAGGAATCCAAATTGTAAAATCGTGTAAAGGTATGGACAGACGACCATGTAGCGGCCGCACAGATGTCTTTAACCGGCACGCCTCTTTTGAGGGCCGATGAAGCTGCAATACCTCTGGTCGAATGAGCCCTAGTGTTTTGAGGGGGCTCTTTCCCAGCCAGTTTATAACATTCCAGAATGGCTAGAATGATCCATCTGGAAATGGTCTACTTAGTTATTGGTAACCCCATCTTGTGACCTGTGTAACCTACAAACAGCTGGACTGCCTGCCTTATCCTGGCTAGTCTACTGATGTAAAAACTTAAAGCCCTTCTAGAGTCTAGCCTGTAACCTCTCTTCCTCTTTCCCCGGGCGAGGAGGAGGATAGAAAGATGGTAGTGTAATCTTCTGAGTGATATGGAATTCAGAAACCACCTTTGGGAGGAAATTAGGCTTCACTTGCAGGACAACTTTGTCTTTGTGAAATATTGTATGAGGGGGTTTACAAGAAAGAGCTTGTAATTCGCTCACCCTTCTAGCAGATGTAAGTGCTATTAATAAAACAGTTTTAAGGGTAAGGAATCTTAACGAACAAGAATGGAGTGGTTCGAAAGGTGTGCCCATCAGGAAAGTTAGTACTAAGTTTAAATCCCATAGGGGAACTTGGAATGGTCTTGGGGGATAAACATTGGTTAACCCCTTTAGAAACTGTATTACCAAGGGTAACTTGAAATAGGATGGTTCTTCCGCAGTGCGCTTAAAGATGGATAGCGCTGCGAGATAGCCCTTAATGGTGCCAACTTGAAGGCCTGAATTCGCCAAATATAGAAGGAAGGACAAAACCATTGGTGTACCACATGAAAAAGGGTTGATATTCTGTTCTCTACACCAGCTGCAAAATCTGTTCCAACGGCAGCGGTATAAAGACTTTGTTGCTGGCCTCCTTGCCGAAAGCAACACCTCCATAACATCATCAGGGAGGTCCCAATCCTTGTACCTCAACCTTTCAGAAGCCAAGCGTGAAGGTTGAGGGTTTTGATGTCTGGATGGAGAACCTGACCTCCCTTCTGCGACAGTAGGTTCTCTCTGAGTGGAAGTCGAATTGGAGGGCAGATGGACAAGTCTAGAAGGTCCGGGTACCACGTTCTCCTGGCCCAATCCGGGGCAATTAGGATCATGGTTCTCCGGAATCTTCTCAACCTCCTGATCATTTGAGGAATGACAGGGACCGGTGGGAACGCGTACAGAAGCGGAAACTCCCAGTCCACTATGACTGTGTCTCCCAGAGCTCCTCTCGGGGGAAATTCCCTTGAGCAGAACAGATCGCATTTCCTGTTGACGCTGGTGGTGAATAGATCCACCTGAGGGGTTCCCCAAAGGGCGAAGATCTCTTGAAGGACTTCCTGAGCTAGTTCCCACTCGTGGGAGACTGTGCTCTGCCTGCTCAGAGCGTCCGCTGTCAAGTTCTTCTCTCCGGCTAGGTGAACTGCCGATAAGAGAGATTCCTTCTTGGATTGCCCAAAACCAGAGCTGCATCGCCTCTCTGCACAGGGCTAGTGATCCTACACCTCCTCTTTTGTTGAGGTAATGCAAGGCCACTGTGTTGTCCGTCATTATCAGGATGTTTTTCCCTTGTACAGCTGGCAGGAACGCCTTCAGCGCAAGTCTGATGGCTCTCAGCTCTAACAGGTTGATATGTAGTCTGGACTCGGATGGAGACCAACGACCGCTGATGGTCAAGTCGTTGGCGTGGGCTCCCCACCCAGTGAGTGAGGCATCCGTAACTACTGTTATCTCCGGCCAGGGTTGCCAAAACTGTTCTCCTTTCAGAATGTTCTCCTGACAGGCCCACCACTGAAGGTCTCGAGCCACCCTGTCGGGAACCTGAAGAAATTCTGTCATTCTCCCTGAGAATTGTGACCACTGAGTCCTCAGTGCCCACTGGAGGGATCTCATTCTCAGGCGAGCCTCTGGCACTAGGAAAATGCAGGATGCCATGAGGCCTAGCAACCTCAAAAAGTCGAAGGCTGGGAGACGTTGGGCATCTTGGAACTTGAAAACCATCTGTAGAATATCTTGAGCCCTCACCTCTGGTGGCGAGGCTTTTCCCAGGGAAGTGTCCAGGATCGCTCCTATAAACTGGAGTCTCTGTGATGGTATCATTTGTGACTTCTTTAAATTGAGGGGGAAGCCCAGTTTGTGAAGGGAGTGGCACACGTGATTTAGCTGGATCTGAGCTTGTTCCGAAGAGACAGCCCTGATCAACCAATCGTCCAGGTAGGGGTAGACGTGAATCCCTTCCCTCCTTAGACTTGCCGCCACTACCGACATTAACTTGGTGAAGACCCTCGTGGCGGAGGTCAGCCCAAATGGCAGCACTCGAAATTGATAGTGAGAGTTGCCAATTGCGAACCTCAGGTATTTCCTGTGTTTGAGATGGATAGGCACATGGAAATAAGCATCCTGAAGGTCCAGAGATACCAACCAGTCGTGGAACTGAAGGGCCTGGAGGATCTGAGAAAGAGTGACCATCTTGAATTTGTCTTTCCTGAGGAATTTGTTCAATTCTCGCAAGTCCAAGATGGGTCTCAGTCCTCCGTCTTTCTTTGGAATGAGAAAATAAGGGGAGTACCAGCCCTTGTTCCTCTCCGCTACAGGTACCGGTTCTATGGCACCTTTCTCTAGCAGGTCTAAAATTTCCTGCAAGAGGAGCGGATCTGGAGCTTTCTGAGAGCTGATCCCCGGTGGATGACTCTGAGGTATGCGTAGGAGAGGCAGGCAGTAACCTTGGGCAACTGTTTCCAATGCCCAAGCATCTGACGTGATAGCCTGCCATTCCGCCAGATGTTGAGTCAACCTGCCTCCTACAGGTGTCCTCTGAGGGAAGTCCTCAGAGTGGTTTTGGGGCGGCTGATGCGGATGCCGATGGTAAAGAGGCACCTGCTGTTGCTGCGGCTTTTGAATATCTACCCCGTCCACCTCGGGTAGTTCTTCTTTGTCCCCTTTGAGCCGTACGTCCTCTACCTCTTCCGAATGCGGAGTAGAAGCGAAAGGATTTGCCCCTCGCAGAGGTTCCTGTGGGACGAAAAGGTGTCTGACGGATTGCAGCGTCTAGGGATTTTGCTGCTGCTTTTGAAGTTTGCAGTTTCTCTAAACTGTCATCCGCCTTCTTTCCGAACAAAGAAGAGCCATTGAATGACATGTTCAAGAACCTGGCTTGCACATCAGGGGCAAAACCAGACTTTCTCAACCAAGCGAATCTCCTGGTTGTTGTACTTGCCGCCATTGCTCTGCTGATACTGTCAGCCGAATCAATGCCCGTCTGGAGGGATTCGCACATAGCGTCTTTAACGTCCTGTATGATATTCAGGAACGCCTCCCTTTCTTCTCCCTCCGGGATGCAGTCAGCTGCTGTAGAAGCACACTCCCAAAGTGTATGGCTGAATCTAGCAAGGGTGCAAGTAGCATTAACAGATTTTAACGCCATGCTACATGCCGAAAAAAACTTTCTTTGCCATAACATCATATTTTTATCGTCCCTGTCCTGTGGGACGGTAGGATAAGCCGTCTTGACATCGGTAGAAGATGCTGCCTGTACCACCAGCCTTTCTGGGGATGGGTGTTTTGACAGAAACTCTGGGTCTGTAGAGGATACCCTATACTTTGTAGACAGTTTTTTATTTACTGCCGGGACGACATCTGGGGTTTCCCAGTTCGTCATAATCTTCCTCTGAAGAGCTTTATGAAAAGGCACCACAGGATCCTCCTGTGGGCCTTTGTCAAGAATATCCATGAGGTCATCTTGTTGGAAAGATTGTGAAGGTGCAGACCACCCCATAAACTCTGTGATCCTGGCCATTAAGGCTCTATAAGGGGTTTCAGCATGCTCCCCCGGGTCTGGCCTAGCAAACTCCACCTCAGGGGAAGTGTCTAACCCACTTGCCTCCTGTAAGGAATCATGAAGATCCTTTAATCTGCGTTCTTCAGAGGAAAATTCCTCTCTAATTTGGGTTACAGGTCCCTGCAACTCAAATGTTTCTTCCTGTTCAGACAATTCACCCTCTTCCATAATTGAGGACATTGTTCTCAATTGTTCTGAACTCATAAAGGGTGTAAATCCCATTTCCAAGGCAGAGGGTGCCGAACTTGTCATAATCGGCCTCGAAAACGTCGATGTCGTCGACGTCGAAGGCTTCGAGCGTGGCGTCGAAAACAAAGGCAGAGGCCTCGATGACCTCGACAGAATTGGGATTCTACTCGACAATCTCGAAGCCATCGTCATCGAGGACCTGGGAATAGTCACTGGGTGTGTCATGACCGTGACTTTTCTTGGCGTCGACGCGACAGACCCGTGTGTCGAAGGAACCTTCGTCGACGGAACCTTCGAGGAAGGTTTGTAGGTCATAGTCCTACCTGAGGGTTCGAGACGCGCTCGAGAGGTTTCCTTCGCCGGGTACTGCGACTCGCGGCGTTTTTGAACTTCGGGTCTTTCGATCAGAGCATCGCTCTCGGCAGTCTTCGAGGGGGTCGAGGCCGCTTTCTCGAAGACGCTCATCATATTTTTACGGAATTCCTCCCATTCAGCCCGGGAACTATGTTTCGTGGGGCAAGGGATTCTTTTAGGCGAAACAGAGGAAGAGGAAGACAGAGAAGGGGATCTTCGATGTCTTCTCTTCGAGTGCTTCGATCTCGAGGAGTGATGGGACCCACTCCGAGACCTGGAGCGCGAATGGTGACGAGGAGACGAATGTCTCGACTTCGTCGATGAAGAATAAGCTTTAAAAGTCTTACCTTTCTCCAGCTTGCTTCCCCCTACGCTCCTTCAGGGCCTTAGCTGTCATGGACATACAGTCCTCGCACTCCGAACAATGGTGTTCAGCTCCCAAACACCACAGATAAACTCTGTGAGGGTCAGTCAGCGACATCTTTTTCCCACAATCTCGGCATTTTTTCAAGCCGGATCGAGGAGTTGTCGGTTCCGACGAAGAAGCCATCGAGTACGGATCAAATAACTCGAGGTAAATAGATATAATCTGACTAAAACTGAGCAACGGTATTCCGAGGCACTGAGTAAGCGCGGAAAAACGGAACTGAGCAACGGACGCTGCGCGTGGCCTTTATAGGCAGGATGACGTCGACACGGCGGCTGTCGAGGGACATCGACTCGAGGACGTCGACGCGCAGCGCCCTCTAGAGAGAAACATTTTCCGAGGCCAGCAGAGCTGGAAGGAGATATCTAAGATGAGGAATACGTCGGAGGAGACAATCCCTTCGAAATACGGTTACTGTAGGAGTCGCATTTGGCTAGGCAGATTTCTTTCTTATAAAAGGGAAGAAATCTCTGACAGTTTGGTTTTTGTTTTCCTTTGATGGGAGTAGTTTCCACGAGGCCTCACAGCTACTTTTTCTTTTGTTGTAAGTCTTTAAAATGTGGGGTGAACCACTTGTGGGCTTTAGATTTACTTCGTCTCAGTTTGAGTGGAGCAATGGTAGTTAACGCAGTTAACATTGTTTTGTTATACTCGTCGACAAGTGTTTTCGGGTCCATACTATCTGGAAGAGTATTGAGGGTGGGTAGGATAAGAGGGATAAGGCTGTTAAGTTTTTTGTTCCTAGTAGCGGTGGGTGGAGTAATGGAAGTAGTCATGGGGAGGGGTCTGGTAGTGGTAAAGGTAAACTCCACGAGGAAGTGGTCAGTCCATGCTAGTTGGGGGATGGAAGTGATAATGGCATTGCAATTATAATCTGCCACCCAATCAAGAATTCTTCCTTTATTGTGTGTGGGATTGTTTGTTTTTTGGGTGAGTCCTAGTTCAGATAAGATGTTAGCTGTTGTGGTTTGTCAAATGGTTCATTGAACCCCAGCTTGAAGTCCCCTAGTAAAAGTACTTGCGAAGTACTCTTAAGGTTATTACATAGAATCGTGGAGATATCCTCCTCAAAGGTTCCAATTGGGCCTGGAGGTCCATAAATTAGGAGAACGGTGAGGGTTTGGGCATTAGTTAAAGGTACTTTGGCTGTAAGAACTTCACATGATTGAATGTCTTGGGAGGGAGCTAGTCTCACAGATAGGCAGGATTTGACAATGATGGCAATGTCTCTACCTCGAGTCCATCTTGTCTTAAAATCGTCTAACCTTCAGGAACTGCTAACATGAGAATTGGGCCTGCTGCAGTATGCAGCCATGACACAGTGATGGTGATGAAATCAATATTCTCTGTCAGTAACAGGTCGGCGATCTCTGTGGCATGAGCAACCAGAGATCTGGCATTTATTAATGCCCCCTTGAGAGGAGGGATAGGGTGATCTAGAGTGGCTGTAGACTGGAACTTGGTAAGAACACCCTTCGGTTGTTTGATAGTAGTTGCATCCTTAGCAGATTTGGTAGTCTGGTACTTAGGAATGGTGTGGGGAGGTGAGCAAGTTTCGGTAGGTTTAGGAATAGTAATATTTTGGTAGTGGGGAATATGGGTAGTTTTAATATCTTGGATGGTGCAGTATGTAGCAGGAGGTTCAAACAATTTAGTGAGTCCGGCTCGCATTCTAGGATTCCTCATGACAGTGTTACAGGGGTTGCTGGGAAGCGTACCCTGAGTTAGGTTGTCTGACTGGGCTAGGCCCAGCATCTCGTCGGTAGACATTTTAGAGTTGGTCCGACACAATGGTTCAGGAAGTTGGGATTAGGGAGTCTGGTTGTGCACAGTAAGATGTTTAGTGTAAATAAGGTACACGTGGAGCTGAATTTGAGGGCAGTAGTAACCATATTGGTATAGTTTGTTCTCAATAGTACCTGCGGGATTCAAGAGTAAAGAGGTGGGGCTCTCAGTGGCACAGAGCGCTGGGGATCAAGATGTTAAGCGAACAGTTTGTGAGGAATTTCTGCCAAGGACTGGATTAGTGTTTATGTCCTTTTTTGGTGTGGCATAGGGCTGAAGCACAGAATACTATGGACTGTAGTTGAGAGAGGAAACTTAACTAGTGTCAGCGTCTGTTGGTACACAGACGCAGTGCTGTAATACTAGCTGTAAGGACTAGGTACTGTAGGTCTGTATGCTAGAGTAATATAAGCAGAGTTCAATACAGATCGTGCTGCAGTGAGATATTCGCCGTGGGCAGTGCGGGATCATGAAGGATCTCTGCTACAGGTAGTGGCTCTCTCTATAGCACCTTTCTCTAGCAGGGTCAAAATTTCCTGCACAAGGAATGGATCTGAAACCTTCAAATAATGGCTCCCCGGTGGATGGTTGTGAGGTCTCTGAATGAAGGGGAGCAGTAATATTGGGAAATGGTTTCTAATACCCAAGCATCGAAGTAATGTTTCACCATTCTTTCGGATGCTGAGACAGTCTGCCTCCCACTGGGGTGTCGTGACTCAAGACCTCAGAGAGGTTTTGAAGCGGCTGAAGCAGTGGCTGTTGGTAAAGATGCCGCTGCTTGAGCGGGCTTTGCACATCTCCCTCGTCCACCACGAGGGAATCTTAATTGGCCTCTTTGACAGCCATTCCTCTTGCTCTTCCAACTGAGGGGTAGTAGCAAAAGGATCTACCCCCCTCAAGATGTTCCACTGGAGTGAAAATGTTGAGGCTGCCGAATAGCGGCACCCAAAGACTTGGCTGCTGCTTTCGAGGTCTGCAGCTTCTCAACGCTTTTGTCAGCCTTGCTGCCAAAAAGATGAGACCCGTCGAAAGGCATGTTAAGGAGTCTAGGCTGCCCGTCGGGTGCAAATCCAGATTTCCTTAACTGCGCGAATCTGTGAATTACAGTGCTTGCCGCCATGGCTCTGCTGACTCTCTCAGCAGAATCCAAACACAACTGAAGAGACTCGCACAGGGCTTCCTTGCCATTCTTAACAATGGCCAAGAAACAATTTCTTTGCCCTCCTTCGGGAACATGCTCAGCCGCCACAGAAATGCAGTCCCATAGAGCATATGAAAACTTTGCCAGGGCACATGTGGAGTTGGCCGATTTAAGAGCCATGCTCCCAGCAGAAAATGCTTTTCTTGACCTGGCATCTACCCTTTTTATCATTCCTATACAGTGGGAGGGTCGGATAAACTGCCTGTTTCGAGGTAGCGGTTGCTGCCTGCACCACCAGACTTTCTGGGTTAGGGTGTTTCGACAAGTAGCTGGGGTCACGACTTGATGGACGGTATTTCCTGGTCAGGTTCTTATTTATTGCCCAACTTGACTCTGGTGCTTCCCAATTGGCACTTACTCTCTTCTGAAGAACAATATGAAAGGGTAAGATAGAATACCTTTGAGGACCCTTATCCAGGATATCTGTAAGGTCATCCTGTTCGAAAGGGAGGGCAGGTCTGCTTCATCCCAGGTAATCCACTACCTTAGTTATCAACTGCCTGTATGAGGCATCTGCATGCTCATCTGACTCAGGCTTTCCAAATTTCAATTCCGGTGAAGTGTCCACTCCACTGGCTGTCTGCAAATTTTCACGCAGGTCTTCCAGTCTGGATTCCTCTGATATGAAACTATCAATGACATTTGGTGTGCCATACTGCAAACCAAAGGGCGCATCATTATTAGACTACTCGTTGTCCTCATAAATAGAAGTCAGAGATTTAAAGAATCCTTTCTTGATAAAGGAGTGA
Source organism: Ambystoma mexicanum (assembly GCF_040938575.1). Taxonomy (NCBI): domain Eukaryota; kingdom Metazoa; phylum Chordata; class Amphibia; order Caudata; family Ambystomatidae; genus Ambystoma; species Ambystoma mexicanum. Next base: position 943,847,303 of record NC_090939.1, read on the forward strand.
AGGTTTTCTCAGGTAAAGGCGTTGAATGATTTTATAATTTCGAGCCAGATGCCCGTGGAGCTGTCGATGTCTTTCGATGAAGACGTTTTTGAATATCAATGGCACCAGAGGCTTCCATGGCATTGATGGCGACGCTGGCGTCAATGGCATTGACAATCTCAACTTCTCTTTCAACTTAGGACTCAAAGGATCCCTCAAGGATTTCTCATTGCGTTGAGGCCTCAACGGCTCTCAATGGGAATCTGGCCTTCATCCCAGGCTCAAGGGCGCCCAGGATTTGGCTCGAGCCCCTTCCTTACTGGCTTCAGAAGGCGCAGTAGGAGCATGGTCTGGCTGCTTTGAGGGTTTCTGGCTCTCGAATATCTTAAGCATTTCTAGCCTGAATGCTTTGCATTTGGGTGGAGTGGAAGTGGACAGGATATAGTCCCCTCATCGAAGAAGGCGATTTATGATGCCTCTTTGACAACGATGAGGAGTGGTGGGAGCCTTTTTGCCTGGTTTCATCAAAGGAGAGTCACCTCTCTCTTCGTCAGAAGAAGGCTTTTTCGATGGGGTAGTCGACAGGGATTTCTTAGGAAATCTACCTACCGCCAATTTCCCCTTATGCTCCTTTAGAGCTTTTCTAGTCATCGATTGACACTTTGAATAGGCCGACGTCTTGTGCTCCACACCGAGACACCATAAGAATAATCAATGCAGATCCATCAGCGACATCTTGCCATTGCAGTCTTGACACTTTTTAAACATGGTCTTCGGGGTAGTCGGTGTCGAAGATGAAGACATTTTCGGATAATTGTTCTCCAGGAAATTTCTGAAGCGCGCCGTAGTTCTCGAAGCATAAGCTTACTCAGAAAAACAGAACTGAAGCCAACGGATGCTGCACGTGCTTTATATGCCTTCCATGACTTCATGCTCGAGACAGAGGCCCTCGAAAGACAGAGTCGACTGCATTGACACACAGCGGCCTCTGACTAATTATTATTTTCTGAAGCAGCTGAAGCTTGAGATATCAAAGATGAGAAATATGTGGGAGGACACAATCCATTCCAAAAGCCCTATATGAGTATCAGTATTAACTGGAGCATAGATCTGAGTGAGTCTACCCATGATAAGGAGCAGATCACAGAGTAAATCTGGGCATTATCAGGTACAAAGCATTGGTTTTGACACTTTACAGAAGTATCCCCATTGGTTGCCAGGCCTTGATGGGCCGATCAGAGCAACGGGAGGCGGGAGCCAGCCCTGACCACTATGGCATCCATTGAGGATTGCATTTCTTCTCTGCCTTCCTCCTAACATCAGAGCCCTTTTCTTCCTGCTCCTACGGCCATCGAGCTGCTCGCAACCATCACCTGTGCCCTGCCTGATATTGCCAAAGTAAGCCTCGAATTCTCTTTCACCACCGCGCTTGTTGCGCGCTCCTTGCTATTTCTGCACAAAAGAAGCACTTTTTCTGGGGACAGCACGCTGATTGTATAGGAGCAATTAACTTTCCTGGACTATACCCATTTGCTGGGTTTTCGCCTCATTTCTGGTTCTTTGAGCAATGCAGTCATGTATGGTGTTTGGACTTTGAAGATGGCCTGTTTTGTTTAATCTGGTGTGCTTTAAATCTGGTCTGAGACCGACTCCCTCTCCCATTGGTTGCCAGGCCTTGATAAGCCAATCAGAGCAATCGGGAGGTGGGGGCTGGCCCTGACCACTAAGGCCCACAACAAAGGCCCCTGTCTGCTTACAGATAGCTATTGGGGTCCCTTTTGCACCCTGGCACTATACCTTTCAACAATGCTGCCACCATACTCTAAGAAATCCAGACTGCCGTGACATTTTTACCTCCTTAACCATGGGTTAGTTCACTTCTTCTGGACTTACTCCTTCCCCCTTTTTTGACTTTCACTCTGCCCTCTACTTGTTTCTCCCATGTTCACACTCTGAAGTGCACTACTTTTTTTGACCCTTTGCTGGCATCTGAATCCAATTGTAAACTCACATCTTGCTGTTTTTGCTTTTGATTAAAGAGCCCAATCTTGCAGTACTCTGCTAACTTGCTCTGCACCTTGCTTGAATTGTTGCTTCTCTGTAACTTGCTGGCCCAGTGACTTCACCAATCTCTGTTTCACTCTTCCTACCATTCCCCCACCCCTCCTGTCTCCCCTCCTATTCACACCGCCACTCCCATGGCGCTTTCTGTTTCTCCTATCTTTTTCAATTGCTTCTCCATTGACTATCCTTCCCTTCTCACTAAGTCTGGTAGGAAGAATTTCAAAAAGGCTATCTTGGTCTCCACCCAGGGTCTTCCTATTGCTGTCACCTATTCCAGCGCTTCCGCCAGGCAGAAACTCACCGACATCCTCTTTGTCGTTCCTTCGCCAGATCTATGGACTCTTCATATGATCTCTGTGTTCTGTCCTGTCTCCCCTTCTCCCATTGATGGTGGCACCCGATGGGAAGCTCTCATGGCTCCCTTTCACTCTTCCAAAGTCATCATTAATGTCTATCTTAATGGCACTGTCATGGTCCAAGGCCCTCAGGCCAATCTCCTCCTCTTTGACAGGCATTTCCTTGCCTCATCAATTTCCTTTAATCTCCTGCTGTCCCCTCCTCTCCCCCCTTAGCTACGGTGCCCTCTCTTCCCTTCTCCTCTGTCCCACCTCAGGCTCCTTCACCTCCACAGGGCTTACCTCTGATTTGTACCCCTCCCTGGAAGGTCTTTAAGGTTGGCAACCTCCTTCATCTAGCCACTCTCAACTCTTGCTCTGCTGTCAAACACTCCTCTGACATCTGCCACCTCCTGGAAGAACTTGATCTTGATGTCCTCTGTCTTACTGAGACATGGTTCACGGCCAGCTCTGTCACTTGCTTTGACACTCTCCACCGGGATTTCTACAAGATCCTCTCTGCACCTAGATGCACCAGGTCCGGAGGGGGTGTAGCTCTGATCTTTCCTGAGTGGATCCCTGCCTCTATCATTCCCACACAGACCTATTCCTCTTTTGAATGCCTTGTCTGCAGGCTCGCTCTCTCTCCTAGCCACTCTCTTACTGTGGCTACTATCTATCAACCAACTGGTCAGATCACCTCTTTTCTCTCTGAGTGGGCTGACCTCTCCTCTTCCCTCCTGGCCTCAACCTCTCAACTCCTCCTACTTGTTGACCTCAATATCCATCTTGACATTGCTCCTCCTCTGTACTCTTGCGTGACCTCTATGACTCCCCCTCCCTTTCAATCTTCTCCTCTGGCCTGACTCACTCTTCAGTCTTGATCTCCTCTGACTACTCCTCTGTCCTGGAGCAATCACTCCCGCCTCTACTCTCATCTCTCCCTCTCCTCCCATCAGGCTAAGTCTACCCCAACATTGCCACCTACCTTCTCGGACATGTGGCCTATCAAGCATATATCATTGGAGGCTTTCGCCGCCACCTTCTCTCCCCCCTACACCTCTAGCCGATTCTCAACCTGACACAGCCCTGTCCATACTCTACTCTTCTATTTTCGATACTCTTGATGCCCTTGCCCTGTCATGAGGATCTGTTTGAAGCCCAAAGCCAAGTGCAATTCTTGGTATGAATCTGACCTAGCTACACTTAAACATAAGTGTAGGGCGGCTGAGAGGAAATAGAGGGCTTCTTGTTCATCCTCTGACAAACTGGCCTGTCGCCTGCTCCATAGGCAATACCGACTCTCTGTCCACACCAAGAAGAGAGCCCACATCCAAGCCTGTGTCTCTGTGGCATCAAACAACTCGGCCGAACTCCTTAAAATGTGCAAGGAGCTGGCCAACCCCGCTGCAGTCTCTACCCCTCTTGTTGCCTCCTAGGCCCTTTGCACGGCCTTTGCCTCTCACTTCATCTAAAAAACCCAGGACATCCTATCCACCCTCTCCTCCCCTCCCCCTCTTCTCCTTCCTCCTTCTGTGAACTCCGGCCCTCATTCAGCCTACCCCCACCCTCTTTTTCTTTCTTTCATCTTTTCTCCCCCGACAAGGTCGCTAGACAAGTTCGATCTATGAAAGTCTTGTCAAAACAGGTTCATCCTTGTTCTTCTAAAACCATAAAGGACCACATTGACACCCTCACTCCTGCCCTGGCCAATTTCTGCAACCTCTCCTTTGCCTCAGGAGCCTTCCCCTCCCCTCTTAAGCACTCTCTTGTGCATTTCCTTCTCAAGAAACCCACAGCTGATCCTTCTTGTCCGGCTAACTATCGCCCAATTTCCATTACTCCTTTTCTGGGCAAAGTCCTGGAAAAGCTGGCCATCTCTCAGCTTAACCTCCACTCTGATTCTGTTGGCTGTCTCCACGACCATCCGTCTGGCTTTAGAGCTCCCAAAAGCACGGAAACTGCTCTCCTGAACATCCGTGAAGATTTGCTCTCCAACGTTGACTCTAACCCTCTTTTCTCATCCTTCTCGAACTCTCTTCTGTCTTCGACACAGTCAACCATACCATCCTGCTCAACCGTCTTCGTGACAACCTGGGCATCACTGATCAGGGTCTGACCTGCCTGACCTACTGACCTCCGAGGTCCAACTTGGGTCCTTCCTTTCCTCTATCTCCCCCTCTACCTGCGGTGTTCGCCAAGGGTCTAACCTCTAACCATGGCTTTTTACCAAAACCTGGCAACTCTCGCCCACCGCATTGCCATTTTCTGCACAAGTTTCCAGTGCTATGCTGATGACACAACTCATTTTCAGTCTTCTCTTGGCCACCTTCCCTCCTTTTCTCTCATCTCTGACTGCCTATCTGCAATTCAGGATTGGTGTGCCACCAACAATCTCTGCCTGAATGGCAGCAAGACTGAGATCCTCCTCATCGGCACACCTTCACCCTCCTTTCCTGTCACTTTCTGGCCGGCCTCCTTTGGCCCTCCTGCTACCATCACCGGTGAGGCCAACAACATTGGGGTAATCTTTGACTCCTCGCTTTCCTTCTCTGCCCACATCTCTCATGTCTCAAAAAAGTCAATCTTCCTACGAAACCTCCTGACAGGTATTTTTGCCTTACCTCTCCTTCCCCCTGAAGTTCACTCTCTCTCTCGAGCCATGGTTCTCTCAAGTTTGGACTATTGCAACAGCATCTTTCTAAATATACCTGCCTCTACTCTCCGCCCTTTGCAACTTATCCAGAACAAGACTGCAAGACTTGTCCTTGGCCTCAAGCCCTCGGATCGTATCTATCCAGCCCTGAAATCTCTTCACTGGCTCCCAGTGGCTGCAAGGATTAAATTCAAGACCCTTTACATTGTCCACAAGGCTTTCTGGGGCCTGGGTCCAAAATATCTTCAGCTTTTCCTCCGCAAATACCTTCCCTCCTGAGCCCTTTGCTCCGCCACCTCTAACTCCCTCAGGGTCAGTTATTTTTCTAAGAAACAAGCTGGGGGTAGATCTATGTGTTCGGCTGGGGTCTCACTCTGGAACACCCTCCTTGCTACTCTGAAACTTGAGGAGAACCATCTCCAGTTCCGGGAGCACCTGAAGACCTTCCTCTTTGCTTCTGCCTTCTCTCCTCCTCTCCCCTGTTCATCTGGTCTATATAGGAACCGTGCACCTGGTCTCCCTCTGTCTTCAGGGCCCAGGTACTTGCTCACCCTGCCACCCACCAGGCAATCCCTTGCACTGCGGTCTGTATCTGTAACCCTACAGTCCCCCCTCTTTTTCTTTTTCTGCACTTATTCAGACACACCCTGTCTGTTGCCTTATTCCTAGCACTTACCGGCTGCACTACCACTGCTTGTTGCTTTTCGTTATTTATTTATTCATGTTTTAATTACTTATTTCTATTTTTGCTCAGCACTTTCCACCTCTCCCCCTCTCTCTTGCACTTTCCCCTCTTCCCTCTCCCATGCACTTGCACGTTCTCAATGTCACTGGGCCTTGTAAGATCGTCGTTTTTGTTTTCCCTTGTTCCCCTTCCTTGCCTCGTCATGCTCCGAAACACTTGTGTACGAGTGCAATAAAAATAAAATATCAATATCTAAGAGATTAAAGGATCCAAATTATGAAGGTTTCCTGGTTCTTGCCAATAAATTCTACAAATACGTTTCTGGAATAGCACGTAACCCCCTTTCATTCAGGATATTATAATCTTTTCCAACATAGGCAGACATATCAAGGTATTAATAATGGAAAAATGTATAATGTATTTTACTTGTGGTTACAGTAACACATTTCTTATTTTACAACAAAGTACCAATATTCAAAATGATTATGTCCATGTGATGGTGTGGGTCAGAAAGTGTGAAATTGTATACCCTCCTTGCTCCTCATAGACTTTGCGAAAGACCCCCCAATCCTTCGCCCAAGTTCAAATGCAGTTAAAGAAGCTCATCCATCATGCCCTGCCACCCATTATCGAGAAGACATTGACCAAAAAAGGGAGAATCATGTAAGAGCAACTCACCTTTTCCCTGCAGATACCCCACGTGCCCATTTGGCCATGTCTCAGGGCATACAGCTTTTTCAGCTAGGTATGGTACACTGGCATGCTGGATGGGTCACTGCAGGGGGAGGGGGCGCCCCTATACCATCTTCAGGGCACTAACGTTTCAGAGCCTCGAACATGTGAAAAGTCTGCATGCCTGCGTCTCTGAAAAATGAGGCTCCCAACAGTTCTGGTGTGCGGGTCATCGCGAGTGAGCAGAGGGACCAATGTGTGGCAGGCAGTTAAGGGACAAAAGTGCAGCGGGGGTGTATGCAAGATATACTAAATGACAATGGTTCATGAAAATGTGCTTTACTAGACAATGTTGGCATCTATTGTGGGTACAGGCATGAAAATAGTTTGTAACACAAGGCATAACATAAGCAGTGTCGCACAGCTGGCGATTTAAATTACCCATGTTCATTGAACACATAGCTCACCCTGCATTCACTCTCTTACCCACTGGGCTCGCTCACCCTCTTTTCTCTGTTCACTGCAAGTTCAAATGGGCTAATCGAGAGATTGCAGCAGTAATCATCTCATCCACTCTTAAAATTGGCAAAGGCCTGTGTGGGAAAGTTCTTTCTTTTTCAAATAATTGCAAACCAGAAGAAATTATGATGATATGTTTACTAAGCCAACTATATTCAGCTTGGCAAAGACAGCATGTGTTACCACTCCTACACTTCCATTCCTAAAAATGTAGGCTGTTACAAAATACATAATTACAGTAGATCTACTGTAAAACATTGTATTGTCTCCAGGTTTTTCAGTACATTTTAGGTTAGTGTATTATACCTTGAACACTGGCACGCTCTACAGTGAGAAGCACAGGAGTTGTTCAGAGTATTAGGTGAGGAATTGTGGGGAGCATAGATGAAGTGGCTGAGCTGTTGATAGTGAGAGCTTGCAGCCTGGACATTGGGTTGCTGGTACTTAAGGAAAGTGTGATTGAGCAGAGTTAGACTCACAGTTACCTAGAAAATACGGTAGATGGCTGGGTACAGAGTGTTTTGAGGTGACACTGCAGCGTCTGACCATTGGCGCAACTAACATTGGGCAGATTGGGCTTTAGCCCCCCGAAATAATGGGTTATTTTGATTTAGCCTGGCAGACTGACAGAGCCCTGAAAGGACAGGGCAACAACATTAAACAGTGCCTGCGGCTGCACAGTTAAGAAATGCCTGGCAATTACTAAGGTAAAGCATTTCATTGTTAGCAACTGCACTCGTATGCATACACATTTAGGCGATTGAAATCGTGATGGGGTGTTAGCACTTGCATGTCCGGGGAGTGATTGGAAAGTTAGGGGGTTGAGGGTGGTGGCAGGACACAGCTCATTCTCACAGAAATCCTTAAGTGTGTGGTTTTAAACATGGAGAGTGTTAACCACTGGTAACATTAAAGCTGCACCAGAATATTATCATTAGAATGTGTAAAGAAGTTAGATGCCCCCACACAAGCAGGTTTGCCCCTCCCTCAGTCTCTCTCCCAAAATGTGGTGGTTTAGCCCCCCCACCCTCGGGAATGTTTAGTATAGATGTACCCTTGCGCGTGACTGAATACATACAGTGTAGCTCGGGATGGCTAGGCACACATAAAAGGTGGCCAGTGCCTGACCGTCATGGGACAGAGACTTGGCCTGCTGCTGGTGTCTGTAAACAAACAACATGCTCCCAACCACAAAACGACCCAGGGAAACAGCCACCTCACCTCGTCCTCCGCCTGTTCCCAGGCACAGCAGAGCAGGCCCAATCCCGCGTCTTGCATACCTTAGAGCACTGAACCCAAACTTGCCGTGTGCGAACAGCTCAGGCAATGTTTCCAGGGCCCGACCCCAGCAGGCAGGCACGGATGACAGCTGGTGTTATCCAATATTTGGGATACCATACATTTCCACAGGTGCGGGAGGAGGCAGCAGCACTAGCACAGCCTCTCAACAGCACCGCAAACGCAGCATCGGCGTCTGACAGAGTAGCAGGCTACCCCTAGCTCCAACATACAACTACTCCCTCTGTCCCCACAGGCCATCCCCACCCCCTCTGGTCCTCCGGTGATGTTCTGTGTGCCCCCTCCCCTTCGCGCACACAGGTGTTGCCTGTTTTGCTCGATTCTTCTACCCTGCCCCCCCCCCCCCCTCCAGCCTACTTCAGCAGGAGTCTGTCCTGATACAGTCTGGTTTCACCATCACCGTCTTGTGGCTAATGCTGGATTTGACTTTGATGGACTTCATTGATTTACGGTGCGTCACCCTTTCTCCACTCTCATGCTGAACTTCCTTTGCATCTTGTACTCATGTTGGCCCTGAATCATGCTGTTCCCATATTCATCTTGTATCCTGGTTTGCAACATTATGTGTTACTAATGACTTCTGCAATTGTATTCTCTCTCCCCTCTTGCTTCGCCACTCTTTTTGACTGCTTACTCTCTGTTCTCTCCTCCTCTCCCTTTCTCCCTTTCCCTACCTCCTCCCCTTACTTTCTTCTATGCACTTACTCGATCAGACGTGTCCCTGGACCTAGTATGAGAGCAACCTCGTCTGTGTCCTCTCCCCTCCCTTTAATTGTTCCCCTCCCCCTTGCAGCACTATCTGAAATGTCGTCAGGCCTAGTACGATAGTCGCTTGTTTTGTTCCCCCCCTCCCTTTCTGCACCCCTCTCCTTCACCTTTTGTTTTTCTCCGGCTCTACCAGAAATGTCGTCAGGCCTAGTATGGTAGTCGCCTGTCTGTTTCCATTTCCTTCCCACTCTCCCCCTCCCTTCCTCATCTATGTCTGAGCTCTTGCGCTATCTGAAATGTCGTGAGGTCGAGTACGATAGTTTCACATCCTTACTGTTAATGGCCTGTAAGAATGTCATTGTATTTACCCTTGCTGCCTCCCTTGACTTGAAGCGCTTTGAAACAGATTGTGCATAGGCGCTATATAAATAAACTATCATATCATATATCATAATGTAGGCCCTCACTGCCTGAAGCCACGACCTGCGCCGCGGGCACCTGCATTCAACCGCCAGGGACAGTGCCTTCTCCCAGGACACAAAGAGTAATGGTGACGGGATCCGGTCATTTTTTCGAACGCATTTTTTCGAAATGCAATTATCTCGAAAACATTTAGTCGAAATTTCTTTTTCAAATGTATTATTTTTTTATTTAATACTTTTTGGGGGGCTTTGTAAGTTAAAAAAAGTGTTTTAAAAAAAACAGGTTTGGGGTGGGGAACCCCCCCCCATAAAAAAAAACATTCGAAAAAAACATTTAGATAAAATGTTTTCGAGATAAAGGCATTCGAAAAAATGTCATTGGAAAAAATCACTGTAAACCAGTGGTGACATCTTTTCTACATAAGCACATTATTAATGTTATTTTATTTATGTGTTGGGAAATACATGCACAATGATAGGAAATTACAAGTAAATTGCATCGCATTTTGGCACTAGTGGGAAGGGTAACCTTCAAATTCTATTATCTATAATTAAAAAAAGCAAGAAACCCCCATTTTGTTGCAGATCAGTTTCGCATATAAAGGATTAGCAGATACCCTTGCTGACAATTATATATTATTCCAAGATGAAAACAAGCATTGGCAAAGCCAACAGTTTTGGCCTTTGTCCCCCACCAGATAGGAAGATGCATGGTATACCATTCAAAGATGGCTGGCTTGTTTACAGAAAGCTTCCTTAGAGACAGTCTTCCAAGATAACTGCCTCCATGGTAGAGCTCACTCAAAATCAAAGAGTTCAGAGATTAGCAGGAATGGGTGGAATTAGCCATGGGGACTAAATTGCCTAGTAGCAGGGAATGGGGTGGGCTTACAATTGTGTATCCCTCCTCAAATGTCATCCCCACTGGAAAAGCATTACAGACCTTCATTCAAAGCCCATATTTGAAGCTCTTGTGTTAATGACAATAGTTTCAGCTTTTAAGGTAGTGCTTTCAGAGCCATCTAATAGCCCAAACTAAAAAAAGGATTAAACACAATAAATTTCAACATTCAGTGGGTCAAAACGTTCCTACAAATTAGGCAACATGCAAGAAAAGCAGTTAAAATTCTGAAAGAAATAAATACGGTCAAATCAGCAGATCTGGAGGTCTTTAACTTTGTAATCTTGTCAAACCACGTGAGGTAGAATTTGCCTTCTACACTACATTGCCAGCAAAGTATATTTTTTTTTTAAACAAAAAGTCATCCTGGAGATCACGTGGACCTCCCACTAGGCAAAGCGATGCATTTGCAAACTAAACGGCAAACCTACAGAAATCACGCAAGACACTGGAACATCTATTTAATGAGAAACAAATGGATGCCATTGAGGGCTTATAAGAAGGACCATTGTGCTTCCTGGTGCAGAACATTTTAGGCAAGTACGTTGTCCCCTCACATCATTTGCAGTAAATAAAGTGTGGCCATCTTAAACAAAGACAATATTTGTCATGAGTGGCTCAACGATTTGAGTAGGTAGAAAGACAAGACTCCCCGTTCATGACTACCAGTGTAGAAATGTGCATGGGAAAAGAGGAATGTTTGTTGTGTGTGTGCGGAATGGATAAAAGGTCAGTTACTGGTCAAATGTTCTGATGCTTATGTTTGCTCCAGGAACAGCATAATGTATTTCACTATGAAAATATCAATTGACCTAAATTCTGTGAATGCTTCCAAAGAATGAATCAACACAAGTTTTCACTTAAGACAACTTGCCAAATACAATCAGGTGAAAAGGGTGTCACCTGCGACTGTGTCTGCAATATTTTGGCATGAGGTTGTGAACAGTGGCAGGTTTTAACGATTTTGGCAGAAAACAAAATAGATGTATTCAGAAGCCTTTGTAAAATGCGCTGGAGCTTGACAGTTTCTAGTGTGAAGGCAATTACTTAGTGTAAACCCGGCCATCACAGTTGTACATGCTCAAAGAAGTGTTAGCTAAAATAAGAGGGGCTGTCCCAGTGTCTATACGTATTCATGATATGCACATGCCTTCATAAACCGCAATAGTGAACATGATCCGGAGAAAGTGATCCTTAATAGCATGCTCCCAAGGCTCATGCCATGTACTTGTGCGTGAAAGACAAGCATGTTAAATTCCAATGACAACTTTATGAGCCAGTATGACATTCAGAGCCCTGTACACTCTCCCTTCTCCCACTCCAAACACAATCAACTCTCTCCCCCTCATAGTCTGTTCTGTTCCTTTGATGGTCCTCTTCCTCCAACCTTGCTACTTCCCTCCAACCTCGAATCTTGCTTCTTCCCATTAATCTCCTCGCTGCTGCTACCCTCTCCTCTCCACACCACTACTTCTCTCTCATCTCCACACCACTACTACTCTTCCCTCACCACAATGGTACTATTATCCACAATGCTACTATTCTCCCGTCTCCACACGGCTACTGCTATTCTCTCTCCAAACCATTACACTCCCTTCTCAACACCATTACTCTCCCCTCTCCTGACCACTGCTACTCTTCCCCTTTCTGCACCTCTACTGAACTTCCTTTTCCACACCACTATCCCCACACCACTACTACTTGTCTCTCTCAACACCACTACTACTCTCCTCCCTCCTCCCTCTACTCCACTACTACTCTCTTCCCACCCTTGTCTTACATTCACCCTCCTTCCGTGTCCCCACTCACCTTCACATTTATTCCCTACTCTCTCCTACCATTCTACCACTCCCCCCCACGCACATTCACTTACAATAACACCTTCCTCTCACTAACCAATAGGGTAACTTGCACACCACCTGTATAATCATCAGCCACAATCCTTCCCACCATCCTTTCTCTGCTTGGTCTCTTGGTCCACTGTGGACTCCTCTAACCTCACCCAAAATACCCACAACTTCTTGTCTCCCAGCTCTCCCTTTGTACTGCCAGTTATGAAAGATTTCTCTTTTGGCAACTTTCCCTCCATAGTTCCAACGGATCCCCAATCTTTTTGCTTTGGTTTTTTAACCTGTTCTGACTTTTTGAATGGAAGTAAAGCCTTCAGATTCACTTCGCATTTGCTCATTTGTTACGAGGAAACTGCAATACAATACAGTGCAATGTGGATACTTTTGCATCACCCTAGCTTTTTACACTTTAGATGTTTGGTTACTTGTATATGTGCCTAAAGAGAAGGTAGTGGCAGCAGATACATTTTTACCATGCTTGCATTATTTTTAGTGTGCACATTTGCATATGACGACTAAACATGGCGAAGCCCTGAAATGGCCGTGCCACAAGATATACGCTTGATCTTTGGCCATATTGAAGTTTGGCATTCTTCCTGCCTTGCCAGGAAATCCATTATAAGGTCATGTAAAGTTGCTGCTTTTGCAGGCTAGTGCTGCCTTTGTGTGTGCGTGGCCCACGAATCGTGCGGGACTGTCTAGTCCCATTCCACATCTGTGGTGCCAGAAGGTCAAGGTGTGGGGCATGAGTGAAACTAATAGTTGTCCCTGATTGGACAACTACTGGCTGTTTGAGAGGTGGAGATCCTTACCATTGATGGGGTTGGACTTGCTTTCAGGCTGGATTTTGGATAAGAAGAGGACTCCTGCAGCCTTTTCTTCAGATCAGGATTGGAGATAAGAATCCCTTGTAAACAAACAGCCGACTGAAGATCCGAAGACTGCCCTTGAAGCGGCCTGACATCTCTTCTGGCGCCTGGCCTGGTGAAGCCATGTTGGACTACCTGATATCGGAATATCCTGAGCGGTGCTTCAGCCCATGGACCAGTGGGACCAACTAGTTGCAACAACCTCTCTAGGATCCAGTTATCCTGGGCCTTCTAAAGTGTCCCTGGACCGTCCGTGGACTGACTAGCTCTCCCGTGGGCCATCTTGCCAGAAGCGTTGCCATTCTGTGGATGCACCCGAAAATTTGCTGGCTGCCCGCTTGTGGTACAAGTTGCATTCCCTCTGAATCTCAGGATCCCAGCATCACAGAATCCTATCCTAGAGATGCCTGCCGTCGCCTGTGTGTGATGACTGTTGCTGGAACTTGCCTTCACATGTGCAGTGAAGGGCCCTGAAGAGGCCTGCACTGGTGAATCTTGCATATCTTCATCACCAGGGGTTGCAGCTTGCATCTGGACCTGACCAGAAGAATCCTTGCACGCACAGGTCCTGGGTACCTCTCATTACAACCAACAGCAGGAAATCCAACCTTCAGCTCCCCCCAGTCGACCTATCAAGGAAAATCAGAGTCAGGGGGGTAAGTAAACGCAAAGCATTTTTCCCCCATCCTCCATAGGATAACATTGGGAATAAGTCCCTTTGTATCCCAATCTTTTATTCCACTGGCTTTTGGTTATTGAACCTTGGTAGTATTCTCTGAAAGATAAAAATACAATTACTTACCTTAGTAACCTTGTTGAATATCTTCTTTGTACTATCACTAACCCAAGTAAATTAGAACTTACCTACAGAGACTACATTATGGTGAGAAGTATTGTGGCTCCTGTGACATTTTTGGGCACAGGGTGCCATTAATCATCATAAACTTTATTCGTCCGTCGGCCATCAAAGTGCAACCTAACAAAACATTTCTGAATTGCCTACATATCAATACATCAATGGTGAAAAAGATGGGGAAGATAGGGACCAACAACCACCATACACAGATGCAAATGCCCAGGCTCCATCAGCTCTCGAACACCCTTATACCCAGGAGTGTTAGGTTTGCTCCAGATTGGACTGTGCTAGTTGGGGCATTTTTAGTGACTTACAGGTCCCTACAGCTTAAAACAATCCCACTATTAGCTACCCTACCATGATGCTCGGATCTTCCCAGGACGTCCCTGGATGTCTGCTCAATCCGAAAGTCCAGTTGGGCATTCTGAGGCAACCCACCATATCTTCCCTCGTCACAAAGGGGCACTTCCCAACAGTACGAAGCCAGTGAAGACATTTATTAGAGAGGTCATCCCTCGGTTAGCTCTTGCAAGGGAGCAATTTCAGTACCCCATGCAAGGATACAGGGGATTGTCTTTCCTCCTCCTACAAATGTGGCTTGGGCATACGCCCCCTTAGTCGATGGCTGCATGCACTGGGTCTTCTCCTCCTGGGGCAAGTAGTCTTTAGTGCACAAGACATACAGACGTCCGGCGGGGTAGATTTATTGCACAGGGTGGGAAGCTCTCTTGCTACAATGGAGAGTGGAGGCTGCTCAGCCTGGGGCTGTCTGATCACTGTACAAGCATTCAAATTTCTAGTGGCTGGGATTGGGACTAGGGGGCGAGGAATGAGCCCCATTGGCAGTAAGTGAAGTCCCTGGAGAATCCTCCTGCGGGCCCTCCCCTCCCTGAACCTCCCCTGGGACTCAATCAGGGGCAATAGAAGCTTTATTATGGCTTTCAGTTCGATGAGCACCTGTGAACAGTAGCAAACCACTGCATTATGAGCCACCTTTTGTGATGGACCAGGGCAGGGTTGACTTCGATAAATAGGTGGCTTTGGTGCCCTGAGTGGAGTTAGGCGGCGAAAGGAACTGGTCCCCGATAGCGCTGCCAACATTTCCTCACTCCAGGTGCTACAGTTGGAGCTGAGTTAAGTAGCTCCGTCAGTCACCGTATCCATCTGGGCAAGAGGAGCAAGAGCAGGCAAAGGAAGGTCAAAGATGGAGCCCAATAGGGTCAGGGAATGGGAGCTGGACATAGGCTCTGTCGGGGTAGCTGGGAAGGGGTATGAGCAGACTGCCCGAGATGGGGCCAAAGGAGAGGCAAGAGCATCACAGACCCCCACGGTTCCAGGACCAGAAACGGTGGTCGTGAAAGCACTGTCCGAGTTCCTTATGATAGAGGGTTTGCCTTGCAGCACAACAAGAATCGGCGCAGCGGGAATGGATGCATCAACGGCAGACCCCAGAAATTGGCCAAGCTAATTTTTTGTAGGCTAAACCATCCTCGTAAGACTGGAGGAGCATGTTAGTGTTTCACAAAGTGTTTCACAAAGTGGCCCCTTGGTTCCCCCGAAAACTAAGGTAATGTCAGTTGCAGTGGCAGCCGGGGCTCTATCAGTATAAGGGATAATGTCAAAAGCGCAGCCACTGGCGCTATCCTAGCTCAGTAAATGGTTCCCCCTTTTGCAGCGCACCTCCAGCATCTTTCGTTTGGATTTGGGCTCAGGCTCAATGTAGAATGGCAGACTTGAAAGAAGAGCAGACTTACAGAGATACAGCGAGGGGGAGGGAGGGTGGAAGGTCTATCTGCTAGCTATGCTGAGGCTGCGAACGAATAACTGCTGACATGGTACTCTGTAACTATTCGTAAAACAAATGTCTCTAATATCTCCTTTCTTTGAGGAGAAACGCTGGTAGCGTTACCCACTGTCAACAGAACAGACGCGAAGCGCGCGTTCCAGCAGAGGCGGGGCTTAAGTAGCTCCCTCTGCAAATATGAATAGAACAGTGCTGCTACGTGTAAACGGGTTTTGCGGCGGCCATATTAAGTGTAGGAAATTACTGTTGAACATCATGGGAGTCTATGGAAATGGATGCCGTGAATGGTGTAAATGCCATATGTGCCAGGCTAACACCCACCTATGACCTGCTGATGGATTTAATGTTCCCTGCCTAGCCTGAATGAGGACTATGCTCACTGGCTGGGATCATGACATTACCTCTCAGCTTCATCTTCGCACCGCAGCACGACATGCTCCATCGTCGACAGCAGCGCCTGCAAGGAAAAACAGAAGACAAGGTTAGACATTGAAAAAAAGTCAGTTTAAGGTTGAGCTTCGCCATACTTTGCGCTTTCCTTAAACCATCACTTACCTGCTGTCGAACATTGCGGTAGCATCCATCTTCGATCCGGCCGCGTCTCGCGTCTCACAGCAGCATTGAGGCCGCATGTCCATCTAAGGGAAGAAAACAGAAGACATTATTGCGGGCATAAATAGGAGCAACATATACAGATATTAAACAGAACAAACAGCATCACAAGAGCTCAAGAAAGACTTACCAATCATAAGGAGAAGCATAGTCGCAGCTGGTCTGGACTAATCCTTATCCGGGATCAGTGAAGGAGCTAGATCCCACTAGACTCGCCCCGGCCAGAAGTAGCAGGATGCAGAGCTTATCTTCCATAATTCACAGGTGAGCTTTATGGGCCGGCGTATGCGCACAGAAACCGTACTTTGGGGTGAAGGGTTCGAGAGGTACAACAATCACAGATTGGCGCACTCACACACTTATCTCCACGCAGGAGCAGTATCACCACGTACCACCGCTCACAGTTTTTCTACTGAGGGAGAGGCCTGAAGGGGGTGATTCAAGTTCAGGGTGGGCTGCAACCGTGCCCCAATGCCTCCACAGAGACCAGGTGAGCTTAACAGAACGCAAAGCCACTAATACTCTCTGCCTGGGCGTTATGGAAACATCAGAAACAGATCAGTTAGCCCTCTTACTAGGGGAATTACGGGCTGAAGTACATGCTTCAAGACAGGAAACCAATACATTACATAGGGATCTTATTGTAACTCAAGAAAGAACTGACGAATTGGCAAGACAAATGCTACAAGCACAAGCAGGACAGGTTCCACTGCCATTCTTCTCATTCTTCCACACCACAACAATCAACACTGGTTCAGGTGGTTTTTCCAGGAGCAGTGCCTCTAGCCCCTTCTGAACGCTTCATCGGTGACGCAAACAAGTTTGTTGTATTTATGAATCAATGTCGCCTGAATTTCTTGTGCAGACCAGGAGCCTTTCCTAATGACCAAGCCAAAGTGGCGTCTGTACTCTAGTATTTAGGAGGTAGAGCGGTGGACTGGTCTATACCTTTGGTAAATCAAGATGACCCTTTACTCCGGAACTTTAGGAATTTCCAAAATGAGATGGAGAAATTGTTTGCCCGTCATACTCCAGGACAAGCTATGGACAACAAGTTGTTGTCACTCAGACAAGGGAGTCAAGATCTATTAACCTATATTGCAACCTTCAATCATCTCATAGCCCAGACCAACTGGCCAGAAGAGAAGAGGACTACACTCTTTTATAGAGGGTTACGTGGAGAACTTAAGGATGTGTTGGCGCAAGTGGTGAATCCCCCCGAGAGGTGTGCGGACTACATAGACCTGACAGTGCAACTCGATCATAGGTTGCAGAATTGGAAAATGGATGAACTAGATCAGAGAGATGGTCAGTTTACGTACGACCTCATGAGAATCAGACTAAACCACATGAACAGTCTGAGCCAATACAAATTGGTGGATTTCGAAGTCCCCTTACCAAAGCAGAAAGGGAAAAAAGAAGACAACAACAGCTTTGCTTATATTGTGGACAAGCAGGTCACTTCCTCCGTGACTGCCCTGTAAAACCACCCAAGAAAACGGTTGGGGCAACAGACAAAACTGATGAAGAGAAGAACAGAACTCGGGAAACGCCAATGCCCGGCAAGTGTAGGGGTCTGCTTGTCGAGCATGAAAAAGGAATCCGTACAGACCTCACATCTAGTCCTTCCAGTGCTTTTGGTGAATCACAAGCAACCATCAAAAATCCATGCCTTGGAGGCATATATTGGGGTGAAGGGTTCAACAATCACAGATTGGCGCACTCACACACTCGTATCTCCACGCAGGAGCAGTATCACCACGTACCACCACTCACAGCTTTTCTACTGAGGGAGAGGCCTGAAAGGGGTGATTCAAGTTCAGGGAGGGCTGCAACTGTGGCCAACGCCTCCGCAGAGACCAGGTGAGCATAACACTATCGCCCTGTCTCCATCACCCCTTTCCGGCAAACTCTTGGAATAGCCGGCCATCTCCCAGCTTAAGTTGCACACTGAATCTGTTGGTTGTCTCCACGACCACCAGTGTGCCTTCAGAGCCGCCAGAAGCATGGAAACTGCTCTCCAGAACACCCGTAAAGATCTGCTCTCAAACCTTGATTCTAACCTTCCTTCTGTCCTCATTCGCCTCGATTTTTCTTCTGCCTTTGATATGGTCAACCATGCCATCCTGCTCAATTGCCTCCGTGATAAGCTGGGCATCAATGATCAAGCCCTGACATAGTTGACCTCCTTACTCACTGACCGACCCTCAGAGGCCCAACTGGGGTCTTTCCTCTCGTCTATCTCTCTCTCTTATCTTGTGGTGTTCCCCAGGGGTCTACCCTCTCTCGCTGGCTGTTCAACCAATACCTGGCACCTTTTGCCCACTGCATAGCTTCATTCTGCTCCAACTTTCAGTGCTATGCGGATGACACCCAGCTTTCCTTCAGGTTCACCTCAGCCGCCTCTTCTTCTCACATCCCAGACTGCCTGACCGCAATTAAGAAATGGTATGCCGCCAATTATCTCTGCCTTAATGCCAGTAAGACTGAGATAATCCTCATCCAAACACCAGCTCCCTCCTTTCCTCTCTCTCTCTGGCTGCCCACTCTGGGCCCTCTTCCTGCTCCTACCTGTGAGGCTAAGAACCTTGGGGTCATCTTCGGCTCCACCCTTTCCTTCTCTCCTCACACATCTGACGTCTCTAAAAAGTCAAACAAACAACTGCACCTCTTAAGAGGTATTCTTCCTTTCCTCACATGCACCTAGAAGCTGACTGTCTCCAGAGCTCTGGTCCTCTCTAGGCTGGACTATTGCAACAGCCTCTTTCTAAATCGCTACTCTCCAACCTCTTCAACTTATCCAGAACAGGACTGCAAGACTTGGCTCCCAGTGGCGCCAAGGATCAAGTTCAAGACCATCTGCATCGTCCAGAAGGCATTCTGGGGCCTGGGACTGCAATACCTCCAACTCGCTCTTCCTAAACATCTCCCCTCTCAAGCTCCCTGCTCATCCACTTCCAACTCTCTAAGGGTCAGTCGCTTTTCCAAGCAGAGAGTTGGGGGAAGATCGCTATACTCGGCTGGGGCTTCCACTGGAACAGCCTCCATGCCTCTCTCAAACTTGGGCAGAACCATCTCCGGTTCCGGAAGCAACTCAAGACCTTCCTGCTTTCTCTCTTCCGCTCCCCTGTTGATTCCGACTGCTCCCTACACTGGCCACCTGGCTACCCTCTGAACTTGGGCCCAGGCTCCTGCATGTCCAGTTGCACCTTACACTGCCTCCCGGCTTCCCTGGCACTTGTGGTCTGTATGTGCAACCCTACAGTCCCTTCTGTCTGCTTTGATGAGTCACCCGGTGGCTGCACTTCTTGATTTACATGCACTGAGCCACACACTGGCTGCACTTTTGAGTTACCTGCACTTCTCCCTCCATCCCCCACAACCCCTCGGCACTTCTCCTTTCCTCTTCCCCCTCCTTGTCTTGTTGCGCCTTGAAAGACTTGTGCACAGGCGCGTTATAAATGCCATATCATACATAACTTTGAATAAACCTTTCCTCCTGCCACCTCTCCTGGTGTGAACCACAGTACATAGTGAATCTTCGGGCGCAGGCCTTCAGCAGTGGATCACCTATTTCACCAGACAAACTGTGGGGTATCCTAAAACCCCCATCTCCTCTTCTCCGTGGATTCCAAGGTGGCGAACTCCGTCCCTGCAAAGTAGAAACTGCATTAGCACGTACACCATTGGTTATCCTTCCCGAGTCATACTGGGTACTCAAGTGTTGTTTCGGTAGTTCAGGCTTTTAAGAGGGGGATTCCAGCGACTCCAGTATTGACCTTTGCTTCTTTTACCTCCTTCATTCCCGAGGGCTTGTCAGATTGAGATGATGCAAATCTTCCATCGTTCTTAGACAGAGGTCCCCTTCGTCTTCTTCAATGTGGAGCAGCTCCATCCGTTCTTCACGTGAGGTGACTATGTTGTCTGCCCGCAAGTGTGAAGGTTAAGCCAAACATGAATGTACACCTATATTTTATCTTACGTCTTTGTAGTGCCTTCAAAACGGTGTACATATCTCTGCGTTTTGGGAGCGTAAATTGGAAGAGGTCTTGTGAGAGTTGTATTTGCAAGCCATTATATGAGTTTGGTTCTGCTTGTCTGGCTGCCCTGAGACTCTGTTCCTTCTGAGGATACTGTGCACATGCAGCCAGTACATCTCCTAGGGCGTGCCCCTGGCTCTGATCGCCTCAGAGCCTATCTAAGGACACTGTCCAGGGGAATCTCAACCTCTTCATCCTTTCCTTGGAGGTCTCTGAATATGCTCCTGATTTTGTCCTTTAGGTCAGGGTCTCCTACCGATTCAGGGAGATTTCTGAGGCATATGTTCACCCTCCGAGACCTGTTTTCCAGGTCTTCACACTGTATTTCAAGATTATGTGTGGTTCTAGCTAAGTGCTCCATGACTTTGTCCGATTGCTTATTGTTTTGTACTAGTTCCTGAATCGCCTTTTCATTTGCATCAGTCCTCTCTCCCAGTGATGTCAGATCGTTTTTGAACTCCGTTACCATCTGTTTGATCTCCGTCGTGAAGGCAGTGAACTGGGTATGGAACAAGGCCATAAAGGTCCCTTGACAATCTTGGAAGCATCTCTCAAGGTCTTCTTTGGCACCCGCCATGTTTGTGCTGGCCTCCGACCCCCTGCTGGTGCATGATTTGGCGTGTCAGTGCTGTAGCGATGAGCACTGGTATTTCTAGCCCAGATGCCTTGCAGCGAGTTGTCTTTTGCAGGTAGGTCATTGGGCCGTCTGGGGAGCGTAGATTTCTTTTTGGTTCCTGGCATAGAGTGTCTCCATTGGCGTGAGCACCCCCAGTGCGTCCACTTCGGTATTCATAAAGGGGGAGCTAGTTGATTACGGCTAGCTGTTTTTCTCGGGGGCATGGAGGTCCCTCACACCCCACTATGTGATGCTGCTCCGCGCTTACTTGATCGATCCCACCAAAATGGAGGGCCCCCTCCGGAAGCCTAACGCTGGATCCCACACACACCTGCCGTGCCTCTAGCTGGGTCTCAACAGTTAAGTCCCCGGGTTTGTGCTCATATGTGGGGGGTGCTGTATTTATACACCTTTCAGCGGTGCCAGGCAGCTTACCATTGGACGTGCTCCTGATCCTCCACAGCTGATGAGTTTGCCGCCCTGCTTATTGAACCTTTCTTCCACTGCGATCGCTGCTGCCGGTGAGCCCATCCAAAATGACTGGCAAATGGGCGGCGTTCCCCTACCACTTTCAGGGAGCGTCCAAATGCGCACATGATTAGGGAAGGGAGGAGAGCTGCCACCCAAGTCTTTAGGATTCAGCGCTGTAGCAGAGCACAGTCTCACAGCCCCCGGCGTTGTCCTAGCAGCCGTACTCCGGGGCCACAGTACGGGAAGGGAGGCCTAGCCTTGTCCTTTCAATGATTAATAAGCGGGACGACCCCAGGGCTTCGCTTCCCTCAGTGCTCCGCAAATCTTCAGCAGCATCTGATATGTCCTGGGGGGCAGGACCAACCAGCTGCCCCACTCACGAGGGCCCCGTGCCCTTGGACGGGGACCTGGATGTCACTGCCTTGCCAGGCCCAACGGCACTTCACACCCCCACTGGCTCTGCAACCACCTTCTCGAGACAGTCGGGTGGACACTGAGTCCCAGGATATAATTCTCGTTAAATGAGAGGGCCGATGAGCTGATTCAATCCTGCTGGGGCCGTGCTGCAGATTAGATTCGGGAAGGAGCTCGCACGCACACGTTTGTAGTGCAAGGTGGCCATCTTGGAATCACTAGTCAATCTTAATTAGTGGAAAGTAAAATATATTTTCTTTATTTTGGAGCATAACAGACCCATCCCGTTCTGCTGTGATTAATAACCCTTGTAGTAGATTGCACACAGGCATTTGACATGGTCAACAGATCACAACTTTGGATAAAACTGTGTAGCTGGAATATCTATTCTGTTGCACTTATTATATTTTGGCAATTGTTATATGTTGGCAATTCTTATATTTTTTTTGTTTTGGTTTTAAATTGTATTTTTAGATCAGCAATCACAAAATAAAAACAGAAGGGGAAAACAAAAGGATTTCCAATGCATTTGGCAAGCATACATTGTCTCGATATGTAGTAAAGTACATATGTGGATATTAATATAAGTAGTTTGCTCATCACATAGTATATACATTTCACAGTTCGATTCAGTCCTTAGCCAAATATGTTCTGAACTCTCCCCAAATGTCTTTAGGTCGAGACGTGCACAGAGTCAGTGATATGTATAGTTCCTCACATTCATTCAACCAAGTTAAGTCCTTCGACCATTCTTGTATGGACGGGGGACAGTGAGCTTTCCATTTCCAGAGTATACATCTTTTCGCCACTATATTACAAACATTCAAAAAGGATCTCAAGGGTAAAGTGGTCAAGGGGTAGACAGTTATTGCACTTAGAGTGCTCATCGTTCCAAGGGTATCTGGCTTTGCAAGAGGGGCAAAACCAAATTGGTGTCCTTTCCATAGTGAAAGGCAATAAAGGTGATGACCAGGCCTAGGGAGTAAAGAGGGGGAAAGAGGAGAGACATAACTGAAAGAATATGGCCAACCCAACCCCACTCTCGCTACTGTGAAGGCCGACCAGAGGGCCCGTCCACGTGGACGGCTCTGCCGCCGGATCACAGACATCGAAAGTCCACCACAGTCTTCGCCGTAGTACAGGAAGCACTCTCAAAAGGACTTTTTGAGGGGATAATCGATAAAGTCGATGAAGGTAATAATAACAATGTCTCTTATGAAAGAGCTCCGCAAAGGGTGACCAGTTATCTGGGCGGAAAAAAACTATCTGAGGGACCTCGGTGCGTGAGAAATTTTGGGTACACTACACGTCACGATAGGGATAGTGTTACAGACATGCCTATGCCGACGTCCCCTTTCGATCCTCGAAAGACAAGATGCAATACTCTGCGGTTACCACTGGATGTCGGATCATATGCATAGCATGTGATTCTAAGCAGATTAACAAGCATCAGAAAATGTTATTATGGAGCACATACAAGGTAAAGACAATCCTTTGCAGATTGTCTTTCGTTACCTCCTCCACTACTATCTCAGGGGGAAGGCAGTGTGGAGACAGAACAAACGGACACATGGGTAGAGTGTGCGATGGAGATAGTGGGTGCAGTAACGCCAAATGAGGAGTGGATGAGGGACATGGGAAAAGGTGAGAAGTTGAACTCAGTCATCAACTACTCCCAGAATATTTGTCCTAAAAAACCAGAGTGCAAGGTGGCATACACCATGATCAGAGACAAGCTGATACTGTGCGAATGGAGATTAGCAAGAGGAGAAAATCCTGTCCCCCTTCTAGAGGCAGAAAATTATGGGCAACGCCCACCAAGAACATCTGGGTCAGAGACGCACTAAGATGAAGCCTAGAGAACTGCATTAGTGGCTGGGGACGGGACACTTGGTCCAGGTGACAGTAGAAAACTGCCAAACATGTGCTGGGAATGGAAAAAACAACAAAATGTGATTCAGTGCCCTTACAACCAGTGACCTGTCAAATTTGAAGCGTGGGAGAAACTAGAAATAGATGTTATGGGCCAGATGTTAATGTTTGGTAGTGAATTTAGGTACACTTTAGTACTTGTAGACTACACATCAGAATTGTTTGAAGTTCAGTTTGCATCAACAGTAACCACAAAGGTTGTAATTGACATTGTGCTGGAAGTTTGTGCCAGGGAAGGCTACCCAAAATAAATAGTATGTGATAATATAATGCAATTGGTATCAACAGAAATTTCCTATTTTCTGGCTTCCCATGGGGTAACACATTTGTGACCATCACTGTACCATATTCAAGGCAATAGATTAGAGGACAGGGTGAATCGTCTGATCAAGGAGAATTTACAACTGGCTTTGGAAAGTTGATTGCCATGGGTACAGGCACTGTGGCAAATAGTTGCGGCATACCGCAACACTTCTAACCCCTACAATGGTATGTACACCATTTACAATGATGAGAAGGATGAATATTAAGTCAGACATGTGTCTCTCATGGTTAGGAGATGAGTGGAGATAGAAGATTGTGTTAGATCAAAGCCAAATAATAGACAGAGTGCATAAATACCAGTCTGAATCTAAGCAGAGGTATGGTGAAAGAAGGGGCTGAGTGGGCATAGGGTACACACGCCCAGGAGATTAGATAAGGGTTTGGGAAAGCCATTTCATGTGAATAAGGCACAATCTATTTTGAACCGTTCAAGGTGGGTCGCACAATGTCGTTTTGGATCATGGTTGAAATAACAGACGCAGGGTGGCAAGGTGTGGAATAAGCAATAAAGGTGTGAGAGGAGAGAAGATGTTTGAACCAGAGTTAGTAAACCAAGAAGGTCAAAACGCAAATGTGGAGCCAACCAGAACCCAAGGTGTCCAACAATCCCTGGTAAGGGAAGGCGATGCTGGAACATGTGGCACATACAACCAATACAGCAGGAGGGTTGGGATACCTTCCAGCAAGTTGGCTGATTACATTTCTTTCTTATTGAGTTTTATTCAGATTTGTCCATTAACAGATACAACACAAAATCATTTTACAGAATCAAATACCACCATGGAAAAAAAGAAAACAAAGAATTAAAGTTCCCATCACAGAAATTGGGTCTGCAATGCAAGAGCGCTTTAACATACTCAGATGAATTATAAATGAACATCAGATCATCTCAATAAAAGAAGACAAGGCTTCTTACACATTCTAATTTCTTTGAACAAGAAGAACAAGTTACTTACCAACTGGTAACGTTCTTTCGACTGATTGTTCTTCCTCATCTTTGATAATCACATCCAGCTTCGGCTGCTTTGGGGAAAATAATTCTTGGCAGAGGGCATTGTGCGTTGATGGCGTTGAGTCGATTTCCCTCGAAGGCCTTAGTTGAGGGTGATATAATCGGGTGTATAAGTAGCAGGCGCAGCGCCAATTGGCCTCAGTTCTGTTTTTCCACTCCTGTTTGTGTTGGCTGTTAGCTTAGGCAAGCAAAAAAATCAGCCCTGGGAGAACGAAAGCTGCAACAGCATAGGACATTCACGGAGGGGTAGGCTGGGAGGGCGATGAGGAATACGTTGGAGGAACATCCAGTCAAAAGAACGTTGCAAGTTGGCAAGTAACTTTTTCTTCGAATGGATTGTGTCCTTCAATGTCCGGGAGAACGCGCCCTGATCAGCCAATCGTCCAGGAAGGGGTATACATGAACTCCCCCTCTCCTGAGATGCACTGCCACCAACACCATCAGTTTGGTGAAGACCCTTGGGGCGGAGGGCAACCCAAATGGCAGGACTCAGGTATTTTCTGTTCTTGAGATGGTTTGGCACATGAAAATAAGCATCCTGAAGGTCCAATGACACCAACCAACCCTGTAACTGAAGGGCCTCAAGGATCTGAGAAAGTGTGACCATCTTGAATTTGTCCTTCCTGAGGAACTTGTCCAAGTATCTCAAGTCCAAGATGGGTCTCAGTCCCCCGTCTTTCTTGGGGATCAAACAATATGGGGAATACCAACCTTTGTTCCTCTCCGCTACAGGTCCTGGTTCTATAGCACCTTTCCTTAGCAGGGATAATATTTCCTGCATAAGGAGCGGATCTGGAATCTTCACTGAGTGTTTCCCCGGTGGATTGTTGTGAGGCAGTAACCTTGGGCTATTGTTTCCAGAGCCCAGGCATCTGAAGTAATGACTCGTCATTCTTTGAGATGCAGAGACAGTCTGCTTCCCACCAGCGATTTGTGACGCAAGCTCTCAAAGTGGTTTTGAGGCAGTTGCTGCAGCTGATGATGGTAAGGAAGCTGCAGCTGGAGCTGGCTTTGCACTTTAACCTCGTCCACAACAAGGGATTGTCCTTTGACCTCTTTGACTGACCATTCCTCTCGCCTTTTCGAATAAGCAGTAGTCACAATAGGATTGTCCCCTCCATGATTGTCCTGACGAACGAAAAAGCTGAGGTTGCCTAACAACAGCCCCTTAAGATTTGGCAGCCGCTTTTGAGGTCTGCAACCTCTCAAGGCTCTCGTCAGCCTTGTTGCCAAAAAGGTGAGACCCGTCAAATGGCATGTTTAGAAGACGGGCCTGCATGTCTGTTGCGAAGCCCGACTTCCGTAACCACGCAAACCTGTGCATAACCATGCTCGTAGCCATGGATCTGCGGACGCTGTCCGCAGTGTTCAGTCCAGATTGAAGGGTTTCACGCATGGCTTCCTTGACATCCTTAACGATGGCTAGGAAACCCTCCCTTCTTCCCCTTCTGGAATGTGCTCTGCCGCCATGGATACGCACTCCCACAGAGTGTACGAAAACTTGACTAAGGCAAATGTGGAGTTGGCCGACTTCAGGGCTATACTCCCAGCTGAAAATACCTTGTGCGCCCATCCATCCACACGCTTGTCATACCTATCCGGAGGGATGGTAGGGTACACTGCCTTATTTGATGTAGTTGTGGCTGCCTGGACCACCAGCCTCTCGGGAGTGCAGTGCTTGGACAGATAGCCGGAGTTGCTACTGGATGGGCAGTATTTTCTCGTAAGGGATTTATCCACTGCAGGGATAGAATCCAGGGATTCCCAATTTTTGGCCACCCTATTTTGTAAGGCCACATGAAAAGGTGAGATTGGGTCTGTAGGTAGACCTTGGTCCAGAATATCTGTAAGGTCATCTTGGACAAATTGAACCACAGGTCTAGCCCAGCCTAGATATTCTACCACTTTGGACATCAGATGACGATACAAGGAGTCAGCGTGTTCTCCCGGCTCTGGCCTAGCAAACTCTGTTTCAGGCGATGTATCAACACCACTGGCATTATGCAGTGTGTCAACAAGGTCCCTCATTCTGCTCTCCTTTGAGATTAGAAATTCTGGGACATTTGGCGTTCCAAATTCTAGGCCAAGGGAGGCATCTTCTTCATCAGATCTTTCTTCTTCAAAAATCGAAGAAAGGGACTTAAAATACTCCTTTCTTGGCAAAGGGGTATAAGTCGTTTCAGGAACAACCAACAGTGTACTAGGTTTCTGGGAAAGCTTTGGTTTGGCACCTTTATCAGTTTTAGGATGCTCAGAAGGCTGGAATCTTCGTCGTCAATGGTTTTGGTGTCGACAACGGTGTCAATGGCGTCGATAGTAATGGTGCCGATGGCGTCCGGGACTCGACGGCCCCCTTCGAAGGTTTTGACTTTGAGGGTTGTCGAGTCTTCGACGCGTCGAGGACCTCGAGCGCTCGTCACGACTCAGGTGACTTTTTTTCACCGAAGACCTCGAGGGTGCTCGATGGGCCTTCCTTCGACCACCCGGGCCTGAGTGTCGGAACGGGACCGCTCTCGTCCGGCTTCCGAAGAAGGCACGGACAGAGGCTATGCTTTTCAAATATTTCCAGCATTTTCAAGCGAAATGCCTCCCACACTTCAGATGATGAATGTTTGGTGGGACACTTACACTTTCTGGGGGATTCGTCCGACGATGACGACGACGATGGCGACCAATGGCGCCCTCTCTTCGTTTTGTCGAGGACGAGTGGTGGCAGCCACTACGGTATCTCAATCTCTTTTTGTCACTCTTACGTTGAGGAGAACGATCTCTGGAATCGACGGTCAAGGAACGATCGGTCATAGTTTTACGGGGCAATTTCCCTCCCTGCAACTTCTCCTTCCGTTCTCGCGGGGCTTTCCCCATCATTGCCTGACACTTTGAGCAGGAATCAGTGTCATGACCTTCTCCCAAACACCACAGGCAAGAGCGATGCAGATCATTGATTGACATTTTCTAATCTCATTCTTTACACTTTTTGAAACCCATGCGAAGTGTAGTTAGGGTAGATGACGAAGACATGTCGATTGATTTCTTCGATATTTTAGGAACTGCAAAGTAAATAAATACTAGCGAGGCGTGCTGAGTCCCCGAAGCAAACATGTTTGTGGAAAAACAGAGCGGAGCTCAATGAGCACTGAGCGTGGTACTTATGCACCCGATGATGTTGCCCTCCACGGAGGCCTTCGAGGGACATCGACTTGACGCCATCGACGCATGACGCCCTCTGCCGAGAACTATTTTTTCCAAAGCAGCCGAAGCTGGACGTGATTATCAAAGATGAGGAATACGTTGGAGGACACAATCCATTCGAAGAAATGTTTTAGCCAGTGCCGTTGCACAGCTAAATACTGAGGTCAAAATAACAAAGTGCCAGATCTTTGTCATGCCCCAAAATGCAGGTGCACTTCGATGAGTCACTCATCCAGCTCATATGTTCATTGAGGGGGAGTAAGTTCGAATGAACCAATAACAACAGCCTTCTACTAGCGGGGGATTTGAGTCGACAAATCTCCCCTGGACGAAATGTATATACTTGAAAATCTGCATAAGTAAATAGCGCAGGCAGGAGCTGTATCTTTCAAGCATCAAACTTCCTTGCCTTTTCTCCAGCCCTAATTGTAATGGCTGACTTGAGACTGCTTACATAGACATAATTTATAAGGTCCCTTTCAGCCACACTCAAGAAGAAATTAGATGTTGTAATTTGGGAAGGGCATGTGTGAAAGTAGACATCACGCAACAGAGACCCAATCGCAGCAGTAGCCTAGTGAGAGAGAAACATAGGCTGCAGTCACGCACTGCTATAATGTAGAAACCCACAGTATGAGACTGGTAGATCTGACCGGCCAGTCTGCATCCAAAAGCAGCAAACCACCAAAGGCTATCCCCCAAACTTCAACACTGATTTTCCTACATGGCTATGGCCCTTACACATGGCCCTTACACAGCGAGCCAGCGTGAAAACATTGGGTGGAGCTTGCGCTTCTTTTGAAGACTTCCCCGTGGTGGCAACAGTAAAGACAGACACAAAACGCCTGATCTAAACTTAAATCTAAGATGGGAGCAAGCTACGACCATCAAATAATAATAAGGCAGTCCTAGTGGTGTCTTGTCAAATAAAAAGGACCTACACTAAACAAAAACGATTGCTAATGCTTAACGCTAAGTTACAAAATATGGTGGGATAAGGTTCACCAGAAAAGAAAGAAGGGTTCACAAAATGATAAGTCAGGATGGTATAACTGGGGTCTCCCTTCCCCACGTTTTTAGCACGGGACAAGGCGGGACTCTTGAGCAGAGCACATTCCTGGGTTTCCCCAGCACGACCTTACAGTTTGTTTCAAAATTATCATTTTGCGGCCAAGTTTCTTTTACACCAAGTCTCTTGCCTCAGAGGGCCCGATGTACTATAAACAACTAATAAAAATGTCCTTTCAGTAAGTAGTCTTCCCGTCGAGTCAGGCTTTCCCTTAAGCCCCCAGTCAGGCTTTCCACATTTATCGTTCGTACAGTGTTTCCCTCGGCCGGGCGCACACACCTGTTTCACAATGTCAAAACTTTGGTAATGGGTTTAGACGATTGTACAAGGGGTTTTGGCTCGACCCTTGTATGACCACCTCAACCTTATCTTGACCTTTCCTACGGCCTCTTGTTACTATAATGTTCACAAGAAAAGGGGACCAGCCAGAGTCTTTCAAATGGAAGCCCACTTGGCGCCAGACCACTCTGTAGCTGGTCTCTCCCTGGGCTTTAAATGTTCACTTAGCACACAAGTTTTTTGTTCATAATAAGTTGCTGTTTGCAACCTTCACTTAACACTGTCAAGCATGCCTTGCCGCCTCGATTATCAGTGCGGTAGGGTCCTGTGCAAATGTAGACATCTGTTACACCACATGTCAGCTGTAGTTCCCGGTCGTATGATTCCTTTCACGTAGGCTTCGTGGGTTCGGGCTGAAAAGTGCAAGGGCATTTCCCTCCTTGTTGTCCTTTCCCATCTAGCCCCCTTTATTCTCTGTTTGAATTGGCGTCCTGGAATAGCTGCTTCCTAGTGTGTTTGTCCTTGCTCAAAGTGTCCTCTTGTGCTCCGCCTTTTATCCCTGTGGGAAAGGGAAAGGGCCGTCAGGTGTGTGTAGTTATTGCCAATTGCCTGACTCTGCCTGACCCTTGTGTTGGGAAACGTCAGGTAAACGGCTCTGGTGTTAGTCCATTGTCTTTCACGGTGTAAGAAGTGTTCATGTTGTTAAAAAGGGGGTGGAGAGTAGAGCTTTTAAATATCCTACGGGGTAGGATGGGGAAAAGGTGTTATAAGGAAGGGGGTACTGTGTCTCGCCCATCAGTGTTCCACTTCCACTCCCCGAAGACCCTCCGCCCCCATACAGATGATCCTCCCCCACTGGTCCACCCCCAGGAACTGGATCCAATATCGATGGCCGTGCCCTGGCCACCTGGATGACAGATTTCCAGGGACTAGCAGGGTGAGACACCTTAAGGTTTCTCACAACATAAACATCCTGGTTGGGAAAGACAGGTCAGGATTGGCCAGGGAAAGCTGTCCAATCAGTACAGAGGAGGGAAGTGGACAGGAAACAGGAAGTGTAGGTTATTCTGGTGAAGTCAGCAGTAGAGGTAGAGGGGGACCAAGAGACCAAAAGAAGGGAGGAAGTAGAGGCAGCTTGTTTAGGAAACTGCTGTAGAGGGTGAGGCATTGTTTTAAGAGTGAAAGGGGTTCTGCAGTTTGCTTGTGTGGTGAATGATTAGATGTTAGTGCAAGGAGTAGATGTGAAGTGAATGGCACTGGGTGAAAAGAGGGTGTTTGATTAGCAGTGATGTAGTAGTGGGGGGGAGATAAGCAGTGGGAAAAGGAGAGAAGCCGTGGGAAGACAAGAGTAGCAGTCGAGGAGGAGGAGAGTACCAGTCGAGGAGGAGAGTAGCAGTCGAGGAGGAGGAGAGCAGCAATCGAGGACGAGAGCAGCAATCGAGGACAAGAGCAGCAGAGGGATGAGGGAGAATCATTGGGAGGAGGGGAGAAGCAGTGGCAGGAGGACAGTGGTAGCGGGAGAGCAGTAGTTGGGGGCAGAGGTATTGCTAGCGGGGGCTATAGCCCTAGGTCTATTGGTTGTAACCCTGGATATAAGCTTAGGGGCTACAACCAAAAGGCTAGCTAGCCCCGAGTCCCAACAGTCTCGACATTAGCGTAGCCCCAGATCTTTTCCAGACCTAGCAACACCCCTGGTGGGAGGAGTAATAGTGAAGTAGTGTGAAGGAAGAAGTAACATTAAAGAGTGGAGGTGAGAGGAAGGAGGAGTGGAACATCAGAGGGACAACAAGATTAGAGGGTGGAGCAAGAGGAGGGGTCGGTAGAACAAGTAGAAGGAAGATGGTAAGCATAGGAGCGAGTGAACCTAGCCGAATCCAACAGAGTAAGTGTAAGGCATGAACCCAATTTCCAATTAGAAGACTAACCCTTGGTGAGAATTGGGAAAGCTAGTAAGTCACAAGGGACAAAGACTGAATGAGTTTTTTCTGTGACAAATGTTAACACATTATGTAAAATGTTGCTGCTATTTATAAAGGTGCCATCACTGAAGATGATGTGTTATTTCTGGTCTACTTACCCTTTCGGCTGTCTTTTTAGCAGACTTCTTTTTTTTCCCACCATCCTTCCAGAGAGATTCTACAGCAATATATCCCTGCAATCCATAGTCATACAATGTTGATCCAGTTGCCTAGAGACAAGAGAGATGTTTAAAGAAGTTCAAGTAATTTTTCATTAAATGGTTTTGAGAGTAGAGAGAAGCTTGAGTCATAGCCAAACATACTTAATGAAAATTCATTTGTGTCAATTAAAATTGGAAAATGAGTGACTAAACAATTTCACTCCACAATGGGTTACTGACTTGGTGCAGTCACATATTGGTTTGGAATTTTGCAAAGATATAGAAAAACACAAGCAACATAAATCTCAGATACAAACTGTGAATTAGCTAGTATTGCGTTACTCACTTTCCTACTCTACAGGCATTTTCGTCTTAAACATTCTCGACTAATGAGTTATCTGTGGGCCTGGCAGCCATGGAGTAGTCTGCATCTCCATTTAGCTTTGTGATCCGTCAGCAGATCCTACAGAGCGAGAGCTGCCTGCCGGTTACATTTGGCAACAAAATAGCACCAGGGGTGCATAAAGGCGTCCGGAACAACATGCGAGTGTCCGCAGGCTGAGAATCCGAGGCGTTCCCCAGATTTGCAACTTTGTTGCGGGCTCGCGGCTGACAAGACAGGAAGAACAAAGGCAAGATGGTGGCGAGGCCGAGACAGGGGGGCCTGTGAGCGGACACTGCGAAATGTGTGGCTCGTTGAGGAGCAGCGAATAATCCATTACAAAAGACGTGTGCCTGGAGATTATAGTGTGCTTTCCTCTGCATGGCCCAGAACAAGTGAGGAGTCGGGAGGCGCGAGCCCCGAGTCGTGCGGGGACTGTGGGCGAGGACGCACTGCAGGCGTTCGTGTGCGCATGGGATGATCCGCGGCCCGGACCTTGACGGGCACCCGGGGAGCGGGAACCCCCCTGCGTGGAAGAAGTGAAGAGGAAGGAGTAGCCCGTGCCTGCGCAGGAGGGTCGGACTGCAACACGGAAACACCCGCGGGCATAGCAGCGTGCTGAGGCTGGCAGCCCGGGACACACAGCTGGTCGTGGCGCGTATAAGCCGTGGCAGACGAGAGGAGCCCAACGGGGGATAACCAAACAGCATTGAAGTGCCTGGATGCACAGGCGGCACAGAACACTTGTACTGCCCACTAGCCGACGCTAAGAAGGGCAAACATGGGCTAAAACGTTCCCGGTGAACCTGGCGGAGAACACCATCACCTAATACGGGGAGCTGAGTAATGTAGGGCCCCCTCCTCCTGGGATACTGAGAGGGGGCAAATTGCTGGGCAATTGACCCCGGGACACGCACCCTGGCCACAGCACACTCATACCGCCCACCTGCCCAAGCCAAGTGGGGCAGGCACAGGCCGTGAACATCCCTGATGACACTGGCAAGAATGCCAACACCCAACACGAAGAGCTGAGCGACAAAGAGCCCCCCTTCCCCTGGGACACCAATGTGGGGCAGATTGCTGGGTAAGTGACTCCGGAGCACGCACCCTGGCCAACGGTCAGAAGGGGCCAGAGGGAAGCAGACCACAGATCATTGGAGTGATAAGTGAGCCGGGGGCAAGGAGTGCATGGCAAAGACGGAACAACGGATAAGGCGAGAAGTAACGGCCGCAGTAGAGGTGACTGTAGTCGTGGACAAAGGCCTGTGAGACACACAGAGGCTGCAGTAACTCCAACACGGAAGTAGGACTCGGAGGGACTACCACTGTGGCGCATCAGAGCTTGCCTCACAGGCAAAAGACGGACGGCAGGCTGCGACAGCCAACCTCAACGAGAAAAGGCCTTGGGGCAGGATCGCTGTGGAACAATGACCGGGAGGGGCGGAAAAGCCAAGAGTAAACAGCCCACGATGGACATCTTCGCAAAGGCCCAACAAACCCCTACTACCCCAGTGCAAGGGGCAGCAAGCACGCCCACGGAGACAGGCGCCCCGCGCGAAGACAGCGCTATTCTAACAGCCATAGCAGATATGAACTCCGCGTGGGGCAGAACGATGGCGGACATGAGAACGGCACTTGAGAATAAAATAGATGCTGTGGGGATTGTTGTGAATTTTCTGAGGCAGGACGTGAGGGCCCTCGCGGATAGAACGAGCAGACTAGAAAGCGCGGTGAAGGTCAACACAGACACTGGAGCGAACAATGCCAAAGAGGTCCATATAATGAAACAGCAGGTGGCTAACCTAGAGAGCCGAACAGAGGAGGCGGAAGGTCGGGCGAGGCGCAACAACGTCAGGATTGTTGGACTGCCGGTGGGGGAAGAGAGGCAGGACCCTACGACATACGTGGAGAACATGCTGCTGCAGGCAATAGGAGCTGGTGAACTGTCCCAGGGGTTTGCGGTCGAGCAAGCCCACAGAGCACTGATGAGAAGGCTGCAATCTGGGACTCCTCCTAGGGCAATAATAGCAAAAATCTTAAATTACAGAGACCGCAAGAAGATACTAGAATTCTTCCGGAAAGGAGGGACAATAGAGAGAGGATCTGTGACTATCTCGGCATACCCGGACTATACCATGCTGGTGCAGCGGCAGCGATATAGCTACGTGGCAGTTAAAAGGAGACTATGCGCGGCTGGATACAAATATATGCTCCTGTACCCGGCGAGACTCAAAATTGTCTACAAGAATAAGGCGCTGTTTTTCGACACCCCGGAGGAAGCGGCAACGTGGCTGGATACACATGGATGTCCGGATCGAGATGAGGAGCTGGCCCAACGAGAACACGATAAGTGACAGTAACGCTGTATTTGGTGGGAGGGGAGCAAGCTGCCAGTAAAGAGCAATTGAATTGTGATATAGTATAGTGATGCGAGAAGTTAAGTTAGACTAATGGCATTTGGACATGTTGAACTGGAATATAATCAGTTGAAAGTAAAATGCAGGATGGGCAGCGAACACAGCGCTCAGTCCGATGTAATTAGTAGGAGCTATATGGTGAAGGAGGCTTACCCCCAAGTAGTAGAATAGTTCGGTCACCACTAGGGTGACGATTCCCTGTTGTGCTGCTAGTATGGCCTAGGCCACAAAGGCGCTAGATGCAGGGGTGCCTGGGATCCAGGGATGGAGCTGGGCAACAGTTGGGGAGGGGTAGGTGGGGTAAGGGGAGTGCAGTGGAAGTTCGGGTAGGAGTTAAGGGGGGCGGGGGGAGAGGGAGTTGTTGAGGGGCATTGGAGTTGGGGTCAGGTGGGAGGGGGGATAGTTTGGGACATGGCTGGGTGGTAGCCTACGCACCTGGAATAAATATGAGCCGTGGGGGACCTTAAAGTAGTCACCTGGAATGTTAGGGGACTCAACAGTTATCTGAAAAGGAATAAGGTGATGATGTACCTGCCCAGGCAGAAGACTGATGTAGCCCTGCTGCAGGAGACGCACCTAACGCCGGCAAAGCTGGAAATGGTGTGCAAGAAATGGAAGGGGACGGTTGTGGGGGCGGCGTATTCGGCTTATGCGAGAGGGGTCATCATATGGGTGGCGCCACATGTCCCGTTCCAGCCACTGCAATACACTGCCGAGCCGGACGGGAGAATGGTGATAATGAAAGGGCTAGTAGAAAATAGAGAGATATGCATAGTGAACACTTATGCCCCAAACCAGGACACAGCGGCGTATTTCAGATCCTTATATGGTAAACTAGGGGGGACTATGGGGGGTGTGGTGATTTGGGGAGGAGACTTTAATTGCGCGTTGCACCCGAAAATTGATAGATCCGATACTAAACAAGACCCACCCCTGCGGCTAGAGCGTTGCAAGCACTGCTGGCAGAGTTTGGTCTGGATGATGTATGGAGGACCCTCCACCCGGATGAGAGACAATACTCTCACTACGCAGCCCCGCACAACCTATATACCAGACTAGACTATGTATTTGTTACACAGGAACAGACGACAGAAATTTCACATGCAGAGTATAAGGCGAGATTCCTTTCAGACCACTCGCCGATGATTATAGTATGGCAATTCAGGCCCTACAGGGCAAGAATACCAACGTGGCGCTTAAGAGCAGAGGCTCTGAAGGATAATGTGTACAGAGAAGATATGAGGGAGGAAATAATTCGTTTTTTGGAAATAGATAAGGGCAGCGTCCAGGCGGCGGGTACGCTCTGGGAAGCGTTCAAAGTGGTGGTGAGGGGGATAGCCATAGCGAAGTCTAAAGGGTTGCAATGTGGGATTGTAACGGAACTACAGGCGATGGAAGTGGAGATAGAGAAAATAGGGGAGGGAATGCTGGGAGAGATTGTGCAACTTAAAATATAACAAGTACACTGAGAGACAAAACACAGGGGGCAACAAACCCGGTAGAGTGCTAGCTTGGTTGTACAAAAATGAGACCCCCAGACCCACCCTCAGGACGATTGAAAGAGGGGACGGGAGCATAGCAGATACCCAGGAAGAGGTTAACCAGGCATTTGTAGAATATTATAGGACTCTGTATGACGACCAAGTGGTAACTAATAACCAGGAAATTAGAGAAACATTGGAAGATATTGGGTTACCGCAGATCACTGCAGAAGAAAGGGAAGAACTAGACTCCCCAATTACCCTGGAGGAATTGGAGGAGGTGGTGAGACAATTACCTACCAGTAAGACTCCGGGAAATGACGGGTTGCCAGGAGAATTTTATAAAACATATGGAAAAGAGGTTCTCCCCCTGCTTTTAGAGATCTTGAACGAAGAGTACGAGATGGGAAAACTGACAGATTCCCTGAGAGAAGCGGTTATAATACCGCTCCCTAAACCTAATAAGACGGGAAGTGACTGCGGCTCGTATAGGCCCCTCTCAATGCTAAATCAGGATAGCAAAATATTAATGGCAGTCCTGGCAAACAGATTGAAGAGGGTCATAGACAAGCTAATACACCCTGACCACACAGGGTATGTTCTAACAGGAACATATCGCATAATCTTAGGCGGCTGCACCGAATTATAAGCATACGAAAGAAGAGGAGATAGCGGTAGTATCACTGGACGCAATAAAGGCGTTTGACTCGGTCAGATGGCCCTGGCTGCTTGCGGCGCTGAGCGGCTATGGCATAGGACCGGGATATCTTCAGTGGGCCAAGCTCATATAAGGTGCGCCTTTGGTCAGGGTAAAAACAGGGGCTGTCATATCGCAGAGGTGGCAACTAAGCAGGGATGCCCGCGGTCCCCTATGCTGTATATTCTGGCACTAGAGCCCTTGTCTATATACCTGAGGCAGCAGTATGACGTGATAGGTATCCCCCTGGGAGGGGAGCGCAGTTAAACTCCCTGTACGCAGACGATATGTTGTTGTACCTTCGCTACCCGGAGGAGAACCTCCAATATATACTGGAGGTGATGGAACGATTTGCGGGGCTCTCCGGCATAGCAGTGAACCCAGGAAAGTCCTGTGTATTCCCATTGGGCAGGTACAGGGGGGTCCCTGCAGATCGGCTACCAATCCTGCAGGTACTGTGGGAGGCTAACACCTTTAAATATCTGGGAATAAACATATACCATACGGTAGACGCGGAACATGCACAAAACACGGAGATGGTGATTAAGAAAATAGAGAACAGCATGAAGTTTTGGGTTAAGCTCCCTCTGGCAATGATGGGACGGGGGGCAATGCTTAAGATGGTGGTATTGCCTAGGTTGTTGTACTGCTTTGCGAACATTCCATACTTGATACCTAGAGCGTGTTTTGCTAAGTGGAACAGTGCATGCAGGGACTTCTTATGGCACGGGACAAGGTACAGAGTGGCCCTATGGAAGCTACAAAATCCATATGAGATGGGAGGTATTAAACTACCGAATTTTGAGGCATACTGTACTGCCAGCCAATTGCAATTTGTAGCGAAATGGCTCTCTGATGAGCCGACCTCGGAATTTAAACTATTCCAAAGGGATAGCGCCCCATTCTTGCTAAAGGAAGTAATTTGGTTACCCAAGCAGGAAATGGGGAGACGCCCGGGGATGATGAAGCTCGGGTGGGAGATATGGCGGAAGGCCTGTCAGTTAATGGGAAACCCGGACCCATGCTCCCCGCAGATCCCACTGGTTGTCGTGGCGGGTAAGGACAGGCAATTGAGGCAGGCTATTAGGAGATACTGGGAAGCGGTTGGGGTATCAATAATGGGGGATGTATGGCAGATGGGGACCATACGGGACTTCGAAGTACTGGTGGAAGATACGGGGCTACAGGCGGGCCAGTACATAGCGTATCATGGGATGGTACGGCGAATCAGAGAGACCTGGTCAAAGATTGTGCTGGTAGAGGAGCCGGACACCACCATAGATATGATATATGATATAGCGGAAGGAGGGCACGAAACATCTAGGTTCTATGAGATGATAATGACTAAGGTGAGGAAAGAGGTGACGCAACTCAGGCTGGACTGGGAGGAAGAGGTGGGGACCCAGATGAGTGATGGGATGTGGAAACGAGCTCAAGGGTACCACAAAAAAGTTCAAGAAACGCCAGATTGCAACAGATACAATTATATGTAACCCACAGGGCGTATATGACACCCCAGAGAATAGCCAAATTTAGAAAGGCAGGCCGCCAAGCATGCCCGAAGTGCAATGAAGAAAACGTCGGGATGACGCACGTGTTCTGGTCGTGCCCGATAATAGAACAATTCTGGGGGGAAATTGCACAAAAGATGGATGGCAAAGGAATTAAAATGGGGGTAGACACGGCGTGGGCTTGCCTAATAGGAGGGTTCCCCAGGCCACGTAAAATTCAGCATGTGAGCAAGCTGAAAGACCTGGCGTATGTCTTGGCAAAAAGAAGAACTGCCATGGGGTGGAAGGCGTGCTATAAACCTAAACTCGACCTATGGTGGAAAGATCTGCAGCAATGGGCAGAGGCAGAGATGGGGGTGTGGCAAGAGGCGGGCAGAGGAGGGGAGGGGGAAGAGGCAGGCTCTCTGGCGAATTGGAGGCAACTAATAACAGAACTTTTAGGGCCCACGTATGAGGAGTCTACTGGCCAGGATTCAATGTGTGCAGACGATGAGGAACCCCTAACGCAGGAAGCAGAGGCGGAATAAATAAGGAAGTAGGCTGGGAGAGAGGGGAGGGACAGTGGACCTGGATGCAATAATGTATATTTGATATTAACCTTTCTTGCACTGTTTGTTTGGTTTGTAGTGTGTTGAAAAGTTAATAAAATATATATATTTTTAAAAAATGAGTTATCTGTGACACTTGTAAACAACTATGAGTTACTTGAGAGTTTAAATATTCCTGGAATATCAGGGAAAGATAGGATTGTGTAACGAAGGATCAACAGAACACATACAAGTCCTTCAACAAGTTCAAACATGGATTATTAACTTGGTCAGGATGGGCCTGGGATAAACTCCTAGGAGATGAAAGGAGATGTCCACAACAACAAGAAGTGGCTTATTGTTGATCAAATGGCTTCAAACAGAAACCAGAAAACAAAATACAATTAAATATTACTTTTTCATTCTAACAATCCATTATAAATGTCACTTATATTTAAATGCCCCTACTATATTCATTCACCAATTTATCAAATTCCTTAACAATGTGAAAAGTTTAAAATATAAAATCTTTAGGAGCTTGACATAAAAGATCAATTTAACCTTGAATTTGTCGTACGTCATATTTTAGGAAGAACAGTCTTATAATGTCTTTCAAATGAGAGTTAGAATGGGACAAACAAAAAACATGGATAGGATCATCTACAGCCAATCCACATAATGGACACATTCTATCATATGCACGTTTTACCCAAGATCCAACAGATCATGTCTCTGCTAAGCCTATATTTACTGTGCCGGTCTTTCCATGCAGTAAATACACTGCAGCTCATTCCCTCGCAGCCCAGCACCAGCCCAACTCGCTACTTCGAAAGAGGGTTCCCCCTCTTCAATAACCATCCCCTGCTTCAATCTCCCATGAAGGTGAGTTTGCCTTGTAGCCTGCTGCCTCCGTCTCAGCTGCTACTGTCTCAACTGCCACTTACCTCAGTGTCCCATGGCAGCTCTCCTTCCTCCTCTGCTTCTGTGCCACTCCATCATCAGCACCCCCAAATACCTACTTCCCGCCCACCTCCTGATGTAACTTAAGACCACATACCATCCCTGCTTTGCGGTTGTTTACCAATATGCAAGTGCAGAGCAGTAACGACCTGCATTGCATTTGCAGTATGGCAAAGACATGTCACCTCTCCAACACTTTCATTAATGTATAACTGACCTAACTTATACTGGAAAACCTTCATCCTCCAACATCATGCATATTGATTAAGTATGCTTGCATTGCTGGGGGCTTAGCCATACAACCAATCTCCTGTAGATATTTTAATTTGCTGGCATGAGAGCTACCAGACCTAAAACATCCATCTTTACAAATATTTTTGTAACCGGATTTGAAAGTCTGTTCTTGATACCATTTGTTCTAATGTCGCTCTAGACAAATTTATTTATTTTTAAATTCGTTTTTATTGTTTTTTCAATGTTAAATCACAAACTGTTTCCCCCCGCTCAACAATGTGGAGGTAATAACGCATTACAACATTAGCCTTTTTCAGCATATCAAGCAATACCCAGCAGGCGCTGCCTTTGAGGGCAATACTGAATGTTCAAGTCTTTAAATAAAAATGTTAGCATAATGTTGCAGTCTTTAGTGAACATGGAAAGGTCCCCATGTAGAGAGTATGTCATCCATTCTAGAGATAAAAAGTTCCATATTTTAGCAGACCATTCAGATGTTTGCGGTGGATCTTTACGCTTCCAATTTTGGCCAATTACAAGCAAAACAGCTACCTACAATATCACAAATGCTTTCTGGAAGCTTTCGGCCAACGTCTAAAATCATTGTCTATCATAATTGAGTAGAGAAGATTTCAAAAATATATGATTTCACCTCTGCCCAGCATTGGGCTAACCTCGGGCAACTCAGCCAAATGTGTTCCCATTACCCAATATGGTCACATTCCCCCCAGCATTTGTCAGATATGGTGGGTTCCATTTGGGCAAGGTGAGCTGGTGTGCAGTGCCATTGCACCATGAGTTTGAGTCAGAATTATTTTATTTGAATAGATCTGGTAAGTTTAGGGATTGTTCTCCAACGTCCTGGTCAGTGATTTCTTCCCTCAATGTGACCTGCCAGTGTGTTTTGTAGCTTTTCTGTTTTGGGTAACCCTTCCTCCAATATTCTGTATAGATTAGAAATCAGGGCCTTGTTCCCTGGGTTGGATAACACAATTTTCTAATGGTGTCAATTCCCGGGTGGCCACCGCCTTAATCGGGGGAGCTAGAATCCAGTGCCGCACCGGGAAATATTGAAACCTGGATTTTTGATGAAGTCCCAATTCCTGTTTGCATTGTGTAAATGGTGTTACTGCATCTCCCACAAACGTATCTCTCAACTTCTTGCACCAAGCTACCTTCCATTCTGTGAATGCCTTTGGTTCCAGGCTCGGGGTAAACTGGGGATTATAGAATAGAGGTGTGAAAGGTGAGGGGAAAGTTGTTAAACCGTGTTTTTCTACTGTGTCGTCCCATGTGTTTTCAACTGTATGGGCAATCTGATCTTGGTAACCATAGAGCTTCCTTTGTCGGGGGCCCGCCACAGCTAATTCCATCTGGACCCAGCACTTCTCAATTTTATCTGAGGACCATTCTTTTCTAAACCGCATATGTGCCGCTCGGAAATCCATCCATTCTTTATCTAGTAGTAGCATCAGTGTAGTTAGGGCTATCCGGAGGGTCTTATTTTGCCACACAAAAGCTGATACAGCCTTATGTAATTTATGAAAGAAAGATCAATGACCTTAATGGGTACCACTTGGAATAGGTTAAGTGCTCTAGGGAGAGTGACCATTTTTACTGAATTGATTTAACCAAACACGAGATTGAATGTGGGTTCCACTTTTTAAGTTGAGATTCAATGTCCTTTAGTAGGGTGGAGGTAATTAGCTGGGTAGAAACCTTTAAGGGATAGAGTGATCTTTACCCCCAGTAAAGTAATTTCTTCTTGTGCCCATCCAAGCCACGTCTGTGCCTACAAGTTAACAATTTCCGTGGAATATAGTTATAGATTTAAGATCTCAGTTTTATGCACATTCATTTTCAGCCCCTTGTGTAGATTCCTTTATTGTGTTTGATGCATCCGTGCCTATGAGCAGCATATCATTAGCGTAAACCATTAATTTATGCTGAGTGCCGCCAAACTAACATCTATTGTACTCTGTCTAATTTTGGCCAATAACGGTTCCGGATGTAGTGCATATAACATTGAAGAAACCCCCCCCCCCCGTTTGGAACCACAGTGAAGGGAGATTAAAGAAGATAAATGGCCATTTACAACTACACCTGGTCAAATGCCTTTTCAACGTCTATAGAAACAAGAACTGCAGGGATCTGTTTTTTCTCCACCTTCTACAGTATATGGCATACTCTGCATTTATTGTCATGTGTTTGCCTAGATTTAATAAACCCTGTTTGGTCATTATGTA
This sequence comes from Ambystoma mexicanum, assembly GCF_040938575.1. NCBI lineage: Eukaryota > Metazoa > Chordata > Amphibia > Caudata > Ambystomatidae > Ambystoma > Ambystoma mexicanum. The sequence continues at coordinate 943,889,457 of NC_090939.1, forward strand.
TTAATGATGTTAAGATATCTACAATTCGATTAGCCAATACCTTAGTGAAGATTTTGGCGTCAAGTTAATGAGTGCAATGGGATGATTAGACCCACAATTTGTCGGGTCTTTGCCAGGTTTGGGGAACAGAATTATTTTTTGCTTCTTCCATGGTAGGTGATATTTGCCCCATTTGCAAAAAATGATTGAACAGTTTAGTTAGAACGAGAGATAGGATATTGTTATTGAAACCTAGCCGGAAAGCCAAGTTCACAGGATAACGACTAACACCCTTCGGTTGTAATAGATTTTTCCAAGTTATGGGCTTCTGTATTCGGGAGTTTAGGGAGTTGCACTGATTTTTAAGTATCTTATTTGCATAGAAGGGTCTGGCTTATCGGATTTGTATATGTTGGAATAAAATATATGAAATTGTGTTAGGATACCAGTTGTTTCAGAGGTTGTCTCCCCTGAAGGCAATTTTATTTGTTGTATAGTGTGAGAGGAACTTTTTGACGAAGTTTGGCTGCCACAACACAATCTGTTTTGTTCGTTTTTATGTAATACCTCTGTTTCAGCTTTCTTTGTGAGTTGAAGGTTTAGCCTACCAGCCGCTGCGAGAAATGCTTTCTGCATTCCAGGACCTGTGATAGTTTCCATTTTTTTCATAATATGCGATAATTCCATCTCTAATCCTAATTCGAGGGCTATAAGCTGTTTGTGTCTTTTGGCATCTGAAGCTATAAGGATACACCACATAATAGCTTTAAACGCATCCCAGAAAGTATTGATTAAGATCTCCCCCCCTTAAATTTAGATCTTCAGTGATGTGTGCAGCTGTTTAATTTCCAATTGCAAGATCTTGAAGTAAGCCAAGTGGAAATCTCCAGGACCAGAGCTGCGACTTGTTAGTTGGGATATCTAATGTTACTGTAATTGGGGCATGGTCTGAGAGAGTGACTGGATGTGTGGTAATTTGTGTTAAGCTTCTCAACAACGGAGTAGAGGATCAAATTTAGTCGATTCGGGATAATGACCTATGTACATGAGAGTAGAATGAGCAGCCTTTTCCCTCCCCCTTCAGAGCAAGCCAAATATCTACTAAGGATAGATTTGCAAATATGTGCTGCAGCCCGCTCGATGTGGTGGGTGGAGTACAGTGTGTTACCCTGCTTCTGTCCCGTGCCAGGTCCCATGTAAGATTAAAGTCCCCTAGTATTAATTAGTAAGTCACTTTCCATAAATAGCTCCAGTAAGCACATCACGTTTCATAAATCTATCCTGGCCAGAGCTCTGGTTCTCTCTAGGCTGGACTACTGCAACAGCCTCTTTCTAAATCTGCCTGCTTCTACTCTTCGCCCTCTGAAACTCATCCAGAACAGGACTGCAAGACTTGTCCTTGGACTCAAGCCCAGGGATTGTATCTCCCCAGGACTGAAATCTCTGCACTGGCTTCCAGAGGCTGCAAGGATAAAGTTCAAAACCCTCTGCATTGTCCACAAGGCCTTCCGGGGCCTCAATATCTTCAACTCTCTTTTCCTAAATATCTTCCTTCTCGAGCTCTTCGCTCATCCGCCTCCAACTCCCTCAGGGTCAGTCTCTTCTTCAACCAATTAGTTGGTGGTAGATCTCTTTCTTTAGTTGGGGCCTCCCTCTGGAACAGCCTCCATGCCTCCCTGAAACTTGAGGAGAACCATCTTCGGTTCCAGAAGGACCTCAAGACCTTCCTCTTTCTTCCTGGTTTCTCTCCTCCTCTCCTCTGCTGAACTCCTGACTGAAACTGCACTGATCACCTGGCTACCCTGTGATCTCGAGCCCAGGTCCCCTCCCCTGCCAGCTGCACACTTGCGCTGCCTCCCAGGCAACCCCTGCACCTGGGGGCTGTTTCTGTATCCCTACAGTCCCCACCAGCTCCTGACACTTGATGTCTGCAATCACCCCTGCACTTGCTACAAGCTGGCCACACTTCTTACCTATTGTTTTTATTTATTCTTTACTGTTGATCCCATGTACTGCACTGCCCCCTCCCCCTTACCCCTGCACTTTCCCTTGCTCCCCTCCCCTACACTTGCGTGATCTCAATATCACCTGGCCTAGTAAGATCGTTGTCTCTGTCTTCCCTCTGTTCCCCCTCCCTTGCCTTGTCACGCCTTGAAACACTTGTGTACAGGCGCGTTATAAATGCCATATCATATATTGTCGTTACTGTTAATTTGATATTGGATATGGACCTATTTGTTACATCTATTATAAGTGATTGTTTAACTGCATTTGTATATATTTGTATGAATGTATTTTACTGTGTGGTTGTACAGCACTCAGATACACTTGTGTAACTCACACTTTATAAAAACTAAAATAAAATAAATGATTCCAACCATGGATGATCTCATAACATCACTCTGAACTGCTTAAGGCAATGCAATGGAAACCCCAAGGAAAAGGGGTTTTTCTTTTAAGGAACAAGCTGACAAGAAAAGAACAGCCCTCTCTATCGCTTGCAATATCTCTTAGACTGGACGGGGTACCAACCCTTTAATGGAACCTGTGAACTGGTTTTGGATTTTCATGCTCAAAGGTTGTTTCGTGCCTTTTATTCTCACCATCTAGCCAAGCCTGGAGGACCAGCATTTCCAGGGCGATCCGGCATCTCTGGTCCGATTGGAGACACTGGTGTTCACATACACTGAAGCGCTAGACTGCGAGGTTCGCTTAGTGAAGAATAGGCCACACAACCTTAGACTGTGACCTTTCCTGTTCAAACATGTTTATGTTTATTAGGTTTATATAGCGCTTTAATCCAAAACGCTTTACAATATAACAACAAGGTGCAATAATGGAAGAAGCATATTTACAATCATGAGGCAAACCAGTGAAACAATATCTAGAACAGTTTCCTTAGATGGAGGAGGTGGGGGAAAGGTGAGAAGGAAGGGAAAGGAGGTAGTCAGGGAAGAGGAACAATAATTCAGTTATCTGATTTAAATTCAAGTGGGAGTGAGAAGGAAGGGGGAGGTATGAGGGGAGAGGAGGGGACAGGGGAGATGGGGAGGAGAGAAGGTAGAAAGTCAAGGGGGGAGTGAAGATGAAGGGCTTTCAAGGAGGTGCGGAAGGAGGTGTAGGTGGGGATGGAGCGGATAGAGAGAGGTAAGGAGTTCCAGTGTAGGGGGGCCAAGAGCTGAAAGGAACGGAAGCGTGAAGAGGCACATGGTGACCGGGGTACAGTGAGTAAGAAGAGGTCAGCAGAGCGGAGAGAACGGGAGGGAGTGTAAAATGAGAGGAGCGAAGAGAGATAGGGGGGAGCAAGGGCATGGAGATATTTGAAAACCAGACACAGGAATTGAAATTTAAGTTGGGAGAGGAAGGGAAGCCAGCCAAAGTGAGAGAGAGCGAAAGACATGGAAGCCGCAAAACCTTTATTCGATCCGCCCATGACGTCTATGTCCGTAGGAGAGGAGAAACCACATAGGGCTGGTATTTGCTGTCCTGCCATACGTTTTCCTGCTACTTTCTTCTAATCCCTGTCCTCCCCTCTTTGATTCTTCTCAGCTGTTATGATATGATATGATATGGCATTTATAACGCGCCTATACACAGGTGTTCTAGTTCCACCACCTATGTCCTAGTCCATGGTTTTCGGTGTCTTAGTCTGCCCTGACAACTTCTGTGAAGGCATCATGACGCAAGACACAGACAACTGATTCAAAGTTCAAACAAAGTACTTTTATTAACTTAAATGTCAGGATGGTGAAAAGCCTAACTTGACCTATGCTAAGGTGGAATTTCCCTACCAAATGAAAACAAGGATAGTCGGAGTCAGTAAGTTCAACTTAAAAGTCTGTCTTTGTCCCATACCTATACTTGCCCTTACTACTAAGACTAAACAATGTGTAGGGATGTCAGCAACAAACAAAATAGTGTTCCAAATAAAGTACTGAGTTTCTATCAGCTCTAAGCTTACTTTCCAGCTCCCCCTTCCCCAAGTTCAAAGCAGTTCCAAAGTCATGGGGTTCCCTTCCCCAAGCGGACAACACAGTTTCAATAAGGATTTCGGGGTTCCCTTCCCCAAGAAGACAACACAGTTCCAAAAGAGTCTCGGGTTCCCTTCCCCAAGAAGACAACACAGTTCTAAAACGTCTTCCAGGCAGAACCTTCCTCGGCAGCCTCCTTCTTGACAGGGTTGCTCTCCTCACAGGCAAGCACCTCTCGGCCCGGCTTCTCTCCTGCTCGTCTCCCCCTCCTGATTGTTGGCTCCACCTATTAAGCACCTGTAACCTATTAACAGGTTGAAGGTGTGAGCCCTGGAGTCCATTTGCCTGACCATAATTACTGGTGTTCTACTGACATACCTGACCCTCACAACAGTGCTCAGGCCTCTACCTCGTCTCAGTACCATAGTGGTGTAATGACATGCTAGTGTGCATCTCTCCCTTGTCCCAGTACTAGAGTGGTATGACTAAGGGGGAGTTATGCACAAATCTTGGTGGTTTTTCTGGTCTTTTGACCTGATGTTTTCCTGAAACATTTGGGCGGTGATATGTGGTGATCTTCCCTGAATAAGAAAATGTCCCCGTATTTAGCCTATTTCTGGTGTAAATACATTGAGGGCATTTTCATGGGTACTCTGGAACGGAGGACTGTTAGGCAGAATCCTGTGCAGTTCCCTTAGGGAGCACTACAGAAGATTAAGACTACAGGGGAGAACAATAAATCCCCTTTGGTATCAGTCTGTACCACAAAGATTTTGTTAGTAGTCGTGTCTGAGAGTTATCTCAAGAGGGAGATGAGCAGTATTCAGGGTTTACACAATAGGCCTACAGTACTATGGCACAAGGAAACACTGACCAAAGCTTTGTATTAAAAAGTATATATATATTTATTTTATACACTTCTAATAAAACACATGTATCACAGTCATCAAGGAAGTTAAATTAAGTCAAAGGAAAAATATACACACTAAATTGTAGAGCAAGTGAACCAGCGTGAAAACTGAGCAAAGCGGCACAGTGAAAACCACACACAAGGGATCCTCTATCAATTTCTCACAAGGGAGGGAAAGCACAAGTTATATAGAAATAGTTTCTTACACAACCTAGCAACACTTCCCATAAGTTTGTGAACCAGTTAAAGCAAGACAGTGCATTAGTATAGGCAATACTTGAATGAAAACTGAGCAAAATGGCATTTCATAAGGTTTAGAAAGGGGAACAAAATGGTAGTTATAAGAAGTAGGTGCACCAACACAGTTCTAGTTGAGAATCAATCTAAAGAAGGCAGGTCTAACAAATGTAGCCAGTGTCAGTAGGCCTGTGTCAGAGTTAGTGGTACAGGGCAAGGGCCCAGGACCAAAATGTTCTTGTAGCTGCAGTCAAGTCTTTGGTTAACGATTTAGAAAAGGTGGATGCTGAAGTTGAGAAGACAATGTTAAGAGAGAGGGCCGGCCAACCCAACAGGTAGGTAAAGGATTTAAAACACCTTTAGTGCTACCGCGAAGAGAGGGCGGCCTGGCGGAACAATGTACCTTTAAATGGAGAAGTGGCTCCTGCGGTGGTGGTTGTTCCTGGTAGTTCCTGCAGTTTGGGTGATCCAGTAGAGGAAAAGAGGCTCTCGTCGTGGAGGAAGGTTCGAGTTACTGCACTCCCCAGGGATGAAACCAGCCGCGGTGCTGCCCGACGAATAAAAGGTACGCTCCTTTAAATTGCGGTCCGGGTGGACTGGTGCTTGGGTATCCAGCCTCCGAGTACTGGGTACCGGAGATTCGACCAAGGCAGGTTCGGGAAGGCGATTGGCAAACTGGTTGGCACCACCAGCTCAAGGGAAGAAGGCTCTTGCAGATAAAGATCTTCTCTCGTCGTGTGGAGAAAAGTGGTAAGACGCTGCAGCAGGGCTTCACCGGTGGTTCACTCGTTGCAGATGTCTTTGGCTTCTCTCCTCTTCGGCTTCTTAGTTCCAGTGGCGACGTCTTGCTCTTCCAGTCCTCAGGACCCTGCTTTTATGCAAAAAGATCCCCATTCATTCAGCCTAGCTGTCACTCACACAGTGGAGTGGTCATCTTGGTGGGAGACCCTCCAGCCTATCACGATAGAGTGTGACATGGGTTGCTGAGGCAACCCTGCCCAGGGGTCCTACTCCCCCTCTCACAAAATGGACCCACCCCAGACTCAGTGGTGCCTAAAGGAGGGCTTCTCGGCAGAAGCCAGCCAAAAGGACGAACAAAGGATCCCCGACCTGGGTTAGGAGTGAAGAGAAAGACACGAGAAAGAAGATATATTAAAGTTCTTGCAAATAAAACATACCGGAGTCAAGTTAATATTAAAATGCACCGGCGGTATGTTAGAGGCTGCCAGAAAAAGTGGTAGCCTCGAACAATGGGAAAATCCCCTAGGGAAATATTTGCAGTTGAATATTTATGGTAGTAACTACTGCCACCAGCCAGAAACTTTTGAGAGAGGGACTGTACGGTAACCTTTTGAAAATGAACATAAGGCAAAAACTATTAACCCTTTGCAGTACCTCCATAGTAAGATGGTTTGTACTGGTTTAGTTCATAAAAATTGACTAGTAAAGTCAATGGGACTTTACATGCCCTGGGAGACAGTAGTCAGTCCCAAGGTATGGAGTCTATGTTTGGGGGTCGCTATGACACCCCTGTGTCACTGCATTGAGGGTGCTGTGTAACACATGTGAATAAAGATGGTTCCTATGGGGTTGAGAAAATCCCATAGACATTAAACACAAAAATAGCCTAGAACAAACATAGCAAAAATGCCTAAGAGTGGGAAAAAGAGTCTCACTCTTAGCAGAAAAAAAGAAACAAACCCTTCAAATTCAGCAAAGCTGCTGGGGGACTCTATAGGTAAGCCATAGAATGAGAATTCTCCCTAACAAGGACAATATCCCATAAAGGCTGCTGGGACTGAAGGTTTGTGAAATGGAAATGGGGGATACCGCGTCTCACCCAAGGACATCCCCCTTCTACTCAACAAATCGTCTCTACCCAGGTAATACTGCCTTGCATATCGACCCCCAAGGTCGGGATCCAAAAGCGATGGCCCCTCCCCGGTGACCTGATCAGAGGATATTGAGGAAAGTGAAGTGAGGATACCCTTAGGTTCCTCACACTCCTCACTTGGACCTCTCTTCCTCTCAGCCGGATGAGAAGTAGCCCAGATGAACATCTCAGCCAATCTTCCTGCTCCAGATGGTTTTCTCTGTACATTGGCTGCATCTGTCGGGGCCCCATCTCACAGCCCTATAATCAATTGTCACCACAGGGCTACTGGGAGGGACAAATGGTTGCTACTTGATCATTGCGCCAAGACCCCGGTTCTGGTGAGGCCAGTCGCTGAGTCACTGACACAATCACATTAGATAGTCACCAAGCAATGAGAAAATCTGTTCTGTGTGCCACACTGTGGCTGGCAGGTGGCTGAAGTTTAGGAGCCAAAGGAGAGTGAGACGGAGCCTGTACCGAGGTTGGACTATCTGCATGTATAACCAAAGAAATTCGGTAGTGTCCTGTTATGCTTGATTCAAAATGGCGCGGGCGCGCAATGCATTCTGGGAGCGCTCGGACCCATGTTGGATATTTACTTCGTACCGCAGTGAAAGGCTGCACACATTTTGCTAAAGTGTTAGATTCACAGTTCTGAGACAAACATGCTTTTCCAAACCTGGTATGCGGTCAAGGCCATTTCTGCTGGGAAAGCTAACATTGTTATGGCTTGCTACTGTTCTCCGTGGAGCGTGTTTTTAGAGCAGGGAGGTCCTGCGTTCCTTGGGTGGAGCTCTCGATTGACCCAGCTGGCAACCGACGGCTGTTCCTCAACTGCGCAAGTGCAATTTCCAGAATGTTCGAGAATGAACTCCCCTTTGTGGAGTGTGTATATATGCGGAGGCCCGGAGGGGGTCAGGGGAGACTTCTGCCGGAGAAGGACGCTCCGTCCAGCCTTCCTGTGAGTTGTGGTGCTCTCGACCTGGCTGTCCCTGGGGTCTTCCAGCCACTTCTGGACGAGATGAGGACTTCTATTACGCTCACGGTGATGTATTTCCTTTCGACTTCTTTACTTCTTCTGTGTTCTATGACCTTACTATTTTTATGAGTTATTTCTATGTACTTGTAAGCTTTGAATAAATAGCCGTAAAGAGCTGATTTATCTTCTAAGAGTGCATGGTTGTGAGTTATTGTGTCTGTCTGTTTTTTGTGGTTCAAAGTACTTGCTCTATATAATTGCATTGATGATTTATGGTTGTTTTGTGCACTTTTCGGGGGAGAGCAGTACATTTTTGTTCCGTGCATCCAAGAGTCTGTTGAAACATAGATAGGATTTGGTTGTCGGGTAAGTGAAGTTTTTTTTTTGTTTGAAAAGTTAAGTTTTTGTTTTTTTGGTAACTGTTTGAGTGCTTGTGGGAGGGATTGCAGTGTGGAGAAGACAATATATAGGTTCAATGAGGTTTTGCTTTGCTTGCGATAATGAGTAGTTTTTTCAAGAAGAAGAACGTTACCGCTGGCGATGACTGTTCTGATGTTGTTATTGCAGGTTGGACGAAGAGTCCGTATGATAAATTGGCTCAAGAGTGGGCATGTGGTGCTGGTTTAAGTGAAACTTGGGATCAAGGATTGGGAGTTGCCGATCCGACTGATATAATTGCATGCTTGCGACAAGTTCCAGTAGAACGTGGTAAAGAATGTGCCGCATTAGGTAGGCGAGGATGGGTTCTTTTGCATGCGTATAGGAAAATACATCAGATGAAAGTGGACATGAAAAATGAGGTTTTGCGATTAGAGAGAGAGCTAGCTGCAGAACGGCAGACTGCGTTAATGCAGCAGATTCAAATGAAATTGTTTAAAGATAAGGCCGACACATATCAGGCGGTGGCCGAGAGGGCAGCAGTCAAAGTAGCTCGATATAAGTATAGGAAAAGACCGGGAGGGGTCAACAAAAGGAAGGTGGCAACTGTAATCGCTACCGCTGGCATAGACTGGGATCCGGACAAGTGGGATGGTGATATTTTTGATTCAACCAGTCTAGAAAGTAGTTCCGCAGAGGAGTCTGACCCCAAACCAGAGGTGAAACAGAAAACAGTGGCGGCTAAGCCTGTTAGAAGGTGGCGAGCCGGACCACACCCGCAGAATCCTGGTGGTGGTATGGTGGATTTAAGCACTTTTGAAGATTACACACAACAGGAGGTTGGGGAAATTATTACCCGTTTGAGGCAAAAATCAGGGGAAGCTTTGTTGACATGGATGGTGAGATTACTAGACGGGGGTGCTGCAGGGTTGTTGGTAGATTCTACTGATTCACCGCGTTTTTTACCCCTTTCAATTGACACCAATGTACAGGAGGTCTTAAGAGCAGGACCGCCCCCTGACGCAAATGGTCAAGATATGCAGGTGTCTTTGTTGCACCTGATAGCCCAAGCATGTAACCGTAAATACCCTATTACCACAGATTGGCCCAGTGAAGAAACGAAGTGGTATACATTGAGAGAAGCAATTCAAAAAGTCAGAGAGCATGCGATGAAAGAGGCGATTCACATAGATGCTCCTAATCACATGGTAGCCGTACCACTCTCAGTTTCAAATCGAAACATGGTGATTAGAAATGCGCCACCCGCATACAAAAGTGTCATTATGAATTTGCTCGTAGGCATGACGGGCAAGGCTACTGATGAGGTAGCAGATGCCATTCGGCAACTTGCAGATTTGGGAGAGTGGGATAAGAGCGATAACAAGGCACGGGAGAGAGAGGGGCGTAGTGAGAGAAGAACTGAAGGCAGGCGACAAGATAGCAGAGACTCCCGAGTGTCCCGAAAAGACATGTTTTTGGCTTTGTTAAAAGATGGTGTGCTACACGAAGAAATTGATGGCATTGAAACCAGGGTAATGTATGAATTATACAAAAAACGAGGACTTGCAGCCAAAGAGCGCTACAAATAGGTTAAGAAACTAGTAGTCACCACGCCACAGGGGACGCCTCACCTTCTGCTCCCCCTGTGGAAGAACAAGATGAAGGGTCTATGGGGACACCTTCCCAGTACCAGCCAACATATGCTGATTTGAGAAAGGTGGCGAGTGCGATGCTTTAGGCGGAGACGAGTCACACTCATTCGAAGTTTGACTAGGGCTTCGGCCAAGCTCCGGCAGCGTCTGCCCGCATAAAAGTGGATAGGTGGCCTCATGTTGAAGTTAAGATTTTTTGGGGGTCAGGAAATACACAAGGGGTGCGAGCATTCATAGACACCGGGGCAGAGGCCTCTTTGATTCATGGTAATCCGACATGATTTAATGGCAAACAGTTTACGATCACAGGTTTAGGGGGAAAAGAGACTCCCTCAGTGCAAACACGAGTGGAGATGAAAAAAGGCAATTTAAAGAGGCAGAAATACCAAATGTTGATTGTCCCGATACCGGAGTATATAATTGGCTTTGACATTTTGGAAGGGCTAACCTTGGGACTTGGCGGTAAAACGTACCAGTTTGGGGTGAGTGCATTGATCTGTACACCCATTACTGTAGGCAAATTGAAGATGCCCCCAGTGCAAGTGCCAGTTGCAACCAAGCGGGTAGCTATGAAACAATACCGCATTCCTGGGGGGCACAAGGACATTTCAGACACCATCAAAGAGTATGTGGAGGTGGGTGTATTACGTCCTATTACCACATCATGGAACAATCCGCTCTGGCCCATTAAAAAGGGGGATGGGTCGTGGAGGATGACGGTGGATTACAGGGAGTTGAATAAACACACTCCCCCCTTAGTGCCCGCAGTCCCAGATGCTATTACTTTGATTGAAAATGTCCAAATGTTTGAGGGGACTTGGTATGCAGTGATTGATTTAGCTAATGCATTTTTCTCCGTGCCAATTGCTGACGAGTGTCAAGAACAGTTTGCATTTTCATGGTGTGGACGTCAGTACACTTTCACAAGACTACCCATGGGGTACATGCACAGTCCGACTATTTGTCACCGGCTGGTGGCAGAGCACTTAGACAAGATACCGTGTAAACCTGACATACAAATCTCTCATTACATTGATGATATTTTGATACAACGCAAGGATGAGCACAGTGTGCAAAGTCAGCTAGATGTCATTATAGAAGGATTGAAGAAGGAAGGGTGGGAGATTAATCAGAGTAAAATTCAAGGTCCAGCTGAAACTGTGACATTCTTAGGGATTCAGTGGCATCATGGGCATCGAGAAATGGTGCCAAAAGCACGACAGAAAATACTTGAATTCACCACTCCAACGAGCAAAAAGCAGGCTCAGCAGTTTATAGGACTGTTTGGGTTTTGGAGACAGCACATTCCGCATTTAGGGCAGATATTGGCCCCCCTCTACAAGGTGACACAAAAGAAATATGAGTTTTAGTGGGGGAAGAGCAGCAGAAAGCTTTTGAAATGGCGAAAGACACAGTGCAGCAGGTGCTTGATTTATGGCCCTTGAAGGAAGGTGAAGTGGAATTGAATGTGTCTGTCCAAGACAATTATGCTAACTGGAGTGTGTGGCAGAAACAAGACAGGAAACGTGTGCCATTAGGGTTTTGGAGTCGTAAGTTGCCTGATGCTTGTAACTCATATACTCCGTTTGAGAAGCAACTGCTGGCATGTTATTGGGCTCTTTTTGATACCGAGCAGATGACTTTGGGTCATGATGTATTCATGAGACCTGAAATACCAATCATGCAATGGGTACTGAGCTCTCCTAAAACGCATCGTATAGGACATGCTCAAGACGCCAGCATAATTAAGTGGAAATGGTATATTCAAGACAGAGCCAAATCAGGAAAGGGTGGAGTGGCAAAACTACATGAGCAAGTAGCCAACATACTGCCCTCAGATTACATACCACCGGAGGTGCCTGAAAAACGTGAGTCTCCCGTGAAATGGGGAGTACCTTACAGTGGTTTGACCGTGGAGCAAACATAGCATGCTTGGTTCACGGATGGTTCAGCTCGATATGTGGGAACTGATCGGTACTGGAAAGCAGTGTCGTACAATCCCAAAACAAAAAAGATGTTGACAACGACAGGGAAAGGAAAGAGCAGTCAGTTCACCGAACTTTATGCAGTTTACCAAGCATTGAAACAAGAGACCCCTGGTCAAGGTCATGTGTACACAGATTCATGGTCAGTGGCGAATGGATTGGCAGTGCGGTTGCCGACTTGGCAAAAGAATGGATGGAAGATTCATTCAAAAGAGCTGTGGGGAAAAGAACTGTGGCAAGATGTTGCAGAAATGTTGTTACAAAGTGAAGTCACTGTATATCATGTGGACGCACATTGTGCCACAGATTCATTAGAACATTGGTTTAATTCTGTTGCAGACAAACACACCAAGATTGCGACAATGGATGCAGAGGCTCGGGAAGACGATATGGAGGGTTTGGCCAAATGGGCCCATCAGAAAAGTGGGCACCTTGGAGAAAAGTCTACTATCAGGTGGGCACAAGCTCGAGGCATCAGTCTTCCTTTAGAAATAGTGAAAACAATCATTTTGCAGTGTCCCGTGTGCCAACACCAATTGCATAGACCTATACCTCAGATTGTTAAAGGCACATTGAGAAGAGGAAAATTACCAGGTCAAATTTGGCAGATTGATTATATCGGTCCTATGCCAAACAGCAGAGGTTGTCAGTATGCATGCACTATTGTGGATGCATACTCGGGATATTTGATGGTTTTGCCGTGCAAACGTGCAACCCAATTGAACACCATCAGGTTGTTAGTTCAGATCATATTACATTATGGAGTGCCTTTGCAGATTCAAAGTGACAATGGGTCACATTTCAAAGGCAAACTAATCCAAGAATTTTGTCAGGAAAAGAGCATTGAGTGGATCTACCACGTTCCCTACCATTCAGCTGCGGCAGGGCTAATTGAACGAATTAATGGGTTACTGAAAGAACAGTTGCGCAAATCTGGAGACGGCAGGCTGGCGTGATCATGTGTTTGATGCGGTGCAAGTGTTAAACAAACGGCCTGTGTATGAACATGAAACTCCTTTGATGCGATTAATGACTCCTAATTTACAGGTTCAACCCAATTCAGTCAGAGAAACATTGTTATACTGGGAAATTACCCCAGGTTCTTTAGCTCCCTATCGAGCAACTCCAGAGTCAGCAGGGGTAGACTTGCATTCCAATGAAGAAATCAGATTAGATCCAAGAGGAATAGTTGTCATTGAAACAGGAATTGGAGTACAGATTCCCCCAGAGCATATAGGATGGATTGCCCCTAGATCTAGCCTACCATTGAAGGGAGTTCAAGTGTTGGGAGGGGTAATTGATGCTGATTACCAAGGAGAGATCAAAGTCATCCAAATGAATAGTGGGGATCAATTGTTATCAATACAAAAGGGTGATCGAGTGGCTCAATTGATAGTCATTCCCATTAAATTGTCCATGATTAAGAAAGGGGAGCCTCCTACAGTGTTAACTACCCGTGGGGATCGCGGTTTTGGCTCTTCAGACAGTATAGTACCGGGTGCAAAGGTGTGGGTGGAAAAGCCAAGTGGCCCACCAGTGCCCGCAGATGTCATTGCATCAGGCAAAGATCAAGTGGTTTTAGTTATGGAGCCTGGTAGAAAGAAATGGCAATATGTACCCGCAGACAAATGTTACCTGAGAGAGTGATGTGCAACACGGATATCTCTTTTCTGGGTTTACTTTGTAGATCCTGGGTCTGGTTGGTGTGACTGTGGCACTAAATGGACTCCATTTGGGCGAATTAAACGATCTACTGTTACCAGTGACAAATGTCACATCTGTGCCAGTGATCAAGGGGATACTGATAGTGATGAATAATGTTGTCCCCAAGCAGCCCTATTCCAGTGCCGAAAAGCCTGCCAGACCGAAGACATGAATCCATGAAATGCGACAAACACATCCGGAGCAAGTGAAAACAACCTTGATACCAGCCGTGCCGGAATCATTGGTAGGAAGGAGGAAACACTCTCCTATGATTACTCAAGAAGAGAATATGTGGATATATCTGGTACAGCAAGTTCTGAATATATCACACTTTTGTCTTACTGATGTGCCCAATGCTAAAGCTTTACTGACTACATGTTTAGTAGCGGTGCCGATGCCTGTTCCGGTTTTAAAGCATATCTTCGGCGTCACACATAATGATTCTTTAGTTCAAGACTCAGCATTAGACAATTTTTCAGTTTATGAATATTGTCGGTTCTGCCAAGAGACTGACAACAAATGGAGAAATTTGACACGGGTGATTACGTACACCATAACTCAAGGAGGTGTGTGTTACATTATGACGTGCAAAGCACAAGAAATTGGTAAATGCAGACAAATAGAGTTGACCAATCAGTATAATCATACTATGTTCGAGAGGAGACTATGTTCACGAATGTCAAGCAAATGCACCAGTGTAAATAACACTATGTCTTGCAATCATATAGTGATAACTGCTAGTAATTTGAATCATGTGAAACTTCCAACAGGATGGCTCTTTTCATGTGGTAACATTACATATACTTATATTGCAGCTAACATTTCTGGAGGTCCATGTGCGTTGACTCGATTAGGACTAATGAAGTTTCCTTTACACTCAGCAATAACTCGCGGTAAAAGGTCAACTTTTGAATCTGTAGGGCTATCTCCTAACTGTGATTCACATGTACATTTGCTATCAGAAGCTGAGGTTCTAGCATTAACCCTTTCATTAGTGGGCGTTTGGGGTTTAGCTGCTGGAGGTTACAAATCTTTGATGAAATTAGCATGTTTAGTAATTAAAAGTCTTAATCATACTTCGCAGGCTTTAGAAGAATTACTTCTTGATAGTCAATTTATTAGAAAAGCAACTTTGCAGAACAGAGCTGCTGTTGATTACCTATTGCTGAAACATAATTTAGGGTGTAATGCCTTTGAAGGTATGTGTTGTTTCAATTTAAGTGACCACTCAAGATCTATTGAAAGTCATATTCGAGGTTTGAGGATCTCATTTCTCAAGTGTCTCAAGATCGTAACAGAAATTGGTGGGATTGGTTATTTTCATGGATACCTGATATTGGGGGTACACTACGTTATATTTTTGCTTGCATTTTTATTATACTGTCTTTTATAATTGTTTGTTCAATGTATTCCCAATTTAGTTTTAACATTTGGTAGGTTTCAGAGACCGGTTCCTGTGCCACCTGGCTACGGAAGATAAATATCCAAAGGGTGGAATTGTTATGCTTGATTTATGCTCGATTCAAAATGGCGCGGGTGCACAATGCATTCTGGGAGCGCTCAGAGGCATGTTGGATATTTACTTCATACCGCAGTGAAAGGCTGCACACATTTTGCTGAACTGTTAGATTCACAGTGCTGAGACAAACATGCTTTTCCAAACCTGGTATGCGGTCAAGGCCATTTCTGCTGGGAAAGCTAACGTTGTTATGGCTTGCTACTGTTCTCCGTGGAGCGTGTTTTTAGAGCAGGGAGGCCCTGCGTTCCTTGGGGGAGCTCTCGATTGACCCAGCTGGCAAACGACGGCTGTTCCTCAACTGCGCAAGTGCAATTTCCAGAATGTTCGAGAATGAACTCCCCTTTGTGGAGTGTGTATATATGCGGAGGCCTGGAAGGGGTCAGGTGAGACTTCCGCCGGAGAAGGACGCTCCGTCCGGCCTTCCCGTGAGTTGTGGTGCTCTTAACCTGGCTGTCCCCGGGGTCTTCCAGCCGCTTCTGGACGAGATGAGGACTTCTATTACGCTCACAGTGATGTATTTCCTTTTGACTTCTTTACTTCTTCTGTGATCTATGACCTTATTATTTTTATGAGTTATTTCTATGTACTTGTAAGCTTTGAATAAATAGCCGTAAAGAGCTAATTTATCTTCTAAGAGTGCGTGGTTGTGAGTTATTGTGTCTGTCTGTTTTTTGTGGTTCAAAGTACTTGCTCTATATAATTGCATTGATGATTTATGGTTGTTTCGTGCCCTTTTCGGGGGAGAGCAGTACATGTCCTGACACTTATATGAGTTGAAAGAGAGAATATCAAGATTGGAGTCATCTGGAATGGAAATTATGATGTACCCAGATCAGGCGTTTATTTACATAAATGACTTCTGTTGCACTTTAGGGAAGGAAGGGAAGCAAGGCCATGTTGTCAGGGAAGAGTGCACAGGGAAACAGATAAAACCTATAAACCATATTTTACTCCCTAAAACAAACCTTTGCACCACAAATTCTGAATAGGAGCCATGGCCCTGCACTGATACAAACACATTCAATCACAGTCAGATACACTGACTTTTGCATTGAGCCAGAGAGATTATTCAAGGCAGTACAAAGGATGTGGAGGGTGTGCTGCTCAAGCCTGAATGCAGAACACTAGATTTTGTCAATTCAGGAGTAGCTGAAGGATTTATTTTGGTGCCAGATGTAAAGATCCAATCTCACTCTCCAAACTCAAAAACTGTACTTTAAATGTGCAGTTGGTTTTCTGAACTTGAAAAAAATTGTACGCAAGCCTTTACTCTTATGTATGAAATTCTGATTAACAGACGAGAATTTAAGTCCAAATTGGATTACATTTTAAAGGAAAGCAACTTCTGGATACCATTTGAGTGTTCTATATCTTGACTCAGACTCAGCGCCAGGATACAAGCTTTGTGCTCAGTTAAATGCTCTAGATAAACATTTTGGCGTATCTGGAACAAATGTAATGATCCTCCCTTACGCCACCCAACACACCCCACTTTGGCTACAATACAGGAAAATAATGTTATCAAGGATCAGGGAAGGCCATTAACCAGTCTTTGTGATCTGAAAGTGTTAACAATATTCTGAATAAAAGCAACACAAATCCAGATTTAAATAACTTCAAATCTCTTCAGGAAGTGTATGGTCTACTGGAAATAAAATGACTGTGCTACCAAACATCACTTCAAATTATTTTGAACTGGTCAACTGCATCTGTCGGGGGCTATGCAGCCGGCAAGAGAGCTGTACTTTAATGAAGCTATGCGCACCCTTTCTCCATATCTACTCCCGGGAGTGTGGGTATGCAGTCTGGTCTCATCTACCCTGGCAGACCTCCCAAGTGCTGCATATCAACCTTGCCTTCGCGGCTGTGGGTGCTTGTCAGCACCATACAGTTGCACGAATCTGCGCAGCAGGGGCTGACTGCCTGCAATCGTACTCCCTGCCTCATTCTGCAGGCCCAAGCCTTCCTCACCCTCCAATGCAGCACCAGACACTCTCCATATCTACTCCCTGGAGTGTGAGGAAGCAGTCCGGTCTGTCTCGCCCGAGGTGGCAAGAAATAATGATCTATCCTGCCCAGAGGTCGAAGTGGGCGGGAGCGGTGCTCCTATACTTTTTATTTTTCAGTTGCACTGTTCCTATAACTTTTATTTTAAAAAGAAACCGTTCCGGAACGGTTACATTTCAAAATAAAAGTGTAGGAAGAAGTTGAAGCTTGCACTTCAGTGCACTGCGCTGAACATTCCATTAAATAATAGGTGCGTTTGTTTGGGGGTTTGGACTGTGTGGGAGGGGGCACAGCAATTGGGTTTGTGGAGAGTGGGGCAGACCGGCAGGGAACATAGCTCCACTACTTATTTTCATACACTTCGACCACTGATCCTGCCCAACCGAATCGGGAGACACTCCTTTCCCTACGCCTCCCACCCCAAACGGGGTGTAACATAGTTATTGGAAGTGACTTGCAACCACGGAAGACAGTAGCCGAGTTTGGCAAACTTAGTGGAATTATGAACAGAGACACAAAACCTTTCACTGCTCCCACCCCAAAAGGGGTTTCGAATACTTCTTGGAAATGGCCTGCAAACGCAAAGACAGAAGCTGGGTCTGCGCACGCGGAGTCCATTACACTCAGGGCAGAGTGTTTCTTCTGAGGGACTGTTCCAGCAGCCCTGTCTTTATAGGGCAAATATGCCCTTGGGTCATCACATGTCCTTGGCCCCTGGGCACCAGGCAGGCCGGCATATGCCAACGCCCACTTAGCACTTGAGTGCGCGGCCCTCCTTTCCCCCCTCACCCATGTCTTATTGTTCTCTCCCCTTTGAAGTCAAAGGGGGGGGGGGGCACTTGTCCCAGGGTGCCGGCGCCTGTCATTAGCACCCTGTGAGTCTGGATCCCTTCTATGCTGGGCTTCCTTTCAGGATGAACGTGTGTTCCTAACATGCCTTCTTGCTGCCTTTCTTTCCCGCTGTTTCCCCCTCCCCATTACGTATTCCCTGCGGCCACTCCCAAGCTTAAGGGCTCGTGCCCTTAAGCTGCATGGGGGGTGCCCCCTTCATTCCATGGCACAGACATTCTCCATATCACCATATCTATTCTTGGGAGTGCAAGTAAGCAGTCTGTCTCGCCCGAGGTGGCAAGTAATTCTTATCTACCCTGGCAGACCACGGACAAGTGCTGTCTAGGGAGGATAGCTCAGGGGCAACGTGCTCGCCTAGGATGCAAGACGACACGGAGCAACACAGGTTCGATCCCCGGGACCGCGCTCAGAAACCTCTTGGTATTAAGCGCGTTATAAATAACCTATCATATCATATCAACCTTGCCTCCGCGGCGGAGGGTGCTTCTTGTCGGCTCAACACAGTCGCACAAACCTGCGCAGCGGCGGCCTTCTGGGGGCCCACGCCATCCTCACCTCCAATGCAGAGCAAGCAGCAGCAGACGCAGACCCTTCTCTCTGCGCTGCAGCCCGTTGAGTGTCTGGGCGGGACCCTTGGTGCAGCTGGATACCTCAGGCCTCTGCGCCTTAATGTTCTGCCCTATGCCTGCATTCGGTGCATAGCATCAGAGCCTCTGTGATGTGCCCGATCCACTTTGTGGATGCGGTGCTGAGGGTCCCGGAGCCATGACTTCCCTAGTTGTGGAGGCTTGTGGACCTTGGTGCGTAGACGGGTGCTGTCCCCTTCGGTTGAAACAGGCACTGCAACAGCTGCCGAAAATAAAACATACGTGGTCCGAGGCCATACACAGTTATTCACTGTCTACAGCAATGGCCAGAGGAAACAACAGCAACAAGCACAAACGGCAGGGGAAAATGGATGCATTTACTGAACAAATTCGAAGAGCAACACTGCAATGGTCAATGCTGAGGAAACAGATAATTAACAGAACGCAAATAAAACATAAGGGATTCAACAATGAGACACGGACATGAAGACCGGCTTTGCCTCAGTAAATTCCAAATTGGATGAGATCACTGCGAACATAAACATGTTGCGAAAAAGGCGTGGTGAAGGAAAGCACAATAATTACCAAAGCAGAAAGCAGAGTCAGCTGGGCAGAAGACACTGCCCGTTTAAAAACGGCCTTTACTAAAATATCCAGAGACTTAAAACAAATGCTACGTGCGATTACCATGAACCCTGATCCCACCGCAATAATGGGCAAATAACTGGGGTGCCGAAGAATGCGGTAAGTGGTCCCATGAAAATCTTTGTAGAGAAAGTGCCGCCAGCTATGATGGGCGGTCCTTCTTCATCACAGCATTTCATGGTTTAACATGCGCATTGGGCCAAAATCTAAACCAGGCTCAGCCAGAGGCCAACCATTGCCCGTATATTTAATCATAGGGATAGAGAGGGCCTAGAAACGAATGTCTCTACATATATCTGGATCTTTCAACAGCTGGTGTAAACGGAGCACAACTCGTTTGATGGGGTTACCAAACTAGTGCGTGAAAGACCATACCATATGAAATGCTCTTTCCAGCAAAACTAAGATTCCAACTTAAAGACAAACTCTACTCCTTCACGATGCCTGAGGAAGCAATTAACGTCATTGTATCTAATGTATCCGTCAAGAAACAAACAAGACTGCCGAGTGATCCTAGAATTGGGTGTCACAGAGCAAGAATTAGTGTAGTATAACATATCGTCTCCTACCAGGGTTGGCTTATGCCTTCTCCAACTGTTTATTATTCTGTACAGATATTATCCTCTGTGCTCTTACTGCTCCATCTGTACTGTTCAATCACATTACTCTTGGTGCCAGAATGCATACATTCGGCATGCCATTTGCAGATTCCCCATGCAAGATGGTTTATTGGTGGTTACTGTTTAAAAAGGCAACACGACCTTACACGGGAATAAAGTGAGGGTGTGGGGGAGGGAGTTGGATGGGGAAATCCAGTGAAACAAGCTTGTTTGCAACTTTGCACTGCTAGATCTAAGCTTGAATGTTTTGTTCCTAAGCATAGAGAGCTTCAGTGTTCATGTATACATCTAACAACGCGGTTTCTACCTGCAGATGAAATACAGTGAGTTGTCAATAATAAGGGGGATCATCATTCCTCCTTTGTGAAAAGTACAGTGTGCTAAAAGTGATGGCTGCAGACTCTCAAAGTGGGTAAAACCCAGAGAACAGGTTATCATGCCATGTTCTTTCTAGAGAGAGGCGCCTGCAACCTTTTTTGTAATCCCAAAGCTACACTGCTAATAAATGGCCAGCTGTCCCACTTGGTCCCTCTCCAGAGGGACACGAGGCAGGGCAGCCGCATCTCCCCCTCTTCTATGCACTACACTTAGAGCCCTATCAGTAGCGATCAAGGGTATTCGCTTCGACGCAGATGTGCACACACTGATGGCCTACGCGGACGATGTGGTCCTGGCCATCGCTGACCCGGTTACCTCACTCCCGCAGCACTGTCGGAATTAAGACGATTTGGTCAGGTAGACGGATTAAAAATGAAAGTCCCGAAATCGGAAATGTTTAACCTATCAGTTGACCGGGACGAACCACCCAGTCTCTGGAGGATAGCTCAGGGGCAACGCGCTTACCTTGGAAGCAAGACGACATGGAGCAACAAAGGTTCGATCCCCGGTTCCGCGCTTAGAAACCTCTGGGTATTAAGCGCGTTATAAATAACCAATCATATCTTACCCAAAGCCAAAGAAGCAACGCAACTGAAGTGGGTCCACAAAAACATCTGTATCCTAGGGGTTTCCATCATGCGCACACTGGGGGAATTGTACACTAGGGGAATTGTACAAGGCGAACTTCTAAACCATTCTCACCCAAATCCAAACTCAGCTTCAAACATGGACCCCACTCACGATCACATGGTTGGGTAGAATCAACTCTATTAAAATGGTTGTCTTACCCCGGATCCTCTATCCATTTCAGGCCGTTCCCATCAAGAATCTGTCAATTTTCTTCCGAACCTTAAATACAATGTTTAGTTTGGCTATATTATATTAAAATTCAATAAGCACATTTTTTTAAAGCACCGGAGAAAAAAACCTGGTGAGCACCACCATTTAAGAGC
This sequence comes from Ambystoma mexicanum, assembly GCF_040938575.1. Lineage (NCBI taxonomy): Eukaryota > Metazoa > Chordata > Amphibia > Caudata > Ambystomatidae > Ambystoma > Ambystoma mexicanum. The sequence goes on from NC_090939.1 coordinate 943,910,689, forward strand.
AGTGCCATTTCGGATTTTTAAGAGGCTGGGACTGCCAAAAGAGATTTCAAGAAACTAAACATGGTAGGTCGGACTCAGGAGTGGGTAAGTAAGTAAAGACTATCTTTGTCCAATGAACAGGGAAGTAAAATAGAACACAAATGACCAAAACTCTCCCTATTCAAGTTACATCTGCAGACAGGCTGCAGGCTCCGAAAGTAAGGACCATAAGGATGGGTTTGGTAGAATATAGAGGGAAGCTTGGGTGTTTGCACAACAAACGATAAAAGGTTGCATTCTGAAAAATCAAAACTAAGTAGCACAGTAGTCGTGCATAACGTACTCTAGGACCACCACTGGTCCTTCGTCCATAAGAGCAGGCCCTGTTCTAGAACACTGGGTTCCAATGTCCAACTTAGTCACTCCACCATGCTTCCTTTTTTTTTATTGTGGCGGGGTCTGGTGCTCAGAGATCCCAGTCGCTGTTTGCCTTGGCTTCATCGCCTTCTGGGACGGCAGAGGACTTCAAATTTTCACCCACTTTAACTGGGTACTAATGTTAGCACTCTGGGTTTTGCTGATGGCTTTCGCTCTACCACTCTAGTCTGCACCCCACCCCTTCACTGCTCGCAAAGAAGATATAGGCCAATTGACTCAGTTCTGCCCAATACCTAATACTCTACGACTGATCCCAATCAGTTGCTGCCCCAGTTACTTACCCAGCCCTCTACCTTGTCCTGGATTCTACCCCTGAGTAATGGATCACTGAGACTGACCCATTACTGGTTGTATCTTCTAGCTCCTCTTTTTTGCTTGAGGATTACCCGGTCACTCCACCCTGACAACAATGAAGAAACAGTTATGTTACTATATATATATATATATATACATATATATATATATATATACATATATATATATATATATAGCTAATTGATTACTACAGCTACCAGAAGTCCTTGCAGCAGAATCACCATTCATTGTGTACACCTGCACTTGCTGTCAGCTGCAAGCTAAAACTGCCTCCCTGATGATTTGAAGAGCACAGAAACCGGTAGGAGGAGAACATCAGTGGCTGAGTAGGTTAATTGTGCAGGGAACTAGAGTGTGCCCTTCTCTCCTGTTCATCTATTGGGGTGTATAATGCGGAAATCTACTTACATTGCAACATTCAAGAGATGGACGTTGGACCAAAATTGAGGGGAAGCAGGTAATCTGTGGGAGTGAGAAGGACCACAGAGTTGAGGAGGAAACTGGTGCACATGAAGTGTGGTCAAAGTAGACAGAACACAAAAAACAGTACCTGTGAGGAGGAGGTGTTTTGTAGAGATGCCCCTTTAGCTGATTTCTGAAATTCAGGTAGTGGGGGCTAGTCTGATGGCGAGGGATGCTGTTCCAGAGTCCCAATGTACAGCTGGAGATAATTTGTTTCTTGCTCTTTTCCCTTTTGCATTTATTGATTTTCCATCTAGGGATTACTGGACTTCATTTGCTGCATAAGCGTCCTGAATTGGTACTTTTTTCAACCACTTTACGCACAAACGTTGTTCATCATTGTCTGCAGCTGATGCAGGTGGTCATGAGGACAATGGCTGGAGGGCCACCCAGTGTAGATCCTTTAGCCTTCAGGATTGTGTTGATATGCTTGTATTTTCACTCCTTTGATCAGTCATGGAGTGGTGGTGAGTAGGACCCTCTTCAATAGAAACAGTGATTGCACAGCGGTAGAAGTGAGAAAGGTGTTGCCACTGGCTAGGCAAGAGAAGACAAGCACTTAGATGTCTGGAGTTGGATGTGGTTCAGATAGTATTTCAGCCTGTGGATGTTTTTGGTGTATGGGACTGTCAGGTCCAAATGTATGTCATGTTTTAAACAGATGGATTTGTTGTTGGATGAGTTAGTTCAGTGACTATATATAACTTGAAGAGGAGGGATCCTTGGGGCAACACAAATTGTGAAATTTCATGGAATTCAGGCGAAAATGAGGAAGAGAATCCAAAACTCCTGCTTGCAGAACGAGGTAAAACCATCCTGACGGTGAAATAAGGTGTATACCCGAGGCGAGAGCCCAACTATTAATGGAAAGGATGGCCTGGTATCTCCTCCATCATTTGTGGACAAAGAAGGGGGACTGAGATTTGACTCCCCCCAAGTTCTCCCCTATGGGTGACAGGGCAGCAGTCGATACAAGATAAGCTCCTATGGTATAATAGAAACCGAGAACAGTATAATTTAGAAATGCTTAATGATGTGTGGGTGGTGGGGCGAAAGGTAGAGAACGTTAATGATTAACTGAAAAAACACGAAAGTTAATTGGGAAGACAGCAAGGCCCGAATTCAAGCTGCTGAGGGAATGTAAACCCTCAAACCACCCATTTATTTTAGGATAAACGATTCTGAAGGATTAATGCAGTGAACCGACTAAACAAAGGGAGTGGACTGCACTACACATTGGACATTAAGAGAAAAAAAGCTGCTGCTGCGTTGCTTGTGAACATTGTTAAAAAGGCATAAATAAGTAAAACAGTACGAAAAACAACCTGACACATGTTCAGCTGTAGAGTGCGTGTGAACTTTGCTATCGAAAGAATTTAGGATAAAGTTAACCAAGCGGCCAACAGCAGATGGTCTCTCTACAATTACTATAATAAGCCGATCTTTGACGTGTTTAAGGTCGCATTTGCACGGGTCCGTTCTATTTACGACACCTGCAATGCTTAGGGTGCAATTTGAAAAGAACACATGCCTGCAGTGGCTACAATACAAAGAAAACAAAAGATTCACACTTGGAAGCCAGTCTGGGCTCGGGTGTGTGCTAGACGGGCAATAAAGTCGAGATCCTTTGACATCTTAAGGGGGCTCTTATCACTACATGTAGTATTTTAGGATCAAGTAAGACACTTTCCTTGCCTTCTCATGCAAAGTTGAGTTTAATGGAAGCCCTCTCAAAACAACAATTGGGCTTCTTTACGACGAGCCCCGAACACAATTGGGAATGACTAACGTTATCTCCACGACTTCTCGTACTCACCCCAGTCCTGAAATAAATGAGGGCAATCACTTTCCCTATAGACATTCTCCCAAGAATGGGTTTTTCTTTTAAAATGGGACTTTTCTCTTTTTCCCTTTTCCTCCCCCAATCCCATCAGGGTATATTAGGGGGATGACTTACCTGTCATTTACTGTACATTGCCACCACCCCAGATGCGGTCATCCTCCGCTGCAACCATGCTTTCTGGAACATATATTGTGTCCACCTTTCACATGTATTCGAACATTGGGTTCTATGTACATTTATCTACATGCATTTTTCGATGGTTTTTTTTTGCAGTTTTTTTCTCGAAAAAACAATCGATAATTTCTTTTGCTTTTGGGGGGGGGATCCCCCCCCCAGCCCCCACCCCTATTAATCAAACACTATTCCTGACACCCCCACTCCTTATATACCCTTCCGACAGCCCCCTATTGTTTCCGATTGTTTTTTTCGGAAGAAAACAATCAGCAAAAAAAACATCAAAAAAATGCATGTTGACGAATGAGCATTGCACCGGGACATTGTCCTTCCATCCCTCCCGGTGGATCTCGCTCATGGGGAGGGATAACTTTTGGCTGCAGTAGTTGTCTGGGGCCAGCCCTCTTGCCCTATGTAAAGCGCACAACAGCCTCTTTGGCACCTTTGGGGGTGAGTGGGAGGGGTCACAAGGTGTCCACATTTGTTGTGTGGACTTTGTTTGCTGTAACAGTGGGTTGCATGTCAGAAATGCAAACTGCCCCAGTCACATATGGCCTCCAGAAACTGACAACAACCCTTGAAACCTCCCTTTGGAGTCATTTACAAGCTTGATAATTTGTTGCAGTGAGGTGTTTTGCTGCCTGACTAAAAGGTTCTTTTAGCTGTTGCCTCAAACTTCCATGGGCTTCCCTGGCACAAAGATTCAATTTAAACACTTAAAATCTGTAACCCCTACTGAGGTGGCCTCTCCACTGTGGGAGGGCCTAAAGAGCGAGGCCTTATCTTTCTTACTCCATTTGGGACTAGCTAAGGGGTACCTTACGATAAAAGGTGCCTGTATTCACCCAGACACTATCACAGACACTCTCCCCTCTCACTCTTGTTCACTCATCTCCCTGATCTTGGGTCTCCCCCTACTCCCCTTCCTTCTTCTCCGGCCTTCCTCCCCTCCTACTTCCACACTATCTCCTCTCTCTTGCTCCCTCCAGTTTCCCACCTTCTGCTCTCTCCCTCAACTCGCTCTCCCCCTCTCTCTCTCTCTCCTCCCACCTTCCACCTCCTCTGTCCTTCGTCTTCTCCCATGTGTCTCTAACACCTCCCTCCTCCTCTTAACACACCCTCCTACCTGCCTCCCTCTGGTCTATCACCACTCTGCTCGCTCTCTTTGTCTGTCTGTATCACTCCCTTTCCCATTCTCTTTCTACTCTCTCCTTCCATCTCTACACTCTCCTACAACCCTTCTGTTACTTCTTACACCCTGCACTATCATTCACTCTCTCATGCACTCTTTCCACTAGGAACCACTCTCTACTGGTACTGGAATGAAGAGGGAAATGAAGCCAGAATGGTGGGTGTATGGCATTGAATAGTAGTTAATTTATGAACCAAGAAGAGCCCGGGGGTGGGGGGGAGGGATGGTTTGCATGTGAATCCATGCAACACCCATGCTGGAGAACAAGAGTTACAGGTAAGCAACTTGTACCTTCTTTTTAGGAAGAATTCTCCAGAATTGCTAATTTCCCTTACCTACTGAGTCCCTCAGCAGCTTTGCTGGATTTCTAAGATTTATTTTTTCACCTGGTAAGAGTGTGGGCCTTTTTTCCCCACTCTTACATGTGTTTTTGGCTATGTGTTGTACATGTTTATGGGTTCACGGACTGTGGAGCCTCACCTACTCCATAGGCATCATCTTTTTACTGTGTGTCACACAGCACAGTGCAGTGACACAGGGTTGTCTTTTTCAGACTTCCCACTTCAAACTCCATTTTCTGGGACGGACTACTGTCTCCCAGAACATGTAAGGATGCCATTGACTTTATTTAGTCCTTTTAAATTCACAGACCCAGTACAAACCATCTTTTATAGAGTACTGGAAAGGGTTAATAGTTATCCCTTTTTGTCTGTTTCTCATGGAACATTATTTTGTTTCCCTTTCGTTAAGATTTGGCTGGTGGCAGTGGTATCTATCATTTTTTCCCTACATCGATCTATGAAAATAGCCTTGGTACTGTTTTAGGCTAAGTTAGTAGCCTTGAAGTATAAACCCGCTTGACCCCTTTTATTTTATTTTGGTTCTGGCTGGGTTTATTCGCCATTTCTTTTTGTAAAGTTAATTCTCGTGTTTTACTCTGCGCAGCAAACCAGGTTTGGTTCCTTTGTTCGCCGTCCTTTGGCGGGCTTCTGCACAGAAGCCCTGCTTAGGCGCCTAAATGTCTGAGGGGGACAGGATGTGAGGGAGGGGTTTGAGACTCCCTGCACAGGGTCTCCTTGGAGACCCATGTCGCACTCTGTGCGATTGGCTTTGCTGAATGTCCGGCCGGGACAGCCACTCTGCTGTGTGATTGACAGCCAGGCTCTGTGAATGGGGGAAAACTGCATAAAAAGCAGGTCTCTTGAGCTTGTAAGGCAGAGTCGCCACGGGATCGAGAGAACCGAAGAGAAGCGGACCTCTACCACGACTGAATCTCCCGGTGAAGCCCTGCTGCGGGTCCGAATCTTCAAACTTCGATGACAGGGAAGATCTGCAAGGAATATTCACCCCTTTAGCTGGTGGGACCAACCAGTTCGCCAAACTGCAAGCCAGGCCTCCTTCCTCTGGTCGAATTTGCTGTGCACAGCTACAGTGAACCGGATAGCCAGGAGGATCGGACCCTGCTTGGGTTTTAAGGAGCGCACCTTTTGTTTGTTGTTTTGCTGCGCTGCTGGTTTCTTCCCTGAGCAGTGCAGGACCCTCCAGTCTTCCTACTTCTTGTCAGTCCGACAGTCGCTTCAGGAACCCTGAACCTGCAGGATCTGCCAGGACAGTCTGCCTCAGCTACAGCACTGTGCTAACCCGGTTGTTCGTTTCGTCCAACCGCGGTGAAAGTGTTTTAAATCTTTCGCCAATCTGAGGGCTTGTCCTTCTCTACTCTTTAAAGTAACTTTTCTCCTGGCCAACTTCGTTCTGAACTCTTGGCAAAGACTTAACCGCAAACTACTCTGAACTGTGTGATCCTCTGGAAAGACTCTGGTCCATTGGCTTTGGCTCAGGCCTCTTGATTTGATTTCCTCACCATAGTTGCATTTTCTAGATTGCCCTACTGATTTGGTGCTGCTAATTTGTGTCTAACTTTGTCTTTCCCTCCCTTTTAAATTGCTGGAGTGCCATTTTGCTCTCACTTCATTTTGAGCTGGACTTGACCAGAATCTATTGGGTGTGGTGTAGTGTATTAAGAGTGTGATTTTCCGACTGCTTTACTTTAGTGAATTGTGTTATAAATGGTGTGTAAATAAATGTATATTCTTTTACTCAGAAAGCATGAGTCAGTGTTTGCTTCAACCATAGTAAATTGCTGTCCTTTGTGTAACTTCTGATACTGCTCACTTTACTCTTGAGATAAGTCTGGCTGCTCAGCCATCGCTACCACTTTACTGTGTAGTATGGCTTGTACCTAAGGTGAATTTGTACTGTCACTTCTAGTCTTAATTGTGTGTTGTGTTCCCAAAGAGTACTGCATATGATTCTGCCTAACACTTCTCCAGCATGGGGACTTGCATGGATTCACATGCTCATGAATAAGATTACAAAGCAGTACATATACACAACCACAGGAGGTGGCAAGGTTCACAGATGCAAAACACTTACCACTGGAACAGACTCACCTCAAGCAAACAGGTTGCGCGGCACCGCTTGGCCGACCAGGGACTCCTGCCTGAAATCCCAGTTGACGCAGTAGAATCTTATGAAGGTATGGGTAGACCTCCACCTAGCAGCCCTGCGGATGTCGAGCAGGAGATGTCAAGCAGGGGAACACCAGAGAGAAATGCTGTCCTTGCTTCAATGGCTCTGGTGGAATGGGTTCTCTGTCCACCTCTAAGCGGTCTGCTGGCCAGACGATGCCAGTGCATGATGTAGCAGGAGAGTCACCTGGATATGGAAGCCTTAGACAGGGCGTTCCCATGTCCTACAGGACCAAAACAGACAAAAAGCGGAGATGTTTTCCAAAAGTCTTTTGTGCATGCCAAGTAGAGCTTGAGGGCACGAGCAACGTCCAGAGAATACAACATCCCTTCCACAGGCGTAGTGGGGTTCACAAAGAATACAGGCAGAGCCCATGGATCGTTGAGAGAAAAGTCAGATGGAACTTTTGGCATGGAGGTAGGATGCGTTCTTAGCACCACTTTAGTTGCGTGGAAGGACAAATACGGTTGCTTGCAGGAATGGGCCTGAATCTCCCTGACCCACTTGGCAGAGGTGATCGCCACTAGGAAAGCGGCCTTCCACGATAGAAACTTCAAAGGGGCACGATGCATTGGTTAAAATGGAGGCCCCGTAAGTTTAGAGAGCACCACATTAAGTTCCCAAGCCGGGGCAGGAGCCATCATCAGTGGAAATGTCATGAAGAGACCCTTGAGGAACTCTTTGGCGAGCCTGTGCGACCACAGAGAGAGCTTCCTTGAAGCCTTTGTGTCCCGGGATATGGCAGCCAGATGAACTTTGATGGAGTTGTGAGCCAAGCCAGCTTTAGTCAGCAAAAGCAGATATGGGAGGAGCTACTGAGCCGTAACCTGCAGGGGCGCGATCTTCCATGCCTGGCATTATACTGTGAAGTGCTTCCATGTGTGCCTGTAGCAAGATAATGTTGAGGGTGGCCTGGTCTTGGCCAGGCTCTGCAACGTTGGGTCGTGGTGCAGGATTAATCTGTTTTCTCTGGAGAGAAGGTCGGGAAGTGGAGGCAGCTGGATGGCCGGGACCACTGACAGATGGAGGTGGTCCGAGTACCAGATCTGCCTTGGCCACACTGGTGTGATGAGGATCATCCTGCAGTGGCAACGTCTGAGTGTGTTGATCACACGTAACAGAAGCGGGATCAGAGGGAAGGCGTAGAGGAAGAGCTTGTTACAGGGGAATGATAAGGCACTCCCCTAGACTCCTCGCCTGATGATATCTGCTGCCGCAATTAGGCCGATCTAGGGGAAGACACCACTCGAAGAGGTGAAACACCTGCGCTTGTTGTATCTCCCACTCATGACAGGCCCGCAGTTCCCTGCCTAGCGAGTCCACAATGGCGTTCTTGACGCCTGTCGGGTGAAAAGGGACCAGGAACATGTTTTGAAGAACAGCCCAGTGCAACAGGGAGACCAGGGGAGTGCTTCCCGCCCGGTTTCCTGATATAAATTCTGGTGGTGGTGGTGTCTGTGAAGATCCGCACCACCTTCCCCAGTAGCTGTGGCTTGAACAACTTGAGGGCCTAGAAGATTGTCCGCAGTTCCAGGACATTTATGTGCAAGTCCTTCTCCTGTGGGAGCCAGAGGCCTCTGTCGTGAGGTTGTCCTGTGTGGGTCCCCCAATCCTCGAGAGCGGTGTCGGTAGTGACTGTAGCCTGGCACAGAGGGATCTGGAAGGGGAGTCCTTTGAGTGAGATGTAGCCGAACCAACAACCACTGGAGAGGTTGACTGAATGCGTGATTGATGGCGATCTTGTCCGTCCACATGCCTGTGACATGCTGCCACCTGGCATTCAGGAATTCCTGCTGGGTCTGCATTTGGAGCCTGAAGAGTGGGCCCAGATGGACTCAGGAGGACATCATGACCAATAGGGATTTGATGGACTGTACTATTACGATGGACGCAGTGGAACGCTGTTGGACCTTCCCCAGGATGGCTTTCACCCTCTTCTGCGAGGAGGGTGTGGGTCGCTGACACGAGACTGTGTTGAGCCAGGCACCCAGGAACAGCACGTTCTGAGAAGGCACCATGCAGGACTTCCGAAAATAGATGGAGAATCCGAGCAAAGTCAGAAAATGTGTTGTGCCCTACATGTGCTGGACTGCCAGTGCATAGAAGTGGGACCGGATAAGACAATCGTCCAGATAAAGGTAGAAATGGATCCCTTTGGGGCACAGATGTGCTGCTACCAAGGCCAAGCATTTGATGAAGACCCTCGGAGCCGATTTCAGGTTAAAGGGAAGGGCCTTGAATTGGTAATGCCACCCCTGGATGGCAAAACGCAGGATCTTCTGGTGTTTGCAATGAATGGGGATGTGGAAGTATGCGTCCTCCAGGTTGAGATTTGCCAGAAAGTCCCCTTTCTCTAGCTTGTCGAGCACGTGCTGCAATGTGACCATCCTGAAGTTTTGGGACTTTAAGTACTTGTTTAAGGGTTGCAAGTCCACGATTGGCTGCCAAGCTCCAGACTTCTTCTTTGCTAGGAATGAGGGGGTACCCGTTTTGAAATTCTTAAGCGTGCCTCTGCTGAAGAACATCCAGCACCCATTTGTCAGTGGAGTTATTTTGCCACTGATTGACAAAGTTTGATAACCGGCCTCCCACTGGGGTGAGAAAGTGGTGGCAGGCCTGCTTGGACGTCTGTGTCCTGGATGGTGGATGATGACGACATTGATGTTGGCCTCCACTGCCATAAGCCTGGGATCGACCCCTGTAGGCCTCCTGGGCGGTGAAGCGCGGGAGCTAATGATGGGGGTTAGTGTACCCCTTGGAGGACCCAGAGACTCCTCCCTTTGGGGAACAAAAGGACAACCTTCTCTGCTGCAGGGCCCCAAGGGAGAGCACTGTCTCAGTCTCGGTCGTGATGGCCTAGAGAGTGTCACCCACTGCCTTCCCAAACAGGTTGTCCCAGTCAAACAGCATGCCCACAACCTTGGTCTGCACGTCCGCGCAAAAATGCGTGGCCTTCAGCCAACATCGTCGTCGAAGTGTCACAAAATTCCCCATCTGACAGAACCCCAAGTTTGCTATGCTGAGCATGACTGTGATGGCGTGGTCTGAAACCACTTCTTTTTCCTGGAATAGGGCCATGGCCTCTGCCTTCTTGTCATCAGGAAGGAAGTCCAAGATGGGCCCGAGCTTGTACCACAGCTCCCTGTCATACCTTGCCAGGATGGCGAGGGCATTAGGAGCCTTGATGGAGGAGGCTGCAGTGGTAATTATGCGCTTGCCAGATGCATCGAGCTTCTTACCTTCCTGGATAGGAGGCACCACGGATGAAAATGAGGGGTTTGATGACATCTCCCTGGCCGACACCACCGAATCCGACCAAGGCAGAGTCCTGAGACACCTGGGGACTGAATCCAGGACCTGGTGGTACTTCTCCAGCCTGTCATGCTTCGATGACGTGGTATTTGGAGCCTTCAAGACTGCCGATCCATCCTCCCAAATGTCCAACAACAGGACAGACAAAATGGTTTGCTTTGTGGACTCTCGCCGTTGAAAAAAGAAGGCTTCCTTCTTCTCTGGCACCAGATTAAAGAGCTTGTCTGCCTTCAATATGATGGAATAGAAGGAACCAATTTCATCCAGTGGTGGAGCCCTGGCAGGCTCCTTGACATCTGGAAGTATTCAATCTGCAGGAAAGTACTCATCATACTCATCCGTCTGAATGACGGCGGTGTCAGTGTCTGTGCCAGTATCTGTGGGAACTGACTCCTCCGCCACAGGGGGCCGCACCAGCCCAGGGGTAATGGGTGCCCTACGGGCAGTGTCGGGCGATTCCGAGGAGCACTTCAGAGGCTCCAGGGACAGGAGCAGCAGACAGCCACTGCTGAATCTCTGCCACAAACATATGCAATGTGGTTAAAGTGCTGCAGGAGCACGTACAGATGGTGCAGCCGTAGCAAGAGCTGGGCTCAGGCCCGTTGGAGGGCTAAACGGCTGGTAAGGCTCATGGAATGGAGATCCCTCACTCGTAGATGGAGGCAAAGCCCCGGCCGGCAGGGTAAACGTCGACAGAGTCAATGACAGGGATCAACCCCTTCTAGAACTTGGTCCAGCAGCCGCATAGACCGTTGACGAAGGTGGCGATGGAGTGTTGGATTTCGCCTTGTTTTGGATCTTCACAGAGGAAGCATCCTCAAAGGACCTCATCCTCTTCTTGCCAGATGGAGTAAGCTGCTGGCCCTGGCTAAGGCATGACTGTTCCCAGAGGCAGAGTCAAAGGCCTTCCCCTCCTCGACCCATGTCACCAACCTCTGGTGACCATCCCTTTTGGTCTTCAACGAGAAGGATTGGCAGATGTCGCATCCATTCGTGTCGTGGTCCGGGTGAAGACAATAAAGGCACTTGAGGTGCCGGTCCTCGACAAAGATGTTCTACAGGCCGCAGCTTTCACAGATCCTCAAGAGGCTCTTCTTCGCAGCATCGGCCATGATCGAGGTGTCGAGATGTAGGCCCAAGCCTAGGCTTGTTGGCACCACAGGTTGAAGATCCAACCATGGGTAGAAGATATTTGCTGACAACGGGCCCCCGCTGCTGATAGTCACAGTGTGATGGGAGATAAAGAATAGATGAACGATTTCTTCTAAAAATGGTGAAAAACAGCAAAAAACCTACGATTTTCAAGGAATGAAGCACGAGGACTCCCAACACTAAAAACGTGCAGTAAAAATCTGAAGATGGCCGTCATGGGTCGAGTTTAGGAGGACAAGTGTAATTGGCTGGGGGCATGACCCAAAATACACTGATAGGCCATAGAGGAGACAAGCAGTTTTAAGTGAAAATGCTTTCTTTTTAACGAGGATTCCCAGCCTGACCGGGAATATTCATGAGCATATAAATCCATACAAGACCCCATGGAGGAGAAGATAAGCTCCTATGGTATAATAGAAACCAAGAATAGTATAATTAAGAAATGCTTAATCGTGGTGTGTGGATGGTGGGGCGAAAGGTACAGAAAGTTAATGATAAGACTGAAAAAACAGGAATGTTGATTGCAAGGCCCGATTTCAAGATGTTGAGGGAATGTAAATCCACAAACCACCCATTTATTCTAGGATAAACGATTCTGCAGGATTAATCCAGTGTACCGACTAAATAAGTAGACTACACTACATCGGACAGCAGGAGGAAAAAAGCTGCCGCTAAATTGCTTGTGAACATTGTTAAAAAGGCATAACTCTGTAAAACCCTCCATGAAAAATAACCTGTCACATGTTCAGCCGTGGAGTGCGTCTTAACTTTGCTATGCAAAGAATTTAGGATAAAGAAACACTGGGGGTAATTCATAGAATATCACGCACAAGTGGCGATCGTGGCTGGCGCACAGTGTGCGCTTGCAAATCTCTGCGCCAGCGGCGTGCGCTAAAATCCATTTCCGCACACAGCGTATTCATGGATTTTAGCTATCAAAACCAGCCGTGGCGCACAGTGGTGCAGTGACCCTGCAGCAGCGCCAGTTTCGCCCCCAAGAACGCCCTAGCGAAAGGAAAAGCCATCAAAATCCCCAATCCAGCGCAAAGGGCTGCGCTAACCCTGGACCAGTTTACAGGGCTGCCAAACAGCAAACGCCAAGCGGGGAACGTGTATTACAGGGTTTTGCGTGAAGTTTCACACGCGATAGGCCCTGTGCGAGCGGGGTGCGTGTATTACTGGGGTTTGTGTGAAGTCTGACACGCGATTGGATCCGTGTACGTGTATTATTTCGGGGGTGCGTGGGAACTTCCACATGCGATTGGCCCTGTGCGAGTGGGGTACGTGTATAACTGGGGTGCGCGGGAAGTCTCACACGTGATTTGAGCATGGTACGTGTATTTCGGGGGTGCGCGGGAATTATCACATGCGAATAGCCCTGTGCGAGTGGGATACGTGTATAACTGGAGTTCGCGGGAAGTTTCACACGCGATTGTCCCTGTGCGAGTGGGGTACGTGTATAACTGGGGTTCGCGTGAAGTCTCACACTCGATTTGAGCATGGTACGTGTATTTCGGGTGTGCGCGGGAAGTATCACATGCGAATGGCCCTTTGCGAGTGTGGTACGTGTATAACTGGGGTTCGCGGGAAGTTTCACACGCGATTGTCCCTGTGCGAGTGGGGTACGTGTATAACTGGGGTTCGCAGGAAGTTTCACACGCGATTGTCCTTGTGCGAGTGGGGTACGTGTATAACTGGGGTTCGCGGGAAGTTTCACACGCGATTGGCCCTGTGCGAGTGGGGTACGTGTATAACTGGGGTTCGCAGGAAGTTTCACACGCGATTGTCCTTGTGCGAGTGGGGTACGTGTATAACTGGGGTTCGCGGGAAGTCTCACACTCGATTTGAGCATGGTACGTGTATTTCGGGTGTGCGCGGGAAGTATCACATGCGAATGGCCCTGTGCGAGTGTGGTACGTGTATAACTGGGGTTCGCGGGAAGTTTCACACGCGATTGTCCCTGTGCGAGTGGGGTACGTGTATAACTGGGGTTCGCAGGAAGTTTCACACGCGATTGTCCTTGTGCGAGTGGGGTACGTGTATAACTGGGGTTCGCGGGAAGTTTCACACGCGAATGGCCCTGTGCAAGTGGGGTACGTGTATAACTGGGGTTCGTGTGAAGTCTCACACGCAATTTGAGCAGGGTACGTGTATTTCTGGGGTGCGCAGGGAGTCCTACATGTGAATTGGCAGTGTGAGTCCTCCCAGGTGTTCCCTCGACACCCTCCACGGCCCCTGCAGGCAGCCCACACCACAGGGGACTACCCTGCACCCCTGGTCATGTCCCGCAGGCAGCCCATCCACCATGGGCATGCCCCCCAGCCAAGCCACATGTCAGCTTGCACTACTGATCACCAACTCATGTTCCCCTGCATCCCCACCCCCCCAGCAGTGCGGGGCACCTGCCAGCAGGCCCCCACTCATGTCCCCCTGCACCCCCACCCCCCAGCAGTGCAGGGCACCTGCCAGCAGGCCCCCACTTATGTCCCCCTGCACCTCCACCCCCCAGCAGTACGGGGCACCTGCCAGCAGGCCCCCACTCATGTCCTACTCATGTCCCCCCCCTACACGAAATAAAGATGCACAATCATGGCCCACTTCTACACCAAAAAACCATATGCCGCCACCCCATTCTTGAGACGCAATGATTTCCCAATCCACCCCACACTGAAATGCCCATCTCAAGACACAAACCAAAACTCAACTATGTACATCAACACATGTCAATCAGACACATACACTGGTTGGCATTGCTTGTGTAAACCCACATTTTCACATGCATCAACCCAATGAACGAATCCCACACATGGAACTAACATATGAAAATGTATTATGTCCATAAATATATAAATGAAATGAAAGCATACCAAAATATCAAACATGAAATGAAAAGCATGTGAAAAAGATGAGTGAATGAAAATTATAACCAATCCAAAAAAACTTGAAAGAAAAACTTTGATAACTCTCCCTCCACCAACGCAAATCCAAAGGAAAGGTAAAAAAAAAATGATATCCATTGTTTCATGTTAATAATGAAAACTAAAAAAGATAAATCAATCCATAGTCCAACTATTTACAATACATTGTCCGAAAAAAAATATCAATTTCTCCATGTCCATAATGAAAAAAAAATTCCAAATTAATCCAAAGTTATCAAATGAATCCATTGTCCAACGATGTAAAGGGTCCATGAGCCCAACCAAACAAAAGAAAGCTACATAAGGAACTACCTAAAAATAAAACTATATACAAATGTGTGTGCATTGACAATTGACCACAAATGAAAGGAAAAGGAAAAGGAAACCTAACTCTAAAAACTATTAACAATGGCAGCGGGCTAGTCCGACGGCTCACTTTTGGATGTCCCGGGCCAGGGCATCATCGAACTCCCGCTCAATGTCCTGGAGGCGATCCTCTTCCATGGCCCCGAGGGTTCGCAGGGACGACGACATGTTCTCCTCCAACTCGCTGCGAATTGCCTCGAGGCACTCGGCCGCCTCAGGACCCTCCGCATGTAGTTCTCCGCCCTGACCATTGTGAGCCGTGCCTCTTCCGCCCGCTGCCGCTCCGCATCTATGGCATGGCCCAACCGCTGCCACACGGAAGACACTTGAAATCCAGGGTCCTCTTGCCCTATGGCCAATGCCTACCCCTCAGATGTTGAAGGCCCCGAGCCATCATGGCTCCCACCTTGTTGCTGCTGCTGCTGTGCCTCTGCCTGTGCCCTGGCTCTTGCTGCCTGCACATCCTCCTCCGGCTGGGGTGCAGTTGTTGAGGTGGCCACCCCTGCTGGACGTCCGACTCCCGACTGTGGCAGGGATGTGTCCTCCACCAGCCTGGCCGCAGGGTCAGAGGCAGCTCCACAGGGTACCCAGGTGATACATGGGTGGGAAGATGGCATGGAGGACGACTGGCGCATAGGGGGTTCAGGTGAGGAGGGGGTCGGAACAAGGTCCAGCAAACGGAGGAATCCGGCCCTGGTGAGCTGTCCCAGTAGGTCAATGCGGTCCATTCGAGATGACGTGCAGTCTTCACATGAAAAGACTGCAGGTCACCTCGCATGGCACGTTGACGCAACGCCACCCGACCCAGGACAGGCTCAACCCAGTCCCAGATAGCCATGTCCGCAGGGAGAGGAAGGCCAGTAGTTGTGCGCTCATCCCCTCCCTGAAAACGGGTCTGGACGTAGGCATCCCTGCCGGAGCCAGATGATGCAGTGACAGGATCAGGGACAGGATTGCACACAGGCACCTCCGCGGCGGCCTGTGCTGCCTCCTGGTCCTGCACTGCACCACTAGCACCAGGGGAATCCCCACCTCCAGACCCCGTGTGTGTCCCTTCCACGGCCTCCTCCTCCACCAAACCCCCCACCAACCTGGGTGACTCCATGCCATCTTCCTCCGTCGGACCCTGTGGGATCCCAGCTGCCCCTTCTGCTGCCGAGGAGTCCACCTCCAACCTCCGTCTCTTGGACCTACCCTCGGCAGCTGCGGCCTGGGACGCAGCACCAGACTCCCCCCTCCCCGACGAGATGACAATCTGGGAGGGGAGCCGGGCCTTGCGTCTCCGGCTGGTGGTGCGATCCCTGCCGCTGTGCTCCACAGCACCCTCTCCGCCCTCTTCATCAGTCGACGCTGCAGACATGGAGAGATAAAACACAGGCATCAGGGCACAGTACATTGGACTAATACACACATGACAGTTGTACATGAGTGGCATAGTCAAAATTCAGACACGGCATCACACTCTACGACACACATGTCATTTTAACTCACACACATGAGCATTTCCACAGCAATATTGCACCAGGCAGCAGCATCCATACACATTCAACAGCATGTACAGCCAAAGGTGAGCCGGACATCACATGAAACAATGGGCGTGCACTAGACATGCACACACACCACCACACTTACATGCATGTGTACATATCCAACTTTCGCAGTAATGAGATCGCCATACATGTCACATCTGACATTCAGCCTTCTACATATCAGTGTAACATGCATCCATGTTGCATCACAGTTGCACACTTGTCAAATACACATACGTGCACATGTACACAGTGCAGATACATGCATAATGAACCAACATCCATGCCACAACCATGCCAATGTACATACACAGAAATTCAAACGTGTGCTCCCACACCTGCATTTGCCCAGCATGCTTACCAACACATACACCATCGATGTGTCTCACACCTGAGAGGACTCACATGTGGCAGCCTCATGCCCATGTTCATACACATCCCTACATGGCCCTACAAAAACACATGTGCAATCTGCACACTACAGGCACACCACGACACGCACATCGTCCAATCACCATGCATGTACACTTACCGCTCGACTCCAGACGGGTCTGCCTCTCAAGGATCTGGATGTAGAGCGCTGGGCATATGCGTTCCAGGACCCTCATTTGGTGATCCAACAGCTGGACCCGGCGGCCCTTGGCATCCGCTGCCTTAGCGAGGCGCCGGGCCTTGTTGAGGGTCCTGGACCTGAAGTCCTCCCAGCGCTTCTTGACATGATATAAGTCGCAGACTGCCACCCCCTCCGCGTTGATGGCATTCACGATGTCCATCCAGATCCTTGTCCGTCCTTCCTTGTCGGCGCGCAAACCTCCAAAGAGGGCATCATACTGCCCCAGGACTTGCTCCACCAGGACACCAACTTCCCTGGCACTGAAGCTGGTGGCCCTCTGCCTCTCTGGCTGGGGATTGCCAGTGGTGCTAGATGGTGTTGTGCCCGACATGGCAACCCCAGAGGCAGGAGTGGGTGGGCAACTGGGTCCTGGTGCTGGGCTGTGGAGCGATGGTATCCCAGTTGGGAGTCTTCGGTTCCAGCAGGGGTGTCACAGCAACTGCACCCCTGGCTGACGTGCAGGCAGCAAATAGCAGGGCACGTGGGCAGCAGGCAGTAGCAAATGGCAGGTGGGAGAGTGCTCGGGGGCAGTAAATCGGCCTTCTGGGCAGGAGCGTGGTCTTCCGTGTGTTGTTGCGTGGCCAGCTTGATACGGAGTGATTTGGCACGTGAAAATCTTGCACGTCCGTGTGTAATTCGAGGAAAGGCCCTTCACGCGTCAGCACACGTACGCGGTTTCATTGGACCAAAGGCCCTTAGCGCGTAAGCGCTTCTGTGACGTGACCCCCACGGGCGTTTCCCTCGGGACGTGGCATCGCACGTGGAAAAACCGTGTATTCCGAGGAAAGGGCCTACGCGCTTAAGTGACGTGACGCGCGTGGGCGTTTCCATCAACACGGGTGCAGGTTCATCGTACACGTCCAAAAAATGCACATCCGAGTGTCAGCTCGTGTAATTGGAGGAAAGGGCCTTATAGCGTGTACATGTGGGCCGGTTTAAAAGCTACGTGTCGGACGCCATTTCCTTGTACGTGCTTTTCGTGGAGAGCGAGTGGGTGAATTCTGTACTTCTTGTCAGTTCACACGCGATTACTTCACAGCGTTTCAAGTTCGTACTCCCTGTTACCTCTGACAGCTTTTTTCTGATTTTTTCTTGGGCCTGTTTCCTCAAACAGCGTTCACTTCTTCTTTTGTCCTGTCTCCTCAGACAGCGTACAATTCTTCTTTTGGCAGGAGTGTTGCCAACGTGCACACGCGCATATTTTTCACGTTCTTTTCCCAGGCAGACGGTGAGTCGCGCACGTATTTACCAATTGTGCTTGCCCCGTGTGTCACGTACCCCTTCAGAGGTCATTGTAGGCTGTGTGTATTACGCGTACGCTTATTTTTGTGTTTCTGGGTGCCACATCGTAGTGTGGGCACATTTTTGTTCACGCACGTGGTCTACGAGGGGTTGCGTGCACTTTATTTTTTGATTTTGGGCTGCCTGTGTGTTGCGTGACCCGTCATCTTCCCCCAGGGGTCACAGACAGCCTTGTTAGAGCACTAGGGTACGAATTCCATCTAGTACCCTACCCGTTTGACCCCCAATTGCCCAGGACAATTGTTTACTGCAACTCCCATATGCACAACATCAGTGCCATGGTTGGCAGGCGACCAAGAGTTAAGGGAGGCAAAGGTGGCCGACCTTCAAAAGGTGGCCGTGGTGGGCGCGGTAGGGGACATGGCCGGGATTTGGGGGTGCCCCTATACCCCCAAGTGTGGAGGACCAATCAGGGACACCATTGCCCACCCCCCATGGTTGAGGGAAATGTGGCTGACAGCATCCCAGCTCAGCCCTTGTTGGACCAGCCCATTGTGGCACCTGACCTGGCACAGGGTGACTCCCAGGCCGACTTCCAAGTCAGCAAGTCTAGGCCACGTGTGGCGGTGCAAGTTGTTGTCACCAAGCCACGTGGATCTGGGGCAGCTATGTCATCTGCTGCCCCGAGTAGGCAGGGTGGGGAGGCTGCAGTGGCAGCTGCAGCTCCATCCGCCCCAGCTCTGACTCTCCCAGCCAGGACAGTGTCGGTCCTTGTCAATCAAACTGACGTTCCCCCTGCCAACATTACCCTGCAACCAATGCCTACAACAAGACCTATGGTCATTGTGCATTCCCACACTCCTACTACCCAGTCCACCGGTGCTTCTGCACCTACTGACCAGAGCAGCGTAAGCCACTCTGGCTCCGCTCCACCTTTAAAGAAGAGGAAGAAGGGTGCTCTGGCACGACAGGCTGAGACCCCAGACACGGCTACACACTCCGGCACGTCAAGGAAGCCTTGCTTTAATGACCCGGAACTTGATGCACTTGTGTCCTATGTGTCGGCACATAGCCACGAAATGCTGGTGACTGCAGGGTCCAAGACCACAACTGGTCAACATAAGGCACACTGGCAGATAATCGCCGACCGCATAAGTGCCCTTGGATTTGTGAGGCACACAGCTGATGATTGCTACAAGCGGTGGAATGACCTGAAAAGCAGAGCAAAGAACAAGCTGGCCTCAAATCATGCCGCTACTCTGGTGACTGGCGGTGGGTCTCCACCAGAGGACAACAAACTCACTGAACATGAGTCTGTTGCTGGGGCCTTCGTCACAGAGGAACAGATCCAAGGCGTGGGAGAACTACTCGATTACGATGCATTGTCCGGTGAGTGCCCATGCGTGTGTGTGTAATCCAGGTGTATGTTGTTTGGGTGACGGGTTCTGATTGAGTGCCAGGTGAAGGTGTGTGCACCTGAGTGGTATGGGTCACCCATGTGCTTCCTCCCATACATTCACGTGCCTTGGATTTGGGTATGACTATATCCCTTCTGGCCACAGTTGCCTATTAAGCCCACATTTGTGTACTTTACCTTGAACTGTTGTCTTGCAACTACATTGGTCTGATTTAGTAAGTCTTCATTCATGCTGATAGTTTGCACTCTCTCCTTTTTGCTAGACAATTTTATGCCCTATTGCGACATATGTGATATGCTTCGGTCATTGTTTACAGGCCACATTGGGGCACTATTATTACCTGGTTACGTTAATGATTACACCATTCAGGCTGATGGAGTATTGGCCTGCATACAAATTATTATAAGGGGCTGTTTGCATGTGGAACATGACAGATGTTTCCTGTGATGTCAAAGTGACAAACGTTTGATCAGCCCACAATGACAGTATTTTTGGACACTGGATGTGTTTCAGTGTGTGGCACACGCATATTTTGAAACACTATTCAGCATTAATCTTCTCATCATGTCGATGTCACATGGATGTGTGACAGTACTCAATCACTGACATATTGCTGTAGTTTTGTACTTTACTGTGGATATGCTACATGACATCTGTGTGGTGGCATGTGTCATGTATGTGTATTGGACATGGCCCTCATAGCCTGATGTGTGATGCCTGTGCTACCCAACATGCTACAAATGTGTTGCTTTTCCATCTTGTTTTCCCCAGTGTCTGCCTTTTTGACTCTGCTTCCAACTCTTGACAGTGCATGCATGGCAGGGTTATAGTCATGTGGGACATGTGTTGATCATGTACTGGATCTGTGGCTTGTCACGGCCTATGTGTGTGCTATGGTGCTCATGTCTGTTTCCATTTGTTGACTTTCATGTTTTTGCAGGTGATGACGCACTTGATGCTGTTGAGGTTGAGGAGATGGTGCAGACTCAGGAGGAATCTCTGGCACGACCGGGCACCAGTGGGGGACGTGGTGTGGTGGTGGGTGAGAACCCAATGTTACTGCAGGCCATACTCTCCAGGGGTGTCTCTGGGTGCACCTCGCCAGACCTCTATTCGGGTGCTGAATCGGATGATGAGACTTATGTGCCGTCGCAGGTAAGTGTTTCTGGCAGGGATTCTGTTCTGTCCAACCCACCTGCACCAGGGGGAGAACCCTCTATGGGGATGTCAGTGTTGTTAGGTCCGCCTTTGGCGGTTACGGATGCAGGGTCAAACTCCACAGCATCTGATCCTGTTCCTGGGCCAGCAGATCAGAGGGGGAATGCAGTCCTGCAGCCTCAGGCAGTGCCAGCACAGCAAGGTGCAGATCGCCTTGCCCCAAACAGGTGTGGTGCCCGTCGACGCGGTAGCCGTGCGCCACCAGGCAATACTGTATGGGAAAACTCCATGTACGGTATTGCAACCCAACAGGCAGCATCAGTAGAAATGATGGCTCAGGCAATGGAGAGGGTGGCCACTTCCATTATCCCCCCTGAAAGGCAGATGGAGCAACAACAGCAGGCAACAGACTCCATTTGCCAATCACACAGGGAAGACATGTTGGCGTCCAACAGGGACCAACGGGCGGCACTGGAAGAACTACATACCCTCAGGCAGACTCTGGTTGACCTTGGGGCTTCCACTAATCTTAGGACAGAACAGCAGCTGGAGCAGCTCACATGTTCGCTCTCAGCTGAGATGCAGGCAACACGCCCCCCCTGGCCCCCACATGGCCATTTTTGATTTTTTTGTTTTGTTTTTTCTTACAGTGTGTTGCCTTGTGTGGCTCCCGTGGGCATCCACTGTATTCCGGCTGGGCACATGCAGGCTTGTCCTGAGTTTGGGTTAGATGCTTGGGTTCGTGAGACACACACCCCTCCTGCTTCCCGTTACCATGGCCTTGCAAAGGGTGCGACCAAGTGACAGTGAATTACACAGTGACGTTGGGCTCCCATGAGCTGTGTGGGCAGTCTGTAGTCAATACTGTGTAGGCATTCCTAGTGGATATTGTTGTTGTTTTCTACACTGCATGGTGTATTGATATGTGCTTGTGCATCCTTGTCTTCCTCCTAATTTGCAGGTTCCTTCCTCATGTCTTCACAAGGCCGTCTACTTTGCAGATGGAGTTCATGTTGTATGCAGTACACTGAGACATTTGCGTGGCAGTAACACTGTACAGATGGAAGGGGTCGATGTGCTGGCGTATTCAGGTTGTAAGACTTGCACTACTTTGAATTTGTACTGTCATATTTTGCCACTGTTTCATCCTGTGTTTTTGTATTGTGTTGCTGGTAAGTTTTTGTTCATGTGTGCTGTTTCTTATTGATTACTGGGAGCATATTGTCTGTGGCCTGTTTCCATTTCGGACAGTGCACTTTGTGACATGTGTTGTGCATTCATTTGGTTGCTTTCACATTGCATGACATGCCATGGTGTGTTGGGTAGCTGAGATTGGGAGGGGTTGGGTGAGATGGTACTATTTTTATGTTGTATTTTGCAGGGGGGTAGTCATTCATGCAGCATGAATGTGTGTCTTTTTTTATCACACATCATTGGTTGTGTTTAAGTAGGTAGGGATGCACACAATATAGCACTTCCAGGTGACCAATCTCAGGCTGGTATGGTAGTGACAGTTGACTGTCCCTTATGTCATCATCATTGATTGTCAGCTGGTATGTGCCAGGGCTGTGTGCACTTCGCAGGGGTGTGATTTTAGGTGAAATAATTGGCCACCAGCTGCGTACGGGCTGCCTCACCACGTGCCCTTTCCCCTCCCATGCGCAGCGGGCGTGCATGTAGTTGGTGATGTGTGGGCACCACCATGTCCACTGGCAGGCCCCGGCGTGTTGCAACGTTGTGCAGGACACATGCTGCCACTATGATCCTGCACACTACTGGGGGAGCGTATAGTAGCTGTCCACCAGAACGGTCAAGGGAGCGAAAGCGTGACTTGAGCACTCCGAATGTGCGCTCCACTATGCCTCGGGTGGCAATATGGGCTGTGTTGTATCTAACCTCGGGTGGCGTGGTGGGGTTCCAAATTGGCGTCATCATGTGGGTGCTCAGAGGGTAGGCACTGTCCCCTGGGGAGGTGATGATGGGTATCATTAGTGGGGTTGTGACATTACTCAGTATCTGACATGCATGCATGTGCAGAGGCATTTATACTCACCGAGCAGCCATGTCTCGCCATGCCGCCCAGCTTCTAGGTCCCGGTTTAAGGTTGACATTCTGTAAATTAAACTGTCGTGGGTGGACACTGGATAGTTGGCATATACTGAGGTGATGATTCCCTTGGCATCACATACTAAATGGACGTTGATGGAATGCCAGTGCTTGCGGTTTCTGTAGATGTGCTCTGATGCCCTGGGGGGACGTAGAGCCACATGGGTGCAATCCATGGCACCTAGCACTTTGGGGAATTGTGCCATCTCGTAAAAATCCTGGACGGCAGCCTGCCTTTCTGCAGGTGTTCTGGGCAGGTATATGTGCCTGCGGACTGATGGGCGTGCAGTCATGATGGCCAACACCTGGTGTAGGCAGCGTGACTGCGTGGCCTGTGACACCCCCCCCCACTATAGCAGTTGTCGGCTGAAATGATCCAGTGGCCAAGAAGTGCAGTACATTGAGGATCTTCTCCAGGGGGCCCGAGTGCTTGGGAGGACAGGGTGGGTGATGTGAGGTCATCCTCCCACTCACTGACCAGGTCGAGTATTATGTGAGGTGGAAACCTGTACCTCCCATACACCTGGTCATCAGGCATCCCAAAAAGGCTGGTTCTGGGTGTAAAAATTCTGGGCCTGACTATCTTCCTCTTCCTCCTCCTCCTCCTGCGGTATCCCGCAACCACTGGTGCTAGGAACGGTATATTCATCCTGGCATCTGAGCTTGTTTGTTGTTTGCGCGCACTTTTATGCTGCGCGGGTCCACGTACACCTGCTTCCTGCTGGCGTACGTGTTTCCGGATTAGCGCGTATTTTTTGGCGCACGCGTTAGCCCCGTTCGATTCCATGAATACGTGTTTTGAACCTGCGTGTGGGCGTTCCGCACATTTGCCTCCTGTACTTCCCCCGTGACGCCCACATTTATACGCGTTGTTCCCCATTCCGCGTGTCACGCCCCCTGTTCTGCCTACTTTTGTTGTGTGCGCCGCGCTATATGCAATTTCGCTGTGCGCATAGCGCACGCTGTTTGGAGACGTGTGCGTCACCGTGCGCCACTCAGAATGTTGGCACACATCCTGGGATTTACACGCGCACAGACTTCCATGAATCGCTGTGCGCGGGTTTTGCTGCGATTTTCGCACTTGCACTGCGATACGCACGCTTGCCCCGAAAATTTCAGCGCACATTAATTCTATGAATCGGCCTCACTGGCGGCCAACAGCAGACGGCCTCTCTTACTCAATTACTATAATCGGAGGATCTTTGACACGTTTAAGGTCGCATTTTCACGGGTCAGTTCTATTTACGACACCTGCAATGCTTAGGGTGCAATTTGAAAAGAACACATGCCTGCAGCGGTTACAATACAAAGAAAACAAAAGCTGCACAATTAGAAAACAGTTTTTACTGTGGCAGAAACTCAAGTAAACCTTCCACAGATCACACAATGCCACAAAGCTAGTCTGTGCTCGGGTGTGTGCTAGGCAGGCATAAAGTGGAGAAGCCTGAAAGGCTTAAGGGGGCTCTTGCCACCACAGTATTTCATGATCAAGTAAGACACTTTCTTTGCATAATCCTGCTACGTTGAGTTTAATGGAAGCCTTCTCAAAACAACAATTGGACCGGTTTAGAGGAGCCCCGGACACAATTAGGAATGAATAGCCTTACCTCCACATCCTTTCTTCCTCATTCCAGTGCTGAAACAAATGGAAGTAATAGCCTACCCCATAGATATTCTTCCAAGAATCGCCTGGTCTTTTAAAATGGGACTGTTCCCTTTTCCTCCCCCAATCCCACCAGAGTACCTTTTCAGCACCACAGAAGCGGTCATCCTCCGCTGCAAACCTCCTTTCCGGCCAAATATCGCGTCCACCTCTCACATGTATTTTATGTATTTATTGAGCATTTGTTAGGTGCATTATATAACAGAATTGTGTTTCAAAGCGCCACAAGGCTAAATGAGAAGGGAACAGGGGAAATAATGACAAAAAACAGTAAAATACAGTTATGGTCCTACTAGGCCTTGAGGCATTCAGACGTGCATGTGCAATGAGGAAAAATGCAGGAGACTGGGGGGGAGGTATGGGGGGGCCAAAGGGATGGCCAAGTGCTGGTGGCGAGACTGGAAGTGAAGTGCTAAGGTGAGCCAAGGAGAAGAAGCTCAGTCTAAGTGCTAGTGCAGGCGTCTCTCAGGGGTGGGATGTAGAGCTGCCAAGCAGGGGCCCGTAAGCGCAGTGCAGTGGGGGGGGTGCTAGTGTTGACTCGAAAGAAGAGCCTGCAATCCTGTGCGATTCATGAGTATCAGGCCACTGGTCACAGCGATAGAGGGGTGATTAACAGAGAAGGTAAAGAGGTAGAGAACAGCAGAGTTTTGAGCAGTTTCCAGAACTTAAGGCGCTCCGGCTCAAGTCTGACAGGGAGGCTGTTCCAGAGCGCAAGTTGAGGAGAGATAGACCTGCCCCCTACTCTCTGCTTGGAGAAGCATTTGAAAGTCAAAGAGCTGGTGTTAGAGGAGCATAGAGCTCTAGCAGGGGAGTATTTAGGAAGGGAAAGTTGGAGATAGCGTGGTCCCAGGCCCCAGAAGGCCTTCTGGAAGATGCAGAGTGTCTTGAATTAGATCCTTGCAGTCACCGGGAGCCAGTAGAGAGATTTTAGGGCTAGCGAGATACAGTCCCTGGGCTTAAGGCAAAGGATAAATCTTGCAGCCCTATTCTGGATTAGCTAGAGGGGGCATAGGGAGGAAAGAGGGGGGGGATTGAGAAAGAGGCTGTTGCATTAGTCCAGCCTAGAGAGGACCAGAGCTCTGGAGACATTGAGCTTCTAGGGGAAGCTGAGGAAAGGAAGAATGTCTCTGAGGAGGTGAGCTGGAAGTGGGACTTCTTAGTAAGATCCATGATGTGAGGGGTGTAGGAGGGAGCGGAATCCAAGATGACCCCAAGGTTTTTGGCCTCACAGGATGGTGGGGTTAGAGGCCCCAAATGTCACGCCCTCACCTTCATCCAAGCGTTCCATGGACACCTCTCATAATCCAGCCCCCACTATCACCACCAGAATACATGCCAGGACATACTCTCCCCTGCAGGCCTACCGGCAAGGAATGGGACAAGGTCAGCGACGCAGGTTCTTGCCATCCCAGCATTGGTTTCCATTCCGGCGTTGGCAGTTGCCATGGAGACGCGCCACAGGGATTCTACAACGTCTCCGTTGCCGGCACCTGAGAGCTCCTCCTTCAGCACGTTCGATCACGTGACAGATGATGAGTCACGTGATCATTAGTCAGCGTTCAAAAGGGATGCGCTGACTGCCCTCCAGCGCTTCATAGCTGATCCTGTTGGGCGCATTACGGATTACGGATTACAGACTACTACCACTGACCTCGGATTGATCTTGGACTCTGATTTGGCTTCTTCCTTCACGGTACCTTTGTTTGGAACTATTTTCTCCAGGATTCAACCACATTTCCGTCCCTGGATTGCTATTGGATTGCCCTTTTGTTATGAACTTTGTTCTTGGATTACGCACTTTTCAACTGATTGACTTACGTTTTCTAGCTTCTACGTAAGGTGGTGATTTCATTCCTACTAAGTGCTTTACCAAACTGTCATCTGGTCGTCACCCTTGCCGGCTGCCTCCGACAAACATCCTTACACCATTATTAAGTCCCAAACAACTCCTAAGGGTAAGCCCTATTGTAGACTTATTACATATTCATATACAAGTCTGAGGTTCTGTGTTTATGACCTAACTTCGTGTTTGCCTTGCAGCGGTCATAGGGGCATCTTCCGGCATTCCTGGTTCCGGCTGACGAAAATCCACCACCTGTGGCCTCAAGGACCGCTCGGGCAGTAATTTCTTGTTTGCTCGAGTGGTACTTGGGGACGGAGGTTTCATCGGCTACACGACCATCAAGTCTTGACAGACTGTGAAGCCATTTTTTTGGTCGTCCAGACGATGGAACCCGCTGCCGGGGACCCTGTGGCTGCTCTAATGCAAGCTGTTGCATCCCTTAGAACCGAAGTGGCGGCTGCCACAACCGCGATACATCATCGCTTAGATAATATCCAAAGTACCCGCAACCCTTTACCGGCAGATGCCGAATTTGGCGATCAGGCAACACCAACACCGTGTCCCTCTGTACCTCCTACACCACCTACTCCCGTGGTGTTACCTACTCAGTTTCCATTGGCACCTCCTGAGAAGTTCCAGGGAGATCGCACTTATATCGCACTTTTATTAATCAGTGTAAACTTCACTTTCTTTGCCGACCACTGGTGTTCCATGATTCCACCACAAAAGCTGCCTTTTTGCTATCCCATTTGACTGGGGTTGCAGCTACCTGGGCTAATCCTTTTCTTGAGAACAACCACCCATCCCTTTACGATTTTGATCTCCTGGTGAGCGAGTTGGCCAAAGTATTCGATACCAGATACAAAGCCCAGTCCCGGGATCTAGAGCTCCTAGAACTATCCCAAGGCAGACAAACCTTAATAGAATACATCACACGCTTCAACCAATTGTCAGCTGAGACTTCATGGCCTGAAAACAAGAAAGCTGTGGTATTTTACAAAGGTCTGTGTAACGCTATGAAGGGCGCTCTTTCTGTCATCCCTTCCCTTCCTGATGCATACCCCGTGGCCAGCCCCATTTTTTTTGTCCCGAAAAAAGAAGGCGATCTCCGCCCCTGTGTAGATTACAGACGCCTGAATGCGATCACCATAAAGAACCGTTACCCTATCCCACTCATCTCTACCCTGTTAGACAAGTTGACTAATGCTTCCATCTATACCAAACTGGATCTCCGGGGGGCATACAATTTAGTCCGCATGCGACCTGGTGATGAGTGGAAGACTGCCTTCTGCTCTCGCCAAGGATTGTATGAATACATGGTGATGCCTTTTGGCCTCTGTAATGCCCCCGTCATTTTCCAACGATTGGTAAACGAAATATTTAGTGATATTCTGGATGTTTATGTCGTGGCGTATCTGGACGACATACTGATATTCTCCCAAACATTGGCCGAACATGTCCTTCATGTCAGAGAGGTACTCACAAGACTCAGGAAGAACTTGATATACGCTAATCCTGAGAAATGTCTGTTTCATACAGCTGAAGTTGAATTCCTGGGTTTCCATATTTCACCTGGGGGGCTAACAATGAACCGATCCAAAGCCCAGGCTATCACAAATTGGCCAGTACCTGTTACATTGAAACAATTACAATCCTTTCTAGGGTTCGCAAATTTTTACCGGAGGTTCATCGCAAATTTTTCCTCCATTGTGGCACCATTAACCGCATTGACCAGTCCTGCAGTACCATTTATATGGACCGATGCACATCAAGCAGCTTCGACTCCCTTAAAACCTCGTTCACCACGGCCCCAGTCCTGCAGCATCCTGACCCAGAGCTCCCGTATATCGTAGAAGCAGATGCTTCTTCCTTTGCCTTAGGGGCCGTCCTAGCTCAGCCTTGTCCTACCACCGGAGCACTACACCCGGTGGCCTACCATTCCAGGAAATTCACACCGACCGAAACTCACTATACGGTCACTGAAAAGGAGCTCCTGGCCATCAGAGACGCCTTTCTGGTCTGGAGACACCATCTTCTGGGGGCAAAACATCAGACCATCGTCTACACAGACCATAAAAACTTACAGGACCTAGCGTCTCTGAAATGCGCCAATAGTAGACAAGTTCGTTGGCACCTCTTTTTTGCTGCATACGACTTCCTTGTCAAACACAGACCGGGGTTGTCACATGGTAAAGCGGATGCTCTGTCCCGTTCACCTGGGGGGATACCTCTCCCTTCATATCCCGAAACTCTCTTAGGTAAAGGCCATGTTGTTTGTACCTGTACTCCATCTCCACCTATGATAACGGCTATACGCCAATGGGTTATACAACATCCCCAGGTATTGGATGATTGGGATACCGTTATGCAGGATGGGTTGCCTTTTGTTCAAGGAAAACTGTTCCTCCCCACCAGTGACTCTCGCAACCAGGCCTTAGAGTGGTCCCACAATGCTCCTATCAATGGCCACCCAGGTAGGCGACTTACTCTGGAGTTGTTAAAACGCTGGTGCTGGTGGCCATCGATGCGGCGAGACGTGGAGACATATGTTAACACCTGCTCTACATGCGCACAATGCAAGACTCAGAAGGGTCGTCCATTGGGACTGCTACAACCATTGCCCATACCCCCGAAACCATGGCATACGGTGTCCATGGACCTGATAACTGATCTACCACGAATACAAGGCTATGACACGATTTGGGTAGTAGTAGACTCATACGCAAAAATGGCCCGTTTTTTACCATGTAAAGGCATTCCTACTGCTCCCTCATTGGCTCGAATGTTCTTTGAATCTGTTTTCTGTCTGTTCGGTTTGCCGAGTGTCATTGTGTCAGACAGGGGGTCTCAGTCCACCTCATGTTTCTGGTTGGCTCTTACCAAACTACTAGGTATAGATGCCCGCTTCTCTTCAGCTTACCATCCAGAAAGCGACTGCCAAACTGAGAGTAAACCAGGTCGTGGAACAGTACTTAAGGTGCTTAACTTTGCAATTCCAGAATACCTGGGTTGATTCTCTTCATTTTGCGGAATTTGCATATAACAACGCCCTGCACTCATCCACTGGGTTTTCCCCGTTTTTTTCGCTCTATGGCCAACATCCACGTACTTTACCCTTTTCTGATTCGAATCTTGCCAATGCCCCTGTATTGTGTACCAGTACCCCTGCGGCAAATGATTGTGTCAGAGATCTCGCATCCATCCATGCCCAAACCCTTGTCCATCTCCAGGAGGCCCAGGTGTCTATGAGTACCGCCGCTAACAAAAAAAGGAAAGAGGCCCCGTCATATAAGCAAGGCGACCGGGTATGGTTGTCTACACGGCACCTCCATATACCGGGTTGTCGTAAACTGCTGCCCCGTTTTGTCGGCCCGTATAGGGTTTCCAAGGTCCTGAACCCGGTGGTCTATAGACTTGACGTCCCCGCTTCATGGAAATTACACCCCGTTTTTCACACATCTCTCCTCAAGCCTTGTCCTGATGATACACACATTGCTCCCGCTCCTGGTCCCGTCCCTGTGATTTCCCAAGAGGAATATGAGGTTAGCGCTATTCTGCGATCCCGGGTTGTTAGAGGGAGGTTACAATACTTGGTGGACTGGTTGGGTTATGGTCCTGAGGAGAGGTCCTGGGTCCCATCTTCTGATGTACATGCCCCGTTGTTGGTGGCCAGGTTCCATCGGGAGAACCCTTCTAGCCCACGGGGTCGTGGGCCTTTGAGGGGGGGCTCTGTCACGCCCCCACCTTCATCCACGCGTTCTATGGACACATCTCATAATCCAGCCCCCACTATCACCACCAAAATACATGCCAGGACAAATCTCCCCCGCAGGCCTACCGGCAAGGAATGGGACAAGGTCAGCGACGCCGGTTCTTGCCATCCCAGCGTTGGTTTCCATTCCGGCGTTGGCAGTTGCCATGGAGACGCGCCACGGGCATTCTACAACGTCTCCGTTGCCGGCACCTGAGAGCTCCTCCTTCAGCACGTTCGATCACGTGACGGATGATGAGAGCCACGTGATCATTAGTCAGCGTTCAAAAGGGATGCGCTGACTGCCCTCCAGCGCTTCATAGCTGATCCTGTTGGGCGCATTACGGATTACGGATTACAGACTACTACCACTGACCTCGGATTGATCTTGGACTCTGATTTGGCTTCTTCCTTCACGGTACCTTTGTTTGGAACTATTTTCTCCAGGATTCAACCACATTTCCGTCCCTGGATTGCTATTGGATTGCCCTTTTGTTATGAACTTTGTTCTTGGATTACGCACTTTTCAACTGATTGACTTACGTTTTCTGGCTTCTACGTAAGGTGGTGATTTCATTCCTACTAAGTGCTTTACCAAACTGTCATCTGGTCGTCACCCTTGCCGGCTGCCTCCGACAAACATCCTTACACCATTATTAAGTCCCGACCAACTCCTAAGGGTAAGCCCTATTGTAGACTTATTACATATTCATATACAAGTCTGGGGTTCTGTGTTTATGACCTAACTTCGTGTTTGACTTGCAGTGGTCATAGGGGGCATCTTCCGGCATTCCTGGTTCCGGCTGACGAAAATCCACCACCTGTGGCCTCAAGGACCGCTCGGGCAGTAATTTCTTGTTTGCTCGAGTGGTACTTGGGGACGGAGGTTTCATCGGCTACACGACCATCAAGTCTTGACACCAAATAAGGTGGCCAGAGTGTAGGGGATAAAGAGGGTGCAGGTGTCCCAATGAGAAGGATCGCCGTTTTACTGGCATTAAGACAGAGATTGTTAGCTGCACACCATGCCTGAGTGGCAGACAGTCAGGGACCAGAGAGGAGGAAGAGGTAATAGAGGGATGTTTGAAGGAAAGCTGTGGGTCATCGGCATAACACCGGAAATGACGTGAGAAGGAGGAAATCAAGTGAGCAAGAGGGGCAAGATAGGTATTGAAGAGCCATGGCGATAGGATAGAGCCCTGGGGACACCAAAGGTAGAGAGTGAGGTGGTGGAGGAGAAAGGGTCCAGTTGCAACTGGGAAGGGTGGTTAGTGTGGAAAGAGGTCAGCAAATCCAGTGCCCAGTCAGTGATGCTGAGGGTGTCACCAAGTCGTTTCATGAGGATAGAGTGGTTGACCATGTCACATGCAGAGGAGAGATCAAGGAGAATGAGAACAGGAGGAGAGTTGGAATCAAGATTTGAGAGCATGGTTTCACAGGTTTTCAGGAGAGCAGTTTCCGTGCCTATGGATGTCCGGAATCCAGATTGATGATTAAGAAGGCAACCAACAAGATCCGTGTCGAGGGTCAGTTGTGGGAGTACCAGCTTCGCCAAGAGTTTATCCAGGAAGGAGGTAGTGGAAATACGGCGATAGTTATGGGGCTGGTGGGGTCAGCAAGCAGACAGCTTTTTTTTAATTCAACTTTATTTAGTTATTCAAGAGCATAAATTACAGACATGCAAGCATTGAGAATAATAAACAATGGCCTTGCCATTGTCCTCCCCTTTTGTTCACTCCAGTCTTTAAGGTCCAGTTGCTCATGAGTTTTACTTATTAGAACTCCCCCTCCTCGATCCCCCCAACATAATCTCAAAACATATGGGTGGAATATTATCTTCCTCTGCTTACTTAGATATTCTCCAGATTGGGTCGCCCCTGCCGATCAAAGTTCGCATTTTCAAATAACCGAAATTTTGCAGAGTAATCTAGGCTTGAAATACATCTGTTCTTTGTCATCTGTGAATTCATGTATTGGCATCCAGGTGTTCAGGTAACTAGCATAGGACCCATGGGCTAATGCCGTCACTTTTTCCATGGCTATCACTCCCCATAGCCTCACCCACCACAGAGCTTTTACTGGCCCCTGCTTGTTCTTCCATGCTTGTGCCAGGGTGATTTCTGCTGCACTCAGCATGCGAGTAATAAGGCTGGCTTTAGCCCCCGAGCTCGCATAGCAGCCCTCAACCCTTTCCCCCAGTAAAACTACCACCGGGTCTCAAGGCTGATTCGCCACGTTATCTCCTTGGTATGGCTCAAGATCTCCTTCCAATAAGTCTCAGCAGACGGCTTTTTTAAGAGAGGGTGCACAAGGGAGTGCTTGAGGGAGAGAGGGAAAGAGCCAGTGGCAAAGGAGTGGTTACAGAAGCCAGCAAGAGCAGGGGCGAGAGAGGAGATGATGTTGTTAATGGTTCTGGAAGAGCAGGGGAGCACCTGTTTGGAGGAGGCCTTCATAGAGCAGACCACTTTAGATACCTTATCCTGTTCTATGGGCAGGGGGGAGGAGAGTGCGGGGGCGGGCGAAAGGAGGGGAGACAGGGGAGCAGGTGCGTGAGTGGAGATGGGGGTAGAGGAGAGTAAGGACAAGATGCCCTGAGTTTTCTATGTGAAATTGGAGGCCAAAGTAGTGCAGAGAGCCTGGGAAGGAAGGAGTGTCACAAGTCTCTCCCCTTCTCACCTGTTTTTCTTGTTTGCTTGTGACCTTCTTTGGTGACTTCTTTCGCACGGTCTGGGATTTATATAAGCCCGTGTGCTGGTCTTCGGATTCCAGCGTGAGAAAGATGTTTCAACTCCAGTATACGTTCAGAAGTCCAGGACGGAACCAGGAAGGAATAGTGTCTGGGCTCGGTGGCACGGAACGCCGTGACTCGAGCGCGGGCGAAAATCCAGGAAGTTCGGAGGTAAGTTAGAGGGAAGAAAGGAAGAAGGAGGATTCAAGGAACTGTGAAACAGGAGTGAGGAAAAAGCCCCGAGCGAACTCCGGCAACACACGTACAACTACAGCGAGCGGTAGCGTTGAGACACGGAGCGCCGCAGGGGCGTGTCTGTTTAGTAGTGTGTAAAGCGTGGAGCGCAAAGACTGGCAGGCTGCGTTCCGTATCAGGCGGCCATGTTGGGAGGATTACTGCATTCAGTCCTCTATGGGTCAGGGACCACAAAGTCCAGAATGGATGCAGGCTACGGTTTATGACAAGGAGAGAGGTGGAGACTGCAGCCGGATCAGCGAGTTCCTGGCAGATTTTGAAGAGTTTGGCCGTGTTGTTAGTGGCTCCAGAGCTGCCGACTTGGATGTGGATGCAGGCTTGGATGTGGGCCCACTTCTTGGAGCGAATAGAGAAGCAATATTGCCTTTGGAGCAGACGGCAGGTCAGTTTGTCAGAGGGTAAACCCAAGATCTAACACTTCCTTTCAGCAACTCTGCACTTGCGTTTCAGAGATGCTAGATCACAGTCGTAGTCGTACCAGCTGTTGTTCTCGGAGGCAGGTTTTAGGTGGATCCTCATGACCGGGGCAAGGATGTCAAGGGTGTTAGAGAACGAGGGCGTCCACAGTGGGTCGGGCCGGAAGGGCAAATGGAGAGAGAGAGGGAGACACTGAGGACATGAAACGGAGAAAGGGAAGATTCAAGGGAGTCGAGGTTGAAAGGGAGGAGGTGATGTCAGAGAGGAAGATACAGATAGGGCCAGGCCGTCTGTAGATTGTGGCCAGGGTGAGAGAGAGCAAGAAAGAGAGAGATTAGGTGGCACCCCAAGCCTACAGCCGAGGCATTCAAAAGAGGAATAGGATTGAGTAGGTCTGATGGAGGCAGTGTCCCACTTAGGGAAGAACAGGGCCACTCCACCAACAGGCCTGTTGGGTCTGGGTTTGGAGAGGATTTTGTAGCCCTCACGAAGGAGAGTGCCAAGAGCAGTGACAGAGCTGGCATTGAACCATGTCTCTGTAAGAGCAAGGATGTCTAGGTCAAAGTCTTCGAGAAGGAGACAGATGTACGTGGAGTGTTTGACAGCAGAGCGAGCATTGAGGGTAGCTAAGAGAAGCTGGTTACTCCCTTTTAAGGTTTTCCGAGGGGGTGTACAGAGGCGTGGGACTCCAGTCGGTGGTAGTGGAGAGGAGGAAGGAGTGGCAGGAGAAGGGAGGAAGTTCATGAGAGAGGGTAGGGGTCGGACGAGGAGGAGAAGAGTAGATTCAGAGCCATGGCCCATGATAGTGCCATTGTGATGGACATTAATGATACACCTAGAGGATGAGTGTGCTAGGAGTACTTCCCACCTGGTGCCACCATTAATGGGCGAAGAGAAAAAAAGGGAGAGAGTGGAAACCAGATGGGGGTCCGTAGGTCAGGAGAGTGGACAGAAAAGAGGATGTCCATAACAGTCTGCCTGAAAGTGGCATTGACGTAGGTGTCAGCAATAGGTAAGCCTGAGTTAGAGACCAGGAGAGCTTGTTTCAGCTTTTTTCTTCCAGCTTTCATGAGAGAAGTAGGATAGCTGATAGAATAGCAGTTGGAATAGATAGGGGAGCTAGAGAGTGCCATGAGAGTGGCAGAGGATAGAGAGAGACAAACGGGAACTGCACAGTGCACTGGAACTCACCAAGTGGCCTAGGAGCTAGGCAGGCACAGAAGAAGGTGTGCAATGGAAGACAATCAATGCACATATTTAAAAAGCACACCTAGATTTGAATTCCCAATAAAGCACTAAATACAGCACAAAACAGAGAGTGCACAGATTTACAAGTACAATTGAAGACACATTTTGAGTAAGGCACTTACGAGCAGCAGAAGTCTAGCAATGCCAGGTTCGAAACAGATGAACAAGTTACTTACCAACTGTAATGTTCTTTCGACTGGATGTTCCTTCCACGTATTCCTCATCTTAGATATCTTGTCTCCCAGCTCTGCTGCTTCGGGAAAAAAAATAAATCCACCAAAGGGCGCTGTGTTCAAGGCTGCAGAGCCCTAGTCCCTCATGGACCGCCGTCGATGTTAGGGAGAATTCTCATAAATGGCTAATTTCCCTTACCTAATGAGTCCCTCAGCAGCTATGCTGGATTTCTAGGATTAATTTTTTTCACCTGATAAGAGTGTGAGCCTTTTTCCCACTCTTACATGTGTTTTGCTGTGTGTTTTTACCATTTGTGTGATCTTGGGCTCTGGAGCCTCACCTACTCCGTGAGCATCATTTGTATGTGTGTTACACAACACCTTCAGTGCAGTGACACAGGGTTGTCTTTTAGACTTCCCACTGACTCAATTTTTCTGGGACAGACTACTGTCTCCCAAAAACATGTAAAGTTGCCATTAACGTTATGTAGTCTCTTTAAAACTACAGACCCAGTACATCCCATCTTACATGGAGTATTGGAAGGGGTTAATTCCTATCCCTTTTTGTCTGTGTCTCTTGGAGCACTGTTTCGCTCCCTTTACATCAAGACTTGGCTGGTGGAAGTGGTAACTATCCTAACTTTTCTACAGCGGTTATCTTATATAACCATGGTATTGTTTTAGGCTATTATATTAGCCTCGAACATAAACCCGTTTGACCAAATAAATTTTATTTTAGCTCCGGCTGGGTTTATTTGCCATTTCTTTTTGTTAAAGTCTTTCTCGTGTTTTTCTCTGTGCGCTAAACCGGAGTTTATTCCTTTGTTCACCGTCTTTTCGCGGGCTTCTGCACAGAAGCCTGCTTAAGGCGCCTGAAAGTCTGGGTAGGCAGAATGTGAGGGAGGTGTCTTCGGACCCCTGCCATGGGTTCCCTTGGTAACCCAAGTCGCACTCCTGTTTGATGGGCTAAGGGGATTATCCTTGCCAGGACAGCCACCCTGCTATGTGATTGACAGCCAGGCTGCATGAATGGGGGAAAACTGCATAAAAAGCAGGTCTCTGGGACTGGAAAGGCAAAGCCGCCACTGGAACGAAAGAACCAATGAGGAGCCGATGTAAGAGGACCCCTACAACGACAGAACCGCCCGGTGAAGCCTTGCTGCAGGCCCGAATCTTCAGAATCCGACGACAGAGAAGATCCTCCAGGAAACTTCTTCCCTTGAGCTTCTTGAGCTTATGGGACCAACCAGTTCGCCCAAACTGCAAGCTAGGACCCCGCCTCTGGTTGAATTCGCTGTGCAGAGCTACAGTGGGCCGGATAGCCAGGAGGTCGGACCCTGCTTGGGTTTTAAGAAGCGCACCTTTTATTTGTTGCTTTGCTCTGCTGCTGGTTTCTTCCCTGGGTAGAGCAGGACCCTCCAGTCTTCCTACTTCGTGCCAGTCCGACAGTCGCTTCAGGAACCGTGAGCCTGCAGGAATAACCAGGACCGTCCACCTCAGCTACCGCTTCCTCTCCGTTTTAAGGTTCTATGCAAACCCGGTTGCTCGTTTTGTTCAGCCGCGGGGAAAGTGTGTGAAATCTTTCTCCAATCCGAGGGCTTGTCCTTCTCTTTGAACTAACTTTTCTACCAACCAACCTCGTCTGAAATCTGTGGCACGAACTTTACCGTGAACTAACCTGAACCGTGTGATCTAGAGCAAAAGACTTTTGTCCTATTGACTTTGGCCATAAGCCTTTTCTACCTGATTCTATCACTGTAGTCCCTCTTGCTCTTTTGCTCTGAGTACTTACCTGTTGGTGTGGTTCCCTTTTTATTAACTTTGTCTTTCCCTCCCTTTTAAAATTGCTGGAGTGCCATTTTACTCACACTTCATTTTGTGAGCTTAACTTGTCTGGAATTTAAGGGAAGTGGTGTGGTGTATTAAGAGTGATTTTTAAACTGCTTATAATGGTGTCATGTTATACAACTGAAAGGAATGGATCGCCCAAAATATTTTATTTCAAAAATAGATGGGCAATATAAAAAAAAACGATTGGCATTTTTTTTTCGAAGTCCCTATGTAAATTTTTGACCAATTCAAGCTCAAAGATAGCACATGGGGGCATCCATTTTGTGAAATGGATGCTCGCCACTGTGCTCGCTTTGGCTTTTGCGGCACTAATGAAAGAAAAGCCAGCCAGATGTAGTAAACAAAAGCTACCACTGGGTGGCTTTCCCTTCATTGGTGCTGTACGCGGAGGACGGGGACCGGAGACTCCAGGCAGAAAAGCTGCAGCTGCATCTCGGGAAGTGCTATTTTTTTAATAAAAATAAACACTAGCTGCGTTTTCAAACACAACCGCATTGTGTTTCTGCCTGCCGTGGCTATCACTTTGGGTCTCCGGTGCTCCCCCAGGGGAGCACCGGAGACCCAAAGTGAAAGCCACGGCAGGCAGAAACACAACACGGTTGTGTTTACATGCCGCGGTGTTTCTGCCTACATCTTGATTTCCCATTTGGGGCTCTCGGGCTAGCCACGGGGGGCCCCGAGAGCCCCAAATGGGAAATGCTAAATGCTGCAGTGTTTCTGCCTAAATCTGCTTTCCCATTTGGGGCTCTAGGGCTCCACGTGGAGAGCCCTAAAGCCCCAAATGGGAAAGCAGATTTAGCCAGAAACACAACGCGGTTGTGTTTGAAAACGCTGCGGTTTTTCTTTCTAAGTTTCTCAGGCTCAGAGGAGCTCGGAGGAGCCTGAGAAACTCAGAAAGAAAAACTGCAGCGTTTTCAAACACAACCGCCTTGTGTTTCTGCCTACCGTGGCTATCACTTTGGGTCTCCGGTGCTCCCCCAGAAGAGCACCGGAGACCCAAAGTGAAAGCAAAGGCAGGCAGAAACGCAACACGGTTGTGTTTACATGCTGCAGTGTTTCTGCCTAAATCTGCTTTCCCATTTGGGGCTCTAGGGCTCCCCGCGGGGAACATTTCTGAGCTTGAATTGCTCAAAATTTTACATAGGGACTTCGAAAAAAAAAATGCCAATCGTTTTTTTTTTATATTGCCTAACTATTTTTTAAATAAAAAATTTTGGGCGAACCATTCCTTGAAGAGTGAAATAAATGTATGACAATGCATTACTTACCGTAAAAACATTTCTGATGGTTGTATCTGCTTAGATTCACATGCTGTGCATAGTACGACATCCAGTGGTCACTGCGGAGTATTGCATTTTGTTTTTCGTAGTCGAAAAGGGGACGTCGACAAGGCGTGTCTGTAACACTATCCCTATAGTGATGTGCAGTGTACCCACAATCCCTCACGCGTCGACGTCCCTCTGTTTGTATTTTTTCTGCCATGAGGGAGCCTTCTAGACGTGAGTGAGTACAGAAAAGAGAGATGTAAAAAGATGTCTATGTTCCTTCCATCCGAGCGGGGAAGAAGGGTGGGCGCATGTGAATCTAAGCAGATACAACCATCAGAAATGCTTTTACGGTAAGTAATGCACTGTCTTCTGATGTTTGTTAATCTGCTTAGAATCACATGCTGTGCATAGACTAGCGAGCAGTACCCCGAGTTGGAGGTGGGTTGTGAGAAGGAACAGTAGAGAAAAGGTGTCTTAATACTGCTTGTCCCACCTGGGAATCAGATCTAGAGCGGGCATCTAGACAGTAGTATTTTGTAAAGGTGTGTATAGAACTTCAGGTTGCCGCTTTGCAAATGGACTCAAGGGGAACGTTTGCAATGAATGCTATGGATGCCCCAGTGCCTCGAGTAGAGTGTGCTCTTGGCTTGAAGGATAGTTCTCTCTTAGCAAGAGTGTAACAGAGAGTGATGCAATGAACAATCCATCTAGATATAGTGGACTTTGAGACTGCATCTCCTTCTCTTCCTGCTGCCAATGAGACAAAGAACTGATTAGTCTTTCTCAGTGGTCTAGTTCTTTCCATATAAAACATGACCGCTCGGCGCACATCAAGTGTATGCAGGCTTTTTTCTCCCAAATTTGAAGGGTTTTGAAAGAACGTTGGTAGTTCTATTGACTGGTTGACATGGAATTTCGAGATGAATTTCGGTGCAAACCTTGGGTGTGTGCGTAGAACCACCTTATCTTTGTGAACCGTTACAAAGGGGTCTAGAAAAGAAAGAGGCTGTAGTTCACTTACTCTCCTAATGGAGGTGATAGCTATTAGGAAGGGGGTCTTAAGAGTGAGGTCTTTAAGAGTTGCCTTGTGCATGGGTTCAAAGGGTGAGCCCATGAGCCTGGTGAGTACCACATTTTGATCCCAGCGGGAGCTGGGTTTGCTATCAGAGGGTGTATTCTCTTTACCCCCTCCATAAAGGCTTTAATAACTGCGACTATCCACCATGACACTTGAAGCTGGGAAGTGATGTATGCAGAAAGTACCGCTAGGTGGACTTTAATAGAATTGAATACTAGACCTGAGTCCAGTAAATGGGTCAGGTACAGAACAATTTGTGTGGGAGAGCAGTCAACAGGGTTGATGTTTCTTCCTCTACACCAGATGACAAATCTCTTCCATTTGCTAGAATAACAGTGATGAGTGTTAGGCTTTCTAGCCTGCCTGAGGATGTCCATGCATCTCTTCAGGAGTTGTAAATGTCCAAATTCTATGATCTCAGGAGTCAGGCTGCTAGGTTCATGGTCTGAGGGCATGGATGCAGTGTCCTGCCCTTGTCCTGTGACAGCATGTTGTGCGGGCAGGGAAGTTTCACTGCAGGAGATAGAGACATCTCCATCAGGTGAGCGAACCATGGCTGCCGGGCCCACATAGGGGCCACTAGTATCATGGTAACTTGTTCCTGGTGCATCTTGTGCACAATCTTGTTGAGAAGGGGAGTCGGGGGGAAAAGCGTAAACGAATTTCCCTGACCATGCAATCGATAGGCCGTTCCCCTTGGATTGGTTCTGGGGGTACCTGGAGGCGTAATCTAGGCATTGTGAGTTCTCCAGGGTTGCGAACAGGTCTATTTCTGGGAATCCCCATTGCGTGAAAATGTCGAAGACGATGTCTTTGTGTCAACGCCATTCGTACTCTGAGGGCAGAGGGAAGTCTCTGCTTAGTTCGTCTGCTAGCAGATTGAGTTCCCCTGGAACATGTTGTGACAGTAGGAACATGTGTTTGAGAGCCCACTTCCAGATGTTCTGGGACAGCTTGGACAGTCCTGGAGAGTGGGTGCCCCCTCGTTTGTTGAGGTAGTACATGGCTGTGGTGCTGTCTGTGAGGACCATCACTGTCTTCCCTTGTAGGTGTGCCTGGAAGGCTTTTAGTGCCTTGAACACAGCAAGTAGCTCCAGTAAGTTTATGTGCTTGCAAGCTACGCTCCGAGTCCAAACTCAGTGAGCAGTCTGATGGGATAGGTGAGCCCCCCCATTCTGTGAGGGATGCGTCTGTGGTTAGAGTGGCTTCCACTGCGGGGGTGGCGAATGGTTTCCCTATGACAAGTTTTTCCTTCGACCATCACCGTAGCGAGAGAACCAAGGCCTGCGAGACCACCACTAGATCGTCCCATTGTCCGCTGGCCTGACACCACTGGCTGTTGAGCCACTCTTGCATTGGGCGCATGCGCAGGCGCGCGTGGGGTACAAAATAAATACATGACGCCATCATTCCTAGCAAGCGCATTGCTTTGCGTACCGTCACCTCTCGACCTGCTACATATTGAGGGATCTGAAATAGCATGTTTTGGACCCTCTCGTTGGGGTGGAAGACAAGGCTGTCCTTTGTTCGAATTAGAGCCCCTAGGAATTGTTTGACTTGGCTGGGGTGTAGGCTGGACTTCTTCTTGTTGATGGAGAAGCCCAGTTGGAACAAAAGGTCTACAGTCTTTTGGGTATTTGAGAAGCATGTTTCGTAAGAATTCCCTGTTTTGAGCCAATCGTCGAGGTAAGGGTAGACTGGGATGGACAACCTGCGCAGGTGGGCCGCTGCCACTGCCAGTACTTTCGTGAATACACTCGGTGCTGATGCTATCCCGAAGGGTAGCACTCTGAACTGGTAGTGTTTGCCCTCTATCATGAACCTGAGGTATTTTCTGTGCGCTGGCAACATTAAAATATGAAAGTATGCATCTTTCATGTCCAGTGTTGTCATGCAATCTCCTTGTGATAGCAGGGGGATCACTTCCTGTAAGGTCACCATACAAAACCTTTGAGGTTTGACAAATTTGTTCGCTGGGCGCAGATCTAATACAGGGCGCATGGTTAAGTCCTTTTTGGGTACAAGGAAGTAAACTGAATAAATACCCTCCGTTACCTGAGATAGAGGCACAACCTCTATAGCTCCTTTTTCCAGTAGCTGTTCCACTTCTTGTAGAAGGATGGTGAGGTGTTCTAGTGTCATGCGTCGTCCCCTTGGGGGTCTGTACGTTGGGGAACTGTTGAATTCTATACAGTAGACGCGGGCTATTGTTGATAGTACCCAGCGGTCTGAAGTTATTCCCTCCCATGCTGGAAGAAAAGATGTTAACCGGCCCCTGACCGGCGATGCATGGGAGGGGACCCGAATCTTCGAGTCATTTGGTGTTGGTGGCTTGGGAACCTCTAGGGGTGGAGCCCCGACCTCTCCCTTTGCCACAGCGTTGTCCTCTCTGGTTGTATTGGCCACTGGTGCCTTGGTTAGAGGACCAGTTGTTTGAAGAGTATTGCTGCTGCTGATTTTGCTGCTGGCGATGGCCTCTAAAAAATCGCATATTGCCATAGCCACGTTTGTTAGGAGGCCTAGAAATCTGGTCTAGGGTTTTGATGGTGTCAAACTCTTTCTTTGCCGTTTCTAGTGCCTCATCAACCGCCTTTCCAAAGAGGTTGGCATCTTCTATAGGCGTGTTGATTAGAGATGCTTGTGTTTCAGGTTTAAACCCCGAATTACGCAGCCAGGCATGGCGTTTGAGGAGTATTCCTTGGACTAGGGAACGGCCAGCCGTTTCTGCAGCATCCAGAGTGTTTTTCACGATGCTTTGGTTGACTAGGGTCCCTTCAGTAATTGTGGCCAGAAGGCGTGTACGTAGGGGTTATGGTACCTCCTCTGCGTCCTTACGTAGCTTGCTCCATTGTGCATCTGCGTAACTTGCTAGCAAGGAATTGTTGTTTGCAATCCTTGCGGAAAAAGCAGCAGAGGCTGTGATCTTCTTCCCCAGGGCATACAATTTTTTACCCTCCTTATCTGGTGGTGCTTCGCTGGTAGACAGCGGGACCACTGCTCTTTTCCTTGTATTTGTCACCACTAGGGAGTCTGGTACAGAGTGGCCCCTGACGTACAACGGGTCTGAAGGAGAGGGACTGAATAGTTTTTCTATCCTCGGGTTGACCCCCCTGACCAACGCGAGTGTAGATAGTGAAGGGATAAGTCGTTTCCTTACTGAGGCGAGGAGGGGAATGGTTTGGCTGACAGGGGGGTTCTCCTTGATTACCTTCTCCACAAAGTCAATGTCAGGAGAAATCTCCCCAGTGTCTATTTCGAAATGCGATGCTGCCTTGCGTAGTAGTGCATTAAATGTAGGTTGACCGCCTATAGGTGACGTGTTCCTATTAGTTTAGTCCTCGGGAGGGGACAGGTTTAGTGCATCAGGGTCTGAAAACGCTGTTGGGGACTGCCAGGGCTGTGAAGCACCTTCCTCTGGGTCTTCTCTGAAGCCCCCCCCCACCTATATCTGGATTTTCTTCAAAAACCCTCCTCCTCTAGGTTTTGTTCCTCTTCGTTACCTACAAATGTGTCCTCCTCCTGAAAGTGGGGGTCCTCTTCATTGAGGTCATATAAATCTACATATACTTGGGAGGGATTAAACAGCCTAGGGAATTTAGCCCTGGGGTCCATCTCAGGTCCCTCTCTTGCCCTCTTGGATGGTGGTAGGTTTTGAGACTCCATAAACCTCTCCATCTTCTCCATACAGAACTGGAGTCTCTCCAGGGTCTCATGAGGTACCCCTGAGCAGTCTGGGGGGAGGAGGGAAGGGGGAAGGGTCTTTGGCCTGAAAACGCTTTGACCTCTCCCATAACGTCGAAGAAAGGTCTCCGTTGCCGTCTGAAAAACCTTCTGGTAGGCTAGGAGTCCCTTTAGATGAAGGGGGCCGTTCCTGCCTTCCTTCAGGCCTTTTCGGCGTTTCTCTAGCCTTCTGAGCGGTATTCAGCGTATCTCTCGCCAGGCTCTCGACTACTAATCTGTCTGTGTAGGGCTCTAGTATCGACGTTACGGGCGTTGCGCGTTCCACGGCGACGGGCGCTCTCTAGCTGAGCGCTTCGTCTGGCGGTTTGGGGGTAGCGCCCTTATCTGGGGGAAGCCCAGTCGCTGGTCGCGTCTGCGGTTGCGAGGGGTGCTTAAGACTCTTACGGTCTGAGGAGGACGCCGGTGGAACCTGCGTCTCCATTGGCGCTGATGTTTTCTTCGTCTTCGACGAAGAAGAGCCGTGGGTTATATGTTTATGCGAGTGTTTTTTGTGTGCGTCGGTGTCGCCGGGGTGTTCATCCCCATAAGCAGGGCGTGGGCCGAACTTGTCGGGGCCGGGACAGACGACGAGGAGCGCGAGCACTCCTTAGAGAGGTCTACGACTTCCGCAATAGATGTCGGGTTATCACATTCCTCGTCACTTTCTGCGGCGGCGGGTGAGGAATCGGACCTCGACATGGCATAGGCCGCCCACCTTTTGACCCTGCGGTCCTTTAAAGTCTTAGGCTTAAGAAGCTGAGAGGCCGTGCAGCCGTCTTCCTTGTGGTCGAGGGGCAAGCAGCGGTTACACCGTTTATGCTTGTCTTTCCAGGTAAACTTGCCCTTGCAACGCGGACAAAACCTAAAGGGTGTCCTCTCCATAGCTGAGGAAATATTTCACTGTGATAACAACCCCGAGGGAAAGGGAGGGGAAAAGGAAAGGCATTCTTAGAGAGAAACAATAAATGTCCCACGACCCCAGGCCACGTGTTCGGCAGCACCGAAGGATCTCCTCCGTCTTGTCCCCGCCGTCGAAGTTATTACTCGGCAGAGAAAAGGCTTTGCAGCTACGTCAAGGGAGGGATCTTATGTAAATAGAAATTAATAAATAACGACCAAAGGTCGAGTAAATGAATTTGCAATGTCTCTCGAGGAGCTCCACGTAAAGGCGACCAATATCTGGGCGGAAAAAAACAATCTGAGGGACCTAGACGCGCGAGGGATTGTGGGT
The DNA here is from genome assembly GCF_040938575.1 of Ambystoma mexicanum. NCBI lineage: Eukaryota > Metazoa > Chordata > Amphibia > Caudata > Ambystomatidae > Ambystoma > Ambystoma mexicanum. Next base: position 943,954,661 of record NC_090939.1, read on the forward strand.
ACACGGCACGTCACTATAGGGATAGTGTTACAGACACGCCTTGTCGACATCCCCTTTTCGACTACGAAAAACAAAATGCAATACTCCGCAGTGACCACTGGATGTCGGACTATGCACAGCATGTGATTCTAAGCAGATTAACAAACATCAGAAATTCTTTTACTTGAAAACCTTGAGTCAGTGTTTGCCTGAATCATAGTAATTGCTGTCCTTTGTGTAACTATTTGATCCTGCTCACTTACTCTTGAGATAAGTCTGGCTGCTCAGCCATCGCTACCACTTTACTGTGTAGTACAGGCTTGTACCAAAGGTGAATGTGTACTGTCACTTGTAGTCTTAATTGTGTGTGGTGTTCCCAAAGGGTACTGCATATAATTCTGCCTAACAGTCGAGCGTCAACGTCATCCGCTGTATAAAGGGCTTGAGCCGCGCCCGTTACCTCAGTTCTGTTTTGACAGTGTTCACGGTCGCATCAGTTGATCAGGCTTTAAAATCCTCAGGCTCTTAAGGAAGTTCGAGTGAAACTGCTGTCAACTGTACGGAGGGGTAGGTTGGGAGGGTCGATGAGAAATATGTGGGAGGAACATCCAATCGAAAGAACGTTAGTTGGTAAGTAACTTGTTATTCGAATGGATTGTGTCCTCCCACGTATTCCTCATCTTAGATAGCCTTTCACACTTTCTTTTCCTTTCATGCCCATTGCACCTTTTCCATGGGCTTCTAACCCATTTTACTCGTATGACTTCAATGTCCGACTTTATTCCACTTATTCCTTCACACGTGTGCGTCTCCCCTTTTATCGCGCTTACACTGTTACTTTCACATCGTTGAATCGTCCCTTTAACTTCACTCAAATACTCAAACGCGGTCCTCTTTCTCACGTGTTTTAAATGCCACTTTGCATCGTGCTTTTCACAACCCGGCTTTGCAATGCTTTTAGACTCACCTGGCTTACTTCTGCGCTTCGGCTTCAGGGTCATACCGCCTGCCCGTCAGAGACACTTCTGGGCTGTCTCACCGGCCCAAGGGAACGAGCACTTGCATCTGCAGTTTCTGCAGGAGACCAGCACGCCTCTCGGCTCCCATTCGCGGACTCAACTGCCTCTTCCGCGTCTCAGGATTTATTGGAAATGGGGAGGGAGAGTTGGGGTGAGATAGAAAATACCCCATAAAGGCTGAGGGAGGGAGAGTAGGTTGTGGTAGTTTTGGGATTGGGGAAATACCATGTCTCTTCCTTGGGTATCCTCTTCCCAATCCCTTGTGACCCTCCACTCAGGTGATCCTCCCTCGCTTGTCCACCTCCAGGGTCGGAATCCAAAAGCGAGGGCCCTTCCCTGGCCCCCAGAAAGGGAGATCCAGAGGGAGTGGGTGCGAGAATACAATTAGGTTTCTCACATACCCTTCCCCTATTCAGTTTGGGATGAACTGCTTCACAGGGGAACATCGAAAAGGAAATCTACATTTCCTTGGTCTTTACCCTTTCAATGTTCCACTGATAAGCAATAAGCTTGTAAGTCCAAGAACCACTGCATAACTATTGGGCTGGACTCTTTTCCTTTGACCGATCCATATTACGGGGGAGTGATAAGTGAGCAATCTGAACTTTCTGCCGAATAAGTAATATTTAAGATGTATGATGGCCCACTTAATTGCCAAGTTCAATCACTGAATAGTTATTTTCCATGGGGAACAGTTTTCAGCTAGTGTATTAGAATGGGATGTTCTAGCCCGTCATGGATTTGGGACAATACTGCACCTAAACCAGTCAATGAAGCGTCAGTTTGTAAAATAGTCTGCTTTGACATAAGGTCTGTTGGAGGACCTGATAACACATTTCAACCTCTTTATCCCACAGTGAGTTTTTGGGGTTCTGTGTTTTGTAGTTTGTCGGCCAAGCTGGCTGATATATGGGAAAAATGTAGTATGAGTCTTCGGACTGGTAGATGGCTAAATTATGTTGGCCTGGAGGATTTGCTCTACTTCTTTGATGACAATATTTCTACGTGCCTCAGGTAATCAATACGGTTTGAGATGTACTACCTTGCCTGCAAGGGTGTGAATGTGATGATATATTCTTTCACCCTGCCATGCTCCTCACCAAACACATCAATAGACATGTATCCCTGGCCAATAGAACTTGTTGGTCAAGTGAGCCTGAGTCTTGGCTTGACATAAATGTCCTCCTGTGACATGCGAGTGTGTCATCTCAAGCATTATTTGTTTGCGACTTCGGGGAACAACTAGTTGTACTCTTGGCATCCCTTTGAAGTAACAGCCCCTCTATACAGGAGTTCTTTCTTTATAAAGAAAAATGTCCCTCCTTCTGTCCGACCCTCAGAATCAGGTTCAACACATTAGAAGGCTACAGCGAGTAAAGGATTGTTCCGCTGAGCAAAGGCCAATCCGGGGAGCACGTCAGAGCTTTCGTCATGGATGGCTGGGGTTTTGGTAGAAAGAGTTTGAGCTCTTCTTTCAGTAGCATCTTTCCCTGTCTCTTCTCTAGGGGTATGCAACATCACTCTTTCAAGTATTCCCTGGGCTATTTGGTCCCCTGTCTGGATCTGAAAGGAACTCCTCCCCATGATTCTGGAGTATTACCTTCACATCCCTTCTAAAATCAGGATCGATTACCCAAGCCAGGACATCGATGAGAAAATTCCATGCAAGTCCTAACTTGGGTGCCAACCAGATGTATGTTCCGGAAGGTGGAATAATAACAATGGAATAAGAACAAGATCAGTAGGGATAAGATGTCTTTCTTTTGGCAGGATGGTTTCTGTTTGGCTACTACAAATATCAAACCCAACAGACCCTTTAGTGGCAACTCTAAGGTTGGAAGCCCTATCGCTTAACTTCTCATCCTTCAGGGACCCCCAACTTGTTTCAGTTGAGTTGCAACCCTTCTTGACACCATATGTGAGGCAGGCATGGTATCAAGAGAGACACACACTCAGAAGCATTTGTTTTAACACCTTTATTTACTAAGGTTCCTCGGTTTGTGGAATACCTGACTGGTCCCAACTCTGAAGGGATGGTTACCTTAACTAATTTTTCGAATGGTCGTCATTGTCTCATAGTCCAAATTAAAAGTTTGTCTGTGTCTAAACCTATGTTTGCCCTCATGCTGTACAAAAATGTGATTGGAAGTCTTCTTAAAGGAAAAATGGTGGTTCAACAAAAATGGCAAACCCAGAGTTGATTTCCGGTGGTCTTTTCACCAGCTTCAATTTGATCAATGTCACTAAGATGGTTTCACTGAAATGGGCTGTTCGTAAGACCTTCTCCACAGGGCCCTTACAGTGATTTCAAATACCTTCAGTGTCCTTGAGTTCCTCAGGATTCCCTTGCCCAAGTTTCAACTTCTTCACTTTACTTTTCTCAATTGGCCTCTCAGAGTTCCCTTCCCCAAGTTCAGGCTTCTTCCAGGTTTCAACACAAAACACCATGTATCACAGTTCTTTTTTAGTTTCACATGGCGCCCTTCTTGAAGCTTAGGGCCCTCTAGTTCCAAACACCAACTGAACTAGTCAGGACATGACTTTACCTTACATATAGTCTTTCTTACACATCCTCTAATGGTGAAAAATCAGATGCTTTCGAAAAAAAGGCAGGCTCTTTGTTTTTCCACAGTGCCACCACTCTGACCCTTTCTCCATCTCTTGGTTTCTCACTCTTTGCACTTTTTATATTCAGGTATTCCTGAACCTCTTTTATCCATTCCTTTCGCTTTGCCGTGCCCACTTGCACTGTCCTTTATTGCTCCTCTTTGTCGTGCCTCTTGCACACTTTGCCACAGGCTTCTGGGCCATTTTACACTATTTTCCTTGCGTGCCTCTTGCACCTTGTCCATGGGCTTCTAGTCCCTTTTACTAGTATCACTTCAATGTCCGACTTTATTCCACGCATTACTTTACACACGTGCATCTCCCCTCTTGTTGCACTTGCACTGTTGCTTTCACATCGTTGAAATCTTACCTTTAACTTCACTGGAATACTCAAACACAGTCGTCTTTCTTACCCGTTTTAAATGCCACTTTGCATCGCGCTCTTCCCAACCCAGCTCTGCAGTGCTTTCAGACTCACAGGGCTGACTTCTGCGCCTCGGCTTCCCAACGGTTCTTCGTTCCGAGACCAGGGTCTCACTGCCTGCCTCTTGAACACCCCTGTGATGTCTCACTGGCCCAGGGGAACGAGCACTTGCATCTTCAGTTTCTGCAGGAGACAAGCACGCCTCTCGGCTCCCATTCGCAGACTCTCCTGGGACCCCTGGAGACGCGGCTCCCTCGGCACGCTTCTGCTCTTGCAAACTGCAGCTCCTCAGCGTCGCGGCGCCCCAGACTCTGGCGTCTTGACTCTCATCCCAACTCACTCTTCTGCTTGCTCTCCTAGTCGCTTGTCCATTTGTGTAAGACCACACCTTTTATAGCAAAAAGACCAGTTAAGTAGAGTCAGGTGTGAATAGTTACATGTGAATGTCTGACCCTGCCTGACTATTCTGGGTCACGTTGAGTTCTTTCTAGTTTAGGTTTCCCTTACTTTCCCCATGTTATATCTACTGGTAATCTTTACTGATCTTAGTAGCCTCTTCCTCGTCCCAGTATTTATTTATCATATTCTACCTCAGTTGCCAAATCTGCATGCTATTTCCCCAAGGCAGTAGGCGCCACCAACATTATTGTTTTCCTGCATCAAATGGTGAAGCCTGCTAATCAGTTTACCACTACAACCAATTGTACCCACAGTGAGAACAAGCACATTTGTAGGTGGGGCTCTGGGGAAATCTGGCCAGTATTTTTTTAATGGTAGTTTTCAATTTGTGATACACAATAGCATCAAGGTGCGTTTTATAGGAAAAGATGATTTGTTTTAAATTTGCAGTCCTATTTCACTATCCTCCTCCCTTCTCATAATCCTCATGGCAGCATCAAATGAAAATACTATCAATTCAGACGTCGGTGATTCTGCCAGCCACACCAATAATCTTACCCCAGGCTCTATATTTACCTTCCAGAGGGTTCAACCCACTTCTTGGTAATTTCTGGTTGATTACAACAACGGAATTTAGTTCCACTGGGTCTATATATGCTTGCTCAGCTTTGGCATGCATAATGTCCCTATAGTCATTCAATCAAAGTGGGCTTGGGAAATAGGATTACAATGTAGAATGTTGATGATCGCGAATTCTCCCTGGGAGTACGGTCGAACTAGTGTATTTCAGCTAAGTTTAGAATTAGTCCATCCCCACACCAGTCTAGATATCGTATTTTGTAGTTTTATGAAGAACCCTCGATGCAGGAGTTTGGGTATATACTCAGACCTTCACAGTCACCCAAATCTTATCGGATTGCATGTTCTGTGGGGTCTGTAACGTAAGGTTTGCTTTGTCTGACTTCTATAATAATTCATGTATAATAAACTGCAGTGATGCATTGGCATGCAAGGTCATATAGGTAATCCAGGACTCAAGACATAACAGCAGTCATCTACATGACACATGGCATGAACAATTGCAAGGGCCTTGCACTCTAATTCCAGGTGATAATTGCTCAGTCCAACTAGAGGCATTCCAAATTCGGGGTTCTCAAAGCTCATCTAACATGTTGGAATTGCCCAGGAGGAAATGTTGAATCAACCCGCCCTGCCCTTACCTTCATCAAGGGGAAAGGAAAATGTATATGGATGTGTAACACACATCCCACCGATACCAACCTAACAATGCTATTAACTGGCCTTGCAGTATAAAAATGGTCTAATGGAATATTGCTGGGTTGGGAAATAGATTGAAAGATCCTGAACTAGTGGCCTTCTTGGGCCAATACCATATCTTGCTGCTGCAGGCAACATGGGAAATTGAACCAATCCAGTTAGATACCTTTACATTCTTTTATGTAAACGCCACACCAAGTAAGAAGGCAAAGAACTGTGGCATCCTGGTAAGTTATATTTCAAAGAGAATAACATATTAAAAGATTTGCATACACCTTTGCTCATCCACACTCCTAATTGTTGATATAGAGTGGGAGGAGAGGATAGCTATGGTGCATAGCAAATTTATATAACAATGCAGGGAAACATTGGAGATGGACCATTAGTAGAGTTGTTGGATGTAATGGACGCTGCTAGAAATGTTGCTAGTTCTCAGGCAAACATGATGTTCCTTATTGTTAGTGATTTTAACTTGAAAAGGGGCAATTTAATGGGGGGCATGGTTGAAGTTAGAGAGGAAGACTCTGATTTTGACGTCACTATCCCGGTTCTACAAGACTCATGGTCTGATAAAAAAAAGAGGTAGGAAATTAGTAGATGGCTTCGTGGAGCTGGGGTTTCCATCAGTCAACGGCATATTCTCATCTGACACCCCTCAGGAAGTATACATTTACAAATATAAGATAATGATCTATCAAGGATTATTTTTGTATTGATTTAGAGTTGGATACGGATCGCAGACTTTGAAATAGTTTCAGGTTTGACCAGTGACCATGATCCTCTGATGTTAACAAAAAAGGGGTGACAATGTTGGAAACAAAGCAAAAGCATGGGAACGCTCTGATCAAGATCTAAAAGTAACCAAGCATATACACCATACTCTACTTGACATTGAAAAATGCCTGAATGCTGCAAGTATGCAAGACCAAAAATTATTCACATGGGAGAATATAATGACTGTAGTAGGCCAAGAATTTCGAAGGACCCAATGCACATTAAAAAACATTCAGAAGAACATTCGATCCAAAGTGTAAAGAGGCAAAACAATCACTCCTGAAAGCCATAACAAAAAACGAACCAAGATCAAGTAGAAATATCTACGTGTAGATTAATTTACAAAAAGGTAATTAGAGGAAGGAAATTAGAATTGGTGTAACAAGCCTGGGTAAACCTAAAACAGGCCGGGGCATCAGGCAACCAAAAAATGCATTGAAGAGTAGTTGCAGCTGGTTTGAGTGACAATTTAAAATCGTTATTCGCTACTGTCAAACAGTTGGCCCCAGAAACAGGTACAACACTTTACTACATTACATAATACACTGGGTGATGAATCAGAGTTACAGGAAACAGATAGTGGCCTCATGTATATATAGAAAGAAGAAATGCCAAGGCCTATAACTGACCTTATAATATTGTCTTTCACCAAGCTAGGGAAAGCATTATCTGGCTAACAGTAAACTGTAGGACCAAATTTGGTCCACATTGAGGGTTTTTTAAGCATGAAATAACTGTTTGGCTGCCTGTTTTTATAGTGATATTTAACATCTTATTGCACTTGAAGATTATTCCTAAATGTTGGAAAGAAGTGGTTATACTACCAATTTTTGAAAAAGCTAACAGAGCAGATCCTGTGAGCTACAGTCCAATTTCTTGAATGTGTACCACAGCCAAATGGTTTGGTCTGGTCTTGCATGGTAAGATACTCTACTGGGCACACGCAAACAGAAACAATCAAATCCTGAACTTAAGTTTAATCTTAGATAAACATGTGTGATGGCATAGAAGCTCGATTTATTTGGGCTTCAGGGATCTGTCGACAGCATTTGACTGTGTTAATCATGTCAAGCTTCTGGACTATTGTACGATGCCTTAGTATGCCAACCGCAATGCTTCAAATCATGGTCGAAATGCATAGACATTCATCCAAAAGAGTGTGAGTTGATAACACAGGCAAATTAGGAATGCCACTAGTTAATTTGCCCAATGCTGATGAAAGCAAATTTACATATAGATCAAAAAGCAATGGCGCAAAAACACAGCCTTGTTTTACTCTGTGTGTTGACTGAAATGCCTGCGTTAACTTGCCTGTGTTTTCAACTCCCACAGTTCCATTTCATTTCTCTGCCAGTAATAACTTCGAAGTAAATTACTTCAAAGTAATTACTTTGAATTCTTACTTCAATTTTTTATTTGGGTCTGGGGTTCTCCCCATGCACTCCATTTCCTCCACTACTTTCCTCTGCCCCATGTGCCTCCCCACCACCCTTTTACCCCTTAGCCTCTTATATTTTTCAAAGTAATTTTGCAGTAATTACTTCAAAATAATTACTGGCATTGAAACCAATGGGATGCCATATACACATGGTGCAGTTCTGATCGCAAGAACAAAAAACGCTTTGCAACAACTGGTCACAGGATTCAAGGAATACATCAGACAGAAGGACTTAAATCCAAGTCCACAGTCCAGTGTATTGGTAATTTAAAGACGGTTGGTGGCCCGATAATGATGGCAGGAAAGAAAATGGATTTGAACGGTTTTCCTGTTAACTAGGCGTCACCACATCGCAAGATTTTTTTTTGTAACATCTGCTTATTAGATTTTTCAATACATTACATGACGTAGTTTCACAGGCTCTCTTTTCACATAAAAAAAAGATAACAGCCCAAAGCCTAGCAGTTTTCCCTAAATACGTCTGAGTGGCTGCATAACCTCTTCAGCCATTTGGGGGCAGAGAACTCGGCCCAACTGCATGGTTCGGTATCTTGCATGGCGGCACCCATGGACACGCCTCACATCAAGTCAGCACAGAACACTACTGTTGATGTGGTAAACCACTCCCCTCTGATCCCCTTCTCCCCAAACATTATGACTAGCCCAATGCCTACATAGCGATGTTATGAAACACAGGGAGCATACCCACCGTCCCATGTCCCACTATTACATGTTGTTCGCAAGCCATTATGACCAATTTATAAAACATAACCATAGGCCCTGCATCCCTCCATCATTCATCACCGGTCTAGAGGGCTATCAAGTCTGAGCGAGCCTGAAGTAGGTCCCAAAGTTCAAGCCAGACACTATACCGATTGGCCCGTCCTCTGGAATACCCCTGAGAGTGGCTGCATTCATTTCCACCCTGACCCACTTAGGTACAACCCCCTGCCAATTAGCATACTTCGGTCTATTCAGAGCTTTCCAAGCCATTACTATCATACGCTTGTCCGGGATCAGTCCCATTGACCACACTTACCTATGTATTTTATTGCATCTACCTTTCCAGTTTGGAAGAAGCCCCAGGAGGCACTGCTTCAGAGTTGACTGGACCCTGGAAACGGTCAGCTGAATTAGCTCCTCCAGCAATCCTTAAAAAATGACACCTCCAACAAGCAACCACTGCATGGGGTCATTTTTGCAACCTCAAAAGCTTTATTGGTTCTATTGGAACTGCACATTCCTGGACACTTGTTTTGCATTCAAGAGCACTCTGCCCCATTCTGCATCAGTGAAAATATCCCCCGCATGTCTGCCTCCAATTTCTATTTCTACCCCATCTCCACAGCATCCTTTTTGCCTCGGTCAGCAGCACAGATCTCAGAAACACTCTTGCCTCCAATTGAATCAGTGTTACATTAATCCTGTGTATCTGAGGTCTCAGGAAACCCATCCCACAATGTTCTAACTCCTGTCATCAGTTTGGCAAATTCCAAGAAATTAAGGCAAGCACGCGGGTGCGTCTTCCTGAACTCTTTGGAATGTAATAGCTATGTCGGCTCTATGGACGTCACCTACCAAACCCCCCTACCCCACTCGGCCTAAGCCACCCCTGTACTTTCCCTTAATAACATAGCCCGACCTACCTCTGTATAGTTGCATCTCAGGCAAAAAAAAGCAGCTTCTGCCCCAAAAGTTTTGTAGCCTGCCACCAGGTTTGAATGATCATGCCCTGCATGATCGTGCTAACTGGCGAGGAAAGAGTCTCAAGTTCTGTCACCAAGCAATTCCAACAAACTTCTTGGAGCATATTCTTCCTCAAACCAATTGGTGAATGGCTAAGTGTGCAGATGAACAAACCAATCGATCATGTGCTGGGCACAGAGGTCCACTAATATGAACGGAGGTCTGGCACCCAAATTCCACGTTTACCAGCAGACAACTGCAGGGTAGCCAAGGCAACCCTCGAACATCCCCCATTCCAAAGTAACTTGGACAATACCATATGTAACATCTGGAAGCACTTCGCTGGTATGACATAGGCATCATTTGGAAGACAGAGCAACCGTGGCAACACTATCCTCTTTACCAGTGCCATTCGTCTCATCACTGATAATGGGAACCACACCCAAAATTCTGCAACCTTACCAAATGCAATCTCTACACACTCAATATTCATCCGATAAACCCACTCCCAGTGTGCGCTCACCTAGATACTGAGATACTTAAATCCTCCTTCAAGGATATCTATCTGGAAGTGCACCAGAGCATCCCCCCCCTGCCAGAATGGTATACATCACAGACTTAGCATGATTCACCACCATCCCCCCACAATGTCCCAAATTCCTCAACCAAAGCCAGAACCCCTTCCAGGTTAACCACCCGGTCTGAGACATACAGAAGCATGTCATCAGCATGCAAAGAGATACAGTGCCTCAGCCCACCCGTTGATAGCTTCACTGAAGCATGTCTCCTGCAGATCACCCGTGCAAGAAGTTCTATAACCAATGCAAAGATCAATGGTAACAAAGGACACCCCTGTCACATGCCTCAGAGTACCCGCCAAGGACCGGAACTGGCCTGGACCCTAAGCACTGAGCCCTCATACCAGAGCCTTACCCATTAAATGAATTATGATCACAATCCCATTTTCCCAGCACCATCCACTGGAACTCCTAGCTGACAGATCCTTATAAGGCCTTTGATTCAATGATGATTACAGCCAATTTTTCAGTATAATTTCTATACATGTCCAGCATCAAGAATAACCTTCTAAAATTATGCGTAGCACTCTTACCAGGAAAGAATCCCATCTGATCTGGGTGTACCATGCCTTGCATCACCGGAATCAGTTGGCGAACCAAATCTTTACACGTTGATCATAGAAAAAAAGCTGTCTTCACCTTTAAATTGCCATTGGGTCGGTTTCATGTATAGAACTACTACAGCTCAGTAGGAGCAATTTTAGAAAAGAAGGGTAAGCCATTGTGTACTCTACAAACTTCTGATTACTGCTGGTATTCCCCAATCGAAGCTTAATTGTATCCATATGCCGCTTCCATAAATCTTCCAACTTGAGCAGTGGATGATGATCGTTTTTACAATTTAGAGTGCTATGGGGCCGGTCTCATCCACAGTACTATTGCAGTCCTGTAGGAGTAATTTGAGTAATAACGGGCAAGCCATTGTGCGCTTTAAAAAGATTCGATCATCCATTCTCCAATTTAATAAGGGATCACTGTCGACTCAAATACCTGAGCTCTTTTGTTGTAGGCAAAATGTTGCCAACGATGTTTGAATCATCCCATTTCTAGAAAATAATCTTTTTTCTCACAGTTCATTCGGATATCACTCTGAATCAATTTCATCTACATCCATTAGAATATAGGTGAGCTAGTGAGTATGGTCTTCCATTCTTCGAACCACTTCACTTGTGTATAAGCGCTTTACAAATAAACAATTACATTTCCTCGTACACTGGTTGAGAACTTATCTTGGCGCACTACTGATCCAAACATCAATCTCCTTCATTTAGATGGGAAGGCAATTTTGCTGTGCACAAATATTTTTTATTTGGGTTACTGCCACCGGCTTATTGGTAAATGGTCACCTTATTTCAGTAAGTTCCCAGACACCTTCGGGCTATGTAGTGAATTTTAGGGCCTGCAGTAATTTCCAGATTGCATGCTTGGTATATTAACTAGGGTCTTCAACCACTGCTGTGGTTTCTGGCTTCGTGGTGTAATGCCGATCTGAGCATCCCCTCGAGCATGGTTTTGGACTCTCACCTTGGGTTGCCGGGATTGTTTGACTTTGCCACTCTCCTGGCTTTTCTAGGCATTGACTTACTTTAATTATGCTTAGAATCATTTGTTTGTGGTATAGTTTATTTGATGGATGAGGAGTTGTAATTGTGTATATATGTTTTAGGTTGTTGAAATTTGTACCCTGATGAAGTCATACAACTATTGTAAATACGTAAAAACAGGTTGGTCTCCATGTCCTTTAAGGCTTTCCAGGTACTGACAATAGCCAGAACACGGAAAGATGATTTTGTTATTCCGTCTTGACTATAGGCATTTTCTCTCTTCTGTATATATTTATGAACTTTGGAATTTCTTCAATGTGGTTTTATGAATTTTCTGTGGTTATGAATGAGAAGTGGAGTTGGTGTGTTTGAATGCTATGAATGAATTTCATCATTGTCGGTCTGTTTGAAACATACGATTTTTTTATGTATATGATTAGAATAAAAATGTGTGTATGAAATAATAAATAACTTTGTTAATTTGAAAATATTTTCTCTGGATTCCCCTTTGTTTTTACAGAGTTGCAGTCCCTGCCATCTCCCTCTTCTTTGGGGAGGACAACCACCAAAGCCTCCAACATGGGTCCCGGGAGTGCACCCAGTTCCTTGGCTTACAGTAAACACCTCCAGTAACATTTGGACAAGAACATCCTTGTACTTTATGTATACCTCTGCAGGCCAGCCATCCACTCCAGGGGTCTTACTTCGACACACATTGTCAATAGCACTTTCCACCTCGTTCGCGCCTAAAGTCTCTCCAAACAACAAACTCTGTTCCCTAATCAGCCTAGGCAAGGCAGCTATATCCAGACAGAAAGCTGCCCTCCTGCTGTTAAACCCTTCCTTTACTGCATAAAGATTGCTATAAAAGCCACAAAACTCTTCGCTAATCTCATCCTGTTCCGTGATCAAGCACCCATTCCATGGGTTCGAAATTTAGGGGAGTTGGGAGTTATTTAGCTCCTGCTTCTAGCCCAAGGATGGTTGGTTAGCTTAAAACCAAGAGGTACGAGGAGCAATGTTCAGCTTCCCAGGCCAGTTGGTACCTTACAAACATGCATATGTGACATTAACTTTGAGTATTTGAGAATGCTTTTAAAGAAGAATTAGGGTGCATCTAGTACACATTTAAACATAATGAATCATACAAAATGTACAAAAAGTTAAAGTGTGCATCTCATGTGGAAGTGAGATTTGCGGTGCGCTGGGTACTCGCTCCAGGTTCCCCAGCGGTAGCTCCTGCATACGGCATGACACCCAGGACCTGGTTTTAGCACCTGCTCACTGAATCTTAATTTCAAACCCTGCATTCCCATCACTAAACCCCCTTGCATGGGCTTTCTCCTCCTTCCCTTTGGACCAGCCAGGCCAGGAGCCCTGCCAGCATTGTCTCCTTCCAAATATTGTCTCTCTACATATTCGGCATAGTCTTAATTGTTTAATTTGCCTGTGCCCCCTACAGGTCATTCACATCAGCCAACAGTACTACACACAACACCTCCCCCATAGCCAGCCTATGTTCCAGGGTCGCCACCAATCTCTCAAGGGTCAGGACTGTGGCTGACAGGGCTCTGCGTACCCCAATCTTTGCAGCGGTGCACACCCCTTTTTTGACCACCTTCAGACTATCCCATTCAATAAATCTATGCCCAGTAGATCCCCTGTTAATATCCAAAAACTGCTCTATCTGATCACCTTTAGACCATTTGAATACTGTGTCCAACAGCATGCAAATGTCAAATCTCCACCTTGGAATGGGCGGCATATGGCCCTAACTTGAAATAACCAGTAGCAAGGGTGTATAGTCCGAGAGGGACCTATCCAAGAACTCTGCCACTGCTATCAATTCCAGCTCCTCCTCCCCACCAAAAGCATAGTCCATTCAAGAATAAGCTGTGTACCGCCGAGTAATTCAAGTTCCTAAGCTCTTCATGTTTCAATCTCCATTCATCACACAGGGAGACGTCAGATATTATGCTCAACACTGTCTGGGACACCACATTTAAAGGTTGTGCGTTCATATTTCTAGTATCCAGCTCCTTGTTGAGCACACAATTGAAACCCTGCAACAACAGCTCCCAGTCATCCCAACGTTTTACTATCAGATCCTCCATCTTCTCTGCCACAGCGCGTCGATAGTCACTGTCTCATCAATGGAAATGGATCCATGTTTGTTTTCCATTAAGATTCTATCACAAAGATAGTTTGTCGGTCTAGTTTCCATTTTAGGATGGCACCTGTGCGTCTTACTTATGTTTCCAAAACACGCAATGCCAGTGTGTTGTAACCCTTGCTTCCTGCTCGGGTAACACGCTAGTGCCCCTTTTGCCTCCTCTCTTTAGATGCTCCCCCCTTTTTTCTTCTTGTACTCTCTGGCCTCTCTCACGTCCTGCCTTGATTCTCCGTTACACCCTGCTGTTCGCCTAGTCCTCCCCCCCCCCCCCGACGGCTGCCGACCTCAATTCTTCGTCATCATATGTATCAGCAGCTTTGAGCACTATCTGCACCATAGCTGCTAAAACTACTCTACGGCTCTTACTGCCTCCTGGAATTATCTTGCAGACAGTTTCCTCTTTCAGATTTCCTATTAGGATTTACCATCATTCTCGCCTCGCCTAACTTTGGGATTTTTTGGGCCGGGGTTGGCTTTTTCCCCAGAGGTCTTTTTCCATCCGATATCCACTGTGCCTAGCCGGTTTCATTCGGCTGGACCTGTGGCTATATAAAATAATAGACTGTATCTCTTTGAAGGGCAGTAGTCAATGAAACAAAGGAAAGGATGGCGACCAGGGCAAGAAAACCAATATGAAGAGGCCTTGCACCATAAAGGTGAGATAACATTTTCTAACTTTGAGATTCTCAAAGAATTCAGCCTGCTCCAAATTAGGTGCATAAGTGCCCAGTAATAATACAGAGTGCACAAGTAAACTTCCCACAATCCCCACAAACCTCCCTTCTGTGTCCACCAACGTTTGCCTTATGGGAAGGCCACAAGGGTCCCTAACCCACACGAGAACCACGCTAGCGTAGGAGAAAGAGGTCCCAAACACATGTCCCTTCCATCTCTTGCACAGTTTACCCAGCCCCTGCATATTAAGGTGGGTCTCCTGTAAAACAGCCAGGTCTACTTGGAGTCTTATTAAGCAGGAGAGTGTTTTACTCCTCTAGATCACATTGTTGAGTCCCTGTACGCTCCAACTAACCATGAGGAGAGCAGTCATAAAGAGAGTACTATGAGAAACTCATGGTGGAAACAAGTAAGACAGACACAGGTGATCACAGTTCAAGGGTGTTTATTGAACAATGAAATGCTGTATGCAGGGTGGAAAAAAACGCCTAATCACCTAAAACTAAGAAGGGAGCAAGCGTCTACCATCAAATGGAAAATAAGACAGTCCTAGTGGCATTGTGTCAAAATAAAAAGGGCCTATACTAAAGCCTATTGCCAAACATTACAGCTACTACACAAAAGGGTGTGGGATAGTTCTCAAGAAAAGAAAAAAGTGTTCTCAAATAATGTCAGGATGCGGTAGCCTGGGTCTCCCGGGTCTCCCTTCCCCACGCTTTGGACATGGGGTAAGATGGGAGCTTGGAACAAAGTACAGTACAGTCTCAGGCTTCTGCAGCATGAAACTACAGTTCTACTGGCAGCTCTCAGGACACACTCTCGAGCTTATCTAGCACGAGATCCATGTTCAGCTTTTAACTCACAAGCTTTCAGCTATCAGGGCCGTCGATGGCCAAGTCTCGTTTTCACTTGAAAGTCTCTTGCCTTCCAGGACCTGACGTGTTCAAATAGCAAAACCGAATAGCAAAAGGAAGTTTACAAATGAAAGCTTGATGGATTCATCCCTGCGTCCCCCTCTTCTGTGCGCTGACCCTTCTTAATTATTTATCACAGTTTAACATAAAGTGATGGCTTCACCCTCTGGGTCCCCCTCTTCTGGGTGCTGACCCTTCTTGGGTGCCAATATTTGGGTGCTGGCTTCACCCCTGGATCTCCCTCCGTCGGGCTTAGACCCTTAACAAGGCAGCAGGGTGTGTAATGGATTCATCCGAGGAGGAGGGGATGATGGATTCTATTGAAGGTAGTTTATCGGATGGAAGGTAGGTCGAGTTGATACAGCCCATAAAAGTGTTGGGGACCTTGTCTTCCTCATCCCTTTCTCCGGTGTAATACTGCGTCTCACCTGGGGCAATCTCCCAAGCATAACCCCGGGTTCCCTCATCCAGGTGATTCCCTTTCTCTCTTTTACCTTCAGGGCTGGGATCTGAGCATGTCAAGCTTTCTTTGGCCACCTGAATAAGGGCTCCACGAGGCTCACTTGGGAGAACACCCGCAAGTTTCTCACAGTGCCATGTAACATATCCCACCCACCTGCAGCACAAGTCGCACTCATCAAACCTATGGAACACTCCTAACAAAACAACAAAAACAATGAGAACAATCCTACTCCACACCCCTCTGTGTGTCCACAACCCCAACCAGTAGACACAAACTCTGTCCCCTCCTAAGGAAACACAGCACATCCACCCTGAAATACCTCCAAGAAAGATTCCACCCCATTCATCCAAGTCCTGCCACCATATAAGTGCAGGCTAGGTCAGAAGCAAAACATTAGGGTGGGTGAAACTTCTCTGCAAGTTGAGAGGAATACATAGCCCCTCTCAGACCACTCTGCAAATAGCAAACAATACAATCCTCCCTCCTTCCAGGCAGGCTCTGCAGTTTCCTCGGCCGTACGTCTATCAATTCTAAAACCCTCGGAAACTTGTCACCATCCTCCCATATCACCGGATCAGGCACATTGGCCACCAGGTCAGTCCCACTTCGCAGCAGGGATCCAATAATAAAGCCGTTCTAGCCAGACAACAGCCCAGTCATAACACATTCAGCCTCTTTGTGCCTCTCATATGTTCAGCTCTGTGTGTCCACCAGACCATCATCCTGTTCGGCACCATCCTCACTCGGTCGCAACCTCTCCTTGATGACTAGGGTGCCATCCGCACCCACACGTATCCTCCCATGTAGAGCATCAGCAAGCATGTTCGTTGCAGACTGAGTGAAGCTCAATCTAACCATGCCAACACCATTCCTGAAACTACTGCCAGCCCTGCACCTCCAGAAGGTCTAGACTCTAGCCAGTCACATGCTTCACTCAGACTCTGAAAAAAACAAGGAGCAGCCCTCTGCAGGCACCTTCAGTTTGACTGCATGAAACATCATGTATTTATGGCCGAGTTCCCTTTGTTTTCTCCTCACTGCGTTGTATGATTTCTGTTGCCTCTGCACCTCTTGTGTGAAGTCCATGATTCTCAAACCACCCACGGTTTAAACTGAGCACAGTCTAGCGTGCTCTAAAATGGCATCCCTGTCACGAACGTTAAGGAGCTTGTCCACAATGGCCCGTGGAGGCGCACCCACCGTGGGTCTCCTGCCCGGGATTTTATGTGCCCTCTCAACCGAGAACCATTTTCAAAGTGAATTGACCTTCAAGGTGTCCACCATCAGTCTCTCCAAGAATAGTTCCATACTCTGGCCTTCATCACCTTCTGCCACTCCCATAATTCCCCTTTTACTCTTTCGGGATCAAACTTCTGCATCCTCCGCCCTCTTCTCCGGAGAGCTTGTTGCTGCGATATGAGCATTAAGCCTGGCCTGTAGCATCAGGACTATATCATCCATCTCTCCCAATCTCCTGTGAGCTTCCATGAAAACTCTTCGTAACTTTGAGGTCAGCTCTAATCAAGGACACCAACGCCCAAATGGTAATGGCGCTGGCTGTCACCATGGTTCCTTCGGCCTCTCCAGCAAATTGCTGAACCTATTTTACTCACATGCATTGTTCAAGCTTTTGTTGCTGCTGCTGCTGCTGTCCTTTAACCATGGTGAGTGTGCAGTACATGCCTTGCGCCTGCCTTGTGTCAACTCTTCGTAAGGTCTCCAAACTCTCATGCTTAAGTTTGGGGTGCCCACTGGTATGAAGCAGTACCAGTCCAATCTCAGGGCCGAAGCGCCTTAACAGCTGCACATCAAGTCCCACAGCACACTCAGTTTTCCAACCAGCATGTCCAGCGATGTCCCCCAAACCGGAGCGGCACATGGCTCAGTACTCAGCAGGCTGCGGCCTGTTCACCTTCTGAGGCCCTTCATTTCCAGCCAGAGCCGATCCAAAGCAGGACAAGACATCACTGGCCCAGCAAGAGCTGCCTATGCTTGCTGGGCTTCCAAATGGCTCATCCATGACTCGCGAACAACCACAGCTCTGCCGCCTCTGCTGCTCTGGGGGAACGGACCCAGGCACAAGCGCAAGTGTCAGACACTGGGCCACCGCTGCAGAGTGCCTCACAATTAAGTTGGACAAACTCATGCCTGAGGTCCTGCATTGGCCCACTGAGTTCGGAGCCGTGGCATGATCCAGGATGGTGCTCAGGTCTCCACCGTCACCCCATCTCCCTGTTTCCACCTCCGACCCAGCGAAGGGTGCACTCGTCGAGCGCTGCAGGCAGTCACTGTGCGGCACAACCTTTCCAAGACTGCCTGGTGTGCCGGAACCAGGATATAGTCAGGATATTGGCAGTGGTGTGGAGCTCAGAGCCCTCACATCCTCACAGATCTATTCCTGGCCACACAACACCATAGCGCAAGATTTTAAAATGGAATTTACACATTAGAAATGAAGCGAATAAAGTTTCACAGGTACATGGATCCATTTTAAGATATAGGACCAAATTAGGAGTCTTCCCCCGAGACCATATTGCACATATTTACAAAGTCTGTGCCTGTGGCTCTGAATGGTGCTGTGTTTTGGGTAATCAGTGTTGTGACGATCCTACAGATAAACAAGTTACTTCTTACCTTGTAACGTTCTTTCAATGGGATGTTCCTCCGACGTATTCCTTATCTTAGATATCTCCTTCCAGCTCTGCTGGCCTCGGAAAATTTTTCTCTAGAGGGCGCTGCGCGTCGACGTCCGCCGAGTCGATGTCCCTCGACAGCCGCGGTATCGACGCCAACGTCATCCTGCCCATAAAGGCAGCGCGCAGCGTCCGTTGCTCAGTTCCGTTTTGTAGCCCACAGTATTTCTGTCTGGACTAGACTAATCACCCTGAAGGAACGTAAGCTGTAACAACAAGGGAAATAGAACTGCGGGGATGGATGGGAGGGTCGATAAGGAATACGTCGGAGGAACATCCCATCGAAAGAACGTTACAAGGTAAGAAGTAACTTGTTCTTCGAAGGGATTGTGTCCTCCGATGTATTCCTTATCTTAGATAGGCTCCCATAGCAGTATTCTATTATTGGAGGTGGGAGTACAGACTTCATGCTGCCTTCTATTGATGAATAGAGTGCAATACTGCCCTTCCAAACCTAGTCTCTTGACTGGAGGAGGAATCCAAGTTGTAAAATCGTGTAAAGGTATGGACGGATGACCATGTGGCGGCCACACAAATGTCTTTAACCGGCACTCCTCTTTTGAGGGCCGATGAAGCTGCAATACCTCTGGTCGAATGAGCCCTAAGGTTTTGAGGGGGCTCTTTTCCTGCCAGTTTATAACATTCCAAAATGGCTAGAATGATCCATCTGAAAATGGTCTGCTTAGTTATCGGTAACCCCAGTTTGTGACCTGTGTAGCCTACAAACAGCTGGTCTGCTTGTCTTATCCTGGCCAGTCTACTGATGTAAAAACTTAAAGCCCTTCTAGGGTCCAGTCTGTGTAACCTCTCTTCCTCTTTCCCCGGATGAGGAGGAGGATAGAAAGATGGCAGGGTAATCTTCTGAGTGATATGGAATTCAGAAACCACCTTTGGGAGGAAATTAGGCTTCACTTGCAGGACAACTTTGTCTTTGTGAAAGATTGTATGAGGGGGTTTACAAGAAAGAGCTTGTAACACGCTCAGCCTTCTAGCAGATGTAAGTGCTATTAATAAAACAGTTTTAAGGGTAAGAAATCTTAACGAACAAGAATGGAGTGGTTCGAAAGGTGTGCCCATCAGGAAAGTTAAGACTAAGTTTAAATCCCATATGGGAACCTGGAATGGTCTTGGGGGATAAACGTTGGTTAACCCCTTTAGAAACTGTATTACCAAGGGTAACTTGAAATAGGATGGTTCTTCCGCAGTGCGCTTAAAGATGGATAGCGCTGCGAGATAGCCCTTAATGGTGCCAACTTGAAGGCATGAATTCGCCAAATAGAGTAGGAAGGACAAAACCATTGGTGTACCACATGAAAAAGGGTCGATATTCTTTTCTCTACACCAGCTGCAAAATCTGTTCCAACGGCAGCGGTATAAAGACTTTGTTGCTGGTCTCCTTGCCGAAAGTAACACCTCCATAACATCATCAGGGAGGTCCCAATCCTTGTACCTCAGCCTTTCAGAAGCCAAGTGTGAAGGTTGAGGGTTTTGATGTCTGGATGGAGAACCTGACCTCCCTTCTGTGAGAGTAGGTTCTCTCTGAGTGGAGGTCGAATTGGAGGGCAGATGGACAAGTCTAGAAGGTCCAGGTACCACGTTCTCCTGGCCCAATCCGGGGCAATTAGGATCATGGTTTTCCGGAATCTTCTCAACCTCCTGATCATTTGAGGAATGACAGGGACCGGTGGGAACGCGTACAGAAGTGGAAACTCCCAGTCCACTAGGAACGCGTCTCCCAGAGCTCCTCTCGGGGGGAAATTCCTTTGAGCAGAACAGGTCGCACTTCCTGTTGACACTGGTGGCCAACATATCCACCTGAGGGGTTCCCCAAAGGGCGAAGATCTCTTGAAGGACTTCCTGAGCTAGTTCCCACTCGTGGGAGACTGTGCTCTGCCTGCTCAGAGTGTCCGCTGTCAAGTACTTCTCTCCGGCTAGGTGAACTGCCGATAGAGAGATTCCTTCTTGGATTGCCCAAAACCAGAGCTGCATCGCCTCTCTGCACAGGGGTAGTGATCCTACGCCTCCTCTTTTGTTGAGGTAATGCATGGCCACTGTGTTGTCCGTCATTATCAGGACATTCTTCCCTTGTACAGCTAGCAGGAACGCCTTCAGCGCAAGTCTGATGGCCCTCAGCTCTAACAGGTTGATATGTAGTCTGGACTCCGATGGAGACCAACGACCGCTGATGGTCAAGTCGTTGGCGTGGGCTCCCCACCCCGTGAGTGAGGCATCCGTGACTACTTTTATCTCCGGCCAGGGTTGCCAAAACTGTTCTCCTTTCAGAATGTTCTCCTGACAGGCCCACCACTGAAGGTCTCGAGCCACCCTGTCGGGAACCTGAAGAAGATATGTCATTCTCCCTGAGAATTGTGACCACTGAGTCCTCAGTGCCCACTGGCGGGATCTCATTCTCAGGCAAGCCTCTGGCACTAGGAAAATGCAGGATGCCATGAGGCCTAGCAACCTCAAAAAGTCGAAGGCTGGGAGACGTTGGGCATTTTGGAACTTGGTAACTATCTGTAGAATATCTTGAGCCCTCACCTCTGGTGGCGAGGCTTTTCCCAGGGAAGTGTCCAGGATCGCTCCCATGAACTGGAGTCTCTGCGATGTTATCATTTGTGACTTCTTTAAATTGAGGGACAAGCCCAGTCTGTGAAGGGAGTGGCAAACGTGATTTAGCTGGATCTGAGCTTGTTCCGAAGATACTGCCCTGATCAACCAATCGTCCAGGTAGGGGTAGACGTGAATCCCTTCCCTCCTTAGACTTTCAGCCACTACTGACATTAACTTGGTGAAGATCCTCGGGGCGGAGGTCAGCCCAAATGGCAGCACTCGAAATTGATAATGAGAGTTGCCAATTGCGAACCTCAGGTATTTCCTGTGTTTGAGATGGATAGGCACATGGAAATAAGCGTCCTGAAGGTCCAGAGATACCAACCAGTACTGGAACAGAAGGGCCTGAAGGATCTGAGAAAGAGTGACATCTTGAATTTGTGTTTCCTGAGGAATTTGTTCAATTCTCGCAAGTCCAAGATGGGTCTCAGTCCTCTGTCTTTCTTTGGAATGAGAAAGTAAGGGGAGTACTAGCCCTTGTTCCTCTCCGCTACAGGTACCGGTTCTATGGCACCTTTCTCTAGCAGGTCTAAAATTTCCTGCAAGAGGAGCGGATCTGGAGCTTTTTGAGAGCTGATCCCCGGTGGATGACTCTGAGGTATGCGTAGGAGAGGCAGGCAGTAACCTTGTGCAACTGTCTCCAATGCCCAAGCATCTGACGTGATAGCCTGCCATTCCGCCAGATGTTGAGTTAACCTGCCTCCTACAGGTGTCTTGTGAGGAAAGTCCTCAGAGTGGTTTTGGGGCGGCTGATGCAGATGCCGATGGTAAAGAGGCACCTGCTGTTGCTGCGGCTTTTGAATATCTACCCCGTCCACCTCGGGTAGTTCTTCTTTGTCCCCTTTGAGCCGGTCGTCCTCTACCTCTTCCGAATGCGGAGTAGAAGCGAAAGGACTTGCCCCTCGCAGAGGTTCCTGTGGGACGAAAACGTGTCTGACGGATTGCAGCGCCTAGGGATTTTGCTGCTGCTTTTGATGTCTGCAGTTTTTTCTAAACTGTCATCCGCCTTTTTCCCAAACAAAGAAGAGCCATTGAATGGCATGTTCAAGAGCCTGGCTTGCACATCTGGGGAAAAACCATACTTTCTCAACCAAGCAAATCTCCTGGTTGTTGTACTTGCCGCCATTGCTCTGCTGATACTGTCACCCGAATCAATGCCCGTCTGGAGGGATTCGCACATAGCGTCTTTACCGTCCTGTATGATATTTAGGAACGCCTCCCTTTCTTCTCCCTCCGGGATGCAGTCAGCCGCTGTAGAAACACACTCCCAAAGTGTATGGCTGAATCTAGCCAGGGTGCAAGTAGCATTAACAGATTTTAACGCCATGCTACATGCCGAAAAAACTTTCTTTGCCATAGCATCATATTTCTTATCGTCCCTGTCCTGTGGGACGGTAGGGTAAGCAGTCTTGACGTCAGTAGAAGATGCTGCCTGTGCCACCAGACTTTCTGGGGATGGGTGTTTTGACAATAATTCCGGGTCTGCAGAAGATACCCTGTATTTTGTAGACAGCTTTTTATTTACTGCCGGGACGACATCTGGGGTTTCCCAGTTCGTCATAATCTTCCTCTGAAGAGCTTTATGAAAGGGCACTACAGGATCCTCCTGTGGACCTTTGTCAAGAATATCCATGAGGTCATCTTGTTGGAAAGCCTGTGAAGGTATTGACCACCCCATAAATTCTGTGATCCTGGCCATTAAGGCTCTATAGAGGGTTTCAGCATGCTCCCCCGGGTCTGGCCTAGCAAACTCCACCTCAGGGGAAGTGTCTAACCCACTTGCCTCATGTAAGGAATCATGAAGATCCTTTAACCTGCGGTCTTCTGAAGATAACTCCTCTCTAACTGGAGTTGCAGGTCCCTGCAACTCAAATGTGTCTTCCTGTTCAGAAAGTTCTCCCTCTTCCAAAATTGAGGACATAGTTCTCAATTATTCTGAACTCACAAAGGGTGTAAAACCCATCTCCAAGGCAGAGGGTGCCAAACTTGTAATAATCGGCCTTGAAAACGTCGATGTCGTCGACGCCGAAGGCTTTGGGCGTGGAGTCGAAAACAAAGGCGGAGGCCTCGAGGTCCTCGATAGAATTGGGATTCTGCTCGAGGAAGTCGACAATCTCGACGCCATCGTCATTGAGGACCTGGGGATAGTCACTGGGTGCATCGTGACCGTGACTTTCCTTGGCGTCGACGTCGGTGTCGAAGATGGCGTCGAGTCGACAGAACCGTGTGTCGAAGGTCCCTCCGACAACGGCGTCGAAGACACCGACCTCAGCGTCGATGGAACCTTCGTCGACGGAACCTTCGAAGAAGGTTTCGAGGTCATAGCTTTACTCGAGGGTTCGTGACGCGCTCGAGAAGCTTCCTTCGCCAGGTACTGCGACTCGCAGCGTTTTTGACCTTCGGGTCTTTCGACCAGAGCATCGCTCTCAGCAGTCTTCGAGGGGGTCGAGGCCGCTTTCTCGAAGACGCTCATCATATTTTTGCGGAATTCCTCCCATTCAGCCCGGGAACTATGTTTCGTGGGGCAAGGGATTCTCTTAGGAGAAACAGAGGAAGAGGAGGACGTAGAAGGGGATCTTCGACGTCTCCTCTTTGAGTGCTTCGATCTTGAGGAGTGATGGGACCCACCCCGAGACCTGGAGCGCGAACGGTGACGAGGAGACGAATGTCTCGACTTCGTCGAGGAAGAAGAAGCTTTTGAAGTCTTACCTTTCTCCAGCTTCCCCCTACGCTTCTTCAGGGCCTTGCTGTCATGAACATACAGTCCTCGCACTCCGAACAATGGTGTTCAGCCCCCAAACACCACAGACAAACTCTGTGAGGGTCAGTCAGCGACATCTTTTTCCTACAATCTCTGCATTTTTTGAAGCCGGACCGAGGGGTCGTCGGTTCCGACGAGGAAGCCATCGAGTACGGATCGAATCTCGAGGTAAATAGAATAAATTGTCTACGAAACTGAGCAACGGTATTCCGAGGCACTGTGTAAGCGCGGAAAAACGGAACTGAGCAACGGACGCTGCGCGCGGCCTTTATGGGCAGGATGACGTTGGCGTCGATACGGCGGCTGTCGAGGGACATCGACTCGGCGGACGTCGACGTGCAGCGCCCTCTAGAGAAAAGTTTTCCGAGGCCAGCAGAGCTGGAAGGCGATATCTAAGATAAGGAATACGTCGGAGGACACAATTCCTTCGAAAGCGTCAGTTCTGCCCAGAGGGCAGCCCCTTTCCATGAGGCTAGGGAGGTGCAGGCGCTAACCAATAGTCCTGGTAGGGGTGGTAACATGCGGGAAGATCTCCGGGGGAGGTACTCCCCTCCTGGGGAAAAGGACTAGAGTCCGGGACACGGCCACTTTAACTCCCAATCCCACAGGTTAGTAACAACACCAGACCTTCTCTTCCTATGCTGCAGTCTGAAATCAACTGTTATTGTAAACTGTCAGACAATCTTGCTGTGATGAGGAGAGGGACGAAGATCGCAAGCATGCTGCCATCAAGTAGCAAGAGTGCTCGAACAGCTGTTGTCAATCGAACTGACAATATGCTGGCGCCGTGCCCGCTATTTAAACTAAACAGTAAAGACGGACTTCGTTCTGTTCTGAATCCGGAAAGAGAACCTGGTGAGTGAGGATTCTGTCGAGAAGCCTGCAAGATTGGAATTGGGCTTTTGGAGACTGCAGCGATGCAGCTCTTCAGAGTAGACGAGCAGCAGGATGCCCAAGAAGTGTCTTGTCATTCAGCTGGCAGCCGGCGAGATTGAAGTGGAGAAACCAAGAGGTTGTGGCCTGACCTGTCGTGGGTGGACTGTGTGATCTGAGAACTGCACCAAGTCCGTCTACTCTGCCCAAATGCGGAGATGTGTAGGAAAATCTATGGGAGCATGAGAATGCGGAGTGGTGGCATGACCTGTAATGGGTGGACCGTCCGGTCTGGAACGTTCGCTGAGACAATCTACAGTACCTGGCCGCAAAGACTAGCGGGCCTATGAAGAGAAGTAGACGGCGGAAGAATAATCCTGTGGCCCCTGGTGAAACCAATGAAGCATTCCCGAGAGATTGTAACAGGAATAAGAATAAGTCCAGGAGGGGGCTGGGAACATTTGAGACTGAATTGTGAAGCAAAAGACGTAGTAGAACAAGACGACGAAGAGAAAGTAATGGAACACGTTGTAAGGCGATTCCCGGGCCAGTTCTACCAGAGTGGGGTACTGGGAAGTCAAGGAGGACTCAGGGAACCTCTTCATTGGCCCAGAGGGTGCAAGTTACAAAAAAAGTAAAGCAAATAGAGACTGGAAGAAGCGCTCGGAGGGAACTACAAGAACTGTCAAATAAGTTAGAATTGAGATAACCCAGAAGAGGCTCACAAAGAAAGGGGAACACGCTGGGAGAAGGGAGTCATTCTCCTAGCCCCACTGGAGTGTTTTGGAACATTGTCCTTCTTGATTATGAACCTTGGACCATTTCCAGAAGTGGAGAATGTTGCACTCTGAGAGACTCATACCCATGGGAAGGGAGTCATTATGCTGGGCTGTAGAACAAACTTTAATTAGATCAGAATGTATGGTTAAGTATTAGGGATAGAATAGGAGTTTGGACCAGGATGGTGAACCTTTCACTTGGACTACACAGACTTCCTGACTGCCAGAATTTTAGTTTGTTTGAAGTAGGGAAACCACCTCTAGTCAGGGATAGATAGGTTTTTGGTTGTTAATAAAGATTTATAGCAATCACCATGCCACTGTTTGGTCAGACACAGGACAACATGCCGGAACAGTGCCCGGAAGTAATTCAAACCAAGGAACATCAATTTCTACAAAGAATAATGGGAGTCCATCAGGAATGACTGTGTTATCATTTACACAAAGAATGTGGTTTGGCATATGCTGAAGATTACATTTGTCTGCAGCCATTAGTCCACTGGATGCGATTCTGAGGGAAACCATATTTTTGCTTAACAAAACTGCTATTGAGGACATTGTGGATTTTGATGCCCATGATAGCTCTCTATGGTTAAAGTATAGAAGATCACTTTAAAGTTTGTTGGTTTTGTTGACTGTTTTGCCAAGAAAAATACTGCCAGTAACGAAGAGTGTAGACTAGTGGTGAAACAATTTCTTTCTTTAAAATGGAAATGCAGAGAAGAAATAGAATTCAAGAAAGAGTGTTCAATTCTAGTTTAAGAACCTATCATGCATGGGTGTGCCTAACTATGTTTCATGGTTTAATAACTCTAGGAATAAAGTCATAATTCTAAATGTAAGATCTAACAAAAGGTACAGCTCTGATGGCACAGACTGGTTTTAATGGAACAAGTAAATGCTTCAGTAACTGACAGAATGTTGGCGATATTTTAAAGGTTATGCTATTGTCCCGTTTCCTTAGAGTTAATGATTTATCAAATTGTATTGTTTCTGGATTTACATTCCACGCAGTGCATTTATTTTTACATTGAGTGTGCTTTATGATTATATTAAGAACTCACTTATTACAGCTAAATAGTTTCTAAAATTTTATTACATTTTACTGTGTATGACCAATTTTTGATTTTATAAAGTCTATCAGGAATTTGTTAGGGGAACACTTGCGCCAGCCCCACTCAGAGTGTGAACATGAATGTTACTACATAAGATTGTATTGTATCACGCATCACCTAAAGGGAGTCTGTTCTGCCAACACCCAACAGCACAAAATTAACAAGCAAATGTATTAAGGTGCAGTGTGATCAGAAAAATAAATTATTCATAATCTTGAGTTGTTACTGAAAAGATAATTTCCAAGACATCTATTTGAATCAGCAAAGATGTTTTACTTGATTTATACACCACTTCAAAACAAATACTACCAGCCCTGTTGTCTAAGGATCTTTTCCCGGTCTCCCCATCGATCTTTCATCGTGATGTGTTTAATTCCAATGAATTTGATATCTTCTTTTGAAAACCAAACCACGACAGACACAGAGATGGACAACAGTATGGATTGGGGACAAATGCTAAATGCCATGATGTCCTCTGCCGATTTGCGACCTCCGTGAAGAGAGAGGCATCAAGACTGATATGATGCGATACAAACTGCTCTTTGCAGATCCCCCGAACTGTAAATAAAGACGATGATCTGTGTCGTGGGTGCCATGAGGGCGACCCACACCTGTGCAGCAACCAGGTGGAAGGACTACAGTCCCTCTATCCCGTACATCCGAAAGTAGAACACTCACATTACGCAACTAATGGGGTCTACCTGAATTTATAAAGTATATGACTGTCAATAACTGTTGGTTTCTTGTCCCACACAAAATTGTTGGCATGTTGATTTAGTGTTACTTTGAAATATATGTTGAGATATTAGGAAAAGATCTTGAAGACTACCAACAATGTATTGATGTTATGAAACAGTATATTGCTGTACACTGTGACCATTCATCAATAAACAAATACCCAAAAAAAGAAAACGTGATATCTTCTTTATTGTCCATCTGGTGGTCTTGAAGCTAGTGTTCCTGCAAGTGAAGTCTCCGACTGGATGTAGTTAGGAAGTTCAAATGTTCTTGTATCCTATGTCTCAATTCCTGAATGGTACTGCCTATATATTGTTTCTTGCATACACATATTATGATGTGAGTAACATATTTAGTGCAACACTTTATCAAGTCATCAACCTATATTTGGTCATTTTCTTTGGTCATAAAAGTTTGAACATTGTTCAGAGCATGCTTACACACAGCACAATTAAGACACTTCTAGGACCCCCCCCACCAATTGACCAGCTATAAAATGCTTGTTTGTAATTGCCTAGTTCTGGCTCTCATGAAACTTGAACTTAGTTTTGTTTTTAATTGAGGGGCCTTTGTGTAAACAAATTGCGGTTTCTCAGAAATATATTATTTCAAATCATCATCTAACTGAAGAATGTACCATTGTATAGAAGAACAAGTTACTTACCAACTGGTAACGTTCTTTCGACTGGATGTTCCTCCCACGTATTCCTCATCTATGCTATTCTTATCTCGCCAGCTTCGCTGCCTCAGAAAAAGAAATTCTTGGCAAAGGCTGCTGTGCAAGAGGTCGGCTGCTGTGCAAGAGGTTGTGGCATCGATGTCCCTCAACGGTCTCTGTAGCATGTCGACGTCACGAGCAGTATAAGTAGCTTGTGCCGCACCCGTTGGCTTCAGTTCTGTTTTTTCATATAATCAAATAATCATTCAATCGTGCCCCAGACTGTAAGCTCTTTGTGGAACGCAAAGTGTAAATCACGTAAATTGTACAGTGGGGTAGAATGGGAGGGGCGATGAGGAATATGTGGGAGGAACATCCAGTCGAAAGAACGTTACCAGTTGGTAAGTAACTTGTTCTTCGAATGGATTGTGTCCTCCCACGTATTCCTCATCTATGATAGACTCCCATAGCAGTGATAATTTAGGAGGTTGGAGTACTAGTTACTTTTATCATGGATAGAATGAAGTACAGCTTTTGCAAACAAACCCTCATTGGAAGAAGAGGCGTCTAAGCAGTAATGCTTAACAAAAGTATGTATTGATGCCCAAGTTGCAGCTGAACAGATATTTACTACAGGGACTCCCCTCTGAAGAGCCGCAGAAGTTGCCATACCCCTCGTGGAATGTGCACAAAGCCCTTCCGGCGGTTCTTTCCCGGCTAACCTGGAAAACACTCCACCATAGTCAAAGTAATCCAGCGGGATATAGTTTGTTTAGTCACCGCTAGTCCCAGTTTTCTGACCAGTATAACCCACGAAAAGTTGGTTATCATGTCGCAATTTTGACATTCTTGCTATATAAAAACTCAGAGTCCTTTTTGGGTCCAGTCTGTGTAACATCTCCTCTTCTTTGCCCAAATGAGGAAGAGGGTAGAAGGTTGGGAGTGTTATTTTTTGTGACAAGTGAAAATCAGAAACTACTTTCGGCAAGAAAGAAGGTTTAACTCCAAGCACTACTTTGTCCTTGTGAAAGGTAGTATAAAGAGGTTTGCATGAGAGAGCTTGTAACTGACTAACCCTGCGGGCTGATGTTAAAGCCACAAGAAAGGCAATTTTAAGTATCAAAAGCCTGAAAGGACAGGAATGTAAAGGCTCAAATGGTATACAAGTTAGTAATTTCAACACAAGATTCAAATCCCAAGCGGGGACATGAAATGGTGCTGGAGGGTACACGTTGGTGCGCCCTTTCAAAAATTGGATAATCAATGGAATCTTGAAATAGGTAATCTCTTCCGAGGAGCGCTTAAAAATGGAAAGCGCAGTCAGGCATCCCTTAATGGTTCCAAAATGGAGCCCCAGATTGCCCAAATGTAACAGAAAAGATAGCACCATAGGAGTGCCATTTTGAAAAGGGTCCACATTCTTATCCTTGCACCAGTTACTCAATTTATTCCAACAACACCGGTACAAGGATTTAGTTAGCAAAATCTCCATTACGTGGTCTGGGAGGTCCCAATCCTTATAGCTCAACCTCTCAGAAACCATGCGTGAAGGTTGAGTGTCTTGACCTCTGGATGGAGAACTCTATCTTCCTCTTGCGAGAGAGAGAAGATCCTCTCTTTGTGGAAGACATATTGGAGGGCAGATGGACATGTCCAGAAGGTCAGAGTAACACGTCCTCCTGGTCTAATCCGGGGCAATTAGGATCATGTGTTTCCCAAACTTTCTCAACCTCCTGATTACGTGAGGAATCACAGGGACTGGAGGAAAAACGTACAGAAGTGGAAACTCCCAACCCACCACAAACGCATCTCCTAGAGCTCCTCTCGGAGGAAATTCCCTTGAGCAGTACAGTTCACACCTCCGGTTGGCACCGGTCGCGAACAGATCCACTTGAAGGGTTCCCCAAAGGGTGAAGATCTCTTGAAGGACTTCATGAGCTAGTTCCCATGAGTGGGAGACTGCTCTGCCTGCTCAGAGTTTTCACCCCTGTGTTCTGCTCTCCGGCTAGGTGAACTGCCGACAGAGAGATTCCTTCTTGTATTGCCCAGAACCAGAGCTGCATTGCTTCTCTGCACAGTGGTAGTGACCCTACGTCTCCTCTCTTGTTGAGGTAGTACATGGCCACTGTGTTGTCCGTCATTATCAGGACATTCTTTCCCGGTACAGAGGGCAGGAAGGCCTTCAGCGCTAGTCTGATTGCCCTCAGCTCCAAAAGGTTGATGTGTAGTTTGGACTCCAATGGGGACCAATGACCACTGATTGTCAGATCGTTGGTGTGGGCTCCCCACCCCGTGAATGATGTGTCCGTCACTACTGCTATCTCGGGCCATGGTTGCCAAAAGGATTATCTTTGAGGATATTGCCGTTGTAAGCCCACCATAGAAGGTCCTGTGAAACTTTGCTTGGAACTTGCAGAAGATCCGACATATTCCCTGAGAATTGGGACCACAGAGTTCTGAGGGCCCATTGAAGGGACCTCATCCTCAATCGGGGCTCTGGCACCAGAAAAATGCAGGATGGCATGAAACCGAGCAACCTCAGAAAATCGAAGGCCGGCAGATGTTGGGCATTCTGGAAGTTTGTTACCATCTGCAGAATGTGATGAACTCTCACCTCGTGAGGTGAGGCTTTCCCCGAGGAAGTATCCAGGACTGCTCCGATAAATTGGAGTGGTACCATATGGGACTTCTTGTAATTTAGGGTGAAGACAAGTCTGTGTAGGGAGTGGCAGGTGATTGATAGATGTTCCTGAGCTTGTTCGGGGGAACGAGCCCTGATCAATCGTCGTGGTAGAGGTAGATGTGAATCCCTCCTCTCCTGAGATTTGCTGCCACAACCGCCATCAACTTGGTGAAAACCCTTGGGGCGGAGGTCCGCCCAAATGGCAGTACTCAAAACTGAAAGTGAGAACCGCCAACCGCGCACCTCAGGTACTTTCTGTGCTTGAGATGAATTGGCACATGAAAGTAAGCATCCTGAAGGTCCAATGATACCAACCAGTCTTGGAGTTGGAGAGCCTGAAGGATCTGAGAAAGGGTTACCATCTTGAACTTGTCCTTCCTGAGGAACTTGTTCAAGTTTCTTAAATTCAAGATGGGTCTCATTGCTCTGTCCTTCTTTGGAATGAGAAAGTAAGGCGAGTACCAACCCTTGTTCCTCTCCGCTACAGGTACATGTTCTATTGCACCTTTCTCTAGCAGGGTTAAAATTCCCTGCACAAGGAGCGGATCTGGAATTTTGGCAGAGTTGGTCCACAGTGGATGGTCTTGAGGCCTTTTTAGGAAGGGAAGGCAGTAACCTTGAGCCAGTGCCCAAGCATCTTAAATAATGCACCGCCATTCGTTCCGATGCTGAGAGATTCTGCCTCCCACTGGGTTCTTGTGTGACAAGGTCTCAGAGTGATTTGGAGGCGGCTGCAGGAGCGGCTGAGGGCAACGATGATGCTGATTTCGCACCTCTTCCTCGTCCACCATGAGGGAACCTTTCTGTACAGCCTGTCCTTTTCCTCTACCAAATGAGGAGTAGTATCGAAAAGAATGACCTCTCCAGGGAGACGAGCCCGAATAAGGTTTTTGAGGCTGTCTCATAGAGGCGCTCAGGGACTTAACTGCCGCTTTGGAGGTCTGCAGTTTCTCTAAGTTCTCATCAGCTTTCCTGCCGAACAGCCTCGAACCGTCAAAATGCATGTTGAGTAGCCTGGCCTGCACGTCCGGTGCAAAACCGGACTTCCTCAACCACGCAAATCTGCACAGTACCGTTGTTAGGGAGAATTCTCTGTTTAGGCTGAATTTCCTAACCTAGTGAGTCCCCCAGTAGCTTTGCTGGATTTCTGGAGTTTGTTTTGTTTCTCCTGCCAAGAGTGAGACTCTTTTTCTCCCACTCTTGGACATGATTTATGGTGTTCCTTTGACTGTTAATGTGTTTTATGGGCTATGGGGTCCTTTACTCCATAGGGTCTCATGTGTTTTTACTATGTGTGTTACACAGCACCCTCCGTGCAGTGACACAGGGGTGTCATAGTGACACCCCACCAAAGACTCCATACCCTGGGACTGACTACTGTCTGCCAGGGCATGTAAAGTCACCATTGGCTTTACTAGTCCCAAATTATGAACAGAAACCAGTACAAACCATCAGATTGTGGACGTACTGGTCGGGGCAATTCGATTGCCCAGGGTCCGTTAGTCGAGGGGGCACGTCTCCGCCCCCCCTGATCGAGTTTTGGCTAGTGGCAGTGGATACTACTTTTTATATTCGAACGCAAATATATCCCTATGGGATTTTCCCATTGTTCGAGGCTACCAACTTTAATTATTTAATTGTCATAGCCTCAAACATACCGCCGGTTTATTTATTTAATATTAATTCGCCGGTTGGTATTTTTAGCCAGGACTCGATTCTAAAATGGCGTTTGTGTTCTCTTCTCTGACTCCAACCCAAGTCGAGCCCTTTGTTCCACTTTTGGCGGGCTTCTCCACAGAAGCCTCCAAAAGTGGTGCCACTCTGTCTGGGTACCACGGGGGGTGTGGGAGGGGGTTTAGGCACCCTGGACTGAGTTACCTTGGTAACTCAAGTCGCACTCTTGTGTGACTGGCCCAAGTGGTTAGCCGGCGGGCTCACCACTTAGCATGTTTGATTGACAGCTAGGCTGAGTGAATGGGGGTGTGCTGCATAAAAGCAGGGCTTTCGGGACTGGAACTTCAGAAGTCGCCACAGGACCTGAGAATCCGACGAGGGAGAAGCTGAGCCGACCTGCTACGACGACACCACCGGTGGAGCCCTGCGGATCCGACTCACCACTTCCCGACGACAAAGAAGATCTCCCGGCTGGAGAGTCTTCTTCCCCTGACTGGTGGGCACAACCAGTTTACCTTCTTTTCCTTGCATCCCAGGACGTCTTGTGGTCGAATTGCCTGTGCCAAGCACCCCGGCAACTGGATAGCCACTTACCACTGGACTGCGAATAAAAGGACCGCTCCTTTTAACTGAGAACTCCGCGGCTGGTTTCTTCCCTGGCAGTGCAACGAACTCCTGTCTTCCTCCCCGACGAGATCCTCTCTTCCCCCGGATGAAGCACCGACTTGCATCCGCTGCCAGGAACAACTGCCCCCGCTGGAGTATTCTCACCACTTTAAGGTACCGTGTCCGCCAGGCCCCCCTTTCTAAAGATTGCTACAAGGTAATAATAATCCCTTAACCTTCTGGACTGGGCTGGCCGCCTTGACCATCTAACTGGTCCCTTTCTTTTGGTCCAACTCTTTCTGAACCTTTTGGAGACTTTTGTGCACTTTTCAACCGTGTGACCTTGGACACATTTTGTTCTGATCCTCTTAAAGTGGATCCGGCTTTCTGAACTCTAACTTCACGGTTTGATTCTGCCTTCCTCTCTTGCTGTGTTCTTGTGAAAGTGCTGGGATCGGTTTCAATTTATACTCTGCCTTTCTCTCCCTTTTAAACCAAATTATTAGAGTGCCATCTGCGTTAAGCGCTCACCGCTGTCTGAAAATAAGTGGGTCTATACTTAAGACATGTCTAATATTCTTTTAAGGGAGTGTCTATCTTTTAGTGACCGTGTTTTTGAACTGCTTAATATTAGTGCCTGTGTGTTTTATAAGATGTGGTTTTAAATAAATAATTATATCTCTTTTACACCAAGCTCTGGTCAGTGTTTGCTTGTTCTACTGTGTTCTTTTGACCTATTGCGAATACTCTGTATACTGCCTAACTCTTCTTGAGGGAAGTCTGACTGCTCAGCCACAGCTACCAAGTGAATCTGTGCGGTACATACTGCTACCAAATGGGTTTACTGCCAAACACCTGTAGTCTTAAATCTTTTGCAGTGGTCCCAGAGGGAACTGCACAGGTTTCTGCCTAACAAACGTGCTTACAGCCATGGATCTGCTGATGCTGTCAGGAGTATCCAGTCCTGATTGGAGGCACTGTCCCATTGCCTCCTTGCCATCTTTAACAATGTTCAGAAAGCCTTCCATTTCTTCACCTTCTGGAATATGTTCAGCCGCCGTAACACAATCCCACAGGGTATGGTTGAACCTGGCCAGGGTACAGGTAACATTAGTGGACTAAAGGGCCATACTACCTGAGGTAAACACCTTGCGAGCCCAAGCGTCCAATTTTTTATCATCTCTATCCGGGGGATAAGATGGATAAGCGGACTGTCTTGTGGAAGTTGCAGCTTGGACCACTAGACTCTCAGGCGTAGGGTGCTTGCTAAGATAATCGGGGTCACAGGTTGATGGTCTATACTTCTTGGGAACATTACTATTGACTGCTGTCCAAGATTAAGGAGCCTCCCAGTTTGCTACCACTGTTCCTTGAAGAGCCCTATGAAAAGGAAGAACAGGGTATTTTTGGGGGCCCTTGTCCAGGATGTCGGTCATGCCATCCTGTTCGAAGGTTGGTGAGGATCTACCCCAACCCATATAGTCAGCCACCCTGTTAATCAGGTTCCTGTACCCTGAGTCTGCATGTTCTGCAGGATCAGGTTTTGAAAAATCTAACTTTGGTGACGTATCAAGGCCACTTGCAGAGTGAAGGGTGTCACAAAGATCTCTCATCTTTGGCTCTTGGTCAATCAATTCCTCTGGTACATCTCTACTACCAAGTTGTACTCCCAATAGAGAAATATCTTCCTCTGAGGCATTTTCCTCCTCAAAAATAGAGGACAGACTTTAAAAAAGTCTGATTTCGGTAAAGGTGTGTACCTTTTTTCTTGCTCTTGAATTTGCCTCGAGGGAATCGAAAGAATTTTCGAAGGCGTTGATGACGTCTTTGATAACGGAGTCAATATCTCTTTTGGCTTCGGCGTCGAAGCAATCGGGGCAGACGCCGTTGATGAGCTCGTCGAATGCTACTATGGTTTATGCTTCTTAGCTGGTGTCGGAGAGACTTTCGATTCTCGAGGAACCTTTGACGTTTTAACGTCGGGTCGAGAATGTCGAGTTTCTGCCTTACTACTGGTCTTTGCCAAAGTAGTTTCTGACCTTCATGCGTCGTCCAAAGGAGCGGGGTCTGGCTCTTTCGAGGTTTCTTTGAGGGGGTCAGGGCCGCATTCTCAAAGACCTTCATCATGTGCACTCTAAATTCTTCCCATTTTCGTGGGGACTCTGACCTAGTCGGACATCGTACAACCTCGGTAGAGGTATCCAACGAAGAAGAGGGAGATCTATGTCTCCTCTTCACCTTCTTGGAAGAAGACGAAGAACATCTAGATCTACTCCTAGAACGAGACCTCTTCGAGTGCTTAGAACGGTCCGAGTCCTTTGACCCACCGGACTTCCTATGCTTCTTCAAAGAGGCCTTTGAAGAGGCCTTCAAAGCTTCCCGCCCTACCGCCAATTTACCTTTCCGTTCACAAAGAGCTTTCTCCGTCATAGACTGACAGGAACCACAGTCGCCGGTCCGATGGTCCGAAACTAAACACCAAAGGCAGGCATGGTGAGGGTCTGTGATTGACATTTTTGAACTGCAGTCGATAATGTAGTGTGAAGGAAGGTGCATTTTCGTGGGTGTATTAGCCTGCCGAGCTAACCATATCACATATTAGGTCCAAAGATGGCTGCATTAACAGCTAAGGTGAATAGCTTATTCGAAATGTGTGCTAAATGCTGAAACAGACCTTTATAGATGGATTAGTAATGATTTAGTAGCACCTATATACTAAGCATAGTGAGCTACACTGAACGTGCAGGCAGCAAAGGGGTGGAAGGTTACATTCATAGTAAGCTAAGGCAGGGAAGAGGCCCAGGTTTAGTAGCTAATAGAGACCTGTATTTGAGTGCTTAAAGGATTATAGCGCTGAGATAGTGTCATGATCACTGCTTCCAAGGAGTCAGGAACAGCCCAACGTCCTTGGAAGCAGGCCCCTAACCGTTATCTTAGGCACCAGCCGGTCCCCACTGGGACCTTTTGGACCTTGTCCTGGCGCCGGTGGCACCAGGCTCATCAAAGCCATCGGTCCCGGCACTGGAAGCGCCGGGCTCATAATATGTATGAAGATGCTTGGGTGGACTTACCTGCAGCAGACCATGCTGCTTACTTACCAGCCACATAGGAATCCTCTGTGAACAGGAACTACTTTCTTACCTGGGTGGGGCAAGCTCCACTCCCTGGATACAACACGGGAACTCTTCTGGAACTGGAACTCTTTTCTTACCTAGGCGGGGCCGTGGAGGAAGACGCCTCATCACTCCAAGGCTATTTAAACCACACCCGATTGAACAAACGTGCTTCGCGTTATTCTGCATCTGCAGCAGAACGCTCACCGAGTCTGTTCCAGCCTTTCTTCCTTCCGATCTTCCGACCTGCAAGAACAATATTTACCACTCCTGTTTCCAGTATTAAGCAGCACCTGCAAAGACAAGAAACAACAGGTTAGCACGGCAACCTTTACACGCAGCGCTTTCCTCACCTGATCCATCGGCAGCGAACATTTCTTCACGCTGCACCTCCGCCTGTGAAGACAAAAGCATTGTTATTACTTACCGGCACTCTGCGAATTCCGGATTTCTTCAACGCTGCAACCCAGCATCTGAAAGACAAACGAAGAGACATTAGACAGGTATTTACTCACGTTCATCGCGCTCGCCACAATAGAACGCCTGCAAATACTCCGGCATTTTCCAGCATCTCTTCAGCACGAACTCACAGCTGCAAGGGAAAAGAGACAGTTAGAGCGCTAGCATTTACTTACGCATTT
Organism: Ambystoma mexicanum; assembly: GCF_040938575.1. Classification (NCBI taxonomy): domain Eukaryota; kingdom Metazoa; phylum Chordata; class Amphibia; order Caudata; family Ambystomatidae; genus Ambystoma; species Ambystoma mexicanum. The sequence continues at coordinate 943,991,559 of NC_090939.1, forward strand.
CCAAGCGCTTCATTCCAAGGCTCTGGCTCCAACTTCGGCTCTCTTCACACCATCTCCTATCTCAAGAGCCCTGCAAGACAAATAGGAAAAAGCATTATACAGAGTCCTGTTCTATATTAACGTGCCCACGCACCTAAAGACTATAAGGACTAAAAAGGTGTCCAGAAACTCACCGCTCGTGCAGTTAACGACGGTAGCGATCCTCTGATGTCAAGAGGCCTATGTTTCACCAGTGAAGGAACTGGCAACGGCACCCTGCACCAGACGCAGATGGAGAGTCCAGCATTCACCTATCTAAGGTGAGCACGTTGACCTGGGGGCTCTACGGAGAAGCTAGGAAGAGAGAGAGAGAGAGAGGGACAGTCAACAACCCAGATCATTAACCCCCATATTCTTTCACCTGCAGAAATCTCACTCTTCGAGTTCGACACACAGTGCGAAGAGGTTCGGCCCCAGAAGCAAATCGAGTCCTGCACATCACTTTTCGGGTCACAGACACCTTCCTTCCAAGACCAGCGCCTCCGTGGGAATCAGGTGAGCGTTACAGATAGCCAGTCTTGTAGTATCAAGACACTAGCTAGCAGAGCGCAGGCCCAGTAAAGCTTGCTCACTAGGGGTTAATGCAATGCATAATTATTTCAGCTTCTCTTGGAATATTCTCTCTTTGCAACTGTAGCGCTGCCAGCCTTTGTAAACAAATCCTCTTTCACATGAGAAGAAATGGCATGGCCTTGCCCGCACTGATAAGAGACATTCCTGTACTTTCGCAGGTCAGCTCTGAGTCTCAGGGCGGGGTAAAAGGGAGCGCTTTGGAAGCTGGGTTTTTTCATCAGTAAACTTGTTTTGCACTGAGCAAGTTCTAGAATAGTGGGTCACACTGACTGACGGCACGAAGGTACAAGTATGCATGCACACATGACCCAGGGGGGATTCTTCCGTGGACTACTGTGTGCCCAGAGCTTGATGTTGCCCCTGCAGCTCCTTGTAGCCCCGTCATCAAAGAGCTGATTGAAGGATATGAGGGAAGCCACCTGGTTGATGGGCAGCAGTTAGTTTAAGATGACCTGGGTCTCCTGAGCTAATTACATCAAGGAACATGAGACTGTGTTCTAATTACTTGTGATTTCTCGAATTGCATTTTCATTATTTCCAATTGCTGCTAAAATTACTGTTTCTCTTTATATGTTGCTTTCTGTCTAATAAATGCTTAAAGTTTATGCTGAAAGTGTCATCTCTCCAACATTGTGTTCATGGCTGTCACGCAGAGTCGGCCTGTATGGAATTGGGGGGTGATACAGTGTTTTATTACAATCAGGGCTGGTCCCAGGGTAGCAAATGCCCTTTTCACTACAGATACACTTTTTAAACCCAGTCTTAGAAGTGGAAGGGGTCAAAGATGATGACATTTTCCTGAAGAACATACGAAGCGCGCCGTTAACTCGATTGCGAAGCTAGCAGAAAAACAGAACTGAAGCCAATGGGCGCGGCACGAGCTAGGTATACTGCTGGTGATGTTGACGCGCTACGCAGACCGTCAAGGGACATCGACGCCACAACCTCGTGCACATCGCCCTCTGCCAAGAATATTTTTTTTCGAAGCAGCGAAGCTGGCGAGATACAAATTTCATAGATGAGGAATATGTGGGAGGAAACAATCCATTTGAAAAGATCTTTTGTATGATGTCATTATCTTATCTTTCGTATACTTTGTAATCATACAGACAGACTTGTCCGTATTACTTTCCTGTTCGTTAGGAATCAGTAATTAGGTCTGGTATAATTATCTGTCTTTTTCTTGCCGTCATTAATCATTTTCATCGAATATCCTCTCTTTCTCTACTTTTTTTAATGACCTGGCATTCTTGCTTATAACTCTCCATGTCGCTACAATTTCTTACAAATTCTCCCATAGGTATGTACTTTTTCGATGACAACTCTTGGAGTCTAAGAGAGAGATGGCCTCCATTGCTTTCTGATATTTATTGGTATTTCATTACCTGTAATCACAATATTTAGATCCAGAAAGTTTATTTGCTTGCTGCTGCTGTCCGAAGTTAACCCTAAGTCAAATATATTAGTATTAAGAAACCTGTTAATTCAGTGAGTTCATTCTGGGCACCATTCCATTATGTTTTGTTGGTATAACAGGTTTATTCATTTATTTTTCTGATCACAGCACACCTTTATACATGAGTGTTGTTATTTGTTTATTTTTTAATTTATTTGTGTATTTATGGATTTGTGATCAGTGGTGTGTAATGAATTTGCCATTTTGATGATAGCTGCTTGTCCAGCCATGGATAGTAGTAGTGCGATCAACCTATTCACTTGCTCATCCAATTCCTGAAGAAGTGGCTTGTAGTTTGATGAAATATTTTAGGTTCTGTACCAACCAAAGTCCCAGATATTCATTGTATCCAAACACCACTTAAAGTCCTGATCCACTAAGTTTCTCAGCGCAGCCCGGGTCAATAGCAATATTTCATACCTGCTCCAACTAACAGAAAGCCTTGCTATATGAAGAGAATACAGCAGATAGGTGACCATGGGAAATTCAGTCAAGTGCCCTTCTTTAACACAACACCATTGAACAACACTGTGTTTGTAACTATCTTAGCCTGCACCATTCTGTACAATAATTGTATTACGCATACAATCCTCGGGCCTATACTGCATCTCTGTCCACATATACACCTTCACTTAAAGTCAAAAGCCTTTTCCACATCAATAGAAGCTGCTATGAGTCTACTTGTTGGGCTAAGTTGGGTAATTGTGCCAAACATGTGTCTAATTGTTTATTGGGTGGAGCTGCCAGGCATAAATATCGACGATCTTGATGTATTAAGGTAGCCAAATGAGGAAGTAAACGGGTGGATAATAGTTTAGCCAGGATTTTATTTCCAACATTTAACATGGATAACAGCTACAATACTGTGGCTTCTTACATAGTTTCAGTAGTACTAAAATGTTCATCTTATTAAGGGATGGAGGGAGGGCACTGTGATGAATCCTATGGATCCCTCACTGAATCCCTGCCTAAAGTCTCCTCCCAGGTGGCCAGGGAAAGGCAGACGCTTCCTGATCCTAACCTTGGAGGTGGTGCTCTGCAGGAGGACCACCTGGGAGGAGAAAAGGGTCAGGCAGGTGAGATGAATCCAGGGGACGAGACACTATTTGCCTTCTTTTAAAGGAGACTTCTTTACACTTCCACAATATATAATGGCTTGTTGCCACCATAACCATTCTGTTGCACACGTTCACCATCTTAGCGTGAGTGGAATTAGTCAGAAACCGTGTATGAATAACACAAATAGACATCTTTCTCAAACCCAGGGAACTCAGACAATTGAAAATTCCCCTAATTCTCGAAAGTGTAAGAGAACGAAGTTTGTGAATGTTAACAACATTTCACCCAAAGACCTATGTTCCTCTTTACAAACTAGTTTGATGACCGATTCACCTAATATTCCCTTTGTAAAGGTTGTTGAAAAGAGAGATTAGAAAGCAAGTCTTAAAATCAGTTAAGAAAACTAATTTGTTATTCAGTACTTGAAGTCCCATAAATCCCTCAGCGCTGATACGAGGAAGAGGGATGCAGAGGAACAAAATTGCAGTGCCTGTACCTTAAATCTCCACTTACTAACTCTGTTGCAGTCAGCCCGCAATGCCATCTCAAGTTTTAAAGGGCTATGGTATGAGAGTGTACATGCTAATATATCGTAGTGTCCAACCCAACCAACTGCACATGTAGATACTAATATAATACCTATATGACACAAGCAGTCATGAATATCTCAGTAGTGCATACACTTCTTTCCTCATGGTTTAAGAAATATAACTGACAATCGTTCACATGGGGTCACTTCTCCCCAGGGGGGGAACCACTTTCCATGCGGCTAGGGAGGTGAGGTCCCTAAGCGATAGTCCTCGTAGGGGTGCTAACATGCAGGAGTATCCCATGGGGAGAGACTTCCCTCCTGTGGAAAAGGACATGCATCTGGGACACAGCTCTTTACTTCCCCACCCCATAGAGTAAAAACATCACCCAGCCCTTCCTTACCTATGGTAAAATCTGAGATGATGTGTTATTTTAATGTGGCTAACGGTCACACTATGATAGGTACTGGGACGAAGAACTAAAGAAAGCTACCAATCAAGCATGTAGAGTGTTCGACCAGCTGTTGTCAACCAAACTGACGTTATCCCGGGGCAGTCCCAGCTACTTAAACAAAACAGTAAAGAAAGACACGGAGAGCAACCTCCGGTGAGAGAGCAACATCAGGAAGGAGAAGTCAGCAAGGTAGGAGGCTGCCAAAGAGCTGTGAATTGGAAACAGGGCGTTTGAAGGCTGTGTGAAAGCAGCATTGCAGAGTGTCAACGCAGCACTGCAGAGTGTCAAGAGCGAACCAAGGGATGCCAGGAGAACGTCTCGTCTGTCGGCTGGGAGTCAACAATCTTGAAGATGAAAGTCAGTGTGATGGTGGCGTGACCTGTGATGGGTGGACCGTGCGGTACAAGAACTATGCCGAGAAGGCCAATACTGATCTACTGCAGAGCCGCGTAGGTGATTAATGGGAAGTACGAGGAACTGTGGTGGTTGCACAACCTGCAACGGGTGGACCACTTGGTCGAAATCTGTGCCCAGAGTGCCAGCTGTCAGGGGCAGACCGGGGGTGGCACGCAAAAAGCATGCAGCGAAACCTAAGGTGAAGAAGCTGGTGGGTGCCCTGCAGTATGGGCCACGTGTTGTGAATGTGTGTAGTGTTCAGGTAGGATGGGGAAGGGTGCTGCCATACAGGAGACTGCTTTGTCCTCCCTGTAGGCTGCAGGCACTGCAAGTGCATCGAGACTACACTTCCCAGCATGCCTCGCGCACAGACAGCCAATCAGGGATCGGATTGGGCCTGGTACGCCCCAACGCGCATGCGCAAAAACACCAGCACGGGGCTTGTGCTCGAGATCGCCGGGGAGAAAGACGTGAGACACAGAGCTCCGCAGGAAAACTCGTGCGAGGGGCCCCGCCCCGCCTGATTGAGAATCTGGCCCCTCGCCTATACTCAGATAAGTTGGGGACGCATACCCAGGGGATCAAAGCCGCGCAATACTCAGTCCTGAGAAAGCCCATAGAGGGAGTTTTGGGAAGAGCAGGGGGCACAGTCTCCCAGTCCAAATCGCTCGCCCCTGCGCCGGCATACGAGAGAAGTACTAGCCCTGGGATAAAAAGTGTTTAGCAGCGCGAGTCATGCAGAAATGAGGAACGCAACATTGGCATAGTAAAACGGAGAATACCCGCGCCCCAAGCCACGCGCGGCGAAGCTCGTGCTGGGATTTTACTGACGACTTGTTGTTAAAAAGACAAGCACGGCGAACGGCATAGTCCATGGGGAGCCGTATCATTAAGCCTGGGAGAAAGTATGAATGCGGCATGGAGTGAATGACTGTGTGTATGTGTGACCAAGAATAACACATATTCTTTCTTTGTAGCGGAAGACGTGACCAGTCTACACCGTTTCTGAGACGCAGCACAGACTGACAGCTTATCAAGGACCGAGCAATTGGACCGGACAATGAACCCAAGCTAAGTGTTGCACGCTAGACAAACTGACAGTGGTTGTCCACTGCCAATTGAACTCCTCAGAGGGGTCAAGTGTTTGTTTATGTGAATCATAATTCAGAAAGCGTACTGTTTGGCCCAGCCTGTAGGCATTGCAGGAATTATCATGTGGTGTGTTATGAAGATGACGATGAAGGTGTGCAGCAGTTGAGCCTCACCCAATCTCCCCCTACCTATCCATTACCTCGCCCTACTCCTTTTCCCGGTTTTCCCACTACCCCCCAACCTATCCAATCAACGAGACCCTAACCCTCTTTCCCTGCCCTGGTCGCGAAGGCCTGCGTAAGCTTCGTCTTGCAGGTATCAAGACCAGTGTGGGGGTAGTTGGTACATCCACTCCTGCGCCAGGTACCGGTGTGCAACCCTGACAGAAGCACAAGCTCACGAATAATTACGGCGCCTGAGTGGGTTTGATACCCTCCCCCGTTTCTCGCAATATGGAGGAGATTGCTAAAGTCCTGCAGGATCTGCAAAACGAATTGGCAGCATCTCGACAGGAATACGCTACCTTATCGGTTCAAGTCCGAAGTCTGGCAGCGTAGACCTCGCCCCTACCCGGTTCAGCTCCGGTCCCCGTCCAAGTACAAGTGTCACCAGAACCCACAGTTCCTCTTGCACCCCCAGAGCGTTACGCTGGGGACCCTCAGAAGTTTACTACTTTCATCACTCAGTGCCGCCTCCAGTTTCTTACTAAACCCACGGCCTTCCGGTCCACCCAGCCTAGGACGGCCTTCGTCATTTCTTATCTCACGGGGGATGCCGCTGCATGGGCCAATCCTTTGGTGCATAAGGACGACCCACTACTCTATGACTGGGATAGGTTTCTGGGTGATTTTGAGAAGGTATTCAATCGACGGGCAGCCACCCTGTATAAGGATAGAGAGCTTTTGACGCTCAGGCAGGGCAACAAGGAACTGGTAACTTACGTTACACACTTCAACCGCTTAGTAGCGGAAGCTGAGTGGCCTGCCGACAAGCGAATATCTCTATTCTATCAAGGTCTGCGGGACGATCTGAAAGATCTAATTGCCCAGGTTGATCCACAGCTGGTGGAATGCTCTGAAATGATCGATTTTGCCTTACGGTTGGATCATCGCCAGGCTGAGAGACGGGGCGATAAAAGAAAAGGTGAACCTCGCCCGATGGTCCGGTTAGACCAGTCTCGTGGACCTTGTGGGCCGGTAGAAAGGTCTGGTGGGGATGAACCCATGCAAATAGGTTCTGTCCGAGGACCCTTATCCAAGGAAGAGAAGGAGCGACGGAGGGAAGAAGGTGTTTGCCTTTATTGTGGTTTAGCCAGGCATTTCGTGCGAGACTGCCCCACGAAGCCTAAGAGTCAGGGAAATGTATCCGCTCGGCGGTAGTGGGGGTCACCCGACCGAGCTTTCCGGAGATTAGGGCCCCAGTCACGGACAATCCCAATTATGCTCCCCATATTAAGATATCGGGTCAATTGAGCTATTCAGGGCACCAGAGGATGGTATCCATGCTGGTGGACTCGGGAGCAACGGGAAATTTTATTGATACCAAGTGTGTTGTAGTATTAGGGATCTCCGTTTACCCGAAAGAAACACCAGAACCAGTTCAGGCGGTTGATGGCACCCCTCTCAGTTCAGGTCCTATTACTCATTGTACCCAAAAATTGACCCTACAATGTGGGGAATCACATTGGGAAGAGATCATCTTTGACGTGATTGCCGCCCCACAGTTTGGGATTATTCTTAGACTACCTTGGCTACGTAAACATGATGCAGATATTCAGTGGCTTACAGGTCGGGTCGCATTGAACTCCACTTATTGCCAAACACATTGTAGACGAAATCCCCTCATAGTTTCGTGCACCATTGGTACTGTAGAGGACCAGCCGGCCAAGACATGTTTTACAGATCTACCCAAAGAATACTCCGACTTTGCGGATGTGTTCAATAAAAAGGCTGCAGAGACTCTGCCTCCGCACAGATCATTCGACTGCAGAATAGATCTTGAACCGGGAGCTGTTCTCCCATGCAGTCGTATCTATGCACTGACAGAGGCAGAAAATGAGCATCTTCGCGAGTATATTGCTACAAACTTGCAGAGCGGTTTTATTCGCCATTCCAACTCGCCAGTCTCTTCCCCCTTATTCTTCGTTCCCAAGAAGTCCGGGGAGCTCCGGACTTGTATCGATTACCGCGGGGTAAACCGAATTACCATCAAAAACCGTTACCCCCCCTTCCTCTCATACCAGTTCTGTTAGACCAGGTACGAGATGCGGTCATCTACACTAAGTTGGACCTTAGAGGCGCTTACCATCTAGTGCGGGTGCGTGAGGGGGACGAATGGAAAACCGCCTTCCGTACAAAATTCGGATTGTATGAATATCAGGTTATGCCATTCGGCCTCTGTAATGCACCCGCAGCCTTCCAACACTTCTTGGACGAAGTCCTCCGAGAGTTTCTATACATCTGTGCAGTTGTCTATATAGATGACATTTTAATTTACTCTCGTAGCCCGCAGGAACACGTCCAGCACGTTCGCGCCGTATTATCTAAACTGCGGGAACATCAACTCTACGCTAAGTTAGAGAAGTGCGAGTTTCATCGTACCACTGTTGAATTTTTGGGGTATTTCCTGACACCCGCCGGGGTACAAATGGACCAGAAAAAGGTGCAAGCGATACTAAGTTGGCCATCCCCTACTAACGTGAAAGAGGTACAATCCTTCCTGGGGTTTGCCAACTTCTATCGGCGCTTCGTAAAGAATTTTTCGGAATTGGTAACACCAATCACCAAATTACTACGTAAAGGATGTACCTTTGTGTGGGATCAAGCCGCTGAACAAGGTTTTCAACTACTTAAGAGCGCTTTTACTAATGCACCTGTCCTGAGGCACCCTGACCTAGCTCAACAATTTATAGTGGAGACCGATGCCTCCAGCTATGCACTAGGGGCCATATTGTCTCAAAGGAATCCAGAATCAGGCCTACTCCATCCAGTGGCCTATTATTCGCGAAAACTGTTACCAGCTGAGGCAAACTACACCATTGCGGACCGTGAATTACTTGCCATCAAAGCCGCCTTTGAAGAGTGGTGACATTATCTGATGGGGGCTCGGCACACAGTGACTGTAATAACAGATCACCGGAACTTGCAATTTATCCGGACTGCTAAAAACTTGAGCCCGCGGCAATTGCGTTTGGCCCTGTTCTTCGCGGAATTTGATTTTATAATTACATATAGGCCGGGCACTAATAACCGAAAGGCCGACATTTTGTCGCAGTATCCTGATCCTGTCAGTAAGACGGAGAGTGTTCCACAAACCATAGTTCCACTGGCAAGCATAGTCGGTGGTACGACTGGACTATTTGAGATGATTCAGCAAGAATTATCTATGCAGGATTTGCACAAGTGGTGTGCAGAAGACCCGCAACATCAGGTAGTTGCTGGACTCGCGTATCACGGCCAGCAACTCTTCTTACCCACTACCAAACTCCAGAAAAAAGCCATGTCTTGGTGCCACGATTCCCCTCTAGCGGGCCATCCAGGTAGGACAAAGACCCAAGAACTGGTATCACGGTATTTCTGGTGGCCTAATTGGCGGCGAGACGTACAACAGTATGTGAGTGACTGCGATATGTGTGCACGTAATAAATCCGACCACGGTAAACCAGCAGGGTTGTTGTGCCCATTACCAACACCTTCTGCACCCTGGCGCTTCATCACTATGGATCTCATAGTAGATCTACCTGCAGTTCAGGGGTTTACCTCCATCATGGTGGTGGTTGATACGTTTTCCAAAATGGCACACTTTATCCCTTGTATGGGAGTACCAACCGCAGGTCAAGTCGCAGAGCTATTTCTTCAGCATATAGTACGCCTCCATGGACTGCCCTCCCACATAATAACGGATAGGGGACCACAATTCACCTCTCGCTTCTGGCGTGAATTCTGCAAAATCATAGGAATGGATGTGGGCCTGACATTGGGCTATCATCCGGAAACAGACGGCCAAACAGAGAGAGTCAATCAGGGGCTAGAACAGTACCTACGCTGTTTTATTGCAAGTCGGGAAGCAACTTGGTTGCAACATGTGTGGAAAGAGGCGCAGGATAATCTTGTACAATCCAAGACCATCTACAAAAAGTATGCTGACAAACACCGTCGAGCCTGCCCTCAATATCAAGTGGGAGACATGGTTTGGCTCTCCACTCGAAATATAACTTTACATGGACCACGTAAATTACAACCACAATATCTGGGCCCATTCCCCATAGAAAGAATCATCAATCCAGTAGCCGTGCGTTTGAAATTGCCCCCTCAAATGAGAATACATCCAACGTTCCATACCTCATTATTGAAGCCAGCCCCCAAGACCACCAAGACCCAAAAACCACCACCCATACTAGTACAAGGAGAACCCGAATATGAGGTCCAAGCAATCCTAAATTCTAAACGGGATAGGGCAGGACGGGTTTTGTATCTGGTAGATTGGGTCGGGTATGGGCCTGAAGACCGCTCTTGGGAGCCATCCGCTCATATACATGCCCCAAGACTGCTGCGCACTTTCCATCGCAACTTCCCAGATAAACCCCGGCCTCCACTGGCCTTCCGTGGGGGGGAGAGTGATGTCAGGGGCAGACCTGGGATGGCACGCAAAAAGCATGCAGCGAAACCCAAGTTGAAGAAGCTGGTGGGTGCCCTGCACTATGGGCCACGTGTTGTGAATGTGTGTAGTGTTCAGGTAGGATGGGGAAGGGTGCTGCCACACAGGAGACTGCTTTGTCCTCCCTGTAGGCTGCAGGCACTGCAAGTGCATCGAGACTACACTTCCCAGCATGCCTCGCGCACAGACAGCCAATCAGGGATCGGATCGGGCGTGGTACGCCCCAACGCGCATGCGCGAAAACACCAGCACGGGGCTTGTGCTCGAGATCGCCGGGGAGAAGGACGTGAGACACCGAGCTCCGCAGGAAAACTTGTGCGAGGGGCCCCGCCCCGCCTGATTGAGAATCCGGCCCCTCGCCTATACTCAGATAAGGAACAAGTTACTTACCTGTAACTGTTGTTCTCCAGCATGGGTCTGGCATGGATTCACATGCTCATGAATATTCCCCGTCGTCAGGCTGGGAATCCTCGGTAAAGAAAAAACCAGTATCAGTTTCGTTTCTGATCTGTCTTTCGTAGTAATAACCAATCACTGGTCTCTGCGTCATACTGACCACAGCCAATGACTGCCCTCTACCTAAGCACCGCCTCTGGCAGCCATCTTCAGATTTGGAAGCACGTGAAGTGGCAGTATGACCAAGTGAAGAGCCGCAGAGGGGTAGGCGGGAGGGTTCGCATGTGAATCCATGCCAGACCCATGCTGGAGAACAACAGTTACAGGTAAGTAACTTGTTCCTTCTCCAGCATGGGGTCTGGCATGGATTCACATGCTCATGAATAAAGAATACATAGCAGTACACACATGCACAACCACGGGAGGTGGCAAAGGCTCAACATTAAGCATCACATAAACTCAACATTAAGCATCTTACCTCCTCACCAGGCTCACCTCAGGCGAACAGGTTGCGCAGCACTGCTTGGCCGACCCTGGACTCCTCCCTGGAATCCCGGTCAACGCAGTAGAATTTCGTGAAGGTGTGCGTCGACCTCCACGTAGCAGCCCTGCATATGTCCAGCAGGGGCACACCAGATAGGAACGCCGTGGTAGCTGCGATCGCTCTGGTGGAATGGGCTCTCGGACGGCCAGGCAGCGGTCGGTTTGCCAACCGATGACAGTACATGATACAGCCGGAGAGCCATCTGGAAATGGAAGCTTTCGAGAGAGCCTTCCCCTGATTGACAGGTCCAAAGTTCACAAAGAGTTGTGACGTCTTCCGAAAACACTTCGTGCGGTCTACGTAGAACTTCAGCGCTCTAGCCACATCCAGCGAGTGCAAAGTCCTCTCAGCCGGCGACGAAGGCGACGGGAAGAACACAGGCAACACCAAGGGTTCGTTGAGATGGAAGTCCGACGGCACCTTGGGCATGAAGGAGGGGTGCGTCCTGAGCACTACCCTCGTGTCGTGGAAAGTCAAGTACGGGGCCTTGCAGGAAAGGGCCTGGATCTCTCCCACTCGTCGTGCAGAGGTGATGGCCACAAGAAAAGCTGTTTTCCACGATAGAAACTTCAACGGGGCCGAGTGCAGAGGCTCGAACGGAGGTCCCATGAGCTTGGTCAGCACCACGTTGAGCTCCCACGCCGGGGCCGGAGCCTTCACCGGCGGGAACGATCTGAACAGTCCCTTCATGAACTCTTTCACCAGACGATGAGACCACAAGGACGTCCGCCCCGTGGTTCTGGTGTATCGGGAGATCGCAGCAAGATGAATCTTGATGGACGCGTGTGCCAGACCAGCTTTGGCCAGCGTCAGCAGGTACGGCAGTACTTGGGGAGCCGTAATCCGTAGAGGGTTAATCTTCTGTGCGTGGCACCAGACAGAGAACCTCTTCCATTTGTGTCCGTAGCATTTAAGAGTCGAGGACGCCCTGGCCTTTGCAAGAACCTCTCTGCAATCGGCCGGTATGTCGTATCCTCCAAACTCTAGCGCTGCAGGAGCCAGGCCTGCAAGTTCAGCGACTTCGGGTCGTGGTGGAGGATGGCGCCTCCTTCCCTGGAGAGTAGATCCACGTCCGCCGGCAGCTTGATCGGCGGGGACGCTGACAAGTCCAGAAGGTCCGGGAACCATATCTGCCTCGGCCACGCAGGTGCGACGAGGATCATCCTGCACCGTGACCTCTTGAGCTGGTTGACGAGCCGGATTAGCAGAGGCAAGGGAGGGAACGCGTAGAGGAACAGGCCCTCCCAGGGGAACGAGAAAGCATCGCCCATGCTCCTCGTCTGGGGAAACCTGCTGGCGAACCTCTGGCACTTGGTGTTCGTCGCTGTCGCGAACAGGTCGATCTGGGGTGTGCCCCACCGTCGGAAGAGGCGATCCACCAGATCCTGCCGTAGTTCCCACTCGTGGCACGAGCGCAGCTCCCTGCTGAGTGAGTCGGCGATGGTGTTTTTTATCCCTGCCAGATGAAACGGCACCAGAAAAATCCCTTGGGCGACGGCCCAATGCCACAGGTCCTGCGCCTCCTTGGACAGCGCTGGGGACCTGGTTCCGCCCCGTTTCCTGATGTAAAACATGGTGGTGGTGTTGTCGGTGAAGATCCTCACCACCTTGCCCTTGAGGGACGGAAGGAAGGACCTGAGGGCCCAAAACACTGCACGGAGCTCCAGGACGTTGATATGCAGGGACTTCTCCGTCGGGAGCCAGAGTCCCCTTGCGTGCAGATTTTCGGTGTGCGCTCCCCACCCTTCCAGGGAGGCATCCGTGGTCACAGTCTCCTGGTGGGCTGGGGTCTGGAAGTCCATGCCCGCCGTCAGATGCGCGCGGGTGCCCCACCACCGTATCGCTCGTCGGAAACTCTCGTCGAGCTTGATCCTTTCCTCGAAGCTGCCCGTCGTCTGGATGCAGCGCGCATCCAGGAATTCTTGCAACGGGCGCATCCGGAGCCTGCACATGGGAATGAGGTAGATGCAGGAAGACATCATCCCGAGGAGGGACTTGATGGACCTCACCTTGGCCGCGTCGGCCACCAACATCCGTTGCACCTTGCCCAAGATGGTCCTGGTCCTCTCCTCCGACGGGGAGGCCAGAAGGGACACTGTGTCGAGCCTCGCTCTCAGAAACAGTGCGACTTGCGCGGGCACCAGGTGGGATTTGGCGTAGTTCACGGAGAATCCCAGGTCCGTGAGGAGTTGGACGGTCCTTGCCGTGTGGACCACAGCGAGCTCCCTCGTCTTGGCGCGGATGAGCCAGTCGTCCAGGTAGGGGTAGACGTGAATCCCCTCGCGGCGCAGCTGCGCCGCCACCGGTGCGAGGCACTTGGTGAATACCCTGGGTGCCGACCGTAGTCCGAAGGGAAGGGCTTTGAACTGGTAATGACGCCCCTGGACCACGAATCTGAGGAATTTTCGGTGCCCCTTTAGGATGGGAATGTGGAAGTAGGCATCCTCCAAATCCAACGACGATAGGAAGTCTCCTTCCTCCAGCTGACCCAGGACGTGCTGGAGGGTGACCATCCGGAACTTCTGCGCCTTGATGAACTTGTTCAGACGTCGCAGGTCTAGGATGGGGCGCCATCCTCCCGTCTTCTTCTTCACGAGGAAGTATCGCGAGTAGACTCCGGAGCCCCGAAGCCTCTTTGGGACGAGTTCGATGGCGCCCTTTCTGAGCATCGCCTTTACCTCCAGGAGAAGTTGAGGGACGTGAAGTTCTTTCCTGGCCACGGGGGGGACGCGCGGGCACCTTCTTTGAAACTCGAGCGCGTGGCCCCGGGCCAGGGCGTCCAGCACCCAACGGTCGGTGGAGATGGACTCCCACACGCTGACGAAGCCCGCCAGCCGGCCTCCCACCGGGGTGCTTCGGTGGGGGCCCGACCCCACGGCCGGTTCAATCCTGCTTGGACGCGGCCTTGCCGCCTTGACCTCCTTGGCGACGACGGCGGGGTCCGCTAGACTTGCCTCGTCCTCTGTAGGCCTCTTGCGACGACGAGCGGGCCGCTTGACGGTAGGAAGCGAAACCGCCGCCGGAACCTTTGGAGGCACCCTTGCCTCCGCCGCTCCGAAAGGGCGTTCGTCGTTGCTGCAGGACTCCAAGGGCCCTGGCCGTCTCAGTATCCGCCTTGATGGCCTGAAGGGAATCGTCCACTGTCTTCCCAAACAGGTTGTTCCCGTCGAAGGGCATGTCCAGGACTCTGGTCTGGACGTCCTGCCGAAAGTCTGCAGCTTTGAGCCATCCACGACGTCGAAGGCAAACGCCGTTGCCCAGCTGGCGGAACCCAGTGTCGGCGATGTCCGTCGCCACGGTGATGGCGTGGTCCGACGCCACCTCACCTTCCTGCAGGATCTCAAGGGCCTCCGCCCTCTTGTCGTCCGGCAGAAAATCCAGCAGGGGAGCTATCTTGTACCAGAGCTCCCTGTCGTAGCGGGCCACGATAGCCAAGGCGTTGGCCGCTTTAATCGTCGTCGCTGCCGACGAGATGACTCTACGTCCCATAGCATCCAATTTCTTTCCCTCGCCGTCCGGCGGGGAAGTTGATGTGGAGGCCGCACCCCCCCCCCGCTTTCTTCCTGGCTGCCGCGGAGACGACGGAGTCCGGGGTAGGCTGCGCCCGGAGGCATAGGGGGGCCGTGTCCGGGACCCGGTACTTTTTCTCGTACCGGTCTCTTCTAGCTGGCGTCGTGGAAGGGTTCTTGAGGAGGGAAAGGCCCTCATCCCAAATGTCGTCCAACAGAGGCACTGCGAGGACCGTCTTCCTCTTGGCCTCGCGCCGCTGATAAAGGAAGCCTTCCTTTTTCTTCTCCTCAGGGCAGAGTTGGAAAAGCTCGGAAGCCCTGGAGATCATGGAGCGGAAAGATCCGATCTCGTCGGGCGGAGAAGCCCTGGTGGGAGGCGACGACGGAAAATCCTCGTCGTATGCCTCGTCGTCCGTACCCGTCGCTGCCGTGTCAGTCCCCGTATCATCCCCTCGGGTGGACGGGGAGGAGGGCTGGACGGGGCGCGACGGTTGAAAAGGAGGTGGTGGATGGATCCTTCTTTTCTTGGTGGGGGGAACACCAGAAGGTCCCGGTTCTGGATCCCCCGACGGGAGAGGTTCCTCCGTCGGTAACGGTAGCCTCGTCCTTATCTCGGAGCATAAGGACTGTATGGCCAACAAAATGGCCGCCGAGTTGTCTTGCGGCGCTGGCAGAGGGGAATCCGACGGGCGAGCAGGGGCCCCGTCGGTATCCTCGACGATGTCGTCGTCGTCACCTGCGTCGGGGTCCATTCCGACGGGCTGGCCTTCTTCCACGCCTAGGCCGTGGCTTAAGACCTCGATCAGCTCCTCTTCCGAGGTTGAGGCCGAATCTACGACGACGCCCTGCCCCCCCTTCTTCTTCCCCACGGAGGGTTTCACGGGGGTCCTATCGATGGGCACAAAGGAAGACTCCCTCCGCGGAGGCAGGGAGATTCTGGGCCCTGAGGTCGCCACCACTGGTGTAGCCACCACAGGCTGAGCCAGGGCCGCCGCGACCGTTTCGATAGAGGGCTTGGTCGGATGGATCAAGGCCTTCACCACCTTAGGTGCGCTCACCGCCTTATCCTTGAGGGAGGGGGCACTGCCACGCTCCTCCTCTGCCTTAGAGCTCGACCGGGGCCTCTCCAGGAGCTTCGCCGGGTGCTCGGCCTTCCTCTTACCCGACCCAGAGCGTTGGCTCGTGGTTGATGGTGCCGGGGAGGGTGCGCCCTGCCTGGCGCCCGTAGAGCCCGACCGTTCGGCGCTCCCGGTGCCAGCGGACTCGCGGTGCTTGGCCTTATGTTGGGCCCCCGTCGCCGGGGCGCCCTCAAAGGTCTTAGAAGACCGCTCGGATTTCTTCTTCTTCTCGCCAGACGGGCTCTTACCCTCCAGCCAGTTGGCGAGACGTTGATGGCGGTCCTTCATGGTCCGTTCCGACATGTTGCCGCAAAACGCACAGTCCTTCTCCACGTGCGTCTTGTCCTCATGAAGGCAGTAAAGGCAGAAAGAGTGTTCGTCCTCCTTGAAGACGTTCTGCAGCTGGCATCCAGGGCAGACCCTGAACAGCTTTCCGGGCGTCGAGCTTCCCTTCTCCTGGGCCATCTCCGAGACCGGGCCTGAGAAGCTTCTGGAGTCCTCCGAAGTGTAGCTCGACGAAATCTTCACCCTTGAGGGGCACAGATGAATCCGACACGGGTCCCCGTTGATCGGATGTAGGATCGGTGGAGCTTGAGGCTCTTTTGACCGAAAGAATCGAAGTTCTTTGTGAAAAAGCGCGAAAAATAGCACTAACGCTCGAGAGCAATAGCACGAGGATCCCAACACATGAACGTGCGGTAAAAATCTGAAGATGGCTGCCAAAGGCGGTGCTTAGGTAGAGGGCAGTCATTGGCTGTGGTCAGTATGACGCAGAGACCAGTGATTGGTTATTACTACGAAAGACAGATCAGAAACGAAACTGATACTGGTTTTTTCTTTACCGAGGATTCCCAGCCTGACGACGGGGAATATTCATGAGCATGTGAATCCATGCCAGACCCCATGCTGGAGAAGTTGGGGACGCATACCCAGGGGATCGAAGCCGCGCAATACTCAGTCCTGAGAAAGCCCGTAGAGGGAGTTTTGGGAAGAGCAGGGGGCACAGTCTCCCAGTCCAAATCGCTCGCCCCTGCGCCGGCATACGAGATAAGTACTAGCCCTGGGATAAAAAGTGTTTAGCAGCGCGAGTCATGCAGAAATGAGGAACGCAACATTGGCATAGTAAAACGGAGAATATCCGCGCCCCAAGCCACGCGCGGCGAAGCTCGCGCTGGGATTTTACTGACGACTTGTTGTTAAAAAGACAAGCAAGGCGAACGGCATAGTCCATGGGGAGCCATATCATTAAGCCTGGGAGAAAGTATGAATGCGGCATGGAGTGAATGACCGTGTGTATGTGTGACCAAGAATAACACATTTTTTCTTTGTAGCGGAAGACGTGACCAGTCTACACCGTTTCTGAGACGCAGCACAGACTGACAGCTTATCAAGGACCAAGCACTTGGACCGGACAATGAACCCAAGCTAAGTGTTGCATGCTAGACTAACTGTGACAGTGGTTGTCCACTGCCAATTGAACTGCTCAGAGGGGTCAAGTGTTTGTTTATGTGAATCATAATTCAGAAAGCGTACTGTTTGGCCCAGCCTGTAGGCATTGCAGGAATTATCATGTGGTGTGTTATGAAGATGACGATGAAGGTGTGCAGCAGTTGAGCCTCACCCAATCTCCCCCTACCTATCCATTACCTCGCCCTACTCCTTTTCCCTGTTTTCCCACTACCCCCCAACCTATCCAATCAACGAGACCCTAACCCTCTTTCCCTGCCCTGGTCGCGAAGGCCTGCGTAAGCTTCGTCTTGCAGGTATCAAGACCAGTGTGGGGATAGTTGGTACATCCACTCCTGCGCCAGGTACCGGTGTGCAACCCTGACACCAGCTGTAACAGGCCACAAAGTCAAGTGGGCAGAAGAAGAGAGAAAGAAGCCACAACCCTTGGCAAAACCAGCGACGATTGCCCTGGTAGAAGGTAAAGGGAACTGTAGTAAGTCCAGGATGGGACTGGGAAAATTTGAGAAGGCAAAACCAAAAGACAAGAAAGAAGTAGATCATTTTGTGAGGCAATTCCCTAGTCAGGTCCATAAAACTGTGGAATTGAAGAGACAAGAAGGACTCTGAGCCTTTTCCTAGTCCCAGTGGGAGCAATTTGAAGGACAGTGTTCAAGTTAAGATAACACTAAATCCGTGGAGAGAACTTAAAGAATTGGGGAAGAATCTAAAACTGGAGTAACTCAAGAAACCACTGAAGAATCACAGAGAGCTTGTCGAGTCTCTCCCTCGTCCCAGTGGGGCAAGTTGAAAGACAGTGTTCAAGAAAAGCCAGCTAAAAGCTGCCTATAAACTAGGAGATGGGAGCCATTCTCTAGTCTAGTGACATTTGTGGAACTTTGTGAAACACAAACTGTGAGAGGCTTTTACCAAGGAAAAGGGAGCATTCACCTGGGTTATAATATAAGAACTCTTTTGTTAGATTAGTGATTTGAGTTTAAGTGTAGGGGTTTGACTAGGATGGCACTTTTACTTTGGACATCACAACTTCCTGACAGACCCAAGTTTTAGTTTTGTTGAGGTAGGGAAACTACCTCCAGCTTTAGGGATGGATAGGATTGGATTTATTTTTCAGGAATGAAAGTTTATAGCAACAAACATGCCTTCACTTAGTCAGACGCCTCATTCCAGGGCACCACTCCACACAGTAAGTTTGTAACGCTCCATCAACTGTTGAACTGGGGACTGTTCTAGCAAGACCGCTCAAAATGTTATTAGTTGGATCCAAAACCAGACTGAAATCCCCAGCCCAAATAATGAACTTCCCAAAACACTTATTGCTTTCCAAATGCTAATAAACTAGGAGAAGGGAGCCATTCTCCTAGTCCAGTGACATTTGTGGAACTTTGTGAAACACGAACTGTAAGAGACTGTTACCCAGGAGAAGGGAGCATTCACCTGGGTTATAATATAAGAACTCTTGTGTTAGCTTAGTGATTTGTGTTTAAGTATAGGGGTTTGAGTACAGCCTTAAGCAGTGGATGGCCACAATAGAGGAGTTAAATGGTGCTTCCAGAACCTGTCCGATGGTTTCCAGTGCAGTGATGTTGCCCTATTTTCATCAATATGAATGTGGAATGGAACTTTGAGGGAGCTCGTTCAGCCTGACGTTGTTATGGATTGTTCTTTGTGTTGTATTGTAAGACGTTTCACTTTCATATAGATCGACTTTTCCTTCCAAAGAGCTGTTCAGCTGTGTAGTGCAGGTCAACATAGCCCATTTATAATTGAGCAACGTTGTAGCACATACCAGGGACAGACCAACGAGGACCACATGATGGATGCTGGCATCGCACCGGTGTAGCAGCGTACGATACCTAAGCAGGCAGAAACGGATGCCATACAGGCTCCCCTCCAACTGGGAGGCATAACTGTGTGGGGCACAGCAAAACTGCAAGCCCATCTGTGTGACAAAGCAGGCCAAATACCGTAGGTCGATAGCTGTGGACCCCTGGCATACCGAAGGGTCTGCCAAGCGAGAGAAATCCACAACACGCATCAGCACCGGGGGTCAAACGATACTCGGTCACACAGGCCATAGTAAGGTGTAGGTACTGAAAGTCAAGGTGGATGTGGAACAGATGTCCCAAAGCAGATAAAGACTGATTATTCGGACACTGCTGATAATGTTCAAGAAGCCACAAGGAGTACCTAGCAGATACGCCAAAGTACTCCAGGGAGCAAGCGATGTGAGAGCGGCAAAACCTGCCTGTAATAACAGACGGACAAGCATCGGACTCGACACGCTTGGGTGGCACGATTACCAGCACGGGTGCGGAGGTAAGCCATAGCCTCTAAAACCCAAAAGAGCAAAAGGAAGCAGCTCACCTTGGAGGCATGCACCAAAACTGCACTCCCAGCAGAGAGCCCTGCCCAAGCAACCTCAAAACCTCAAAGGAAGCAGACGCTTGTAAAAGGAAATCAACAGATCCTAGCGGCCATAGCATCTCTGAAGGAGTGTTTTGAGGCTAAAATAGAAGCCATCCACATAGATGTGAACTTGCTAAGACAAGATGTGAGGACACCCGCTGAATGCACTGGAACGCTTGAAAAGTCAGTAGCGGAGAATACAAGTAGCCTTAAAGACACCTCTGAAGAAGTCAGAGGTGTCACAACAAGTGCACAATCTGTAACAACAAGTGCACAATCTGGAGGACAGAGCCGAGGATGCAGAAGGGAGGGCTAAACGCAATAAAGTAAGAATGATTGGGCTCCCGGAAGGAGAAGGAGCAAACCCGACAGAGTACATAGAGACCCTACTGCAGCAAGAAATCGGTCCAGTTAGCCCCCAGTCAAGGCTTCACGGTCGAAAGAGCGCATAGGTCACTGATGAGGAAACCACTGCCTGGAACGCAGCTGGAGCCAATAATAGCCCGAATTCTGAACTACCCAGATAGGGAAAAGATACTGGAACACTTTTGCAAAGGAGGGACGATCCAATGAGCATCTGCTATGATAACCGCATTCCCGGATTACACACTGCATGTTCAGAAGCAACGGATGAACTATATATCGGTCAAAAGAAGACTACGAGCAGCTAATCTGAAGTACATGTTGTATCCGGCTAAACTGAAAGTGATTCACAAGGACCGTGCCATCTTCTTTGATAACCCCGAAGACACATACAAATGGATGGACATGCAGAATTTGCCAACCGGAGCAGAGGTCGATCCGAGTAGTGAAGAGTAGTTGCATGCAGAAGACCACAACAATTACAAGGCTGCAGAGGTCTGTAATTATAAACCTCAGAAAATAGTTGCTAAATTCAGGAGCCAATAACGTGGTGCTAATTTAAGATTGATCTACGTAGGAGCATCCTACACCTAAGATCCTATTTGTTTGCTCGGATACTAGCGGTTACGTATTCGCCTACTGCGCCCTACGCACCAGGACATGACCCTGGGGCAGAGGCGAGAAGTGGGGAGGCCTGAGCACAAGGCATTGAGCTTGGCAATTGTGAGGGGGGGAAAGGGAGTTGGAGTAGTTATTTGTATTTTATTACTAGTATTGCACTCTAGACCCGTAGGTATAAGGGTGCATTGGAGAAGAAGACTTACAGCTTAGTTACACATCATCATCATGTTAACAATTTACACAACACATTGTTAGAGGGGAGTTAGCCTACGTGTCCACACTGTATATGCTGAACTTGCACATTGGACTGATGGTACATGTCAGAACTATTTCTGCACGTTGTACCCACTAATGAGTCCACACACAGATGGCACATTGATATGAGGAGGGGATTTTAATTACACGCTGAACCCTACACTGGACAAATCAGATGACAAATGTACAAACCCTGCCCCCTCCGCCAAAGCTCTGTGCACATTGTTGCAAGCATTTAAACTCAAAGATTTATGGCGGACTCTACACCCACATGCCCGTGGATATTCGCATTACACTGCTCCCCAAGACCTACACACGAGATTGGATTACAATTTTACAGGAGAGGACACCCTGGGCGGAATATAAAGCATGGGTGTTGTCAGATCCTGCCCCCTGCGCCCCCGAGAGTACGCATCCCGACATGAAGATTTAGGAATGAGTCTCTGAGGGACGAAGCATTCTGAGAACATTTAAGAGAAGGTGTGCAGGATTACTTCAATTATGATATAGGAAGTGTGGCGTCAGCAGGCACATTATGTGAGGCCTTCAAAGTGGTGATCAGAGGGACTGCAATCGCCAAGGTGAATGCAGCATGAGTGATTAACCCACTGGGATAGATTAGGTAAGTTGAGTTATAGGAAATATGTGGAACGACAGCACGCCGAAGGGGACAAATCGGAACGCTTGCTAGCCTGGTTGTACAAAAGCAAAACGGAGCAGAGAATGATTCGGGCAATCACAGCGAGTAATGGGGAGACCCGTGACATACAACAGGACATAAACAAATGTTTTTATGATTTTCTAAAGAAGTTATACAAGGAGACATCAGAAACCCATGAGTCAGAGATAGAAGAAGCCTTAGCACCGATAGATCTTCCAAAGCTAGATGCAGTAGTGGTAGACAAGCTTGAAGCCCCCATACCCAAAGAGGAGTTGGAACATACCATAAGAAGGTTGCCGTCAGTTAAGGCTCCAGGTGCGGACGGACTACAAAGTGAGTTCTATAAAGAATTCAAGGCAGAGATCACTCCCTCATTGCTGGCTATGCTGAATGAATCATTAGATAAAGGCATTTTTCGCCGCTGACATTAAGGGAGTCAATTATAGTTCCATTACTGAAGCCTAACAAACCCGATGCCGCATGATGCAGCTCTTAAAGACCCCTCTCGCTACATGTATATTAAATAGGTAAAGCTACTGTACAGCAACCCAGTAGCGAGAGTCAAGACAGGCACCACGATATCGGAACAATGGAGGTTAAGCAAAGGGACGAGACAGGGCTTTCTGAAAGAGAGGGTGTGGACCATGTTATCTCGAGACCCCAAGCCCCCTCTGTTGCTGAGGCTAGGCATGACGATGTGGCAAAGGGACTGTCGCTTTCTGGGCAAAGATACACCCTACTCCCCCCAGATCCCATTGGTGACACTAAAGAATGAAGACGTGCAACTCAGGCTGAATGTTAGGAAATACTGGGAGCCCAGGGGGGTGGTGACATTAGGCAATATATTGGGAGAGGAATGACTGATGACCTTTAATGAGGTTGCTTCAGAAACAGGAGTACGGGAAGGGCAACATATAACCTACACCTCACTTCTCCATAGAATAAAAGTAAAATGGCCAGGACCAGAAGGAGTACTGGTAGAAGAAACGATAGAAACATTCTATGACATTTCTGAAGGTTATGGGTTAAAGGATCGAATACAAAGGATCAAAATGCAATACATTCGAGTCAAAAGGACCGGAAAAAAAGACCAATTTTTTAAAATTATTTTTTGTATGCCATCCCCCCCCAATCCCTGTTTTTAGGCCAAAAACCATTAATTTCACCTATACCAACCCCCCCCCCAGAAAAAAAGACATTAAAAAAACAGCCCAGGGGGGTGATGACATTTGGTCTTTTTTTTCGGTCCTTTTGACTCAAATGTATTGCATTCAATCCTTTTGTTTTCGAATGAATGACTGGACACCTTTCCGAAGGAGGACATGCAGTATGACTATTATATGAGCTACTAATGGAGAGGCCCAATAACAATCTTATACTGACTGGCCAGAGTTGGGAAGCAGATTTGCAAGAGCAGCAGGCGCAGGACCATGGGGTATCACAGGAAAGTGTACAGAAATGCAAAACTACAGCTGATCCAATTATATGTGTATTTAACCCTAAAGAAAATTGCAAAATTAAGTAAAACAACAGAACAAGCCTGTCCGAAATGTGGCGTGATCAACGCAGACCTGATGCATATGTTTTGGGCCTGCGCGGACATATGCCGATATTGGGAAGGAGTGGCCCATGCCCTAACTAAGGTCGGCTTGTTGCCAGACTCAATCTCCCCCAAGGCGTGTTTGCTAGGAATTTTTCAGGGACCAAAATATGCAATACACGTGAGTAAATTGAGAGACCTAGCCTACCTCTTGCGAAGAGTAGGATAGCAATGGGGTGGAAAGCACGTAATGGGCCCAGTCATAGGCGTGTGGTTGAGGGACCTCCAGAATTGGTCATTGACAGAAACTTCTATGTGGCAAGAAGCATCCTGTTGAGGCCAAGAGGGGCAAAACATGGATTTAGTGGCCTGGATACATATGATACAGGAACTGACATCCCCTGCACATGATGACACCCAGGCTCAGGCACATGCACCATCACATTCTGCGGGATAGAAATATGTTGAAAGTTCAAAACAGTTTAATACATACCATAGGTAGACATTGCAAGTGGAATAGGCTGGAGGCAGGGGGCGGGACGAGGGTAGTAGGGAGGGTTGAACAGACAAATAATGCGATGTATCATTGGAAATTATCACAAAGTCTGTATGTTATTTTGTTAAGATTTATTTAAAAATGTAAAAATAAATGAGTGTAGGGATTTGACTAGGATGACACTTTTACATTGCACATCACAGACTTCCTGACAGACCCAAGTTTTATTTTTGTTGAGGTAGGAAAACTACTTCCAGCTTTAGGGATGGATAGGATTGCATTTATTTTTGATGAATGAAAGTTTATAGCAACAAACATGCCTTCACTTTGTCAGACTCCTCATTCCAGGTCACCACACGACACAGTAAGTTTGTAAAACTCCATCAGCCGTTACACTAGTATTTCAGCTTTGGAGACTGTTCTAGCAGGACTGCTCAAAATGTTATTAGTAGGATCCCAAACCAGACTGAAATCCCCAGCCCAAATAATGAATTTCCCACAACACTTATTGCTTTCCAAATGCTTTCAAAGGAGGATGGTGCGCCTACATTTAGACTTTCACAAGCAGACAGACATACCAGCCTTCAGGATGAACCAAAATCTAATTAGCCAGGATGTTCAGGAAATTGTGTATATGGACACCCTTATAGCATACCCTGAATATGATGCTTAATACCTGTTTTCTCTCTAAGATTTAGCTATATACTGTTGTCGTGAGGCCACTAGGTGCGTTTCCTGTAGACATAATATTGTAACCTGATGTTTACTGGTATATACCATGACCTTACTGATCATCTGTCAATGCTTGTTTCTGTGACTATTCCATGCTATAAGCACAATCTCACGTCTCAGCATGTATTACACTACATTGAGTAGTATAATATTGCAGTTGTATAGGACTTTATATTAGTCACACATTTTACTCCATACGACCCAGTCTTCCGTTAGAACAGCTAAACAATGTCTCACCTTTATGCACTGACCCAGATACCCACCACCCACACTAACCAATCCCAAATGTCAGTGAATAACACCCTAAATTTCACCTCCAGCGGAGAAAAATAACACTCTAATTGGTCAACGTGCATGGCATAAGGCCTGGTCATTGCCACAAGCCATTAACATGTGGCGTAGCCTAGCCTCGATATGCTTAAGGTGTACAACCAAACATAATAAGAAAACATTAACTTCTTACCAATTCTCAAACTTTAACAGCTTTCTGTAAACATATTATATATATATATATATATATATATATATATATATATATATATATATATATATATATATATTGCCTCAGTGGCAAATAAAACTAGCTCACATACTTGTGCATGACTGTATTGAAAACCATCCACTCTCAATAATTCAATAAGTACAGGGTCTATCTTTCAGTGGTTAAATGCGATGTTGCATATGTCACAGTTAGGGCATCAACAAATTGTGCCACAGCTTCTGGGTGGGTCAAGAACATTGTCATTTATCGTGACACTGTCATGGCCACTTGCCCAGGATCACAGGAGCTGCTCCATCAGGTTGTGGGAGCAAGGGGTAGCATGGTTCACGCACATCCCTTTGTGACGTTTATACACAGGGGGCCCGGTTGGACTCAGTCCTCGCGAAACATATGCAAGACTCTTTGTGCAGTAGTCTAGGTATGGCTTTCCATCTTGAGCTGCACGTGCAACTTTCCATTTATAAGCTGCACGTGCAACTTCAAGGAGTGGCAGGGTGTTGCAAGCAGAACTGAACTAGTCGGTGTGGCCTTAAGAGCTCAGCTATAAAAGCCAACCCAACCCCAAGGCGCACGCTTCGTGTTAACCTGCATTCACATGGAGCGTAACGCTCACCGCCGCCTGTGGTAAAGCAGCACTTACCTTTGGGAATCCAGTCTCCTGCCCATACGCTTACCTCCTGGAGTCAGCATTCACCTGCATTCTTCACCGCTGAGCCTGGCGTCCATTCTTCATCCGCCGGAACGCAGGACTTCAGCTTTAGGCACCGCAGCACGACATCTTCTTCATCCTCCGGCACGCAGGACTTAAGCTCTGGGCACCGCAGCACGACATCATCTTCATCCACGAAGGCGGACCATGTAAAAGAACAAAAGGCAAGGTTAGACATTACGAACTTTCAGTTTGAGGCCGCGCTTGCAAAATTCTTCGCGCTTATCCTTAAAAGCTCACTTACCTTCTGCCGGACCGCCACGGGATCCTCTGCTCCTCATCGGGAGCCACCTTGTGCTCTGTAGCTCTGCTGGGCCACAATCACACCTATTTGGGAGAAAGATAGACATTATTACAGAGCTGACAACAGGCTGTGAAAAAGACAATAAAAATACTTCAAGACAAAGAGAAAACTGAAAGACACTTACCAGAAAGGCATGGAATAGTCGCAGCTGAATTGGACACCACGTAGGAAGGACCAGTGAAGGAACTCGGTCCTCATCCTAAAAGCGCCCCTGCCAGAAGTAGCAGGACAGAGAGCTCACCATTAATAATCTACGGGTGAGCTATGATGGGTCGATACATGCTCACAGAAACCACGCTATGGGAAGAAGGGTTTGAGAGGGAATTCACCCACAGGCCAGCAAACTTACGTCCTCTCATATCTACGCAGGAGCAGTGTTCCAGTTCATCGCAGCAGCCCACAGCCTATTTGCAGCGGGAGAAAGCAGACAGAGGGGTTCTACTTCCAAGGAGGGCTGCAACCGTGCCCCAACGTCCCTGCAGCAGTGACCAGGTGAACGTAACAGCCACAGAACTGAATGCTGTATAATAGAATAGGTTACATGTGTCCTGTTGTGGGTGTTTTACAGTATCAAATGTTTTACATGCTCTCCGCACCACAGGACTAAAATCAGCTAAAAACGTCAGCTCTGGTTCTTTGAAGCACAGTAACTATCACGCTTGCAGCTTTATGTCTCTATATTCAAAAAGTTGCAGAATTATTGGACGTGGCGGCATCCAGGTCACTGGTTGGGGCCCAAGATATCTGTGTGCCTTTTCAATA
This sequence comes from Ambystoma mexicanum, assembly GCF_040938575.1. Taxonomy (NCBI): domain Eukaryota; kingdom Metazoa; phylum Chordata; class Amphibia; order Caudata; family Ambystomatidae; genus Ambystoma; species Ambystoma mexicanum. Next base: position 944,018,202 of record NC_090939.1, read on the forward strand.
ACAAAATGCTGCAACACCTTGAGGTCTGGAGTGTCTCCAAGTAAGATTCCTTACAGCCTGGACTCTGTCCCATCCCTTAAGCTAAGTGTGCAGATGAACAAGTTACTTACCAACTGTAACGTTCTTTCGATTGGATGTTCCTCCCACGTTTTTCTCATCTTAGATATTCGTATCCTCAGCTATGCTGCTTCGGAAAACATTTTTCCACCAGGGGACGCTGTGCTCGAGGTCGCGGCGTTGATGTCCCTCGAGGGCTGCCGTCGAGCACCAACATCATCCGCAGTATAAAGGGCTCGAACCACGCCTGTTGGCCTCAGTTCTGTTTTTCGATATACCCAGCTGAGTAGTTGATCAGGCGTTCTTTAGACATCAAGCTCTCAAGGAATTCGGAGTGCAATTGGCATAAACTGTACGGCGGGGTAGGCTGGGAGGGTCGATGAGGAATACATGGGAGGAACATCCAATCGAAAGACTGTTACAGTTGGTAAGTAACTTGTTCTCCGAATGGATTGTGTCCTCCCACCTATTCGTCATCTTAGATAGACTCCCAAAGCAGTATAAATTTGGAGGAGGGAGTACTAGATAATACTAATCATGGACCGTATGAAGAAATGGCCTTAGCAAACAGGCCTCCTTGTGACGAGGTGGAATCTAGAGAATATTATTTCACAAAAGTGTGCATAGCTGACCAGATGCCGTTGTACAAATATCTTGCCACGGTACTCCCTTCTGGAGAGCCGTCGAAGTTGCCATGCCCCTAGTTGAGTGAGCCCTTAGACCATCTGGAAGCTCTTTTCCAGCCAATTTGTAGCAATCGGTAATTGCCAAAATTATCCATCTGGATAATGTCCGTTTCGTTACTGCTAGGCCAAATTTATGTCTAGTATATCTAACAAAAAGTTGGTCACTTTGCCGAAATGTTGTCAATCTAACGATATAAAAACAGAGCCCTTTTGGGGTCCAGTCTATGTAGTCTTTCTTCCTCCTTACTTGCATGAGGAGGTGGATAAAAAGAAGGAAGAGTGATTTTTTGCAACAGATGAAAGTCGGAGTCTAATTTAGGCAAAAACAAGGGATTGACTCTAAGAATAACCTTGTCCTTATGAAAGATGGTGTGAGGAAGCTTACAAGAGAGAGCCTGTAACTCACTTACCCTGCGGGCTGATGTAATTGCCATTAGAAGGATTGTCTTTAAAGTAAGGAGCCTTAGCGGACAAGAGTGCAAGGGCTCAAAAGGAATGACTGTAAGAAACGTTAAAACTAAATTTAAATCCCACATGGGTACCTGAAATGGGACTGGAGGGTACACATTAGTGAGACCTTTCAGGAACTGTACAATCAAAGGCATCTTGAAGTAAGACACTTCTTCCGAAGAGCCCTTAAAAATAGACAGCGCTGGCAGGTATCCTTTTATTGTGCCAACCTGAAGCCCCAGATTGCCCAAGTGTAAAATGAAAGAAAGTACCATAGGTGTATTCCATAGGAAGGGGTCCACATTCTTGTCCTTGCACCCGTTAATGAACTTGTTCCAACCACACTGGTACAAGGATTTTGCTGCTGGCCTCTGGCCTAAAGCAAAATCTCCATTATGTCATCCGGGAGGTTGTTAGGGAGAATTCTCTCTTTAGGCTGAATTTCCTGACCTAGTGAGTCCCCCAGCAGCTTTGCTCGATTTCTGGAGTTTGTTTTTTCCTCCTGCCAAGAGTGAGACTCTTTTTCTCCCACTCTTGGACATGATTTACGGTATTCCTTTGACTGGTAATGTGTTTTATGGGCTATGGGGTTCTTTACTCCATAAGGTCTCATGTGTTTTTCCTATGTGTGTTACACAGCACCCTCCGTGCAGTAACACAGGGGTGTCATAGTGACACCCCACCATAGACTTCATACCCTGGGACTGACTACTGTCTCCCAGGGCATGTACAGTCACCATTGACTTTACTAGTCCCAAATTATTAACAGAAACCAGTACAAACCATCATATTGTGGATGTACTGGTCGGGGCAATTCGATTGCCCCGGGGTCTGTTAGTCGAGGGGGCACATCTCCGTCCCCCCTGATCGGGTTTTGGATGGTGGCAGTGGAAACTACTTTTTATATTCGACCGCAAATATTTCCCTATGGGATTTTCCCATTGTTCGAGGCTACCAACTTTAATTATTTAATTCTCATAGCCTCGAACATACCGCCGGTTTATTTAATTCTCCGGTTGGTATTTTTTGCCAAGTCTCGATTCTAAAATGGCGTTTGTGTTCTCTTCTGTGACTCCAACCCAAGTCGAGCCCTTTGTTCCACTTTTTGGCGGGCTTCTCCACAGAAGCCTCCAAAAGTGGTGCCAGTCTGTCTGGGTACCAGAGGGGGTGTGGGAGGGGGTTTAGGCACCCTGGACTGAGTTACCTTGGTAACTCAATTCGCACTCTTGTGTGATTGGCCCAAGTGGTGAGCCAGCCGGCTCACCACTTAGCATGTTTGATTGACAGCTAGGCTGAGTGAATGGGGGTATGCTGCATAAAAGCAGGGCTTTGGGGACTGAACTTCAGAAGTCGCCACAGGACCTGAGAATCCGACGAGGGAGAAGCTGAGCCGACCTACCACGATGACACCACCGGTGGAGCCCTGCAGAACCGACTCACCACTTCCCGACGACAGAGAAGATCTCCCGGCTGGAGAGGCTTCTTATCCTGACTGGTGGGCACAACCAGTTTACCTTTCTTTCTTCGCACCCCAGCCCGGTTTGTGGTCGAACTGCCCGTGCCAAGCACCCCGGCAGCCGGATAGCCACTCACCACTGAACCGCAAATCAACGGACCGCTCCTTGTACCTGAGAAACTCCGCGGTTGGTTTCTTCCTTGGCAGTGCAACGGACTCCTGTCTACCTCCACGACGAGATCCTCTCTTCCCCCAGACGAAGCACCGACTTGCATCCGCTGCCAGGAACAACTGCCCCCGCTGGAGGGTTCTCACCACTTTAAGGTACCGTGTCCACCAGGCCTCCCTTTCTAAAGATTGCAACAAGGTAATAATAACTCCTTAACCTTCTGGACTGGGCTGGCCGCCTTGACCCTCTAACGGGTCCCTTTCTTTGATCCAACTCCTTTTTGAACCATTACAAGACTTTTGTGCACGGCAACCGTGTGACCTCTTAAAGCGGATCCGGCCTACTGACTCTGAATTCACGGTTTTACTTTGCCTTCCCTCCCTTGTTCTGTTCTTGTAAAAGTGTTGGGATCCATTTCAATTTGTTCTCTGCTTTTCTCTCCCTTTTTAAAAACGAATTATTAGAGTGCCATCTACATAAAGCGCTCACCGCTGTCTGAAAATAAGTGGGGCTTTACTTAAGACTTGTCTAATATTCTTTTAAGGGAGTGTATATCTTTTAGTGACCGTGTTTTTGAATTGCTTACTATTAGTGCCTGTGTGTTTTTCTAGATGTGGTTTTAAATAATTATATCTCTTTTACACCAAGCCCTGGTCAGTGTTTACTTGTTCTATTGTGTGCTCTTGACCTATTGTGAATACTCTGTATACTGCCTAACTCTTCTTGAGGGAAGTCTGACTGCTCAGCCACAGCTACCAAGTGAATCTGTGTGGTACAGACTGCTACAAAGTGGGTTTACTGCCAAACACATGTAGTCCTAAATCTTTTGCTGTGGTCCCAGAGGGAACTGCACAGTTTTCTGCCTAACAGAGGTCTCAATCCTTATCTCTCAGCCTCTCAGAAAATATGCGTGAAGGCTTGACCTCTGGATGGAGAACCCGACCTTCCTCTTGCGAGAGGAGATCCTCTCTTTGTGGAAGACGTATTAGAGGGCAGATGGACATGTCCAGAAGGTCGGGTACCACATCCTCCTGGCCCAATTCGGGGCAATTAAGATCATGGTTTTCCTGAACTTTCTCAACCTCCTGATTACGTGAGGAATTAAGGGGACTGGAGGAAACACGTAGAGGAGTGGAAATTCCCAGTGCACTATGAACGCGTCCCCTAGAGCTCCTCTTGGAGTAAATTCCCTTGAGCAGTACAGTTTGCACTTCCTGTAGACACTGGTCGTGAACAGATCCACTTGTGGGGTTCCCTAAAGGGTGACAATCTCCTGAAGGACTTCCTGTGCTAGTTCCCACTCGTGGGACACTCTGCTCTGCCTCCTCAGAGCGTCCGCCGCCACGTTCTGCTCTCCGGCTAGGTGAACTGCCGTCGGAGAGATTCCTTCTTGTATTGCGCAGAACCAGAGCTTCATTGCTGTCCGTCATTATCAGGACATTCTTTCCCCGTACAGAGGGCAGAAAGGCCTTCAGCGCTAATCTGATTGCCCTCAGCTCCAAAAGGTTGATGTGTAGTTTGGACTCTGATGGAGACCAACGACCGCTGATTGTCAGATTGTGAATGAGGCGTCCGTCACTGCTTTTATTTCCGGCCATGGTTGCCAAAAAGATTCTCCCTTGAGAATATTGTCCTTGCAAGCCCACCATAGCAGATCTTGAGCCACTCTGGCCGGAACTTGCAAAAGTTTCATATTCCCCGAAAATTGGTACCATTGAGTCCTGAGGGCCCATTGAAGGGATCTCATTCTCAATCTGGTTTCTGGAACCAGAAAAATGCAGGATGCCATGAGGCCCAGCAACCTCAGAAAATCGAAGGCCGGCAGATGCTGGGCATTCTGGAACTTTGTTACCATCTGCAGATTGTGTAGAGCTCTCACCTCAGGAGGCAAGGCTTTCCCTGAGGAAGTATCCAGGACTGCTTTGCTGAACTGGAGCTTTTGGATTGGTATCATTAGTGACTTCTTGTAAATGAGGGAGAAGCCCACTCTGTGTAAGAAGTGACTGGTCATGGTCAGATGTTCCTGGGCCCGTTCAGGTGAACTTGCACTGATTAACCAGTCGTCCAGGTAAGGGTAGACGTGAATCCCCCCCTCTCCTGAGACTTGCTGCCACTACAGCCATCAGCTTGGTGAAAACACTCAGGGCGGAGGTCAGCCCGAATGGCAGAACTCGTAACTGATAGTGGGAACCGCCAACCACGAACCTCAGGTACTTCGTGTGCTTGAGATGGATCGGCACATGTAAGTAAGCATCCTGAAGTCCAATTATACCAACCAGTCTTGGAGTTGGAGAGCCTGAAGGATCTGAGCAAAGGTTACCATCTTGAACTTGTCCTTCCTGTGGAACTTGTTCAAGTTTCTTAAGTCCAAGATGGGTCTCATTGCTCCGTCCTTCTTTGGAATGAGAAAATAAGAGTACCACCAACCCTTGTTCCTCTCCGCTACAGGTACATGTTCTATTGCACCTTTGTCTAGCAGGGTTAAAATATCTGGCACAAGGAGCGGGTCTGGAATTTTGGCAGAGTTGTCTCCCGGTGGATGGTCCAAAGGCATTAGTTGAAAAGGAAGGCAGTAACCCTGAGCTACTGTCTCCAGTGCCCAAGCATCTGAAGTAATGCCCGCCATTCGTTCAGATGCTGAGAGATCCTGCCTCCCATCGGGGTCTTGTGGGTCAAGGCCTCAGAGTGGCTTTGTGGCAGCTGCAGCAGTGGCTGAAGGCACAGTTACCGCTGCTGGGGCTGATCTAGCACTCTTTCCCTTTCCACCACAAGAACATTTTCTTTGCTGTCCTCTTTGACTAGCCTGCCCTTTCCCTCTTCTGAATGAGGAGTAAAATCGAAAAGGACGACCCCTCCAGGAAAATGAGCCTGAGTAGGAGTGTTGTTGAGGTTGTCGTATGGAGGCGCTAAGAGACTTAGCTGCCGCTTTAGAGGTCTGCAGCTTCTCCAAACTTTCATCCGCCTTGCTGCCAAACAACCTCAAGTTGTCAAAAGGCATATTGAGTAGTCTGGCCTGCATGTCCGGTGCGAAGCCCGACATTCTCAGCCACGCAAGCCTGCATAGCACTGTGCTAGATACCATGGACCTGCTTATGCTACAAGCAGTGTCCAGTCCTGATTGAAGTCATTCCCCCATAGCCTGCTTTCCATCTTTTACAATCGTGAGGAAACCCTCTCTCTCCTCACCCACAGGAATGTGTTCAGCCGCTGCAGTAATACAATCTCACAGGGTGTATGTGAATCTTGCAAGGGTGCAAGTCACATTTGTTGACTTTAAGGCCATGCTGCCTGAAGAGAAAATCTTGCGAGACCAGACATCAATTCTCTTATCGTCCTTATCTGGGGGAATTGAAGGGTATGACGATTGTCTAGTGGATGTGGCTGCCTGGACTACTAAGCTCTCAGGTGTAAGATGTTTAGTTAAGTATTGAGGGTCAGAATAAGAGGGCCTGTATTTTACTGCAAATTTTTTTATTTACCGCTGGTCCAGAATCTGGGGTTTCTCATGCGGCCATAACCATCTTCTGAAGGGCAGTGTGAAAAGGAAGGACAGGATCCTTTTGATGACCTTCACTGAGAATGTCTGTCAGGTCGTCTTGCTCATAAACGGGGGAATTTCTATTTCACCCCATGAATTCTACCACCCTATTCATAAGATTCCTATATCCCAAGTCTGCATGGTCAGCAGGGTCAGGTTTATCAAATTCCAATTCAGGAGATGTGTCTAGACCACTAGCTGTTTGCAGACATTCATAGAGGTCAACGATTTTGTAGTGAGGATCAATTAGTTTCTCAGGAACATCCCTTGTACCATATTTTACACCAGAAGGGGAAATATCCTCTCCAGAAGATTGTTGTTCGTAAATGGAAGCCATAGACTTAAAAAAGTCTTGTCTAGGCACAGGATGAAAAATATTACCCTTGGATTGTGAAGGCATAGACCTTGGCTTAGGCATCGATATTGGTGCCGGAATCAGCGTTGACCTCGACAAAGACATCTATGGCATCGAAGTCGTCGACGCAGGTTTCGACACAGTCTAAGGAGCTTTGGATGTAAGCGTCATCGAGAAAGCGGTTGATGCTGTCCTTGACACTGGCGTTGAGAAGGTCTTCGACAGATGCGTCGAGGAGACCTTCGACACGGACTTCGATGGCGGTTTGGGACCAAACCCCATTTTGTCTGGTGTTGCCTTCGATTTATGCACCGGTAGGCCTGTCTTGCTCTTTTTATGAGGTGTCAGAGAGGTTTCTCTCGACAACACCCTCAATGATTTTTCGCCGGATTTAGAGCGTCTAGTCTCTGACCACTCTCTGTCACTCTTCGAATGAGCCGGGGGATGGCATCCACAAGATTTCTTCGAGAGGATCTTGGCCGCGTTCTCAAAGATTTGCATCATTGAGGCTCTGAAGGCCTCTGATTTCCTAGGGGAATCGCGCTTTGATGGACATTCGATAAACCCTGTATCGGACAACGACAACTAAGAGGGAGATCGGTGACGCCTCTTCTTTGCCTTCTTCAAAGAAGAAGACGAAGATTTACGAGACCGACTCCTCGACCTAGATTTCTTTGATTTATGTTGGGATTTTCCAATAGACTCAACTGAGTCTTTCTTTTTTCTCGAAGAAGACTTTGAGGATTCCTCCCCCACCGTCAATTTACCTCTTCGTTCCTTGAGAGCTTTGTTGGTCATGGCTTGACAGGAACCGCATTCATCAACTGGATGGTCCGGACCCAAGCACCAGAGGCAAACTCGATGGGGGTCTGTAATAGACATTTTCTTCTCGCATTTCTGGCACTTTTTAAAACCAATTTTGGGGGTAGAAGGATTTGATGATGCAGACATTGTCGATAGACTGAAGCGCCATTTTCGTACACATGAAGCGAAAGCTTTGTTGGAAAAACGGAACTGAAGCCAATGGACACGGCTCAAGCCCTTTATCCTGCGGATGACGTCGACACTCGACGGCAGCCGTCGAGGGACATTGACGCCGCAACGTCGAGCACAGCACCACCTGGTGGAAAACATTTTTTTCCAAAGCAGCAATCTATGATGAGGACTACGTGGGAGGACACAATCCATTCGAAATATAATTTCTGCAGGACTTCCCTTTCAAATCCTCCAATGTATCTTAAACTGTCTTTTATCAACATCCAACAACTTGGTTGTCTTACAGACCTTAGCATCATCATTTTTGGTGGTTCAAAAGCGCTACACAATTTTCCCCACCCCTAGGCTGACAAATCAACTAGGCTTGAATGTATAACGTTCACCTTGGACAATATCCCATCAATCTGCAAATATAACTGAGTGATTGCTCTTTAGTTCTGCCATTATTTCTTGAAGTGTGATTTTTAATCTGTTTCAGTCTCAGATGTACCAGCCGCCATCTCTAAAGGAACTGATTGGGCTTGTTTGTTTACTGTTGAAAGTCACCCGTTCAGGTCACTTTTGCCAATTGTTTGCCTTCACCCCTTAATCCCCCTCACTTTACATAGCAATAACTTCATTACCAGGGATAATTATCAAAACTAAATATTCCACCACGCTCCAAATCTTCTCATAAAAGTGCTCGGTGACGGGTCAGAAGAAGGAGTCGGACACTCAGAAGACATTTTTCAAGAAATGATAAATAGAAGGCCTAACGTTCCCCATCACTAAAAGGGAATACCATACCTATCTAAAGAAACTAAAGGTGCTCGTCCGTTGTCAAAAGGAAATATGTCCTCTGTCAAAGCTACCCTGCCTAATCTCTGACCCTGTCACTAAGGTTAACTAATTTAAATAAACCAAGGGAATGGGTTTTTTCCGCCTGGTCTCCACTCCAGTTCATTCAAGAGTTTTGAATTATGTCACCTCTCGGTGGAACAGATAGTCTCTGATCAACTCCTGTAGCTCCTCCAGAGCACTTTTCTTTCCTTGCTTTCTTTGGTCAGATTTGCCCAATGTCTTTTACAATAACCGTTCTTGCTATTCAGATAGTTATTTGTAACATCTTTCTAGGTCGTCTCCTCAGGAGCACTCGATAGGGGTTTTCCTCTGCCCCTTTCTATGCTTCTATTGTCATCTGTTCTCAATTTTGAGTGTCTCATTCTTTACTGGTTATCTCCCAGCTGTATTGGTGCAATTCCTCTTTTCTAGGCTTTCCAGCTCTGGTTTGGCCAGCGCTCTTCTATTGCTCATACAACAACGCTGTGTGCTCAGCCCCTCTCATCCAGGCTTTTCATTCGTTAAACGAGATTGCTGTGTATTTGAAAATGTGTTATGAACACTGGCACAAGGCGACAGCTTCACATAATACCTCACTCACCTTTTTCAAGCCCTTGTTGTGTGTCTCCAACTCCCATTACATAACTTTAGCCATTTTTTCTCGTTCTTGTGACTGGGATGAGTTTCTTCTGTGTGATAATGATAACCCGCGGACCTCCTGCTTCTACCGGTTCCCCAGTTATCTCTCACTCGGTAGGGGCCGGTGGTTGGGCTTGGCCTTTGTTCTCTTTCTCGGGTCGGCGTCGGACTCCTGCTTCATACCATCGCTGCTGGTGTGAAGCAACCCTCGCTTACTGTACGGGCGGTATCAGTGTTGTTCCTGGGGCGTCCTGCCCACCACATCCATCTTGTGGTCACGCCACCACTCCGTAACCTGCTCGTCTTTCGGTAGATGCAATTCTCTTCTCGCCTCTGCCTGTGCCGGTTCTCTGGCGTCTCCTCCTCGCGTTGGCTCTCTCGCCAGAAATCAGGGGTTCTATGAGTAACTTCTGCTCCGTCACCCGCCTGCATACTGATGACAGGGGACTTCCCCTGCACACAGGGCTTCTATTCTTCGCTCTCCCTCCTCAGCACTGTAATATATGTGTATCGCATTAAAGAGGTATTTCCTTTTCTGGTGTCATTAAGTTTAATCTTTTTGCCTTCAGCCAAAGGTAAGGATACCACATTCAGAGGCTACTCAGGCAGTCCCATGCATGCAATTTCCTTCGTTTGTGTAGGGAGTTCCTCACAGGAATGGGAGTCTTTGTCCCCAAAGGGGGAATCTCTCCCGGTGAGGTCCCACTTGCCTCAACCCCTATGGAAGGTTTTGCAGAGGGGGGCTCACCTCCTTAGCCTCATGGGGGGGGGGGTGGCTCCCCTTTGGGAACAAGGGGTGAATACGTGGATTTGTCACATCACCCAGTGTTTTCAACAAGAAGGTCATGGTAAGACTATCCTTCGATCATAGCTCCCTCACTTCTGTGTCTATGGGTGTCCAAATTGCAACAGATCAATTGTCCTTCTTTGGCTTTAGCGCCCAGACCAGGACTCTTCAAGGGGTCCCCCAATAGAGCTCCTAGCTGAGTCCTAATCTTCACATGTGGTCAAGGAATCCCAGCTCCCCCGCTGTCCCAGCAGCAACAGGGATTCTCTCCCACCCTGCAGAGTCACTCCCCTACCTCCACAATTCTAACAGTGACCTTTAGCAGCCCTGGCACACACCCCAGTCCTAGCATCCCCCACTTATTCTTCTCGGTGGGTTCCTCACCAGGACGTGGGCTTCAATCACAGAATGGGTTGGCATCTTCGCCTCCACCACAGCATGCTGCAATAGAGATATGCTTAGGTTGTCAGTGTCATGAACCGTCGCCTGCGTCCATTCTGGACTTTGTGGTCCCTGACCCATAGAGGACTGAATGCAGTAACCCTCCCAACATGGCTGCCTGATACAGAACGCAGCCTGCCAGTCTTTGCGCTCCAAGCTTTGCACACTATTAAACAGACACGGCCCTGCCGCGCTCCGCGTCTCAACGCTACTGCTCGCTGTAGTTGGACGTGTGTTGCCGGAGTTCGCTCGGGGCTTTTTCCTTACTCCTGTTTCCCAGCTCCTTGAATCCTCCTTCTTCCTTCTTCACTCTGACTTACCTCCGAACTTACTGGATTTTCACCCGTGCTCGAGTCACAGCATTCCGTGCCTCCGAGCCCAGACACTATTCCTTCCTGGTTCCGTCCTGGACTTCTGAACGTATCCTGGAGTTGAAACATCTTTCTCACGCTGGAATCCAAAGACCAGCACACGGGCTTATATAATTCCCGGACTGTGCGAAAGAAGTCACCAAAGAAGGTCACAAGCAAACAAGAAAAACAGGTGAGAAGGGGTGAGACGTGTGACAGATTGAGATGCCTAAAGAACTATACAGATACAGAGATGGAAGCCGCGGTCCAAGATCTCATGTGAGGCATGCAGGAACTCACCACAGAAGTTCAAAATCTTAAGGCAGAGAATGCTGCTTTAAAGCAGCTATTCCTGTCTTGTGATTCTGCTACTAAGGAAAGTGTGTTGTTGGGTGGAGTAGTGGACAAATATGATGGTACTCCAAAGACCCTTTGTGCCTTCGTTGATTCATGTTTGGTACATTTCACCTTCAAGCCCTACTACTTTTCCACCCCTAGAGCAAAAGTGGGGTTTATGATATCACACCTCACTGGTAACGCCTTGACCTGGGCAACCCCCCCAGTCAATTCGAGCGATGCCCTACTGGATGATTACAATGGGTTCGTGGAAGCCCTAAAAGCCATGTTTGACCGCCCTGAACAAGTTTATAGCGCTCAAGAATGTTTACTTGACTTTCAACAAGGATCCCAGGATATGCTTACCTATGTGACTTGTTTCAAACAACTTATGAAGGAAGCTGATTGGTCCCAAGAGGCCAGCTTCACCCTCTTTCGAAGAGGCCTGAACGAAGAAATAAAGGACGAGTTAGCCAGGGTAGCTCGCCCAAATTCCTTCCAGGCCCTTTTGGACCTTTCCCTGCAAATCGACTTTGGAATCCAGGAAAGAAGGGCAGAGAAAAAGAAGTCTAAATCTTCATTCCAAAAAACTGCCATAGACCATCCTTCCAGTCCAGAGCCCACAGTCTCTCCGACCTCAGATCCAGAACCCATGCAACTGGGGGCCTTCCGTGGACCCATTACCCCACAAGAAAGGTTGCGCCATATTCACACTGGTCTCTGCATGTATTGCGCCTCCGATAAACATCTTGTGAGAGAGTGCCCTATCGCTATCACAATGGTCAGAAGTATCCTCTTCCTCGGATAAAAACTCTGTCTCCCCTCCTTACCTCTAGACTTCAGCTTGGTTCCTTTCTTCTTTTTGTCCCTCAAAGATGGCTTCTCCTTTTTTTTTTTAGAAGGTAGGGGCGACAACGGAAGGACTCCACAGTGCCACTGGAATAGTGGGCTGTGGACGAATCCCCGTGGTCGTCTGTTTAAGGGGAAAAAGCCAGCGGCATAAAAAACCCCAAAACAGGAACTGGATATCACCGTCGATCAGGGCGGACCCCAGAAGGCAGGAGACTTGTCCACGGAAGGAATCCAGGTAAGGATAGAGTAAATACAGGGAAGATCGGGAGAACACCAGAACCAATGAAGGTAGACATCGATCCGAAAGACACACAAAGAATGGTCAGCTGCGAGCGATACAAAAGATAGGGGAGAGCACGGATGAAAATGCAGGAATCCAGTAGCGAAGAGGAATGAGCACAGAAAGGAAGGAAATGAGAGCGAGAAAAGATAGAATGGCGGACGAAACCACAAGGGAAATAACACATGGAGCGCAACAACAGACAGGAAAGCCTAGCGTTGCAACGCGTCCACGAAACGGAAGTGGCAGGCTAAATTCTTCCGAAACGAACAGGTACAACGACTAGACCGCAGAGAGACGTAGCAAAAAGCGTGCCGGAACGGCTAATGGCGGACTCGTCTCCATACATCCCAGACACGCCACTTACTCTGCGGCATGACAGATGCCCCCTTCGAAGCTGCACCCCCCCAGGCTTGCCGGGATGAGACCGATGGAATTTACGGACCAACAACGGGGCATGAAGGTGAGACCTTGGCTACCAGGAATTTTCAGACCATGGGTAATCCTTCCAGTGAACTAGGTACTCTAGTCTACCATGATGGTATCGGGAATCACATATTTGAGCGACCTCATACTCCTCACGGGACGCTCCGGTTGGTATTGGCATTTTTTTCGAAGTGCGAGCCCATTTGTCTACCTGGAATGGCTTTAGTTGAGATGAGTGAAATACTGGGTGCACCCGGCGTAAGCCTTCAGGAAGTTTAAGGCGGAATGCCACTGGAATGATCTTATGCAGAATTTCATAGGGACCAAGGTAATGGGGGGAAAGCTCAGAGGGGCTCACCCATCTGGGTAGGTATTTGAACGAGAGCATAACCTTGGACCCGATCTCCCAGTCGGGCACAGGTCTCCGATGCTTGTCGGCCTGGGCCTTGTTGCGATGAGCAGTTTCCTGTAGACAAGCCTTCGCCTTATGATGGGCTTCTTGGACCATAGCCAGGGAAGATTCAACAGCCGGAATGCTTGATGCCAAATGAGACATAGGTAGAACCGCAAGTGGGTGGTAGCCATAGGTACAAAAAAAGACTCATGCCCAAAGCAGAATGTACTGTGTTATTATAGGAGAATTCAGTGGTGGGTAAAAGTGACACCTAGTTGTCCTGTTGTAAGTTTATGTAGCAGCGGAGATACTGTTCAAGCGTTCGGTCTGTCCGTTAGTTTGGGGGTGGAACCCAGATGACAGAGCTCTTTCAATCCCCAATCTCTCACAAAAAGTCTTCCAGAAGTGAGAAGTATATTGACAACCCCTGTCGGAAATGATTTTAGTAGGGATACCATGAAGCCGGAATACATCTTTTACAAATACCTCAGCCATTTCAGGAGCTGTAGGTAGACCTGAGAGAGGAGAAAAGTGAGCCAATTTAGTCAGGGAGTCGACTGTAACCATGATACAAGTACATCCTTGTGACTTGGGCAAGTCAACAATAAAGTCTGTAGACAAAGTCCTCCAAGGACCAGAAGGTACCGGGCTGGGCTCTAGCAGTCCTAATGGACCTTGCGTGGGATTTTTGCTGCGAAGGCAGACAGAGCAAGACTGTACGTATTGAGTGGTATCCTTTGACATGGAAGGCCAATAGAAATGTCTTTGAAGAAGATCCAACGTACCCTTAAGTCCTCTGTGTCCTGAGATACTTGAGTCGTGACACCAGAAAAATGCCACTCTCCTTAAAGATGGCGTGGGCAGGTACAGCCTTCCATTGACAGTATATAAACCACTGTTAACATCATAGTTGAGAGACTTGGGATGTCTTTCGGTCTCAAAGTTTCCTCCAAAGGCTTCTCTAACTTGTTGTAAAAAGGTGGTAAGTATACAGATCTTTTTAGATGGAGGAAACATGAATTCTTTAGCGGTATAGCGTCTCCCATGTAATCGCTGCACCTGGAGAGAGCATCAGCCACGAGATTTTGAGGACCAGGGATGTACGAGATATTGAACTCGAATTGAGCAAAGAAATGGGCCCATCGGGCCTGACGGGTGGTATAGCATTCAAACTGCCTCAAGATCTGGAGGTTTTTATGACCCGTGCGGATAGTGAAAGGATGTACACCTCCTTGGAGCAGATGGCGCCATTCGAGAGAGGCCAGTTTCACTGCCAACAGTTCTCGCTCTATCACTGAATAGTTTCTCTGACTGCTTGTGAGAGTCTTGGAAAAATAGGAAATGGGATGTTCTCTATCCTCATAGAGCTGTAGTAAAACAGCAGCGACGGCTGAGGTGGAGGCGTCAGTCTCTAGGATAAATGGAAGGCTTTGATCCGGCTGGCGTAATCTGGGAGCTGAACAGAAAGCCTGCTTAAGACTGCAAAAGCTGTCCTCAGCTTCTTTGGACCAATGAAAAGGTAAAGCAGACTTTTTTAGAAGAGAGGTTATGGGTAGAACCTGTAGAGAGAAATTCGGAATGAATTTCCTATAGAAATTGGCTAGTCCGAGAAATTTCTGGACTTCCTTGACAGTCTTGGGAGAAGGCCATTCCAGGATGGAAGAAACCTTCTGGGGATCCATGGAGATTCCTACACTGGAAAGGATAACGCCCAAATAGGGAATGGTTGTTGCGGAAAAAACACATTTGCTGAGCTTTACAGAGAGATGGTTGGTTTGTAATCTCCAAAATACCTCTTTGACATGTTCCTCGTGGTCGTCTTGATTCTGGGAGAAAACCAAGATGTCATCAAGGTAAACAATGGTGGTTTGGCATAATAGGTCAGAGAAAAGGCGATCAATGAATCGTTGAAAGATAGACGGGGCATTTACCAACCCGAATGGCATCACCTGATACTCGTATAACCCAAATGGAGTACGAAAAGCAGTCTTCCATTCATCTCCCTTGGAAATACGGAGTAAATGGTAAGCATTTCTTAGATCCAACTTGGTAAAGATGGTGGCCCCTTGGACAGCTTGAATGATTTCAGAAATAAGTGGCATGGGGTATCGATCTTTAACAGTCACTTTGTTCAGACCCCTGTAATCTATGCAGTGACGTAATTCATTAGTACCCCTTTTTGGGATGAAAAACAAGGATGCTCCTGCCGGGGACTTAGAAGATTGAATCAAATTATTGGAAAGGTTCTTGTCTAGATATTCTCTAAGGAACTTCTGTTCTTCCAGGGACAGAGGGTACATACGTCCGAAGGGGACTAGAGCATCTGGATGGAGTTCGATGCAGCAGTCCTCTGCGCGATGAGGCGGCAATTCCAGTGGTATCTTTTCCGTAACCACTTCGGAAAAATCTTTAAGGAAATTGGGCAGACAGTGTATGGTGCTGCCCTCAGTGCTACATATCGTCTTGACAGTCTCAAACTGAGGTCCAGGAAGGCAAGTTTTGTGGCAATATGTGGAGTGAAAGCTGAGGGTGTTCTTGGCCCAATTGATGGAAGGGTTATACCTCCGTAACCAACCGATGCCAAGAATTAGAGGAAAATTAGCTGCACGAATGAGGTCAAACACAATCTTTTCAGAATGTTGTTGAATGTTCATGGTAAGTCTTTCGGTGGTATGAGTTATAAGACCTGAGCTTAGGGCAGGGGTGCACAACTGATTTTGACAGAGGCCCGGAAGTACCTTACATGAGGGCTATAGTGGGCCAAAAAGTAAATGTGGGCGGGGCGGTAGGCGGGCGTTGCAGGGGGCTTTTTAAACCCCCAATTTGTATTAAACACATGGAAAAAGAATATGTTTTTGAGGGGTAACGATTTTTATTTGCATTTCAAACTTACATTTTGTACTACACATTTTCCATTGTTATAATTTATTTCTATTTAGTTTTTGTATCTCGTCTGTTTAATTAACTTATATATATTTTATTGACCCTAGATTGGACATTCCGTTATATTGGACTGCTATAGTTTGCTGTTTGGGTTGCCCAAGAGGAGTATGGCCTTTGTTGAGTCAGGTTTCCTCAAAAAGCAAAGGATGTACATCTCCTAACTGTGCCTGTTTTAGCTTTATTATTGTGTTCACTCTTGGAGTGCAACACTATGCCCCATGGCTCCCACCCCCAACCAAACACTATGCCCCATGGCACCCCCACCCTCAACCAAAAACTATGCCCCATGGCCCCACCCCCAACCAAACACTATGCCCCATGGCCCCCACCTCTCAACCAAACACTATGCCCCATGGCACCTTCACCCCCAACCAAACACTATGCCCCATTGCCCCCCTCACCCCCAACCAAACACTATGCCCCATGTCTCTGTCAACACCCAACCAAACACTATGCCCCATGGCCCCCTCACCCCCAAGCAAACACTATGCCCCATGGCACCCTCAACACCCAACCAAGCACTATGCCCCATGGCACCCTCAACCCCCAACCAAACACTATGCCCCATGGCCCCCACCCCTCAACCAAACACTATGCCCCATGGCACCCTCACCCCTCAACCAAACATTATGCCCCATGGCCCCCACCCCTCAACCAAACACTATGCCCCATGGCACCTTCACCCCCAACCAAACACTATGCCCCATTGCCCCCTCACCCCCAACCAAACACTATGCCCCATGGCTCCGTCAACACCCAACCAAACACTATGCCCCATGGCCCCCCTCACCCCCAAGCAAACACTATGCCCCATGGCACCCTCAACACCCAACCAAGCACTATGCCCCATGGCACCCTCAACCCCCAACCAAACACTATGCCCCATGGCCCCACCCCTCAACCAAACACTATGCCCCATGGCACCCTCACCCCTCAACCAAACATTATGCCCCATGGCCCCCACCCCTTGTCATGATCACAGCAAAAGTTCCTACAATTGCTTCCAAAAAGAATTGGTCTTCAATCTACCATTCGTGGATGTTAAGAAAAAGCAACTCAGGGCAGTGTTAGGCATGGGCAGTACTTCCCAACACTCAACAGGGCTGCCTGGTTTATGCTGGTAGAGTGTGCAGTGTAGGTCTAGTTGTTTTCTCTCTCCTCCTATTTAAGCCCCTCCCCTCGAGCATTCCCTGCTTCGCGTTCGGAAAGAATCCAGTCAACGCTTGCCGCTGTCCAGCTTTAGGTCCTGTCACGTTCCAGCTCCACTAGTTACACTTCCCTTTCTGTCATTTGGTTCCCTTTTCAGCCCGTTATTGTTTCCCTGAGTTCCCTGCAATTCCTACAATTTCCAGTCATAGTATCTTCCACAGTCGGTGTTTGGAACTCTCGTCACAGACTTCATTCCGGTCACTCCTTTAGCCCCGTCATTTTCCAGTCACGGAACGACTTCCATAATTCAAGAGTTTCCTGTCAGAAATGTTTCGCAAGTATCTTTGCTCTTATCCTCTGAAGCAGCATAACTTTTCCCATGATATTGTGAAGTTCAGTATTGCGTTGTAATCAGTTACTGAGCATTTGTTGCGCGTAACGTATGGAGCTGGGTTTGCGCTTCATTAGCTACTGAGTGTTCCTTAGCTTTGGATCTTAGTTTGGCGTGTGTTCTTTACATATTGTTTGAGTTCGCCACAAGCCTTGTATGGCATGTTTGCCGTATGCTTTTTTACTTATTTTCAAAGGCTTGAACGCTTTGGGGGTTGTGAGTGTGTTTCCTGAGGTAAATTCGTTTTCCGGTTGTGGTGCCCATGAATGCGTGGGTGTAGAAATTCCTCTCACACTTTAGGTACTCCTAAAATTCCCAGTCCTAATTCCAGTCACTTCAGTCCGGCGCAGTTATCTTGGTTTCACACTCTTATCTGTTGTGTGATTATTTGTGCGCTGTACCTTTCCAGTTTATTAACATTAGTGAAAATTTCCTTCCTAGCGACATTAGTTAGCACCATCTCCCCTCTTCAGAACTAGCGCCCCTGCACAGATGCAGGATGGAGAGCTAACAACATAAATTCCTAAGGTAATTAGAAAAGCTGAAGTGTTATATGAGAGTGTAGAATTAGTTTAAACTCCATAGAAGTGCTAATCAAAATTCTTAGAAATCTCTTGTGTTTGTCCTAGGAACTCATATTCGTATGGTTGAAGGGAGGATTGGGAGCTACACCAATTGAGAAGAACTGTGTTACGTAGTTCCATCGTGAGTGTCCCCGCAGAGTCCAGGTAAGCATTACAGAACGCAAAGCCATTTGAAACATACTCTGCCTGGACATCATGGGAACTCCTGAGGTTGATCTGTTGGCCCAATTGTTGGGGGAATTGAGAGCGGAAGTGCATGCAGCACGTTCCGAAACTAATGCTCTGAGGAAAGAGTTAGTGGTAAACAGGGATAGAACTGAGGAGTTGGCCCGCCAATTATTGCAGTCACAAGCTGGTCAGGTTCCGTTGCCTTCTGGTAACCCCCAAGTTTCAGCCCCAATTGCACCATCAGTTCCTGTCCAAGTAATCGTACCAGGAAATATTCCCTTGGCCCCCCCAGAACGCTTTTTTGGAGACCCAAAAAGGTTTGCAGTGTTTCTAAATCAATGCAGGCTACATTTCTTATGCAGGCCGGGAACGTTTCCCACAGACCAATCTAAGGTGGCCTTTGTGTTGTCTTACCTGGGTGGGTATGCTGGTGACTGGGCAGTTCCTCTTGTCAATAGAGATGATCCTGTGTTGAGAAACTTTCAAAACTTCCAATGTGAACTAGAAAAACATTTTGCCCGCCACACCCAAGGACAAGCATTAGATAATGAATTGTTGTCACTTCGACAGGGTAATCAAGATCTGCTAGCATATGTAGCCACTTTCAATAGACTTGTTGCAGAAACCAATGGGCCCTCAGAGAAAAGAACTACCTTGTTTTACCGTGGGTTGCGGGGTGAGCTGAAGGATGTCCTAGCACAAGTGGTGAACCCACCAGAAGGAATTGCCGAATTCATAGACTTAACCATCCAGTTGGATCACTGACTTCAAGATCGGAGAATGGATTGAGGTCGCCCAGAGAGTCGGGCATATTTTGTTCGCCCCAAAGAAACTTCTGGAAGGGTGTCATCAGAAAACCATGCCGAACCTATGCAACTGGGTGTCATTCGTGGTCCTATCTCCCAAGCTGAGAGAGAAAAAAGGCGGCAGCAACAGCTCTGTTTGTACTGCGGGAAGGCTGGTCATTTCCTGAAGGACTGTCCTGTGAAACCTTCACGAAAACCCCTGGGCGGTGTTAGTCAGGAAAAGAAGGAGCAAACTCCGGAAAACTTAAGTGCCCGACAAGCATAGAGGTCAGCTTGTCGAGCGTGAAGAAGGTTTCGGCGACCTCACACTTTGTGATTCCAGTTATCCTATTCAGTCAGGAGTGTCCTACAAAAAAATTCACGCTAAACGCTTACATTGATTGTGGGGCCATCGGCAACTATATGGATTTAAACCTGGCAAGCAGATTGGGCATCCCGTTAACTGATAAGTTGGAAGCAGAAAATGTTTTTGGAGTGTATGGCACTCCCCTTGTGTCAGGTCCAGTTACACAACGCACTAACGATATCATAATGCTCTGCCTGGGGGAACACAAGGAGGAGATTTCCTTTGACCTTATTCAGGCGCCACAATTCCAAATCATCCTAGGAATTCCTTGGCTAGAAAGACATAATCCTGTCATTGATTGGCGTGCAAGAACTGTGGTGTTTGGTTCAGAGTGTGAAGAAACTTGTAATGGGACAGAACATGTTCAGGAAAAGAAACTACCGCCGAACACTCCAGAAGTCACGTTGGGTCTCATCGGGTTGTTGCCCTATGAATATCAACGGTTCCAGGATGTTTTTCAGGAGGAGAAGCAAGCTGAAGTCCTGCCCCCTCATAGACCTTATGATTGCCAAATAGATCTGGTTCCAGGAGCCCAACTTCCGTGCCATCGAATTTATGCATTAACTGAAAAGGAAAACCTCCATTTGAAAACGTATCTGGATCAGTGTTTAGCCAATGGATTTATTCGACCATCCAAGTCCCCAGCAGCATCGCCTTTGTTCTTCGTGCCCAAAAAGGAAGGAGACCTAAGAACCTGCATCGATTACAGGGCCCTAAATCAAATCACTATAAAGAACCGATACCCCTTGCCTCTGATTTCCACGTTGCTGTACCAGGTGAAAGGAGCCAGGATCTTCACCAAACTAGACCTTCGTGGGGCATACCATCTCATTCGCATTAAACCTGGAGATGAATGGAAGACTGCCTTTCGCACACGTTATGGACTCTTCGAATATCAGGTTATGCCCTTTGGGTTATGTAACGCGCCAGCAGCCTTTCAGTCATTCATGAATGACATTTTTCGGGAGCTTCTGGATATCTGTGTTGTGATATATGTGGATGACATCCTGATTTTTTCTGCCGACCCCCAGGAACATGTCAAACATGTAACTTCTGTTCTTCAAATCCTCAAGGAAAACTTCTTGTATGTAAAATTGGATAAATGTCACTTCCATGTTCCAGAGGTGGAATTTTTGGGATTCATATTGTCTTCGGAAGGAGTGAAAATGGACAACAGAAAGGTTGACGCAATTCTATCCTGGCCAGCTCCAACATCAGTTAAAGGAGTCCAAAGTTTTTTGGGGTTCGCTAACTTTTATCGACGATTTGTGTCTGATTTTTCTCAGCTGGTTCATCCTATCACGTCGTTGCTGAGAAAGAATAAGACCTTTGCTTGGACAAATGAGGCTGGTGAGGCCTTCCAGAAACTGAAAGAGAAATTCACTGCAGCTCCTGTCCTTCAACATCCTAAGTTGGATCTTCCCTTTGTGGTAGAGACCGACGCGTCCAACGTCGCCATGGGCGCAGTCTTGTCGCAGCGTGATCCTATCTCGCACGAATTACACCCAGTGGCCTTTTGGTCAAAAAAGTTCTCAGCAGCGGAATTGAATTATACAGTCACCGATAAGGAGTTGTTGGCGATCAAGTGTGCATTGAAGGAATGGAGACATTATCTGCTTGGGGCTAGGCACACAGTTACCATTTTCACAGATCATCGGAATCTGCAGTACTTGCGTTCGGCAAAGGCACAATCTTCGCGTCAGTTGAGATGGGCTCTTTTCTTTGCTGAGTACGACTTTGTTATCACATTTCGGCCTGGTATCCATAATGGAAAGGCCGACGCTCTGTCCCGAATTGGTAAGGGAGAAGAAGCTTACAGTGCCACAACTCCGGTGGAGATAATTCCAGTTGAAAAGGTGCTTGGAGTCATGGATGTTACAGATTCCTTATTTGAAAAATTGAGAGTTGAAATCAAAGCCAATATCAGTACAGCAGAATTGCAAAAATGGGAATCCGAAAAGGAACATTGTTATGTACAGGACGAATTGCCCTTTTATAAGGGGCGACTATTCTTGCCAACTCAAAAGCTACGAGAGCAAGTGATT
This sequence comes from Ambystoma mexicanum, assembly GCF_040938575.1. Taxonomy (NCBI): domain Eukaryota; kingdom Metazoa; phylum Chordata; class Amphibia; order Caudata; family Ambystomatidae; genus Ambystoma; species Ambystoma mexicanum. The sequence goes on from NC_090939.1 coordinate 944,039,665, forward strand.
GCAGACTACCATAGTGCACTAATGGAAGGACATCCGGGAGTCACTAAAACCTTAGAAAGAGTCAAGAGATCGTATTGGTGGCCAACTTGGCGTAAGGATGTACTTCAATTCATCAAGACCTGTGGAGTTTGTGCTCAAAATAAATCGCAGAAAATGAAACCTGCCGGTCTTCTCAAACCATTGGAAGTTCCGCCTCTTCCTTGGCATACACTCTCCCTAGATTTTATTACAGACTTACCCAACTGTGAAGGATTTGACACCATCCTGGTGGTGGTGGATCTATTTTCTAAGATGGCACACTTTGTGGCATTGAAAGGTCTGCCTACTGCGTCGGACCTAGCCAAGGTATTTTTGGAAAACATTGTAAGGCTGCATGGCTTTCCTTCCATTGTGGTGTCTGATCGGGGAAGTCAATGTGTCTCTGAATTCTGGAAAAGATGTTGCAAGATGGCTCAGATGGAGATACGTTTGTCCACTAGTTATCACCCACAAACTGATGGGCAAACAGAACGCACAAATCAAACGTTGGAACAGTACCTCAGGTGCATGCTTCATCAAACTGACGACTCTTGGTAGAAAATATTGTGGATTGCAGAATATGCCTACAATAATTCCGTACACTCCTCGACTGGATTAAGTCCATTCTTCACTGTATATGGTCGGCATCCACGAACCTCGGTTCATGATCCACCTGAATCTCTGGAAATGCCTGCTATAAAGACACTGCATGACAACATTATAACCGCTGTTCACCTAGCCAGAAAACAGTTGTACTTGGCGAAGACTGCTCAGAAGAAGTTTGCTGATCAAAAGCGAAGAGACTCCCCGGAATACAAGGTGGGAGACTCAGTGTGGTTGGCTACAAGGAATCTGAGGTTGAGAGGATCCAGGAAATTTCTTCCAAGATTCTTGGGTCCTTTTACCATTGAGAAGATCATCAACCCGGTGGCCATGAAATTAACACTCCCCAAAAACATGAAAATTCATTCAGTGTTCCATGTGTCTTTATTGAAGGCTGTAAGTCCAAATACCCGAATCCAGGGTCCACCGGCTCCTGTAATTGTGGAAGGTGACCAACCAGAGTACGAGGTAAAGGCTATCTTGGACTCTAAGGTTGTTCGCAGAAAATTGCATTACTTGGTGGACTGGAAGGGTTATGGGCCGCAGGATAGAACTTGGGAACCCCTCGAAAACATTCACTCTCCCCGATTAATTAAATCCTTTCATCTGAATAATCCTAGCAAGCCAGGGGGAGAAGGTTTCACCGTAGGAGGGGCCTTGGGGGGGAATACTGTCATGATCACAGCAAAAGTTCCTACAATTGCTTCCAAAAAGAATTGGTCTTCAATCTACCATTCGTGGATGTTAAGAAAAAGCAACTCAGGGCAGTGTTAGGCATGGGCAGTACTTCCGAACACTCAACAGGGCTGCCTGGTTTATGCTGGTAGAGTGCGCAGTGTAGGTCTAGTTGTTTTCTCTCTCCTCCTATTTAAGCCCCTCCCCTCGAGCATTCCCTGCTTCGCGTTCGGAAAGAATCCAGTCAACGCTTGCCGCTGTCCAGCTTTAGGTCCTGTCACATTCCAGCGCCACTAGTTACACTTCCCTTTCTGTCATTTGGTTCCCTTTTCAGCCCGTTATTGTTTCCCTGAGTTCCCTGCAATTCCTACAATTTCCAGTCATAGTATCTTCCACAGTCGGTGTTTGGAACTCTCGTCACAGACTTCATTCCGGTCACTCCTTTAACCCCGTCATTTTCCAGTCACGGAACGACTTCCATAATTCAAGAGTTTCCTGTCAGAAATGTTTCGCAAGTATCTTTGCTCTTATCCTCTGAAGCAGCATAACTTTTCCCATGATATTGTGAAGTTCAGTGTTGCGTTGTAATCAGTTACTGAGCATTTGTTGCGCGTAACGTATGGAGCTGGGTTTGCGCTTCATTAGCTACTGAGTGTTCCTTAGCTTTGGATCTTAGTTTGGCGTGTGTTCTTTACATATTGTTTGAGTTCGCCACAAGCCTTGTATGGCATGTTTGCCGTATGCTTTTTTACTTATTTTCAAAGGCTTGAACGCTTTGGGGGTTGTGAGTGTGTTTCCTGAGGTAAATTCGTTTTCCGGTTGTGGTGCCCATGAATGCGTGGGTGTAGAAATTCCTCTCACACTTTAGGTACTCCTAAAATTCCCAGTCCTAATTCCAGTCACTTCAGTCCGGCGCAGTTATCTTGGTTTCACACTCTTATCTGTTGTGTGATTATTTGTGCGCTGTACCTTTCCAGTTTATTGAACATTAGTGAAAACTTCCTTCCTAGCGACATTAGTTAGCACCATCTCCCCTCTTCAGAACTAGCGCCCCTGCACAGATGCAGGATGGAGAGCTAACAACATAAATTCCTAAGGTAATTAGAAAAGCTGAAGTGTTATATGAGAGTGTAGAATTAGTTTAAACTCCATAGAAGTGCTAATCAAAATTCTTAGAAATCTCTTGTGTTTGTCCTAGGAACTCATATTCGTATGGTTGAAGGGAGGATTGGGAGCTACACCAATTGAGAAGAACTGCGTTACGTAGTTCCATCGTGAGTGTCCCCGCAGAGTCCAGGTAAGCGTTACACCCCTCAACCAAACACTATGCCCAATGGCCCCCACCCCTCAACCAAACACTATGCCCCATGGTACCCCCACCCTCAACCAAACACTATGCCCCATGGCACCCTCACCTTCAACCAAACACTATGCCCCATGGGCCCCCACCCCCAACCAAACACTATGCCCCAGGGCACCCCCACCCCTCAACCAAACACTATGCCCCATGGCACCGTCAACACCCAACCAAACGCTATGACCCATGTCCCTCACCCCCAACCAAACACTATGCCCCATGTCCCCCTCACCCCCAACCAAACACTATGCCCCATGGCACCCCCCGCCCCCAACCAAACACTATGACAGTTGGAAAAAACACCTTTTTGGAGGTGTACTGTTTTATTTGTATTTAAAACTTAAATTTTATACTATACATTTCCCCAAATCATACAGGATGAAACAGTGAACCAGATATAGTTGATCAGTGAGAAACATTGCAGCGTTTCTCAGCTGTCAGTTTCTGGATCTCGGGCTCCAGTGAGGTTGTTCCTACTCTCAGGATAGCACGGAGATGTTGGTCAGTTAGTCTTGTCCTTAGGCTGGATTTATGTAGTTTCATTTGTGAAAAAACATGCTCACAAATGTAAGTACTGCCAAACAAAGATACCATCTTTAATGCTTCCTGTGACAGATTGGGGAATTGAGCAGTGTCCAGAGACAGATAGAAGACTAATAAAGGCATCTCTCTGTGCTTATTTCTGAGGGCACTACAGCACTGAAGTTCAATCAGTTCCAGTTGCAGTTCAGGTTGCACACTGTCAACATCAGCTGAGAAAGGGTCTGCAAAAAGTTTAAAAGAGGCTCGCTGGGATTTGAATTGTGAGAAACGATTCTCAAAAACATTTTGCAGTTCCTTCAGGACCTTCACTTGTCGATACCATCCTATATAGTTGTCATGGGGGAAAAACTCTGCACATGCGGGTAGTGTACCAGCATCCCTTTCTCCAGTTGGGCTGTCAGAAGCCTTAACTTTATTTCAAAGGCACAAACTGCCTCAAAAAGATCTGACATGAGATTTTGGCTTCCTTGCAACTTTAAATGTAAATCATTGAAATGGCCTGTCAGGTCAGTCAGAAAAGCAAAGTCAGCTACCCAGTCAATATCTTGCATGACAGAAGTGTCCATTCCCTTTTCATCAAGGAATGCTTTTATTTCGTGCCGTAAAGCAAAAAATCTCTTCAGCACATTGCCACGACTAAGCCATCGGACATCGGTGTGACATAGGACATCACCATAATCCGCCTTTACCTCTTCTAAAAACGCCTGAAACAATCAGTGATTTAAAGAGCAAATGTTTTGCACATAATGCCTCCTGGTGGATGATGCAGTGATATTTTTTTTAATGGAGAGCCTTCTCACCCAATTGCCTTTTCAAGCAGCCAATAAACCCATATTGCTCCCCAACCATGGCTGGCGCCCCATCAGTCGTCACGCCTACCAAAGCATCCCATGGCAAATTTAAATCATCAATGACTTTTTGAAAGGCATTAAAAATGTTGGGCTGTGTCACTTGCATCTGTGCTCTCATCAAGGGTAGCTGAAAAGAACTTGACATCCTTACACCGCATTTTAACAATTGTCAGCCATATCTACAATACGCCGATGGATACTCATACATGAAAGGGGAACATTTGTAAAAGCATCTTTTTTTTCTTTACACACTGCCTTGCAAATCTCCATCAGGCAGTCTTTAACGAAATCCCCATCTGTGAAACGACGTGCTGACCTTGCAATAAGCTGTGCAACCTTATAACTCGCAAAGGTGGCACATTCAGATTCTTTTTTTTCTGGGCAAAAACACCCTGTTGCTTAGTCAGCTGTGTTTTTAGCTCCCCAGCTTTCTTAATCCTCGCTTCCCCCTGCAAATCCTTATATTGTGAATGTTTTGTTTCACAATGGCGTCGGATATTATATTCCTTGGGGACTGCTATGCGTTTGAGACAAATGAGACACGAGTACACATTAGGTTTGGACTCGATGAAAAAAAACTTCTCAGTCCACTCATCCTTAAATTGATGGTGCTCCTGGTCAATCTTTCTTTTTTTTACTGCACTGAACATTGGCAGGGACATCTTTGGATAACGATACGACAGTCCAAGTCTAGAGTATATACAAATTATATACTTTTTTGAGAATCCTAGAAGCGACAAAAGAACAAGATCAGATAAAGAACATAGCCTTGCCAGCATACCTTTTCATGCACTTATTGATGGATACTTTCAGGAATAGCGGGCTGCATAGCGTATCAACCTGCTATGTTTGAGATTAAGGTGCAAATTGAGGACATTCTTTAAAAAAAAAAATAACATTTCAAAGCACAAGCTGTTGCCAAATGATGAGCTTTTGAAAGGAATTATCACAGGATGACCAATTACGTTAGTGAACATACAAAGAAACTGATCTCAGTTTCTTCCTGGCCAGGGCAAAACTGACAGGAGCTCTACCATATTGCGCCACAGAAAAAGATTCTTCTGGGAGTACTACCAGTTTGAATATTGCAAGCTATTTCCTTCCATAAAATCTGGATCAAATAACTCAAACTGTCCACTTGAATGTATGATTCGTAGTGTGCAGCAAGTGTCCTTTTGCAGTTACGCTTGCCCTCAAAGAGCAGTTACCTTCTCTAATCAATTTCATTGTGTATCTATCCCCCTGAACAATGCTTGATGGGGTTGTAGAAAGGTAACAATTACCCACACTCAATGGGTCTCAAACTCTTGATCGAGGTTTAGTTGCAAAATTACAGGAGCAGACATCACCCAGGACCATACTAGAAAAGGCTGCAGCCGGTTTTGAAAGCTTTAGGAATGTACAAATAAACCACACCCACTGCTGACCCTTGATACTCTGGCTCAACATCTCTAATGATATGCTATGATAGTTTATTTATATAGCGGCAATGTGTTTCAAAGCGCTTCTCAACAAGGGAGGGAACAAGGGAAAATACAAAACATTCTTACAGGCCATGAACAACAAGAATGCGAAATTAACTATCGTACTCGGCCTAGCGACACAGATAGGAAGGAAATGGGAACAGACAGGCGACTACTGTCCTAGTCCTGACAACATTTCTGGTAGAGCCGGAGAATTACACAAGGTGAGGGAGATGGGAGGAGAAAGGAGGGAGAGGAACAAAACAAGCTATTACAGATCTACGTGGCGATGCCGATTTGGGTTTGGTCGGGATTTATACACTGGGTGCAGTTGCTATACATCAGGCCAGTGGCCAGGGTTCGCACTGGCAAACACATTTCACCTGCCTGGGTGATCCTACAGGGCATCAGGCAAGGCTGCCCGTTGTCTCTGATGTTATTAATCCTGGCACCCCCCACCCCCAAACTCCGAAACCCCCACCCCCCAAATCAGCACCCATACAGACCCAAACCCCGCACCCTCCAAATCAGCACACACACAAACATGCACCCATACAGACCCGAACCCCCCACACTCCCCAACTCAGCACACTCTCAAACATGCAAACATACAGACCCAAACCCCTGACCCCCGAACTCAGCACACACACAAACATGCACCCATACAGACCTAAACCCCCACCCCCCAACTCAACACACACTCTCTCAAGCATGCACCCATACAGACCCGAACCCCCCACCCTCCAAATCAGCACACTCTCAAACAAGCACCCATACAGACCCGAACCCCCCAACTCCGAACCAGCCACCCCCAAGCCCCCCCACCCCCAACTCAGCACACACACAAACATGCACCCATACAGACCCAAACCCCCACCCCCCAACTCAACACACACTCTCTCAAGCATGCACCCATACAGACCCGAACCCCCCACGCCCCAACTGAGCACACACACTCTCAAGCATGCACCGATACAGACCCAAACCCCCCACCCTCCAAATCAGCACACTCTCAAACAAGCACCCATACAGACCCAAACCCCCCAACTCCAAACCCCCATCCCCCAAATCAGCACACTCTCAAACAAGCACCCATACAGACCCAAACCCCCACCCCCCAACTCAGCACACACTCTCAAACATGCACCCATACAGATCAGAACCCCCCACCCCCCAAATCAGCATACAACTAGCAAGCATGCACACATACAGACCCTGCATCTCAACATACACCGCACTTGCACTCCAAAACAAACATTCATGCACACCCGACACCCCCCACTCCCGCATCTCAACATATACACAAAAAACATTCAAATCCAAACACTCATACACATCCGACACCCCCCACCCCCGCATCTCAACATACACACAAAACACATTCAAATCCAAACATTCATACACATCTCACACCCCCCCACCCCCGCATCTCAACATACACACAAAAAACATTCAAATCCAAACATTCATACACATCCGACAACCCCCCCAGCCCCGCATCTCAACATACACACAAAAAACATTCAAATCCAAACATTCATACACATCTGACACCCCCCCAGCCCCGCATCTCAACATACACACACAAACATACAGCAAAACAGACCCGACAAACGAACACAAACAGACCACTTACCGGAGACGTGCTGGAAGGCAGGTAAGCTGGAAGTCGCTGGAATCGTACTACGGCTGGCGTGGTCCAAGGCTGAAATGCCTTCCGGCATCAAGCCTTATGGACCACGCCAGCCGTAGTGCTGGCCCTCCATTGGTGCAGCACACACGCACTACATGGCTCGTAGGAGCGACGTGGTGCGTGTGTGCTGAGCCAATGAGGGCCAGTGTTTTGTCCTGCCCGGAAGACAACCGATTTTCCTAATGGAGGGTGGCCGATGCTGCTTGCGGGCCGCCCTCCATTAGGAAAGTCTTTGTGCCTCACGGGCCGGACAAAAGAGCATGGCGGGCCGCAACTGGCCCGCGGGCCGGATGTTGTGCACCCATGGTTTAGGGGTTCTCCATCAACCCCCTCAACTGTTTAATCTTCTGCCTTGGCTACGCGAGGTAATTGCATCTTTTCCGCCCACTGAATGTCCATAAAGTTCCCGGCGGCACCACAATCCAATAATGCCTGTGTCGGGATGTCGGCATCACTAATATTCAAGGACACTAATATCACCATGAGACGGGAGTCTTCAGATGTACGAGAAGAGGTCACAGAGAGAGGGGTATAAGGACTCTGTTGAGCCCCTCGGTAGTTGGCCCTTACGACTACCGGGGGAATTTGTTTCCCGAATGCCTGGGAGGCACGTCGGGACAATCTGTCAGTAGATGGGTAGAAGATCCACAGTACATCTATAAACTACTCTCCCGTCTTCTCTTCTGTTCTTCCGGAGTGAGAGGAGCTCGAGTTGTGCCAATCTGCATAGGTTTGTCTTTAGCCGAACGTGGGGCTGATGAGGAGGGTGAGGGAAGTGGTTCTGGAGAGGACTGTAATCCTTGGTTCTTTCTTCTCTCAGAACGACATTCGTTTAGTCGAAAATCTATTCGTAGTACTGCTGTAAGTAGATCGGCAAAGGTTTGAGGCCGGGCAATGCGAGCAAATTCATCCATAAACTCCTCTCTTAATCCCCTGCGAAAAATGGCATATTGTGCCTGCTCTTGCCATCCAGCCTCAGATGGCACTTGTTTAAATGAAGTAATATAGACAACAGGTCAGAGTTTCCTTGTTTGATGTCCAATAAGTCTTCAGAAGCGATGTAGGTGGTTTCAGTCCTTAAAAAGGTTTGTTGTAGAAGTGCCTTAAAGGCGGAGTAATCTTGTAAGACCGGGTCAGATTGGTTAACCAAAGGAGTGGCCCAGCTTAGAGCGTTCCCTATCATGTGGGTAATCATAAATCCGACCTTAGCATGGTCTGATGAGAAGGTATGGGTTCTAAAGGCAAAATGAAGATTGCAGGCATCTAAGAATTCTTTCACCTTCTTGGGTGTCCCATCAAATTTCCCCGAGACCAATGGGAGTGGGGGAAGATCGTTAGAGGATTGTTCCCTCTCAGTCATCCTCTGTTGTAGAGTAGTGTTAGCACTCTTTAAATTTTGAACTTCTGAGTTCAGGTTTTGAACTGCTGCTACGAGTTCTTGAAGTTGCTGTGGTGTGGCCATAATGGTTTCCTGGCGTTGCAAACTATCACAATGGTCAGAAGTATCCTCTTCCTCAGATAAAAAAATCTGTCTCCCCTCCTTCCCTTTCCTCCTCACCTCTAGACTTCAGCTTGGTTCCTTTCTTCCTTTTGTCCCTCAAAGATGGCTTCTCCTTTTTTTTTTTTAGAAGGTAGGGGCGACCACGGAAGGACGCCACAGTGCCACTGGAATAGTGGGCTGTGGACGAATCCCCGTGGTCGTCTGTTTAAGGGGAAAAAGCCAGCGGCATAAAAACTCCAAAACAGGAACTGGATATCACCGTCGATCAGGGCGGACCCCAGAAGGTAGGAGGCTTGTCCACGGAAGGAATCCAGGTAAGGATAGAGTGAATACAGGGAAGATCGGGAGAACACCAGAACCAATGAAGATAGACAGCGATCCGAAAGACACACAAAGAATGGTCAGCTGCGAGCGATACAAAAGATAGGGGAGAGCACGGATGAAAATGCAGGAATCCAGTAGTGAAGAGGAATGAGCACAGAAAGGAAGGAAATGAGAGTGAGAAAAGATAGAATGGCGGACGAAACCGCAAGGGAAATAACACATGGAGCGCAACAACAGACAGGAAAGCCTAGCGTTGCAACGCGTCCGCGAAACGGAAGTGGCAGGCTAAATACTTCCAAAACGAACGCGTGCAACGACTAGAATGCAGAGAGACCTAGCAAAAAGCGTGCCGGAATGGCTAATGGCAGACTCGTCTCCATAGGTCCCAGATACGCCACTTACTCTGCGGCATGACAATCGCTCCCCCACGGCGTTCGGGAAACGCCAGCTCCCGATCCTAGATGGGGCACAGTTTCGGGAGAGTGGTGTCTGCTCCTCCACATCAATTCCTTCCTTGAACTCTCCTGGACAGAACAGCCTTGTGATTCTACAGGCATTCCTATCGCCTTCCAAAAAAGAATCCTACCCCATCCTGGCATTAATGGATTGTGGAGCCATGGGCATATTCATAGATCATGATTGGGTCACTACTCATCACATTCCATATGAAACACGAGAGACTATGCAGCCTGTTGAAGCTATTGATGGGAGACCCCTGTCTTCAGGACCCATAACCCTTCAAACCAAGGAGCTTCTTTCCATTAACCACCACCAAGAGAGGATTACATTTGATATTATAAGATCTGCCCACTATCCTATGGTTCTAGGCATGCCCTGGTTACAGAAGCACAACCCCTACATCAATTGGGCAGCAGGCCCTTTGTTTCTTGGTTCGGAACATTGCATGTCCCACTGTTTGTCCCTAAACACCTTACCAAAGCCCCCCGATGACTTCCAAGAAACTCAGCAGCACCAGTCACCGTCTCGAACGTCATCCAGATTCCCAGGGCCTACCAGGATTACACAGATGTGTTCTCCACAGCCATTGTTCAAGCCTTACCACCCCACGGACCTGAGGATTGTGCCATCAATGCTGATCCTTCGGCAGTTATTCCTTTCGGAAGAATGTTTATTTTATCAGAACCTGAAAAAAGGGCCCTCCGGGAATACCTGGATACCAATTTGGAAAACTGAACTATTCGCCCATCCAAATCCCCGGCGGACGCTTCTCTGTTTTTTGTTCCCAAGAAGGATTCCAAGGAGCTTAGGCCATGTCTGGATTACTGCGGCCTTAACCAATGCACTCTCAAGGACCGTTATCCATTGCCTCCCATCTCGGACATCCTGGAAGCAGTCAGGGGTGCAGTCATCTTCACAAAATTAGATCTCAGGGGCGCCTACCATCTTATTCGTATAAAGGAGGGTGACAAATGGAAAACAGCCTTTAGAACACCCTTTGGCCATTTTGACTACCTGGTTATGCCCTTTTGACTTGCTAATGCCCCAGCAGTCTTCCACGTTTTATGGATCGGGTATTTTCTGACATGCTGTTCCTCTTCATCATTGTATATCTAGACGATATACTAATCTACTCCAAGGACCATACAAAACATGAAGAGCACGTAAGGGCAGTCTTACAACGTCTACGTGGACACAAACTCCTGGCCAAAACCGAGAAGTGCCTTTTCCATGCATCTACTGTTCACTACCTCGGATTCGTTCTTAGCCAAAAGGGGATTGGAATGGACTCTTCGAAGATTGATTCCATTCTTGCTTGGCCTGTTCCCACTACTGTGAAGCAAATTCAATCCTTCCTGGGGCTTGCTAACTTCTACAGAACATTAATTCCAACTTTTTCTGAGATTGTGCATCCTATAGTTACATTACTAAAGAAAGACACTCCTTTTCAGTGGACCTCAGCCCAGGATTCGGCGTTTCAACGGTTGAAGTCGGAGTTCACACAAGCTCCCATCCTTGCTCAACCCGACACTGACCGACCCTTCATTGTTGAAACTGATGCCTCCAACTACGCCATTGGGGCAGTCCTGAAACAGGAACTTGCTGACAAGTTAGAATACCCCCATCGCCTATCTTTCCCGCACCTTGAGTCCCAGTGAAACTCATTATTCCGTCTTGGAGAAGGAATTGTTAGCCATCCGTCAGGCCTTCACTGATTGGCGTCATCTCCTTGTAGGAGCCAAACATCCAGTACAAGTCCGCACGGACCATCGGAACCTTCAAGTCCTACAATCCCTAGAATGCAGAAACAGTTGTCAAGCCCGTTGGGCTTTCTTTTTTGCACAATACCAATTTCAAATCCACCATTTCCCTGGAGCACATAACATTACAGCCGATTCCTTGTCCAGACGTCCTGATTATGAAACCCTTGAAAGCCGGACCTTTCCTAAGATGTTTTCCAACACTATATTTGTTGCTCAAGCAATTACTCTCCTGGAGGATATCCAAATCCAAACTCAGTCCTCGGAACCTTGGAAGGAGTTTAGGAGAAACAACCAATGGAAACTCAAAACAAAAGACGGATATCTATTCAAGGATAATCGATTGGTTATCCCTACTCCTGGATTGAGACAAAAGATCACAAGTTTATGTCATGATACCTTCCATTCAGGACACCATGGCATCACCAACACCCTTAATCTAATACAAAGACAGTTTTGGTGGCCAAGGATGAAGGACGATATCAAGATCCACGTCCAGACTTGTGCAGTCTGTAACCAGAACAAACACGACAATAAAAGACCAGCAGGTCTCCTGCTCCAACCGGCAATACCAACGAGACCCTGGGAAATCATCGCCACGGATTTCATCATGGAACTACCGTCTTCCAGAGGCTACACAACCATAATGGTTACCATTGATTTGTTCACACATTTGGCTCATTTTACGCCTTTAAACAAGCTACCATCCTCATCCGAAATTGCTGGAATTTTCCTAGAACACATATTCCGGCTTCATGGACTACCTTCCAAGATCATTTCTGACCAAGGCCCCCAGTACATATCCCAGTTCTGGAAACAGTTATGTCGTATATTGGGAATCCAACGTACCTTGTCTTCGAGTTATCACCCACAGACCAATGGAGTTACTGAACAAGTAAACCAAACCCTGGAGTAATATCTTTGTTGCTTCGCCACCAAGGTCCAGGATGATTGGTCACTCCTAATACCTGTGGCCGAGTTTGCATACAACAATTCGGATCATTCAGCTATCAAGACTAGTCCTTTCTTCTGTAGTCAAGGATTTCATCCTTCAGTACTGCCGTCCATTCTTCCTCACCCTACCCCAGTTCCCGCAGTTGATTCCTGGATTGAGACATTAATCAATGTGCACAAGGAAGCAAAAGAACACCTAGAAAAGGCTTGAAGAGACGTTAAACATTATGCCGACTCTAAAAGAAGACCAGTACCTTCCTATTCAATAGGCGATAAGGTCTGGTTATCCTCAAAACTCCTACTACGTCACCTACGGCCAAATAAAGTGGCTCCCAGGTTTTACAGACCCTTTTCTATAAAAGAAATAGTCAATCCAGTGGCCTTTCGACTCCGAATACCAGTATCATGGAAGAGGATCCATCCAGTCTTCCACACTTCTCTGTTGAAACCATATGTTCAGCCCTCTCGAACTGCTCCAAGATCTACCCCAGTGATTGTCAATGACCAACTCGAATATGAGGTCTCCAGAATTTGTGACTCTAGGTACCGACGCGGTCAACTACAATATTTGGTTGAATGGAAAGGGTATCCTCCTAGTGAACGCACCTGGGAATCCATGTCAAACATGAATGCCCCCAGGCTGATTCATCCAGGCATACCCGGAGGAGCTGGGCTTCAGAGGGAGCATACTGTCATGAACCGTCGCCTGGGTCCATTCTGGACTTGGTGGTCCCTGACCCATAGAGGACTGAATGCAGTAATCCTCCCAACATGGCCGCCTGATACGGAATGCAGCCTGCCAGTCTTTGAGCTCCACGTTTTGCACACTACTAAACAGACACGCCCCCGCGGCGCTCCGTGTCTCAACGCTACCGCCTGCTGTAGTTGGACGTGTGTTGCGGGAGTTCGCTCGGGGCTTTTTCCTCACTCCTGTTTCCCAGTTCCTTGAATCCTCCTTCTTCCTTCTTCCCTCTAACATACCTCCGAACTTCCTGGATTTTCGCCCGCGCTCGAGTCACGGCGTTCCGTGCCTCCGACCCCGGACACTATTCCTTCCTGGTTCCATCCTGGACTTCTGAACGTATCCTGGAGTTGAAACATCTTTCTCACGCTGGAATCCGAAGACCAGCACACAGGCTTATATAAATCCCGGACAGTGCGAAAGAAGTCACCAAAGAAGGTCACAAGCAAACAAGAAAAATAGGTGAGAAGGGGAGAGACTTGTGACAGTCAGTGGCTAATTTCCACATACCCATCGGCTGACCAGGTTCTCCCTCTCAACACAGAGCTGTGTTTCGGACATTCTCAGGAGAATGAGCAAGATTCTAATTTAACTGTAAATGCATCTTGGTGGCATAATCCGGCCTGCACAACTTGCTTAAGCCCCGACCATCACATGATCCCTGTTTGAATGGAACTAAAATCAATTAAAACAAAAATGAAAAACAAAATTAATTTCACTTTCAAAGTAGAATGTATGTCGACCAAAATGCAGAAAGAAAGTGTCATACACCTTGGGGTAGTCTCCCATGTAGACCCAGATAATCCTCTATTGAGGTGGCCAGGGGAGGGCTGTCGCTTTCGGATCCCAACCTTGGGGGTGGACGAGGGAGGTAGGATCACCTGGGTAGGGGAGTCAAGGGTTGTGATCATGGAAATACCCCAGGTGAGACGCGGTATCCCAACAGGATAATAGGCAAGGAGGAAGAAGTCCCTGAAACCTTTATAGGATATGCAGGCCCCATTTTCCCTGATCCAAGAGAGGCAGGAATACCGTATTAGAACAAAAGCAGGAAGGGAATTGAGTCAGAGGAAACAACAATAGGACTTCAAACCTAACACCTATTTATCTCCCTAAATTTCAGACACACGGGGAGGTCGTCAAGATCAGTACCTTTATCGCAGGGGACCAGGAGTGGGAAACAAATTAACAAAAGAGGAATCACTGCAGTGGTATAAAAATAGGGCTAGGGGATTCCCCTGTTTCCTCTGGCAGTCATCCTATCATTATTCCACCCATAAAGATCATTTTCCATCCCATTTCATCTCCCCCTGTCCATTTCCAACTAATACTGGGAAGAAGAAGAAGCAATCGAGAGCAGTAAAGATTACCCATAGAAACAACATAAGGAAGGTAGGGGAAACCTACCATCGAAAGAACTCAAGCTATCCCAGTAATAGAGTCAGGCAGGGTGAGGCATTTAATAATGACCACTCACACCTGACTCCACTTGACTATTTTTCCACTATAAAAGGTGTGGTTTCGCACAAGGAAGTGAGCGATCTGGGGAGGCAAACTGGACCAAAGAAGCCAAGGAGCTGCAGAAAGAAGGATCCGGAGGAGAATTGCGTGCCGCAACACTGGCTTGTGAGGGGCTGCAGCGTGGCTAGGAAGCTGTGTCTCCAGAGAGCTGGAGCGAGGCAGCCAGTATCCTGCTGGTTGTGTCTGTGTAATTGCTTGTTCCCTTGAGCCATGTGCCGGGCCCAAGAGTGTCTGAGGGGCAGGTTGTGAGACCCACACCTTGACCCAAAGCATCCACGAGAGACCGCTCGCCAGCACTAGGCTACCCAGTGAGTTTCGCATTTGACAGAGAGAGAGAGAGAGAGAGAGAGAGCGAGAGAGAGAGAGAGAGAGAGAGAGAGAGAAAAACTTGGGAGCGTGTGGTTGGCTGGAGGGGGAAAGGGAGAAAAGCAAGATTTGTAAAGCAGCACAGAGCGGAAAGCGAGGACAGTTTAAAGAAACAGAAAGTAAGAAAGAAGGAAACAAGTGCAGGTGTGAACAGAAGAGTGAAAGAAGTGTGCAAGAGGCACAACACTGAGAAAGTAAAGGAAGGTGCAAGTGTGCACGACAAAGTGAAAGAAACACAGACCGATGAGAGAGGAGAAGGAAAAACCTGAAGAGTACAAAAGAAAGCAAGTGTAAGGAAATAAAGAGAGGGGCAAAGGATCAGAGTGGTCGCACTTGGGAAGAGCAAAGTGCCTGACGTTTTCAAAAGCCTCTGATTCTACACCATGAAAGGATTGCATGTGAGAGAAACTGTATATAGGGAAAAAGTACATCCTGACAAGTTGAACTGGTGCTTGAAACTGAACGGGGCTTAAGCTTGGGGAAGGGAACCCTGAGAGGCCCAACCAAGTTGGAGACTTATTCTTTTTTGTAGTGTTGAAAGGTTTGAAGCTTGGGGAAGGGAACCCTGAGAAACTTCAGAAGGAAGTGTGTTATATTTCTTTTGTAGTGTTTGGATCTTGAACAAGTTGAAGCTTAGGGAAGGGAACCCCAATGAACCCAAAGACACTGAAGATATTTAAAACCACTGCAAGGGTTCTGTGGAGAAGGTCCTACGAACAGCCCTTTTTGAATGAACTCATTTTTGTGACATTAACCAAACTACAGCTGGTGAGAAGACCACCTGAAACCAACTTTCCATTGTTCTGTTGAACCACTATTTTGCTTTGGGAAGACTTCCTATCACATTTTTGTAAAGAGTGAGGGCAGGCATAGGTTTAAACACAGCCGGAATTATATTTTGGACTTTTAGACAGCAACGGTCCTTAGAAACATCAATTAAGGGAACCATCCCTTTACAGTTACGGCCAGTAAGGCATTACACCAACCGAGGAACCTTAGTAAATAAAGATTTTAAAATGAACACATTTGATTCTATCTCTCTTGATACCATGCCGTTCTCACAAAAGCTTGTTTCAGTTACAGACCCAAATATCAATTCAAGAAATCTGATTCCAAAAACAAAAAAGGGACCCGACAGGCTAGAAACTGTCAAAAGCAGCATGTTATGCTTAAGGTACTAGATTTGTTAACCTTTCCTTGTGGGGTGGAGAGTTAGCACTACAGAAATGTGTCACTTGGTCAATGTGCCTTAGTGTACATTATCTCCCCACTTAACTTCTGCTCCCGGTCTGGTCCCGAATTAGTTTTCAAAAGTGAATACCAAAGTGTATATTTGAAAACTAACCTTTGCAATTATGGCAGCTTGTTGTGGAAAATAGAGCGATGCAGCAATTCCTGTGAAACCCAGTGGGTACATGACTTTCTTCAATTTGGAGCCTGTTGGATAAATAAGACATGTATAAGATGGCTGCAAAACAAGTACATAATGCACAAAAGGGGACTTCCAGTTTACAAATGTAAATGGAATACAGAAAGGTGAAAATATTGCTCCTGCATTAAAAGAAGATGCCACAATTATAAGTTTCCGAGCGGAAGAGGAGCGTTTAAGATTGCATTTTCAGGCTACAAAAGTAAAAGATTGGAGAAGAAGCTCATCCCCGAAGGATGAAAGACACACAAATCAGAGAGCAGGAGGAAAGATACGAACAGCACCGGATTTAGGTTGACAAAGAGCTCCAACATATCCCATACTTACAAGAAATATACCACAGTTGAGCAGTGTTACCTAATTCAACTTTATCTTACAAGACATATCAAGCAGATCTAAATTCTTCAAATTACTAGAATGGGATGAGGAACTACTCTACAATGGCTTAAATTATTTAACTGAAACAAGTAAAGAAGGGGAAAGAAGGCGATAGCTTGAAATTATTTTGGGGAATGCTTATGGAGTCTAAGTCGGGGACAAAAAAGTAAAAAATACTCACTGTAGTACTACCTTACTCTTAATCCATAGTCCCAGCTTCCTCAACACTCCTGGGACTTCCATTTCAAGAGGGACACGAGCAGGGCTGTTTTTCCAACAGATGAATTTAGTGCCAGCTCCTTTCTGTCCGCCAAGACTGAAACTAATTCATGTCTTTTAGCGTAGACGGTGGAAGAGCATTTGGAGGAAGGGGGATTATGGACTGAGAGTAACATCTCACTATGGTAAGTAACTTTTACCTACTCCCTACATCCTGTCCCCCTTCCGCCATCCTCTTGGGAGACTACCAAGAAGGTAACACTGGAAGGATGGAGAACCTAGACTGATCTATCCAAACACGTTCTGAAACACTGCCTGACAAAACAGTGCTCATTCTGAGAGCTGGCCCCTATGGGGTAGTGCCTGCAGAACATGAAGGGTGATGCCCAAATAGCCACCTGGGCAATAATGCCCCAACAAATGTGCAGTAGGAAGCCACAGAAGTGCCATTCAAACTCACGGCATGCCATTGGGAGAAGAGAGCTTCTAGAGTTTGTAGTTCTCAGAAATGTAGAAGGCTATCCAGCTAGCAATATTTGCCTTGCATAGCTGCAGGAGGTGGGATAGTACTAAAGAAAAAGGCTCTCTAAAGTGAGGAATTCTTTTGTGTAATCCAGATAAATACAGAACATGTGTAAGCAATACATAGCTCCTTACGCCGCAGAAGAGGGGTTAAGGAAAAAGGTAATGGTATAAATGGTGTAAAAGATAAGTGGATGTAAATAGACTATAAAGGAAGAGACAAGTTGTATCAACAAACAATGTTAAAGTTTTGTTAAAAGTGTAAAAATAAATATATTTAGTGGTATAAGTTATGTCAAGGTCACTTGTGTAATAGTGTCTCCAATCTCATTTGCCAAGGCCAATTTATTTTATAGTCTTATGTTATTTACCTGGCAGGACCGGTGGCATTACAGGTACCCTATGTTTCTACTCTGTCCAACTGCTGAAAGACAATTCTGGCAGGTGTTGAAGGAGACACCCATTGCTGTGAGATACGCAACAAACAAGAGCACAGGATGCAGACCATAGGACAACAGTTAGAGATGTCTGACAACAAAACTTTTCTTGCGGAGAGGACTTTTATGTTCTAGCCAAACAACCCCAGGTGGACAAACCCTAAATCTTCTGGTACCAGCCAGATAAATTCAGTGAATAGGCAGAGGTATAGAATCTACCAACTCTGCTGAATTATAAGGTCGATCATCAGAGGAATTCGAAGTGGGGACTCGACGACAGAACTTGGAGCTCTGAGAACCAGAACTTTGTTGACCAGTGTGTTGTAACCCAGATCACGGTTGTCCCCCTGGACTACTACCATTTCCTAAGAACCCTGTGAATGAGAGGAAGGGGAGTGAACTTGTTCATAGCTAGGCATTACCAAGATTTAATAAGGGGGTACTGCAGGGAATTTGGCTCCACTCCTTGCTTCGACACATAAAACTGCCATTTCTAGTTCTGGAATGTCACAAAAAGGCTGACCATGGGATCCATCACTTTTGGAAGATGGGTTCCGTCACTCTGGGATGAGCTCCCACTTGTAATTGTCTCAGAGCCTTCTGCTGCAGGAATCGGCTTCCTCAATGTGCTTCCCAGGCAGGTACAACACCATCAGTGTGTTTCCATTTGACATTGCTCACTGCCAGAGCTCCATTGCTGTGAGGCCCAACTGCAGTGATTTTTCTGCCCCCTTGTTTGTGCAAAGAACAAATGTCAGTTGTACTGATCTCTAGGACTTGTACTAGCTGCCTCTCAATGCTCTAGAGGAAAGGCTGCAAGGCACAGAAGAGCGCCTGAGGTTTCAGTCAGGGTTGCGCCGCGCTCACTTAAGGACAAGTCAGCCATAATTATCACAGAGGGGAAGGGACAGCAAAGGGCACACCAACCACGAGGTTCGCTAAATTGCTCCACCAGCAGAGATCCCCCCCACCCGCAGGCCCCCAGGAGTAGTCCAGATGGGCTCCGGGGATTGGTGCGATTGCTTCCGCACAGAGGCAACATAGAGCTGGATATGCCTCAGTCTCCAGTGGAACCCGGGTTAGTGGTTCCTCCTACAAATGAGGTCTGCCGTTTTCGCGGCGGTACTTCAGGACAATCTCATAATATGTGGGTGTTAGAGGCACAGTACATATATAGACCCTTGTCACAATGTTGGTTTCTTTCTGTCTGTGTCAAAGGGACTCTGGCTGCCCCTATTTGCATCGGCTCGTCACCAGAGCGAGCCTGTGAAGGAGTCGCAGACGTCTGTAGTCCGGGTTGTGGAAGTGAAGGCATCCGGCTTCTCTTTCTTTCTGATCTCCTTTCAGACATTCTGAAATCTATTTGAAGAGCCAGGAAACACAACTCTTTAAATGAAGAAGGGCGTGGAATCCGACCCAACTCATCTTCGAGCTCCTCGTGGAGTCCCCTCCGGAATACTATGAACTGAACCGACTCCGGCCAACCTACCTCACTGGCTAGCCGTTTGAAGGCTGAGATGTAAGTCAACAGGTCCATACAACCCTGTTAGATATCCAGTAATGCTTCTCCTGCAGAGAAGCCAATTGCTTGTCTTTCGAAGGTTTGTCGGAAGAGAATTACAAAAGCATTGTAATCCTGGAGTATGGGATTAGCTGATGTAACTAACGGCGCAGCCCAGGCCAGAGTGTTACCAAGCATGTTGAAAATAAGAAACCCACCTTGCTACGGTCCGATGAATAAGTGGTGGGCCTGAATGTAAAATATACTAAACAGGCATCAATGAACTACCTTACCCTCTTTGGGGATCCGTCAAACTTTCCGGCTGCTAATGCTAAAGGGGGTAGATCTGACTGATGGGCTTCTCGAGCAGTCGCCAATTGTCGCAGAACTGTTTTCTGCCTTGAGTCCTTGCAACTCCATCAAAAGTCCTTGGACAGAATTGACCAGCTCTTGCATCTGTTCTGTGGTAGCCATTTCTGGCGTTGCAATCTGTCACTATTGGAGGGTCTCACCTAGGCTCTGACGTCGCTGTCGCTGGATGACGCGTCGGATTCTGAAATATCTGCTGTGGTTTCTTCAGGAGTACCCTTCTATTTGAAGAGATATGGTCTGTTCCGGGAACTCGCCACCTTTGTTGGACTGAGAAACAGTACCAACAAGATTGGCGTCCTCCCTGCGTAGCACAGGAAGGCACAAAAAAACCCTAGTTGGTATTCCGGAGTGGTGAGCGACTCCAAGAGGGGACGAGGTTGTCCGGGGTAACTGTCGAGTGGACAAGAAGGAGAGATGTCCAGGAAAGTAGAGAGTCCACGAAGAGAATCCTTGCTCCCAAAAGGCAGAGAATTAACAGTTCTGATGACTTCAACAGAAAGCAGATGGGTCAAGGAAGTGCAGCATAAACAATAGGGAATCTTGTACCAGACGGGAGCAGGAGCCAGGGGAGAAGCGAAAGTAACAAGGGGAGAGTCCTGTGAAAAGATGAGGAGCCAGGTAACCAGCTACCTACAGTAAAGGTAAGAGTACAAATGCAAGTAGAGGGCGAGAAAAAGGCGAGGGCTAGAAATGGAAGAAGTAATGAGACACAGTGCACCACAAAACAGCCTGCACAGAGCGGTACGGGATGGAAGCAACCGCTGTCAATTGAAGCGTGTGAGGAAGGAAGGAAGCAAGCAAACCAAGGCAGGACCCAATCACCCGAAAGAAAAGGAGAGAGAGAGGAACTGCTGCCGTGCGAGGGCGGAATACAGCACAGAGCGCGGCTAAAAACAATTGAGGGAGAAATGAAAAACACCGGACAATGGTAGGTAAGGAGAAAGTGCCGGCAGAGAAGGAACGCGAGGCAGTATTCGTGACCGCCTAAGCAAAAGCAACAGCAGGAGAATCACAAATGGAAAGACGGAAGACCAACAATGAAAAGGAAACAGTTAAGGAAGTGTCGGCCGAAACTGGCACACCGAGATATAACGAGGCACAAAAGTAAGCAGTAAGTACTCTGAGCGAACAGTAACGGTGCGCATAAACTACAACAGTTGCAACGCACCGGTGGGCGGGGTTAGAAGGCTAACATAGGAAGTGAAGCAAAAAGACTAGACCGTCGCAGGGAAATGTGATGGCACGTTAATGGCGGATCCTCCACCTAGACCAAAGCTTTCAGGAGTTGCTCCTCATGACAAATATACACAAAAACATGTCCTAAATTGTGGACACTCCCGTCACCTACACACCTTAATAACTGAGATCAGTCAAATGGTACATATGGCTCTCTAACACACACTGACAGTTGCTAATGCTCTTCATCCCTAAATGCAACCGATCAGTTGTGTGCCACGGTCTAGCCACACCCCAGAGGCTGCATTGGGACCCACTGTGTCGGAAGCGGCCTCAGTCGGAATCACTGGAGAGAGGTGCGGCTTGACACACTAACCCACGCAGACCCACGTACGTGAGGTCCTTTCCTCAGATTCTGGATCCGGGAGTGCCGCGAGTCCTGCGAGCGAGCCGAGAAGCCGTGAGGAGCAAGGAAAACAAGGAAGCTGACCTGCAGTATTTTTCCCGCTGCACCGCTGTACGGCGGCTCCCTGCGGCGCCAGCCCCCTGCAGCCTACCCGACCGCGCTGCGCGGCCGGCTACCGGTGTACCGGAGACTGCGGGCTTTGGCCTTTGATCCGGGCTTGTAGTTCACTGGTATCCTACATTGGTGTTTGGGGGTGCCTGAAAACAGTGGGACATCTATTTATCTCCCCAGTGTGGTACATGGGAATAACCATTTCTACCTATTAACCCCAGTATTTATTAATACATTTGCCTTGGTAGCCCCCACTATCTGGATTAATAAATAATTGAACGAAAGTGAGCCACAGCGTAGATATGCAGCGGGGGAGAAGAGATCCCCATTCGATCTATAATCTACGAAAAACCAAGTCTCAACCTGTAAAGGAACCTAAGGAGACCCATAAGAAAGGAGGTAAATCCAAGAAGAATCCTAAATATGCTCAACCGGTGGCGCAAGGGGCTATCACTGAGTTCTTCCCTGTGAATCCTCCCCCCGATACTAATTCCACCATAATCGAGGAAACTGCAGCACCAGTACATAGTGGTGGCCTTTCTTTAAATACTGCCAATTTCGATGACAGACAACAATTCCCTCTTACATCTTTGCTTAACTATACAGAGAGGGATGTTGACACAAACACCCCAGATGATATCCAGTGGCATAACGCCCTTGAAAGAAAATAGCATGAACACCGCTGCGGGGGTGCAAAATGCAGTGGGAAGCAGTGGACGCTTATCTGCTTCTCCGAATCTTGCAATGGCGTTGATGGAGGATGAGCCGGACAATGAGATGGAAGATAACATCGGATCACATCCAAGTTTAACACAGATAACTGAGCTTCAATCATCGGTGGCTGCCCTCCAATTTGCCCTTAAGATACTCCTGCAGATGTTGGGACGTATCCTGGCAAACACCAACTCCATCACTATGGCGTTAGATCTGAAGGATCTCCCGCGAGAAGAAGCAGAGTTAATCTATCTGATGCTCTACATATAGCTGAGGAGATTGAAGAGCAGGAAACCGTGGTTGAGGGGGGTGTGGCGCAATCCATATCCAACAGCAACATCCTAACTGAGGAAGCCCCCGTGGAGGCAGATGATCACGAGCTGGAGCAAAGTCCTCAGGCCCCTCTTTCACAGAAACAACGCAGATTGGCCAAGAAGGCACTTAAAAATAAGTTAGCCGCAACGTGTGCCCAACCACCTACAGCAGGGCCCAGACCTGTACCAGAAACTTGCTAAAAAAAAGCCAGGAAAAGACTGGTGAGAGCAGCCTCACGGGCAGCAATGATAAAAGACCCTCTAACAGACTGGTTGATACCTGAAGAGAAGTCCACCGGTGTGGACTTAAATGAAACCTCAGTGGTGGACTCAGAGCTTGATCTTGAATCCAGTATGCTTACACATCCTGAACATCTTCCCGGGACACGGGCGAAGGACGAACCTGCCGAGCATACACCGCCGGACCAGATGAGGACAGCGAAGGATATAAATACGATTTGCATCTGTTTCATCAAGAATTTGTACCCCAGTGACAAAAATTCCTGGCTGGCACGTTCTGAGTTACTAACAAGACTCTACCATATAGCTCAACTCTGTGTCTTAAAATCTGAGGATTTCATATTCATCGAACCCCTCTCGGACCCTAACCCCAACGTCTCTGCCTTACACTGTACTTTCCTGACCACGCCGCAATTGATTAGAAAATATAAAGAAGAACTGAGAGTAGCAGACATTGATATTGACGTGGACCCGCAGGAGAAGGATCTTTCTGCCGATTCAGAGGACACTGTCACACCAGCTCCTCTGGCAAATGAGCTTAAATCTGGGGGAGGGGAAAATCCCGCCTTGGCCGAAATACAGCAAGTACTTAAGTCACTGTTGGAATCCCTTCCGCAACTGTTACAGAAACATTGATGCTTCTCATTACTTACCTGGAACTGGAGAGGTTTTGCCCATCCCCTGAGGTCGGAGGGCTCTGCAGACTTACTGTCTCGACATAGCTGCACATGTCTTCAAGAGACATGGTCACTGGACCCCCTACTGCTAGATGGCTTTGTTATACACCAATCGCCTGCTAAACGGGGCAGCAAGGGTCGCCCCTATGGTGGTTTACTTACGGGGGTAGTTAATACGACCATGCCTCAAAAAATTCAGTGTAAAGCAGAGGAACAGCTCTTGGCAGTAGAGGTTGAATACCACGATGAAAGTGGCTTAGGTAGGTTTCTTCTTATTAATCTTTACAACCCCTTCAGGAGCGGTGGCAAGAGACACACAACAAGAGGCAATACAGGACCTACTGTCTTCTTGGTCGTTAAGAACTGGCAAT
Organism: Ambystoma mexicanum; assembly: GCF_040938575.1. Lineage (NCBI taxonomy): Eukaryota > Metazoa > Chordata > Amphibia > Caudata > Ambystomatidae > Ambystoma > Ambystoma mexicanum. The sequence goes on from NC_090939.1 coordinate 944,063,362, forward strand.
GTCGCTGTTGTTGTTTTGGGGACTTTAATTGCCATATGACAGACGAGGCACTTATACCCTCCAATTCTGATCTTAGTGCAAGTTGTCTGATGACTCATGGAAAGAGGGAGGACGAAGGACTAGGCTGGCTGCAATTGTTTGAATCTTGGGATCTTGCGATGATCAATGGCCGTACCCTGGGAGACCGGCCGGGGAAACATACTTGGTCTAATGGATCATAGTTAAGCACATTAGATTATATATTGATGTGCCCCGAGATGCAGAGTAGAGTAGTTGATATGTTTGTCAAGCCTAACTCATGGAGCGATCATGCGTCGCTGCATTGCACACACCGTTTTCCGATCCCAACCACTCCATCTTTGAATATTGGTAGCATTCAAGCCAACTGCACATGATCAAGAATAGTGTGGTCTGAGAAGAACATGAGATCGGCCACTGAAGCTCTTAAACCTGTTGCTTCAGAAGGCTTTTGTGATTTCAATCTTATGACGGTAAATGAAATAGAAGACTGGATATAGGGATTTTCAGGTCAGCATGCCACGGTCAAAAAGGGACATATGCTAAAAACTGGGGGCACTATACTCCCTTATAATAGGGAAATTAGGGACGCCAAGAGAGGGTTAAGAACGGAGATTCGAGGCCTGAAATCTCTGAACTTATCTGGAGTCCTTTACTGTGAGAAATTAAGAAAAATTAAAAACCGATATACAGCTGATATTAAGAACATAAAGACAACAGAGAAATAATAGATATCAGCGGCTTGTACAAACTATTTGCTCTAGAATTTCCCGCAGTATCTGGACACTCCTAAATGAGAACAGAGAGAAGGTCAAAGGCCCATTAATTAACCCAATAAGTGAGGAGATATGGGTAAAATTTTTATTAGGCCGAAATTCAGGGGAAGTGGAGACTATGAGTAGACTTTCGGAGAAGGACCCCATCCATCCGCCTTTTGACGTATCAGCAGAGGCAATATTGAACAAAATAGTTGCCATTAAGTCCTCTAGAGCCCCGGGCCCTAGTGGGCTGGCTAACGTAGTGATCAAGAACTACCCTTTATTTTGGGCTGACCTGTTCTCCCTACTCTTAAATAAGATCCTAGCACAGGGGATAATCCCCCGATCTTGGCAAACAGCCATTCTCATTCCTGTATTTAAAAAAGGTAGTCGTACTAACCCTAATAATTATAGGCTTTTATCCATGCTTGATATCACAGGTAAACTCTTTGCCACGTTACTGCTCAGTGAGATACAGAAATGGGCAGAAAACACCAAAATACTCAGTAGATTTCAATGTGGTTTCAGGCGGGACTTTTCCACCTCTCATAATCTATTGGTCATGGATATACTACGTACACGGGCGCTTAGCATGGGGCAGCTCCTGTTGTATGCCCTTTATATCGATTTTAAGGCTGCCTTTGATTCCATCCCTCGAGCGAGGCTATGGACTAAGCTTGAAACACTGGGATGTCCGTCAGGTGTATTATACTACCTTAGACTGCTGCACCAAAACACCTCGGCGTGCCTCAGATTAAACCAGGAAGGCAACATGACCAGAAACGTGATCTAAAATAGGGGGGTAAAGCAGGGTTCCTTCACAGCACCCCTTATTTACAATCTTTATGTGTACGACATCCCTGCAGTATTAGCTGAGGTTGATAACTGCCCTCCTAAAATTGGTGAAGCATTGTGTGCTGTATTAGCATACGCCGATGATTTGGTTGTTTTTGATAATACCATAGGCAGCCTTTGGCGTTCCGCTTCTGCCCTATGGGACTATGCCAGGATTAATGGTTTGACCATTAATTTAGATAAGACAAAGGTGCTTAGATTCACCAGAAAAAGAGTATCCCGAATGAATCTGATGGTACATAAAAACCTCATACTCTATGCTCCATCATATCGCTATTTAGGAGTGGAAATTGAGCCCCATGGCGATTATCTACTTTGCAGGCAGGGTCGCATTACTAGGGCAATGCAAGTCACCTCATTAATTTCTTCTTTTACTAATAAGCAGGGTGGCTTCACTCTCTGGGGGACTCGCCATTTATATATTCAAGTGTTTGCTCCCACGATCATCTATGGCCTTGAGTCGCTGCTTACATTGGACCTAGCGTGGCTTCAAGTTTTGGCGACGAATACTGGGGCTACCCCCGGGGGTTCCGATGGCCCTGATTAGACTCGAATTGGGCCTTCCCTCACTGAAAGCGATGGTACTGAAAAGAAGAGCAGGGTTCTACCTTAAGATGATAAGTGGCTCTCCCAATCCCTTATTGACAGTGATTCATCAGGAATTGATCAAACAATATACCACTTTGCCCCTACATAAAGATATAACTACATTTTTTATAGACATTGGCTGGACACACAGAGGGGCTACTGTCACTAAGGAAACTCTAAATGCACTCGGAAAAAAAGTGGACCTTTGGGATTGGCTTGAAAATTTCTCTCATTTAAGCAGTCTTAAGACCTATAATTTTGTGAAATATAGATTGTGTAATTTCATGAAACCTCAAGCCTACCTATACCTCTGTCCCACTAGAAGGCTTAGATGCTTCATCATCTTGTTCCGATTGGAGCAATTGCCTACCCTGCATACTTTAGGAGCCTGGGAAAACATCCCTGCTGAAGAGCGAATATGCCGTCTTTGTAAATCCCCAGAATGTCTAGAGACAGCCAGACATCATCTTACTGAATGCCAGACACTGAAGGATACAATCTTATACTATTTGGGTGAATTTGTGCATGATCCTTTAACTATATGCGAAATGTCATTCTGGCTTTACTGCACTAACACCTGCAATATGCACTTATTTATTGCATTATATAATGTCTGGCAATAGGTCAATAGGTTGAACTAGGTCTGGCTCTCTGACTTGAACTATCTTAGCATTGGGGACGCTAAGGAATTAATTGGGCACCTTATTTGTTATAGGAAGTGGTCTTTCATTAATTATACTCACTTCAACTCAGATATAAGTTGTTTTGTGCAAAATATTCATGTATGACTGTGTATAAATATTATAAGAAAAAGTTGTTCAATATTTCCTTTTTAGTTTTTTTTTATACTTGCTGTTGATTTATGTTTTTGTATATTCATGATTTGATATTAATGTTTGTAAATTGTAATGTGTAAAGTTTGAATTTATTTTCAACCTATATCACATTAAAGAATTTGAATACAATTTGTATATTCTATGTAATTTTCAATGATTCATTTTTGTCAACAAACAATTATAGAGAAAACGCTTGATGCTATATTCAATTAAGAAATGTTTTTAATCAACAGAGTGAAGTGAAATAAAGTAAATTATGAGCTCGGTGCGTTTTGGGCTCGGTTCTTCCTCAAGAGCAAATTCTTCTTGTGAACAATCTTTCAGCGCTACCTGTTCAATATCTAGAGGATAAGTGTATAATTAACATCTTTGTTAACTTTATAAAAGATTCTCATAGAACATTGAATAGGCACATACTCATGATAGAGGATTACCAATTTAATCACTGTATTGACTTCGATGGTCTCAATGGGTTGGAGAGAGGTTGTGATATCTATGCTGGTCCGTTACCCACACGGAACTCAGATCAAGGTCCAATAGATGCCTATCACAAATTAACAGCGTATTACTGTCACTCATCTAATTTTGGAGTAGCTATACTGGCACAGAAAAGAATTAACTCATAATAGGATACCTTTAGAATTAGGCGTGGATATCATCTAGTCCACAGTCACTATCTATTTTCGAAGTTCAAGAAACATTGTTGGACCACTTGCTAATGGCAAATTGGTTCAGATCAGACAGCGGACTACTCAGGTAACTGTTCTCTATTATATTTTCCAAAACTAGACATCTATTTTTGACTTCTCCATAATTTTATACCTTATGATGAACATTGCAGGGTTATGACAGAAATCTGACCTTTTTACAGGTGGAGTGACCTCCCCTGTCCTGAAAATGTATGCACATCACTGCAATGGTGATGTGAATCTGCTGAGGCAAGATGTTTGTGCCCAGGAACACTGGAAAAAGAAGTGGCAGCGAATGCAATCAGCCTAAAGCACAACTCAAAAGACGTGTCAATATTACAGCCGCAAATGCAGAATCTTGAAGATAGAGTCGAGGATGCAGAAGGGCGGACCAGACGCAATAATGTTAGAATCATAGGACTCCCCGAAGGGGAAGAGGGCTCAAACCCCACCAACTTTATAGAGAACATGCTGTTACAGGAAATCGGCCCAGGCACCCTCACTCAGGGCTTCACAGTGGAAAGGGCTCACAGATCACTGTCGAAGAAACCGTCACCAGGAGCCCCTCCACGGCCCATCATAGTCCAGATACTAAATTACAAAGATAGGGAAAAGATCCTGGAGTCCTTTCAGAGAGGTGGCACAATACAGCAAGCGTCGACCAATACAACGGCATACCGGATTATACCTTGCAGGTGCAGAAACAGAGGATGCACTTTGTATCTGTCAAGAAGAGGCTGCGAGGGGCGAACCTAAAGTATATGCTACTATATCCAGCGAGGCTGAAAGTGTTAAATGAAGGCAGAGCCCTGTTTTTTGACACCCCCGAGGCCGCACACACGTGGATGGACACAGTAAACTTGCCAACTGAATTGGACCAACAGACGACAGAAGAAAGGGAAACGCGTTGAATGGTTTGCGAGGTCCCACGAGAAGGAGACCGGCGGGACCTGCAGACAACCAGGGGCAGTGACCCGTTACACTCGATGCAGGCACTAACAATTATGAATAACAGGAGCCAGCAGCATGCATTCCCATCTATAAACGCGCTGCAGAAGGGCATTCTTCACCCACAAATGGAATTTATTTTGGATACCAGTTGTCGGGTATCCACCTGCCGCACTCCAGACACCAGGACAAGTAACTGGTGCATGGGTGAGAAGCAGGGATGCCTGAGCACAAGATATTGAGCTGGGCAATTGTTGGGGAGGGGGTGGGTAAGGGAGTTCGGGTAGTTCGTGGGAAGTTAGCCTATAGATCCACACAGGGAATGTACAATATGCGCATCAGACTGTCGAGTAATATGAAAATGCTTAGTCTAGATGGGGGACCTTAGAAAAGCCTTGTGAAACGTCAGGGGGCTCAACAGTTATATCAAACATAATAGAATAATTTCCTATTTGAAGCACTTCTTCAGGAGACGCACCTCACAAAGGAATGACAAACCGCACTAGCGAGAAAAGGGAGTGGCATAACTCTAGGCTCGCCATACTCTGAGTTTTCAAAAGGGGTGCTGACATGGGTGGTGCTGTCGGTACCATTTAAGGTCCTTAAGACTATTGGAGATGATGATGGTAGGATATTAATAATTCAGGGTCATGTGGAACAGAGAGAGCTTTGTATCATCAATACATATGCACCGAACCACGATACAGCTGCCTATTTCCGTTCGCTTTATCCCCAAATGGACACATATAGGGATGGAGCAGTAGCATGGGGAGGAGACTTTAACTATACGCTGAACCCGTTTTACTGGACAGGTTAGATGAAAAATTGGCTCATCCAGGCCTGCCAGCCAAAGCCTTGAATACGTTATTGAGAAAATTCAAGTTGTCTGATATATGGAGCACTCTACCCCAGCGGGCAAGGGGATATTCTCATTACACCGCTCCCAAGGATCTTTATACTACATTAAACTATGTATTCACAGGTGAAGAGACACTAATGAAATTTAAGGCGGCGGAATATAGATCATGGTCCGCTAGTGGTCATATGGCAGAACCACACAGGAACTGCACGCATCCAGACCTGGAAGCTTAGAAGTGAGTCCTTCAGAAATGCAGTGTTCCGGGAACATTTGACAGTAGGAGTGAAGGACTGCTTCAAGAACAACACAGGAAGTGTAGACTCAGCAGGCAAACTGTGGGAAGCCTTCACGGTGGCGATTAGAGGGACGGTAATAGCTTAAGGCAAAAGGTATGCAAGCTATGATAGAAAATAATTTATGTAAAGCGGAAACCGAACTGGAGGCTATGGAATGCTCCAGAGACATGTCCAGAGATAGGGCTCAAGAAGTCGTTCGCCTCCAGCAGGAATGTGTGTGTTACACTGGGAAAGTTTAGGTAAGCTAAACTATAAGAAATATGTAGAAAGACAGTGGTGGGGCTTGTGTAACGCAAGAAACCATTAACAAGTGCTTTTACAACTGTTATAAGGATGTATTTCAGAAACATCTGCAACTCCAACAGTAGAAATAGATGAGGCCCTGGCACAGATAGATCTCCCCAAACTAGATGCAGTTGATAGGTTAGATGCTCCCATAGCCATCGAGGAGCTAGAAGCCAAAATAAGAGGGTTGCCAACCCGCAAAGTCCCAGGCGCAGACGGATTGCCCAACGAATTTGACAAGGAATTCATTGCAGATGTCGTGCCCCCATTGTTGGCTATGTGGAACGAAGCACTGGACACGGGCATACTACCAGGGTCACAGAGAGTCCATTATAGTCCCATTATTGAAGCCCAACAAGCCGGACACCGACTGCGGTTCCTATAGACCCCTGTCGTTGCTAAATCAAGATGGGAACATTCTTACAGCCTTAATGGCCAATAGATGAAGCCGGTAATAGCCAAACTTATACATCCGGATCAGTCAGGATATGTCCCAGACAGAAATTTAACGTGTAACCTGAGGATGTCACACCATGCAATCGAGCACACACGCGCCAGTACATGTCAATATGCAGTGGCCTCGCTTGACGCGGTTAAAGCCTTTGATTCGGTCAGATGGCCGTGGTTATTAGCAGTGATGAGGGGTTTTGGTATGGGGCCAACATATATTAAATGGGTGCTGCTATTGTATAACAACCCAACAGCCAGAGTTAAGACAGGCACCAGATTTCAGATCACTGGCAGTTGGGTAAAGGAACCAGACAGGGCTGTCCATGGTCTCCTATGCTATTCATACTTGCCTTGTAGCCATTGGCGCTGTATCTTCGGAAGGAATATAAGGCAGCGGGCATAGTCATACAGGGCAATAGTAACTTGATTTCACTATATGCTGACGATATGCTCATATACTTTCAACACCCAGAAACCAACTTACAGTATATTCTGGATGTGCTGGAGTGCTACGCAGATCTATGTGGCATTACGATTAATGCACAGAAATCATGGTTGTTCCCTTTAGCAGGGTACAGGGGGAAAACCTTGAGCACATTACCTGTGCTACCGATCAAATGGGAGCTGCACACATTCAGATACCTGGGAGTTGATATTTTCCATGACCCCAATACTGAACATGCACAGAACATGTGGAAAGTGGTAGAGAAAATAGAAAAGTCCCTGGCTTTTTGGCCAGATTGCCGCTCTCACTTGTGGGGTGGGCAGCGCTGCTAAAAATTGTGGTTCTCCCGAGGCATCTCCATTTCTTTACTAATGTTCAATACAATATCCCCCAAGGCTTTTTTAGTAGACGCAACAATATATGCCACAGCTTATTATGGCACAATTCAAGGTGCCGGGTGGCACTAACAAAATTGCAGAGGCTGTATGATCAGGGAGGTATAAGGGTGCCTAATTTTGAAACATATTTTGTGGCAAGTCAGCTGCAATTTGTCACAAACTGGCTGTCGGATGAACAGACCCAGGACACCTTGATGCTGTAGCCATTGTGCGCCCCATTTTATTTGAAGGAGGCAATATGGCCCGAAGCCCCTGTTGCTGCTGGGTAGGATGCTCTGGCACAGGTCCTGTCGCTTTCTGGGGAAGCAGCCACCCTAGTCCCCCAAATTCCCATTGGTGACACTAAAGGCAGAGGATTCACAATTCAGGTTAAATGTAAGGAAGTACTGGGAGCCAATGGGGATAGCGAGGGTGGGAGATCTGCTACGCGAGGGCAGAGCGATGGACTTTAGCAGACACCTCAGAAATAGGCATACCCGCTGGGAAACACAATGCATGCTTCACTCCTCTCTGGGTTAAAACAGAAATGGCCGGATATAGATGGAGAACTAGAAGAAGATGAGACAATAGAAACCTTTTACGATATTTCGGAGGGCGGGCACGCAATGCCAAGAATATATGAGCTATAAATGTCACAGAAGGGGGACATGCTGGCACAGACCAGGCAAAGGTGGGCGGTAGATTTGCAAGTGCCTGGAGTAGAGCACTAGCCTATCATAAAAATATTTTGAGGAATAGAGCCAGCACCACCAGTAAAGACCCTTGCACTCACTTGTCTCCTGTAATACAGACATTGATGCCTATTTCCCTCCCAACACCTTCTCATCCTGAAGATGCCACTATTAAAGGGGCTCTCATCAACGCTAGATCACTTATTGTTCATGCGCTAGACATCTCAGACCTCATCACCGCCAATAAACTAGATTTCTTAGCGGTCACAGAAACATGGCTACATCCAGCTGCAGGCCCTGCGCTTATGCTAGCAGTCCCAGATGAGTATAATATCTTCAGAACCGACAGAACCACTAAGAGAGGAGGAGGGGTAGCGATTATTGCCAAAAACACATTGGCCATTAGAGAAAGTGCTAGCTCACCTTTCCCCTCAGGAGAACTCCTTTCCGTAAAACTCCCTCGCTCCTCAGAGCGGACACTCCTCATCCATATTCTATACAGACCACCTGGTCAGATATCCATCTATGAGGAAGACATTACATGCCTCCTCACACAAAACACCAAACCTGGATCGCAAATCTTGCTTTTGGATGACCTGAATCTTGGCCAGATACCAACGCCTTTGCCATCCAAAACACGTTATCAGAACTAGGCTTCTCACTGTGCATTTCAGATCCCTACTCACGGCAAAGGCAGAATTTTAGACTGGATAGCAGATTTCAATTGTAACACTAAAATCCTCTCCAACTCGCCGTGTGCATGGTCAGATCACAATGTTAACTCCTTCCAAATCCACAACTCAACAACTATAACCTAAGGATCTCCAAGCCCCACCAGTACTAACTAGAAATAACCATCTAATCACATTAGAAAGCATACTCCCTCTACTCAAACCCATCGCCAATAAACAGCTGCATCCTGACCTAGACCCCCCCATAATGGTAGACTTCTTCAATCAGAATCTACTTAAGGCCCTCGAGCATCCAGCTCCACTTAAACTAAGGAAAGGCAAACCATCGGCACACCTCAATGAATGGTTCTCCTCTGAATTGAAAATTCTGCATAAAGCTAAAAGAGACACAGAGACGTCTTGGAAAAATAAAATCTACACAGAACAAGTACAAGTTAATAACGACCTCTACAGCATACAAAACTACCATCTTGGAAACTAAAAGTGATAACTATAACAATAAAATCACCAATGCCAAATCCAGTACTAAGGAGCTATTCAACACCCTCAAAGAACTGGAAACTCCCATCTCCCCTCCTGATTCCTGCAATAAGGATGCCCTTTGGTGTGCAAATATCCAAAAGGCCCTACTCAACAAAATTGCACTACTTCAATCAAAAATTGAAGTAAATAGATCTAGCCTGGCGACCAATGCTAATCCTCATATGTCAGACAATATCCTAGTCCCCAGCACGCTTTTGAATTTACCCCCGTCACTACATCAGAGGTAGAGTCTATCATCAAAAGTCTCAAGCCGTCCAGATGGAGGAGGAGGAGGCATCTTCCTAGCTTCAATCATTAAAGAAGGAGCCAAAGAATGTGCCCCTTTTATCACAACCTTTATAAACACCCCTTTTGCCTCTTGCACTGTTCCCAAAAATCTTAAAGACGCTTGGTTTATGCCCCTTATCAAAAAACCAAACATTGACCCCAATATTCCTACTAACTTCAGACCTATCACCACAGTGCCTTTTCTGTTACCATTTTTTAGACAAAGCAGCATATGTCCAGATCCAAAATCATCTCGAAACCAATAACCTCTAAGGCCTCAGACAATCTGGTTTCAGACCAATACACGGGACTGAAACAGCCCTCTTGGACCTGAAAATCCAAATGGATGAGGCCAGAGACATTGGAATAGCATTACTCCTCCTAATGGACTTGTCGGCAGCGTTCGATTTAGTCGATCATAATATCTTAACTTACCACCTTTAACAGCTGCCTCGTTCTCCACCAAAGCTGCAGGCTGGGTCAATTCCTTCCTCTCCGACAGATCGGTGAGGGTTTTCTCCCCCATTTCTTCAATCCCACAAGGTTCATGTGTCTCCCCTACCCTATACAACATATTTACGAAGCTCCTATTTGATCATCTAGATTAACTTGGCATATCATATACGAATTACGCAGATGATACGCAAATACTTATCACCCTCTCAGGCGACTATCAACTAGACTCCACACTCCTAAATGACATCTACAGTAAAATCCAGGTCTAGATGGCCAAGCACAGAGTATGTCTCAACAACGATAAAAGCGAGCTTCTACTCATTGGATCCAAGTTAAGACTTAATAGGCTAGGCCCCAAATTCTCTACCTTCAATATTGACGGCAACCTCATCAAAGATGACAAGGAAGCCAAAACTTTAGGCTTCTATCTAGATTCCCAACCTTACAAAGACAGATTAATGCCACTGCATCCTTAACAGCTTACACAGCTAAACTTATAAACGCCTGTAGACCTTTCCTGTCCACAAATAGCTGTATTACCCTCGCAAGAGCCCTCCTACTGTCCAAACTGGACTATTGTAGCACGCTATACCTTGGCACTAGCCAGAGGAACCTCGACAAGTTACAAGTACTGCAAAACAATGCACTCAGAACCGCCTTAAATATTCCTCGCTCTAGCCACATTTCACAAATCCAACGGAACACCAAGTGGCTACCAATCCAAGACAGGATCACCTTCAGAACGCTTATGATCACCCACAAGTGCCTAAACAACTCTGCCCCCAAGCATCTGACTGACAAATTCTCTATGCCCACTGCCTCAACATTCCTAATTTCAAACTCAGCAAAGCTGGAGGTTCTAGTTTTCCGGGGCATCGTACAAACATGTTGCCCTCATTTGTGCGCCCCCGCAGTTGCTGCGACTTTGGGGGCGCACAAAATGAGGGTGACATTTACTGCACCCAAGCAGAGCGGGGGCAGCGGGGGGTGTCCCCCGCTCTGCTTGGGTGCCGTAATGGGAGTCGGGGGAGGGTTGCGGGGGACGCTTAGCATTTTGGTAAGCGGGGGACACAAAAAAAAAAAGAAAAGCACCCTGCGGCGTCAGCTCTAACCCACGTTAGTGGGAGGAGCTGATGCCGCAAGGGATAGCAGGGTGCAGGCGGCACACACAGAAGTGTGCCACCGTGAAAAGTAAGTTGGGGTGGGGGGTAGGAAGGGAAAAGCAGGCCGGGGAAGCGGGGACAGTGATCTATGATCACTGCGCCGTGCCGTAACTGGCGTCGGCATTTCGGCCGTCGCAGTTATGGGCAGCGTAGTAAGGAACAAGTTACTTACCTGTAACTGTTGTTCTCCAGCATGGGTCTGGCATGGATTCACATGCTCATGAATATTCCCTGTCGGCAGGCTGGGAATCCTCGGTAAAGAAAATAATTCAGTATCAGTTTCGTTTCTGATCTGTCTTTCTTAGAAGTAACCAATCACTGATCTCTGGGTCATACTGCCCCCAGCCAATGACTGCCCTCTCCGTAAGCCCATCCCCTGGCAGCCATCCTCAGATTTGGTAGCACGTAAAGTGGCAGTATGACCAAGTGAAGAGCCGCAGAGGGGAAGGAGGGAGGGTTCGCATGTGAATCCATTCCAGACCCATGCTGGAGAACAACAGTTACAGGTAAGTAACTTGTTCCTTCTCCAGCATGGGGTCTGGCATGGATTCCCATGCTCATGAATATAAGAATACATAGCAGTATAAACATGCACAACCATGGGAGGTGGCAACAGGCTCAACATTAAGCAATACAACAACTCAACATTAAGCACCTCTTACCTCCTCACCAGGCTCACCTTAAGCGAACAGGTTGCGCAGCACTGCTTGGCCGACCCTGGACTCCTCCCTGGAGTCCCGATCGACGCAGTAGAATCTTGTGAAGGTGTGCGTCGACCTCCACGTAGCAGCCCTGCAGATGTCCAGCAGGGGCACACCAGACAGGAACGCCGTGGTCGCAGCGATCGCTCTGGTCGAATGGGCTCTCGAACGGCCGGGCAGCGGTCGGTTTGCCAACCGGTGACAGTGCATGATGCAGCCGGAGAGCCATCTGGAAATGGAAGCCTTCGAGAGAGCCTTCCCATGATTCACAGGTCCAAAGTTCACAAACAGCTGTGATGTCTTCCGAAAACTCTTTGTGCGGTCCACGTAGAACTTCAGCGCTCTTGCCACATCCAGCGAGTGCAAAGTCCTCTCGGCCGGAGACGAAGGCGACGGGAAGAAAACTGTCAACAGCAAAGGCTCCTTGAGGTGGAAGTCCAATGGCACCTTGGGCATAAAGGAGGGGTGCGTCCTCAGCACCACCTTCGTGTCGTGAAAAGTCAAGTATGGAGGCTTGCAGGATAGGGCTTGGATTTCTCCCACTCGTCATGCGGAGGTGATGGCCACGAGAAATGCTGTCTTCCACGACAGGAACTTCAACGGCGCCGAATGCATAGGCTAGAATGGGGCCCCCATGAGCCTGGTCAGCACCACGTTGAGCTCCCACGCCGGGGCAGGGGCCTTCACCAGCGGGAACGATCGGAATAGTCCCCTCATAAATTCCTTCACCAGGCGATGAGACCACAAGGACGCCCGTCCTGTAGTTCTGGTGCATCGGGAGATGGCAGCCAGATGTATTTTGATGGAGGCGTGAGCTAGTCCAGGTTTGGCCAGCAACAGTAGGTACGGCAATACTTGAGGGGCCGTAATCCGCAGAGGTTTTTTATCTTCTGTGCACGGCACCAGACAGAGAACCTCTTCCACTTATGTCCATAGCACTTTAGAGTTGAGGACGCCCTGGCTTTTGCAAGAACCTCTCTGCAGTCAGCCGGGATATTGTATCCTCCAAACTCTAGTGCTGCAGGAGCCAAGCCTGCAAGTTCAGCGACTCCGGGTCGTGATGAAGAATGGCGCCTCCTCCTCTGGAGAGAAGATCTGCGTCCGTTGGTAAATAAAACCTTCCTTTTTCGGTTCCTCAGGGCAGAGCTGGAAGTGCTCGGATGCCCTGGCTATCATGGCGTGGAAAGAACCAATTTCGTCGGGCGGAGGGGCCAGAGGGGGGGAGGGGGTTGATGACGGAATGTCCATTGTATCATCGCTGCCGTCGTCCGTCCCCGTCGCTGTATCCTCCGGCGAGGGGGATGAGGGGTCCACAGGCCTCGTGGGCACGAAGGGCGGTACGGGGTGGACTCTCCTCCGCTTGTTCGGAGGGCTTCCCGATGGTCCTGGTTCTGGATCCTCCGTCGGGGTCCGTGGTAACCTCGTCCTTATCTCAGTACATAAGGATTGGATCACCAACAAAATGGCCGCTGAGCTATCCTGGGGCTCGGGCAATGGCTGCGACGGACGGGATGGCTGCTCCACTGGGTCCTCGTCGTCGCCATTGTCGCTATCTTCGATCACATCAGCAGGAACCTTCCTCTGGGATCGAACCTTCTCGAACCTCTCGTTGAGGCCTTCGAACCTTTCGTTGAGGCCTTTCACGGTTTCCACCAGATCCTCCTCAGAGGCTGAATCCGAGTACGTAATGGCCACCGCCCCCCCCACTCTTTTTCCACCAGGGTCTTCACGGGGGTCTTAATGATGGTCTGGAAAGAGGATTCCCTCCGCGGTGGCAGGGAAACTCTGGGCCCCGAGGCCGCCTCCACTTGCGTAGCCTCTGCCGGCTTCGCTAGGGCCGCTGTGACAACCTTGATAGAGGCCTTTGCCGGGTGGATCAAGGCCCTCACCACCTTAGGTGCGTCCTGGGCCTTCGCTTTGGGGGGAGGGTCATCGCCTCGCTCCCCCTCGGCTCCCTTCGAGATTGACCGGGGCCTCTCCAGAAGCTTACCTGGGTTCTCGGACTTCCTCTTCCCCGAACCAGAGCGCTGGTTCGTGGTTGATCGTGCCGGGGAAGTCGCGCCCTGCCTGGCAGCCGAAGAGCCCGACCTTTTGGTGCTCCCGGTGCCCGCGGACTTGCGGTGCTTGGCCTTCTGTTGGGCCCCCGTTGCCGGGGCACCCTCACAGGACTTAGAAGACTGTTCAGACTTTTTCTTCGCCTTCTCACCTGCTGTGCCCTTCTCCAGCCAGGCGGCGAGGCGGGAACGACAATCTTGCTTGGTCCGTTCCGACAAGTTCTTGCAGAACACACAGTCCTTCTCCACGTGCGTCTTGTCCTCATGAAGGCAGTAGAGACATCTCGCTCGTCCTCCTTAAAAACATTTTGCAATCTGCATCCCAGGCGCTCCTGAACAGCTTGGATCCGGGCGTCGAGCTTCCCTTGTCCTGGGCCATGTCTGTTGAGGTAGGCCACAGATCTTCTGGACTCCTCCAAGAAGCGTAACTCGATGAAATCTTCACCCTTGAGGGGCGTAGAAGAATTCCGAAACGGGTCCCCGTTAACGGAAGTAGAAACGGTGGAGCTTGAGGCTCGATTAAACCGAAAAAATGAGAAAATCTCCTGAAAAAGCACGGAAAGCAGTAAAAGCTTGAGAGCTAAAGCAGGAGGACTCCCAACACTTGAACGTGCGGTAAAAATCTGAGGATGGCTGCCAGGGGAGGGGCTTAGGGAGAGGGCAGTCATTGGCTGGGGGCAGTATGACCAGAGATCAGTGATTGGTTACTTCTAAGAAAGACAGATCAGAAACGAAACTGATACACATTTTTTCTTTACTGAGGATTCCCAGCCTGACGACGGGGAATATTCATGAGCATGTGAATCCATACCAGACCTCATGCTGGAGAATCACATAGATCCGTTTTCCGGTGATGGCGGCCAAGTGCTGTAATAAACTACTGCCTGCACTAAGAACAGACACAATATTCCTCCCATTCCGGAACAAAGTAAAAGCTTGGTTGTTCGATCAAACTAACTACCTCCTGTACCTTTGTGATTCTGTAACCTAGCTACCTCATCGACTCTGCCCAATGCTCAAGAGCACCCTTCCAGCTAGCCATCTCTGGCCTAAGCAAAGCCTGCCCTTGAGCAGTGTCATGAACCTGTATATATTGTATACTTTCCTATCTTGTATATATCTGTATATTACTTTATCTATGACTGTATATATTTCTGTACCATTGTAACAACTGTTGTATCCTAAGATAAAGCGCCCAGATACCATTGGGTTCGGTGCACTATATAAGCAAACAAAACAAACACTAAGCTCCAGTTAATACAGCTGTATGTAACCCATAGGGAATACCTAACCCCGAAGGAAATTGCGAAATTCAGTAAGGCAACTGAACAGACCTGCCCGAAATGTGGACTTTGTAATGCAGACTTGATACATTTGTTCTGGGCTTGTACGAAGAGCCAGCAATTTTGGGATGGGATAGTGCAAGCCTTAGCCAAGGCAGGTATACATTGGACACAAGTCCCCCCGCAGCCTGCATGTCCTGCATTTTTGGGTGACCACAACAAGCTAGACATGTCAGTAAGCTTAAAGACTTAGCATATATCCTAGCGAAACGAAGAATAGCAATGGGGTGGAAAGCGCACAAGAGTCCAGAAGTGCAGCTGTGGTGGAACGACTCAAAAGTGGATGCTCGCAGAACCCTCAGTGTGGCAGGAAGCGGCCCGCCGTGGCCTCAGAGAACAAAACTTAGTCCTAGACTCATGGAAGCACATGGTGCATGAGCTGGTAGCCTCGGCGTACATCAATACCTGATTAAAGGTATAGGTCCCGCCACAGACTGCAGACTGATGTGAACGTATATAAATAACACAGGCTGATGTACGGTTATAATAATGTATGTGGAATAGGCTGGGGGGGATTTGGGGGGAATATACAGACAAAATTGTCTGGACATTGTCATGCAAATATGGATATAAAAGTCTAAGTTATATTGTTGGTTAAAAATCAATAAAAACTTTTTTTTATCTGAAAAATATCATTGCAATGGTGAGTCATTAAAACATTTTTCTTGAACTTCTAAAATAGATAGTGACAATCCTATTGGTTTATGGACATAACTGCCATGATCTCGACCTACTAAAATAGATAGTTTCAATCCCATTCAATTCCCCTTGTTCTTATTTTCTATGAACTATGAACTATGAAGAGACCCCTTATGGAACATCTCAGGAATCACACGTATGCAGTAGAATAAGACGTACATTGGATCAAAAACTCTGTACTCCTTTCAGGTACGCTTTAAATCAGAGTGCACAATATATCACTCACATCAATGGTGATGAAATAGAATAAGTAATAGTCTCCTTTATATATTTTTACAGTGTGATAACTGGAACTTAAGCCAGGCCAAGACTGTGGACTAGATAATATCTACGCCTACTTCTAAAGATATCCTATTATGAGTTAATTGTTTTCTATGCCAGTATAGCTACACCAAAATAAGATGAGTGACAGTAATACTCTGTTAATTTGTGATAGGCATATATTTGATCTTGATCTGAGTTGTGGGAGGGTAACAGACCAGCATAGACATCACAACCTCTCTCCAACCCATTGAGACTATCAAAGTCAATACTGTGATTAAATTGGTAATCCTCGGATTCGAAGATGGCCGCCAGCACTAGGTAGACTTGCTGACAGCACGCTCCTGGACCCGGCGACACAGAGGTGCCCACCACCCCGTCTGATTACATAGGTTGGCAAGTCGGAAGGAGGTGTGCTGCGGTGAGAAGGGCCCCCCAGTGCACAAATGAGGCAGGACTCGAGGCGGCGAGTCCCGTACAGGACTCTGGGAGGAGGAGGGCGCCTGAAAGGAGGAAGGCGCCGAGAGAAGACCCGGGGGCTCGGATCCGGAGCCTCAGGTGGCGAGGCCTGTTGGGCTTGGCCCGCTCCGTGGCCTGACGGATTGAGCGGACCGGAGCAGTGAGGTGAGGAGGAGCCACGGCCACGGGAGGAGGCGGTGGCATTGCTGAGTGGAGTGGCCGCTTCCCCGCCCTGGATTGGAGGAAAGGATGCTCTGCCTCGGGCCCCGCAGGTGAGCAGGTAAGAGGGGATAAGTTGCACTGACGGGGGAGCAGTGATAGAGAGAACCCCACAAACCCACCAGAGACATTGGAGGCAAGCAAAGTGTGGGGGAGATCCAAGGCACCCCTGAAGGGCTTACCCAGTGGACACCTAAATCACCCACAACCCCACCAGGGATTTGATACAAGAACGGGGATGTTAGACGAGACCCTGAGTGGCCCCCTCCCCCTCGGGGAGAATTGAGCTTGAGGGGGCATATCTAGCCAAGAATCAGTGGCGGGGGGCAGCAACCCACGAACTGCCCCTGCTGGGGCACAACTGACATTGAAGCAGCCCGGAAGAGAGGGGGAAAACGCTGGCATTGAAACCTGCCACATTAGCACCCCGGTTGGGACACGGTTCAAGGGAGTTAATCTGGAGGAGGCAGAGCCCAATTGAGACGGCGTTAGGCGAGAAGTGTAAACGGGGGAGAACACCTAAACGATTGAGAGGCCGTACTACCGGGAAGGGGGAAAAAGGGGGAAATCCCCAGAAGTATATCGAGAGCCCTGGTGGGCCCTGGAGGTCCCAGTGAGAGCGAAACATCCAACCCAGAGGTTCCCACCGGGGGAAAAGGTCCAGCAGGAGCAAGAGGTGTAACAATGTCCGTGAAACAAAAGGGAAAGGGTGGAAAAGTCCCACAAAATCCGGTGGACGCCCCAGGAACACTCCCCAACATCTGGCCCTGGCAGGACAGCAGGGAAATGGCCAAAGTCACACCCAAGGGCGCAAATGGAGGAGCCATATCGGGAGAGGGGGACGTGCACACCCCAATGTCAAGGCAGGACTTTCGGGGAGAAATGCTGGCCCTACAGAACAGTCTGTCCAAAACATTCCAAGAGCAATTTCAGCTGATGAGATGAGATCTTAATTCGGCCTTGGGGGAGATCAGGCAAGATATGAGACAACTGGGGGAGAGGACGGACCTCCTGGAAAAAGGAATACAGGAAATGGACAAAGAAACAACAGCTAACAGCGAAGCTATTGAAAGACTCGACATAGCAACACAGAACCTCGAAATCCAGGTAGAGGATATGGAAAACAGGTCCCGTAGGATCAACATTAGGGTGAAAATGCTGCCGGAATTGGTTACAGACAAGGACTTAAAGGAGGTGGCCCAGTCAATCTTCGCGGAGATCTTTGAAGAATCATCGCCTGAAAGGATGGAAATGGACCGCACCCACAGGGTGGGGAGAATAGCGAAGGGGCCGGCTGCAAGACCAAGGGACGTATTGGCGGCAGCAAGGAAACAGGAACCGATCATGTACAAAGATCACTGAATTGCATTATTTCAAGACCTGGCAAGCAGCACGCTGGTGAAGAGAAGATTGATGGGCCCAGTGCTGAAGGCCCTCAATGAGAGAGGAATTTGCTTCAAATGGACCTTCTCATTTGGTTTGGCGTTCGATTGGGAGGGCACCCAGAAGGGCATCACATCAGCGTGAGAAGGAGCAAACATCCTGCAAATTGACCTAGATGAGGGCGCTACGTGTGAAGGAGGACAGCCTGTGGACAATGGACCAAGGCCGAGGACGTGGGAATGGACAACGGTGGGAGAGAAAAGGAGGAGGGGGACTAGATTGACCAAATTTCTGTCAAAAGACTGGAGTAGGGCACCAGCTGAGAAACAGATCCGGCAGAACGGGAGGAGTCATGAATAAAACAAGCATTTAAGGGGTGGTGGGCCTCTAAAGGTGGTAATAGAGCACATGGGGAAGAGCAACCATCTGAGAATCAATAAGGGCGAGGGATCCCGAGGCAGGTGAGGTGGGGAACTGGGGAGGGCAAGTCCCTCCAGTGAGGGTGAGGGTGTTGAGGGAGAGGGGGAGGGGTAGAGAGGGGGAAGAGGAGGATTTCACACAGGACATGTGGCACAGAAGGCAGAGGTCCGGGGTTTACTAGGGGACAAAAGGGGAGACCGAGGGGGCGAGATCGGGCGAAGGGAGCCTGGGGGCATCCATGTGAGAGAGGGACTGAGGGCCATAACAAGCTGGGAGTAAACACATGCTGATACCCGTTCAAGTGGTTAACACACAACATTAGGGGGCTTAATACCCCCCTCAAAAGGCAGAAATTCGAACAATTTACGAGGAAAGAGGGCCCAGACTTTCTGGAGCTGCAGGAAACACACCTTAAGCTAAAAGACCAGGGGCGCCTGAAGCTGCGTGGGTTCAATCAGATATTGCATGCCTCTGGGAAGAGCAGATCCGGGGGATTAGCTTTAGCCATCAGAAACTCGGTTGACTTTAGTGTCGCTGAAACTATAAGGAATAAGGAAAGTATGTGCATTGTAGTTGAAGGGACATACGAAGACAACCAATATAACTTGGCGGTAGTGTATGCACCAAATACAGGCCAGGAGGCGGGTACTGGAAGATAAGGCATGGGGGCAAATAGTGTTACTGGGGGACCTCAACATAGCCTGGGACAGGGCGCAGGACAGGTCTGGGGACTCGGGGAGGGGAGAGGGTGCAGTGATGTCTGCAGAACTCAAAGATAGGATTGGGAGTGTAGGGCTAAGGGATGTGTGGCAGGAACTGAAAAAAGGTGAAGAGGGCTACACCTTCCTGTCGGGGGTTCATGGATCGCAGTCTAGAATAGACTATATCTGGGTGTCAACGGGTCTGATGGGTCGGATTGGAGAGGTGAAGACGGGCCCCATTGGCATAGCCGACCATAAGGTGTTATCCATGCTCATGGACTTGGGTGCAGGGAAAGAGGGGTGTGGGGATGGGAAATACCCGAAGTTCCTTCTTAGAGACCCAGTAATTAGAGAAGAAATGGAAGGGAAGATTAGGGACTTCTTCACACAAAATAAGAGGGGGGACACGAGTGAAGAGATAAAATGGGATGCATTTAAGGCCACACTTAGGGGAGAGCTAATAGCAGCAAGGGCACAGAGGGAAAAACAGCTGAAGGTATTGGAAGAACAGCTAGAGGCAGAGGTGAAGACAGCAAGGCAAAGGACGGGAACAACCCCAACTAGGGCCTCCATGAGGGAGTACAGGAGAACATTGGGGCAGTTGGAGATCCTTTGGACGAAAAAAGCTGAAGGGGCGCTCCTTAAAGTTCATCAAAAATATTACGCTAAAGCCAATAAGGCTGACGCACTCCTTGCGCGCCTCCTGAGAGGGGCGAAATCTAGTAACGCGATTAAGGCTCTTAAGAAAGGCACAGGGGAACGGGTCACATGTGCGAGAGAGATACAGGAAACATTGGCGAATATTACGAATCCCCATTTACATCGGAGAGCCCAGAGGCCCACTTACAGGCAGAGTTCCAGGAAAAGGTGAAGTTGGGAAAAGATGGGAGGGAGTCACTAGAATTCCTCAGCAGGGAGATCACAGAAGAAGTACGCGGGGTGATCCGCAACCTTCCATCAAATAAGGCTCCAGTTCCGGATGGTTATACTGCGGCCTTTTTCAAAATGTTCGCAGCAGAGCTAGCCCCACATCTGATGTCCCTGTTTAACACCATCCAACAAACAGGGAGAATAACCCCGTCTATGCAAGAAGCTAAGCTAACATTGATTCTCAAGCCCAACAAGGAGCCAGAGGAAAGGACGTCATACATAGCCATTGCACTGATAAATATAGATGCCAAGATCTATACGAAGATCCTGGCAAATACGCTGGAGCCCTTCCTCCCGGAGCTAATCCACCCGGATCAGGGGGGGATTTATAAAAGGTTGGCAGACAGCGGATAATATCAGGAGGGTGGCCCACTTAGTGGAAAAAGCCCAGCGGACGGACACTCCTGCGGTCCTGTTAGCATTAGACGCAGAGAAGGCGTTTGACCGCGAGGAGTGGTCCTTCCTGTTCAGGGTCATGCAGAAGATGGGCCGGAGGGGGGGGGGTGGGGGTGGGAGTACTTGAAAATGGTGCAGGCCAACTATCAAACACCATCCACGAACATAGCGGTGAATGGGGTTACGTCAAGACCCTTTAAATTGAGTAGGGGCACAAAACCGGGCTGTCCTCTGACCTCAATGTTATATGCAATTTATTTGGAACCACTCCTGCAGGCAATAAGATAAACGGGAGCAATACAGGGCATTCCATTTGGCGGGACTGCTCAGAAGGTGGCAGCATTCACAGACGATATGTTGCTCACCCCGACAAAGCCGTTATAGTCCATCCAAGCTAGTAGAATCCTGTTAGAGGAGTTTGGAAAGGTCTCGGGCCTAAAGATAAACTTGGGCAAATCGGAACTCCTGAACCTACCCTTGAAAGCAGGGAATCGTGACTGAGGACAGCCACCCCCTTTCTATG
Organism: Ambystoma mexicanum; assembly: GCF_040938575.1. Lineage (NCBI taxonomy): Eukaryota > Metazoa > Chordata > Amphibia > Caudata > Ambystomatidae > Ambystoma > Ambystoma mexicanum. Next base: position 944,084,668 of record NC_090939.1, read on the forward strand.
GAGTCCGGGAGGTGGGGGGGGAGATTAGATATCTAGGGGTAAAAATCACAGTAACTCTCGAGGGCTGGTACGCCGCCAACTACCCCCTACTGCTGAAGGATATCAAGCGCGATTTCCATAGGTGGAGAAACCTCCGGGTTTCGTGGATGGGTTGGGTAGCGGCAGTTAAAACGGTCACGCTCCCTCGCATGTTTTATCTTTTCCAAGCAATCCCCCCGGCAATACCAACAGGTTTCTTTAGGGAACTAAGAGGGATAACCAATGAGTTTTGTGGGAGGGGAAAAAGCGATAATTGGTAGACAATTATTGATGGCACCCAGATGGGAGGGAGGGAGGGAGGGCTGGACCTGCCCAACTTTCAACAGTACTTTGAGGCTACGCAGCGGCAGGTAATTAGAGAATGGCTCCAGGAAGGGGAAATTATGCAAAATAAACAATGGGTGAAATGGACAGAGCAGTCGTACATCATAACTTGGCAGAGGTTTTGTGGCTCCCGAAGCAAATTAGGCCCAAGCATCTTTATGAGAGCACCATATCTAAATTAGTGGCGGACAATTGGGACAAACTGGTTAGAACCAAAGGAATCATGACCTTCCCCCTCCCCCTTCACACCTATATTCAACAATGGGGACTTTACACCTGGGCTAGAACAAGGGGCATTCAAGCAATGGCAGGAAGGGGGCTGTGAAAAGCTGGGGGATATGTTCCGGGACAGAGAGGTTCTTTCAATCGAGGACCGTAAGATGGAATTCAGGGTGAAGGAGGGGGAAAGGCTGAGGTATGCATAGATACGGCACTGGGTTCTGAACCCCCGGAAACAAAACAGGCAGGAATATGTCACAGTTTGAAAAAGTTCCTCTTATCTAATCGCAGGTCAAAGGGGTTAATATCAAACCTCTACAGAATCCTAGATACCGCACTACCCAGAAAAAACTGGCCATATATGCGGGGATGGGAACGGATCTTGGGGAGGAAGATTGGGGGAGAGGAATGGGAGAGGCTATGGAGAAAGATACCCAAACTAGAAAGAGCATCCCAACTGCAAGAGGGGTGGTATAAGATACTGTTTGGCTGGCATTACACACCGGCCCGTCTCCATAAGGTATACCCAGAGACCTCGGGAGCCTGTATGAGGGGGTGTGGGATGGAAGGCACGGCAGAGCACATCTGGTGGAGATGCCCAAAAATAGAACCTTTCTGGCAAGAGGTGCAAAAGGCGCAGGAACAGGCCCATGGACTGGGGGGCAATAGACCACCGGAGCAAATCATACTAGGAGTTAGGGGAGATACCAAGGAGGGGGAACCCGGGAAAAAGCTAGTGTGGTCCTCACGCTCACAGCTATGACAGTAATAGCACAAAGGTGGAAAAGTACAGAGGTACCCATGGTACGAGACTGGTTACGGAAAATATGGGAGAATGTGGCTCTTGAGTAGGCAAAGTATGCTACACATGATAAGCTTCACACCTTCGTAAGTGACTGGGGAGAACCTCTGGCCTTCCTCAGAGACATTTTCCGGGTTGGGTGGTGCCCCCAGCGCCTAAGACTATTGGACTTACAGTGAACCTCGGCTATCGATCCATGAAATTAATGGCCCGAGGACTATGTGGAATCTGCCTCCGGGAGTGTGAGGGATTGAGGGAGGGGATGTTGGGGGAATGAGTTTATATGTTGTAAAACTAATAAAAATATTTAAAAAAATAAAATAAATGGTAATCCTCTATCATGAGTATGTGCCTATATAATGTTCTATAAAAATCTATTGAAGTTAACAAAGATTGACATATTTTAATTTTACAATATCCACTAGATATTGTACATGTAACACAGAAATATAGTTCACAAGAAGAATTTGCGCCTGAAGAACGGGCCAGCCCGAAACGAGTCGAGCTCATAATTTTACTTTATTTCACTTCACTCTGTGTTGATTAAATAATTTGGTCATTGAATGTAGCATCAAGCATTTTCTCTATAATTGTTGATGAAATGGAATCATTGAAAATTACATAGAATATACAATTTGTATACCATATGTACCATTTGACCTGGTCTCAGTTATTAAGGTGTGCAGGTGACGGGAGGGTCCACAATTTAGAACACTGTTTTTGTGTAGATTATTGGAAGGCTTCCAGTGACAGCAGTTTTTACCTCCCGCGCACCCATGCTACCATTCAATTACTTTACCAGGATTCCTAAACAAAAGGATAGACATTGGTGTGCAGGCCACATTTGACTGTAGATAATGACTTGAATATAGCCAGCTAGATAGATGACATTATCATTCAATGTAAAATGACCCACGCAAAATGCGATAGAACAGAAAATGCTTTGAAGTGTGTGCATTACAAATGCACTATGGCCCATTATTTAGTAAGTAAAGTAGGGAAGAACAAGTTACTTTCTTACCTGGTAACATTCTTTCGATGGGATGTTCCTCCGACGTATTCCACATCTATGACAGGTAATCACCACAGCTGTGCTGCATCGGAAAATGTTTCTGTGTCTGCGTCAATGATGTCGATACGCTGTCCTCGAGGGCCTCCGTCGAACCGACGTCACCAGATGTTATAAGTAGGACGCACGACGCTCATAGCCTCAGTTGTAGTTTTTTCCCAGAACTTGTGGCACCAGTCTTCTGCCAGTATGACTACAGAAAGCCTTGCGGAAAAATAAGCTGCAATCACATAAGAAATTCTGTAGAGGGGCAGGCTGGGAGGATGCGATGTGGAATACATCGGTGGAACATCCCATCGAAAGAACGTTGCCAGGTAAGAAAGTAACCTGTTCTTCGAGGGGATTGTGTCCTTCGACGTATTCCACATCTCTGACAGACTCCCAAAGCAGTACCAACCTATGGAGGTGGGAAAAGAATTTAGAATTTTAGAATGCCCAATTAAATTGCAGAATAGAGGACCACCTCGCCAAAGGCCAAATCTTGCCCATGGATAGAATCCAGGGAGTTGTGTTTTACAAAAGTATGGACAGAGGCCCATGTGGCTGTTTCACAGATGTTACGAATAGGAACACCCCTCTGCAGAGCAGTAGAGGCAGCCACACCCCTAGTAGAATAGGCCCGTAGGCCTATCGGAGGGTCCTTACCTGCCAGACGGTAGCATTCAGAGATTGTCAAGATAAACCATCTGGACAAGGTCTGCTTAGTAACAGCTTGACCCAAACGCCTTCCAGCGTATCCTACAAAGAGCTGATCGTCCACTCTGACCCGAGACATGCGTGAAATGTAGAAACATAAAGCTCTCCTAGGATCCAACATATGGAGCCTCTCCTCTTCCTTACCAGGATGCGGAGGAGGATACAACGCCAGAAGAACTACCTTCTGGCTCAAATGAAGTCCGACACAACTTTCAGAAGAAAAGAAGGATGAACCCTAAGGACAGCCCTGTCCTTATGGAACACCGTGAAAGGTGGCTTGGCGGATAGTGCCTGCAACAGGAAAGAACAACTCACTCACTCTGCGAGCGGAAGTAACCGCAACCAAAAATAGTTTTAAAGGTCAACAGTTTCAAAGGACAAGAATGTAAGGGCTGAAACGGAGCTCCCATTAGGAATTTCAGAACTAAGTTCAGATCCCAACCGGGCACCTGGAAAGGTGACGGTGGGAACACATTAGTTAGCCCTTTCAGAAACTGAGAAATCAAAGGAATCTTAAAATAAGAACACTCCTCAGACGAGTGCTTAAATATACACAGCGCCGCCAGGTAACCCTTTATGGTACCCACTTGCAGGCCCTTGTGGGCTAACAAAAGCAACAAAGACAGAACCACAGGAATGGCACATGAAAAAGGATCCACATTCTTTACCCTGCACCAGTCGCAGAACTTTCTCCAACGGCAACGGTACAGGGACTTTGCTGCGGGCCTTCTGGCCGAAAGCAACACCTCCATCACGTCTTCAGGGAGGTCCCAATCCATGTACCTCAACTTTTCAGAAACCAAGCATGAAGGTTAAGAGATCTGACCTCAGGATGGAGAACCTGACCCCCCTCCTGTGAGAGCAGATCGTCTCTGTAGGGAAGACGACGTGGAGGGCAGATGGACATGTCAAGAAGCTCCGGGTACCACGCTCTCCTGGCCCATGCCGGAGCAATGAGGATCATTCGGGAACCGAACCTCCGTAACCTCCGCAGCACTTACGGAATGAAGAGGACTATATGAAACGCGTACAGCAGTGCGAAGGACCACTCCACTACGAACGCGTCTACTAAGGCTCCTCTTGGAGGAAATTCCCACAAGCAGAATCTTTCGCACTTCCGGTTGACACTGGTGGTGAAGAGATCCACTTTGGGGTCCCCCAAAGGGCGAAGATCTCCAGGAGAACCTCCTGAGCCAGCTCCCTCTCGTGAGAGACCGTGCTCTGCCTGCTCAGAGCGTCCGCCGCCTTGTTTTTGTCTCCGGCCAGATGAACTGCTGAGATCGAAATTTCCTGCTGGACGGCCCAGAACCAGAGCTGCATCGCCTCTCTGCACAGAGGGAGAGACCCTGCCCCCCCATTTCTTTTGAGGTAGTGCATGGCTACTGTATTGTCCGTCAGAATCAGGACATTCTCCCCCTGCACAGACGGCAGAAAAGCCTTCAGGGCTAGCCTGACGGCCCTCAGCTCCAACAGATTGATATGGAGTCTGGACTCCGACTGAGACCAACGACCACTGACTGTCAACTCGTTGGCATAAGCTCCCCATCCCGTAAGGGATGCATCCGTCACGATCGTCACCTCCGGCCAGGGTAGTCAAAATGGAGCCCCCTTCATCAGCTTGCCTTTGACGGCCCACCACAGAAAATCCTGGGCGACCGAGGGCGGCACGTGAACGGGATCCGACATCCTGCCGAAGGCTTGCGACCACTGCATCTTGAGAGCCCACTGCAGAGATCTCATCCGCAGCCTGGCCTCTGGCACCAGAAGAATGCAGGATGCCATGTGGCCGAGCAACCTCAAAAACTCGAACGCTGGGAGACTCTGGGCATGTTGAAACTTGTCCACCATCTGCAGACTGTGATGAGCCCTCACCTGGGGAGGCGAACACTGCCCCAGGGATGTGTTGAGCACAGCTCCGATGTACTGGAGCTGATAGGTAGGTGTCAAGTGGGACGACTTTAAGTTGAGGGAGAAGCCCAGCTTGTGAAGGGAGTGGCAGGTGACTGACAGATGATCCAGGACTTGCTCGGTAGAGTGCGCCCTGATCAACCAATCGTCCACCTAGGGGTAGATGTGAATCCCCCCTTTCCTGAGATATGCTGCCACCACCACGAGCTTGGTGAAGACCCTCGGGCAGTGGTCAATCCAAACGGCAGGACCCGAAACTGAAAATGCGAATCGCCAACCGCGAACCTCAGGTACTTCTTGTGCTTGGGATGAATCGGCACATGAAAGTAAGCATCCTTGAGGTCGAGAGACACCAACCAGTCCTGAAGTTGAAGGGCCTGGAGGACTTGAGAAAGAGTAACCATCTTGAACTTGTCCTTCCTGAGGAGCTTGTTTAAACCACGCAAGTCCATGATGGGTCTCAATCCCCGTCTTTTTCCGGGATAAAATAATATGGGGAATACCATCCCTTGTTCCTCTCCGCTACAGGCACCAATTCTATGGCGCCTTTCTCCAGCAGGGATTTGATCTCCTGCGCAAGAAGCGGATCCGGACCCTTCAAAGAGAGATTCCCTGGTGGATTGTCGTGAGGCCACTGCCAGAAAGGAAGACAGTAGCCGTGGGCTATGATCTCCAGAACCCACACATCTGAAGTAACGGCATGCCATTCTACAAGATGCTGCGCCAGCCTTTCCCCAACCGGCGAACCATGGGACATGGCCTCACGACTGAGCTGAAGGGGCTGCAGCAGTGCCTGAGGGCAAAGAGGCACCTGCCTGAGCGGCCTTGGCACCCCGAGTACTTTGTTTTCCACCTCTGGTACTCCTAATTGGCCCCTTTGACTGGCAGCTCCACTCGATCTACCAAAGGACGAGTAGTATCGAAAGGAACCTCCCCTCCATTGCTGTCCCCTAGGACGAAAAGGCGGAGGTTGGCGAACTGCAGCGCTCACCGATTTTGCTGCAGCTTTGGAGGTCTGAAACCTCTCAAGGCTCTCGTCAGCCTTGCTGCCAAAAAGATGGTCACCATCAAAGGACATGTTGAGAAGCTGGGACTGTACATCAGGAGCAAACCCTGACTGTCTCAACCACACAAACCTGAGTATCACGGTGCTCGCCGCCATGGACCGGCTGACACAGTCTGCCACATCCAGAACCGACTGAATGGATTCACACATGGCTGTTGGGGAGAATTCTCATCTTATGGCTAATTTCCTTTACCTATAGAGTCCCCCAGCAGCTTTGCTGGATTTGAAGGGTTTATTTATTTTTTTCCTGCTAAGAGTGAGACTCTTTTTCCCACTCTTAGACATTTTTGCTATGTGTGTTCTAGGCTATTTTTGTGTATAATGCCTATGGGGGTTCTCTCACCTCCATAGGAACCATCTTAATTCACATGTGTTACACAGCACCCTCAGTGCAGTGACACAGGGGTGTCGTAGCGACCCCCAAACAGACTCCATACCCTGGGACTGACTACTGTCTCCCAGGGCATGTAAAGTCGCCATTGACTTTACTAGTCAATTTTTGTGAACTAAACCAGTACAACCCATCTTACTATGGAAGTACTGGGAAGGGTTAATAGTTTTTCCCTTATGTTCATTTTCGATAGGGTCCCGTACAGTCACTCTCTCAAAAGTTTCTGGCTGGTGGCAGTGGTTACTACCAAAAATATTCGACCGCAAATATTTTCCTATGGAATTTTCCCATTGTTCGAGGCTACCACTTTTTCTGACAGCCTCCAACATACCACTGGTGTATTTTAATATTAACTTTACTCCGGTAGGTTTTATTTGCCAGAACTTTAATATAACTTCTTTCTCGTGTCTTTCTCTAAACTCCTAACCCAGGTCAGGGATCCTTTGTTCGTCCTTTTGGCGGGCTTCTGCCAAGAAGCCCTCCTTTTGGCGCCACTGAGTCTGGAGTGGGTCCATTGTGTGGGAGGGGGAGTAGGAGCCCTGGGCAGGGTTGCCTCAGCAACCCATGTTGCACTCTATCCTGATATGCAGGAGGGTCTCCCGCCAAGATGACAACTCCACTGAGTGAGTGACAGCTAGGCTGTATGAATGGGGATCTTTTTGCATAAAAGCAGGGTCCTGAGGACTGGAAGAGCAAGACGTCGCCACTGGAACTAAGAAGCCGAAGAGGAGAGAAGCTAAAGACATTTGCAACGACTGAACCACCGGTGAATCCCTGCTGCAGCGTCTCACCAATTTTCTCCACACGACAAGAGGAGATCTTCATCTGCAAGAGCCTTCTTCCCTTGAGCTGGTGGGGCCAACCAGTTTGCCAAACGCCTTCCTGGACCTGCCCTGGTCGAATCGCCAGTACCCTGTACTTGGAGACCGGATTGACAGGCACCCGTCCACCCGGACCACGATTTAAAGGAGCGTACCTTTTATTCGAAGGGCAGCACCGCGGCTGGTTTCATCCCTGGATAGTGCAGTAACTCGAACCTTCCTCCATGACGAGAGCCTCTCTTCCTCTGCTGGATCCCCCGAACTGCAGGAACTACCAGGAACAACCACCACTGCAGGAGCCACTTCTTCATTTTAAAGGTACATTGTTCCGCCAGGCCTCCCTTTCTTCGCGGTAGCCCTAAAGGTGTTTTAAATCCTTTACCTACCTGTTGGGTTGGCCGCCCCTCTCTCTTAACATTGTCTTTCACCTTCTGCATCCACCTTTTCAAAATCGTTAACCAAGGACCTGACTGCAGCGACAAGAACATTTTGCTCCTGGGCCCTTGCCCTGTACCACTGACTCTGGCACAGGCCTATTGACTCTGGCTAAATCTGTTAGAACTGCCTTCTTTAGATTGCTTCTCAAGTAGAACTGTGTTGGTGCACCTGCTTCTTATAACTACCCTTTCCTTCCCACTTTTAAACCTTGTGAAATGCCATTTTGCTTAGTTTTCATTTAAGTATTTTCTATACTGATGCACTGCCTTGCTTAATCTGGTTCACAAACTTATGGAAAGTGTTGCTAGGGTGTGTAAGAAGATATTTGTGTAAATGTGCTTTCCCTCCCTTGTGAGAAATTGCTAGAGTATCCCTTGTGTGTGGTTTTCACTGTGCCGTTTTGCTCAGTTTTCACTCTGGTTCACTTGGTCTACAATTTAACTAGGGAGTGTGCATATTTTTTCATTGACTTAATTTAACTTGCTTGATGACCGTGATAGATGCGTTTAACTAGAAGTGTATAAAATAAATATATATATACATTTTAATACAAAGCTTTGGTCAGTGTTTCCTTGTGCCACAGTATTGTTGGCCTATTGTGTAAACCCTGAATTCTGCTCATCTCCCTCTTGAGATAAGTCTGACTGCTCAGCCACAGCTACCAACTAAATCTTTGTGGTACAGACTGATACCAAAGGGTATTTATTGCTCTCACCTGTACTCCTAATCTTCTGTAGTGCTCTCTAAGGGAACTGCACAGGATTCTGCCTAACAATGGCATCCTTGCCATCCTGAACGAGGGCAAGAAACCATCCCGTTCCTCCCCTTCGGGAATATGTTCGGCCACCAAAGATGCACAATTCCACAGAGTGTGAGTGAATCTTGCCAAGGCACAAACAGAGTTGGCTGCCTTTAAAACCATACCCCCAGATGAAAACACTTTCTTCGCCCAACCGTCGAAGCGCTTGTCGTCCCCATCAGGAAGGATGGTAGGGTACGATGCCTGCTTCGCTGGGGCCGTAGCCGCCTGTACCACCAAACTCTCTGGAGTGGGGTGCAAAGACAAGTAGCCAGTGTCACAACTGGCTGGACGGTATTTTTTGGGCAATGACTTATTCACTGCCGCAAGACTCTCCGGAGCAGTCCAAGCCGCGCCACCCTTCTTTGTAAGGCAATATGAAATGGCAGCACCGGGTCAGAGGGTGGACCTTGGTCCAAGATATCTGTTAGGTCATCCTGCAGAAAATCCACAGGTGGTGCAGACCACCCCAAATACTCCGTCACCCTCGACATTAGACGCCTGTATGAAGATTCGGCATGAGTACCAGGCTCAGGCCTGCCAAATTCAACCTCCGGGGAGGTGTCCAGACCACTGGCATCATGCAAGGATTGACAGAGGTCTTCCAACTGGCTATGACTAAACAACAGGTCATCAGGAACCTCCTGAGGAACCAAACCTTCCACATCCAACCCTTCATCCACCTCAGAGATATAATCCAGAGGCTGGAACAAATCCCTGGATGAGGGCACAGAAAAAGGCACAAACGCATGTTGTACCTTATTCAATACCTTATTCAAGACCTTCCTCTGGGTTTCCACCGGTCTCCGGGGCACTTCTGATAAAGCCTCCTCAAAAGGCGTCGATGGAATCGGCATCATGCTGAGCGAAGCGCCGACGGCTTCGACAGCGGCTTTGAGGCTGGAGCCCCGAGTGTGTGCTTCGAAGGCATCGGCGCCGATGGCGTTGATGACTTCCTCGGAGGTGGAGCCTCGAGAGAGCCTCTTGACGGACATGGCGTCAACGGCGTCGATGCCTTCGGAGAAGGCCTCACAGGCTCCAACAGTCTCGAGGGCGTCGCGGACTCGGACCTGGAGCAGGCATGGCTAGAGCAATCTACCTTGTCCGATCGGGACCTCGACGGCTCCCGATGATCGCGCCGACCGCCTGAGCCTGAAGGCAAGCAAATGGTGGCCCTAGCGCGTTCTTTGCCGGCTTCTCTCTAAGGCGCGGACGGAATGGAGCCCTGCGATTCGAAAATCGCCATCATCGCCTTGCGAAATGCGTCCCATTCCGCCAGAGATGAATGCTTGTTGGGACAAGCTACCCGCCGTCTGGCGGAGACATCGGACGAGGACGGGGATGGCGACTGGTGATGGCATTCCGCGAGTGCCTAGAAGAGGCAGAGGAATGGCGGGAACCACTCCGGGACCGAGACCCCCTGGACTTACGCAGACACGGAGAGTCGCCCCTCGAATCGTCGGTCGAAAGCCCAGCGGATTTTGACTTTCAGGGTTTGGAAACCCTATCTACAGATAGCTTCTTCTTCCGCTCCCTATCCCGCAAGGCCTTCGACGTCAAAGACTGGCAATCGTCACAGTCATCGGTGGCGTGGTCCTCGCCGAGGCACCAGAGGCAGACGTCGTGCGGGTCCATAAGCGACATCTTGGAACCGCAGTCCCGACACTTCTTGAAGCCTGACCGCTGGGTAGAAGATGACGAAGACCTGATATTTCACAAGAAACCAAGTTTGAAGAACCGATCCAACAGTAGAACCTAGGCGCACCGAGATTCCGAAGCGAACACGTACGCGGAAAAAATGGAACCGAAGCTACGGGCGTCATGCGTCCTACTTATAACATCCGGAGACGTTGGCTCGACGGAGGCCATCGTAGACATCATATCGACATCATCGACGCAGGAGCTGAAAAAGTTTCCTAAGCAGCACAGCTGTGGTGATTACCTGTCAGATGTGGAATACGTCGGAGGACACAATCCCCTCGAATGGGTATTTCTGTTCAAATACAATACATGGTATTCTCAATTTAATGTTTTCATTAAATGTTTATGATTCTATATAACAAAACAAAAGAGGTGATGGCTGGAAGGTTTAGAATGAATCTTAACCTCTGGCATCACTCTGGGCAACCCTCCAGACCATCGTTCTTCGCCTGCCAAGCCATTACAAAAGGGGAAAGCCCATATGCAAATCAGGCTTGGTCACACCCCCAAAGGGGTAGTCCAGCCCGAACTGCTAGGTCACATCCCTTCTGCACGAGACCACAAGCATTCCCAGACATGCGTCATCAGTGAGGAGTAGCTTGGGTCTCTAGGCCCAGGAGGCACGGGACCCACGCCTATATAAAACAACATAACTTTTCAAAACGTTTATGGGGAAATACAACTGACTAACTCACTTGTGGTGATTTTCTGTATTGTATTATAGATTTACCAAATGTTACTGGAACACCACTTTTCTTGGCTTTACTTTTATAAATCATTATCAGCTGTGTTAATTAGAGTGTGGGGAGAAGAACCCTGCAAGAATGGACTGGCTGTCAAATCAAAGGCCAGGACTGGAGAAATGTCCCTGTGACATTGAAGCATCCATCTTCCATTAAACCATGTGTATATAAAATGTACACCTGAAAAATTACAGAAGCTCATCTAGTCAAGCACTGGAGTTTTGAGAATGTTGAAATTCTTCAGATCTGTAAGGAAGAGCTTTGCAAGATGACAGATGCCACCTGCCATCAAATCCAGCATTCATGCTCTCCAATATCTGCGGCAGATATATGGTTCTCTGAGAACATGTATATCACCATGAGTCAGAGCCAATTCATGACAAAGCAGCAGAGTATCTTGAACAAATACATAATGAAAGTGTCACTGTTTGGGTGGGTTTCATGTAATGAATAAATATATATCCCAGTACATTAATTAATGGGTTAGGTCAAAAGTTTGTATTGCAATGAATTCAACAATAATTCTAAACATTGCAACATTAATTTCCACAAAACACCACATTATCTATACATTAAAATGTGTTCCAGTCTAGAACGTTTTTAAACACACATATAAAGTGCAACAGACGGAAAAGATTTGACTCCTGCTGACAGCAACTAATGAGAAACCATGACCTAGGCAATGGGGTTGATTGAATGGCAAATAAATCAGATTTGAATAAAACAAATTAATTCACTGAAAGGTTTGCTGTGAAAAAAAGATTTCCTTGCAATACGTGAAAGTAACGCATCACTGAAAATGGTGACATGTCTTTCCTGCTCATGCTTAGCAGCGGGGGACTAGAGCATAACAGTTTCCCGATGCAGGGTCATTGCTGAACTCTTCTTTCTGGTGGGGGTTTAATTGTAGCTCTAAAAAATGATTCAATAACTAACTCTTCACTAGTTTCCAAAGATAAATATGGTATTTGGGTTGTAAAGTCGGCTGTAAAACTGGAAAACTTGATTATAAATTGGGTAGTGAGAAACATTTATTGGAACCCCTTGTGCTCTAACCTAGATGACTTTCGAACAACTAAATGAAATTCTTCAGGGAATAAGCGAGTCTGCGCCTGACACGTTGGTTAATGTCATAATAGGCAGTGATCTAAATTCTTTATGCCTGGATAATACTGGTGAAAGGCTAGAAGTATGGGGTACAGGTAACAAATTAAGAAAACCAAATGGAGATAAATGGGCAAAATTCTTATACAACTGGGGCATGCAAAGGGATTCCAAGATGGCCATCCAATGAGGAGGGTGTACAGAGTCATACAGCGTACTGGGCCTGAGCTACAAGCAAGCCCGAGAGGCAGATACCAGCATCCGTGCACATAATGGGTGGGGAGGAGGTCTGAGTGCTCCCCGCCCCTACAGACCATAGGTTTGGACCTGCACACGACGTCGATCCTGCACTGAGACCCGATGTGCCTGAGCACACCAGGTACGGCGGAGCCCACCGCCATCCAGTAGGCTGTGCCGTAGTCTGCCACCAGCCAGTAAGCCGTGCGGTCCCTCAGGGAGAAAGGTAAGAAGTAACCACTGTGCGGTGAGCGACAACGGAACAGCACTTGTGAGGACACAAATCAGTGGAGCAGAGGGACATGGGAGAGCCTGAGCCCCATGCAGCACTGAGAAAGTGGAGCGGGGGTGCACCAACAACGCCTTGGGCAAGCGGGGAAACTAGAAACCGGACCGCGGTCCATACATCACCCCACCCCCTCCATCCTCAGCCCAGAGCTCCTGACAGGCAGCGGAATGAATGTTATGGTGTGGCGAGTCTGCATCCGACAGTTAGAGAGAAGTCGGGGAGGAAGAGCACAGACCAGGTTCCCATGCGTCAGACAAGGGGGAGGAGGCACGAAGCTGAGGAAGACCCATGAGCAGGGCCAGCGAGGACCCAGGAGGCGGCTTAAGGGGTGCGTGCCAAGGTCCGGTTGTGAGGAAGCAGAGCACCATTGTGTACCTCTGTGGGGGGATATGAAGGATCAGGGCCCCACAGCTCCAAATCTTAACAGCAGGGGAGGGGGCCCGACAGAGGACATAGAAGGACAATAGAGCAGCGCTGGAGCAGACCTGGGACACGCAGCTTGGGGTGAGTACCTTGCCTTGCTCTGCGAGGAAGAAAGGAAGATGTCAGGGTGCTGCCGGAGACACCCAGCAGCACAGGGAAAGCCTAGATTGCGCCCAGCAGCTGGCTTCCAAAAACAGAGGAAGCACAGCTGTGGGGGGCTGAGACCCTGGCTCAAAGCGCTGGTCAGGAGCAGGCCCTGAGGGATGGCAAGAAGAGCGGCGCCCATTTGTGGAGACGTGAACCCCGGACATACTAGTGGGGTGCCCCCCCCTGCCCACAGCCATGTGGAGAATGTGCTAAGTGAGACAGTGCACGCAACTGGGACATTGGACACTGCGCCTCCCACAACTGGGCCACTGGGTGAAGGAGGGCTACAAGAGTTTGGACCCCCAGGGAAGAGATCAGTGGCACAGAGTTGACTCCAGTCCCGTGGAGGTGGTTGAGTGTGGGCAGTGGGTCTGACCGAAGCTGCCCCAGGAGTGGACAGGCAGAGCCCGGCAGCCATACAGAGGTTGCAGGCCAGGGAACCACAGACAGGGAGGTGGACATACACTGCTGTGGCAGTGGTGGCATTGGTGGGTCCACGCCTGCAAAAGAAGGACAATGAGTGTGCATGCAAATCCTAGTTCCCCAACATGAAGTGGAAAGACACGCCGATCCGACCAAAGAGGTCTCAGGAAGGGCGATTGGAGCGCTGCTGCAAACAGTGGGCGAAGGACCCAGTGGCCCCTGACGAAAGGTTGACAGCAGGGAGGAATGGCAGGGAGCCAGCGGAGGTAAGCATGGCGCTCCTTAAAGAGGACTTAAAGGAGTGCCTCAAAGACCTAGAGGGAAGGATAATGGCTACCTTTCAAGATCAGTTCACGTTGCTGAAGGACGATTTAAGAAATTCCCTGGAGGTCAGGTCCTGGGAGATCTTAACAGAGGTGTCGGAGGAAGTTAAGCAGAACAGCGAGCTACTGGAGCAGGCGGCAAGGGTGACGCAGAACCTGGAAATTCAGGTAGAGGACCTGGAGAATCGATCGTGACGGTCAAACATCCATGTGAAAGGACTCAGCGAGGTGGTCCAAGATGAAGACCTACGAGGAATGATCCAGGAGTGTTTTGGGTACCTACTATTGGGCACAACTCTGATGACGACAGGAATTTATAGAATTCGCAGGGTGGGACCCGAGAGGATAGAACCAGGTGCAAGCCTGAGAGAAGTCCTGGTCGCCATGTCCTCGCACGGGAAGGAGGAGAGTGTGCTGAGAGTGGCTCGAGGGTAGGCTCATATCACTATTAACGGATCTAGTGTTCAACTGTTTCTGGACATGGCGCTGACGACCCTGCAAAAATGCAGAGCCATAAGGCCACTGATAAGAGCGCTAAATGTAAAACAGGTCAAGTATAAATGGACCCTTTTTCCTTTGGGCAAATATTTACACTGGAAGGGACACAGCATCACATAACTACCTGTGCAGAGGGGCAAGCCCTGCTACATCTGTAGGAGGAGGAAGGTGACTCAGCGAGGCAGATTAGGTGCTCTCGCGGGGGAGTAGACAGTGGGAATGGTCCAAGGTGCTGGGGAGGGGTAGGGTGACGTACCTGAAAGGACTGCTGGCACGGATCAAGGAAGTGCCACATTGATGGGATAGGAACTGCATGCCGGTTGGAAGGAACAATGGAGGTCGAGGGAAGGCGGTGGCTGATGAAAAACCGTGAATTGCTATACTTGGGGGAATGGCAAATGCATTGATAAGGGTGTGGGAATGCTGACTAGGATACAGGCTTTCAAAAAAGCAAAATTTGTATTGGCTCTGGACGGGGGTGGGAAGTTCGAGCAGGTTTATGGAATCTGATGGGAAATATTAGGACTCTTCCTCATGGTTTTGCTACAGGTGGTTACTCTGACTAGAGCCACAGGTTTGGTCCTCACGGGAATCATAGAATCTCTGATTCAAGTCTGGGAGGGTGTGTGTGGGGGGCGAAGGGGGTGTGGGCTGGGGTAGTGGGGGAAGGGGAGGACAGAGACAAGGAAGAGTTGGGGTTGCAGTTGTTGGGGGGGGATGCTGCAGTGGGTACGGGGAGAGGGCTGTGGCAGCAGTAGGAAGGGAATGAGGGCACAGGGACCCTGCCAGGCAATGTGTTGAATGGGGAGGGGTGGTAGCCCTGGGAATGTTCAGGGTACTGACGCATAATTTAAGGGGACTGAATACCACATTTAACGCAGGAAGCTGGAATCAAAGGTTAGGCGGGAGAAAGCGGACATCATATTGCTTCAAGAAACAGAAAGAAAATGGATCGAGCTAGGGTCCGGCTGAGGCAGTTTTCATGGGTGTATCAGGCTAATGCCTAGGGGAAGACTGCGGGGTGTTTATCGCATTCAAAGATTCTGTTGCGGTACAGATTACAATCACAGACCGATGCGGAAGCCAAATATCTATTCCTCCGGGTACAGATTGAACAGTGGCATGTCATGCTAGCGACAGTATATGCGCCCAATTTAGGAAAAGATGGGTTCCTGCTGAGTGTAGCAGTCAAGCTAGAGCAGTTTGCGGTGGAAGAATTAATTCTTACTGGGGATTTTAACCTGGCAACAGCCCCCCATATTGATAGGAGCTCTGGGGCACAAAGAGGCATGCCCAGAGCTCCCAGGGGAATTGTTGAAGGAGAGAGTGCTCATAGAAGCAAAAGGAGATAAAATAGACTTCTACTTTGCCACCAATGACAGCCAGGATATCAATCCGGAAGGGATAAGGGATGCGTTTAAAGCTGTGCTGCTGTAAAGCAGATACTCTGAGAATCCCAGTGGTAAAGGGTATGGCTGAACTGAACATTGTAACCCTGAATGTAGAGGTCTTAAATTTGTTCATGAAACGGCTTTCTATACTGGCGAGTCTAAGAGACCTGCAGCCATCGATAGTCTTTTTGCAAGAGACACATCTACTCCCTGCAGATGAAAGGAGGATGACCCACAAGGCATTCCCTAGTCAGTACTATGCTACGAGTGGGAAAAAGACCCAAGGCGTGGCAATACTTTTGAGTGCCAACGTGAGATTCCAAAAACAATCCCTATGTAGGGATAAGGAAGGCAGATATCTGGTTCTCAAAGGCACGCTAGAGGGACAGATGAACACACTGTTTGCAAGATATGCCCAAATGAGAAACATGACCTTTACCTTGGGGAGATATTGCATAAACTGGGGGGTTGGGGTCAGATAGTCATTGGCTCAGATTTTAATTGTGTGATGGACCCAGCCCTAGACAAAACACTACCACCCACTATCGCAGACGAGACAAACAGGCAAGTGTTGGGGAAACTCCTTAGGGATTTGGGAGTGATAGTAATGTGGAGATTCTTCCATGAACACGAAAGGGAATTCACCCATTAATTGGCAGTAGATAGAGGGTACTCAAGAATGGATATGTTACAAGTCTCGGCTACATGGATTCCCCAGGTGGAAAAGGTGCAGATAGGAGTTAAATATCTCTCCGACCGTGCTCCAGTGATAGTTCAAATCGAGATGGCAAAAGATAGGATTAAAACACCCAAGAACTGGAGGCTGAACGAAATTATATTGAGTGACATAGCTCTGAGGGGGAATATAGAGAAGGTTATAAATAACTATTTTAAAGACTATGACAATGGGGAAGCAGACTGGAGAACAATTTGGGATGCGGGAAAAGCGGTAGTTCTGGGGAAATTCATATCGCAGACCACAGCATACATGAGGGAAAGAGGGCTGATCAGAAAGAAACTTGAGTCACAGCTACAGGAGGCGGAAACGCAACATAAAACCAGGCAAACGCAAAAATCACAGAGAACTCCGTAAAGTGAGAGCTCAGTTAGAAACGCACATGGCAGACCACATGGCACAGACAAACAAGTTACTTAGCTTACCTAGTAACGTTCTTTCGAAGGGATGTTCCTCCGATGTATTCCACATCTATGACAGTAATGACCACATCTGTGCTGCTTTGGAAATTTTTTCGGCGTAGGCGTCCTGTGTCGATGATGTCGATACGCTGTCCCTCTAGGGCCTCCGTCGAGGGTTGACATCACCGGATGTTATATATAGGACGCACGGCGCCCGTAGCCTCAGTTGTCGTTTTTTTCCAGAACGTGTGGCACCAATCTCCTGCCAGTATGACTGCAGAAAGCCTTGCGGAAACGTAAGCTGCAATCGCATAAGAAATTCTGTAGAGGAGCAGGATGGGAGGGTTCGATGTGGAATACGTCGGAGGAACATCCCATCGAAAGAACGTTACCAGGTAAGATAAGTAACTTGTTCTTCGAGGGGATTGTGTGCTCCGACTTATTCCACATCTATGACAGACTCCCAAAGCAGTACCAACATATGGAGGTGGGAAAAGAATTTCCAAATTTAGAATTTTAGAATGCCCAATCAAATTGCTGAATATAGGACTGCCTTACCAAAGGCCAAATCCTGCCCATGGATGGAGTCCAGGGAATAGTGTCTCACAAAGGTATGGACAGGAGCCCATGTGGCTGCTTCGCAAATATTGCGAATCGGAACGCCCCTGTGTAGGGCCATGGAAGCAGCCACACCCCTAGTAGAGTGAGCCCGTAAACCTACTGGAGGGTCCTTACCCGCCAAACGGTAACACTCAGATATCGTCAAAATGATCCATCTGGACAAGGTTTTCTATGAAAAAGCCTGACCTAAACACCTTCCAGCGTATCCAACAAAGAGCTGATCGTCCACTCTGACCCAGGACATCCGTGAGAGATAGAAACTCAAAGCTCTCCTAGAATCCAACCTATGGAGCCTCTCCTCTTCCTTACCAGCATGCGGAGGAGGATAAAACGCTGGAAGAATCACCTTCTGGCTTAAATGAAATTCCGACATAACCTTCGGAACAAAAGAAGGACAAACCCTAATGACAACCATGTCTTTATGGTTTATCTTGTTTTGATTTGCAAATGTGACCTGTTGGTCTGTTTTATATGATCAATGACCAAATAAAATTAAGATATATTTTTTATATCCGACCCTTCCATCTTGTTAAATATGCTAATAAAGGTGGGGTTATGAGTGCATGTGGGTTGTGATTTAGCTCTGTCACCTCTAGTGCGTACATCAAAAGGTAGCTTGTTGGGACACCCTTTTGTCTACCAGTTCTATGGCACCTTTCTCCAACAGGTGCAGTAGAAGAAGACCAAGTGAGATACAAGGTCACACAGCTGCTCTCCCAGGAACCCAATCCAGGTTTATAAGTGAACAAAAATCATTTCAAGTTCAATTAGTTAGTAAAAAATATATATTGTTGATTGAAGAATGACAACGTTACGGTTCAGTTGTGTTTCAACATCATTTTATCAAAGAAAGGAATCTCTTATGTGAGAAGTCACTAATACACTCTTAGTGAGGAAGAAATTGCCACATCAAGTTTTTCAATCAGACCAAAAAATTGCCAATGCATTCATCAGGGCAGGTCTATAAATATTGTATATCAAACCATCATGTATATATATATGACACTGACATGTGTTAATGTGTTTTGTCACATGATGATAGTTAACTTTATTTGATGGTTTGTTATACAATATTTATAGACCTGCCCTGATGAATGCATCGGCAATTTTTTGGTCTGATTGAAAAACTTGATGTGGCAATTTCTTCCTCACTAAGAGTGTATTAGTGACTTCTCACATAAGAGATTCCTTTCTTTGATAAAATGATGTTGAAACACAACTGAACCATAATCAACAATATATATTTTTTACTAACTAATTGAACTTGAAATGATTTTTGTTCACTTATAAACCCGGATTGGGTTCCTGGGAGAGCGGCTGTGTGACCTCGTATCTCACTTGGTCTTCTTCTGCTGCACATGTATTTTGGATTTGGGTGTCTCCGAATTCATCACAGCCAGCTCACTTTTTGAAAATTAGGATAAGAAATATTTGAACTAATCGACCATTTGGTTTACATTTTTTGAAAATTGATACTCGCCGATCTATTATCAAGTGGTGCCCACTCATTTCTCTTCTTACCTTTCTCCAACAGGGACAGGATTTCCTGCGCAAGGACCGAATAGGGACGCTTCAAAGAAAGCTTCCCCGTTGGATTGTCCTGAGGCCTCTGCCGGAAGGGAAGACAGTAGCCGTGGGGTATGATCTCCAGAACCCACACATCTGAAGTAATGGCACGCCATTCTACAAGATGCTGCGCCAGTCTTCCCCCAACCGGTGAACCATGGGACATGGCCTCATGACTGAGCTGACGCGGCTGCAGCAGTGCCTGAGGGCAAAGAGGCAACTGCCCGAGCGGCTTTGGTACCTCGAGTACCTTGCTTTCCACCTCTGGTACTCCTACGGTGGCCCCTTTGACTGGCAGCTCTTCTCGATCTACCAAAGGACGAGTAGTACCGAAAGGAACCTCCCCTCCATTGCTGTCCCCTAGGACGAAAAGGCAGAGGTTGGCGTACTACAGCGCTCAAAGACTTCGCTGCAGCTTTGGAGGTCTGCAACCTCACAAGGCTCTCGTCAGCCTTGCTGCCAAAAAGATGGACACCATCAAAGGGCATGTTGAGAAGCTGGGAATGCACATCAGGAGCAAACCTCGACTTCCGCAACCACGCGAACCTGCGCATCACGGTGCTCGCCGCCATGGACCGGCTGACACAGTCTGCCATGTCCAGACTCG
The DNA here is from genome assembly GCF_040938575.1 of Ambystoma mexicanum. Classification (NCBI taxonomy): domain Eukaryota; kingdom Metazoa; phylum Chordata; class Amphibia; order Caudata; family Ambystomatidae; genus Ambystoma; species Ambystoma mexicanum. Next base: position 944,104,450 of record NC_090939.1, read on the forward strand.
ACTGAACGGATTCACACATGGCATCCTTGGCATCTTGGACGAGGGCTAGAAAACCATCCCGTTCCTCCCCTTCTGGAATATGTTCAGCCGCCAAAGATGCACAATTCCACAGAGAGTGAGTGAATCTTGCCAAGGCACAAACTGAGTTGGCTGCCTTTAAAGCCATACCCCCAGAAGAAAATACCTTCTTCGCCCAACCATCAAAGCGCTTGTCGTCCCTATCAGGAGGGATGGTAGGGTACGCAGCCTGCTTTGCTGGGGCCGTAGCCGCCTGCACCACCAAACTCTCCGGAGTGGGGTGCATTGACAAGTAGCAGGGGTCACCACTGGCTGGACAGTATTTTTTCGGAAGCGACTTATTCACTGCCGGGAGACTCTCCGGAACAGTCCAAGCCGCCACCACCTTTCTTTGCAAAGCCAAATGAAATGGCAACACCGGGTCAGTGGGTGGACCTTGGTCCAGTATATCCGTCAGGTCATCCTGCAGAAAATCAACAGGTGGAGTACTCAGTCACCCTCGACATGTTACGCATATATGAGGATTCGGCATGTTTACCAGGCTCAGGCCTACCAAACTCAACCTCCGGAGAGGTGTCAAGACCACTGGCTTCATGTAAGGACTGCCGTAGGTCTTCCATCTGACTGTGACCAGACAACAGGTCATCAGGAACCTGAGGAGGCACAACCCCCTCCTCATCCGACCCTTCTTCCACCTCTGAAATGTAATCCAAAGGCTGGAATAAAAACATCCTAGAGGGATGACCACAGAAGGGCTCAAAAACAGGCTTCACTGACTTACTGAGAGCCTTCCTCTGAGTTTCCACAGCCCTCCGGGGCACCTCCAGTAAATTCTCCTCCAAAGGCGTCGAGGGCCCTGATGGAATTGGCGTCGATGTAGACCGAGGCGCCGATGACTTCGACAACTGCTTCGAGGCCGGAGCCCCGAGAGTGTCCTTCGAGGTCCTCGGCACCGATTGGCGTCGACGACTTCTTCGGAGCCGGAGCCTCGAGAGAGTCCCTCGACGGACATGGCGCCGATGGTGTCAATGCCTTCTTAGAAGGCTTCACAGGTTCCGAAGGTCATGTGGGCATCGAGGACCGGGACCTGGACCTGGCACAGTGCCGATCAACCTTGTCCGATCGGGACCTCGACAGCTCCCGATGATCGTGCCGACCGCCCGAGCCCGAAGGTGTGCGAGCGGTGGCTCTAGCTCGTTCCTTGCCGGCTTCTCTCAAAGGCGTAGACGGAACGGTGCCCTGCGATTCGAAAATCACCATCATCTGCTGGCGGAATGCATCCCATTCGGCCGGCGATGAAGAGTTGGTGGGACAAGTCACCCGCCGTCTGACAGAGTCCTCCGACGAGGACAGGGAAGGAGACCGGTGACAACGCTTCCGGGAGTGCCTCGAAGAGGCAGAGGAGTGGCGGGAACCACTCCGGGACCGAGATCCCCCTAGACTTACGACTACGATGCAGAGAGTCGCCCCTCGAATCGTCTGTCGAAAGCCCAGTGGACCTCGCCTTCCGGGGCTTGGACACCTTACCGACGACAGCTTCTTCTTACGTTCCCGCAAGACCTTGGACGTAAGCGACTGGCAGTCGACACAATCATCCATGTCGTGGGCCTCCCCGAGGCACCAGAGGCAGGCGTTGTGCGAGTCCGTCACCTACATCTTGGACCCGCAGTCCCCACACTTCTTGAAGCCCGGACGCGGGGTGTAAGAAGAGGAAGACATCCCGATAATATTTCACAAACGAACAGGTTCGAAGAACCAAAAGAACAGAAACTCCAAAGAGTCGAGGCGCGCCGAGATCTCCAAAGCGAACACGTTCGCGGAAAAAACGGAACTGAGGCTACGGGCTTCGTGCGTCCTACTTATAACATCTGGTGACGTCGGCTGTCGGAGGAGGTCCTCGAGGACGGCGTATCAACGTCATCGACGCAGGACGCAGACGCCGAAAGATTTTCCGAAGCAGCACAGCTGTGGTGAAATTTGTCATAGATATGGAATACGTCGGAGGACCCAATCCCCTTGAAAGCGTTATATGCCGATGACATTCTGCTTTTTCTAAAAAACACCAAGGATACGCTACCTAAAGTAATGGAGAGGTTACAGGAATTCGCCATGGTTTCGGGATTCACCATAAATTATAGTATATCCAAGCCAATAAACATAACGGAAGTGAAAGGAGAGATCGATAAACTGAGTGCAATATACCCCCTGATATGGGAAAGTGGGCGATAGAATACCCGGGGATACAATTAACTAAGGATTACAAAGGGCTGTATGGGGCAAACATAACACCCCTATGGAAACAACTGAAGGAAGACTTGCACAGATGGAATACCCAGGAACTCTCCTGGTTTGCACGTATTGCGGCAATTAAAATGACACTACTAACCTGTCTGTTATATGTGGTGGCATCACTCCCGGTGGAGATATCGCCCAAAATGGGTAAGGCCCTACAGAAAGAAATAACTACCTTTGTGTGGCAAGGGAAAAAGCCCAGAATACAAAGGAATGTGTTCACAAGGCCACCGCTACTGGACGGATTGGGGGTCCCTGACATCAAGAGGTATACACTGGCAGCACAAATAGCAACAATGATGAATTGGGTGGAACAGGATAGATTAAAAAGCTGGATGGGGATCGAACAAGAGGTAACATCCTTTCCACTGGGAACGCTACATGCTCTGAGAGCACGGACCAGAAGGGTTGAGGGACAATTACTAGAGGCCACCAAAGTAACACTTAGGGGATGGGATAGAGCTCTTAGAAGGCAGAAAATCACACCAGGATTAGGACCCTTCACCCCAATGGCACACAATGCAGATTATATCCCGGGCAAACAGAGGAGGTTTTGGCACAACTGGTTGCAGGGACAGACCATTCATCTAAGGGAATTCTTCCAAGGATGAACTCCCCTTCTTTTCGAAGAGTGCAAACAGAAATTTGGCCTCCCGGAAAAGGAGAGATATAAATATATACAGATCAGGCACTGGATATCCCAGAAAGAGGTCAGGGACGCAGGCACAAGACCCTTGATAGGGATGGAATTGACGCTTCAGGATGGTGCTAGGACAAGGGCAATATTGAGGCTGTATAGACTGTTGGATAAAGCACAAGGGGAGGATAAGCACAGCAAGTAGAATGCTCGCTTTGACATCTGTGCAGAGCCTGCTGACACAGGTTCCAATCCCAGCAGGGACAAACTCAGCCTTTCATCCTTCCGAGGTCGATAAATGAGCACCACACACTGTGGGTAATAATAAGCAGCACTCAGATACCGGCAGGTTCATAGCGCTATATAAATGCTATATTATTATTATTATAATAATACAAGGACAACTGGAAAAAGGACCTGGGCACACCTATTACAGAAGAGGAGCGGGGACAGATCTGAAGGAGGGCACAAAAGACATTTAAAAGTACAGCCATTAAGGAAACCGCATATAAAATATGTTACAGATGGCATATGTCCCCCTACCAGATACACAAAATGAATGCTAACTACCCCCCTACATGTTGGAGACAATGCAGTGGTAAAGGGGATTTATATCATATGTGGTGGTCATGCCCCAAAGCTACTATATATTGGAAGGACGTCTTAGGACACATAAAAGAGATCACAGGGAAGCAACTGTCAAACACGTCAAAGGTAGTGATAGTAGGGGTAGAGGTGGAAGGGGCTTACACAGCATATGGTAACAACGCCACCCTCATTACTCACTTCCTAATGGCAGCAAGGATGACCCTAGCACAAGGGTGGGAAAGTGTGAAGGGTCCCATATTAGCGTGCTGGTGGGTCAAAATCTGGGGAGTAATGGCTATGGAGAAAGTTGGGGCCCTAAAAGAAGGCAGACATTTCTGGCGGTGTGGAATCCCTTTTTGGAGTATGTAAAGGAGAGGGAAGGTCAGTACTATAGACCAGCAATACTGAGAACTCTACAAAACTGATGGGCCAAGAACTGGGACAGAGGAAACTAGAAGCGTGTATGGATGCCGAAGGAATACCTACATGTGGGACATCAAATCTGAACTATACCTGTTGGGGTTGGGGAGGGAGAGGGAGGTTCAGAGTTGTAGTTAAAAGGCGAACTGAATCACGTAAAATCCACAATCACGGTATCTACTCGGTACACAGTAAAACCGAAAATATCTGCAATGTTATGTATACTGTGATTGTGTATGAATAAATAAAGTTTTGAAGAAGAAAAAAAAGCAGGGATGAGGGGGGGGGGTCATGGCCAGCGGGCAGAGCATACAGCTGTGATCTTGTGAAGCTCCCGCGGCTGCTCGCAAGATCCTGAAAAATGGCGGCAAAATTGAATCGGTGCAAGGGCAGGCAAGGAGACCCTACTATCGGCCTCCAGAGGCAGGAGCAGCGCTGTACGGGTGGATTTCGGAGAGGGACAACCCAAGGTGCGGAGGTAGGTCCCTCAGAAGGCCGGAGACAGGCGGTGAAAGTGCCGGACCCCGCTGGGGTAGGTGAAGGACCCCACACGCGCATAAGGTGAACAGTTGTGGTGGCCTTAATGAAGACAGGACACCTGATGTGGTAACTGTGGTATTTATTGAACACAGTGTGAAGGGATCAACTTGGGATTGAAGTGTCCAGGGGCAAGGGGTATAACTGTACTCACAGTCCTGTAGTTTTTACTGCATCCTTGGATTCTCTGCTGCCATCAAGTCCCTTCAGGTCGGGCACCAGAGCCCCGAGGAGGCTGTCCTCAGCCATGGCGGTACGCTCTGGTGTTAGTGTGCTGTTTGTGCAGGCCTGTGAGCCTGCCGACTCATCTTCAGGGGGAGCGCGGGGGCAGTCCTCTCCTTGCGCTCTCCCGCCCGATTCTGATGAGATGCACGTTCCTCGCGCTTCTCGGCCGAGATCTCGCGAGATCTCCTTGATGAACTCTCGCAACCGGAAGTCCCCACACACCTCCTTTGGTGGGAAAAAGAACGGTGATCAGTGCATAACAAAGTCTGAGAACTTGCTGGGTTTCCTCCTCTCACGCTGGGGTCTGCCTTGATCAGAGGGTGGATCTGATTGGCGACGTGGGGCATGGGGAGATTCAGGTGGATCGGGTTCTCCTTGTGTCGTTTCTCTCTGTGCTTCCTCAGGCGGGGACGACGGGTTCATGCTTCTGGTTACTTCGTAATGCAGCATTCCCGATGAGTTCTCCCTGGCATGATGCGGGTTGCTGGACTGGTCTTGCTGGGACCGTCCTTCTCCTGCTTCCTCGGATGGGTGGTTAGTGGATTCTCTTCTGCGGTACAAGGCCACTCTTTCCAAGTTCCATCGCCTACCATTGCTGGTGCATATGTGGCTGGGCCCCTTGGTAATGACTTTTAGGGGTCTATTGTATTTGGATCCGGTCATGTTGTCTTTGTGAGGAAGGCGTATTTTTACAAGGTCACCTTCACTGACTGCTGTGCGCCGAACAGCCCTGCGTTTGTCCCCTTGAGCCTTCATGACTTCCTTGTTTCTTTGCATGCAAAATACTATATCTTGCATGTCCACATCTTCGAGTGCCCTTACTTGGTGTAGCCAAGGCGGTACCAGCGTGGAAGCCGCCCTTCTCCTTCTCAACAGTTGGAAAGGTGAAACGCCTGTTATGGCGTTTGGTATGATGCGGTGGGACGCGACAGCCTCTTTAACTGTCCTGCTGGGGTCTAATCCCGATGCATGCGCCAACTGTAGCGCTCCTTTGCTGAAGCGGTTTGCTCTCTCGATGAGCCTGTTGGCTTGGGGGTGGTACAGACTCACTCTCAACTGTCGAATGTTGTATTTTTGGAGGAATTTCTCCATTTCACGGGAGACTATTTGCACCCCACTGTCGGTCACTATCTCTTCTGGGAGGCCTTCACGCTGGAAAACGGCGGTAAGCGACTCAATTACCGTACTGGTGGTGGGTGATGTCTGAGGTGAATTCGACCTCCACCCACTTGGAAAAGTAGTCCACCATGCCGATTCCATACGATTCCATACTTGTGCTCTGAGGACATGCCGTCCAGTGGGCCTATGAAGTCCAGGCCTATTTTATGCCACACTCCTGTGGGAACCTCGGTGGGCATCATGGGGGCTTGCCTCACGACAAGCTTTTGTCGCTGTTGGTGCATTGGTGGCACCTTTCTATCATGGCCCTTATGTCCTAGTCCATGCCTGGCCACCAGTAGGCGTCTTGTACTATACGCCTCGTCATGTTGCTGCCTAGGTGGCCCGAATTTGCTCTGCACAAAGATGACTTTCCGGTTGCCTCTGGGGGGAATCACGTGGTCGCCTCGCAGAATGAGGCAGTTCATGGTCGTTATTTCGTTGCTCCGTTTCCAGTAGGGGCGTAGCCCTTCTGGGACTGTTCTTTCATTTGGCCATCCTTCGCAGGCCCACTCTGCTACACGGCGGAGGGCTTCGTCCTGCTCGTATTCATCCTGCCAGTGGCGCTCACATAGTTCCATAAAGTTGCTGTTCTTTTTGTTGCCTATGGAGGCCACTATGCATTCGTCCTCGAGGAATGTGGTTCCTGGGGCATTGTGGTTCAGGAGCCTAGAAATGCAATCTTCTTGGGCGTTCTTCCAGCCTGCTATGTGGGCTATCTCATAGGTGTATTCTTGGAGTTTGGTGGAGATTCTGGACAGTCTCGGTGTGGCGGTCTTTCTGCCTCTGGGCTTAACATGTGTATGAGGGATTTGTGGTTGGTGACCAATCGGAATTTTGTACCCCAGACAAACGACCGGAAGTATTCTAAAGCCCAGGCACATGCTAACATCTCCTTTTCTATTGTGGAGTAGTTTTTCTCCGGTGCTGATACAGCCTTTGAGGCCAACGCTACAATGTTCTCGGAGTCACCCCTTTTTTGGGTTAGGCTTACGCCTAGCCCATAGGCGCTGGCATCGGTCGTGATGCATGTCTCCCATTCTGGGTTGAAGGGTTTTAAGCAGGGCGCATGGAGGATCTTTCATTTGATTTCCTTGAATGCTTCATCCTGCTGTGGCCCCCAAGCACAGCTCGCACCTTTCTTGAGGAGGTCCCTCATGGGGGACATGGTTTCCGAGAATCTCGGGACGAACTTTGCGTAGTATTCCGCAAGGCCCAGAAAGGAGCGGAGTTTGTCTTTGGACATTGGGTCCGGGGCGTCAGTTATGGCTTCCAGGAGGTTCTTTTTGGGGCTCACTCCCTCTTTCGAGATGCGATAGCCGAGGTATTCGACTTCCCCTATGCCGAATAAGCATTTCTCGTGGCGCAGGTGGACACCAGCATCCTGCAGTCTGCTCAGTACTGCAGCGAGTGCTTTGTCGGGGGTCTCCGAGTTCTTTGCATACACAAGTATGTCGTCCTGAAAGTAGGAGACGTTCGCGATTCCATTCAACAGGGAACTCATCCTCTGGAACGTGGATGCCGCTGAGGACAGGCCGAACGACATTCTGGTATGCTGGAACGTGCTGAACGGAGTGATGAACGCCGTGAGAGGGCGCAAGGATTTGTGTAAGCTGATTTGGTGGAATGCGTCACGCATGTCCAGCTTCGAGCAAACTGTTGCTTCTTTCATCACAAGTGCTATCTCACTGATGCTGGGGAGTGGGAAATTGTCAGTGACAACTTCTAGGTTGAGGCTTCTGAGATCAATGCAGACTTTGAGGTCATTAGAAGATTTCTTTTTAATGAGTACCATTCTGAGTACTCTATAGTCTCGATGGTGCCCTCTTCAACCATTTTCTGGAGGTGAGCTTCTAGCGCAGGTCTTGCTGTGGCAGGTACGGACCTGACCTTGTGCTTCACAGGTACTGCGTTGGGTTTGAGGTGAATTTTGTGGACATAGTTCTTAATTTTCCCTGAAGTTTCAGAGAACAGGCCAGGGACGGCTTCTTTCCAACTCGGTGCTCCTCCTGAGGAGACCACAAGCACCTGTGCTGGTGTGCTGGGGTCTAGCCTTATGCTGAGCCTGTGTTGGTCGTCCCACCCTAGTACGGCGGGGATCTTGAGAAGCGTAGTAGACTTTTGTCGTGGTGAACCTGCCTTTGAACTCAATCCTTGCTTTAATGTAGCCGAGTAGATCCACGGTGGCACCTCCGAAGACCATTGGCTTTTGTCTGGTGGTTCTAATTTCCACTTTGTCTCGCCTTATCTCTTTATAGGTGTTGATGGGCAGGATGGTGAGGTCTGAATCTGAGTCAGCCATGACTCGTGTTTCCATGCCGTCCACTTTTATTGTACATTGGGGCTTTTCTCTCCCGGCTTGGGGGGCGTTGACCATTATGACCATGGATCTGTCGTGCAACTCGTCGTCTTCACTTGACTCTCTGTTGCCATTGATGCGGGTGACTGCTTTTCCTTTCCATGTGCAGGCCTGGGCCACGTGACCGAAGCATCTACATTTTGAACACTCCTTGTTCCTGGCGGGGCATTCAGGTTCACTAGCCATGTGTTTGGTGCTGGCACATCTGTAGCACTTCGGTGCATCTCTTTGTCTGGGTCCTTTGTCTCTGGGGTTCTCGCGGGGCTGTCTTTCCCTGCGCCCTCTCCATTGCAGCGCTGATATGTCGGGTACCGGTGACGGATTCCCAACCTCTTTGCGCCTGCTGGTGGTTTCTTCCTCAGCTCTGGCTATTTGGATGGCCTTGTCGAGGTCTACTTCCTTCTCCTGGATGAATTTATCCTGCACTTTTCTGGAATTGGTGTGTACCACGAGCATGTTGCAGGTGACATGTTCTGCATTGTCGCCGAACCCGCATGGGGATGCTAGTTCCCTCATCCTGATAATATAGTCGTCGACTGGTTCGTTGCCCTCCTGCATGTGAGTGTAAAACCTCAGTCTGTGCAACACCACATTTTCTCTGTTGGTGAATCTCTTCACGATGCAGCGAATTGCCTCCTGGTATACATCGTCGTCTTCGCTGGCATCTGGCATGGCCTTTAGTCCCGCAAATATGCACTGCCCCTCGACCCCCATCGCGTTTAACAGCATTGCTTTCTTCCAGGCCGGTGCGTATTCCGTTCCACCCATCGCTTTCAGGTATGTGGAAAAAAGCAGTTCCCACTGCTGCCACGGTATTGCCAGGGTCCCGGGCGAGGGGAGGAACGCGCGGGGTGGGGGCAGGGGGGTGTCATCTTGCATGGTGGCTGCGTTGGGTTCCGATTCCTCGTCACCAATTAAGTGGTGGCCTTAATGAAGACAGGACACCTGATGTGGTAACTGTGGTATTTATTGAACAAAGTATGAAGGGATTAACTTAGGATTGATTGAAGTGTCCGGGGGCAGGGGGTATAACTGTACTCACAGTCCTGAAGTCTTTAATGCAGCCTTGGATTCTCTACTGCTATCAAGTCCCTTCAGGTGGGGCACACCAGTTACACCAGAGCCAACAGGAGGCTGTCCTCAGCCATGGCGTTATGCTCTTGTGTTAGTGTGCTGTTTGTGCAGGCCTGTGAGCCTGCTGACTCATCTTCAGGAGGAGTGCAGGGGCAGTCCTCTCCTTGTGCTCTCCCGCCCGATTCTGATGAGATGCACGTTTCTTGCGCTTCTCGGGCTGAGATCTTGCAAGATCTCCTCGAGATCTCGCGACCGGAAGTCCCCACAGCAGTGCAGTGCCCATGAGGGCAGTGCGTGCAGGGGCCAAGGGAATCAACAACAGAGCTGAGTCTCCGGCTGGAGCAGCAGATTAGAAAGAGTTTACGGAGCGGCTAACACTGCAGGGAAAGATGTGAAAGCACAGCGAGAGGAGGCAGGCTGCCCCTGTGGTGTTGCGAACAGACGTTGCAGCGTTGCTCCACAGTTCAGTGGGTCATGGAAGAAGGCGCTTGTGTACGCCCATGGGGGCCTGCAGTGAGAGGCCACCCCGGTGGCGGAGGGGGTGACCCGGACAGGAGTGAGCCAGCTGAGGAAAGTAAGCAATGGACGCTGGACACCTCGCCCTGGGGAGGCAAGTGTAAGCAGGAAATTGCAGGAAGGAGTCAGAGGAGCTGCCGAGCAGGCACTCAGGTGGGCGACCCCCAGTGGTCTGTTGGATCAATGCAGCAGTGCAATGTGAGGTGATGGACACCCTGGCATGTTACGCATGCTGACCAGATTCGGCCCAAAAAGAGCATTGCGACAGTACGCCCCCTCAGGCAATGCTCGGGCAGCACCATGAAGTACAGTTGAAGGGTAGAAGGCAGCGGTGCAATGTGAGGGGCCCGATTCCTTGGGTTGAGAATTGAGAGCGCTGGAGCAGTCTAGGTTGTAAGTAGTAGTGCTGCTTGGACCCCTGGTGTTTACCCCTAAGAGCAGCAACTGCATAAGACATGGGGGGCAGGCTAAACTAACGGCCCGCTGGAGATCTTCAGAGGCAAGAGTAACTCCGTGGAGGAATAGGAGTCTGGAAGAGGAAAGGGGTGGAGGTCACCCAGAAAGATCCTTAACGTGGTGAGCAAACTGATTGCTGCAGTAGTGAGTTTGGAAAGGAGTCTGGGTGAAGGCAGAGAAGTGGGTGACCTTCGTTATTGGTGGCTGGCCCAGATAGTCTGTCTACTGAAGGGGCGACGCAGCAGCAGGGCCTAGAGCTTGATCGAAGATGCTTGAAGGTCAGCAGAAGATGGAGAAATATACTAAACACTCAAAGCCGGAGATGGTGGCAGAGGGGGCACCCAAAGAGAGATCGGAAGGGGTGACCTTGGATATGTTGATGGAGGCTGTTAGGGAGAATTCTTATTCTATGGCTAATTTCCCCCTACCTATAGAGCCCCCCAGCAGCTTTGCTGGATTTGAAGGGTTTCTTTTTTTCTCCTGCTAAGAGTGAGACTCTTTTTCCCACTCTTAGACATTTTTGCTATGTGTGTTCTAGGCTATTTTTGTGTTTAATGTCTATGGGGTTCTCTCACTTCCATAGGAACCATCTTTATTCACATGTGTTACACAGCATCCTCCGTGCAGTGACACAGGGGTGTCGTAGTGACCCACAAACATAGACTCCATACTCTGGGACTGATTTCTGTCTCCCAGGGCATGTAAAGTCCCCACTGACTTTACTAGTCAATTTTTGTGAACTAAACCAGTACAAACCATCTTACTATGGAGGTACTGGGAACGGTTAATGGTTTTTCCCATTTGCTCATTTTCGAGAGGGTACCGTACAGTCCCTCTATCAAAAGTTTCTGGCTGGTGGCAGTGGTTACTACCGTAAATATTCGACCGCAAATATTTTCCTATGGGATTTTCCCATTGTTCGAGGATACCACATTTTCTGACAGCCCATAATATACCGCCGGTGTATTTTAATATTAACTTTACTCCGGTAGGTTTTATTTGTCAGAACTTTAATATAACTTCTTTCTCGTGTCTTTCTCTAAACTCCTGACCTAGGTCGGGGATCCTTCGTTTGTCCTTTTGGCGGGCTTATGCCAAGAAGCCCTCCTTTCTGCGCACTGAGTCTGGGGTGGGTCCATTGTGTGGGAGGGGGAGTAGGACCCCTGGACAGGGTTGCCTCAGCAGCCCATGTTGCACTCTATCCTGATAGGCTGGAGGGTCTCCTGCCAAGATGACCACTCCACTGTGTGAGTGAGAGCTAGGCTGTATGAATGGGGCTCTTTTTGCATAAAAGCAGGGTCCTGAGGACTGGAAGAGCAACACGTTGCCACTGGAACTAAGAAGCCGAATAGGAGAGAAGCCAAAGACATCTGCAACTACTGAACCACCGGTGAAGCCCTGCTGCAGCGTCTCACCACTTTTCTCCACACGACGAGAGAAGATCTTCATCTGTAAGAGCCTTCTTCCCTTGAGCTGGTGGGGCCAACCAGTTTGCCAATCGCCTCCCTTGTCCAGCCCTGGTCGAATCGCCAGTACCCTGTACTTGGAGATCGGATAGCCAGGCATCCGTCCACCCGGACCGCGATTTAAAGGAGCGTACCTTTTATTCGTGGGGCAGCAGTGCGGCTGGTTTCATCCCTGGGTAGTGCAGTAACTCAAACCTTCCTCCACGATGAGAGCCTCTTTTCCTATGTTGGATCCCCTGAACTGCAGGAACTACCAGGAACAACCGCCACCGCAGGAGCCACTTCATCATTTTAAAGGTACATTGTTCCGCCAGGCCACCTTTTCTGCGCGGTAGATCTAAAGGTATTTTAAATCCTTTACCTACCTGTTGGGTTGGCCGCCCCTCTCTCTTAACATTGTCTTTCACCTTTTCCAAATCGTTAACCAAAGACTTGACTGCGGCTACAAGAACATTTTGCTCCTGGGCCCTTGCCCTGTACCACTGACTCTGGCACAGGCCTACTGACTCTGGCTAAATGTGTTAGAACTGCCTTCACTAGATTGCTTCTCAACTAGAACTGTGTTGGTGCACCTACTTCTTCTAACTACCCTTTCCTTCCCATCCCAAGTATTTGCTATATTGATGTACTGCCTTGCCTAAACTGGTTCACAAACTCATGGGAAGTGTTGCTGGGTCCTGTAAGAAGATATTTCTATATGACTTGTGTTTTCCCTCCCTTGTGAGAAATTGCTAGAGTACCATTTGTGTTTGGTTTTCACTGTGCCGTTTTGCTCAGTTTTCACTCTTGCCCAAACTTGTCTCCAATTTAACTAGGGAGTTGTGTATACTTTCTTTGACTGAATTTAACTTGCTTAACAACTGTGATAAATGTGTTTTACTAGAAGTGTATAAAATAAATATATATATATATATTTACATATATATATATATATACATACATACATACATACATATTCCTTTTTGATACAAAGCTTTGGTCAGCGTTTCCTTGTTCCAAAGTACTGAAGGCCTATTGTGTAAACCCTGAATACTGCTCATCTCCCTCTTGAGATAAGTCTGACTGCTCAGCCACAGCTACCAACTAAATCTTTGTGGTACAGACTGATACCAAAGGGGATTTATTGCTCTCACCTGTAGTCCTAATCTTCTGTAGTGCTCCCTAAGGGAACTGCACAGGATTCTGCCTAACAGAAGCCATCCAGGCAACCAGGGCCTCGCTGGAGGAAAGTATCAAGGAGGTGGAAGTGGACGTATGCCTGGTGCGTGCAGGTCTATGCAAAGTGTGCGAGAGGGTGACGGAGGTAGAACAAAGAGTAAGCACGGTGGAGGATGACATGTAGTGCCCTCAGAACCAGGTGGCGGGCCTGGTGGGAGCTACTCGGATCCTGGAATTGACTGCAGAGGATGTGGAAGGCTGTTCCCGAAGGTGCAATATATGTCTGGTGGGCATTCCAGAGAAGGAGGAGGGTCCCAACGCGCCACTGTTTGTAGAGAAGTTGATACTAGGAAAAAGCAGCGAGTAAAGGGGCTATCTTTTTTTTACGGTGGAACGGGCACAGAGTAATAGTGGCGAAGATGCTCAACTTCAGCAACAGGGATGCAATCCTGCAGGAGTCTCATAGGGCGGCTATTAGGAGGTGGGCAGCTAGAAGATACGCATCTTCACGGACTTCTCCCTAGAGGTGCAGAAACAACGTAGAACCTTTGATGGGGTCCAGCGGCGTCTCAGGGAATTGGACATTAGGTATATGATGTTATACTCGGCCAAGCTGAAAATTCATGCAGAGGGGAAGTCGTGGGTCTTTACAAGCCCAGTGTGGGCCTGGTTAGAATCCACAGGGCAGCACCCGGGTCATCGGAGAGAGGGGGCCGGAAAGAGCCCTGCAGACTGGAGACTGAATGCGACCTGGGATGGGGAGGGCTTAGAGGCTGGCGAGGCGCACAGGCGGGGGGAGGCTGAGAGGAATGACAGTGAGACATTGATCGCGATCTGATTAGGCAGGCGAAGCAGGAGACTTGAGAGGGCGGATGGGAAGGGGGGGCACATGCAGGGATGTCTTGGTGGAGCGGGGGGATGAAGAGGGGGCGGAGGGGGGTTAATATTGGGAGACAAGGCAGAGGGGTTAGGGGGCAGATTTGAAGGACGCTGGAAAGGTTAACTGGAGACTGTTAGTATGGGTAGTGCCGGTGGGGGGTAGGAGTTTGAGTTGAGGAGGTTACTACTTTTGCCGGGGAAACCTACAACGCAGGGTGTTTTGGTAGGGGGAAGGAATGCAATGGAGGAGGTTTCATGAGACGGACCAATCATGAGGGGTGTTATTCTGAGGATTGGGACTTGGAATGTTCGAAGGTTGGGAAAGCGGCTTAAACGTCAGCGAGTATGGGGATTCCTTAGAAGGCATGGCATTTGGGAAGCGCTGCTTCAGGAGACCCACATGATGCAAAAACATCTGGAAGCACTTCAAAAGCAGTGGGGAGGGATAGTAGTGGGCACATCCTATTCATCTTATGCTAGGGGGGTCCTGACTTGGGTGGCATCAGGAGTACCTCTTAAAGTGGGCAGGGTCTGGATGGATGAGCGAAGCGGAGGCAGATGTGTGGTGAACTCCTATGCGCCAAATGTAGATGACAAGGATTATTTGCCCGCTATGCTGGAGTTTATGGGGGAAGACAGAGTGGGTTTTTTGTATGGGGGGATTTATTTTAACTGCCTGCTAGACCCAGACTTGGATAGTATGGGGAAGGCAGGTCAGTTGAAGCGACAGGCAGAGGCAGCATTGCGGAAAGTGGTGGAGGGTCTCGACCTGGTGGACTTATGGAGGGAAGCACATGGGCAAGAACAGGGCTATTCTTATTTCTCGAGGTTACATGTCTCTCACTCCTGTCTGGATTATAAATTTGTGGGGGCAGAGGTTTTTCATTCCTTCAATGGAACAGAGTACTTGGGGTGACCCTATCTACCAATCCCTGCTGGTAACATGACTGCGAGGATTGAGGTGAGTATCGGCGAGGCGCTTTTGGCGACTGCAAACCGAGGCCTTAGAGAATGAGGCAAGAAGTGTTGAGAGGGGAGCTAGAGCGGTTCTTCGAAGTTAATGAGGGGTCGGTGGAGGCAGCGGGGACCCTATGGGAGGCTCTCAAAGCTACTAAGCTACTATCAGGGGGGTTTGCATATCTAATGTCACTGGGATCAAGCAGGAACTACAAGGGACCTTGGAAAGGATGGAAAGGGAAGTGGCGGATGGGTGTGCAATTGGCTCAGGCACTGGCCTCTTTTTGCAAAGTGTAACTTCAATGTGCAACTTTGAAAGAAGCCAGAAAGATGTGCAAATCCAGGGAAAGGGGGCTTCCCCGCCAGAAGAAACTGCGGCATACTATTGTACAGATCTGAAAGGAGTCGGGGAAACTGACCTCCACCCAGGAAGGGATCAATGAAGCTTTCAGGCTTTTCTATTAATTTCTATACACAAGTGAGGGGACATACTCCCAGAGGGAGGCAGATGATTTGCTGGAGCTGGTACAGTTACTGGTTCTGGCTGTGGACCTTAAGGAGGGGTTGGAAGAGCCAATTGAAGAATCGGATATACGTGGCGCGTTGCAAGCGATGAGGAAGAGTAGGTCTCAAGAGAGCAATAGCTTTCTGGTAGAATTTTACTGTGAATATGCGGACCTCTTGGTCCCGCGGTTGAAAAGAGTGTGCACTGAAGCCTTTGAGACAGGGACTATTCCTGCATCAATGAGAGAGGCAGTTATAACAGTCCGGTTGAAAGAGCGGAAACACTACATGGACTGTGCACCTTACCGTCCTATTTAATTATTGAAGGAGGATGCAAAGATTCTAGGTCAAATTTTAGCTAAAAGATTGTCTAGAGGGGCACCAATATTAACACAGCCTAACCAGTGCGGGTTTATCGTGGACCGCAATACAACGACGAACATTTGTCATTTGCACCATGTTATGCACCAGGTTAAACATGTCGATGGGGAAATGGTTCTGCCGTCTTTTGATGCAATGAAGGCCTTCGACTCTTTAAAATGGGAATAGCTGTTTAGAGGGTTCAGAGCCTTCGCGCTCGGGGCTAATATTTGCAGATGGTTGAGGTTGCTCTATAACAAACCTGTAGCAATGGTGAGGACTAATGACTGGGTTTCGGAGCAGTGGACCCTGGGCAGAGGGACGCAACAGAGATGTCCGGCTTCACCAATCTTATTTTCCATGGCACTGGAGCCACTGGGGTGGTTTCTAAGGAAGGAGATGGGGGGATTGTAATGGGAGGGATGAGGTATGTAGTATCACTAATTGCAGATGATCTGCTATTGAATGTGGGGACCCCACGGGACAATATGCCAATGCTGCTTGAAATAATAGGTAACTTCAGGGCATTGTCAGGTTTTCAGATCAATAAAGAAAAATCCCTATCGTTTCCACTGGGGGGGCCACAGGGGTTGTGACCTCACTGATCTCCCGAGGTGGGTGACACGTCGCAAGGGGGAATCATTTCGATACTTTGGGATCCACATTTTTCATGATATGGAGGATACATTTGTGTACAACAGTGGCAGAGCATTGTCGGGGATAGGGGACTCGGTCCGATTCTGGAAAAAGCTACCACTAGCACTGATGGGGAGGGATGCGCTTTGTAAAATGGTGATACTACCAAGACAACTTTATTATTTCACTAATATTCCCGATATTGATATTTTATTTCTATCACGCTCGTACACAAGTGTTTCAGAGCGCGACAAGGCAAGGGAGGGGAACAGGGGAGAACAAAACAGCGATCTTACTAGGCCCAGTGACATTGCGAACGCGCAAGTGCATGGGAGAGGGGGAGGGGAAAAGTGCATGGAAGGGGTAGAAGTGGAAAGTGCGAAGCAGAGGATAAACAGATAAATAACAATAAATAAATAATAAAGGCAACAAACAGTGGTAGTGCAGCCAGCAATTTGCAAGTGCTAGATTTAAGGCAGCAGACAGGGTAGGTCTGATAAGTGTAGGAAGAAAAAGGGTGGGGGCTGTCTGGGTACAGATAAAGACCCCAGTGCAAGGGGTGGCCTGGAGGCAGTGTGGGTGGGTGGCAAGGTGAGCAGGTACATGGGCCCGGAGAACAGAGGGTGGCCAGGTGCCTGGTGCCAAGAGAGAACAGATCAGGAGGGGAGAGGGGGAGCGAAGGCAGAAGAAAAGAGGAAGGTCTTGAGGTGCTTCCGGAACCTGAGATGGTTCTCCTCAAGTTTTAGAGTGGCAGGGAGGCTGTTCCAGAGGGAGGCCCCAGCCGAAGACAGATCTACCCCTAGCTCGTTTCTTTGAAAAACGACTGACCCTGAGGGAGTTGGAGGAGCGAAGAGCTCGAGAGGGGAGGTATTTGCGGAGGGATAGCTGAAGGTATTTTGGACCCAGGCCCGAGAAAGCCTTGTGGACAATGAAGAGGGTTTTTAATTTAATCCTTGCATCCAATGGAAGCCAATGGAGAGATTTCAGAGCTGGAGAGATACGATGCCAGGGCTTGAGGCCAAGGACAAGTCTCGCAGTCCTGTTCTGGATTAGTTGCAGAGGGCGGAGAGTAGAGGCAGGTACATTTAGAAAGAGGCTGTTACAATAGTCCAAGCTAGAGAGAACCAGAGCTTGGGATTCCATGAGCTTCTGGGGGAAGGAGAGGAAAGGCAGAGTACCTCTGAGGAGGTGCAGTGGGAATCTTGACTTTTTAGAGACCTCAGAGATGTGGGCGGAGAAGGAAAGGGTGGAGACAAAGAAGACCCCGAGGTTCTTAGCCTTGCAGGTGGGGGTAGCAGGAGGGCCAAGGGAGGCCGGCCAAAGAGTGAGGGGAAAGTATGGTGAGGGTGTGCCGATGGGGAGGATCTCCGTCTTGCTGGCATTCAGACAAAGATCATTGGCGGCACACCAATCTTGAATGGCAGTTAGGCAATCAGAGATGGGAGAGGAGGTGGCAGAGGGCAGCCTGAAAGTGAGTTGAGTGTCGTCAGCGTAGCACTGGAAATTTGAGCAGAAAGTGGCAATGCAGTGGGTGAGAGTTGCCAGGTATTGGTTGAAAAGCCAGGGTGAGAGGTTAGACCCCTGGGGAACACCACAGGTAGAGAGGAAGATAGATGAAAGGAAGGACCCAATTTGGACCTGGGATGGTCGATCTGAGAGGAAAGAGGTCAGCCAGGCCAGAGCCTGATCAGTGATACCCAGGTTTTCACAGAGATGGTTCAGCAGGATGGTATGGCTGACCGTGTCGCAGGCAGAAGAGAGATCAAGGAGGATGAGGACAGAGGGAATGTTAGAGTCAAGGTTGGAGAGCAGATCCTGACGGATGTTCAGGAGAGTAGTTTCCATGCTTCTGGCAGCTCTGAAGCCAGACTGGTGGTCACGGAGACAGCCAACATAATTGGAATAAAGGCTAAGCCGAGAGATGGCCAACTTTTCCAGGAGTTTTCCCAGAAAGGGAGTAATGGAAATTGGGCGATAGTTAGCTGGACAAGAAGGATCAGATGTGGGTTTCTTGAGAAGAGGATGCACAAAGGAGAGCTTCAGACGGGAGGGGAAGGATCCAGAGGCAAAGGAGTGGTTGCAAAAATCAGCAAGGGCCGGAGCGAGGGTGTCAATGTGGTCCTTGATGGTTTTAGAGGAACAGGGATGAACCTGTTTTGACGAGGCTTTCATAGATCAGACTTGTCTAGCAACCTTGTCAGGGGAGAAAAGAGGAAAGGCCGAGAAGCATGGTGGGGGGGTGTTAGGCAGAATCCTGTGCAGTTCCCTTAGGGAGCACTACAGAAGATTAGACTACAGGTATGAGCAATAAATCCCCTTTGGTATCAGTCTGTACCACAAAGATTTAGTTGGTAGCTGTGGCTAAGCAGTCAGACTTATCTCAAGAGGGAGATGAGCAGTATTCTGGGTTCACACAATAGGACTATAATACTATGGTACAAGGAAACACTGACCAAAGCTTTGTATTAAAAAGAATATATATATTTATTTTACACACTTCTAAGTTAACACATTAATCACAGTTATTAAAGCAAGTTAAAATCAGTCAAGAAAAGTATACACAACTCCCTGGTTTAAATTGTAGACCGGTTTGAGCAAGAGTGAAAACTGAGCAAAACGGCACAGTGAAAACCAAACACAAATGGCACTCTAGTAATTTCTCACATGGGAGGGAAAGCACATGTTATGCAGGAATATATTCTTAGCACCTTAGCAACACTTCCCATAAGTTTGTGAACTAGTTTACGCAAGGCAGTACTTTAGCATGTATAATACTTAAATGAAAACTGAGCAAAATGACACTTCACAAGTTTTAAAAGTGTGAAGAAGAAGGTGGTTATTAAAAA
The DNA here is from genome assembly GCF_040938575.1 of Ambystoma mexicanum. Classification (NCBI taxonomy): domain Eukaryota; kingdom Metazoa; phylum Chordata; class Amphibia; order Caudata; family Ambystomatidae; genus Ambystoma; species Ambystoma mexicanum. The sequence continues at coordinate 944,123,536 of NC_090939.1, forward strand.
ATGGGTGCACCAACACAGTTTTAGTTGAGAAGCAATCTAGAGAAGGCAGTTCTAACAAATTCAACCAGAGTCAATAGGCCTGTGCCAGTCAGTGGTACAGGGCAAAGAGCCCAGGAGCAAAATGTTCTTGTAGCTGCAGTCAAGTTTTTGTTAAACGATTTGAAAAGGTGGATGCAAAAGGTGAAAGACAATGTTAGAGGATAGGGGCGGCCAACCCAACAGGTAGGTAAAGGATTTAAAACACCTTTAGCACTACCACACGGAAAGGGAGGCCTGGCGGAACAAAGTACCTTGAAATGTAGAAGAGGCTCCTGCGGTGGCGGCTGTTCCTGGCAGTTCCTGCAGTTCGGGAGATCCAGCAGAGGAAGAGGGGCTCTTGTCGTGGAGGAAGTTTCGAGTTACTGCACTGCCCAGGGATGAAACCAGCCGCGGTGCTGCCCAACGAATAAAAGGTACGCTCCTTTAAATCGTGGTCTGGGTGGACGGGTGCCTTGCTATCCGGTCTCCGAGTACAGGGTACTGGCGATTCGACCAAGGCAGGTCCAGGAAGGTGATTGGCAAACTGGTTGGCCCCACCAGCTCAAGGGAAGAAGGCTCTTGCAGATGAAGATCTTCTCTCGTTGTGTGGAGAAAAGTGGTGAGACGCTGCAGCAGGGCTTCACCGGTGGTTCAGTTGTTGCAGATGTCTTTGGCTTCTCTCCTCTTCGGCTTCTTAGTTCCAGTGGCGACGTCTAACTCTTCCAGTCCTCAGGACCCTGCTTTTATGCAAAAAGATCCCCATTCATACAGCCTAGCTGTCCCTCACACAGTGGAGTGGTCATCCTGGCGGGAGACCCTCCAGCCTATCAGGGCAGAGTGCGACATGGGTTGCTCAGGCAACCCTGTGCAGGGGTCCTACTCCCCCTCCCACACAATGGATCCACCCCAGTCTCAGTGGCGCCGAAAGGAGGGCTTCTCGGCAGAAGCCCGCCAAACGGATGAACAAAGGATCCCCGACCTGGGTTAGGAGTTTAGAGAAAGACACGAGAAAGAATGTATATAAAAGTTCTGGCAAATAAAACCTATCGGAGTAAAGTTAATATAAAAATAAACCGGCGGTATGTTAGAGGCTGTCAGTAAATGTGGTAGCCTCGAACAATGGGAAAATGCCATAGGGAAATATTTGCGGTCGAATATGTTTGGTAGTAACCACTGCCACCAGCCAGAAACTTGAGAGAGGGACTGTACGTTACCCTCTCGAAAATGTACATAAGGGAAAAACTATTAACCCTTGACAGTACCTCCATAGTAAGATGGGTTGCACTGGTTTTGTTCATAAAGATTGACCAGTAAAGTCAATGGGGACTTTACATGCCCTGGGAGACAGTAGTCAGTCCCAGGGTATGGAGTCTATGTTTGGGGGTTGCTACGACACCCCTGTGGCACTGCACGGAGGGTGCTGTGTAACACATGTGGATAAAGATGGTTCCTATGGGGGTGAGATAAACCCCATAGACAAACACAAAAAATAGCTTAGAACACACATAGCAAAAATGCCTAAGAGTAGGAAAAAGAGTCACACTCTTAGCAGGAGAAGAAAACAAACCCTTCAAATCCAGCAAAGCTGCTGGTGGACTCTATAGGTAAGGGAAATTAGCCATAGAATGAGAATTCTCCCTAACAGGGGGTGGCTAAAGGAGGGTCAGCAAGCACAGATGGAGAGGAGGGGTGTGGGTGGAGAGGGTGGACAGGATGTCCTGGGTTTTTTAAATGAAGTGAGAGGCAAGGTCATTGCAAAAAGAATTGGAGGCAACAGGAGGGGTAGAGACTGCAGCAGGGTTGGCCAGCTCCTTGCAGATTTTAAAGAGTTTGGCCGAGTTGTTAGATGCCGCAAAGACACGAGCTTGAATGTGGATTCTCTTCTTGGTGAGGACAGAGAGTCGGTATTGCCTTTGTAGCAGGCGACAGGCCAGTTTGTCACAGGATGAACAGGAAGTCCTCCATTTCCTCTCAGCCACCCTAGACTTACGTTTAAGTATAGCTAGGTCAAAGTCATACCAGGAATTGCACTTGGCTTTGGACTTCAAACGGATCCTCATGACAGGATAAAAAAAGGTATACTTTAGGAAGCTAGACGAGAAAGTGGGGGAACTGTTGTGGCATGCAGGGGGGATGAGGCTCTCATTAGTGACTTTGTGGCGTCCGCGTTCGGAAGGGGGCCTCAGCTTACCCGATTACGAGCTATATTTTATGGTGGCTCAGCTACAGACAGTACTGACATAGGGGATGCTGAGGGAGGAGGGCTGACGGGGCTGTTAAGTGCCCTCCCAGTGTCCAAACAAGGGCTGGAATTGTTGTGGAGTGCGGTTGGAGGTAAAGGGGAGATTAATGTGTTTCAAGTGGTGCACGTAATATGGAAGAAGTTTCTAGGGAGGCTGGGAGTGGAGGGATTGTATAACCCGGACCTGTCATGGAGTGTATACCCAAAGTTAAGATTGGCACTTAGCAGGGTGGGGATCTCTGATCTGTGGGAGAGAGGATGTCAGACAATAGGGGACTTGTTTGAAGGTGGGAAATTTATGCCGTTTGCAGAGTGGATCACTCGTTATTGGGTCCCGAAAAGGGCATTTTTTACACATGGGTCGGTGACTAGAAGGTTGGCCGGAGTATGGGGGGAGATACCTGAGAAACCGGGCGTGATGCAGGTGATGCTTTCACAGGATGGGGGCAACATTTCCCGTATATATCAGGAAGCACGGAGTGAGCTCCTGTTGAAAGAGCAGGCAGTTAAAAGCAAGTGGGAAAGAGACATGGGCTGTCAGATATCCAAGGGGGCATGGACTAGAATTTGGGAGCAGGTCCACAAGGTCTCGGTTTCAACGTATTCAGTTTAACATATTACACAGAGTCTATGTGACCCCGGCCAACCTCCATGCAATAAACAGCAACCTTTGTCTGGATTGCCCTTGCTGCAGTATTTGGCCGGCAGGGAAACTGGCACATGATATGGGGGTGTGCAGTGATAGCACATTGCTACGGAGCCGTGATGTCCAAGATTAATGGGCTGCTAGGTTCCAGTATCGACTGCACCCCGAAGGTATGCTTGTAGGGAAGAACCCCAGGGGAAAAACAACAAAGTGCAAAATTGATTGATCCTATTCAAGTTAATACTGGCTAAGCGTCGGATTACCACTGCCAGGAAGAAACCCCAGGGTACACCAGTTCTACAATGGATGGAGGATGTCCGTAGGTGCAGAATGGCAGAGTTGAATCTCTTGCAGAAAGCCAGGGATGCCGAGCAAGGGGAAGGGGTAACAGTAGACTGGAGCCAGAAGCTCAATGACTTGTATTCATCAGTAGACTTAAAACCACCATCAAAGGAAGGCACAGGGTGGTGAGGGTGTAGGGGTGAGGGTGTAGGGATGAGGAGGCAGGAGACAGGAAGGCAGGGGGGAAGATCGGAAAACAGAAGAAGATACTTAGACAGGAAGGTTGGACGGAAGGAAGGTGTTTATGCTCTAGGCTGCATGTTTATGCTTACCCACTATACATCCTGACTTGTGATCTGCATACACATGGAAGTTTGAAGAAATATATGTGTAAAAAAATACCAGGAGAGACGAGTAAAGGTAGGGTATGTGGCGGCGGCAGAGTGCAGGGGGGTGTCGTTGTTGGTGTTACTATTTGATATTCATGCAAAATTCCAATAGTAAAACTTCTTTAAAAAAAAGCTGTGCTGCGGGGAGAACTGATCGCTCTCAGGGCGCAATGGGAGAAACAATGGGGGAAAATAGTAGAAGATTTGAAGACCCAATTGGGTGAAGTCATGAGGGCGTTAGTGGACAAGGGCCCAGCAAAGGACTCTGAAACACGTCTGGGGCCAACTTGACTTTCTACAAATCTGCAATGCCGAAATGTCCCTATTAGGGGCTAGTCAAAAGTATTATGTTGGCACCAATAAGGCAGACAGGCTGTTGACATGACAGTTAAAAACACCCACGGCTGCCCAAACCATTCTCCAAATAGCTAAGACTGATGGATCGATGGCAACGAATACCGCATCTATTATAGATAAGTTCACAGACTTCTATGAACACTGTTATGCTTCTGCTGACCCTGAAGACAAGGCGATCGGGGCGTATTTTGAGACAATACCCCTTCCAGAATTGACACCCATGGAAAGCGAGAATTTGGAGGAGGAAATAGGTGAAGAAATAGAGGCAGCAATTAAATCCCTCCCATTGAACAAAGCGCCAGTCCCCAATGGCTTACTGGCGTTGTTCTATAGGAAGTACAGAACAAAGCTAGTCCCTAGGTTCTCCAAAACTCTTCAACTCTATAGCAGCTAAGTGCATGTTGACGCAGTCTATGTTGGAAGCTAAAGTCATGGTGTTCCGTAAGCCTACCAAGGATCCGAAACACTATGGGTCCTAGAGACCCATTGCATTGATGAAAAACTATAGACAGGCATTTTCTCTCCAGAATGAGGATGACAAGACAACAAAAATATACATCAGAAATACAAACAACCGGGAACACACCCATGCTTGAATTGCAACAACTGCAACAACGTGATTAAAGGGACTTTTGTTTCACATCCTCATTCTGGAGAGAAGATTCAACTTAGATGTTTTGGAACATGTAACGCCGAGAACTGCATCTATTGCATACGTTGTCCATGTGGCCTATGCTATGTAGGGGAAACTGGATGCAAATTGAAAACACGCATGAATGAACATAAGTCATGCATACGTAACAAGAATATGAATTCAGCAGTCGCTAGACATTTCAACAAAAAGAACCATACAGCAGCACAATTGAGATTCCAAATACTAGAAGTGCTGACCAAACACCAACCAGGTTTCGATCCAAAAAGAAGATGACAGCAAAGAGAAGCATATTGGATTGATCGATTGGACACATTATCACCCAGAGGAATGAATGAAGAATTTGATTTGAACTGTTTCTTATAATTAGTAGTGCTTACTTTGATTTTGCCTGTTTTTGCTTACTTGAGTTCAGTTTCATGCACTCTAGATTTAGAAAGACATTTTTTTATGATCAAGTTTGTCTTATTTAAGATTATCCATTGATTTGTGTTTTTATTTTGTCACATGATATCTTGTATAGTTTGAATCTCTACACCTCGTATCGCCAACAATGATTGCACACTTTGTATGTAGTTCCCGATACGATAAGTACAGCTTGACACACTTTCCACAATACTTACCAGCATATCTACCACATGAGTGGCGAGTACTTTGTATACTACCACCAAATCATCTGACCGTCAACTATGGGTTGAAGATGCGAAATACGGATCGGATAATGGTCTGTAATGTTTGTACTCCTAATATGTCCGGAGTATCATTATTATTGTTTAATTTGTAAAAAACATTTTCACAACACTATCCTTATCGAAATCATGCAAGCAAACAGTACATTTTTCGCACATTGTTGCCCTCCACAAGATGGCCACCAATACATGGACAGCCGTCCATATTGAATGTGGCAGTATCTATGACAACCGTAGCTTCACTACTTCGCATTTATTTAGGCAGGAGTAAGCAGACGGCAAGGAGCGCGTGAGAGACTGCTTCTACAGCGTTTAAAAGGTAAGAGATTAGAATGGAGACAGGATTTATGTAGACTTTGTGTTCTCAGTGTATTCTAATCAAGTAACGCCACAATGTTTTTATAGGTCTAAACTCACGTTTGAATCGAGACGCCTCAGCCGTACACCGATTCGCTACGAATCGTGTTTACATACATCATATTAAAGGTCAGAATTTTATGTATGTCTTACGGTATGCATGCAAGAGTGTTCACCATGCATGCTTTCTCACAACAACCAACTTAGCATCAGCTATGAATATCACTAAAAAAAATAAAAGCATATAACTTTACCACCACGCCAGACATAGGGAATCCATCTTGCAAAAAGTGCTATTTCACAACAAAATTTCAACACATGTCATTACAAACACCGGGTGAGAGATCAAGTAAGGTGTTAATCAAATGTGATACAGTTAGGCACAAATCCAATATAATGTACAAATGGAATACTGTGGTTAAATATGTGCATAATGAGAAATGTTTATCTCTTTGTTTATTTCTTTCTTCTTTGTGTCATTGTACGTTTTATCTTTATGTATGTGGGTACCCCGTTTATGACAATGTTGTGATTTATGTATGTAGCAATATATGTAAAATTTCTTATTACACAATTTGGCTGTTTATTTGATTAGACACGACCCTGATGAAGGACTACATAGTCCGAAATGCATTGGCCATCAAATGATATTTGCTCAAGAAATGCAACACTATATAAATTCTTTGAAAACGAACAAATAAATATCATTAATTACAAACCAAACACTATTAACTGGATCATTAAGAATTTTTAACATTTGAAGAATCCCGAAGGGACATAAGGGTGTGCGGCCCACACCGAAGGCAACATTGCCTAGGTCTTCTTTGCATAGTCTATTTCCTTTGTGTTTCAACACGGTAGCACAGGTTAGTGGGCTGCACCCCAGAAACAACATTATAGAACTGAAATTCACATTTAGAAGTGATCTAACTCAGCAGTGCCCGCTCAACTCTCAGCTTTTTTCAAGAGCTGTAAGGAAGGCATGGTATCAAACAGTGAAGACAGACACAAGTGATCACACTTCAAGGGTGTTTATTGAACTTCAATGGGTTGGTAGAATGCCTATCTAAACCTAAATCTAAAGATGGGAGCAAGCTACGACCATCGCATAATAACGCAGTCCTTGTGGAATCTGTCAAAATAAAAGGGCCTATACGAATACACCTATTGCCAATCCTTACTTCTAAATACAAAATGGTGTGGGATAACAATGAATGCATAAGAAAAGTGTTCAGAAATAATATGTTAGGATAGTTGAGCAGTTGGCTTCCCTTGCCCACATTTTCAGCACAGGCAGGCGCCACATGCAGGTTTCACACACACTCTGGCTTCTTGGCCACGAGGTAACAGTTCAACACATAGGCATCAGGGCCTTCCGTCAAAGTCTCTTGCAACGACAATCTCTTATTGCAGGGGGCCTAACAAAACACAAAAGTGTCTTTCCTTTGTCAGGGTTTCACTTTCACAAATTCAAGACTGGTCTCCCTCTTCTGGGCTCTGACCACAGGTCCCCATCGTCCGGGCTCAAACCCCTTTTCTAGATTGTTCACAACGTGTTCTCCCTCGTTCGGGCTTGGACCGTGGATCCCCCTCGTTTCGGCTCATATACCTTTGGATACCAGAATCAAAGACTTTCAATTGTGCAATGGGTTCACATTCTTCGACTTTTGTTCCTCTTGTCAGGATACCATACAGAGACCTTCGACTGAGCACATTCACAATGCACGACGACTCAGTCAACGGTATCGTATCTTTCCTTTTAATGTTCAAATAGTCACCAGCAATTTAGCTTCACTTGCGTCTTTCATCACACGTGTTTAACAATGTTCATTTTCAAAAAGTTGCTGTTTGCAACCTTGACTTCAACACAGACCAGCCTGGTATCGGTCTCCCGAACTCACCGGCTGTGTTGTTCTCAGTCGCTTCTTTTTTCTTGGAGCCAAGGACGATACCACAGTGCCTGCTGCTCCTCCCTGCCTTGGTCAGTTACGCAGGAGGATCCTCGGTATCTCCGATACACAACACAGGATTCTTTAGCCTTGTTTCCTGGTCTTAGATTTTTGCCTTGAAGGCTTCTTAAAAGTAACAGCATGCTGATTCCCGAGCTCCCGCCGAAGCTAGGTCGCAACAGGGATTGAGCACCCCCCCCTGAGACCTCCCCAAGGAGAACAAAAGAGCCTGAGCGGGCAGTGAACCCCGGGGCTCCCCCTGAGAGAAGTGTGAAGGGGGTGGTCCCTGTTTGCCCCCCCTGCCCCCGAGGGTGCCTCCACCAGCACAGCACCGGCCAGCCTACGAGGTGATCCCGTGGCCCCCACAGAACCAAGGCATACCCAACAGCGAGCCCAGGTGGTAACCAGATGAACTGGCAAAAGAATCTACAAAAATATCGTTACCAAGAGACAGGACCCCACGATAACGAGAAATGGCCCATTTGGAAGCCTCGGCACCCTCAACGGCGGCAATGGAGAGGGGCTTCGCCTCAATTCTACAAGAGATAAGGGACATGCGCTCCGACATTGCCCAAAAATTCGAAAAAATGGATCAACGGGTTGACAAAGTCGAGGACAGGCTCCTTCAGATTGAAAACAACCAATCGTCATCAGCAACCCTAGAGGTAGAGACAAATATGAGGCTATCTGCCCTTGAGAAGAGGGAGGAGGAGAGGTCGAGACAAATGGACGATTTTGAAAACAGGGAACGGAGAAACAACCTTCGATTTTTCGGGGTCCCCGAGGCAGAGGAGGAGAGAGAGGTCACTCGAGTGGTGCGAGACATTATTGCCCTCCTCTTTGAAGAAGAGATGACTGCTGAACTCACTTTTGATTGGGTGCACAGAGCAGGAGGACGGCAGGGGGACCCCGATCGATTCTGGTCCAGATCCACTACTACTCGGAAAAGACACGGGTGCTGGAGGCCGCCAGGAAAGCTCCGGTGATTACTTACAACAATTCACAGGTCTCCATTTTTCAGGACCTCTCTGCATATACACTGGCCAAACGTACGATGTGCCGCCCTCTCACTCGTCTGCTGAAAGAGAAGGGGGTACGATACAGATGGGGCTAACCCCTTCTCCTTAGCCTTCGAATACCTGTGCCAGCGGACGATGTTGATCACAGAGGAGGACATCAAGGGAGCCATCCAGGACTATGTGACGGAACTGACCCCCCCGAAGGGGACCAACTGGGCCGGTTCAGGGCGGAGCAAGCGGCCCGGGTCCATCGGGTGGAAGAAAGAAAGAAAACTGGCACAAGGAAATTTAGAAAAATTAACACGCCTTCTCCAGCAAAGGAAGGGGAGCGGAACGACTGAGGGTTGAGCACCTAGGGGACCCAACCAGCAAAGCTGCGTGAGTGAGGAACACAGATGACCGGAGTGACCTGACCACTTGCAGGTCAGAATCTGAAGAGTTGGAGGTTAAGCCGAAACTAGAGTCCCCTGGAAAAGCAAGTAAAGTGGGGGCGACCGAGGGGACGAAGATGGGGGGGGGGGCTCTCAAAAACGAGCTTGTGGTCGGGCCAAAATGCCAGAAATGGCGGAACTAACTGGCTGGACACCGGGGAGGGGTGTGCGGGCACACAAATTAGTTGGGGTTTGTTTGTTGGGAGGGAGTTTGAGGGGCAGTTGGGGCAACATTTTAAAAGTGTCCAAACGGTGAGACAATGGGAGCGAGAAGGGAGTAACGATGCGATGCTGTTGACCAATAGAGAGGGAAACCTAGATTATAGCTGATGGCCGGCCGGCCCTGGGTGTGGTGTACCCTGAATGTCCGGGGGCTGAACACGCCCACAAAGAGGTCCCTGATTTGTAGGGAATTCAGGAGGGCGAAATTAGACCTGCTTTTCTTGCAAGAGACACACTGGGCGAGGGGGAAAGAACCTAAAATGCGAGGGGGGGAATCGAATAGGTCTTCCACGCATCCCATAAGGTAAAGAAAAGAGGGGTGGTCATACTGGTAGCAAGGGACGTAGGCTTCGAGAAAGAGGCCATCCTGAAAGACCCCGAGGGCCGATACCTGTTGGTACGGGGCTCCCTACAGGGCTCTCCCTAACCCTGGCAGTAGTGTATGACCCGAACGAAGGACAAGCCCAATTCTGGGAAGAAGTAAGGGACATACTCAAGCTGTTTGTACAGGCCCGTTGGTGGTTGGGGGGGGGGGGGGGATTACAATATGGTTCTAGACCCAACCAAAGACAGAAAGCGGGTAGGCCCCCAAAACCTCGGACCCGCAGATGAAGCAATGGCGCGAAACTTTCGGAGGGTCAATGAGGATCTGGGCCTGGTGGATACAATCCCGACCCCCAGAACAGATGTCCCCTCCTTTACTTACTACTCGACCATCCACAACTCGTTCTCTAGGATAGATTACATCTTTGTGGACGAGATCCTCCATCCATATGTCGCAGGCTATAGGATAGACCCTGTCCCTTGGTCAGACCACGACATGGTCCGAGTTACCTTAGCGGTGGGTTGGTGTAGAGAACGCAGAGGACGCTGGAAATGTAATGATGCCCTATTAAGAGACGAGGTTCACGCCCAGGATGTCTTGGAAGCCATAACAGAGTTCTTTGAGGTTAATGCACATGCTTTGGGACGCCTTCAAGGCAACCTTACAAGGAGTCCTCATAAAAATAGGAGCTCGGAAAAAAAGGGAGAGAGAGGCCCAGGAGAAAGCCCTGCGAGACAAAATAGCCCGTCTCCAGCCGGGGGGCCCCCCGGATCAGGCCCTGGAGCGCGACCGGGTGGCCGCACTGGAGGACTACAGGCTCCAGCTAAAAGACCTACTCCTACACAAAACGGAGAGGAGTCTCCAAATGGTCAAACAAAAATATTATGATAAAGGGGACAAAGCGGATAGGATCCTAGCCTGGAAGTTGAGGGAGGTCCAGAGAAGTAGAAGGGTGAAGGAGGTAAGGGACGCCCAGGGGTCCCTTAGCTGCAACTCTCCCCACATTGGAGAGGCCTTTCGCCAATACTACAAGACACTCTATTCATCAGAATAGAACAGAGATGACACCCAAATGGAAGACTTCCTGAACTCCATACAGATCCCATCCCTACCGAGGGAGATGGCAGAGGGGTTGGAGGGCCCGGTGACCAAGGATGAGGTGGACAAGGTGATTAGTGGGATGAAGGTGGGAACTTCCCCTGGGGAAGATGGCTTTACTGTTTATTTTTACAAGAGATTTCACTCCTCCCTGACCACGTACCTAGAGAGAGTTTTCAACGCCGTGCTGGAGGGTGGCATCCTCCCCGAGTCCATGATGGGGGCCATAATAGCAGTTTTGCCCAAGGAAGGGAAGGATCCCGCAGAATGATCCTCCTACCGCCCCATATCGCTTTTAAACATTGACGTTAAGATCCTGGCCAAGGTGGTGGGGAGGTGGATGAAGGGGATAATGCCGAAGCTAGTACATGGGGACGAGGTGGGCTTCATTAGGGGAAGGCAAGGGTCAGATAATATTTGCAAAACAATAGACCTGTTTCACTTTTGCCAAACATCGGAGCTCGATGCATGTGTCCTCTCCCTAGACTCGGAGAAAGCCTTCGATAGGGTTGAATGGAGATATATGGAACTCCTCCTCCAAAGAATGGGCTTCGGGACTCACATTATGAGTTGGGTAACTGCCCTCTACAGAGCCCCCACGGCAAGGGTCCAGGTGAATGGGAAGCTGTCTGAATCATTCCCCCTCTCCCGATGGACAAGGCAGGGCTGCCCACTCTCCCCCCTGATATATGTCCTTACGATGGAGGCATTAGCCATAGCGATCAGAGCTCACCCGGACATCAAGGGAATAAGAAGGGGTGAGGTTGAATTCAAGCTGTCCCTGTTTGCGTATGATATTTTAGCCTATCTGGTAGACCCTGGCTCCTCGCTCCCCCCCTTCCTGACTCTGGTGGCTGCGTTTGGGCGCTTCACAGGCCTGCAAATTAACACTGCAAAATCTGTCTTGCTCCCAATGAGAACAATGGACCCAGAGCTAGACCCCCCTGGACAGGTTTCATGGGATTACAGTGGGGAAGGTGTCATGATGCCTACCTCCAAGGAGCCAGGTCCGACCCAGCGACCCCAGAGGCAGGAATCATTACCCCCAGGGGAGTGCCAGAGGGCCCAAGCTGGGGCCCTTTGGACGTAGTCCTGGCGCCTTAGGCGCCAGGCTCATATTGGACCTCTGTCCTGGCGCCAGGCTCATAAAACTAGACATGTGTTCAAGTGTTTTCATGTGCACTTACCTGATGCAGACCATGCTGCCACATCCAGGCCCTCTTGAGGCCTGAATGGAACTACTTTACCTGTGGGACTACTTTCCACCCGGGTGTGGTCAGGGAAGGATACATACCTGATCGGAGGAAGGATACACACTTGGGACTTCTTCCAAAGCTATTTAAACCACACCCGATCAGCAACTCACGCTTTGCGTTGTTCTGCTCCTCGCAGATGGACGCTCACCGTGTCAGCTCCTGCATCTGGACTTCAGCCACGCCTGTCAGCATCCTGGGTCTCCTGCAAAGGGAGACAAGAGACCTTACCAGCTAATCTGCACCACGGAGACATAACCGACGATCCTGAAAGGGAAGACATTATTTTTAAAAGGCATTTCGTTACGAATGCTGCAGCGCTGCATTTCACTCACCTTTCCTGGGTTCCTCCATCTTCAGCAGCGATCATCCGGATACACAGCCACTTCCCAGAGCCTAGAGAAAAAGACAAGAATAAGAGGTGAGAGAAGGAAGGGAATAAGACTTACCTCATTTCATTTCGGGTCTTGCCGCTTCCAGGCATTTTCCGGACCCCGGCCCCTATGGGGAAAAAAGACAAAGACATTGAATGAGCGTATGCAAAGTCAGTTCCCGAGCACTCATCCAGAACTAACCTGCCATTTACTGGAACTGGAACTGCACGTTTCACTTCGGGTCGGTGCCATATCTCCGGCATTCCGAACCCCGGCCCCTAAGGGGAAAAATGACATAAGCATTAGCGCTTGCTGCAAAAAGACAATGAACATTATTATTAAGTTTGGACTTTTGAACTTGCAACAGAACTTTTACAGAGCCTTACCTGAATAGTCAAGCTTACCTGAACTCCGATCAATCCTCAATCCAGTGAAGTAACTGGGTTTCAACGCGCCCCTGCATCAGAAGCAGGATGGAGAGCTCATCCTTCCTGACCCTAAGGTGAGACTTCACGGGGAATCATGGAAGGGTATCGTGGAGGGTTGGAAGAGAGTGGGAGGCTTGATCATAACTCAGTCAGGAGGTAATACTCCCTTTTCACGCACAGGGGAATATTCCTGCGAGCCGGAGAAGCCAGAGAAGAGGGCCCTTCCTGTCCATCTTCAGAGTCCTGCGCTTCACCATTGAAGAAGCATCAGCACTCGAAGACAGACCTGCGCCTCCGTGGGAATCAGGTGAGCGTTACAGAAGGTCGCTATACGGTACCTGGGGGTCCTTCTTACCAGAGACATATCGAAATTGGGCACCACTATGACCCCATAATGGCAGAGATCACATCTGATCTGAGGAGATGGGGCAAGATGATCCTCTCATGGTATGGCCGGATGACTGCAGTAAAGATGAACATATTGCCTCGGCTTCTGTACCTTTTCACAGCTCTCCCAACCACCGTCCCATCACAGACTTTTAGAGATCTACAAAATGCAGTACGAGACTTAGGGCCTCATCACCAGTTGGGCAGTAACGCCGGCGCTATTAGCGCCGGCGCTAATAGCCCTACCGCCAAACCCCCCGGCGCTATTAGCGCCGGATCACGGGTTTGGCGGAAGGGTTATTGCCCATTCCCCATTGGGTCCATTCAGGAATTCCTCATTCCCCAATGGGGAAAATTTGCGCTATTACCGCCGGCGGATTTCCCGCCAGCGGTAATCGCACCGAAAATCAGCAATTTTGCCACAGATTTCCTCCCAGCCAAGAGCTGGGGGGAAATCCGCCAAAGCCATGATCTGGCGGACCCTTAAATGCGGCGGTAATAGCGCTACTGCCGCATTTAAGGGTTACCGCCAGACTCGTGATGAGGCCCTTTGTATGGCAGGGGAAAACCCCAAGGACCGGGATGGCCACCCTGACACTACCGAGGGAGGAGGGGGAATTTGGGTTGCCGGATTTTCACCTTTATTTCTGCACCGCCCAACTGCGCGCCCTCCTGGAGCACATGAAAGAAGGACTAGGAACGTATTGGTCATACTTAGAAGATATGGACGCCCACCCTCTAAAGGTGCGTGACCTCTTATGGGCCCCGCGCAAGACGATCCCGAAACACCTAAAAACCCACCCGACCCTGGGAGTTCTCTGGGACATCTGGAAAGAGGGCCCCCGGACTGCATACCTTACCACATGGCCATCCCCAATGACTTCCCTCTGGTGCCACCTCCTCAAATTGGGTAGTAAAGGGTTCCTGCACTCCCAAAACTGGTCAGACATGGGAATGGAATGGGCTGGGCAGATGTTCAGAGAGGGCGAATTCCTATCCTATGAGGACATGAGGGACGCTCTCGGACAAGGGTCTCTTTCCATTTTCGAATACCTCCGCCTTAAGGGCATCCTCTACGACCAGTCATGGGGTCCAAACCTGCAGAGACAGTTAACCCCCTTCGAGAAGCTCCTCGACTCGGCGACCTCGAGAAAGGGTGCGGTATCTAGTATGCATAAAATTTTAAATACTTGTAACCTTCAGGGTAGGAGGAGCTTCCACACGTTCTGGAATGATCTGGCGGGAGAAGAGATCTCAGAGTACGCCTGGGCTAGAATATTCAAAATAGCATTTCATGGGAACTTATTCACCTCAGACATGGAGCATAATTTTAAGATCTTGCAGGGGTGGCACAGGGACCCAGCAAAACTGTCAAAGATGTTTCCGGGGGTGTCACCAAGGTGCCCGAGGGGATGCAGACAGACAGGCTCCAGAGCCCTCATGTGGTGGCACTGCCCGAAAGTACAGGCCTACTGGTGGTCAGTGAGGGGCTGGGTAGCGGAAGTAACAGAGGAACTGTTACCACTTAATCCCCTAACGATGTTACTGGGTCTCCCCCCGGAGGAAACGGAACTATACCGATATCCAAGGATGTGGGAAACCATGCTGAGGGCGGCCAGAGTAGCTCTCGCTCAGAAATGGAAGAGCCCGGAAACCTCCTCCAAGGAAGATTGGCTGAAAAAGTTGAAAAACATGTTTTTGATGGACAAACTGACTGCTATGGTGAACAATGATACTAGTTCATTCCTCACAAACTGGTATGGAGTGCAACAATCCTGGGGTTGGGACGTTCACTGAATCCGAGGTATGGATCCGGGCCCGAGCAGGGCGGGATTAGTCCCAAGATGCATGACAATCGACCTGGGGACCCACGACCCGGGGAATGGCGGCGCTAATCGCATCAACTCCGAGGCACAGGATACAGAGAGAACATTAGGAGCCTCCCTAGACGAACGCACTGATCTGGACACAGGGAAGGGGGGTGGCCTGGGGTTGGGGTGGGGGGATGGAGGGGAGGCGGGGTAAGGGGTTACTCAGTTTTCAACAATTGGTTTATTAAAAAATGCTAATAAAAACCAAAGTTTAAAAAAAAAAAGTAACAGCATCCTGTCAACGAGGTCAAGGGTGTTGCCCCACTCACAAACCTCCCATGCCTGGCCATCTTTCTCCCCTTGTTCAACTGCCAACTCGAAACTACTGTACCTTTGTGTGTTTTGCATCGCTCAGAGTGTGTGCTCATGCTCTGCCTTTTATCCGTTTGGGGAAGTGTAATGGAAGTCAGGTGTGAGAGATTGTCGATAATTGCCTGACCTCGCCTGACCATAATATTGCGACATGTAATTTACACGGCTCGGCTGCGAGTCTGTTTTCTCCCAGAGAGGGCTGTTCATGAGAAAGTGTTTGTGCAGGAAAAAGGGGGCGGGGGTTGAGTTTCTAAATATCCCATCAGACAGGATGGGATAAAGGTGTTACAGGGAAGAGAGGGATACTGCGTCTCACCCTGCAGTGTCGCACTTCCACTCCCTGAGGACCCCTCAACCCAGGTGATCCTGCCGCACTGGTCCACCCCCAGGAATTTCAGCCAAAAGAGATGGCTGTGTCCTGGCCACCTGAATGACAGATCCCCGTTGGAACTGTCCCCGTTGATGTATGCCCTATATCTAGAGTCTTTACTTTTAGGGGGGGACGCAAGGTGGTAACGTGATGACATGTTAGGGACCCTGACAGACCCGGGGACCTCGATAACAGCTCTTATAGCAGAACTTCAGCTAATTGAACAAGGCTTAAAATTAAAATGCAGAAATCGGAGCTACTGGACTTGGCGCTCAATCCGGCACAGCTTCAGGCTCAGTCATCCTACTCCCCATTTAGCTTGGCAGAGGGGATTATATGATACCTAGGGTTTAACATTATGCATGATTGGAACTACCCGGGGGATTTGCAACAGATTTAGGCAGACTTGAAAAGGTGGAAACATATGTCAATATCGTGGCTTGGAATATCGATGGTGAAGATGGTCACACTGTCGAGAGTGCTATATTATTTCCAGGTCCTACCTATCCTTCTCCCAAGATCCTTTTTTGTGGCACTGAATTAACTGGTGTCAGCCTTAGTATGGCAAAATTAGCACCCTCAGATTGTGCTGGTGCCTTCTGGTAATAAAGGGGTCTTCGGACTCCCAAACGTCATTATGAGGCACCCAGTTGAGGGTGGTGCAGGAATGGTTTTCAGGGGACAGATACAAAACATGGGTGCAGAGGGACAAGGTGGTGGTGGGAAAGCCATTAGAGAAGATCCTGTGGATCTGCAGGCAAGATAGATCCCACAACACTTGCATGAGTCAGAAAGTATCCGTGGTATGTGACATCTGGGACCGGTTGTTGGAGCAGACGCCCTTTTTTCGCACCCATCTCCATTTACACCGCTATTTGGGAAAACTCGGTTCTCTCCAGGGATGGTACAGGGTTCTTTTCGGCAATAGCAGAAGGTGGGATGTAGCAAACTGGGGGATATGGTGCATGGAGCGGCAAAACACAGGTTTGATGCCTGTAAGCGGCTGCTAAGGCTTACGGAAAAGGATAGAATGGGGTACTATCAACGACATTTGTTATTGGATGCCACTGTTAAACGTGCAAGCAGGGACTTGACTATGTTCGAAAAGTTTATCATCACACATACAGGCTCTAAAAATATGATATCCAAACTACACGAGATATTACTAGACTCCATGACTACCGAAAAGTGGCCATATATGAAAAAATGTGAAAGCACATTGGGCACAGTTATCCTCACAGAGCACTGTGAAAATGTATGGAGGAATATCCCTAAATTGATGGATTCTATGCAATTTAGAGAGAGACTCTGTACAAGATTATGATGCAGTGGCACTACACCCTAGCAACGCTACACAACATACTCCACGGCCCGCAGGAGTGATCTATAATATATGTAATTTATAAAGCGCCTGTACACAAGTGTTTCTAGGCGTGGCAAGACTAGGGAGGAAAGCCAGAGGGAGGACAAGACAAATAATCTTACTAAGCCTTGTCTCATTCAGATTGTGCAAGTGTGACAACGCAAAGTGCAGGGGAAGTGCCAGGGAGAGAGTGTACGGGGAGAGGGGACTGGGTGCACATATGGTCAGATTGTCCGGCATTAGCACCATTTTGGGTGGACATTACATCCCAGATATGGGAAATTATCGCATTTGAGGCATGTGTGGATTATTTCATCCAGGAATCCCTTTTACCCACCAAGGCCTTCATGATGATGCTGAAAGTAGCATGGCTGGTGACATCAGAGCAATGGAAGCAGAGACTGCCTCCAACTGGGGTAGACAGGCTCCAGAAGTTGTGGGGCATGGTAGCAATATAGTGAGTCACGTACATTATACAGTGGGAAAGTATGCAGTTCCGGCAAGACTGGGGAATGGTCCTGATATACCTGCAAGGGGACTACAACAAACAGTGGTGTCCGTACAACGTGCATATTTTGGACATTGTGTGAATGGAAAAGGATGATTATCGAAGGAAAAGGGATGGGGAAGAGAGTTGGATGGGTCTGTTGCCACGAAGTGGGAGGTCGGGGGGTTGAGGCAGAGGGGATGGGATGTTACTGTTTGTTAAAATGCCAATAATAACAAGTTTTAAAAAAACAATTACATGGAAATCTACTTGGCGATATCCTAAGGAATACCTGGAAACATCACCAGCATATCACATGTACTGATTACATATGTGTGACCAAAAATATCTTAGAAGTATGTACATCGTTTGAAGTCCGATATACAGATCATAGTGATCATAATATGCTGACATTGGAAATTAAATATTCCTGGCACTGGCGTACAGCCCCATCTAGAACACATCTAGAAGTGAACACTAAGAAACAAACGATTTGATTGAAAGAACGCAATGCACTGTAAGAGTGTTCAATAACATGGATAATTTATAGGGAAAATATGGATTTAGATCTTAGGAAAGTGAGAGTCAGGCAATTAAAACAAGCATAAAAGAATTGGCAAAATAACATTAATATAACCATATTCACATATAGGGTTAACAAATGCTTAGTATTATGCTAAAGAATCAATACTCTCTGGAAATTGATGAGAACTTTTGAGACCAGACAAGAACAACTCCAACAGAACCCTTTACCGGAGTATGTCAGGGAGAAGAACAAGTTACTTACCAACTGTAACGTTCTTTCAACTGGATGTTCCTCCCACTCATACTATGATAAATCGTTATCTCCAGCTTCGCTGCTTTGGAAAAAAAAATTCTCGGCAGAGGGCGCTGTGCTCGAGGTCGTGGCGTTGATTGTCCCTCGATGGACTCCGTACTCTGTCGACGTCACCGATGGTATAAATAGCTCGAGCTGCGCCAGTTGCTTCAGTTCTGTTTTTTCGATGAACATATACATATAGGAGGAACACCCAGGCGTGCCCCATGACAGATACATTCTTCGTCAGAGGAAAGTTTAAGAAAACGTAAACTGTACTGCGGGGTAGGATGGGAGGGTCGATGAGGAATACGTGGGAGGAACATCCAGTCGGAAGAACGTTACAGTTGGTAAGTAACTTGTTTTTCGAATGGATTGTGTCCTCCCACGTATTCCTCATTTTATGCTAGACTCCCACAGCAGTGGCAATTTTGGAGGTGGGAGTACTAATTACAGTTTCATGGACAGAATGCAGAACTGCCTTTGCAAATAACCCCTCATTGGAGGAGGCAGTATCCAAGCAGTAATGCTTGATAAAAGTATGCATTGTTTTCCAAGTTGCAGCTGAACAAATATCTGCTGCTGGGACTCCCCTCTTTAGAGCCGCAGAAGTAGCCATTCCCCTTGTAGAATGGGCTCAAAGCCAATCTGGTGGGTCTTTTCCCGCCAATCTGTAGCATTCAATTATGGCCAAAATGATCCAGCGGAATATGGTCTGTTTTGTTACTAATAAGCCCCGTTTATGACAAATATAACCCACAAACAGTTGGTCACCTTGTCCTAATTTAGACATCCTTGAGATGTAAAAACTAAGAGCCCTCTTGGGATCTAGTCTATGCAGTCTCTCCTCTTCCTTGCCCAAATGAGGAGGAGGATAAAATGTTGGTAGTATTATTTTTTGTGACAAATGGAAGTCCGAAACTACCTTTGGTAAAAAGGAAGGTTTAACCTTAAGGACTACCTTATCCTTATAAAAAACAGTATTTGGTGGTTTGCATGTGAGAGCCTGAAGTTCACTAACCCTGTGGGCTGATGATGGGGCCACAAGAAGGACAGTTTTTAGTGTTAGAAGCCTCAATGGACAGGAGTGCAGAGGCTCAAAAGGTATGCAAGTCAAAAATGTTAGTACTAAATTTAAATCCCAAGTTGGGACATGAAAAGGTACTGGAGGGTATACGTTAGTAAGCCCTTTTAAGAATTTAATGATTAATGGTATTTTGAAATATGAAACCTCTTCCGAGGTGCGCTTGAAAATGGACAGCGCAGCAAGGTATCTTTTTATTGTTCCTATCTGGAGCCCCAGATTGGCTAGATGTAATAGAAAAGAGAGCACTGCTGCAGTGCCACAATGAAAAGGGTCCACATCCTTATCTTTGCACCAGTTACTAAACCTGTTCCAGCGACATTGATACAAAGATTTTGTTGCTGGCCTTCTGGCCGAAAGCAAGACTTCCATTACGTCATCTGGAAGATCCTAATCCTTGTATCTCAACCACTCAGAAACCATGCGTGAAGGTTGAGTGTCTTGACCTCTGGATGGAGAACCTGACCTTCCTCTTGCGAGAGAAGATCCTCTCTTTGTGGAAGACGTATTGGAGAGCAGATGGACATGTCTAGAAGGTCTGGGTACCACCTCCCCTTGGCCCAATCCGGATCATGGTTTTCCTGAACTTTCTCAACCTCCTGATTACTTGAGGAATCACAGGGACTGGGGGAAACGCATACAGCAGTGGAAACTTCCACTCCACTACAAATGCGTCTCCCAGAGCTCCTCTTTGAGGAAATTCCCTTGAGCAGTACCGATCGCACTTCCTGTTGATCGCGGAGACAAACAGATCCACTTGAGGGGTTCCCCAAAGGGCGAAGATCTCCAGAAGGACTTCCTGAGCCAGCTCCCACTCGTGAGAGTCCGTGCTCTGCCTGCTCAGAGCGTCTGCCGCCGTGTTCTTACCTCCGGCTAGGTGAATTGCCGATAGAGAAATTCCTTCTCGTATTGCCCAGAACCATAGCTGCATTGCCTCTCTGCACAGTGGTAGTGACCCTACTCCTCTTTTGTTGAGGTAGTACATGGCCACCATGTTGTCAGTCATTATCAGGATATTCTTTCCATGTACAGAGGGCAGAAAGGCCTTCAGCGCTAGTCTGATTGCCCTCAGCTCCAAAAGGTTGATGTGTAGTTTGGACTCCGATGGAGACCAACGACCGCTGATTGTCAGATCGTTGGGGTGTGCTCCCCACCCCGTGAGTGAGGCGTCCGTCACTACTGTTATCTCCGGCCATGGTTGCCAAAAAGATTCTCCCTTGAGAATGTTGTCGCTGCAAGCCCACCATAGAAGATCCTGCGCAACTGCGCTCGGGACTTGCAGAAGATCCGACATATTCCCTGAGAACTGGGACCACTGAGTTCTGAGTGCCCTTTGAAGGGATCTCATTCTCAACCTGGCCTCTGGTACTAGGAAAATGCAGGATGCTATGAGGACGAGCAACCTGAGAAAATCGAAGGCCGGTAGATGTAGGGCATTCTGGAACTTCGTTAGCATCTGCTGGATGTGGAGAGCTCTCACTTCGAGAGGCGAGGCTTTTCCCGAGGAAGTATCCAAGACTGCTCCGATAAACTGGAGCTTTTGGGATGGTATCATATGGGACTTCTTGAAATTGAGGGAGAAGCCTAATTTGTGGAGGAAGTGGCAAGTGATCGAAAGATGTTCCTGAGCTTGTTTTGGAGAACTTGCTCTGATCAACCAGTCGTCCAGGTAGGGCTAGATGTGAATACCCCCTCCCCTGAGACTTGCTGCCACAACCGCTAACAGTTTGGTGAAAACCCTCGGGGCGGAGGTCAACCCGAATGGCAGAACCCGAAATTGATAATGAGAGTTGCCAATCGCGAACCTCAGGTACTTTCTGTGCTTTGGATGGATTGGCACATGAAAGTAGGCATCCTGAAGGTCCAATGATACTAACCAATCTTGGAGTTGGAGAGCCTGAAGGATCTGAAAACGAGTGACCATCTTGAACTTGTCCTTCCTGAGGAACTTGTTCAAGTTTCTTAAGTCCAAGGTGGGTCTCAGTCCTCCGTCCTTTTTTGGGATGAGAAAATATCGGGAGTACCAACCCCTGTCACTCTCCGCTACAGGTACCTGTTCTATGGCACCTTTCTCTAGCAGGGTTAAAATTTCCTGCAACAGGAGTGGGTCTGAAGTTTTTATGGAGTTGGCTCCTGGTGGATGATTCTGAGACCTTTTTTGGAAGGGGAGACAGTAACCTTGAGCTACTGTTTCCAGTGCCCAAGCATCTGAGGTAATGCCCCGCCATTCCTTCAGATGCTGAGAGATCCTGCCTCCCACTGGTGTTTTGTGCAACAAGGTCTCAGAGAGATTTGGAGGCGGCTGCAGGAGTGGCTGAGGGTAAAGATGCCGCTCCTGAGGCTGACTTTGCACCTCTTCCTCGTGCACCACGAGGGAAATTTCTTTTGCCCCTTTGAGAAGCCTGTCCTCTTCCTCTACCAAATGAGGAGTAGTAACGAAAAGAACGACCTCTCCAGGAAGATGAGCCGGAATAGGGTTTTAGAGGCTGGCGCAGGGAGGCACTAAGCGATTTAGCTGCCGCTTTCAAGGTCTGAAGTTTTTCTAGGCTTTCATCAGCCTTACTGACAAACAGCCTCGAGCCATCAAAGGGCATGTTGAGGAGTCTGGCTTGCACGTCTGGTGCAAACCCCGACTTCCTCAACGACGCAAATCTGCGGAGCACAATGCTTGCAGTCATGGATCTGCTGATACTATCAGCAGTATCCAGTCCATACTGGAGACATTCCCCCATTGCCTCCTTCCCGTCTTTGACTATATTCAGGAAGCCTTCCCTTTCCTCGCCTTCCGGAATATGCTCAGCCGCCGTCGAAATACAGTCCCACAGGGTATGGGTAAACCTGGCCAGGTGTCATGATCTCTGCTTCCAAAAGATCAGGACTTGCCCGACTCCCTTGGAAGCAGACCCATAACCCCGGTTCCGAGTGCCAGCCAGTCCCAATTGGGACCTTTTGGACCCTGTCCTGGCGCCAGTGGCACCAGGCTCATAAAGATGCCCAGTCCCAGCGCTGGAAGCGCCGGGCTCATAATGCTTGGGTGGACTTACCTGCAGCAGACCATGCTGCTTACTTACCTACCAGTTGAACCCCTGATCCTCTTCTGTTTGGGACTACTTTTCCTGTTGGGTGGGGCAGGAGCCACTCCCTAGGTTCAGAACACTGGAACTCTTCTGGAAAGCAGGAACTCTTTTCTTACCTAGGCGTGGCTGTGGAAGGAGACACCTAAGCACTACAGGAGGCTATTTAAACCACACCCGATGGATGAATCTTGCTTTGCGTTATTCTGCATTCTCTGCAGCAGAACGCTCATCGTGTCTTCTGCTTCTGATCCTGGGCCTAAGGGAACAAAGGCTTACCATCCTGGAATCCAGTCTTCAGCAGCACCTGTAAAGACAAAGAAAGAACAGGTTAGCACTACGGTCTTCAGTGGCAGTGCATCTCTTACCTGGTCCATCGGCTGTCACCAACGCCTCGCGCTGCATTCCGGCATCTGAAAGACAAAGGCTTACCGACTCTTCACATGCTCCGGAGGTCTTCGCACTGCATTCCGGCATCTGAAAGACAAAAGCTTACCAGCTCTTCGCACGCTCCGGAGGCCTTCGGCGCTGCATCCCGCATCTGAAAGACAAAAGAAGGTGCGTTTAAAGACATTGGGCAACTTTATTACTCACGTGCCATTACTCCTTCCCACGCCGAATCCAGTGGGTATTCCAGCACCCTTCAGCTTCTCTAAAGCTCCGAACTTGTACCTGCAAGATAAAAGGGACAGTTAGTGCGCATCGTGAAGCAGGCTACAAGCGCTTACTTACGTGCTTCCAGGCGCTTCTATTCCTCACGCGGGTTCGATCCTCAACTCTCATCAGCCCGCCATCCGCCATCGCCGGAACCCTGCAAAACAAGAGATATCATTACAAAAGACTTTTAAGACATTTGAAGTGCCCAGAACTTACCGTTCGTGCAGTTAACGACGGACAGCAGTCCTCTGAGGTCAAGAGGCCTGCACCCTTATCCAGTGAAGAAACTGGTTACGGCACCCTGCCCCGAGGCAGATGGAGAGCTCTGCGTTCACTTACCTAAGGTGAGGGCTTTAACCTTTGGGGTTCTACAGGAG
This sequence comes from Ambystoma mexicanum, assembly GCF_040938575.1. NCBI lineage: Eukaryota > Metazoa > Chordata > Amphibia > Caudata > Ambystomatidae > Ambystoma > Ambystoma mexicanum. The sequence continues at coordinate 944,147,066 of NC_090939.1, forward strand.
AAGAGAAAGGGAAGAGGAGAGAGGCACCCAATAACCCCAGTTCATTAATCCCATATTTTCTATCTGCAGACATCTTACTCTTCGAGTCAGACATACAGTGCACAGAGGTCCAGCCCAAAGAGCCAACCGTGTGTTACACATCACCTTTGAAGATACGGCATTCACCCAGTCAAGACCGGCGCCTCTGCGGGAATCAGGTGAGCGTTACAGAACGCAAAGCCTACCGCAAAACTCCCACCCAGGCGCTATGGAAACCTCGGATACCGACCAGCTAGCCCAGTTACTTGGGGAACTAAGAGCAGAAGTGCATGCAGCCCGTCAGGAAACGAATGCTCTAAGAAGGGAACTGATTATTTCCAAGGAGCGAACAGACGATCTCGCTAGACAATTGCTACAGTCACAAGCCGGACAAACTCCGTTACCCGCATCAGGGGCAAATCTTCCTTCAACATCCTCTACAAACCCAGTGCAGATCAACCTACCTGGGAATGTACCTCTGGCTCCACCCGAACGATTTTCTGGTGACCCAAAGAGGTTTGCAGTATTTATTAATCAGTGCCGGTTGCACTTCTTATGCCGGCCAACAGCCTTTCCAACTGATCAAGCTAAGGTAGCTTTCGTGCTTTCGTATCTTGGTGGCAATGCGGCAGACTGGTCGATCCCTCTAGTTAATCAAGATGATCCGGTTCTCCATGATTTTCAAGCTTTTCAGCTCAGTATGGAAAAACTGTTTGCAAGACATTCACAGGGGCAGGCCTTGGACAATGAGCTCCTTTCATTGCGACAGGGTAATCAAGACCTTTTGGCTTATATTGCGTCTTTCAACAGACTGATAGTGGAAACTCGATGGCCTGAGGACAAAAGGATTACGCTGTTTTATAGAGGTCTACGTGGAGAGCTCAAAGATGTGTTAGCCCAAGTAGTGAATCCCCCGCAAGACTGTTCGGACTATATTGACTCAGTCGTTCAAATTGACCACAGACTGCAGAACAGGAAGGCCGATCGTTCCAAGTTTGATGCTCGAGTATTTTCCAAACCACCAACTCCTACCAAAGGAGTAGACTCCGGGGAACCCATGCAAATAGGGGGCCTGAAAGGACCACTAACACAAAAGGAGCGGGAAAGGAGAAAACAGCTGCAATTATGCCTCTATTGCGGAAACTCGGGGCACTTTCTTCGAGACTGTCCGGTGAAACCAGCCAAGAAGGCAGTAGGAGCTGCAGTTACCAGGGTCACAAACTCTGAGCAGGGAAACGACCTCGCCCGACAAGAATAGAGGTCCTCTTGCCGAGCGTTAAAACCAGTTCCGTGACCTCGCATTTCGTGATACCTATGGTCCTCATTAGCCCTGAACATCCGGATCGATTACATGCAATTGAAGCTTACGTCGACAGCGGTGCCATCGGCAATTATGTGGATCATGAAATGGTTTTGAGGATGAATCTGACTCTTTGTCCAAAGGCTGTAAAGGACGTCATTACTACGGTGGATGGTACGGAGATAGCCTCCGGACCAGTAACGCATACCACCCAAGAAGTGACGCTAGTAAGTCAAGATGGACACCATGAGAAGATTGTGTTCGATGTGATCAAGGCCCCTCAGTTCCAGATTATTCTAGGAATTCCTTGGTTAGAGAAGCACAATCCTCAGATCGATTGGCGAGCAAGAACGGTTCAGTTTCCAGAATGTGTCTCTACTTGTCACCCTCGACCTGGTGTTGCACTGGCAGCAATTCCCTCGGAGGCTCCCCAGTTACCTCCTGAATACCTAGAATTCCAAGATGTTTTCCGGAAGGATCAGGCTAACTCTCTACCTCCTCATAGGTCTTATGACTGCCAGATAGAGGGGGTCGGGCCGCATTCTCGAATACCTCCATCATCTTTTTACGAAATTCTTCCCATTTTCTGGGAGAATCCGATTTTGTCGGACATCGAATTTCTTCGGTCGACTCGGAAGATGATGATGAGTGAGATCTATGTCTCCTCTTCATTTTTTTGGACGAGGAAGAAGAGTGTCTCAATCTACTCCTAGATCGAGATCTCTTTGAATGCCTATGGCGATCCGATTCCTTCGATTCAGTCGTTTTCTTCTGTTTTTTAGACATAGCCTTCTTAGAGGCTTCCCTCCCCACCGACAGTTTACCTCTCCTCTCACGAAGAGCTTTCTCGGTCATGGATTGGCAGGAACCACACTCGTCGGTCCGGTGACTGGAACTGAGACACCAGAGACAAATCCGGTGAGGATACGTGATCGACATTTTCAATCCACAATCTACGCACTTCTTGAACCTAGTCTTGGGTGTCGAAGGAGTCGAAGAAGACGACATTTTCTTCACAGAAAATCTCAAGCGCGCCGTTCTCGATAGCGAAGCGATCGAAAAAACATAACTGAAGCAACAGGCGCGGCTCGAGCTATTTATACCATTGGCGACGTCGACAGAGTACAGTGTCCATCGAGGGACAATCGACGCAACGACCTCGAGCACAGCGCCCTCTGCCGAGAAATATTTTTTCAGAAGCAGCGAAGCTGGAGATAACGATTTATCATAAGATGAGGAATACGTGGGAGGACACAATCCATTTGAAATATTATTTAGAACTATATGATCAATCAGTCCCATGGAGAAATAGTCTAGATAAAATATGCAGGGAAATACATTTTGATATAGAAACATCTTAATAATTACTAATAAACTCCACCCCCAGATCCCCGGGCCTTATTTAAGGGGTCCCCATTGATATGGTCCTCTATTCTATATATTAGTTTCATGAGCATTCTAAAAAAGAGAGCAATACATGATAGTTGGAAATTGGAAAATATTATTAAGGAACATCCTGGCAACTACAGGTCAATTGCATTATTAGATGCAGACAGCAAGATATTTGCCACTTGATCTTAAACTACATCGAAAAGTGGGAGGTGAGAACAGCATTCTTTATAAATGCCATACAGGCTTTAGAAAGGAGAAGTGGACCACCTTAAAATGTTTCCTGATGGATCACCTTGTCCAAATTGCTTGGACAAAAGATGCACCTGCACTGTACATTGCCTGTATAGACATGTCGATAGACTAAGATACCGTTAAACAGACGAAATGTGGCACAAACTTCGTGAGTGGCACCTACCAGAAGGAATATTGGAGGTACTCATGGAAATCCACAGTGGAACTAAGATTCGGGTGAGACTGGATCTGCAGGGCGCAATCACTAAAGATATCCCTACCTCCAAGGGACTGAGGCAGGGTTGCATACTTGCGCCCTGCCTATTCAATATATATATGTGGCAGACATGTGGAAATATCTGGACAGGGCTGCTTTTGCATAAAGGTGATGTTATTCTTGAGGATCATACGCAAATCGGGCTTCAAACGTTAATTGAGGTTTTTGGAATGTTCACAACTAGAAAAGACCTATGTATCAATGCCAGTAAAACTAAAGTGATGTGCTTCAATAAATTGAGGCAGAAATTATGAGTCTTCAGATGGAGATTAGGTGATTGCAGACTAACTACACTGGAGGAATTATATCTCTGGGGTTCAGATTGCGAGCCTATCCTAATCAAGGGGCACATATGACTGCCATCGAAGAAAAAGCAAAGGCCTATGTTAGCTAGACGAACACCAGATATGGTAGATTCCCCATGATTCCACAGATTACATTTTATGAAAATAAAGTCAGCCCCTAGCCCTGACATAGGGTCTACAGATTAACCGCCAGACAAAGAACATTGACTTTGATAAAATTGAAGGGCATATCTGGAGAGGAGTACTATTGTTGCCAAATTGTGTCCTGATCAGCGTCATTCGACACAAACTAGGACTGATTTCCATTAAATGATGGTATTACTGAAAAGAATTGCAGTTACTTAGACAATGCAAGGGGGCAGGGACAGCGCAAGCGGGGAGAAGAGACAGCGCAAGGGGGAGAAGGGACAGCGCAGGGGGGAGAAGGGACAGCGCAGGGGGGGAAGGGACAGCGCAGGGGGGAAGAAGGGACAGCGCAAGGGGGGAAGAAGGGACAAAGCAAAGGGGGAAGAAGGGACAAAGCAAAGGGGGAAGAAGGGACAAAGCAAGGGGGAAAGAAGGGACAGGGCAAGGGGGGAAGAAGGGACAGGGCAAGGGGGAAGAAGGGACAGGGCAAGGGGGGAAGAAGGGACAGAGCAAGGGGGGAAGAAGTGACAGAGAAAGGGGGGAAGAAGGGACAGAGAAAGGGGGGAAGAATGGACAGAGAAAGGGGGAAGAAGGGACAGAGAAAGGGAGCAGGAGGGATAGCGCAAGGGAGCAGGAGGGACAGCGCAAGGGAGCAGGAGGGACGGGGGAGAAGGAACAGCACAAGGGGGGAGAGTCACCGCACAAGTGAGAAGTGACACTTGCTGGTGGTATGTTTAATTGCAGCCTTTGGTCGTAGTTGTCCCATATTATAGTTTTGATCACAATGTGATTTCTTACAAGGACTCCTGTATGTTGTCAGTGGTACTGCACCTCAGGAAAAAATAATCTTGTATTATTTATAACTGTATCCAGAAGGCAAAACCTACATGTAGCCCAATTGGGCAGGAAAGCAGCCCAAAAAAGCCCAACTCTCTCTCGAAAGGAAGGTCAATTTGATACCCTGCTTTGAAAGTGAAACAGTCAAGTGACATGGTAGAGAACTCCTGTTCCATGTTCATCGCGTGACCGCGGTCCATGGTATCCAACATACGAATGAAGACAGGAAATATCATGAAAATTAACTATGTGATCAATCAGTCCCATTGAGAAATAGTCTAGATAAAATATGCAGGGAAATACATTTTGATATAGAAACATCTTAATAATTACTAATAAACTCAATCCCCAGAGCCCCGGGCCCTTATTTAAGGGGTCCCCATTGATATGGTCCTCTATTCTATATATTAATTTCATGAGTATTCTAAAAAAGAGAGTAATACATGATAGTTGGAAATTGGCAAATATAATTAAGGAACATCCTGGCAACTACAGGCAAAATGACATTTAGAGTGTGGGACAGTTATGCCACAGTATTTCCAGTTGTCTTGCCAAACACAAAGCCATGTTTCTGGCACCCTTTTACTCTCTTCTTGGTAGCAATGGTGTGGGGATATTTTGGTAGTCCTTCAAATGACTTGCCACATAGACAAAGCCACTGCAACAGAACCCGCAGGTGGCCTCAAGAGGAGGCCTGGTTCTAACATCCCCAGTGTCAAGCGAGACCATGTTTATTTTTCAGTAAGAATGAACCAAATGGTCAGTGCAGGGGAGAAACCTGAAATCTTGTGGATTGTGAAAAGAGCACTTAAGACTGCTGGAACCTTTGGCAAAGACAGTTGTGACAAATCTGAGGATGTTGTCCCTTCTTCCCTATGCGGAGAACTTTCCCAGGGGGCCATGGTGGTGCATCCACAGTACAATAATCCTCCTGGGGGTAGTGCACGGCAGGAGGATCACCTGGGAAGGGAAGCCTGTTATGGGACTAGGGACGATCATCTTCAGGAGACACAGTATAATCCCACTGAAAGTCCTTCAACCCTTTTCAGAAGTTACATTTCCCTCCAATCTGACTTGATAAGACTGAGATGTCATTTTATGAAACCAATCCAACTAGTTCAGTTATGCAGAGTAAAAAGCTAAACAACATTGAAGTTGACCTGCTACATCTAAAACCAAGTACCGAGACGAGGATGAGGACTGCGAAGATGAAGATAGCTCAGGTAAACCGAATTGAGCAGTCTACTTCTTCAACAGATGCGATTGGTTCAGAAGAACTCCTGTTCCTAAAACAGGAGTTTAAATGTAGAACAGCTGAGAGCCAAAGAAGAATCCCTCCAGGTAGCTGTGACCGGAGAAACTGAGCTGTCAGCTGGAGAGCCAGGGACGGATGGGAGGTTGACACGGGGACGAGGCATAGTCTGCCGGGGAAGGAGAGAGAACGTATGTAGCCCGAGAGCCAGCTACCCTGAAGCTTCCTTACCGAACAGACACTGTTACTGTGTCCACATCAACGCCAGGACGAGAGCTTACCGCAAGGAGGATGCGGAACGAGAACAAGCCTGTCAGCTACTGGAGCCTCAAGAAGCAATTCTACAGCCCAGAAGACGCAGATTGAGACCAAAAATACGAGGGCTGGTCGGAGGTAGCAGGAGGTGCGAGGAAGCTGAGACAAGCACGGAAAGGAATGAAGAAAGTTCCCGGAGTATTTTGGTCTAAAATACTGAGAGAAATACGGAAAACCATCCTGGTTACCCCAATCAATAATGAATGCATGACAAGTGAATGCCAGATAACATAAAAATTAGCTTGGCAGGAGAGTAAACCAAGTGAGCCCGAAGTTGCATTGCCAGTCTGGGACCCTCCTCCAAAAGAGAGACTAAGGATAAAAGGGTTTAAGACCTGTAAGGAAGGCATGGTATCAACAGTAAGACAGGACACAAGTGGCCACAGTTCAAGGCTGTTAATTTAACTTCAACAATGGTGTGATAAATGCCTATCTAACCCTAAATCTACAGATGGGAGCAAGCTACAACCATCAAATAATAATAATGCAGTCCTAGTGGAGTCTTTTCAAACTAAAAGGCCCTATACTAAAAAAAAAAACGATTGCCAATCCTTACCGCTAAATACAAAATAGTGTGGGGTAGGGTTCATGAAAAAGAAAGAAGTGTTCATAAAATGACATGTCAGGATGTTCAGGCCGTTGGCCTCCCTTCCCCACGTTTTCATCACGTGACAAGGCGGTTCACTCAAGCAAAGCACCACTCTGGCTTCTTCGGCACCAACATATAGTTCCATTACCAGCATCAGGGCCTTCTGTACCAAAGTCTCTTTACTTCAAGGTCTCTTGATTCAGAGGTCCTATGCACCAAAACAAAAACACAAAGTTCCTTTTCTCCTATACCATTCACCTCGTATCCCCTTAGCCGGGCTCAGATCCTTCCTCTTACACAATTAGTCTCCCTTAGCTGGGCTCGAACCAATTTCAGTTTGCATTAAACAATTGAAGACTTTCGAATGTGTACAAGGTTTAGCTTGACCCGTTGCAGGACAACTTCAATCTCCAATTTCCCTCTTCACAGTTGCCAACCCAGTGCATACCCAACAGAGACCTTCAAATGAGCACCCATGTGGCGGCGGACCACTTGGTCTACGGTATCTTTCTTGGCTTCCAAAAGTTCAGTCACTCCTATGGTTTTCAATTATAATCGTGTTGCTCGTTACATACGTTTCACACACAGTTCTCTTCTTCATACAAAGTTGTCACTTGCAACCTTGGTTCTAACACAGGCTGGTCTGGTATCAGTCTCTCTAACTCACCGGCTGTACTCTCTGTACTGCCGCTGCTTAGTTGTAGGAGTCAAGGACAGTACCACAGCGGCAACCGTTACTCTCTGCCTTGGTTATCGACGTGGGTGAACCCCAGGTACATCCGACACACAATGCAGGTTTCTTCAGTTTTAGTCCCCAGTCTTAGGTTTCTAATTTTCCAAGGTTCACAAAAGTAAGGGTTTGATAAGGTCAAGGGCACTTCATGCCTTGCAACCCTCTCAGGTCTCGCTGTCTTTCTCCTGTTATTAAACTGCCATCTTGGAACTGCTGCTTCCTCGTGTGCTTTGCCTTGCTCAGAGTGTGCTTTTGTGCTCAGCCTTTTATCCGTGTGGGTAAGTGTGATGAAGTCAGGTGTGCGTAATGATCAGTAATTGCCAGACCTTGCCTGACCATTGTATTGGTACATGTCAGGTATACGGCTCTAGTGCATGTCCGTTTTCGCTCACAGTGAGCGGTCGGTGAGAAAGTGTGTGTTGGGAAAGGGGGTGTGGGGTTGAGTCCCTAAGTATCCTACCTGGTAGCATGGGAAAAGCTGTTATAGGGAAGAGGATACCGCATCTCGCCATCCGGTATCCCACTTCCACTCCCCGAAGACCCCTCATCCAGGTGATCCTCCCGCACTGGTCCACTCCCATGTCCTGGCCACCTGGAGGACACATTCCCGGGGGCTAGTGGGTGTGACACCTTCAGGTTTTTCACAGACCCCAAAGATGATGAGAAATAACTAGTGCTGGAGCCCTACATGAAAAAGAAGGAAAATATATGAAAATAAATGGGTCTTGGCCAGAGAGTACACCCAGACCCCCTCAAATATTGCGAGTCTGGAATTTCCACCCAAAAATAGAAAGCTGGAACCAAAGGGGTTTAAAAATAAAGAGTGAAAACATGCTGTGGTATTTTTCTTTGAAGATCCTTTGTGTTTCATGAGAAGAGACTGGAAAGACAGTTGTCCCTTCTGAAGTATTGGAGAAAGAAGAAACCCCTTAATATTGGAACATGATTTCTTGAACATTGTTTTTGAATCCTTGGGAAGCCTGACTGGCTAAGAACATTTTTGTTGGCTGATGAACACTTTTCTTTAGAGTGAGATCACCCTAGCACCATTTTGTTGGTTTTTGGAGTGTGCGACGGAACAGATTTTTGGAGACGCGACTGGGACAGACTTTTTACTTTGGACATACTGACTCATCAGTTATTTTGAGGCAAGGAACCCCCTCTTAAATTTAGAGATAGAGATGCCCTTTTCCCAAACCTTTCTTGATAAATAAAAGTCTATATCCCAAAACATATCTCCATTGTGTCCGAGCCTTACTACTGGTATATCATACAGTCCTGATATTTTATGTTTGATTTTCTTTGCTTACGTTTTGACCCGAGGAGGAGTTCTTTAGAGTTTTGAGAAAATAGAAGAAATAGGTCAAAAACAGTGCAGGAGAAAGGAATTACATTATGGTTCTGAACTAATCTCCCAAATATTAAATTTTTACTCCTCAGTAACTTACATCGAACGGAAAAAAACGACTTTAACACTCAAACCAAGTTTATCAGTTCTGTTGATTAATGTCAATAGTAGGAAAGTCTCCATTTGTTTGAATCCACTCCCTGATAAAAGGCATCAAAGTACAATCCTTTAATGTAAAGGGTCTTAATTTCCTAATCTGCCTACTTCACATGTTATATAAAAAAAGACCAGAAAGTAGACCTTTTGTCTATTTTGGCAAGGTCACAATTCTTAAGGTTGTAAATATGGACTACCATTCACTGAGTGATGCAGGCCCTGTGTGTGGGTTCTTGTGAGTGGCACAAAAGATGTAACATTGGTACTTTAAGGATATGGGGCATAACGACCTTCATGGAAATCTACATAACTGTGCACCGATAGCTGAGTGAATAAAAGATGGTTTACATCTGTAGCAGCCTTGGCTAGCAGAGTCACAGTGAGGGCCGATAAACCAACACAGTTCAGTTGAGTGAACAGTAGTTTGCGCAGGCTGCACTCAATCACGCACCACACTTGACCAACTTGCCCAGATGAGCACATTCAGACAATTGCATAAGTAAACCTTAACATCCGTTTTGGCTTTGGTGTAAGCATTGTATCCGTATTTTCCAGGCATTGCCATGATATTACTACCTGGCCATATCATGGCAAAACAGCTGCTAAATGATGCTAGTTTCTGAGTATATTAAGGCAGTGCCTGGCAAATGCCCATTTAATACTTCTACATGAGCGAAAACTTAAATAACCAAACGCCTACAGGCTGTGTGTCCCTCCTCACATCTCATCTCTCTCTTCCCTTCACTTCTCAGGACAATAGTTTTGGATTGTTGGCAGTGCTACAGCACCACCTAAAAGCTCAAACTTAAAAGGGCTTGCAGAGGTGTGGAAGATGGGAGTACAGAGAGACATGTGTAGATTAGACTATGGCAGTGTGGAGAGTAGGTTAAAAAGAGGAAAGTGAGTGAACAGGAGGAAAAGGAAAGCCAGTGGAGAGGAGGTAGATAGGGTGAGAGAAGAGGGAGTTGTAACCTGGAGAAATTGAAGGGAAGAGGAGGTGAATGCCGGGAATGGAAGGGGGGAGGCAAATGAATGAATAGCCTGCAGGCTTTCCCAGAGATTCAGCACATTAAAGAGGTTTCTAGCCTGTGAGAAAAGGTGATTTCAGGACTTAGCAGCACAAGCTCAGCTCGGAAAGCAGGCCCACGACCAACTAGGGAAAGAGGAGTGGTAACTTTCTGGGGTCCAGTCAACATTGGGTTGTTACTGGCATGACCCTGCTGGGAGGCCCCAGATTCAAGGTGAGGGTACCTAGTAGAAGTATCCAGGGGTAACACTACCTGATCCTCACAATGTTAGTGTGGGGCACTGTAAACGCCCAAGTCTGTGATTGACTATTTCCTGTCAAGGAGACTGACTTCAACCAGGTGATAAAGGAAGAATTCGATGGACACGGGCCTAGAGAGGTTCAGGTCAACCCAGAAAATGAAGAGCCTGGGCCCGAACTGTTTGACTGTAAATCCAATAAGCTTCTCTATGAACTGGCATGTGGCCATGAGTCCTCTGCTGAACCCTTGGTCCCGACATATGTTTTTGGTAATGAAATCAACAGGACACAACTGAATTCCCCCAAAATGCTCTAAACCTCAGCCCCTGAATGCAGTGAGGGTGTCCAAAGAAACTAAGCTCCCATTTAGAACCAAAGCAGGGGCTGTTTGATGGGATTTAAACAACGCTTAGGGCACTGTTCCTGCAGGGTCTCCTCTGGGTCGCAGGGTCTCCCCATCATTTGATAAGTCAGTGGTCCATCAGGGTTTGGGGAGTGTTCATAGGCTTCCATTATTCTTGGCCAGTATCTTGCAAGTCTCCATTTTGGTGCAGTTGCCCCATTGTCCCACTGTAGCCAGGTGTGTGGTTTGTGGGGTGGGGGTTGAGTCTCCAATTCAGCGCCTGACTGGGGAGGTCTAGTCCATTTCTATTTAAGCAACCAGTTTGGTCATTCTGTTCTAGGCCAAGTTTTGTCCAGTGGGCCCAGGTGCATTGAGGTACATGTAGTGTTTTGCCAAATGGGGCTGCTTACCAGGAACTATTATCCTCTATAAGTGACTGAGGAGTTTGGTGCATTCTGGTTACTGCAGTCTCTTGAGAACCATCAGAAAAAGAAGCCTTGCCTGGACAGTGATAGGCATTGGGACAGAGACAGATGCACCAATGCACATGTGCGACTCCATGCTAATCAGGGAGTTGAGGACAGGTCCCGCTTAACTCCCCCACACTGGCTCTGGCGTTGCCCTGCTATGCCACGTATCCCAGGTTGCGAGGGGTCCTTTCCCCCCACCTTAAGAGGATCATATCCATGAACCTGTCACACAACTGTTTTATGGGAAAGAAGGACATGGATGACCCAACCAATAGCCTTTGTGAGCCGTGACCTTTCAGAGGAAACCATCAAGTCAGCCCTCCAAACGATGAGACTGGGGGACCTGCAAACTTACCAATACCGAAACCTTCGGGACTTCCATGAAACCAGATCTCCAAAATGTCCTAAGAAGGCATGACAAGTGAAAGCGGTCTTCTATTAGATACCCACCTACCTTGGAATTCAGTACCACCTACCATTTCCTGGTGGTGAGATGACAAGTTGTAAGAAAGATCCAGAATTGTCGCTCCAAGTCATCAAGCGCTCCCAAAGTCACTGGTCCACTCCACTCATTCTTGTTGGGCCCCCCGGAAAGAAGCAAGTAGTTGCGCATAGACTTTCAGAAGAGATTTTGCGCTTTGGCAAACCCCTAAAGACCCCTGAAGACTACGAAATACACCATCACCTTCTCAACCCTGAAAAGGCTTTTCCAACTAATGGTGCTGCCTTTTGGATTGCATGGAGAGCCAGCCACTTTTAACAGTTCATAGACAAAGAGCTACACCCTTACCAGGCCCATAGTTTAGCATATCTGGATGACATTATAACACATAGAAATACCTGAAGAGAGCAAGAGACATATACCCTTGGTGACACTACCGCTACAGAACAAGGGATCAATCATCTGGTTCAGGCTACTGTTACGTTCTTGGACTTCCAGGTTGAAAAAAACAGAGTCCAGGCACAAGAAACAAAAGTTGATGCTGTGCAAAATGTTCTACTGCTCCGTAATAGAAAGAATCGCAGGCCCTTCCCAATAAGTCAGATACTAACAAAGTTTCATCCCCTGGTTCTTGATTATCTTTAGACAATCGACCCACCAGTTGAAGGGTTCATAACTCAATCAACTCTGATGGATTAACCAAATCAGACAACTTTTCAGAAGTTGAAGCCACCATGCTGTCAACGCCGCAACATTTGGACATATTTTCCCCAGCAGTTTGTCCTTCAAGCAGATGCCTCCCATGTGGGTTCTAGGCGCAGTTCTCTCACAGGAACCACTGTGGTCGGAATGCCCCATTCTATACATAAGCCAGAAGCTATTTTCCTGAGAGAAATTATGCAACAATTGAATTTGAGTTTCTGGTCTTTAAGTGGGCTCTGGAAGCATTGAAATGCTACTAAAGGGCTGGCACTTCCAGTTAATCATAGAAATTATAGGTTACTCAACGTAGTGACTAACGTACTCCTAGTCCATAGTCCCCTTTCCTCCATAATGTATGGGCGTCCCTCGCTAGGGACCGGAGACGGAACCTTTTTCACCAGAAAAAAAATGTCTTCCCCTATAAATTTAGAGGCACGGGGGTGCGCTCCCCTGACTCCACCCACTGGCACCATTCTTCAGACCTCACTGACGCATCAACAATATTACCATTGCCTAATGACACCAGTTTTATAGGGGGGGGGCGGTGGGATGTATGGAGGAAAGGGGACTATGGACTAGGAGTACGTTAGTCAATATGGTGGGTAACTTATAATTACTCCTACATCCCGTTCACTTTCCTCCATACTGTATGGGCGATTACAACTGAATGTAGCCCCAGGGTGGAGAGGTGACCCTCCTTAAGAAAACAAGTTCCTTAATACTGCCTGCCCGAATGCCGTGCCTGACCTGGAGCTGGCATCCAAACAGTAGTGCTTGCAGAAAGCTGAAGGAGTGGCCGGCCTGCTGATGACCTGCCAAGGAACGTGCCTCTGGTTCGAGACTGCTGTGGCCTTGGCTCTGATAGTGTGGTCATGCATGTTTGCCTGAGGCGGTTTGTGCTGCCCCTCATAGGCCCCCGTGATGCCCGAAAACATCCATCTTGCTATAGAGGCCTTAGAAGCCCGATATCCTGGCTTTGACCCCCTGAAGGTGACAAAGAGCCTCAGATTTACGGAAGCTCTTGGTTCGGTCCTGCGTTCTAAGCACCACCTTGTCCCTATGAAAGGTAGTGTAAGGCTCTGAAGCCACTAGAGATTGAATTTTGCTGACCCTGCATGCAGACATAAGACCCACCAAGAGGGCTGTCTTAATGGTGACTAGCCTGATGTCAGCGGAAGCCATTGGGTCAAAGGGTTTATGCGCCAAGGCACCCAACACTACGTTGAGGTCCCACATGGGTTGTGGCTTCTTGATAGGTGGGAAGAGCCTGGTGAGTCCCGCCAGATGTATTTTAACCACCGGGTTGGAGGATGAGAAAACTTCCTTCTCAGAGTTCCGGTAGGCTCCGATGGCCGCCAGATAGATGCAGCATGTGTCTATTTGCTCCCCCAAGTGTTCGAAGTATGCTGAGAAGGATAGCACATCATCCGACGTGCAAGTAAGAGGATCGACTTTCTTTGATTCCGTCCAGTGGCAAAACCTAGTCCACTTGCTTTTGTACTGGCTCCTAATAGCATTGCTTCTAGCTCCCTGTATGATGTCTAGGTTAGCCTGTGACAGACGCAGATGCTTTAGAGTGACCTGTCCAGGAACCATGCTGCAAAGGCTAACTTCTGCGGGTGGGGTGGATGACTGTGCACCCCTGCTGTGATAGTAGATGAGCTGGGCCCACCATCGCTGGCTCGTCCGAAAGGCTGAGCAGTTCCAAGAACCATGGCCTTGCCGGCCATCAAGGAGCTATCAGAATGATACTGAGGTGCCGGGACTCCCTTATCTTGCAGATCACTCTGTGGAGGGAAGATCAGATATGGTAGATTCCCCATGATTCCACAGATTACATTTTATGAAAGTAAAGTCAGCCCCTAGCCCTGACATATGGTCTACAGATTAACCACCAGACAAAGAATATTGACTTTGATAAAATTGAAGGGAATATCTGGAGAGGAGTACTATTGTTGCCAAATTGTGTCCTGATCAGCGTCATTCGACACAAACTAGCACTGATTTCCATTAAATGATGGTATTACTGGAAAGAATTGCAGTTACATAGACAATGCAAGGGGGCAGGGACAGCGTAGGAGGGAAGGCATATGAATTCATGTTGTTCCACTGTATCTGTAACACATCGCACAGCGAGCCTCAGCCCTGTCCCTGCCAGGATGCGAATGAAGGGCACCTCCTGTTGTACCAGGTGGCGAAGAGATCCACCTGTGGATGACCCAATCTGTCAAAGATCCCATGAAGGACCTGATCGTTCAATTGCCCACACCCAACCTGCTTACCTGGTACGCCTCCAGGTTTGACTCCCCCTGGAGGTGGATCACCGTCAAGTGTATGTTGTTCACCAGAGCCCACTCCCAAATGTTGACTGCTAGAGTGCAGAGGGGAGGAGGCCTGGTGCCCCCTGCTTGTTGATGTATTACATGCCGGTGGAGCGTCCGTTTGAATGAGGATCGCCTTGCCACTGATCATAGGGAGGATGTGGGCCTCCTGCTCAAGCCACACTGTGGCTGTCCAGGGTAGCTCCCCAGCCTTCTAGGGATGAGTACGTAGTGATGGTAACCTGCGGTGCTGGTTGTCGGAATGGCCTGCCTAATCGCAAGTTGTACTCAGTGTTCCACCAGACTAGGTCCTGGTGGAGATGAAGCGGGATGCTGACCAGGTCCTTCCAGGAGGCTGCGAAGTGCAACTGCAAGCATCTCATTTTGAGCCTTGTGTATGGCACTGCCAGCAGACAAGCTGCCATGAAGCCCAGGAGATGTTGGTACCACCATGCCAAGGTCACTGCTCTGCTGAGAAAGTGCCCAGTGGGCCTCTTGACAGCTGTGAGCTTGTCCTCCGAGGGAAAAATTCTCTCGGAGCTCGTAGCCTAGATGAGGCCCAGGAATGTTAGATTCTGTGTAAGCTCCAGCTGTGAGTTCTTGAGATTGATGGAAAATCTCAAATCATGTAGAGTTTTCATGAGAGCAGCGGAGGTGTGCTGGACTGCCTCCGAAGACCCTGCCCTGACAAGCCAATGGATAGATGTGGCAACCTTGGGCCCTGAGGAGGGCTGCCACCGCGTTCATTAGTCTTGTAAATACCCTGGGGGCTGAAATGAGGCCAAAGGGTAGAACCTTGTATTGGAAATGGAAGCCCATGATCCTGAATCTTAGGACCGATGGGGCTGCCAGATCAGGACGTGCAAGTACGCATCCTTCAGATCCGGGGAGCACATCCATTCTCCCCTGCACAGTGTATCCGCTATAAGCGCTGGGGTAACCATCTTGAACTTTTGAAGAGGAAGGAAAAGGTTCAAGAAGGAAAGCTCCAACACTACTCTCAAGCCTGCCTGGTTTTTCTTGTGTATGGTGAAAATCAGTGAGTAGAAGCCCAGACCCGCTGGGAGGCTGGGTCTTCTTCCACTGCCTGACTTTATACGAGCGATCGAATTTCCGCCAACAGAGCTGCTGTCCCAATCTATGGGAGTGGAGGGGAGGAGAGAGGGGAAGGAGGGAACGGTAGGCGTTAGCCCATGGACACTACAGAGAGGGTCCAGGGATCTGCGAACCTTGTGCGCCCGTATGACGAGTGAAGGGAAGGCTTGACCCCCACGGGAGCATGTGGACCCGGATGGGTGTGTCATGCCTTTTTTCCGTCTGAGACTGAGGCGGATGAGGGGGACTGAAAAAAGCCCTTGTACGCAGCCTTGTATTTGCGCCGGTGTTCGCACGGAGACCTGTCTGGTTGCCTGGATCTTCGTTCCTGGAAGCCCCGGAAACCACCAAAGGACCAACGCTTGTCTGACTGCTGCACCTGGCTGTAGGTTTTAGGGGTGGTCTTAGTGAGGATGGACAATGATTTTGCAGTCTAGCACTGCCTGAGATATCGATGTGAGCCACCGTGGACTCCATAATGTCCTGTGCTACAATCTTCGTCTCGACCAGCCCCGCCTTGAAGCGTGCCTGGCTCTTTACCAGAGGTTCCGGGAGGAAGTCTTCGATTTAGTACCAAAGCCTCTGGTTGACAGCGGCAAGCATAGCGTCCGCATTAGACTGACGAAGATGATGGGAAGTGTTGGAATAAATCTTCCCATATGCTTCCAGGATCTTCTCCTGCTTACCCAGGAGTGCTGAGGCTGATGTAGCTGAAGACGATTGTGGCTTGGAGTAAAGCAAAGCTGCGGCGATCACTGAGGAGTGTGGTTGAGGGTGTGCCGACAGCAAGAGTGGATCCCCCTCCATGTGCCTGAAATTGGAGTTGAGGCGCTTGTTGGTAGGCTGCGCTGAGTGGGGTTTAAGCCATCTTTTCTTTTTGCATCTGGATCCCTGTTCTAGCCGAGGGGTGTAAAATGACGACCTCTGCTAGGACCCACGCCTCTGGTTGTTCAACCTCCAGCTGAGGAAGCCCCAAGTATTCGGCCAGTCTGGCGAGCCGCTCATGGAGGGCCTTGGCCAACTATGGAGTGTCTGGGTCCTCGTCCGTCTCCACCAAGTTGTCCTGCTGGTCTGGTGCAGCTGGAGGAGTGCTGGGTGCCGGTGGCCATGGCGTACTGATAGGGGCCGGCAGCTGTAGAGGAGGCTGCAGGGCCACCAAGACTGTTGGAGGCGTGGTAGTCGATGTGGCAGGAACTGGCAAGGGCAGCTGAGGCTGTACCAAAGGTTGAGTGGCCGGGGGCGCCGGTGGCAGAACTGGAGGAAGCATGTCCCTGATCACAGTATGGAGGAACGGGGACGGAACGTAGCAGAACATACCTCTCTTACATGGTTGGTAAGGAATAAATAAACAAATCCCTGTCTACTGTGCTTTTTAACTCTACAATGGTATACGTTAACCACTATGTGCTGACAAGAAGGCCTAGAGAAGAGCATCAATTTTAGGATTCATTACAAAATGCTTGAGGCTAGCGCATGGGTTTTAGGGTCACCATGAAGGCCGGGGAATGCCACTCGCTCAAAGTTGCAGATCCTGAAGCATTGATATGGTGCATTCCCCAGGCTTCCTAGCCCATCCCTGTCCTTGTGTGCATGCCCTGGGTGCCTAAATGTAAACCTCCTTTGCTGTTTGGGGACCCTCACTGCAATTCTAAATACACAGAGCTGAAAAAAGAACCATGCAGCTTGTAAGCCCGCCGCCATGGGCATTTACGAGCCATGTAATACAGGCAAAGACAAACAGTTTGCAGTTAGGCCAAGTTCAGGTTAACAGCTTCCTGTAGGCTCCGTCCTCCCTATACTGGGGAACCATTCAGTGGTGCCCATAATCCATCTTATTATTTGTCTTGGCATCACAGCCTCTAGTTGCAGGGGTGAGAGTGTATGGAGGCATTCCATATGCAGGAGATAAGCACAAACTATCCCTGTTCATGGATTTAATAATACTCTCAGTTACAGTTCCTGTGACTTCAATTAGTTGGTTATTGGAATTTTTGTCATCATTTTGAATAGGTATCCAGGATTAAATTGGCACACTTTAGGAGCTGTGCATCCTTTAGGTGGGCCAAATCACAACCAAATGAAAATGATTAGATATTAACATAACAAAGAACAACTCTGGGCTCAATACAGCCAACCCAAGACCCAGTAGAATTACGTCACATCAAACTAACATACTAGCCCCCCGCCCACCCAACTACTAATTTTGTTCCACATTTTGCAAACACAGACACCTGATCAGACCCTTAAAGCATTACACAGAGATCTCACAACCTTTGAAAGAGGTATTTTCCAAAAATCTAAAAGACAACCTTCTAAACATCAGGACGGAGGAAGTGGCTTGACGAATATCCTTAACTAACGCTAAACTTGCCAGTTGAGAGTGATTAATAAGTGGCTGAACCCGCCCATGTCAGAAAAATTGAAGTAGATTGAGGACCATAAGCATAAGGAGGGCCTCAAATTGTGATAGATGATATGGCTTCTCGAGTTTGATAGGCCCTTGACTATGCATGAGATGCCGGTGATTAAAGACAATTAGGGATTCATTTATGGTGGGTTAGCTTGACCAGAAAACTAAGGCTGACATCACTTTCCTTTTTCTGGTAACCCTAGTTCAAAAGTAATCCTGAATTCACACCAGTCGATAAGAGCTTAAGCATTGAAGTATGGAAAAAAGAAGGACATTAATTTGCCTCACATACCTGTTTCACAAAGGGTGGTGAAGACCTTCTCACAATGCAAGGAAGACTTCCATTGGCCAGACACCAAAAGCCTGCAATACTTAGAGCTCTGACAATTTCTAAATAATCATGATGTTCGTGAAGACACAACTAGGCTATTTACCCCATGTAAGCTAACTACTACGATATATCCAGAAGCCTAATTTTAAACTTGGTGGTTTCCTACTGAGATCTGTAAAATCAAGAGCCCTGGGCAACATAGCTGCCCGTCATAAAAACCTGTGGGAGATGCTGGATGACGATAGTGGTAGGAGTATCTAGAGCTGGGCTTTTAAAACTTCCCTTTGTACCCACCACAAGGAACAGATCTACAAAGCGATACTAGGTACCAGAAAGGATTGAACACATCAGTCTGTATTGAGGGGATGCAGGGATTGGGGGACTGAGAATTTGATTCACAGTCCTGAAATGTTGGCTCAATGTTAAGGAAACTATGGAAGATTGTGGGAAAAGAACAACCAAAGAGTTAGCGGTTTGCTTAGTGAGTAGGGGAAATAAACACATATTTCCCATTGTTTATAGAAGTAGGAGTACATCACAAATTCACTGTTGGCCACGGCTCAAGCAATGGCGAGCCTGAGGAAAACTGGCTATTCGCCATATAGCATTTCTACATATTCTAGCCAAAGCTCCCTGTAGGACGGTGGGAAATTAACATACACCCTACACAATCACCCAAAAGCATTTTTTACAATTTCAAGGGATTCTTGAAAAATGTCAAAGTTGCAAGATTATGGGCATTAAGTCATCTGAACTTTTAAATATGGGATTCACTTGGTTGCAATTTTGGACTATAAAAATATCAAGCTGTGCCATAGGAGTATGCTACTGGAACTGCCACAGGGACTAAGTAAATGAAGTTCCAGGTGGATCCTGTGACTCACAACTTTGGTGTGATGTACAGGAAGGAGGTGATGGTAAATAGTTTAGAGAGTCAGTGTTTTGCTTTCTTGCATAGCTAATTCTATGACATTCCAATTATTTGCTGTTTAAAATATAACAAACTTGCAACAAAAGAAAGTTTGTCATGCTACAGAAAATAGACAACTCTCAGCGAACATGCCAAAGTAATGTTCTTGAAAGCAACGTTGAAAACAAAACGAACATAAAATACAATGTACCACAGTAAACTGGAAGTAAAACATTATTATTGAACAAATTAAAATGACAGTGAAAAAAACAATAGAAAGATTAACTTGTAACAAAGAAAATGTGTGTTAGGTAGAGTGTCTATAATTGGGGATTGAGGGAGACAATTGCAGGCCCATCAATAGTATGCACCTGTTGAATGACATCGTGGTGTAAAGTGGAGGTAGATGAAGAGGAAACAATATTCTTAATCTAAACAGTATTGTGCTATTATATTTGATTGACAATATTTTTTAAACATTTATTTATTAAGACAGATTCACGTCTCACAAATACAAAATACAAACATTATAGCAAAGCATGATGGCGGGCACAGCCGAGCAGTATAAACACCATTGGCAGGGTACATCAATGTCACACTTCGGTTAATCACAATATAGAGGAGAGAGGAAGAGCAACTACTAACCACACTGTCATTTTCTACATTGCACCACTGAGTCCCACTGCCCCATTGTTTCAGCATGTGCAAGAAGTTAAGAGACCAGAGGGCCCCATGTATAGGCGCGTTATAAATGCCATATCATATCATATGCTCTGGGGTCTGGACCGCGGTCCACAAAGTGGCCTGTATTCCCCATTCACATCCTTCAGCCAGACCAAGTAATCCAGCCATGTCCTAACAGTAGGAGGGGCCCTACTGGTCCAGCGCATTAATATACATCTGCGGGCCACAATCATGCCAGTGGAAGCCAGCCAAACCTACAACATAATGGTTCACATGGCACTTGGCACTCCAGCATGCAGGAAAGAATACCCACCACCCCTTCCCAAAAGTACCGCAGCCGGGGGCACGACCACAGCATATGGAGGAAATCCGCCGGACTCCTCTGCATCTCGGGCACACATCACTCTTGGCATGGGTCAAACAGGTGCAACCGGGCCGGTGCCAGTTACACCCTATGAAGGGTTTTGAGCTGGATCAACTGAATGCAGGTATTGAACACTCCATTATGGGATCTCTCACATAACATTGCCCACAGTTTGAGTGTAAATGTGGCTCCAGCATCATTCTCCCAGCGGCATCTACACTTTAACACTGTTCGGGGGGAGTCATGCTGCGCCTGCCCAAATATGGTGGAGATAAGCTGTCTGGACCAAGGCCGAATTAAGAAGACTATGCAAAATTGGAAGCGACAGGGTAGGATTCGTGAACATTAGAGACCATGCATCGAAGGCCGCCCGCACGCGAAAACACGGCAATCTGCTGTGAAGGTAGTCACCCATTTAAGCAGTGAACAGCTCCTTAGACACAATTACTCCCTCAGGATACAGGTAGGCCATACTACCTATTCCCACCCCTTTCCATTCCCGAACCAAGGCTGCGTCACAGGTAGGCAAGGAGGCACTTAATATTGCAAAGCTGGAACTCTGGATAGTAGGGAATATTCACTCCCAATCTCTTTAGGATCCGTTTCCATGCATGCAATGTACACGCCACGATGCAAATTTAATCATCAACCTTCTTTGAAACTAGCACATCCTGAACTGCAAAGGGGCGCGCCAAGCATTCTTCAATCCGATAAACTGGGGACCCCGGCATCCAAAAGATACAAAATGCACCTGTGCTGCCAGGAAATATAGCTCCATATTGGGCGCACCTATACCGCCCATTCCCACAGAAGGACCAAGGTGTCCCACCGAATCCTTGGGGATTTCCGGTGCCACACCAGTCTCACCAGCAGGGCCTTCAGCTCTGTGAAGAACGCTGCTCTTGGCCACACAGGAAAACCCTGAAACAGGTATAGCAGCTTGGGGACCACTATCATTTTAGCAATTGCGACCGGCCTAAGAGAGCCAGGGGCAACATGCACCACTTTTCGACCTTACTTCGCAGGACCCACAGGAATTTCAGGTGATTCTCTTCCAGCAACAAGCGAGAGCTCCAACATACCTGTACCCCTAGATATCTGACCGAAACCTGCTACCATCTATACCCCGCAGCATCCACTGGCTTGACCAAGGCCTCATTGAGAGGAAACAAAATGGACTTAGACCTATTCACACAGGGGCCCGAGAACTTGCCAAACACAGCTACTTCCTGCAACATGGGATGTAGGTTCACACCTGGGTCTTTGAAGTACAAAATTGTGTCATTCGCATATAAGGATATCAGTTCCTTGATCCCTCCCATTGCTAACCCACAAGCCAGGTGGAACTTTCGCAGCCTAGCCGCCAGCGGCTCAATTACAAGCGCAAAAAGTAGTGGCGATAGCAGACACCCCTGGCAGGTGCCACGACCCAAGTCAAAAGCCCCAGGCTGCTTCCCAAACAGGCCAATCCCAGCTGTTGCACCAGTATACAGCAGTCTGATTGCTGCAAGAAAAGGTGTTGGAACTCCCACGGCCTTCAGAACTTCAAAGAGATGGCTCCATTCAACAGAGTCAAACGCCTTCTCCATTTCGAGGAGGGCCGCGACCGCCTGCACCTTGGGATCTATTTGAGTGGATCTATGTGATCAATGCGACCACAAAATGCCAACTTTTTTTATTAAACCCCCTTTACAACACAAAGATATGCGTGGGGAGACCCCCTGCAGCCACACAATATGGCTATAATATCCCATAACATCCCCAGATATATATGTGGTGTAAAGGGGGTGTTTAAAAAAAAAAAAAGTCTGGCATTTCGGCCGTCGCAATTGTGAGGGCGACATTTTGGGCCATTTCGGTTTGAGCTAATATGGCAAACAACATGCGGAGGTTCAACGAGGTTGATCTCCCGGGATAAATCCAGACTGGTCCAGGTGCATCACCCGTCGGATTAATGGAAGCAATTTGTCCGCCAGGACCATAGCAAAAATCTTGTCATCCAAGTTAAGCAGGGATATCGGACGGAACAAGGCGCACTCCAGAGGATCCTTCCCATCCTTTAAAATTAACATTACCACAGCCTCCCTCATCGTAGGGGGCAGCTGCCCCGAGTCCAATGTCTCCTCACAAACCTCCATTATGTACTTAGCAACCTCCGGCCCGAGTTCCTTGTTGAATTCCAACGTCTACCAGCACTAAGCTTAGCTCTGAGGGTGGGCCAGTCACCCCCACCACACAGAGACAGACCCGCCAAAGAGAATGGCGACCCTCCTCCCTTTACACTCGGCCCTAGGCACCCCATTATACCTGTACACTTCACCAGACCTTTTTGTGTACAAGGCAGGCAGCCCTGCTTTTTGTTGCCTTTTGCCATCAATGCACTCCCCCCTCCACCACTCAGGCCCAGGGCGGCACTCCTCTCCTGTCCCCTCACAGATATGGCCCCCGCACAATCTCAGTCTGATTGCTGCAAGAAAAGGTGTTGGAACTCCCACGGCCTTCAGAACTTCAAAGAGATGGCTCCATTCAACAGAGTCAAACGCCTTCTCCATTTCGAGGAGGGCCGCGACCGCCTGCACCTTGGGATCTATTTGAGTGGATCTATGTGATCAATGCGACCACAAAATGCCAACTTTTTTTATTAAACCCCCTTTACAACACAAAGATATGCGTGGGGAGACCCCCTGCAGCCACACAATATGGCTATAATATCCCATAACATCCCCAGATATATATGTGGTGTAAAGGGGGTGTTTATAAAAAAAAAAAGTCTGGCATTTCGGCCGTCGCAATTGTGAGGGCGACATTTTGGGCCATTTCGGTTTGAGCTAATATGGCAAACAACATGCGGAGGTTCAACGAGGTTGATCTCCCGGGATAAATCCAGACTGGTCCAGGTGCATCACCCGTCGGATTAATGGAAGCAATTTGTCCGCCAGGACCATAGCAAAAATCTTGTCATCCAAGTTAAGCAGGGATATCGGACGGAACAAGGCGCACTCCAGAGGATCCTTCCCATCCTTTAAAATTAACATTACCACAGCCTCCCTCATCGTAGGGGGCAGCTGCCCCGAGTCCAATGTCTCCTCACAAACCTCCATTATGTACTTAGCAACCTCCGGCCCGAGTTCCTTGTTGAATTCCAACGTCTACCAGCACTAAGCTTAGCTCTGAGGGTGGGCCAGTCACCCCCACCCCACAGAGACAGACCCGCCAAAGAGAATGGCGACCCTCCTCCCTTTACACTCGGCCCTAGGCACCCCATTATACCTGTACACTTCACCAGACCTTTTTGTGTACAAGGCAGGCAGCCCTGCTTTTTGTTGCCTTTTGCCATCAATGCACTGCCCCCTCCACCACTCAGGCCCAGGGCGGCACTCCTCTCCTGTCCCCTCACAGATATGGCCCCCGCACAATCTCAGTAATCTTCTGCTGATCAACTGAGCACCTACCCTCCAGCAGGGATCTAGTTGGTGGTTGTAGCAGCAGATACACCTGCAAGCCGGGTGTGCACCGTCTGCCACTAAGTGCCCTCCAACTGGCCATATTCCACAGTGGGCGTTGTCGTGGTCTCCAACACACTTCGCTGTCGGGGCTGGCCCACCCGTCACACAATGAAGCTGGTGGTTGAGGCTGTCCTCCACGCCGTCACTCTCCCCACCCTCTCACCCCTCACCTGGTCCTGCACAATTATGGGTGCCGGGGAGGGCACCAGCATATGGGTGGTCCAATCCCCCCCAAGTACCACCCCACACTGGCCAGCCCACGGCAGCAGCAATGGGTACACTATGTAGAGTCAGTGCTCCACTTCCAGGGGGATTAATCTAGGCGGAATGGAGGGCCACAGCCCACTGCCATCTCCCCCCATCTCTGTTGCCCACACCAGTTCATTTTGTGCCTCACTTGTGACGCAATCTGTCCCACCACCTCAGGCCTCCTGCGTTGCGGTGCACCTCGCCAGGCCCCTCCGCCTCAGGGCCAACCTTAGGGAAGCCTCAGAGGGCACGCCTCCCCCCAGCCTCATCCCCTAATTCACAGTGGGGCCTTGGTCCAACCGGCCCAGAGTCAAGTAGCCGGGTCATGAGCCCTTCCAACGCTCATTCAGGTGGTTGGAACTCTCGGCATGGGGCACAAACAAATCCTGGCCTCCTCCACGCCAGCCCTCCGGGAGCTCAGGGAAGAGCAGCCATCTTGCTGCGAGCTCGCGAGCACCCGATTGGCAATACTAGAGAAAAACAGTGTTGCATGTATCATAAACAGTTGCTGTGATAATTCTTTTCTGGCTCAATGGATCTTATACATTGCCTTTCTTATTTTAGAAATCTTACCAGCAGCACAAGCATATCACCTTCACATGTATTGAAAATAGAAACACTCTGACGTGGCGGGCACGTCTGTGCATTTCTGCAGTGCTTCCCTTCATATACCACAAAACAAGGGTATCAAAATAGTGAACCAATAATACCAACCCATTGAAAGAAAAGCTCTTACCTCTGGCAAGAAAAAGTCCCATAATACCCGCAAAGCCAATCACACCAAGACGTGGGTAAAATTCTGGAGGTGCATCTTTCATCAATTCATAAGTAACTAAGATTAAAAAAAGATATTAGTAATGTTCATTATTTTAATAAGCAATAGAGAATTTAGCTTTTCTTCCATACATACATTCATCACTCCTCTTCGCATCCCACACTGCCTAACTCGACTTTGGTCACAGGAACAGAGACTAGACTGTGATTGGCTATATACCAAAGAAAACAACAAACACAACGTCAATTTTCACAGTTCTCAAACTGGAGGTGAAAAGACTATCTTGGCATCCAGAGCAGCAGGATGTAATCAGAAAGGCTGAATGTGTTAGAGGGTTCAGAAAGGAAGGGAGTGGAACACCTGGCACTGGGAAGCCACACAGAAGAGGCCATCAGGATCCATTTCCATGCTTGGAGTATCCTGAGGCTCCACTCCCATAACAATTCACTCCACACTAGCATGAGGCCCAAAGCCAAACATGAGAAAATGGCTTTGGTCAGGGATAGGACCTGCAGAAGAACAAGTTACTTAACCCTGGTAACGTTCTTTCGACTCATCTTTTGATATCTTCCCTTACAGGTTCAGCTGCTTCAGAAATACAATTCGGCAGAGGGCAGAGTGCATCGAAGAGGTCGACTCGGTGTCCCTCGAGAGCTCCCATCTCGGAGCCAATGTCTCTGTCGGTATATATAGCACGTGCAGCACCCGTTAACTTCAGTTCTGTTTTTACACCTTTCTCTTGCAGAAAACCAGACAGTACCAGAAAAAGCATAAAGTGTAAAGACTGGAAATTCTACAGCGGTGTAGGCTGGGAGGGTCGATGAGGAATACGTGGGAGGAACATCCAGTCGAATGAACGTTACCAGGGGTAAGTAACTTGTTCTTCGGGTCGTGGCTAAGAGGCCATGTGCTAGCATACAGATCCCGAGGGCTCCCGCGATCCGACACTGATCTGGGCTGAAATACAGCACAATAGGAGGATCTAGCTATTTATATTGAAGGTAGAGATCCATGAATATGCAGCGGCCACGCAGGGCGGAGATCGTGGAAAATGAAGATTACTGGAAGTAAATAACAGACACGGATCCGGGAGCCCAATGTGGCCGTGGAGCGAAGATGGCACTGGCAGTGAAGCCTGATGAGACACAAAGCTGCAGACGAGTCCCTGCAAGCTGGAACGTGGTGTGAGACTAAGACAAGACAGTTGCTGCGGAAGGCACTCAGGCGCAAGGACGATAGCCTGTGATACTGTAGCAGCCTGACGCAGCTGTTGAGCGGGAAACGCAGATACTCTGACAACAAAAACGCAAGATAGAAAGTGGCCCGGAGGCGAGAGAGGGGTAATTGTCAGAGACCAGGTCTGGTGGAAGCAAGCGGTAGACTACGGAGCGGGAGACGAAGTAACAAGACTCCCTTAGAAGTATCTTGGAACAGAATCGGGAACTTGTAGGCTTTATACACCGCAAGTCACATGGCGAGTTTCAAGATGGCGCCCAGCTGACGGTGCAACAAAGGACCCAGTAGAACGAACTAAGTAGTTGGGCCGTGACCCCCCACGCCGCAACGCGCCGGAGGACGAAGGAAGAGGACAAAAAGGAGCGTGGCAACTAGAGCAGACACAGAATCGAGGAACTTATAAAGGCACCGCATGCGGCTACGGAGCAGAGGGGGAGGGGATAAACAAGAGGATGAACAGTTTGAGAGCCCTGGACAGCCAGAACATGGACCAAGGTAGCTAGTCATGAGGCCGGTGAACACGGGCATGGAGTCACGTAGAATGGGCAGAAGTAGCCGGCTAGAGAAGGGCGCCCTGTGATACTACCAGCCCAGTCTGTCAGTTGACCCCCCGCAAGGCACATGAAGCAATCCAGAGACAGGAGGCACCCCCCGTCCAGGGCGCTAAGAGGGCTGTGGCAATCCACAACAAGTGGACAACGCGCAGTGAGATATCGCGCAGAGAAGACCCCAGACCTGGCTCCACACAGGAGTGAACTAGTGCTACTCATTTAGGGTGAGTGCACATAAAGAGAAACGGAGGACGATCACCAGCGGGGCTGGAGGTTGCAGCGCGGATAGACAGACCCGACAGAGACATTTGGGCGTGAGTCAGAGCAAAGGAGGCACTGGAAGCTGAGCAAACAGAGCCCACCGTGCAGCACACAGCCCAGGTACGATAGAGAGCTTGAAGACTGACACTAATGTGATCACAAGGAACAGTGTCCCCTAAGAGTGGAACAGAGTGCCTGAACCGGAGGCGAATGAACAAGACTGAAGACCCCCTCTGCGAATACAGAGGCGAGCGGGGCACCACAGTAGGGTACCTGCCCAGGAAGGGTACCCAGAGATACCAGCTGACCCCCCGCTGAGGCGAACAGCGGCCCAGTGGTGGATGGTACCCCCCCAAATGAAAAAAATAAACAAAAACAACCAAAGGCAAAGGCGAGAGCGAGGCAGCTGACATCGGGTGTATGTGGTAGAGTGGCACTCCACGCCAGGAGACCACCAGACTTGTAAAGGAGTACGGAGAAAGGACACACAGAGAGCGTGCATGGAAGACTGAAGAGAACGGGCCACTGGGGTTATCAGATATTAATAACGCAGGAGAATAGAGACCAGCAAGAGAGTAGGAGCAGCACTTGGGTGGAGAAGGAGACCAGGCACTGAACGAACGGAGCCCGGCTTCCAACAATCTGTCCGGACGCCCGGAGGCCTAACGCCGGGGATTAGAGAGCGTTGCTGCTAAGAGCAGACATGGTGAATAAGGGAGTCAAACCAAAAGGGAAACAGGCAACGATAGAGGATTTTGCCAAAACTTCCCTAGGACGAGAAGTGGTAAGACCCAAGAAACCAGAAATACAAGGAGAGACGGCCCACTCGTGAAATGATCAACAGATTCTTGAAGCCATAGCAGAACTAAAGACATCTTGGGAAGGCAAAATTGACACGGCCATGGCTGAACTGAGGACTTCACTCGAAGCCAAAATTGATGCAGTTAGCATAGATGCCAATCTCCTGCGGCAAGATGTCAAGAAGTGGGGGAGTGCACGAGTGGGCTGGAAGCGGATGTGAAAAGCAACACAAAAGTCTGCACTGCGAATGCTGAGGAGGTTGCTATCCTGCAACAACAGGTGTGCAACCTTTAAAATTGAGCCGAGGAAGCGGAAGGGCGGGCACGAAGAAATAATATTCGTATTGTGGGGCTTCCAGAAGGAGAAGAGGGATCAGACCCGACTGACTATGTTGAGAATATGCTGCTGCAGGAGATAAGTGGAGGTGCACTCACCCAAGGATGCACAGTGGAGAGGGCGCACAGAGCACAGACTAGGCGACCGCACCCAGGGGGGCTCCCTCCAGACCGCTAATTGCAAAAATATTAAACTATAAAGACAGAGAGAAGATGCTGGAGCATTTCCGCAAAGGGGGGACCATAAACAAAGGATCAGCGACAATCACGGCATACCCAGACTAAACCCTTTTGGTGTAACAACAGCGATTGAACTATGTGTCCATTAAGAGGAGGCTGCGTGAAGCCAGATACAAATATATGCTGCTGTACCCTGCAAAGCTGAAGGTGATACACAACAGTAGAGCCCATTTCTTTGACACCCCAGAGGAAGCAACGACTTGGCTGGAAGAGCGGAATTGCCCAGCTGGAACAGCAGGTCCGACGGGAAACGGGATGGAGAAGTGAAAGAAGACACCGCAGAAAAGTAGTATGACTTGAGTAACGGGGAGGGTGGTTGCTTTGGTTACATGGACTACGGACTAGATTATAGCTTGTTAAGCAGCGAGCTTCAGAGTGAATTGTAAATGAAGGAAGCTTAAATTGCTGAGACGGTTAATTGGAGTTACGGGGGAATGTGCTAGCAACCCCAGTAGTTAGTTTAGTTGAGATACTTTTAGGTCAGCACCACCCCTACCCCCCCGCAGAGTTCTGGTAATCGGCTAAGCCCGAGGAAAGGACTAGATGTGGGGTGGCCTGAGATCCAGGGATGGAGCTGGGCAACAGTTTGGGGGAGGGGAGTGAAGTGTTACGGGGCAGTTGGGAGGGGTGAAGGGAGGGAGGGGAGCAGTGTTTGGGTTGTTGGGAGGGGTACAGCCTGCAATCATAAGCCAGTACTTAAGAGGAGGAGAGTGGGAGCGGAATCAGGTGGAGTGGGGAATGGCTGACATGGGAGACTTGAAGATAGTGACCTAGAATGTGAGAGGGCTAAATAGTTATATCAAGCGGAATAAGGTCATGATGTACCTAAAAAGACAGAAAATAGACATTGCATTGTTACAAGAAACCCATCTAACCAGGGATAAGCTGGAAATGGTGAAAAGGAAATGGAAAGGGACCACAATAGGTGCAGCATATTTCATGTATCCTAGAGGGGTTGTCACGTGGATAGCACCACATGTCCCGTTTAAACTACAACAACACAATGCAGAGATGGACGGCAGAATGGTATCACTGAAGGGGTTGGTGGGAAATAGAGTGTTGAATATTATTAACGTATATGCCCCGAATAATGACACCACAATATATTTCAGGAACTTATACACAAATACACAAAGATCAGCCCATATATGGAGGGAGCAGTTATACTAAGGGGGATTTCAATTGCACAATAGACCCCAAGCATGATAGATCAGATGAGAAAGTAGTCAAACCCACCCCAGTGGCGAAGGCTTTGGGAGCTCTCTTAAATGATTTCCGATTGGTAGATGTGTGGAGAATACTTCATCCACAACACAGCGAGTACTCGCACTATTCAGCCCCACACAACCTACACACCCGGTTGGACTATATATTTTCTGCCAGCGCACTGACGGAAGGCATAAAGAGTGCAGACTATAAGGCTGCAGTCCTTTCAGACCATGCGCTGCTGGTGGTAGCGTATTTAAGGCAACCATATGGGGAGGTGAGAATCAGCAGGAAAGGAGGACAGCATCTGATATTATAAGCAGATAATATGTTACTATACCTGAAATACCCAGAAGAAAACCTGCAATATATACTAGAGGTAATGGGAAGATACGCGATACTCTCGGGCATAACAATCAACCCTAAAAAATCTAGTATGTTGCCTCTAGGCAGATATGTCGGAATGCCACATCATGAGCTGCCAATGTTACAGATAAAGTGGACAATTGATACGTTCAGGTACCTGGGAGTGGACATATATCATAAAGTTGAGGATGAAAATAAACATAAAACCGAGAAGGCAGTGACAAAAATTGAAAGCAGCGTGGTATTTTGGGCCCGGTTACCATTGACTATGATGGGTAGAGTGGCATAATGGAAGATGATCGTATTACCCAGGCTACTACACTATTTTGCGAATGTCCCATACATGATTCCTAAGCGGTTTTTCACCAAGGTACAGAGTATATGCAGAGGGTTTATTTGGCATAATTCAAGAAATAGAATAGCATTGTGGAAACTGCAAAACCCATATGAGCAAGGTGGGATTAGACTGCCTAATTTTGAAGTATACTACCTGGCTGGCCAACTTCAGTATGTAGCGAGATGGTTATCTGAGGACCCTACAGCAGAGTCCAGATTGTTGAGGGCGGAATGTACATCTTACTTCTTGAATGAATGGATGTGGCTGACAGAAACTCCAAAAGGGAAAGGGTCTACATTATAAGACCTTGGAAGTGCGATGTGGCGGAGTGCCTGTGAAGTGATGGGGAGCCCGTTTCCGTGCTCCCCACAAATGCCGCTAGTGGCATTAAAGGGGGTGGAAGAGCAATTGAGGAGGACCATTAGAGTATTGGGCACCAGTGGGAGTAAAAACGTTGGAGATGTTTGGCAGGAAGGGGAGAAAATAGAATTTGATATACTGAGGGAGGACACGGTCTACATGGTGGACAATATATCACATATGCGAGGCTGGTCAAGACGGTAAAGGGGATGTGGTCAGAAGCGGAACTGATCCGACCACCGGACACCGCCATAGAAATGTTCCAGACTGTCAGGAGGGTGGAAGAATAATAAGAGACGGTCTATGGGTCAGAATGTAAGGATACCATAAGAAGGTGTCAAGAAATCTCAGACTGCAACATATGCCAGTACTCAGACATGTCCGAAATGTGGGGAGGTTGATGGAGGGACGGTACATATGTTCTGGGTATGTCCTGAAATAGCGAGATACTGGAAGGAGGTGGCACACCTCTTAGCAGATAAAGGAATAAACTTGGATGAGGAATTGTTAGGGAGAATTCTCATTTTATGGCTAATTTCCCTTACCTATAGAGTCCCCCAGCAGCTTTGCTGGATTTGAAGGGTTTGTTTCTTTTCCCCTTCTAAGAGTGAGACTCTTTTTCCCACTCTTAGGCATTTTTGCTATGTGTGTTCTAGGCTATTTTTATGTTTAATTCCTATAGAGTTTCTCTCCCGCCCATGGGAACCATCTTTATTCACATGTGTTACACAGCACCCTCCGTGCAGTGACACAGGGGTGTCGTAGCGACCCCCAAACATAGACTCCATACCCTGGGATTGACTACTGTCTCCCAGGGCATGTAAAGTCCCTATTGACTTTACTAGTCAATTTTTGTGAACTAAACCAGTACAAACCATCTTACTATGGAAGTACTGGTAAGGGATAATAGTTTTTCCCGTATGTTCATTTTTCGAGAGGGTACCGTACAGACCCTCTCTCAAAAGTTTCTGGTTGGTGGCAGTGGTTACTACTGAAAATATTCAACCGCAAATATTTTCCTATGGGATTTTCCCATTGCTCGAGGCTACCACATTTTCTGACAGCCTCTAACATACCACCTGTGTATTTTAATATTAACTTTACTCTGGTAGGTTTTATTTGCCAGAACTTTAATATAACTTCTTTCTCGTGTCTTTCTCTAAACTCCTAACACAGGTCGGGATCCTTTGTTCATCCGTTTGGCGGGCTTCTGCCGAGAAGCCCTCCTTTTGGAACCACTGAGTCTGGGGTGGGTCCATTGTGTGAGAGGGGGAGTAGGACGCCTGGACAGGGTTGCCTCAGCAACCAATGTCTCACTCTATCCTGATAGGCTGGAGGGTCTCCCGTCAAGATGACCACTACACTGTGTGAGTGACAGCTAGGCTGTATGAATGGGGATCTTTTTGCATAAAAGCAGGCTCCTGAGGACTGGAAGAGCAAAATGTCGCCACTAGAACTAAGAAGCCGAAGAGGAGAGAAGCTAAAGACATCTGCAACGAATGAACCACCGGTGAAGCCCTGCTGCAGCGTCTCACCACTTTTCTCCACACGACGAGAGAAGATCTTCATCTGCAAGAGCCTTCTTCCCTTGAGCTGGTTGTTCCAACCAGTTTGCCAATCGCCTTCCCGGACCTGCCTTGGTCGAATTGCCAGTATCCTTTACTTGGAGATCGGATAGCCAGGCACCCGTCCACCCGGACCGCGATTTAAAGGAGTGTACCTTTTATTCGTCGGGCAGCACCGCGGCTGGTTTCATCCCTGGGTAGTGCAGTAACTCGAACCTTCCTCCACGCCTATCTTCCTCTGCTGGATCCCCCGAAATGCAAGAACTACCAGGAACAACTGCCATCGCAGGAGCCACTTCTTCATTTTAAAGGTACATTGTTCCGCCAGGCCGTACTTTCTGCGTGGTAGTGCTGAAGGTGTTTTAAATCCTTTACCTACCTGTTGGGTTGGCCGCCCCTCTCTCTTAACATTGTCTTTCAACTTCTGCATCCACCTTTTCAAATCGTTAACCAAAGACTTGACTGCAGCTACAAGAACATTTTGCTCCTGGGCCCTTGCTCTGTACCACTGACTCTGGCACAGGCCTACTGACTCTGGCTAAATTTGTTAGAACTGACTTCTCTAGATTGCTTCTCAACTAGAAATGTGTTGGTGCACCTACTTCTTATAATCATCTTTTCCTTCCCACTTTTAAACCTTGTGAAATGCCATTTTGCTCAGTTTTCATTTAAGTATTTTCTATACTGATGCACTGCCTTGCTTAATCTGGTTCACAAACTTATGGAAAGTGTTGCTAGGGTGTGTAAGAAGATATTTCTGTGTAAATGTGCTTTCCCTCCCTTGTGAGAAATTGCTAGAGTGCCATTTGTGTTTGGTTTACACTGTGCTGTTTTGCTCAGTTTTCACTCTTGCTCAAACTTGTCTACAATTTAACTAGGGAGTTGTGTATACTTTCTTTGACTGCTTTAAGAACTGTGATGTGTTTAACTAGAAGTGTATAAAATAAATATATCTACTTTTTAATACAAAACTGTGTTCTGTGTTTCCTTGTGCTATACTACTGTAGGCCTATTGTGTAAACCCTGAATACTGCTCATCTCCCTCTTGAGATAAGTCTGACTGCTCAGCCACAGCTACCAACTAAATCTTTGTGGTACAGATTGATACCAAAGGGGATTTATTGCTCTCACCTGTAGTACTAATCTTCTGTAGTGCTCCCTAAGGGAACTGCACAGGATTCTGCCTAAAAGGAATCTCTGTGGCGTGCCTGGTGGGTGGGTTCCCTAGACCGTGCAAACTAAAGCATGTAAGCAAGCTTAAAGACCTGGCATATATTCTAGCTAAACGCAGGATAGCAATGGGTTGGAAGGCAAGCAATAGGCCGAAAGTAGAGGCCTGGTTGCGGGATCTCCTGAAATGGGCGGATACAGAGACAGTGGTGTGGAAAGAAGCGGTAGATAGAGTAGGGGAGGAGGAAGTGGGCACGCTAACGGCCTGGACGCATTTGGTTGCCTCGTTGTCGGGTTCGGCTCAGGAGGAGCCAGAAGAGGGCAGCTCCTCAGATGGTGAGGAAAGTGCGACGCCCATGGAACAGGAAAGAGAAGTGGCAGTATTATGAGGCTCTAGGGGGAGGAATGTTGGGTAATACAATATTTGTGCACTGTGGTTTGGTGTAATGTATGACAATTAAGTTGAAAGCCAATAAAATGTGTTTCTAAATTTATTTATTTTTTAACTTGTTCTTCGAATGGATTTTGTCCTCCCACGTATTGCTCATCTTTTGATAGGCTCCCAAAGCAGTGTCAGGTTTTGGAGGAGAGAATAATTATTGTCAGACTTTGTAGGACAGCTTTCCCAAATCCTCCTTCCTGGCTACAGGATGAATCCCGACAGTAATGTTTAGTAAATGTGTGAATGATAGACCAAGTGGCTCCCACACAAATGTCTTTTATAGGCACCCCTCTTTGCAGAGCAGAAGATGTTGCCATGCCCCTTGTGGAATGAGCTCTCAGGCCTTCCGGGGGATCTATCCCGGCCAATCTGTAGAATTCTGTAATAGCAAGAATTATCCGTCTGGACAAAGTTTGTTCTGTAACTGGAAGACCCAGTTTGTGTCCAGTGTACCCAATGAAAAGCTAGTCAGGTTGACATATTTTCGCCATTCGTGAAACGTAAAAAAAGCTCAAAGCCCCTCTGGGATCAAGCCTATGCAGCCTTTCCTCTTCCTTACTAGGACGAGGAGGCGGATAGAATGTAGGAAGTACAATTTCTTGGGATAAATGAAAATCTGATATATCTTTGGGGAAAAAAGATGGTTCAACCCTAAGGACAACCATGTCCTTGTAAAAAATAGTAAATGGAGACTTACTAGATAAGGCCTGCAACACACTCACTCTGCAGGCTGATGTCAACATAAGGAAAAAGTTACTTACCTGTAACTGTTGTTCTCCAGCAAGGGTCTGGCATGGATTCACATGCTCATGAATATTCCCAGTCGTCAGGCTGGGAATCCTCTGTAAAGAAAAAAATCAGTTTCAGTTTAGTTTCTGAACTGTCTTTCTCCTAATAACCAATCACTGGTCTCTGGGTCATACTGCCCCCAGCCAATGACTGCCCTCTACCTAAGCCCCTCCTCTGACAGCCATCTTCAGATTTGGTAGCACGTAAAGTGGCAGTATGACCAAGTGAAGAGCAGCAGAGGGGTAGGAGGGAGGGTTTGCATGTGAATCCATGGCAGACCCATGCGGGAGAACAACAGTTACAGGTAAGTAACTTGTTCCTTCTCCAGCATGGGGTCAGGCATGGATTCACATGCTCATGAATATAAGAATACAAAGCAGTACACACCTGCACAAACACGGGAAGTGGCAAGGCTCAACATTAAGCATTTCATCAACTCAAATTAAGCATCTCTTACCTCCTCACCAGGCCCACCTTCAGGCAAACAGGTTGCGCAGCACTGCCTGGCCGACTCTGGACTACTCCCTGGAATCCCGGTTGACGCAGTAGAATCTTGTGAAGGTGTGTGTCGACCTCCACGTAGCAGCCCTGCAGATGTCCAGCAGGGGCACGCCAGATAGGAATGCTGTGGTAGCAGCGATCGCTCTGGTTGAATGGGCTCTAGGACAGCCGGGCAACGGTCGGTTTGCCAACCGGTGACAGTGCATGATGCAGCCGGAGAGCCATCTGGAAATGGAACCCTTCGAGAGGGCCTTCCCTTGGTTCACAGTTCCAAAGTTCACAAACAGCTGTGATGTCATCCGAAAACTCTTTGTGCGGTACACGTAGAACTTCAACGCTCTAGCTACATCCAGCGAGTGCAAAGTCCTCTCAGCCGGCGACGAAGGTGACGGGAACAAAACAGGTAACACCAAGGGCTCGTTGAGATGGAAGTGCAACAGCACCTTCGGCATGAAGGGGGGGTGCGTCCTCAGAACCACCCTCGTTTTGTGAAAAGTCAAGTACAGAGGTTTACAGGAGAGGGCCTGGATCTCTCCCACTCGTCGTGCGGAGGTGATGGCCACAAGAAACGCTGTCTTCCACGACAGGAACTTCACCGGCGGGAATGACCGGAACAGTCCCTTCATAAACTCTTTCACCAGGCGATGGGACCAGAGAGAGGATCACCCCGGGGTCCTGGAGTAGTGGGAAATCGCCTCTAGATGGATCTTGATGAAGGCGTGAGCCAGCCCGCCTTGGCCAGCGACAGTAGGTACGGCAGCATCTGAGGGGCTGTAATCCGCAGAGGGTTAATCTTCTGTGCACGGCACCAGACAGAGAACCTCTTCCATTTGTGTTCGTAACACTTGAGAGTCGAGGGCACCCTGGCCTTTGCAAGCACCGTTTGAGTTGGTTGATGAGTCGCAACGGCAATGGAGGCAACGCATATAGGAACAGGCCGTCCCAGGGGAACGAGAAGGCATCGCCCATGCTTCCCGGCTGGGGAAACCTGCTGGTGAACCTCTGGCACTTGGTGTTCGCTGCCGTCACAAACAGGTCGATCTAGGGATTGCCCCATTGTCGGAAGAGAATGTCCACTTGATCCTGCTGCAGTTCCCACTCGTGGCATGAGCGGAAAACCCTGCTGAGCGCGTCGGCGATGGTGTTTTTGATTCCTGCCAGGTGGAAGGGTACCAGAATCATCCCTTGGGCTACGGCCCAATGCCACAGATCCTGGGCCTCCTTGGATAGGGCTGGGGATCTGGTGCCTCCCTGCTACCAGATGTTAAACATTGTCGTGGTGTTGCCGGTGAAGATTCTCACCACCTTGCCCTTGAGGGACGGAAGGAACGACCTGAGGGCCCAGAACATAGCTCGGGGCTCCAGGACGTTGATGTGAAGAGACCTCTTCTCCGGTAGCCAAAGCCCTCTTGCTTGGAGATCTCCGGAGTGAGCCCCCCATCCCTCCAAGGAGGCGTCCGTCGTCACCGTCTCCTGATGGGACGGGGTCTGGAAATTCATGCCCGCCGTCAGATGTGCGCAGGTGCCCCACCATCGGATCGCTCGTCGAAAGGTCTCGTTGAGCGAGATCTTGCCTTCGAAGTTGCCCGTCGCTTGCATCCAACGGGCGTCGAGGAACTCCTGCAGTGGTCGCATCCGTAGTCTGCAAAGGCGCACGAGGTAAATGCAGGAGGACATCATGCCGAGCAGGGACTTGACGGACCTCACCTTGGCCACGTCCATGGTCGGCAGCCGTTGCACCTTGCCTAGGATGTCCTATGTCCTCTCCATCGACGGAGACGCTAGTCGCGCCACTGTATCGAGCTTGGCTCCCAGGAACAGGGCGACTTGCGACAGTACAAGGAGGGATTTTGTGAAGTTGATCAAAAATCCAAGATACGGGAGTAGTTGGACGGTCTTCCTTGTGTGCTCGACAGCGAGTTCCGTTGACTCCGCACGGATGAGCCAATCGTCCAGATGAGGGTAGACGTGGATCCCTTGCAGGCGCAGACGCGCCGCCACTGGTGCTAGGCACTTGGTGAACACCCTGGGTGCCGACTCAAGTCCAAAGGGAAGGGCCTTGAACCGGTAGTGCCGTCCTTGGACTACGAATCGCAGAAACTTTTGATGTTTTTTTCAAGATGGGGATGTGAAAGTAGGCATCCTCCAAGTCCAGCGACAATAGGAAGTCGCCTTCCTCCAGTTGTCCCAGCACGTGCTGGAGGGTAACCATCCGGAATTTCTGGGACCTGATGTACTTGTTTAGACGACGAAGGTCCAGGATGGGTCCCCAACCGCCGGTCTTTTTCCTTACGAGGAAATACCGAGAGTATACTCCGGAGCCCCGGAGCCACTTTGGACGAGTTCGATGGCTCCCTTCTTTAACCTCGCTCGTACCTCCAGTAGTAGTTGTGGGACATGGTTTTCCTTTCTGGCCAAGGGTGGAATATGGGGACACTTTCTTAGAAATTCCATTGTGTGCCCGCAAGCCAGAGCATCCAGCACCCAGCAGTCGGTGGAGATGGACACCCACATGCTGACGAAGTTCGCCAGCCGGCCTCCCACCGGGGTGCTCAGGTGGGAGCCTGACCCGACGGCTGGTTCAATCCTGCTTGGCGGCGGCCTTGCCGCCCTGTCCTCCTTAGCGACGAGATCCTCATTGCTTGCCGCGTCCACTGTAGGCCTCCTGCGACGAGGAGCGAGCTGCCTGGCGGTACGTCGAGGAGCTGCTGCCAAATCCCTTGGAGGCACCTTGCTTGCCTCCTGAGCACCGAAAGGGCAGCCGTCGTTGCTGAAGAACACCTAAGGCATGAGCCTTCTCTGTGTCGGCCTTGATGGCTTGCAGCGAGTCGTCCACTGCCTTGCCAAACAGGTCGTTCCCATCGAAGGGCATGTCCAGGACCCTGGTCTGTACGTTTTGACAGAAATCGGTTGCCTTGAGCCAGCCGCAACAGCAAAGGCAAACGCTGTTGCCCATCTGGCGGAAGCCGGTGTCTGCAATGTCCGTGGCCACAGTTATGGCGTGGTCCGACGCCACCTCTCCCTCCTGTAGGATCTCTAGGGCCTCAGCCGTCTTGTCGTCCGGGAGGAAATCCAGTAGAGGAGCGATCTTAAACCATAGCTCCCTGTCGTAGAGGGCCACAATCGCGAGGGCGTTGGCCGCTTTGATGGTAGTCGCCGCCGACGAGATGACCCGTCGTCCCATGGCGTCCAATTTCTTCCCTTCACCGTTCGGCAGAGATGTTGAAGTTGACGCCGTCGCCCCTGCCGCTTTCTTCTTGGCTGCCGCGGAGACAACCAAGTCTGGGGTAGGTTGCACCCTAACGCGCAACCTACTGGGACCCGGGACCCGGTACTTCTTCTCGTATCGGTCTCTCTTGGCAGGGGCCGTGGATGGGTTCTTCAGGAGCAACAGCCCCTTGTCCCAGATGTTGCTGAGTAACGGGACAGAGAGGACCATCTTCCTTTTGGCCTCCTGTCGTTGATAGAGGAAGCCTTCCTTCTCTTCCACGGGGCAGAACTGGAAGAGCTCGGATGCCCTGGTGATCATGACGTGGAAGGAGCCAATTTCGTTGGGGGGGGGGGGCTGAGGAGGTGGTGATGGAAGGTCCAACCCGTTGTCACCACCGTCGTCATCCGTCCCCGTCGTGGCTGTCTCTGTTCCCATGTCGTCCCTCGGCTCGGAAGAAGGGGAAGAAGGCTCTGCGGGCCGAGAAGGCTGGAAAGGAGGCGGTGGATCTATTCTCCTCTGCTTGCTTAGAGGGCTTTTCGACGGTCCAGGCTCCGCTGGGTCGTCCGTTGGTGGTAAGGCAACCTTGTCCTTATCTCCGTACACAAAGCCTGGATCGCCATCAAGATCGCACCTGAGTTGTCTTGTGACCCAGGGACCGGCTGCGACGGGTACAACGGTTGGGGAGTGGAATCCTCCACGTGCTCCTCGTCGCCACCACCGTCGCTTTCCTGGTCCGCCTCCACGGGATCCTTCCCGTGGGACCGGACCTCTTCGAACGTCCTGCTCAGGACATTTACGACTCCAGCCAGTTGTTCTTCAGAGGCTGTATCCGTGTCCGTGATTGCCACCGGACCTCCCCCTCTTTTCCCACCGGGGCTTTCACAGGGGTCTTATCGATGGGCTGGAAAGAAGATTCCCTCCACGGTGGCAGGGAAACTCTAGGCCCGAGGTCGCCTCCACTGGGGTAGCCTTCACAGGCTTTCACCAGGGCCGCCACGACTCCCTCGATAGAGGCCTTAGCCAGGTGAATCAAGGCTTTCACGACCTTGGAGGCACCTGAGGCCTTCACCTTGGGTGGAGGGTCACTGCCTCGGTCCCCGTCAACTGTCGTCGTGATCGACCGGGACTTCTCCCGAAGCTTACCCGGGTTCTCTGCTTTCCTCTTCCACGAGCCAGAGCGTTGGCTCGTGGTTGATGGCATCGGTGAAGTTGTGCCCTGACCGGCAGCCGAGGAGCCCGACCGTTCGGCGCTCCCGGTGCCCGCGGACTCACGGTGCTTAGCCTTTTGTTGGGCCCCCGTCTCCAGGGCGCCATCAAAGGACTTAGAAGGCCGCTCCAACGACTTATTTTTCTCACCTGCTGGTGGGCTCTTCCCCTCCAGCCAGTTGGTGAGGAGGGCACGA
Source organism: Ambystoma mexicanum (assembly GCF_040938575.1). Classification (NCBI taxonomy): domain Eukaryota; kingdom Metazoa; phylum Chordata; class Amphibia; order Caudata; family Ambystomatidae; genus Ambystoma; species Ambystoma mexicanum. Next base: position 944,186,588 of record NC_090939.1, read on the forward strand.
CGATCCCTCATCGTCCGCTCGGATATGTTCTTACAAAATGCACAGTCCTTCTCCATGTGCGTTTTGTCCTCATGAAGGCAGTAGAAACATCGAGAATGTTCATCTTCATTGAAGACATTCTGCAGTCCACATCCAGGGCAGCTCCTGAAGAGCTTGGGTCCGGGCATCGTGTTTCCTTTTTCCTGGGCCATGTCCACGTGGGGTAGGCCTCAAAGATCTTCCGGAAGCCTCAGAGAAGTGAAACTCGAGGAAAATTGCACCCTTGAGGGGCGTTGAAGAATCCGAAATGGGTCCCCGTTGATCAGAAGTAGAAACGGTGGAGCTTGAGGCTCGATTGACCGAAAAATTAGATGGAATCTCTTTGAAAATTCGTAAAACGCAGAAAAAGCTCGAGAGCTACAGCACGAGGACTCCCAACACTTGAACGTGCAGTAAAAATCTGAAGATGGCTGCCAGAGGAGAGGCTTAGGTAGAGGGCAGTCATTGGCTAGGGGCAGTATGACCCAGAAACCAGTGATTGGTTATTAGGAGAAAGACAGTTCAGAAACGAAACTGAAACTGATTTTTTCTTTACCAAGGATTCCCAGCCTGACGACGGGGAATATTCATGAGCATGTGAATCCATGCCAGACCCTATGCTGGAGAACTAACAGAATGGTTTTGGAAGTTAGTAGTCTTAGTGGACATGAATGAAGTGGCTCAAAGGGAGCACACATCAGAAATTTCAACACAAGATTAATCTCCCAAACCGGTACTTGGAAAGGTGTATGAGTTAACACATTAGCAAGCCCTTTAAGAAACGGAATGATTAAGGGCATCTTGAAATAAGATACCTCTTCCAAGGTGCGCTTGAATATTGAAAGCACTGCCAAATAACCTTTTATTGTTCCAATCTGGAGACACAGATTTGCTAAATTTAACAAAAAAGATAGCACCATAGGTGTATTATATTGAAACGTGTCCACATCCTTTTCCCTACAACAGCTGCACAATGTATTCCAACGGCAGAAGTATAAGGATTTCGTCGTTGGCCTTCTGGTCGAAAGACAAATCTCCATTACGTCATCCAGGAGGTCCCAATCCTTATATCTCAACCTCTCAGAAACCATGCGTGAAGGTTGAGTGTCTTGACCTCCGGATGGAGAACCCGAACCTCCTCTCGCGAGAGAAGGTCCTCTCTTTGCGGAAGACCCATTGAAAGGCAGACTGACATGTCCAGAAGGTCCGGGTACCACGTCCTCCTGGCCCAATCCGGGGCCATTAGGATTATAGATTTCACAAACTTTCTCAACCTCCGGATCATGTGAGGAATGACAGGGACTGGAAGAAACGTGTACAGGAGTGAAAACTCCTAGTCTACTACGAACGCATCTCCAAGAGCTCATCTTGGGGGAAATTCACTGCAGCAGAACAGTTTGCACTCCCGGTTGACACTGGTCTTGAACAGATTCACTTGAGGGGTTTCCAAAGGGGAAGATCTCTTTAAGGACATCCTGAGCTTGTTCCCCCTCGTGGGAGACTGTGCTCTGCCTGCTCACAGCATCCGCTGCTGTATTCTCCTCTCCAGCTAGGTGAAATGCTGACAGAGAGACTCCACCTTGAATTGCCCAGAACCAGAGCTGCATTGCCTCTCTGCAGCACAGTGGTAGTGAATCTATACCTCCTCTCTTGTCAAGGTAGTACATGGCCACTGTGTTGTCCGTCATTATCAGGACAGTCTTTCCCCCTACAGAGGGCAGAAAGGCGTTCAGCGCTAGTCTGATTGCCCTCTGCTAGAAAGGTTGATGTGTAGTTTGGACTGCGATGGAGACCAACGACCGCTGACTGTCAGATCATTGGCGTGGGCGCCCCACCCCGTGAGAGGTGTCCGTAACTACTGTTATCTTTGGCCATGCTTGCCAAAAAGGTTCTCCTTTCAGAAAGTTGTCCTCGCAGGCTCACCACAAGAGAACCTGTGCAACTCTGCTCGGAACCTGAAGTAGGTCTGTCATCCTGCCTGAGAATTGAGACCACTGTGTCCTGAGAGCCCAATGGAGAGATATCATCCTCCGGCAAGCCTCTGGAACCAAGAAAAGTCAGGATGCCATGAGGCTGAGTAACCTAAAATAAAACAAATGCAGAAAGACGCTGGGCACTCTGGAATTTGGGGACCATCTGCAGGATATGTTGAGCCCTCACCTCGGGTGGCAAGGCTTTTCCCAAGGATGCATCCAGGGCTGCTCCGATGAATTGGAGTCTTTGAGATGGTCTCATGCAATACTTTTTGTAATTGAAGGGAAGCAGAGCCTTTGGAGAGAGTGGCAGGCGATGCCGAGATGTTTCAGGCCCTGTTCGTAGGAGCGTGCTCGGATCAACCAATCATCCAGGTATGGGTAGACTTGAATCCCCCTTGTTCGGAGACTCGCTGGCACCACCGCCATCAGCTTGGTGAAAACCCTCAGACGGAGGTTAGCTGAATGGAATAACTCGAAACTGATAATGAGAACTGCCAACGGCGAACCTCAGGTACTTCCTGTGCTTGTGATGGATAGGCATATGAAAGTAAGCATCCTGAAGGTCCAATGACACCATCCAATCCTAGAGCTGGAGGGCCTGATGGATCTGAGAAAGTGTGACTATCTTGAACTTTTCCTTCCTGAAGAACTTGTTCAAGCATCTCAAGTCCAAGATGGGCCTCAATCCTCCAACCGTCTTGGGAATTAGGAAATAAGGAGAGTACCACCCTCTCCATTACAGGTACTGGTTCTATAGCACCTTTCTCTAGCAGGCTCAACATTTCCTGCAAAAGGAACATATCCAGAACTTTGAATGAGTGGCTCCATGGTGGATGGTCCTGAGGCCTTTTTAGAAAGGGGAGGCAGTAACCCTGGGATACTCTTTCCAATGGCCACACATCTCAAATAATGCCCTGCCATTCTTGCAGATGCTGCAAGAGTCTGCCTCCCACCGGGGTCTTGTGGGTTAAGGCCTCAGAGAGGTTTTGAGGCAGCTGAAGCAGCATCTGATGGTAAAGTAGCCATTGCTGGGCAGACTTTGCACCTCTACCTCGTCCACCACGAGGGAATCTTCTTTGGCCCCTTTGATTGGCCAGGCCTCTCAGTCAACCAACTGAGAAGTAGAAGCTAAATGACTTACCCCTCCAAGATGATTCACTGGGGTGAGATGGTTTTGGATGTCTGATAGCAGCACCAAGGGATTTGGCTGCTACCTTTGAGGTCTGCAACTTCTCTAGGCTTTCGTCAGCCTTGCTGCCAAACAGCTGAGTGCCATCAAAGGGCATGTTAAGTAGTCTGGATTGCACGTCCGGTGCAAAACCTGACTTCCTCAACCACGCAAACCTGAGTATTACCATGCTTGCCGCCATGGCTCTGCTAATACTATCAGCCGAGTCCAGTCCTGATTGTAGAGACTCGCACATAGCCTCCTTACCGTCTCTTACAATATTCAGAAAGCCGTCTCTCTCTTCCCCTTCGGGAATATGGTTAGCCGTCATAGCAACACCGTCCCAAAGGGTGAATGTAAATTTTGCCAATGCGCAAGTGACGGTTGCAGACTGGAGAGCCATGCTCCCGGCAGAAAATACCTTCCTAGCCCAAGCGTTGAAACGCTTATCATCCCCTTTTGGTGGGATGGTTGGATAAGCAACCTATTTGGAAAGTAGCCATCGCTGCCTGAACTCCTAGGCAGCCTGGTGTAGAGAGCTTTGATAGATAGCTAGGGTCACTATTTGAGGGCCTGTACTTCTTGGTGAGGTTTTTATTCACCGCTGGGCTTCATTCAGGGACCTCCCAATTTGCCAAAAGTATTTTTTGAAGTGCGATATGAAATGGGAGAATGGGATACTTTTGCGGACCTTTATCAAGAATATCTGTCTGGTCACCTACTCAAATTGTGTTGCAGATCTGCCCCATTCCAGAAAATATATAACTCTGGTCATATGCTGCCTGTTAGAGACATCTGCACGGTCTGCCGGATCTGGCTTGCCAAGTTCCGGTGATGTGTCCACACCACTAGCAGATTGGAGATTGTCATAAAAATATTTTAATATGCACTTCTCTGAAATGAGGATTTGTAGGGCGTTGCGTTTCCAAATTCTAATCCAAATGGTGGATTGTCGTGGTCCTAAGGCTCTTATTCCTTATAAATGGTGGATAAAGACTTGAAAAAAATCTTTTGGGCAAAGGCATGTAGGATTTTTCAACTTGTTTTGAGCTTGTTAAAGGTTTAGTGGGTGAAGGAGTCAATGGCCTTCGACCCCGATGGCGCCAAAGGCTTCGACACCAACATTGTTGACAGCCTCGATGCCGATGGCGTCGACGGTCTCAACACTAATGGCATTGACGTTATCGACAATTTCTTCAAAGATTTTTGCTTCGATGCAGCCCACGAACGGCTGGACACTCAACTCGATGGAGTCTTTGACGATTTCGCATCTTTTTATTTTATTTATTATTACCGTGCCATAGCCCACAGGCATCAGGGCACAACACTTGCAACATGAAAAACCTTTAAGATTAGATTGGTAGCTTACTCGAACAGGATTGTTTTCAAGTTTTTACTGAAAACCTCATAGTTTGTCTCTGTTCGTATTGATGTGGGGAGCATATTCCAGCCTTTTGCAAAGAGGAAGGGAAATGATCTGCCAAATCCTCTAGCTCTCTTGACCTGTGGTATGATCAGGAGATCTGAGGTGCTAGAGTGCAGGGACCTGCTTGGTGTGTATTTTCTTACTGTTTGCTTCAGGTATTGTGGGGCTTCCCCATGCATACATTTATGAGCCAGTGCCAGTGTCTTAAATTGAATTCTTTTCTCTATGGGCAGCCAGTCAAGCTCCCTACGATACAGTGAGATATGGTCCCTTTTAGTTGCATTAAAACCTATTCTGACAGCGTCTTTCTGGATTATCTGCAACTTTTGGATTTTCCCTTTGCCTGCCCCGCTCAGTAAGGCGTTGCAGTAATCCAATCGGGGCATAATTATGGCCCGTATCAGAGTCTCGCAGTTTTTTCGAGATATTAATGGGTTGATCTGTCTTAAAATGTTTAGATTGTAATGCGCATTTTTAGTTACATATTTGACATGAGCGCCAGCATTGAAAGAGGCTTCAAATATGGTTCCCAGAGTTTTAACCCTTTCAACCACCTTTATGTCACAGGAGTCGATCGTAAAGCTAGTGTAGAAAGGATCAAGTTTCTTCCTAGCCTGGGAGGATCCGAAGACCATAAACTCGGTCTTGGAGCTATTCAAACACATCAAGTTTTGTGTCATCCACTCCTGGATGATCCAGTAGATGTGGTTAAGTGTTTTGGTATCCTTAATATAGTCCCCACTGATATCCATAATCAGTTGGAAATCATCTGTGTAATTTGTGAAATGGAAGTCCATCCTTTCCAGTTTGTCAGGAGTCTTATATAGATATTAAACAGAATTGGGGAAATACATGCTCCCTGTGGTTCTCTGTACTTGATATCAATGGAGTCAGAACAAGCCGTGCCCCAGCATATCGTCGATATTCTTTCATCTAAAAAGGAGTCAAGCCATTCCACAGCATGTTTTGAACAGTTTCCAACTTTAGCTGGTTTCCAGTAGTCTGGCGTGATCAAGAAGATAGAACGCCGCTGAGGGATCCAGTAGGATGAGCATGCCCGTTTTTCCCTCATCCAAGGATGTCTTTATGACCCCTTGTGAGTCATGAATTTTTCTCGGGCTGAAAAGCCTTTTGTACAGTCTCACAATCTTCCTTATTGGGATTAATATCATGAGTAAGGCCATCAGGTGTCTCCCAAGATCTATACAGGTTGTAGAGCTTTTTAGTGCAGTTTTCAGCTTGTTCGATCGGGGCATCACAGTATGTCCTGTTTGCGTCGAGAATCTTTTTCTTATAGTCTCTTTCTATGGTTTTCCATTTGTCTCCATTTTCAACAGAGGGATCTTTAGCCCATACTCGCTCTGCTTTCCTTTTACTCTGTTTAAGGGTTTTTAAATCTTCCATAAACCATTTTTGCTGATTTGGGCAGACCCTGATTATTCTGATTGGTGCAAAGTCTTCTATCATTTGGGAGATTCTGAAATTGTATCTTTTTGCTAACATGTCTGGGGAGTCTGAATCCAATGTTTGTGTCATAATGGTTTGCATGCATACTTCTAGATCCCCTGCCTTGATGTTATTGTAGTTTCGGTTTGATCTTTTTTTTAGGGGTTCACAAAACTGTCCTTTAAATGATGGTAGCACACTGGTGCATTCTATTTTGCTGTGGTCAGACCAGACACATGGGTTGGTGGCAATATTCGCGTATTTCAATATTACGAGTTGCCACCCAATCAAGTATGTGGCCTCCAATGTGGGTAGGTTTGTCGTTGTGAATAGTTAGTCCTGTATTGGTAAGGTATTCTGGCTGAGAGGAAATGGCTAGCATCTTGTGCATTCTCTGACAAACTGGCCTGCCGCCTTCTCCAAAGGCAATACCGGTTCTCTGACCACACCAAAAATAGAGCCCACACCAAAGCCCGCTGCATCTAACAACTCGGCCAAACTCTTTAAAATCTGCAAGGAGCTGACTAATCCTGCTGCAGTCATATGTCGCTAGGTGACTGTCGGAAGATGAGACAGCAGAATCTAGATTGCTGAAGTATGAATGTGACCCTTATTTTCTAAAAGAAATGATATGGCTACCCAAACCAGAGCTGCATGGGCGATCGAGATTGCTGGAACTGGGCTGGAAGACATGGCACAAAGGGCATCGAGCTATGGGAAACCTGACCCCATGCTCCCCGCAGGCGCCACTTGTGGCGCTATGCGGGGTGGATGAGCAACTGAGGAAAGGGATCCGCAAAAACTGGGAGTCGGTAGGCCTAGCGACCTTGGGAGACATATGGTGAGAGGGGAAGGCACTGGAATTCCAAACAATAGTGGATGAAACTGGGATACATATGGGGCAATATATTACATGTACCAGAATAGTTAAACGGGTGAAGGAAAAATGGTGCGAAATAGCACTAGCAGAACGACCGGATACTGCCATAGATGATATCTCGGTGGGAGGGCATGAAATATCCCGGATTTATGAACTGGTGATGTCCAGAGTGGGTAAGGAACTTCTCCAATTGAGACGGGACTGGGAGGAGGAAGCGGAAGAACCTATGCAAGATGGGCAGTGGGAAAGAGCTCAGAGATATCATAAAAAGGTGTCCAGGAATGCAAGGCTACAGCAGATTCAGTTATATGTCACCCATAGGGCATACATGACTCCTCACAAGATTGCTAGATTTGGGAGTACAGAAGTACACAAATGCCCCAAGTGCGGGGAGGTGGATGTCGGGATTATCCATATGTTCTGGGTGTGCCCGGAGGTGAGAACATTCTGGGACGAAATCAAGCTACGACTATCTGGAAAGGGAATCAAGCTAGATGTGGAATCCGTATGGGCATGCATGAGGAGGGGGGATTTACCAGACCACGCAACCTGAAACACGTATGCAAACTCAAGGACCTGGCCTACACTCTGGCCAAAAGGAGAATAGCCATGAGCTGGAAAGCAGCCTATAGACCCAGATTGGAGGTATGGATCAGGTTTGTCGGTAATGCTATCTGGTTGGTCGGTAATATCTTCCTCTTCACTCAAAAAATGGAGTTCACCTTCTCCCCCTTCCTCCTCACCTGATGTGGTAGAAGAATAATCCAATTTCTTCCTTCGAGGTCGCCGGGCTTCTGCCTTCTTTTTTTGTGCAGATATGGTCTGCCTCGGAAGGAAGCCACCGTGATTCCAGTCTTGTGAATCTCTGGTGACTCCTCTTTGCAACAGCCGGATGGATGAAGGGGGAAAAAGCCTCAGGCATAAAAATCCCCCAGATCTTCACGAGCAATGGCACAGTAAGTCAGTCTTGATGGTATATATTAGTTGGAAGAAGACCAGGAAAATGCTGTTCGGATAATGTAGACAGAAAAAGGATAATCACTACAGGAGATCGAGAGGAAATACGGAATGAATCATACTGTAAAAAGATCGGTAGGGAACAGAACAGGAAGTTCCAAATACCAACGAAGGGAATCAACAAGAACAAAACAAAAAATAGACAGAACAGGGGAAGTGGAAAAGGAGTTAAGAGACCAAGAGGAAGAAAAGGAAACATGCTAAATTAATACAAGCGGAGAGACTGGGATGGAGGCAGAGAGAGGGATACGAACGGTAAGCAGTAGAGTGGGTGGACCGTCGCCAAGGGACATAACGAGGAGAGCAGGCAAAAAGGAGAAATCCAGAAAGTTGCTACGCGCCGAGCCTGCCGAATACTGGACAGGAAATAGAACTCGGTGGCGGCCATGTTGAAAAGGACTACACAGCTGCGGTGCGTTGTGAAACAGTGTAACGGCACACTCTAATGGCGGACGAATTTCCATTTACCCCATACACTCCAGTTTCCCAAGTTTGTGATAGTATGCCCCCTTCGAAGGCCTCGCCCTCCCGGTTTACCCGGGTGAAGACAATGGTACTTTCTCACCAAACGAGGGGCCTGAATATTTGAACAAGGTTCCCAGGTATCCTCAGAAGTGGGGTACCCTTTCCAGTGAACCAAATATTCTAGGCATCCTCTGTGATACCGGGAGTCCTGGATCTGAGAGACCTCGTACTCTTCGGAAGTGGAACTAGGAAAGACCTGTAGCTTGGGAGCAGACTGTGTTCGGGTACCAGGAAAGTAAGGTCATAAAAGAGGAATGAAAGACTGGATGCACCCGCCTCACGGTATTGGGTAACTTAAGGCGGTAGGCTACAGGATTGATTCTGGAATGTATCTCGTAGGGACCGATGTAACGGGGAGACAACTTGGAAGGATGGACCTAGCGAGGTAAGACCTTCGTAGAAAGCATAACCTTGGTGCCTATCCCCCATTCGGGTACCTGTCTGCGATGTCTATCAGCATGATTTTTATAATATTTCAAAAAAGGTAGTAGGCGCTCCTCTACAGAAAGAACATGGCATGATAACCTGTTCTGAGATGAGAGTTTGCAGCACACGCCTTTTGCTCACTGTACCTTTCACAGATGGGAAATAACCATTTGCATATCAGTCTTTGTCCCGCCCACATGGGCAGTCCAGCACCGAAATGCTATGGCAATTCCTCTCTGAACAAGAGTACCAAAAGCAACCCCATACACGTGTTTCAGCCTTGTTGGGCCTCATCAGTGAGGTGAAGCTTTGTCTCTCTAAGCACAGTGAGCAGGGAGTCCACGTCTGGTTGCCCCCAGGTAACTCAGGGTGACAAACCCCAAGTTCCTTTAAAATATTTCAAAAAAGATAGTAGGTGCTCCTCTCCAGAAAGAACATGGCATGGTAACCTGTTCTGAGATGAGAGTTTGCAGCACACGCCTTTTGCTCACTGTATCTTTCACAGATGGGAAATATCCATTTGCATATCAGTCTTTGTCCCGCCCACATGGGCAGTCCAGCACCGAAATGCTATTGTTCTTTATAATGACTGCATGCCTCTTGAAGACTCTGCCTAGCAGTATCGTGGGCTTCTTTGATTCTCCCAAGGGTAGTCTCTATAGTTGGGGTGTATGAATCTACAGAAAAAGCAAGCACTATGGATTGAGGATGTATACCATAGGTACAGTAAAAGGGGCTGATCACCAGCGCAGAATGCACCGAGTTGTATGCGAACTCCGCGGTTGGGAGCAAAGACACCCAGTTGTCTTGTTGTTGATTTATAAAGCATCTGAGGTACTGTTCCAGTGTTCCATTCAGCCTCTCTGTCTGTCCGTTGGTTTGGGGATGGAACCCAGAGGAGAGAGCCCTTTCGACACCCAATTTCTTACACAACGCTGTCCAAAATTTGGGGGTGTACTGACTATCCCGATCTGATACTATTTTCAGGAGAAGACCGTGTAACCTAAAGATGTCCTTCATGAAGACATCCGCCATAACAGAAGCGGAGGGTATTCCGATCAGGGGGAAAAAATATGCTAACTTGGAGGAGTCCACAGTTACCATGATACAGGAGCAACCTAGGAGATGGGTAAGTCCACTATAAAGTCGGTTGAGATGTGCTTCCAAGGATGAGGTGGAATTGGCTCTTGTTGAAGTAGTCCCAAAGGCTTCTGTGTGAGGTGTTTGCTCTGTAGACAAACAAGACAGGTTTTAACATACTCCTGAGTATCTGCTCTCATGTTGGGCCCATAGAAAGACCTTTGGAGTAATTCCAGAGTACCGCGTATACCTCTATGGCCGGCCACTTTGGAGTCATGGCACCATCGGAGAACCTTTTGTCTGAGATCGTGGGATGGAATGATCAATTTCCGTGGGATGGAATGATCAATTTCCTGTGGGCAAAGTATAACCCATCTCTTCTTACCACCGGCTGCTTCATGAGGGCAGAAGTAGGCTCTTCTATGCTGATGGAGGCCTCTTGAACCTGTTGCAAAAAGGATGTCACGGGAGAAACAATCCTAGTATGGGGGAACATCAGTTCCTTGCATTGCGTAGGGTTCTTATCGGTGTCCTCTTTGCGTGACAAAGCGTCAGCAATCAGGTTTTGAGAACCGGGTATGTAAGTAATACTGAAATGGAATTGAGCAAAAAAGTGAGCCCATCTGGCTTGACGTGTATTCTAGCATTCTTGTTGTTTGAGTACCTGCAGGTTTTTGTGATCAGTTTGTATTTGGAACGGATGCAGACTTCCTTGAAGTAAGTGCCTCCACTCCAGGCAAGCTAATTTCATAGCCAACAGCTCACGTTCGATAACGGAATAATTCCGTTGGCTTGGGCGAAAGGTCTTGGAAAAGTAAGCAATGGGATGTTCTAATCCTTGGTTAGATTGAAGGGGAACAGCACCGACCACCGCCGCTGAAGCATCGGTTTCCAATATAAAGGGCTGTAGTTGGTCGGGCTGTCTTAAGACAGGAGCTGTACAGAATCTTTGTTTCAAGCTGGAAAAGCTGTTGTCAGCTTCCTTAGACCAGTTGAAGGGGTCGGAAGACTTCTTCAGTAGAGAGGTAATCGGAAGAGTGAGCTGGGAGAATTCAGGGATGAATTTTCAGTAAAAATTGGCCAGTCCGAGAAATTTTTGAATCTCCTTAACCAAAGGTGGTGGCCAGGCCAAAATAGCCTCTACTTTCTTTGGATCCATGGTGATCCTTTGATCAGATAGAATAAAACCCAAATAGGATATTGAGGACTGTGAGAAAGCACACTTTTCAGGTTTAGCCAGAAGGTGATGCAACTGGAGCCGGTGTAATACCTCCTTAACATGACGCTGATGGTCCTCTTGGTTACGAGAAAAAAAAAAAACATCGTCTAGGTTTACCACCTTGGTTTGGCCCAACAGATCTGAGAATAAACGATCCTTGAATCGTTGGAAAACGGAAGGAGCGCTGACTAGCCCGAACGGCATTACCTGGTACTCAAACAGACAGTAAGGAGTGCGGAAGGCCGTCTTCCATTCATCACCGGCTCTAATGCGTTCCGGAGATCGAGCTTCGTGAACACCACAAAGCCTTGACAGACTAACACTTCTGTAATGATGGGCATAGGGTAACGATCCTTAATGGTTATCTTGTTTAGACCCCTGTAGTCTATACAAGGCCTTAATTCTTTAGGGTCTCTTTTTGGAATGAAAAACAAAGAGGCCCCAGCTGGGGACCGAGAAGGTTTGATGAGCCCATCAGCGAGATGGTCATCTAGATATTGCTTAAGAACCTCCTTTTCAGATACTGAGAGTGGGTACATCCGGCCAAAGGGAACCGATGCTTAAGGAACTAGGTTGATTCTACAATCCTCTGGTCGATGTGGAGGTAGTTTACGGGGAGATTGCTCCTTGAAGACACCAGAAAACTCTGTTAGATAACTGGGTATGCAATGAATGGCACTGGTCTCGGTAGAACATACAGTCTTAACAGTTTCATACAATGGTTCGGGTAGCCACTCCTCTTTACAGTGCTTGGAGTGAAAGCTCAAAAGATTGTTGGTCCAGTTAATGGTAGGATTGTGTTTCCTGAGCCATCCTATACCCAGTATAACCGGAAAGTGGGCTGCACGAATGATGTCAAAGCTCATTACTTCTGAGTGCTGTTGGATTAAGACCTTTACTTCCTCAGTGGTATGAGTAATAATTCTGGAACACAGGGGTGTTCCATCCACTCCTTCCACCTTTTGATCTTCCTTTTTGGCGATTCTCTTTAGGCCCACCTTGTCTGCCCATATGGTCTCCAAGAGGTTTCCGGCAGCTCCACAGTCCAGCAGGGCTTGTGTTTCAACTTCTCGCCCTCTGAACTGTATCTTAACAGCTACTACCATCAGACATGAATCCTCAGATGTCTTGGCGGAGGTGACAGAAAGGGTTGGTTAGGGACTGGGGTTCGCCCCTCGATAGTCCGCCCTATTAACTATCGAGGGCGTTCGTTTCCTGGTCTCCTAGGAGGAACATCTGGACAGTCCCTCAGCAGGTGGGTGGAAGCACCACAGTACATACAGAGGCTTCCTTCTCTTCTTCTCTTTCTCTCTTCCGGAGTTAACGGCACCCAGGTAGTTCCAATTTGCATAGGTTCATCTTGGATGGGGCACGTGGCAGGAGAGGAAGGTAAGGGGTTTGCTAGAGAATAGGATACCGAACCGCAATTATTCTTCTTTTTGTTCTTTCGTTCAGTCAAGCGGAAATCTATTCTCAGAACCACAGTGAGGAGGTCTGAGAAAGTCTCAGGACGAGGGATACGAGCAAGCTCATCTTTCAATTCTTCTCGCAATCCTCTGCAAAAAATGGTGTATTGGGCTTGTTCTTGCCAGCCTGCCTCGGCCGCCAACTTCTTGAAGATTGAGATGTAGGTAAACAGGTCAGAATTTCCTTGGCGTACATCCAGCAGGTCCTCACTGGCTACAAAGGCACATTCTGTCCGGAGGAACGTCTGTTGTAGGAGAATCTTGAAGGCGGCGAAATCCTGCAGAACCGGATCGGGCTGGGATACTAATAGAGTTGCCCATGCCAAGGCGTTACCAGACATATGAGTTATCATGAATCCCACCTTGGCATGATCTGTAGCGAAGGCGCCCTTTCTAAAGGCGAAATGAATGTTACAAGCCTCCAGGAATTCTTTTACCTTCCGTCCTGTGCCATCAAATTTCCCTGAAACCAGGGGTAAAGGAGGGAGATCAGCAGTTTGCTGTTCTCTAGCAGCCACTCTTTGCTGCAAGGCGGCATTGTCTGCTTTGAGTGCCTGAACTTCAAGATTAGGAGTTTGAACCGCAGCCACAAGTTCTTGAATTTGCTATGGTGTGGCCATCTCTTCAATCAGGCGTTGCAAGCTATAAGGTTTGTTGGTAATGCTATCTGGTTGGTCGGTAATATCTTCCTCTTCACTCAAAAAATGGAGTTCACCATCTCCCCCTTCCTCCTCACCTTATGTGGTAGAAGAATAATCCAATTTCTTCCTTCGAGGTCGCCGGGCTTCTGCCTTCTCTTTTTTTGTGCAGATATGGTCTGCCTCGGAAGGAAGCCACCATGATTCCAGTCCTGTGAATCTCCGGTGACTCCTCTCCGCAACAGCCGGAGCAATGAAGGGGGGAAAAAGCCTCAGGCATAAAAAAAAACAGATCTTCACGAGCAATGGCACAGTAAGTCGGTCTTGATGGCATATATAAGATGGAAGAAGACCAAGAAAATACTGTTCGGATAATGTAGACAGAAAAAGGATAATCACTGCAGGAGACCCGAGAGGAAATCCGGAATGAACTCAAGGACCTGGCCTACACTCTGGCCAAAAGGAGAATAGCCATGAGCTGGAAAGCAGCCTATAGACCCAGATTGGAGGTATGTATCAGGTTTGTCGGTAAAGATCGGTAGAGAACAGAACAGGAAGTTCCAAATATCAACGAAGGGAATCAACAAGAACAAAACAAAAAATAGACAGAACAGGGGAAGCAGAAAAGGAGTTAAGAGACCAAGAGGAAGAAAAGAAAACAGGCTAAATTAATACAAGCGGAGAGACTGGGATGGAGGCAGAGAGAGGGATACGAACGGTAAGCAGTAGAGTGGGCGGACCGCCGCCAAGGGAAATAACGAGGAACGCTGCCAACAAGGAGAAATCCAGAAAGTTGCAACGCACCAAGCCGCCGAATACTGGTCAGGAAATAGAACTCGGCGGTGGCCATGTTGAAAAGGACTAGACCGCTGCGGTGCGTTGTGAAATAGCGGAACGGCACACTCTAATGGCGGCTGAATTTCCATTTACCCCATACACGCCAGTTTCCCAAGTTCGTGATAGTATGATGGAACGATCTTCTGAAATGGGCAGAAGCCGAGACAGTAGCATGGTACGAGGCAGCCAACAGACGGGAGGATGATGAAGTGGTACCTCGGATAGCATGGAGACAAACGGTAGCCACACTGTCGGAATCCTCCCATGCCAATTCCAGTGAATGCGATACGCCCGAGAACGGCGAAGGGGATTAACCCCAAGAGAAGGGAAGCCCGAACAACTGAGGTGGAAGATCGAGTTAAAGGGAGGGGACGGGGGAAGACAGTAATAAACAACACGCAAATGTATGCTAATAAGCTTGTAACTGAAAATGTCAGGTGCGATGGTTATGTTTTGTTTGTTGTAAACACCAATAAAATGTATTAAAAAAATAAATTTTGCAGTCTCTCGTTCTCCTGTCCCCACCCAGGCCCGCTGCATGGGCCCTGCTTCTCATTTCATCTCTAAAACTCAGGACATCCTGTTCACCCTCTCATCCTATCCTCCTCCTCCCTCTACTGTCTCCTCTACCTCCGGCCCCTGTGGCCACCTCTCCTCCCTCTTTCTCTTCCTTTCCTCTATTCTACCCTGACAAGGTTTCTAGACAAGTCCAATCTATGAAAGTCTCATCAAAACAGGTTCTTCCCTGTTCTTCCAAAACCATCAAGCTCCACATTGACACCCTTGCTCCTGTCTTGGCAGACTTCTGCAATCACTCCTTCGCCACTGGAGCCTTCCCTTCATCCCTGAAGCACTCTCTTGTGCACCCTCTTTTCAAGAAACATTCAGCCGACCCCTCCTGCCCGGCTAACTATGCCCGATCACCATCACTCCTTTCCTGGGCAAACTCCTGGAAAAACTGGCCATCTCCCAGCTTAATCTTCACACTGAATCTGTTGGTTGGGTTGTCTCCATGACCATCAGTCTGGCTTCAGAGCAACCAGAAGCACAGAAACTGTTCTCCTGACCATCTGTGGAGACCTGCTCTCTAATCTTGATTCTAATCTCCCCTCTGTCCTCATCTTACTCGATCGCTCTTCTGCCTTTGACACAGTCAACCATGCCATCCTGCTCAACCAAATCAGTGATAACCTGGGTATCACCGATCAGGCCCTGGCCTGGCTGACCGGTTTCCTCCCATGTCCAACGTGGGTCCTTCCTTTCCTCTATCTCACTGTCTACCTGTGGTGTTCCCCAGGGGTCTAACCTCTCTCCCTGGCTGTTCAACCAATATCTGGCAACTTTCGCCCACCGCATTGTCGCTCTATGCTCCAACTTTCAGTGCTATACGTATGACTCGGCTCGTTTTCAGGCTCCCCTCTGCCACCTCTTCTCCTTCTCTCATCTCCGAATGTCGGTCTGCTATCCACGAGTGGTGTGCCGCCAACGATCTTTGCCTTAATGCCAGTAAGTGTAACGCTCACCTTGTATCTACAGGGATGCCACCCGACTGGTCTGGAGCGCTTCTGGGATGGATTCAACTCCCCCGGGGACTCGCACTGCCGTGAGCTTAGTCTGGAAGACAGGAGTTCAGTTTTAGCCACAAACACCTTCTCCCCTTGGAACCCCCTTGGAGCCTCTCTCACCTTGTATTTCGATAAGGAGCGCTCTCTGTTACTTCACTGGCGTGTGCCCGGGAGTCCAAGCGGGCTGTGACTCCACTCTTGAGGTAAGTCTTTAGCTTTTTAAAAGAATGAGTGTCTGCAATTGTTGTTGCCCTGTTGACCTTCTCCTTCTCTCGTTGAAGCAGAAGGGGTGATGGAGACATCGAGGTGATGGCGAGGACAGTGCTCGAGTAGGTAAGAGAATGCGCGAAGCGCAGCGCTATGAGCGTCTTTGAATAAGGCTAACCTGTGCTATCCTTCCTTGCAGGTCGCCGAGAAGTTCCTGGAAGAAATGCGGCCAGATGGAAGCAGAGCATAGAATGGAAGATGTCCGGGCGGCGGTAGAATTTCCAAGAGAGCTTCGGTAGTTAAAGTGGAGTCTGGATGTGATGGAATCGGAAGATGAACGCTTACTAATTGTCCTCTTCTTGTCTCTCCTCTCTAGGATGTTGCTAGTGGAAGAAGACGAGTTCCAGGTGAAGTTCCGGATTGATTGAGGAGCTGGATGCAGAACAGTTAAGGATGAATAACCGTGTTCTTCTTCTCCCTGAAGATGCAGGCCAAGGATGCTGCGAGCAGGTCTCGGTGAACGTCACGCTGCAAGTGCAGAACAACGCGAAGCGTGTGCCTCAGCTCGGGCATGGCTTAAATAGTCAGCCGGTATCCCAGGTGCCTTCAGGGCGGACCACGCCCTGGATTCTAGACTGCATGATGCAGTTTCATGTTGATCCTTGTGGGGGGGAGGGGGCAGCCATGTTGGTCCATTGCCCAATGGAAGCTCCACCTGCCATATGAGCCTGGCGCCAACGTGACAGTAAGACAGAGATTCCCCTCATCAGCACACCTGCACCCTTCTTTCCTGTCACTCTCTGGCCAGCCTCCCTTGGCCCTCTTCCTGCTCCCACCGGTGAGGCTAGGAAACTCAGGGTCATCTTCAACTTCACACTCTCCTTCTCCTCACATCTCCGACGTCTCGAAGAAGTCAAACTACCAACTGCACCTCCTCAGAGGTATTCGTCCTTTCCTCTCCTTCCCCCAGAAGCTCATTGTCTCTAGAGCTTTGGTTCTCTCTAGGCTGGACCCCTGCAGCGGCCTCTTTCTAAATCTGCCTGTTTCTACTCTCCGCCCTCTGCAACTCATCCAGAACAGGACAGCGAGATTTGACCTTGGCCTCAGGCCCAGGGATCGTATCTCTCCAGCACTGAAATCTCTGCATTGGCTTCCAGTGGCTGAAAGGATTAAGTTCAAGACTCTCTGCATTGTCCACAAGGCCTCTGGGGCCTGGGTCCTCAAAACCGCCAACTCTCTCTTCGTAAATACGTTCCTACTCGAGCTCTTTGCTCCTCCACCTCCAACTCCCTCTGGGCCAGTCGCTTCTCCAAGCAACAAGTTGGTGGTAGATCTCTTTCTTCGGTTGGGCCTCCCCCTGTAACAGCCTCCCTGCCTCTCTGAAACTCAAGGAGAACCATCTCCGGGAGTACCTCAAGACCTTGCTCTTTGCTTCTATTTTCTCTCCCCTGCTGATTTCCTGTCTGATACTGCACTGGTCCCCTGGTTACCCTCTAATTTTCGGGCCCAGCTCCCTAGCTGCCCAGTTGCACACCTGCACTGCCTCCTGGCAACCTGTGCACTTGGGTCTGTATATATAACCCTACAGTCGCCCTACCTGCACTTTTGGACACCTGCTGTCTGCACTTACCCTTGCACCTGCAACCTGTTGGCCGCACTTCTTGTTATTGTTTTGATAGTATGTACAGCACTGCCCCCTCCTCTTTCCCCTGGCACTTTTCCCCTGCCCCCTCCCCTGCACTTGTGCAATCTCAATGTCACTTGGCCTAGTAAGATTGTTGTCTCTGTCCTCCCTCTGTTCCCCCGTCCTTGCCTTGTCACGGCTTGAAACACTTACGTATAGGCACGTTACAAATGTCATATCATATAAAATTCCGGTGCCTCAAGACAGAGTCTACAGCAGACACGCCTTCATCCATTTTCACCTGGCCACACCCGAACATACATTTTTTAATCCCAGCTGCCCTAGAAGACTGGCAATATATGCATTATCCAAAGTTCCTGGCAAGCCAACTGTTTCAGCAAATGGCTTCAGTGCTTGAACCTACTGGACAATACGTTGATATGTTTCTGCAACCACTGGCACTCAAAACTCCAGTATATATCGCAAACACTCAAGATATGATCAGTATGGTAGAGGAAGTAGGATTTGACCCCGAGTTTGAGTTATTAGTCCTGATGGATATTACCTCACTTTACACTAATATCCCCCAGAATGATGCACTACTGATTACCGGGGAAGAGTTACAGACACGTGACTTTTTTCTTGATGTCCCCACTGATTTTGTTGTGGAGCTTCTCGCTAATTGTCTGATCCCAGAATTATTTAATTTTTAAAGGACTGCTTTATCAACAAGTAAAGGGAGTTGACATGGAGTCTCCATTTGCTCCCAATCTGGCAAACCTTTATATGTCCAAGTACGTATCCATACACATCTTTAACAACAATCCTCTTTTGTCATCTATCTGCCATTGGCAGCGGTGTACTGATTATGTTATTTTCATTTGGAGAGGGTTGGCCAGTGAACTCTCAGAATTTGTCAGCTGGATTAACGATTGCAATCCAAATTTGTTCTTTACATCCTCGTATGACTCACAAAAGACTGCATTCCTGGATGAATATATCCAAACCGAGGCAGGAACACTCATTGCGTCTCTGAACCTCAAAAGCTTTGATCGCAACACTCTGTAACACAGCCAACATCAAGGTGATTTAGGAACAATCTCCCATTCTGGCAGTTTTTGAGACTGCGCAGAAACTGTTTGAATAGCAGTGTGACTATGACAAGAGAGTGTTTGAGCTAGCCACACGCCTTAAAGTCCAGGGATATCCATCAAAATTGATTAAAACATCTAGAAAGCGGGGCGAGGGTGCTGCTAAGCAGCAGGAAAAATGGCAGCCTGGGCTTGAGCTCTGTCCCGGGCAACATCCGAAAGCAGGAAATATCCTTCTGTGTGCCATCAAATAATAAACAAGGAGAAGGAGTTGATAGCTGTGGCCCTCTGCCGCGTCCTGTCTCAAAGAGCTTTGATTGTAGGTGTCTGGGCGCAGTTAGAGGCAGCAGCCGAGGTAACGCGCAAAACAAAGGAATCTGCCCACACAGCGCTTCTGACAAAGGCTGAGTGCCAGGCAAACTGAACCCGGTGAGGCAGAGGCAGAGAGGGGGAGGACTCGAATTTCCCCTATGGCCCGGTCTGAAACCTGCCCCTGTCGTAGCAATCTCCTGGTAGACCAGCGGCCCTGGAGTGCAGGCAAAAGAAGGACACACGCCTGTAGCGATGTCCGAAGAAATGAGAGGAGGCCGATACAGTGGTCCTTATTGTGGAGGACAGACCGCCAGTGACTGTTCCAGGCTTCAGCAAGAGAGTTGCACGTAAACCCGGTGGAGGAGGGAGGTGGACGAGACCCTGAGGTTGGTCTATCCCCTCTCAGCAACCCGGGCTGCAACATTCAAACAGCAGGGGCTGATGAGCCAGTCCCGGAAAGGAGGACACTGTGAAACACTGAGAGAATGCGGAATCCGACAAGCCTCGTTAAGGCTGATGAAGGTGGGAGAGTGAAGTGCCAAGGGACTGGACATAGAAGACACATCCTGGAGGTACACATACACAAGTAAAGGTTAACATACGTAAGGAGGTGGGAGCACGTGCAAGCCCAAGACTGACGGACAAACCTGACCTGCATTGCCAACATAAAGAACTGAGAAAGGTGACCTGTTGTTCCTGAGGCAATGCCCCACACGGAGTGAGTAGGAGGCGGCTGGTTCACTACCGCCTCGAGTGAGGGGCGCAGACTGGGCCCACTGCACAGTGAAATCTGAGGCGAGGAGCACAGGGGGTACGGACAGGGCTATGGCAGAACTATAATACTGACCAGTTAACCAGCATTCGCCTAATTGGAAGTGACCTGTGGGGAACGCCTCAGGGCCCACTCCCTGAAGCAGGAGAAGCAAAGAGGTAGATTGGCCAACATTAGATCAGCACAAAGCTTACAATTAGAATATAACACAAAGTGCTGGCAGGCTGGAACATTTAATACCCTGTCTGACAATGGGAGAATGGAAGGGGTGTAGTGGGATGGATCAAAAGGAACCCACTACCCAAAGAATCCTGGGACAAGTTAATACATGTGGATGACTGGGGCCACACTGGTCACAGAACACGGCTGAGACTACGAGACCAGGACGGGAAAGACAACACCGCCAGGAGATGACATGACAAAAAGGGTGCAGGGAAGAAGCAGGGCCCAATGGATTCCTTTACCAACAACCCAGTGAGGACCCCAAGAGCGGAAGATCCAGGGCAGAGCGAAGATCCGGGTGTACTACCTGCTGACAACCAGGAAGATCAGCCAATGATGGCTATGCAGACTGGTTTCTTGTCAGTTAATGCCAAATTGGATGACATAGTGGCCACCATGGGCTCACTAAAATCCAAACTTAAAAAAGAAAGCGGCCGTATCACTGAGGCGGAAACCAGAATCGGTGAGGTGGAGGACAGGGTAGGCCAACATGACCAGGCTATAGGGACGCTGCAGTCTGACTGGTGAAGATCCGGGGTAAGTGCGACGATCTTGAGTCACGGTCACAGCGCAATAACGTCCACATATTTGGAGTGCCGGAGACAGCATGCAAGGGATCCATGGAGCCATTTGTTGAAAATCAGTTGCAGACCCTGTTTGGAGAGGCAAATTTGTCTCTGCATTTCTTGGTTGAATGAGCGCATCGCACCCTGATCCCGGCCCCCAAACCTGGGGACCCTAGTCGCACAATAATTGCAAGAATGCTAAACTACAGGGATAGACACCTTGTCCTGAAACTGTCCAGAGAGAAGGGCACGCTCCGATAGGAGGCAAGCAATGTGCACATTTACCCTGACTTTGCAGATACAATGTAGATCATGATTTGGTGAAAAGACTGCTCAGGGCCAGTCAGGTCGCGTATGCTCTTATGTTCCCAACTAAGCTACAGATTCAGCATGGAAGTCACACACACTTCTAAAACCTGTCAGATGCTATGGCCTAATTGGAGGCGTCCATTCCACTCGCACCACAGGAGAAGAGAAATTACCATAACCCTGGCCTGGGAGGAAGAGGCGATCCGGAGGACTAAGCTGGTCACTTGTAAAGCCGAACATTTCGATGGTGGTGATAACAGATGGTACACAGAACTAAAGTTTGGAACATGCCGGGTTGGGCTGACTTGGCTGCCATAAGTATGCTTTTGTTGTTCGCAGCGCACCCCAGGAAATGTCCACTTGTGTTATGGGGCTACATCATCAGATTGGGGACGATGGTGAGGGAGGAGCGGGCAGGAGTTATCAGGGCGGGGGTGGTGTGGAAGGGGGCAAGGCCCTAAACATGGGGTTGTGTTTAATACCTCGTTATGGGAAGAGAGTTCATGGGGGTTGAGATGAGGGTGGGGGTTGTATTAAAGGAAAAGATTGGCAAATGCGTTATTAGCAGAGCGTTGGGAGTGGGATCCGCAGGAAAAGATGGGCTGGCAGGTGTGCATTGTAAGATCCATTGTAGAATGCAGGTGATGCTATAAAATGTATGACCTGGAATGCCCAGGGGCATCAAAACAAGGATGATTCTCGCATATCTGGACCGCTATCGGCCCAGGGAGGTAAATGCTCCAGGAAACACAGATTCAAGGGCCATTAAACAGGGAATTTGCACTCAGATGGGTAGGTCAATGATACTACACAGAGTATTCGACACAGACCAGGGGGGTGCTTACCCTGATAAATCGAGCGCTGTGATTTCAGGAGGAAAAGAGGAACATAGACCCACAGGGTAGCTATGCAGTCATTTGGAGGACACTTTCGGACACAAGGGTGGTATTGGTGAACACCTATGGCCCCAATAAAGATGACCCCGGTTTTTATGGGGAACTGACTGAAATAATTATGAAAGGCATGGATACCCCACGAGAGTGGCAGAATATACGTATTACTCGTCGGTCCATGACACGCAGTCTTGGATAGATTACTGGTTATTGTCCACTGCATGGTTAACACGGGTGCGGAAGTGTGAGATAAACCCAAGGACCCTTTCTGATCATTCACCGGTTGAGCCAACATGGACATGGGGGGACCGAAAATACCACAACCGTTGTGGAGGATGGCCCCCTCGATGATGCAGGATGCCGAATTGCGGCTCTCGCTGCAAAATAAAACAGAGCTTCTTCGAGAGGAACGAGGGGGCGGTACTCAGCTATGCCACGGTGCGGGGAGCCTTCAAAGTATGGATACAGTGGGAACTGATGTCCACGACCACTGGGATATTAAGGTGGGTCCTGCGCAAAACGCAAACGGTTCAAGTAAGTTTAAGACAACAGGAGAATGACTATGGCACCACACAAGACACAGCACTGTTGGGTCTGATTAAGGGTAACTTGCTAAAATTCTGGGACCTTGCGGACCAAGAGGTCCAATGCATGGCGAAGCCAGTACAAGCATGCAGATATGGAGAAGCGGACAGACAATGACACTTCTTAGCCTGGGTGGTTCTCAGCGAAAAAGGGATGCAGCATATCACCAGGATTATAGGACGGGTAGGAAGTAGGACAACTACGGACAATGGTATCAACGAGTAATTTCGCAGTTACTATAAGAAACTATATGCCAATATAGATAGATGCTTAGATGATGAACTAGCAAGGTATATTGCAGATGTTGCTCTCCCAGGAATAACTATGGAGGCATGTGCAGCTTTGGAGGCGCCAATCGCAGCGGAAGAAATACTTGACGCCATAACGACACTGGCCGCTGGGAAGGCCGGGGGTCTGACATCCTATGTATTGAATTATATAAAGAATTGGCATTGATATTGGCGCCAAGAATGGTGAAGCTGTGGGAGGAGTCGCTGGAAACTGGGAGGTTGCCACAAACGATTTTCCAAGGTGATTATATTAGTGCTTCTAAAACCAAACAAACCGCCACAAGAAATGGCCTCTTACAGGACACTGTCATTGATCAACATAGATGCAAAGATATTTGCGAAGGTGTTGGCCACCAGGCTAGAGCCGTACATGTCAGTACTAGTGCATCTAGACCAGTCTGGATTTATTCCAAAACATTCAACCGCGATTACCCTATAGAGACTTTTCGGCATTAAGTCTCAGATCAAACCGCGGTCCAGGGCGGTTTCAGCCTCCCTGGACGTGGAAAAGGCTTTCGATTCTGTGTCATGGAAATGTCTGTTTGGGGTACTTAAACATATGGGGTTGGGTGAATATTTTATCAGCTGTATGCAGCTACTGTATAGTGACCCAGTGGCTAGGGTGCATACCAACAACAGATTGTCAACGGTTTTCCGGCTGGGATGTGGAACCAGACAGGGGTGTCCACTGTCCCCATTGTTGTTCGTTTTAATGATAGAGCCACTCACACGCCTGATGCGCGAGCGACATGGCCACTGCAGGATCCCAATAGCAGGTCCACCCCTACTCATATCGCTGTACGCAGACAATACCTTTCTATATATCCAGGATCGAGAGCGAAATATGGGACCAATACTAGAGGAGATCTGTAAATGTACATATTATTCTGGCTATGAATTAAATGAGACAAAATCTGAGATGTTCCTGTTGACAGACAACACGCCGGAGTTGACCGACTTGCTGGGGTTCTGATTGGTCCCTAATGGGTTTAAATACTTGAGGGTAGTGGTATTACGTTCGTACCATTTCCTATATACGGATAACCATGACGTTTATCTAGATGCTTTAGCCGCTAAACTACAATTATGGGCCCAATCAACAATGTCACTGTACGGGAGACTGTCTTTGCTTAAGATGGTACTGGTTCCTAAACTACTGTATTACTTTAGTAACATCTCTATGTGGCCCGGTACACTTTACGTTACAAAATTGCAATCCCTGGCTATTGACTATGTATGGTGGAATAGGGGTTGCCCGGGTGAGCTGTGAGGGGTTAGTGGAACCATATAATAAAGGTGGTCTAGCAGCGCCCAACTTTGAATTGTACTACATTGCAGCACCAGCGCAAAATGGCAGGTACTGGTATGCCGAGTCCCCTAGACCGATACACTGTGCGCTGGAAACTTACAGTGCGGCACCAGTGAATATGCGCTCGGTCATTCTTGGTGACCGACACGCCTGTACATTCAATCCAGTCTGTAAAACAGTGAATGCGTGGTCAAGATTATTTAAGAGATTAGATGTTACTACCCCGTACTGTGGAGCAATACCATTTTGGTAATGAAGAGGGCTCCTGGCTAAACCCCTATCAATCAACTTTATACAAGGGCAAAGTACCCCTTTGGAGAACTCCCTCTCTCACACGGTCAGGGGGTGACTACAACTGTTTATATATCAAGGAGACAGTTATACAAATTATAACATTTTCTGATCTTATGCAGATTGTCTGATGAACTAAACCTCCCAGTACCTCTAGTCTTGAAAAAATAGACCAAGTACGTGTTACTTATGTACAGTAACAAAAGATGGTTTTAATAAAGTTTTACACAATGATAAAAAGCTCATAAAAAATGTTCTGTACGAGTATGACCCAACACAACACAGCATGATATAAAAGCAATACAAATCACACAATTTCACATACATATAAACACATAAAATAGTAAAAAAAAAACAGTACAAAAACACATGAATGGCTTTAACACTTTTCCAAAAACTGAGTACACTAACTCAGACAAAAAAACAATCCCGACATGTTTCAGTTCTTTCTTGCACTAATTGCACAAACTTTCTTCAGGGGAAGAATTACGTTTCCTTAGTCTCCACCATGCAATCCAGGGCCACACATAGAAATTCCAAAAATGTTCCTAAAACCAGGATACACAAAGGAGGGGGAGCTGTTACTGGACATTATCATCATACATCTACACAAGTCAATATAGACTTGACCCATAGTTCAATAACCAGATTGACGGTAACCTGTGTTACTCATCCAGTACATTGCGATATAAAAGCATATGGCATCTGGTTATTGAACTATGTGTCAAGTCTATATTGACTTGTGTAGATGTATGATGACAATGTCCAGTAACAGCTCCCCCTCCTTTGTGTATCCTGGTTTTAGGAACATTTTTGGAATTTCTACGTAATTCTTCCCCTGAAGAAAGTTCGTGCAATTAGTGCAAGAAAGAACTGAAACATGTCGGGATTGTGTTTTTGTCTGAGTTAGTGTACTCAGTTTTTGGAAAGGTGTTAAAGCCATTCATGTGTTTTTGTACTGTTTTCTTACTATTTTATGTGTTTATATGTATGTGAAATTTTGTGATTTGTATTGCTTTTATATCATGCTGTGTTGTGTTGGGTCATACTCATACAGAACATTTTTTAATGAGCTTTTTATCATTGTGTAAAACTTTATTAAAACAATCTTTTGATACTGTACACAAGTAACACGTACTTGGTCTATTTTTTCAAGACTAGTGGTACTGGGAGGTTTAGTTCATCAGACAATCTGCATAAGATCAGCAAATTTTATAATTTGTATAACTAAACCCCTATCAACCCAGGTAGGTCACAATTTGAAAAAACAATGATCAGGGTCACACACACTTCATATAATTATTCAATTCATATGACAAATGCCATTCTTAGAGATTGGGTAAAACAAATTGTAATTTTTACCAAATGCTTCAATGCATACTTAAATTCTTAGACAAAATTCTGACAGGACATATATTGATGAAGATACAGTATCCTAACAGGATACATTCATATTTTTGACCATGCATTTCATCCTGAAAAACATCTTAAAACAACATAGAAAGTCCCCAGCAGCACTTCGGGATCATTGTGATCAGAATTGAACGCAAACAAAACAACAATGTAAATCACGTTACAACATTGGCAGTGTTGACATTTAATACTTGGGGGTTAGGGGGTGTCAACACAAATGTGTTTCGGCCAATTAAGAGCTGATCTGTTCTGCTGAGAAATGGATGGCCTTCATCAGGACGGAGAAGAAAAGTTGGATAATGGTATCCCGTTTCTCTCGAGTTCTTTGTATTTTAACACTGTGTTTTCATAAAACCACAGTAATGGGCGCAGAAGACGGCAACATGCTGGTCTAGCTTGCTCCCGGGGTTCCCTGTGTATTGATCACGGCGGGATATTGGATGGGCCCCTTCTCGGTCAACGGTTGAGTTGATTGTGCACGCTGCTTCAAGTGTTTCAGGTCACTGACATTTGTTGAAGTCTCGAGTCGGAGGGAGCTACTGCTGTATGCGCGAGTGTGCAACGGCGTAGCTGCTCCACTTAATGTATGGAGTCATGCATGAACCAAAATATTAACATATGTTGGGATACTCCATCTTCATCAATATATGTCCTGTCAAAATTTTGTCTAAGAATGTAAGTATGTATTGAAGCATTTGGCAAAAATGTACATTTATTTTATCCAATCGCTAAGAATGCCATTTGTCATATGAATTGAATGATTATATGAAGTGTGTATACCACGTTCAGTCACCCTGATCATTGTGATACCAATATGAAAATGACCGGGACTACCCCCGATATTTGAGATAGATATTCAAAAGTCGTGGGATGACGATGAGTGCATGCTTCTGCAAGATTTATATTGAGAAGGGCGATTTGTGATGCAAGAGGAGTTTAAGGCAACATTAGGAGATAGTCGCATTAAAACAATGCAATACTACATGGTAAGGGCTGTGGCTCGTCGGCTATGGCCGTCGGTCCCGCTAGAACTAGATACAAATGAATATCTTGAGGCAGTGGTGGCTGGTGGAGACGGCAGGCAATTGGTATCTAGGTTATACCGCTTGTGTCAAGAAGGGCAGCCAACATAGAAGTGGGAGGCAGATCTAAATATGGAAATACAGGAAGACCAGTGGCAAAGATGGTGTCAGCTGAGTAGAGAAGTGTAGGTAAATGCAAGGTCCCGCCTGATACAATTTAAGATCTTGAACCAACTCCACTACGCACCAATGCGTATTGCTAAATTTGCCTCTAATACTAATGATGAATGTGCAAAGTGCGGGAGGGAGAGGGCAGACTCATTTCATATGTATTGGGGTTGCCCACAGATCACACAGTTCTGGCAGGAAGTGGCAGATGTACTATATGATATAGTATCCCCTGTGCTGACTCCAACAAAATACCTCCTTGGGAATATTGGGAAGGTACCAGTGCTAAAATGTAGATTTTTCAATTTGAGCTGTGTAACTGCCAAAAAATGTATTCTGAAATATTGGAAATCCAAGACTGTCACAACTTGGGCAGAATGGTTAAATGCACTAAGTTTTGTTAATGACAAGGAGGAGGGATATACTGCTACAGTTGTATCGAGAAACAGGCCTAAGGACATCTGGGGACCTTTCGGGACTATCTTGCCCGTATAAACAGTGGGGCTGGAAATGATGAAGGAGTGGGACATTAACGCACTATGCGGTTTATGTGAATTAACCATCCAGAACAGAACTCCTAAGTTAAAGAAAGACAACCATGCCAAACTCTTAGGTGATATATTAAGACTGTGATGGGTCAGATTGCTGTGCTTTGTAACGCACCTGCTAACTGTTAAAGTTAAATAAATTAAAAAATCTAGAAAGCGTGCCAGATATTACAATAGATCAGCACTATTGGAGACCTCTAACAAAAATGTGTGTGTTTCAACATTTAGTCACCACAATAACAAAAACCGAGCGACTATAAATAAACATTGGCAAATTGTACAGACCAAGTTCCCAGAATGGGAGAGACCATTGCATGCCTTCAAGGGTGCAACAAACATTAAAGACTCTAGCTCATGCTCTTCGTTCATAACCAACACTGCCAACAAGTATCAAAGCATTATGGGGGTCTACCAGATGCCTTCAATACTAGAATTAGTAATGCGGCCTCCGATAGCAAAGAGCTATTTACCATATTCAAGGAGCTGGAGAATCTAATCCCCATAATTAACCCAGTCAAACCAAGTAAAGAATGGTGCACCACCATCCAAGATGCCTTGGCCACTAAAATTAAACTATTACAAAACAAAATTATCTCCAAAAGAAACCTCTTGTCCGACAAACACTCCACGGCCAACCAGATCTCCACGATCATAGAAAATACTGCTACCCTCTTCAACTTCACACCAGTCTCTCAGGATACAGTACTTAATACTATAGCCAAACTTAAAGCGTCCAACTGCAAAGGAGATAACTTTCCAGCACACCTAATTAAACTCTGTGCCCCCACTCTCACGGCTATGATCACTAACTTTGTAAATACCTCCTTCTCCACAAATCAGGTCCCAGTTAGCATTAAAGCGGCTTGGGTCACCCCTCTACTAAAAAAGCCCACACTAGACCCACTAGTGCCCACAAACTACCGGCCCATAACGACTGTCCCATTCTTACTTAAAATCATTGATAAAATAGCTTACAACCAACTACAAACTCACCTAGAACAAAATAACCTGCTAGGAGCCAGACAATCAGGCTTTAGGCCTAATCACAGCACTGAGACAGCCCTCCTGGATCTTAAAATCCAAATAGACTCTATTAGAGATTCAGGCAAACTAGCCACACTACTGCTACTGGACCTATCAGCAGCATTCGACTTGGTAGATCATGACAAACTATGCAACACTCTAAAAAAAGATTTTAATCTTTCCAACAACGCCACACACTGGGTCAAATCCTTTCTCACTGACCGTACATCCAGAGTTGCCATTGGAAACTTTGCAGTGGACTCCATAATAGTACCGATTGGAGTCCCCCAGGGATCCTGCCTCTACCCCACCCTCTATAATGCATATACTAAACTTTTATTCTCAGCCTTAGACGATATGGGTGTCATTTACACCAATTTCGCAGATGATACACAGATCCTCATCCCTACTACAGGCGACTACACCCAAGACACCCTCACCATTAATAAAGTTTACTCCATAATCCAAAACTGAATGGCCCTGAACAGTCTCTGCCTAAATGATGAGAAAACAGAGGTCCTCATTGTGGGCTCCCAAAAAAGAATAAGCACCCTCCACCCGGACTACTCTCACATTAATATCGACGGTACCCGGATCCCAGTACTTAAACAAGTCAAAACGTTAGGTGTCCACATTGACGCCAACCTCTCCATGCATAAACAAATAGCAGCCCTTTCCTCGTACACTGCAAAACTTATTGCACTCAGTCGCCAATTTCTCACCCCTGTAAATTGCATCACCCTGGCTAGAGCCCTAATCCTAACAAAACTAGATTACTGTAACGTCCTCTTCCTAGGAACTTCCAAAACCAATTTAAACAAAATCCAATTACTACAGAATAATGCCCTCAGAGCGGCTTTAGGGATAAAGAAATCTGAACATATATCCAGCACTAGAAGAGAAAACCACTGGCTGCCAATTGAAGCAAGGATCATATTCAAAACCCTTAGTATCGTCTACAAATGTACCACCAACAAAGCGCCCAGCTACCTCAACAACTCCATTAAAAAAAAATGTCATGTAGGTCGCTGAAATCTAATAATCTGGCCCTCTTAGAAGTTCCTCAATACAAATACAGCAGAGCAGGAGGAAGTAGTTTCAAAATTCTAGCCCCTTCCCACTGGAACGCACTACCTCTGAGTATCAAAAACGAGGATTCCTTACGAAAATCCAAAAAAGCATCGAAAACCTGGTTATTCAATAAATATTAACCGCTCAAGCCCTACCCTCCCATGACCAACTACACTGCTTAGGGCAGCCGCAGTACTGCAAATAAGGCTGAAACAAAATGGGAAGGGCTAACTGACCAATTGGAATCTGGTATATGACTACATGATATCTTGTAACCTATGTATAAAGAAAAATGTATTATTTGTATTGTAACTGCAACATTGTATAATAATGAGTTTAACTCTCCTGTATCTTTCGCCGTGATACCCTAGGGTATGGGCGAGTAACAAATGTAATAGATAAAAAATAAAATTGCCCGCTATCCAGGTTGCACATGTACCTCGTGTGCATATGCCAAAAAGCACACTGAGGTGAATTTTGCTAACTTCACCCAGCAGATTCAGAATTTGACTAACCGACAAACTGAATTGCGTTTATATGATTACAAGCCCGGTGTGACAAAATCTACAATGGAATGACATGTCACAAAATCACAACCAGGATTGGCGAGCACCGCTCCAGAATTCGATCTAAAACACTGAATGCTCCTCTGGTCTCCCATTACTTGGAATTTGGTCACTTCGAACAAGACTTATTGTGGGTTATTGCCGGCAGACATAAAACCGACTGATTAGACTTGAACAACAATGGATTATGAGAACCCAGAGTCATGTGTCTGGTTTGAACGAGAACATCCACTCGACACAGTTGGAAGTTGCATTTTGATGCTATTGGATGTAATTTGGTGTGATCTGATACTATTCTGCAATTACATATTTTTTCAGCATGTTTTTATGTTCAAACCGAATTATCGAAAGATTTTTATTTGCAAACGTATACCTTCATTCTTGGTTCCCACGCTTGATCCCCTATTCATGTGGGTTTGCTAATTATTTAGCCTGCATGTTTATTTTTTGTATTGATTTACATTATTTATGCCAACATTTTTACCATCTATGAAGCATTTGCAGGCACGCATATATAAATCAAGGTCATTTTGCAGCTTTGTGTTTAAAATATAGCTCCCCTTCTCTCATGCTGCTTTGTGCACGTGTCCGTGCATTATGCCCAGGTTCGCCTTACCATTCCAACAGGGCCGCTTCCTTAAGTCCCTTCTAAATAAGGCAGGGACCCAGCAGTTCAACCCGAGAACTTCTTCTGGGTCAAGTTCACCACACCACTTGGCCGGTCTGAAGTCGATGCTGAGAGCACTTTAAAATCGAGTTTGTTGTGACTGGCAGCTCGGCACCTGGGCTGTGGATTATTATCCATTATGATTTTAAATCACAGGGGCACTTGCCGTACACAGACGGTGTTCTGTATTCATTACTGATCTCTGTTTTGTTGCCATTTACAGCTATCTTATCTGGATCATTCATATCCCCACATTTTGACCAGGCGCTGCACACACTATATTTTGCAATGCCAACAATTCTAACAAACAAGAACAAAGAGGGGGTCACATTCCGCGCACTGCCCCATCTGTCTTTACTGTGAGTAATGATTCCCATTTATACTATCTCTGTTTTAATTTGTTTCCTTTAGATTGCTGATGGATGGATGGGAACCATATGTGATTTGCACACCATTACCCATTATAAGGTGCACCTGCATGATGCTTTTCATGCAAGTACGGTTTGCATGAGGGATGTGGAAGCTCCATTGTTGTTTAATTCTTGCATTTTTCAGTTTACCTTTTTTATGTATTTTTTTTTCATTTTTCATCTTATGTTCCTTCTTGGTTAAGATATTTTATCAGTGTTTCATTAAGTTTTATTTGTTAAAATGGTTTTATATATATATTGAGGACTTAACAGTCCATGTTAGCTCTGTTTTGGACACATTAAAATGAGTTGACAATCTTGCTAGTGGTGTTGGATATGGTGGAGTTATTCTAGTTCAATAACTAGACACTGTTAATATTATTTTGTTTAGGTACTCTAAAATGCTCACTCTGAGGAAGGCGGACCACATCTTTAAGTGTCGTCGAAACTAGTTGGTGTTTTTCTGTATGAGGACTTTTTCTCTAAAAGCCTGGACATTGACAGGCATTTACATTTAATATTTTGGACATTGTATACAATTCTAAATTTGTTTGTACCTGTACTTTAAGTCTCTGTTGTGATTTGGTGGTAGTATACAAAAGTCACATTGGTGATATTTGCATAATTGTTGATGTGTTTTGTTGATATTTTATCTATGTATGTTTTTCCAATAAAAGTGCTTCTTTATTACTTTTTCCATGTGCACGTCTTTCTGAGCATGGACACAGCCTGTTTCTTTGTACAACCTAAAATTTGCTCTGAACCCATTGGGCAGCATACATTGACCAGAATATTGACATAATATTTTTTTGCTTTCAGAGTATCATTTCTTTTTTACTTTGATTTACCCCGGATACTGAGGTAATATTTGCAGGGTGACTTCTTTTTCAGACTCCCATACTTATACTGGCATATTTCTCAATTGCAAAGGCTGCTGCCACCAATGCTTGCTCGCAGGGATAAAGTACTGTCATGGGTGGATCTAAAATCCCACTGTACAATGCTAAGTGTCCCATGGTAGTTTTCTGTACGAGGACAGCCGTCATCACTATTGGAAGATTAAAAAGAATTCTTTGATGTAATCCAGGATCTCTAACACGGGAGCTGTGGTAATCGCTAGCTTCAGTTCATCAAAGGCATCTATCATCTCGCCTGTCCAGGCTTCATCACTGTTATCTCTCTGTGCCTCCTCAGTCTGTGATATGGACAGAAGGACACTGCTCAAGCTTCTGTAAAAGTTTCCCTTTATTCAGTGGCATTACAAAGTGGTTTACAAAAAAACCAAGGTTAAATCACCCTCTTGGAATATTCTACCCTTCTTTGCTCCCTCTGGGGAAAGGGCCTGCTTCTTCTCTTCTCTTATTCTGAAAAGGCCCAACAGTCCTCCAAGCCCTTCTCCTGCTGCCAGCCGTCCTATAACAGAATAGATGCAACATTGTATCACACTTTGTGTGCCTTTTCATACACCTCCCCCTGGCTGTCTACCAATCAGGAGCCTCCTTGCTCACGGAGTGCATCTCATTTTTCAGAGACCAAGCCCTCCCCCCGTCATGGCTGCTGTTCACCCCTCCCTGGCAGTGGAGGCCTTTGATTACAAGTAGAAACGGGCTGACAGTTCTTCCCTCCCTTGAAGCTGTGAGAACAGGTATGTGTACATGTCAGCAACAATTTCCTCTTTTCCTGCTTCACTGTACCCGTCCGTCCCGTTTCTGAAACCTGTGGTATGCATACCGGCTCTCCAGCATACCCGCTCACAATCTTGCATGTGTCAGGACCCCTCTCTCTGGTGCGCGGTACACAGTCTCCTTGTGTTACACTGTCGCACATTTGCTCTCCGTCCTCCCATAGCGGTACACGGCTGCCTTTCCTATCCCAAGCACACCTCTGCTCACCGTCCTCCCATAGCGGTGCACAGCCGCCATGTGTTGCCTCTGTACCCCCAGAGATCTACGTCCTCACAGTGCTTTTAAAAGTGGCCTTATATATGTGTTGTAATCAAAATCCCACACTGTGTAATAATTGCAAAGGTCTAGAAATTGCTACAACCTGTTCACTGTCTCAGCTTCCTTCCTTCCTTCCTTCCTTCCTTCCTTCCTTCCTTCCTTCCTTCCTTCCTTCCTTCCTTCCTTCCTTCCTTCCTTCCTTCCTTCCTTCCTTCCTTCCTTCCTTCCTTCCTTCCTTCCTTCCTTCCTTCCTTCCTTCCTTCCTTCCTTCCTTCCTTCCTTCCTTCCTTCCTTCCTTCCTTCCTTCCTTCCTTCCTTCCTTCCTACCTACCTGGCCTATATATAGGACTTCTTCCTGGCAATGTTGCATTTTCTCTTTGTCAACTTGGCGAAAAATACTGTCATCAGCTTTACTGAGTCTCTCCTGCAATCTTCCGCCATATTACTTCACACAAAAATGTGATCTACATATTGCATTAATGTGGTGTCAAGTTGTACACTTCCCAAGTCCATCTACAGCACTCGGTTGAACACCAGGGTGGTATGGGGGGACAGGGGGTTCACAGTACCCCTGGCATAACCAAGTATGTTTTAGTTTAATCCTGCAGTATGTGAACAAGGTCAAATACTAGGATTCCTCATGCAAGGGGGTGGAAAAGAAAGAATAGAATTCTTTAAATCAATCACTGAAATATGTTACATAACGTTGTAGCAGGGTTTGGAACTAATGGGAACTCTGCCTCAACAATACTGTTCAGGGGGTGTAAGTTGTGAATAAATCTACACAAATCCCCCCCCTCGCTTTTTTCACTGGGTACACAGCCATGTTACATGGGGATTATGAAGGCACTAGTATCCATTGTCACAAAAAGGCAACATTGTTGTCAGATACTTTTGACAGCTTCTTTTGACATGGGATATTGTCTTAATTGAGGTAAAATAGCTCCCTGCTTCAATTTTATTTTGACTGCCCCTACTCCGTAATATGGACTGCTGGTCCACAATGTGTCAGTACGTATGCCAAATCTTCCTGGAGAAAGAATGGTACCTTTTATACTAATGACATTCTCTCATCTGTAAACAAGCTTTCATCCGATAACTCAGTCAAGCTATGCCCTTCTTCAAGAGCTATCAGATCCTCATACCCCTTTCGGGCAACTTTGTGGCAGACTAAGCCTTGGTGAACAAAATATACTCCCTCATTCAGGCATGGATGGCATCCCATGGCCTCTGCCTGAATGACGAAAAAATGGAGCTACTAATCCTAGGCTTGGAAGCAAATATTCAAAAACTTAGTCCAAACTACACATCCTTTAACATTGATAACAACCCGATCAAGGTGATGTCTGTAGTTAAAATCTTAGGATTCTACCTAGACTGCTCCCTCACCCTTAAAAAGCAACTCAACTTCCTTGCATCATCCACAACGTACACCTGCAAACTTATCAGAACCTCCTGACCATACCTTTCGAGAGCGAGCTGTACCACACTAGCCAATGCTCTTATTATGTCAAGGTTAGATTACTGTAATGCCCTGTACTCAGGAGCTAACAAATATATCACAGACAAAATTCAAAGACTGCAGAACAATGCCCTGAGGGCAGCACTGAACATCCCCTACAGAGAGCATATAACCGAATTCAGGAAA
This sequence comes from Ambystoma mexicanum, assembly GCF_040938575.1. NCBI lineage: Eukaryota > Metazoa > Chordata > Amphibia > Caudata > Ambystomatidae > Ambystoma > Ambystoma mexicanum. Next base: position 944,221,225 of record NC_090939.1, read on the forward strand.
GAGGTAAATTGGCTGAAAATAACGGACAGAATTCTCCTCAAAACAGCATCCCTCACCTCCAAATGCTTGAATAACCTAGCACCCCCATACCTAATGGATAAAATTACTAGGAGAACAACTACCCGCCCTACGAGATCTGCCAACTCATATATGCTGGAGATCCCTAGGTTCAAACGCTCGACAGCAGGAGGATCTAGCTTCCCTGTTAAAGCGGCACAATGTTGGAACAAATTACCAGTTGACCTCAGACTAGAACAACCTGTCATGACCACGGGTTTCCCTCTTAAAAAGATCTCCAAGGTTTCCTGGTTAGTTGCCTACAATTCCTGGTCCAAGGGTAGACAGAACTTAGTGGGTTAGCTGAATCAAAAAACACTTCCTCATCTTGTAACATGGCTGTCTGAGTATGCACCGTAATATGCGACAGCGGTCTAGTTGCAGCAGCTTCCATAGTATTTAAGCCCCTCCCCCTTTTCGTTCCGCGCTTCGCGTCTTTGCCTTCGCAGTGACGCTTACCGCGGTACGGATTTTTCAGTCAGAAGAATTACCTGATCCTGTCCTTAGTCTACGCCGTAGTTTATCCACTGTTTTGGTTTTTTAATCCCTTTTCATTTGCCTCTGTGCCCAGTCTCCTGCCCATCCGGTCTGTCCTCGGCATTGGCGTTAGTGAGGTGTTCTGAGAGAAAATCAGCTCCATGTGTTTTCTCTCCTACCTCAGCATAACCGCAAGTACCTTGGTGTTTTGAAAGCTTTTATGGTTGCCAGAAGCGCTTGTGTTGCGCGTAGTGTTTATTGTGTACATTCACTCGTTTTTATGACAAACTTTTCCTCACAACCTGCGTGTTCAGTCACGAGTCTTGGCGCCTCACGAATGTACCCGAGATAATTGATTCTGCACACACTGGTTTTGTTTGTCACTAAGTTTTTTCATCTGCAAGTTTTGTAATAGGGGGAACGCATAGCTTCCTACTTCCAGTAGCAAGGTAGTATTCCAACTGGCTCTGCAGTTACAGAAGAATTTCTGTGTGGTGATAGCATTTTCTTGGTTTAGGATTCTTTCTCTCCTGTCCCTTCCAGAGTGTACAAGTCTGAAGTAGTTACATACATAAGCACCTTGTGTTATCCCTTATTCGTTCATCATTTAGAGAATTATAGGAAGGGCTTCCTCAGTTCAGAACAGTGTCAGCAGTACACCCGCTTACTTTTAAAAGGTGTTCTCTCCTCAGTAATTCTTCCTTGCAGCATCTCAATCGTACTAGGAGTTTCCCTTTCCTCATGCACTCACCCTCAGCAACCTCCTCCCCCCCCCCCTGTAAGCGAGGAACCTTTCTCTCCTTGTGCTCTGAATTCCCCATCTACAGAACATGCGCCCCTGCATAGAAGCAGGATGGATAGCCCACCATACCATAACATAAGGTAAGGGAATTGGGAGTTATTTAAAGTTTAGAAAGAGGATTTTTGAGAGAATTAAAATTCCTCTCAGCTATGTAGCGAACCTCCTGGAAATTGACTCCTTGCATTTTTTCTTAGACTCTTTGTGGGCTTGGTGATAAGTCTAGTTAGAGAGAGAGAGAAGCAACGCACCCTGAGAAGAAAGAAGTAGTTAAGTGGAGTGGTGTCCCCGCAGAGTTTTCAGGTAAGCGTTACACAACCCTACCTTAAATTCAGAGATAAGATACTCAACTGGCTACACACTAACGATACCTAATGAATCTATACTCCCATCTCTCCAGGCCCATCCTTTTTGATGCCACCTAACTACTCCGTAGCCTGGCTAACTATGTACGTATAGTTGTCTGCTCTGTCATGTTTGTATGTAACAAAGTAGACATGTAAGGTGGTTTACACATAGGTATACATGTGGGTGTGCACATACTGATATTCATGATAATGCTTCCCTGACCTTCAAAGACCAGTGCTTTGTATTTATTGTATCCTGTACCTGCATCTTGCTCCGATTGCAATCACTGCTCTATGTATTGCTACCTTTGCACTGTAACTAAGTTTTAAGATTTCTTGTTTCTCTTGCGCCCGTCTACCTAAGGGTTTGGTGCGCATTACCAAACAAATAAACAAACAAACAAACTGTTCTCCAGTTTGCCCCTTCCTCATCAACTCCCTCCCTATTTCTGCTTCTAACTCATTTGTAACTATCTGCCCTTCCTCCACGTTTATGGTTACTTCTGGTCGAAACAAGAATTCTGTGGGTAATCGCAATAATCTGTCCTGGATTCTTGGTACCCATGTTAACAATATGTGTACCCTGTAAAGGAATACTTCCAGGTTTATTGGCCCTCCACTTTGTGCTTCTTGACCATAAAATGCTGTTAAGAATTCTTGTGTATTCACATAATGAAGAGTGACGGTAGAACATATTATTCCCTGGTCAGTAAATTATATTGTCATGTTCAATTTACTCATCAAGTCTCTCCCCATTAAGTTAACTGGTGTCTTGCGGGAATATAATAATAGCATAGACATGTTGTGTTTTATGGTAATGGGTAAAGCATCTGTTAAAGGAACTGTAGTTGTCGCCCCAGAAACTCCTTGTGTGTTCATGGCAATGCCCAACATTGGGAACCTTCCCTCTTTAATACAAGATTGAGTCACCCTTGTATCTACTAAGAGGGAAAATGTTTTGTCACCTATGGTCAACCCAATCCTCGGTTCCTCTTGTGGGTCTGGTGTAATCGATAGGATAGAACACATCAAGTCTTTCTGTAGGCTGTCCTATTGTGGATATATGTCCAGTCTTGTGCCGGTGAAAGAGTTCCCTCCCACTACTTTCACCCCCCCTATCCGGAGTGTAACTGCCTGTGGCAATATGTTCGTCTTCCATGGTGTGACTGCATTCTGTCGTGCTACGACTGTGTCTGCATTGGTACTTGCTGTGTTTGCATTGGTGCTGGCTGTGTTTGGGGTGGCATCACTTGCGTCTGTTGTATTGATACCGCTTGTGCCCGATACTGCGTGTCCAACATTGCTGTGTATGTCCTCCAAATCTAGGTTTCCCCCATTAAACTTGCCTCCTTGTAGAGCTTGCAATCCGAACCCTCTGCCTCTGGGTGCAAACCCAAGCAGAAAATAATTATATTCTACACTTCCTGCAAAATTCTGTTAGCTGCTGGTTGTACCTTCAGTGTGCCTTGTGCATTAAAAACGTTCCCCTTTAATTGTCAATACTGCTCCTTCCTCTGAGAATTTCAACCATTTCTTCTGAACTAACTTTGCTTTGTTAATCTTCCCGTCCTCAAATTTCTTTGTCTTTCTCTTGTTTTAACCGACAACGGTGAACAATAGTCAGTTGCATCTCTGCCCATGGCTTCGCTTACATTCCCACAATCTTTCTCAATTGCCTTTATACTTCCTACGGAAGTCCCCGACATTAAAGTTGATAAAAAATAGTTATGTTTTTGTCCCATGGCTCTCTAGTTTCTAACCACCATTTTTCCTGGCTATCCTGAATATAAGCTGTCGGATCTTCTTCCGCTCTCATTTTATGAGTCATAATTGTGCTCATGTCCGACGATTCTGGGTACTGAACCCTAAGTGCTCTCCATACGTTAGCTCGACAGTTATTAAACGGTGCTCTGTCATGGTTCGTATTTTTCACTGTCCCCTCAGAATATCCTGCTCTCTTCCAAATGTCATCTAAGTGCTCCTCTTATATGGAAGCAAGCAGGCTTTTATGTCATCTACTGCTAAGGTCATCCCAGCTGTCATTCTCTCTAAGTCACAGATCCATTTGCCCGCCCCTAAATTGTTTTTGTCCATGTGTCGCCACGGGATATATTGTTGCAGTCCTCCCCCTTTCTCTAATAAGGGGAACTTTGTAAACCCAGCGCCCTGTCTGAGTGCAGCCACACCCTTTGTCTTTATCACTGCATCTGTCCTACTAATGTTCTTCCATCCTGGTAAATTCCACAATCTGTTCACATACAGCATTCTCTCTTCCAAACTGTTTCATCACATGTTTGAGCATCTGGGGTATTCAATGGGCTCTGGCCTCCTCACCGGTTCTCCCAAATCTAACAACGTTATCTTTTTCCCTGGCCCCATGTTTGTAGAAGGGGCTTGTGTGGCCGCCTCTCCACTTTCCTCTCACTTTTCTTCTTCAAACATAGTGTCGGTACTATAATCCCCTCCATCGTCTTATCTGTCTAAATCTAGTCTCCCAAGGGGACTCGTCCTATACGTTCCACTCTTCACCTGCTCTAATAAATTCCTTCCTCCATCCTGTGGAGACCCTCCTTTACTCCCTTTATGCTACTGGTGCTATCCCTCCTGCTCCTATACATACTGCCAATCCTCCTTCGTATAGCCCCTTCCTCCCTTTCATCTGGGAGAGTATGTTTTTTAAGGACCTCATCCACTTCCTTGCAGCATCTCTCTAAATTCCTATGTTCTTGTTGCCTGTGTCTCTGTCGGGGAGCATACTTCCCCATATAATAACTTCTTATTGTTGCCTTTCCCTACTTCTTTCCATGTCTCGTCTCTTTTCGCGCCTTGAAACACTTGAAACGCTTGTGTATTGGCGCGTTACAAATGCCATATTATGTCATATCATATCATATCATATATCATATCTCTCTGTCCCTCTCTTCCTCCTTTTGCCTTTCTCATTTTTCTACATCTCTTAGTCTCTCCCTTTCTCTTTCTTCTTCTCATATCTTGTCCCTTTCTCTGTCTACCTCTTGTTTTTTTCTCTTGCTGCTCCTTCATTTGCTCTTTCTTTACTTGCTTTTCCGCTCTCTCCGCCCTTTTTCTCTTCTTCTTTCTCCAGTCTTTCTCTAACTTACCTTTCTTTAAAATCATGAATGCCCTTTCCATCTAGTTTGAGCATCATCTGTCCTCCTACCCATTAATTTGGTACAATCGTATCATCCTTGTTGCCATCTCTCTCTCTCTCTCTCTCTCTCTCTCTCTCTGCCCTCTGCTCGCTCTCTCTCTACCTCTCCCTCTACCTCTACCCCTTCCTCGCCTTCCATCAGTATTGCTTTTAAGTCAATGCACTCATATTCTACATGTGTGGACACTGGTTTTTGCTTACTTATTTTTTCTCCACTTGTGTCATCACGACTGTACGTGGGGCGCATATGTGGAATTAGTGTACCTCGCCACTGATTTTAATGCTCGTAATGGATATAATCCTTGTGCTTCCGTAGGAAGAGGAGCGGTGGGTGCTATGCCCCCTTTGTCATGCTGATTAAGCATCCATTCTTTCGAAAGTGGCTCCTCTATCTCTTGCCCATGCACTTTCCACGATTCCAGAATGGCTAGTCGATTCTTTAACTGTTTACCTTATACACGGAATGAAAATAGGTACACATATTTAAGGATTTTGTCCTTGTACCAGGGTAATACTTTGCACAGGTGAATAATGGGAGTGCCTTCCATGGTAATAAGCCACAGTTTAACTTACCAATACTTTACACATTTTAATTCACGTCTCATTCACTCTCTTATCTCTCTTTCACACCCTTCCCCAACAATACTTCTCTTGCACTTAATACTTCTGCGTCTCGTTCTGAGACAACGCCTCCTTTTAGAGCACCACTAAAAATGCTGCTCACGCTCCGAACAGCTCCACCTCGCTGTTCCCGCCAAACCTTCTGAGTGATACCACAACCATCGCCCAAGTTTGAGCAGCCCCACCTTGCTGCTTCCACACTAGAACACACTCCTAGGCCCAAAGCACAACTTCTCGTCCTCCACAATATGTACAAATATACACACACAAAATCAACTTTTCACTAAGCTGTCTTACAACAGGAGGATGGTGCCAGAAATGACTACACAAACAAACTATGTCCGTCCTCTCAAAACCCGGAGAGGCATTTGGCTCTTTTTACTCCGTAATGAGGTGTACCATGTGATTTTGTTCTGACCCTGGTCAGGAGCTCTCTCTTTTATCCTTTATCTCTTTATTTCATCACAATCCATCAATATACAAACAATCCCCTCCTGCCGTTATGCCAGGCCAATATCATACTTGCATCCGTGGCTCAGCTGAGGGTCTTCGGCGTTGAGTCTCCCCTAACAGCCAGTTGTCCTTCGCCCTAAGGGGCATCCTACAGGGACCGGAAAGGACTTTCTCCAAAGGGGCTCTTGTCGGCCTCTCTCCATCATGCGTAATTCCGCTCTACAAAGGCCACCTGTGTAGTATTCGGGCCATGGCATGGACCACTCAACAATCAGACTACTCCTAGTGAACCAACACCTCTGCTACCATGTGTTAAGAGGCCTGGAAAATCCCCAATTACACAGAGGTTCTGGAGCCAAATCAAATCGGACTAAATAACGGAAATAGTACAAAGTAAAAGGCAAGCTTTATTATCATCAAAATAAAGCAGGAACAGCAAACAAGCATTCACATGTTGTGTCTCAACAGGCTTATCGAAAATAACAGTTTATATATTCAATATTTGTCATAACTGACATCTTAGTTACCAAAACCTACGGGGAACGGGGATTGGATAATAGTGATGACTACTGTGAGGAATCTGAGGGCATCCTCACTTCTTAGCCCAATATATCCTCCCCTCAGGTGGCCAGGGAAAGGCTGTCCCTATCTGATCCTGACCCTGGGGTTGGATATGAGAGGGAGGATCACCTGGGTGGAGGAGACTTGGGAAGTGGGTATGAGGAACCCTTATGTGAGACACGTTATCCCCCATTCCCCTTTCACTATGATTCCAATGTCCCCCAAGCCTTTATAGGCTATTGTCAATCCCTTCCCTATTTCTCCCCCTAGTCATTCCCTAATAGACACCAGTTTGGTACTGGGACGAGGAAGAGACCAACTAGAGAAATACATCCTCTATTTATTAACACACACACATCCAACCACCAGTTATGTACTGTTAGCAAGAGCAATGCAGGCCCCCCCGAGTCATCAATGAGCGGTCTAGTCCTGTTTGGACCAATCAACCTGGCGGGAGGTTTAAAAGAAGGAAGTACGGCGAAAATTGAGTCAGCTGTGGAAGCAGGTCTATGGACTGCTGGCCGAGAGCAGACCTCTCCTGGAATGCAGTGTGGTAGACTGAATGTTCGAGACCCCTTGGAAGATTCCGAGTGTATGCAGTGGGGAGTGAGGCTGAAGGAACCTGCAGACCGGAAAGAGGAAAGAGAACAGGCGTGACCAAGCAAAGCTGGCAAGTAAGGCCCGAGCTGTGAGACGCACGCATCAGAGGTGTGAGCGAAGCCAGAAAGAGCCCCTGGGGGATGGAGAGAGGTCCCACAAGAAAGAGGGGTGGTGTGAGTGAGAGTAAGGTGCCGCGAGAAAGAGAGCAAGAGAGAACAAGAGAGAGAGCGAGAGAGAGCGTGCTGGTGGAGGCTGGAAGCCTCGCTGGAACCGCCATAAGCTCCGACCGGTGAGTCAACCTAGGAAGGGGGACACTGGGATGGCAGGCGAGCATGCAAACCATTTAATGAATGCCTATTTGAATGAAAGCAATAACTTTTTGAATACCAATCCAAATGAAACTGAAAGTAAGCACATTTTGAATACTGATCTGATTGAAAGCAAGTTTGTGGAACTTCCTGATAAAAGGAAATGTGTAATTTGAGAAAAAAAGCATTGGCAAACAAGTATTGCCAAGAGCCATGAGAATATAAGGATTGAGAAAATACGCATTAACAAACAAGCATTGGCAAGAGCCATAAGAGTATAAAGAACTGTGTAACTTGAATGAACAAGCATTGGCAAGAAACAGGACAGTATGAGAAAGTGCAACAAGTGAATGGTGGCAAAATATGATAAAGCATCATGAGGATGCAAAATGAGAATGAGACAAGCACCACTGTAGAGCTTAAGCAGTGGCAATGTGCATATGAAGAAACAGCCAATAAGGTGTGTTGGTTGCGTGACCTGTAATGGGTGGAGCGGATCGTGTGGTCCAATAACTGTGCCTAGACTGAGTGCACCCATCTATGGAAAAGCCACTGAAAGTACCCACAAAGAAGCTTGTGATTGAATAGAAAGGAAATCGTGTGTCATCTGAAATTAAGGAACTGAACTATGTGACATTGGTGAAAAGTAACTGAACCCAAGGAATTGTATTGTTTTGGAAAGGTGAAAGACTTGAAAGCTTTGGGGAGGGAACCCCCTTTGCATAGAGAACCATTTTGAACTTTGGGAAGGGAAACTCTTAACAAATCAAAAGCTGCAAGAGGCTGTGAACTTTTATTTGAACACTACTTATTTTGATGCTTACATCCCTACACATTGCATACAAATAAATGTGAGGGCAAGTATGCGTTTTGGACACAGACAGATATTTGCTTTGGACTTCCTGACACAGACTATCCTTAGTTTCCTCTAGGTAGGGAAATCCCACCTTAGCATAGGGCAAGTTAGGCCTTTTTCCAACCCTACACTTGATTTAATAAAGGTTTATAGCCCAAACTGTGTTCAGTTGTCTTTGTCTGCTTCCTGATGCCTTCACACTACATATAGGGGTTACATTTCTGATTGGGTAATGCTTGTCTGATGGCACCTCCCGAGACCACCTCTAAATTGAGAACAGTAAAAAGACATCATCTCTACAATAAGCTACTGGTTGGTATAACACGTAATGGGTGGCCTGACATTGGGGGTTTCCACTCAGCTTTCTACTAAGCTTTCTACTGATACCCTTGGATAACTGACAGGTCATCAAGACATGAGCCAGACAGGAGTAGCGGGAGATAGGTCCACAGACTGCTTTCGTTTCAATTGAAGAAGATACCATCCCTCATTTCTAGGCCATGAGTCAATGTGATCTCTTTGAATTTGGCCTTGAGTGGAGTCTCATGTCTGAGAATATGTGTAAGGAGTAAGGCAGGTGTCTTATCTATGTTCATTGCTAATGAATAGACAGTGTTCTTCAATTATACGTCATGTGTGATGCGACTGTGTTTGGAATTATTTCACCCTGCATTTATTAGGATTTTAAATAATATAACGTGAGTGTTGTGATTTCTTTTACCACAGAGTTATTCTTCATGGAGTCTTTTGGCTTATAATTGTCCTGCACCTGGCTTACAAAGGCCAGTTATGATCTTAATTAATCTAAGAATATATGGTTTATGTCCTGGGAATGGTTATCTAATGCTTTCCCTCTGCCATTCCTATCCTCCCTTACTCATGGTAACCTTGGATCGGTTTGCTAGCTACTATCCGAGCTCTGCATACATCTATATTTTGTTATTTCAGCATGTTGAGTCCTCATGAAGCCTTGAGGCCTTTTGTTTAATTAGAAGCGTGTTACGGCTTCCATTTTGGAAAAGATGGATGTCCAGGACTGTTGCGTTTCTATGTTAGAAAGCTATATTTGCGTGTTGTTCATATTGCCTTATACATTGCTTATGTTAGTATTCGTCATGTATTATGTATGCTATGTTAATATTTTTCATGTATAAGTGCATGCATTACCTAGTGTTTGTGGTATTCATGTTGAGTGCACATTTGCTTTGTGTCTAAAGCATGCACATATATTGTCACAACTTTGGTTTGGTTTACTCGTGCCATCTTCATCTTCAGACTGTGTTCATCTCCTGCTCTACCTGCCTGGGATAAGGGCAGTACAGTTGTCTTAGAGAGCAACATTTCTCACATGTACAGTATTGAGATGGGGGAGGTGCAGAAGCCATGGATGACATATTCATCTGCTTCTCAATAATAATAGGGAGTTGCGTCTATGGATGGTTTTCAACATGGCCATCGACACAACCTACTCTTTCTTCTTCCATCCTTTTCCACCCCAGTGGGTAGTAATTTTGCTCTGATGGCACACCCCTTATTTCAACTATCGAGTTGGGCCCAGAGAGGTCTCCCCTCTAGGGTGATAGGGACACTGTAGGAGGTTTTATAGAGGAAAGTGTTGGATGTTCTCCTGTGGGTATGCTTCTTCCATTTAGGGAGATATCTCTCGGGGTTAGGGTCACTGATTTGACATCACCACACTAGATTGAGCGTAGAGGATACCTGCATAACATAAAATGGTTCAGCCCTCGCTTCTTTACTTCTCCCATCCCGACTGGGTGGCTTTACCGATAGTATGGTAGGGAAATCAATCTTGTTCGACGGGCAATGTCTCACCAGTGACTATATACACCACAGGAATAACACTTCTGGGTTGAGGGAGGAGGTGGGAGTATATTTGAAAGTATATCTCCTTTTTCACTCTCTATCAGTTTAGCGTTCAAACTGGGTCCATTCCCTCTAGGTTTATCAAGTGTCTCAGATCTTTGTAAATCACAAAGGGGACTCCCCAGGGTAGACATTGCTTGCTCCTCCTGTTCAACTGGGTAGTATATTGGAGGGAATCTAAATTCTTCCCACAGGGGATCTAGTTTGTATTTTAAAGGTAGATGGAAAAAGGTAGGGTGGTATCTTTTCCTTTTTCTGTTCCATTATGAACCTAGGTTGGGATAAGACCTTTCCATCAGTGAACGGGGTGGTTTCCTGTCCATCATCTGCCAAAGAGAGGTCAGACGTCCTTCCCAGTAAAATAGGAACTGGTATTTGGTAGACCTATTAGTCAAAGCAGGGCTCTGCCTTTACTGATCTTCTGACTTCAGGAAACAACACAGGGTTACCTCTAGACTGGATGGTTTCCCTCTTCTAGTTCTTCCCGAAGGCAGTCTTGGTATGAGTTTTCATACACCAAGGGTCTCATCAGCTTGTCTCTTTTGATCTATATGGATTTATAGGAAATATTCTAGAAGGCAATTTATCTCCTCAACGCTGGACAGGAGAGGCAGTATCCTTCATTTGGTCTTCTGCCTAATCTCTTCCAAAGTCATTAGATAGCAGAATTGTTGGGAACCTCTAACCTGGGTTCTAAGGAGATGATGAGTTTGTCCCTAAAGAGAATTTGGTACCATTGGGGAAAAAGAAAGTTATACAGGTTTCCCCCACCTTTTCCCGAATTGGTAAAATGGCTTGGTAAGTCAAGGGAAAAAATATGATTCCTATTCAATGACCTGGATGACAAATGGATTCTTCATTTTTCCATATAAGCCCCAACCCACTGGTGGAAAAGAAAATTGGAGCTGATCTTTTTCCCCTAGTAAAACTTGTGTGACTGGGACTAGTCTTAGTTAATTTAGCAATTTTTGGAGTTGACCAGTTTGTATCAGCGAAGCCGTATCCCACTACTGACACCATATATAAGGGATCAAGAATAAGACTTGGGACACAGTGACATGTGCTTGCTATAGTCTTTTTAAAATCAAAATAATAAGAGGGTTGGGGGAAATCCTATCTCTCCCTAATCCTAAGAGGACTTTCCTTGCCTCAACAAAACAAAGGATCGTCTTTGTCAGGAAGTTAAACAAAAGAGTGTCCTCCGTCCTGTGTCCAAAAATCCTAAGCAGACCCTTACACTCTAAACTTAATATAATGTGTACAATGTGATTTCTATATGCTATACACTTATAGCGTTCTTTCAGAGTTCCAAAATAAAATGTTTTACGGTGCAGAAAAGAATAAAGTTCCACTAGAGAAAAGAATCACCCCTTCCCCTATGTTTCCTTCTGGTATTTCACCGTCTATCAGGCTCCTCTGGATAAAGATCAACAATGATCCATTACTCAAACAGGGGGTCAGGGGTCCCCCCCTGCATTTCGCTTTCCCTCCAATATTTTACTTTTTGGTTAAAGGGGGACAACCTCTCCCTTGAATCTCCCCACTTTTTACACTCCCACAGTTTGTAAGGAAATAACCTCTTTCCTTGGGTACTTTCTACTTCACTTAGCACATTTTCAAGTACTACTCCCAGTATTTCACTTCACTGTTACTTCCACGGCTTGCAAGTCAAATCCTTCTTTTCCTTGATACATTCTACTTCCCTTAACACTGTTCAAGTGGTTCAAGGGGGATGGGTCTTCCCTTGAGCTTCCTTTAAATACACGATTCTCTTAAATATTCAGTTACTCAAACTTTGTAGCTTATTTCTCTCCCTGGTGTACTCTCCTGCCAGGGTAATTGCAATTCTCATTGATGCATTTTCACTCCTTATTTACCCTCCGGCCAGGATGTCACACTACTGTTTCACTTAATCTTCCTGTATGTGAGTGAGTCCCAGACCCATTGTTTACCTGGCTCACTAACCTGCCTGGTCTTTTCCGCTCTCCAATCGCTCTCCCTTTCATCCACATAATACAGGTGTTCCAATATTGGGTCACTGACCCTTTTTCAGCCAAGTTCTCATCTGTTTCAACTCTTCTTGTCAAATATTGGGCCAATGACTTTCCAGAAAAGTTTGCATTTACAATAATTTCTTCTCTGAAATAATGGGTCACCAATCTTGTCTTATTATTACTTGCATCCGTTTCAGTTTCTTTAATGGTCTCAGTTGGACTCTCTCGTGCTGTTTGTACGTCACAGAATTCACCTTCAAGCACTCTGGTAACCCATTTGCTTTGCCAGGGCTTACAAGGCGGCTTTGGTGTTCTTCGCATCTTTCCTTCTCCTTACTTTTCGACCCGCTGACTTGTGCGTCCAGTTTGCCCTTGCTTTGCCGCCTTCTTCTCCGTGCACCTTCAGCTGCTTAAGGCCATCAAGCAGTGAGCTTCCTTCGGTCTCCTTGTAAGCCGCTTGTGTCAGCGTCCGTACTGCTTATTACCGTCTGTTCACCTCCAGCGCTCCAACTGGCGTCAGAACAAGTTATCAACAGTTTCAGTCTCTGCCTCTCTCTAATTCTAGCCAGTGGTTTCAAACTTCAAAGGACTGCTTAATGTTTCCCAAAAAGAAATGTGGCGTTATCTTACAAGTTCCAGTCATCTTCATTTATCCATCCCTCCTCCTCGTCTCAGTACCAAAAAAAGGGGGTTGGGGAGATAAACAAGATGGCTGTTTGAGAAAACCTAGGAATTTTTTAACTACATCACAATAAGCCATTAAACTGTGTTGCAGGGGCACATGAGTGTCTTTAGGAATTGTGACTGCCAAGAGTATTTTGATCCAGTGGTTGTCTACCTCTCTGTAGTTTGTCTTCTCCCAAGTGGTCCCCCCGCAGATGGCCACCATCAGGTTCAGAGTCAGGTGGCTTCTGCCTTTCCCTGTCCACATGGAGAGACTTCCCCGGGAAAGTAGTGACGGCATCGCTACATTCGTCACATATATCAAGGTCATTCCTTTGGATGATTCATGTCCTCACCATTCATGCCCTTTGTGTGATGTGTTAAGGCAAGAGGTGGTTTAGGAAAACTGCCTTGCAACCAGGTTATGCCCGATGTCCACTCTAATGTCCCTAAATCCAACAGCAGCATGGATGGTGGCTGCATGCCCACATTATGGCAGAGTTCCAATTGTAATGCAAAATAAAAGAGGTGATGGCTGTAAGGTTTGAAATTAATCCTAACCACTGGCATTGCTCTGGGCAACCCTTCACATCATTGTTCTTCAGCCTGCCAAGCCATTACAGAAGAGGAAAGACCATATGCAAATCAGGGTTGGTGACACCCAAAAAGGGGCAGTCTAGCCCGAACTGCTAGGTCACATCCCTTCTGCATGAGACCACAAGCATCCCCAGACATGTTTCTGCCTCATTGGGTATCATCAGTGACGAGTAGCTTGGGTCTCTAGGTGCAGAAGGCTCAGGACCCACGTCTGGGCATATCAGTACCAGTCCAGTTGCACTTGTAAGTCATGCGTAAACGCGATGTTTTCAGGACAATATAAACATCAATGATCTTGCCCACTTTCATAATGTCATACAGCAGCACACCCAAAAAATTACTAATACATTGGAACCAGGACTTGTGATTCTCAAACGCCTACTATACGGGATTAAGGTGTGTATGTGTGCTGCATTGTACTGATGCTGCCTGCTGAGTTTAGAAAGAGGTAAAAAGATGCTGCCTCAAAGGGTGCCCCCATTGCCCCTTTTGTGAACAGAGTTGGTGTAAGAACTGTGTAACAAACTTCACTTGGGGTCTGCTATCCCCAGTGCCTTAAGTGGCACTACAAATCGAGCCGGGGCTCATCGAGGGGGCGTGGCCTAACAGCGGGGGTCCTGCTGGCCCGTGAGGCCACGCCCCCTTGACAAGCCTTGGCTCAATGGGCTACTGGCACCCCTGCCAGGATGCCTTTTGTAGAGATCAGCACCCTCTCCCCATGTGGGAGAGGGTGCTGATCTCTGCATTTGTTTTCTATAGGCTTGCCTGGCAGGGGACAGCGCCTCGCCTATTCAGCCTTAATGGTGGCGCTGCCCTTCGCCAGCTGGGGAGGGGCAGCGTCACCATTAAGGTTGAAAGCCCTGTAAAGATGTTCTGTGAACAGTAGTCGGAGTGCCATGTGGGTGCAATCAATCGCGCTGCACACTTCAAGGAATCCAGCAATGTCCAAGAATCATTGAGCATTTGCTGCCCTTACACAGGCATTATGTGGCATTTTAGCCCCGCCTGTTCAATCTATGTGTCAGAGTTAGGAGAGACGTTGGATAATATGTCATTTGAGCCATCGAAATTAAACAAACAAAAACATACGTGGCTCTCCTATGCCAACTACTTCCTGTTGTTTGATATGACACACCTAGGGCTACAAAGGGTAATTGATGGCTTTGGGAAATATACATCACTAATAGTCTCAATAAAAGCGAAGAAAACCAAAATAATTCAATGTTCGATGACAAGAGAGGAAATTTGGCAAACGTTTCTATTACACTGAAATATTACATGGGTAAGGTTATGCCAAAGATAACATACAGCCTTGAGCTATATGAGCCCTAGATTTTGGATTCACTGCCAATACTTGAGACGATGATTTGGAGAAGAATCTTCAAATTACCAAATTACCTCCCTGTAGCAGCTACTGGATACGAACTAGGGGTAGGATCTCTCAAGAGAAGAGTCATATTGAATTTTCTGACTATTTAGGAAAATCCTGAATGCTGAGCCTGGTACCCTTTATACTGATCTAAATGAAATGGTGAATAATCAACAACCCATGGTTTTCTATCGTATGTGATAAGATGTTGAGTGACATTGATTTGAACACAGTAGAGTTTATTGTGACTGTACAAAAAAAAAGAGTGTTTAATTCGGACTGGATCCAAACAATGGGAAAATGCATGGTTATACATCCTTGGCTCATCTGGCAGGTGATCATAAGAAATTAGGAATGTTAGCTTTGTTCCTATCAATTTACCTTAGTCGAGAGATTCAAAGTGAATTTCTTATATTTTGATGGAACCTTCTGTTTACCAAAGACATTTTGCAGAAGTATAATAAGTTGGAACTATGTGATGTATTGTGCAGATCTGTAGAGCTGCTAATACAATGGAAACATTAAAGCATTTAATTCTTCAATGTCCCCCAAACCATATGAATCGACTGAGATACTTGAGATGTTATTTTGGTGATGCAGTCAACATAAATTCGGGAACCCTCTGGAATAGATGTTTGAGAGGCAATGTAACTTCTGATATGCTGGTAGTAGTAGGATTTCTTCCCTAGGTCACTAATACTGGGAGAATGGGTTGTTAACTGTATGTAATATATGAAGGGGTTTTTAAATAGTGTTAATCTGTTTTGCTTATTCCTTTTTTCTTTTTTTTTTACTTTCAATTGGTTTTTAGGTAATTGATGTAAATAATTTTTTGTAGTATTAATGTGTGTATACATTTTACCAATAAAACCATATAATAAAAATGAAAGGCTGCTGCCAAAGTCATCAACAGTGCTATGTCATGTGCAGTCAGTACGCCCTCCCACTGTGTCACCAAGTAAAGCATTGCAGGAGATGGCTAGTGGTACCTCAAGGAGACCTCATCAGCCAGAGCAAACGGACACTCTCCTGTAGATTATTAGAGACAAGCATTTTTTGGAGCAAATCACTTGATCATTGTTGGTGAATACACCTTTTTTGAATGCACAGCAAGGTGGGTGCTTCCCTTATGTGCTGTTTGCATGGCCATTCCCTGATTGCAAGTATAATCCAACTACTTTGCATGGATTTGCCTTCTCTCAGCCTGCCTTTCAGCATGTTTGGTCTATTTTATGTGCAAGATTCATTGCACGTAAGCTTCTCTGATTTGCACATCTTTCTTAATTTAGCTAATCTTTTTCATGGAAGTGTGGTATGCCCACATGCAATTTTCTTGTGCATCCCTGAGCTGAGCACATTTTACTTTTGAGCATCAAGACCAAAGTTCTTTTTGGCATTGCATACAATTCTCAGACATACCAGAGGATTATGAGATCCTGGCAGAGGATTTTCTGGATCAAGGCGAAGACATGGCTTTTGAAGAATCAAATTCTAGTTTAATACAACAAAATAAGGGACATTATTATTGAGTAGAGTTTAATATGTCAACCGTGCCATGTTAACAAAAGGGTTGAAGCCTTTTACTATTTTTTTCACTTGTATCGATTGGAAAATATAATGTTTCAAATTTGAAGTTAAAGCTGCGTTTCCTTTTCAAGTCCGTAGTCTCGAGTGTGCATCTCTCTGTACAACCTGTGGCTTTATGAAACACTCTTGCTTGTTCCTGTTAATAAAGCTCCCGATTCAGGTTCCTCTAATCCAGTGGTATTCAAACTGTGGGGCGCGCCCCCGCAGGGAGCCACGGCCGCATCCCTGGGGGGCCGTGATAGCCCAGCATGAAATGTAAAAAATAAAAAGAAATATTATAGTTTTTTTTTTATTTTTAGATTGGAAGAAATGGGCAGGGGCGGATCACATGGTCGGGCTGAAGCATGAAACTGTCTCAGGCACCAATGAAAAAGTGGCCCGCAGTTGTAAATGAATATTCATTCCTTTAGTCACAGACTGTTTGAATAGTACCCAAGGGGGGGCTTCATGTTACGAAGTAAGTAAATTGTGATATTTATAGAATATTTATTCAGCAACAATGGTCAAAATTACTAACTGCATAGCCAAGTAACTCATCAAACTGCCCACATTTGCCAAAAAAGTGGCCTATTTTGACTGGCCCACACTAGCATTTTGCATTTTTGGTTCGGGCATTGCCCTATAGGCCAGTCCGAGCCTGGAGGCTCATCCATAATGGCGAGGGGGCGCCCAACCAGTGGCCCCTCACCCATTATGATGGAGCTAAGGAGCCATCCCAGTGAAACAATGAGCACCACCTCAGCTGCTTTTTCGAGCTGAGGGAGTGCTCCTGGGTTGGCTGAACTGTCAATGGGAAACACTATTTCCCTTTGACAGTTCAATTCAGTTCAGTTCCCCAGCCGCATATCCTCACTGAGTCATGCACGGCTTGGGCATTTTGCTTCGCCAGCATTGCACAGCTCATTGGAAATGATGGCTGGGGCACTGCATGTCTGTATGTGCGAGGGGGCACTCTTCCGCCTCCTCGCACATACAGAGCAGCCTGCTGCAGGGTGTTTCAGCACCCACAAACAGGCCAATGCAGAAGGAACGTTTATGTTAATTTCTTTTTTATTTAAACATGTGTATGGATGCGTGTATGCTTGTGTTATGAGTGAGTGTATGGTGGTGGATGCTCGGGTGAATGATACAGTGATTGCTGTAGGAATGTGTGTCTGTTAGTTTGTTTTGATCAGTCTAGCTGATTTTGGCAAGTGGTGGATAGAGGGGTCTTATGCTCGATTTATGCTTGATCCAAAATGGTGCGGGTGCGCAATGCCTTCTGGGAGCGCTCAGAGCCATGTTGGATATTTACTTCATACCGCAGTGAAACGCTGCACACATTTTGCTGAGTGTTAGATTCATAGTGCCGAGACAAACATGCTTTTCCAAACCTGGTATGCGGTCAAGGCCATTTCTGCTGGGAAAGCTAACGTTGTTATGGCTTGCTACTGTTCTCTGTGGAGCATGTTTTTAGAGAAGGGAGGCACTGCACTTCTTGGCGGGAGCTCTCGATTGACCCAGCTGGCAACCGACGGCTGTTCCTCAACTGCGCAAGTGCAATTTCCAGAATGTTCGAGAATTAACTCCCCTTTGTGGTGTGTGTATATATGAGGAAACCCGGAGGTGGTCAGGTGAGACTTCAGCCAGAGAAGGACGCTTACGTCTGGCCTTCCTGTGAGCTATGGTACTCTCGGCCTGGCTGTTCCCGGGGTCTTCCAGCTGCTTCTGGACGAGATGAGGAATCCTGTTACGCTCACAGTGATGTATTTCTTTTTGACTTCTTTGCTTCTTCTGTGATCTATGTCCTTATTATTTTTATGAGTTATTTCTATGTACTTGTAAACTTTGAATAAATAGCCGTAAAGAGCTGATTATCTTCTAAAGAGTGCATGGCTGTGAATTATTGTGTCTGTCTGTTTATGGTTTGAAGTATTTGCTCTATAATTGCATTGGTGATTTATGGTTGTTCCATGCACTTTTTGGGGAAGAGCAATACAAGGGGGAAGGCGGGTTGTACAACATAGGCATTTTAAAAATGCCTAAATGCCTTTGTTGCACAATCCCCCTACCCACCTGCCAAATTCAGCACTCGTTCTGAGGCGCTGTGGAGCCCAGGGGACAGGGATGGTATTTCTTTACTGGATTTCTATCAGATGTCCAGTCAAAAATACCATGCTTTCCCCCTTGGCACCGCAGCGCCTTGCATACACATAATCATGTTGATTGTGTTAGGCCCAGTGGGGCCCAGGGGACAGGGATGGTATCTCTTTACTGGGCATCTATCATAGATGGCCAGAAAAAGAAATATCATGCCTGCGCCCTGTGCCCCACAGCACTAATTGCAAACTGTTTGGCTATTTACCTATTTTTTTTTAAAGTATGCTCTAAAATGCAACATTTTATACATTTTGTTTAATTCACGAGGGGGACCACCCTCCCCGAACCCCCATGATTGGTTTTGGCTCCCTCACAGCGCTCAGTCGCAATGGCATTTTTGGAGGAAATAGTTATGCCCCTCCACAAAATTCACCAGCCGCCACTGGCCCTCGGACTGTGTTTGGAACGGGATGGGGGAAGCCCAGGGACTGTGGTGGGAGCAGGATGGGTGAGAACCATGGGATAGTGGTGGGAGCAGGGTGGGGAGAGCCCAGGGTGTGTGATAGGGTGGGAAGAGCCCAGGGACTGGGTAGGAGTGGGATGAAGGAGCCCAGCGACTGTGATGGGAGCAGGTGGGGGAGCCCATGGACTATACTAGGAGTAGGGTGCGGTGACGGCGCGCAATACGTGCTGTCCATTTGGCATTTTTGGGGGGCCCAGCCTGCCCAAATTTTGCTCAGGTTGGGCCCAGCCCAAAAACATTTGAAGACCACTGCTCTATCCATGGGTCTGCAACCTTTGGCTCTCCAGGTGTTTTGAACTAAAATTCCATGATATCTTGCTATTGACTATGCGTGGTAGGGATGATGGGAGTGGTAGTGGTAAACATCTGGAGAGCGAAATGTTTCAGTCCCCTGTTAGACTTATCGGACTCTGTGAAGGGTTCAGGCTTGTTTCATTGTGGTTGTTATCACATTATTGACATTTCCCCATGTGTTTCTCAGCTGCTGATAATCATGCCCCATTGCGGGCTAAGAGGATCGAAAGATCCTTTCTCTCCTGTTGTCTGAGCATTTTGAATCCTGAACTACCATCTTGCTGTAAAGTGTGAAATTATAGGTGTTACTCTGCAGTGCAAGCAATGGTGCTTCAGTGCTCTCTTGTGAGCCACACTGCTAATCCAAACTGGCGAGTGTAGGTAGCAAGGGTGTGGACAAGCATTAGGGCTTGCCAGCTGATTGTTAAATGTCTGTTTGAGCCCAATATCTGCAGCTCTTTGCCAAAGTCTTCACAGACCAGGATGCATGCTTGCAAGCAGACCAGCATGTGTTGATTGAGGGATGAGGAAGAGGAATTTTCTAGTAAATTTGCCTGAGCTATGGGACCAAGATATGAACAGGGCCCCAGCTAGGGGTTAAGCAAATGAAGTCCCGAATTTACTGTGCTGGCTTTAAGTACATAAGCATTGTGCATGATGACTGTATTTAGGGTTCTGACTGGGGACAGTGGTGGGAGCCTTGAGATACCCTTTTACTACCTCTGTGTAGCTTTTTACAATGTTTGTGGGTCACCCTGGCTCCAGGAATCCAATGTGTTCTTACGGACAGACAATGGCATGTGACTGTCACACTGGATAATGTTCATTAGGCTGACATTCGCCCAAAGTTATATGTATTTGAAGTTATTATGTACTTTAGAGGGGGCAGTGTATGAGAAACAAATAAGTTGAAAAGACATCTCTTGCAGGTCCCGGCAACTCTGAAAATTCCACTTAAAAAATTATTACTCTCTAGCTATGAAGGGGGATTAAGACTTCTGGAGATATTATTGGGATTCACACTTACAGATGATACATGACCGATTTAGATGCAAAAATAAACCAACCTACATACAATTGGAAAGGGTGCTCTCTAGAGACGACTGGGTGCTGTTATAAATAAAAGGAGCGCCAATGCAGATGCCATTGATGGAAATGATTTCAGGTGGGAAACAGGTTCACTATTTAATGCATTTAAAGGGTCGAATCATAGGCTCAATCCCACTGACAGGAAGGATAGACTATCATGATTCGGACAAGGCGGGGGGTTTCAAGAACTCGACACAAAGCCACCCAACCAATTACATTTCTGTTCTCATGTATAGACATTACGTTTTTCAAAGAGTTAAGAAAAACTTTGAAATACCATGGAGATGCTTATACACTTTGTAAACATGTAATGCTCAGATGACTTCCTTAGATGCCAGGAAACATCCTCCTTACTAAATCTTGGTAAAAGGATGCCCTTGGAGGGAGTGAAACATGGACTACAAGGAGACGTAGGCTCTATACAGGTGAACAAATCGAAAGAGTGTAAGATTATTTTGAAAGGGGGCTGTGCTCCAGGACCAGATTAGTATAGCTGAAGAATGTTCATAGGATCTATTATTTTACATGTAGAATTAAACATGTGATGGCTGTGTAACAATTGTAATTAAAGTCTGTTGAAGTCTAGGACCAATGTTCACCTTCTGTGGTTCTACTGGATAATAAATGTCTTTTGGGTGTCTAATTCGAGATCAATTCTGGAATACAAAACTCCCTTCTAAGTAGAAGAGTCACCTTGGCTCTTCCTTTTCGGGACTTTGAAGAGGAGTTTGGGAACTGATACTTGAGGATAATGGTCAGAGGTTGGATTGACATGGCCAGGAAATGCATTGCTTTGTGTTGGAAATGGAACACAAGCCCCAGTAAATCCCTATGACTGAAAGCATTCAATGCAAGGCTTCCCCATGAAATAGTGAGAGTGAATGAAACTACTCATTAAATGAAATTTACCAGTCTTGTTTGAATGGTGCACACAAATTACATGACGTATTGACAGGTTGGGAGATGTTGGTGGATGGGTCAGGTCAGGGTGGGCTAGAGGAGGGTTCATATGATGGGATCGAATTTGGAAGGGAAGCAAAGGGCTATTGATCCCATTAAATGTTGTATATGATTCTTAAATGTTGTATTGATTTTTAGCATCAAAATAAGGTGAATTGTAATTGATGTCTGCATGTATACTTTTCATTATATTGTGTACTTGCAATTTCTTTTTGATCGCCTATTTTTATGAGCTGTATCACAGAATATAGTTCAATCACCCTTAATGGAATTTGACAGACATTACACACCGTAATCGTATGTCTGGTGCTTGTATCTGGTTAGATCCACATGCAGTGCATATAGTCTGAAATCCAGTGATTATCGTGGCGTATTGCATCTTTCTTTCAAAGATCGAAAAGAGACGTCGACCTGGGAGTGTCTGTAGCGCTATCCCTACTGTGACATGTAGTGTACCCATGATCCCTAATGCGTTGTGGTCCCCCGGTTGTTTTTGTTCTGCCATGAGGGAGCCTGAAAAGAATGTGTGAGTGCAGAAGAAAAGAAGGTGCAAGATGTCTATGTTCCTTCAACTCCAAGCGGGGAGTAAGAGGGTTGCACGTGAATCTAAGCAGATACAAGCACCAGAAATACGATTACGGTGAGTAATGTATGTGTTCTGATGCTTTTGAATCTGCTTAGAATCACGTACTGTGCATAAACTAGTGAGCTGAACCAGGAGATGGCGGTGGGATGTTTGAAGGAACAGCCGCAAAGAGATGTCTCAACACAGCACGACCTACCTGAGAATCAGTCTTGTAATATGTATCTTATCATTAGTGTTGTGTAAAGATATGAACAGAACTCCAGGTAGCCGCTTTGCAAATAGAACCTAGAGGAATATTTCCAAGGAAAGCTATAGTAGCCCCTGTGCCTCGAGTAGAATGTGCTCTATGCGTAAAATATAAGGATCTCTTTGACAGAGAGTAACACATTTGGATACATTTAACGATCCATTTAAAGATTGCTGATTTAGAGACAGGATCCCCTTCTCTACCAGTGACAATGGAGACAAATAATTGATCTGTCTTTCGAAGTGGTTTTGTCTTATTGAGCTAATACATCACTGCTCTCCTAACATCTAGTGTATGGAGGCTTCTTTCAGCTGAGCTAGTAGGATTCTGAAAGAAAGATGGATGGTCAATGGACTAGTTTACATGGAACTTCAAAGTGTGGATGGGTGCAGAAAACCACTTTGTTCTTATGAATAGTAAGAAATGGGTCTTGAACTGAGAGCGCCTGCAGTTTACCAACTCTCATAATGGAAGTAATAGCCACCAGAAAAGCAGTCTTATCAGTGAGCTCAAAAGGAGGGCCCAAACGTTAGTAAGGACTAAATTCTAGTTCCTTCCAGAAGTTGGATTAGAAATAAGTGGGTGAAGTCTTTTCACCCCTTCCATGAAAGGCTTGATTACCAGGACCTTCCAGCAGGAAATCTTACTTTAAGAGTGGTGTACGCAGACAGGGCAGCAAGGTGGACCTTCAGTGAGTTCATAACTAGTTCTGAGTCGAAGAGGCAAGTTAGATAAAGGACTATGTGTGTGGGTTAACAATTAATCGGGCTGATGTTAGGAGTACTACACCAAATGACATAACGTCTACATTTACTGGAATAACATTGTCTGGTATTTGGTTTCCGTGCCATTTAAGAACATCCATACATCTTTGAGGCAGTTGGAGATGCTCAAACTCTATGACTTCAAGAGCCATGCTGCTAAATTGACAGTTTGAGGGCATGGTGCAGTGTGGTCCCGATCCAGGCATTTCATGTTGAAGGAGCAAGGCAGTTTCATCGTAAGGCGAAGTGAAATTCTCATGAGATGCGAGAACCAAGGTTGGCGAGCCCACATTGGTGCTATCAGGATTAGCGTAACTTGTTCCTGGTGGATCTTGTGAATGATCTTATTCACGAGAGTAGTTTGGGGGGTGGAGCTCGGGGGGGTATAAGCAAATCTCCCTGATCATTTGATCCAGAGACCGTTCTCCCCCTTAACATTGTTTGGGGATACCTGGAGGCATAGTCTGGGCATTGTGTGTTCTCCAGTGTTGCAAAGAGGTGATGTGTGGATGGACCCATTCTGCAAGGACGTTGTGCAAAATGTATCAGTGTAAACGCCACTCGTGTTCTACGGGTATCTGAACGTCTCTGCTGAGCACGTCTGCAAGAAGATCGTGTTCCCCTGGAATTTATTGTGACAGAAGGAACATGTTGTGTTTGAGTGCCCACTTCCAAATGCTCTGTGACAGTTTGGACAACCTTGGAGGGCGAGCACCTCCCTGTCGGTTTATGTAAAGCATGGCCATGGTGCTATCTTTTAGGACTAGAACGGTCTTCCCTTACAGTTGTTGTTGAAAAGCTTTCAGGGCTTTGAACACTGCTAGTAGCTCAACAGGTTGCTATGTTGGTCCGCTACCGATTGTGACCAAATGGTGTGCGCTGTCTTGTGGAGAAGATGAGCTCCCCACCCTGACAGAGATGCTTCTGTGGTAAAAGTAGCCTCTATTGTGGGGGTGGTGAATGATTTCCCTTTCAGAAGGTTATCCTTTGTCCACCACTGCAGTGATATAATGAGGGCTTTCAAAACAACTAGATCGTCCCACTGACCGCTTGCTTGACACCATTGCTCGAGAGCCACGCAGGCGGGCATGTGGAACGAGGAAAATGCAGTATGCCATCATTCCTAATAGCCGCATGGCTCTCCGTACTGACATCTGACGATCAGCTACATATTGAGGGATCTGGAACACTGGAACAACATATTTTGGAACCTCTTGTCGGAGGAAAGACAAGTCTGTCTTAGGAAAGAAATTGCTTCACTTGGCTGGGGACACAACTTCATTTCTTTTTGTTGATAGAGAACCCCGATTGAAAGAGTAGGTCTACAGTCTTTTGGATGTTCTCCAGACACGCCTGATGTGTGTCTCCGGTTATGAACCAGTCATCTAGATAAGGGTACACCGGAACAGACTGACTGTGCAAGTGAGTAGCTGCCACTGCCAGAACCTTGGTAAAAACACTCAGGGCTGAGGTAATGCCAAAGGCGAGTACTTTGAATTGATAGTGAGTGTTCTCTATCTTGAACCTCAGGTACTTTCTGTGCGCTGGCAACATTGAAATATGAAAGTATGCATCTTTCTTATCCAAAGTGGCCATTTAAATCCCGGTGTTTCAGCAGTGGAATTACATCCTGCAGAGTTGTCGTCCTGAACCTTGGAGGCTTGACATACTAGTTTGCAGGGCCCACGTCTAAAATAGGGTGCATGGTTAGGTTAGGTACAAGGAAGTATATTGAATAGATTATCTGGGATAAGTTGTATTTCTCTTTTTTTGCAGCAGGGCCACCACTTCTGCCTGAATGAGGAGGAGATGGGTTTGGAGTTATTCTTCTGTTCTTTGGCGGTTGGTACCAAAGTGTTTGAAGAAACTTGATGCAATAACCCTCGCCGACTGTTTTGAGCACCCAAGTGATCCCCTCCCATGAGTGGGTGAAGCAGGTTATCTGACATTGCACTGGGGATGCATGTGAGGGGACTCGGAACAGAGTCATTTGTTTGTAGGGGAAGGGGAGCCTCTGGGTGTTTTTTACCTAATGACGTGCGTTTCGACGTGTCTTTCAACATGTCAGAAACAGGCAATAAAGATTTAGGGGGAGCACGCTGTGTAGTCAAAGACTTTGAACCATGCGCTAAACGCGGAAGCGCATAGCGTCGAGAACTGGAAGGTTCAATAGGTCTCGCCGAAGATTGACGGGACTGAGGGTGCAGTTGGCTTCTTCAACAGTACCATCGAGGGATGCCGAGGGATTGTGTGCTTAGCCTTGGTGTTGCGAGTGTGTGTGCTCCAGTCACCAGTGGGTTGTCTTCCCCATAACACTGCATTTGGCATGGCTAGTGGGGTAAGGGACGGGCACGTGGGAGTCACCAAACTCTGAAACAATGTCTTCAGCCTCCGAATTGGAGCCGTGGCTTCTAGAGGGTTCCGCGTCTGATGCAACAGCGCCGGTGGGGGAATGGCATTCGGCCTGCATGGCGTAAGCCGACCACCGCTTGGTGTACCTTTCTTTAAGTGTTTTAAGCTTAAAGAGTCAACAGGACTTGCAACACTGCTCGTCGTGGTCACGAGGTAAGCAGTTATTGCACTCCTTATGAGTGCCCTTCCAAGGAAACTTCCTATTACATGAAGGGCAAAATTTGGGGGCGTGGCTTGGCGGCCATGCAAGCGTGAGCTAACTCTGAGAGGCTCCCACTCGATCCGGCCAATGATCCTGAAAAAAGGCGGAAATAAACACCAGAAGACCGAACAAACGCCAGGAAAAGGCA
Organism: Ambystoma mexicanum; assembly: GCF_040938575.1. Lineage (NCBI taxonomy): Eukaryota > Metazoa > Chordata > Amphibia > Caudata > Ambystomatidae > Ambystoma > Ambystoma mexicanum. The sequence goes on from NC_090939.1 coordinate 944,246,871, forward strand.
TCGGAAGGCTCAGGGCACATACGGGAGAAGACCCGAGAAAAATCGGAAGTTGGAAGAGCGTAAACGGAGAGGGAGAGATGCGCGGCACCACCAACAAAATGGCGGGCGCGCAACACTGAGACCACGACCCGCGTCCTGCGACACGAAGATGGACCGGAGGTGAAGGGCGGTGCCGGGAGAGACAGCCGACCAACACCCAGCTCAGGCAGAACCGGAGTACTTCCCGAGCGGCGTAGGCGCGAAGTACCAACTGCAGCAGGCGAGGGAAGGAGCCCGCGACGGCACTGCAAGCAGTCGCGCTGCATTGAACTGGAGCGGGTAGAGACGCCGTGAGAAATGAGAGGCGGCCCACAGACCGGACCGAAGAAGAGCCCTCCCCTGCCAACGCGGAGGTGAGCAACAGCAACGGAGACCCGGTAGGGGAGAGAGGTGTGGCAGCGACCGGGACGTCAACACCCGGACCGAGGACTAAGCGACAGACTGCGGAGCCTGCGAGGGGAGCTGCGGCCGAACTGGGACGGCGCAGGGACGAGAGGCGGCCATCAGCATAACGACAAAGAAGTGAACCAAAGGAGATACACACAGATGCAGACCCCGGCCCAGCCGGCCGCCTCAAGACAATTAGTGAGAGAGAAATATAACCCGCGAGGCGGCACCTCAATAGAAGCTACGAGCCACAAATTCAGCTGGCACGACTGGCCACCCGCCATAACACCAGGACAGGGGCAGCGACTAGAGGAAGAGCCGCCCCACGGTAAAATAGACTGCAAGCACCCACGGGTGTGCGGGAGGACAATACTGCAGAGAGACACGGTGGATGAGCAAATAAAGAGAGACGGAGGGAAGACGCTCTTTAAAGGTCAACACACACAGGAAGTGCGTGAGTGAGTGCGAGGACTGAGCAGAAACCCACTGAAGCGCAACGCAGACCCCGACCAAGCAGGACCCAACTGCAGGCCGAGACGAGCAGGTATCAACATGCCAGACAAGCCAAAGAGCGGCAGGGGGAGACAGACAGTCATGGAGACATTTGCCCGCAAGTGTGATGACCAGCAGCCTGAGGCGGAAGAGAAAGACACGCCAGAGCCAAATGTCACGCAAGGAGAGATCAGGCAAGTGGAAAGCAGCATATTGGAAGCCATAGGGGCGCTAAAGAGGTCAATAGAAGGCAAGCTGGATGCAGTGATGGTGGATGTGGGACTCCTCAGACAAGGCACGAGGAACCTGGCGGAGAGGATGACGACAGTAGAACAACAAGTGCACAGCAACTCAGCGGAAGTAACCACCTCGGGAACACAAATGTCAGAAGCAATAGAGAGAATCAATATACTAGAACGCAGAGCTGAAGACGCAGAAAGCAGGGCCCGGCGCAACAACGTACGCATAGTAGGGCTGCCAGAGGGGGAAGAGGGCAGAGACCCCACGAATTACATAGAGAACCTCCTGATCCAAGAAGTAGGAGCTGAGACCCTGTCCCAGGGCTTTGCAGTAGAGAGGGCACATCGGGCGCTAACCAGGAAACCGCGCCCAGGAGCACCACCGAGACCAATGATTGCAAAGATCATGAACTTTAAGGACAGGGAAAAAATCCTGACTTTCTCAAGAGAAGGAGGGAACATAACAAGAAATGGGGCCAAGATAACGATGTATCCAGACTACACGGTTCTTGTGCAAAGACAGAGAGCCCAGTTCTGGCAGACCAAAGAGCGCCTTCGAGCGGCAGGGGTGAAATTCATGCTGCTGTACCCAGCTAAACTTAAAGTACTACATAACGGCAAGACACAGATCTTCGAGACAACGGCCGACGCCCAGGAGTGGATGGACCAACAAGGGATTCCGCAGTTGGCAGAGGGAGGCGAGCGAAACAGAAACCCCCCCGCCCGGCGAAACAGAGAGTGAAGCCGGGCACGATATGCGTATCCAACGCCACAGCAACAAGACAGTAGAGACACCCTGCCGTGAAATATCGAAATACGGTGACCGACAGCCTCCAAGTTGAAAAGCCTACAGTAAAGAGAATTGCAAGGGGAGCATAAAACTCAGGGAAGTGGAACCGCCAAGACCCATAGCGGAACCCCAGTTAAGATAATGTTTATAGTGTCAGTTTCGAGACGCTATGCCGTGACAGGCAGGCCCGAGGAGAGGAGGACGGCACCTGGAGAGCGGTGGGGCCCGACCAGGGGGAGGGAGGCTGGGCGTTTGTTGATGTTTTTTTGGTTAATAGTTATAGCAGTTGGAGAGTTAAGGCTAAGCCCGCAAGGAAAAGAGAAAAGCAGAAGGAGAAATAACAGTTGTCATACACAAAGAATCAGTATGGAAGACAGACACAGGGAGCAGTGCCCACGAGCAGAGAGCTGGTGGAAAGCACAAAGCGAGACTGTCAACAACGGAATACAGCGAACAGCAGGAGAACCGACCCGAGAAGGCAGACGAATAGACTATTTAAAATTCAACAGGCAGAAGAAGGGGAACAAATCCCTGGCAGGAGCAAACCGAGAGAATAAGACACTGAGCAGGCCCATGGGAAAAAACAGGCCGCTAGCGCGGGTCTCCACAAGGACCGAGATGACCTGAGGATTGTCACGTGGAACGTCAGAGGGATGAACGCATATGTCAAGAGGCTGAGGATATATACCTGGTTGAACAAAACAAGGACCCACATTGCAATGTTGCAGGAGACACACCTGACGGCCGCAAAACAAGCTAAGATAGAGAAAAAATGGGGAGGTCAGATGTATAGCGCAACATACTCCAATTACGCAAGGGGAGTAATGACCTGGGTCGCTCCTGGAATCCCATTCCAGCTCATCAACCAAGAAAAAGACGCGGATGGCAGGGTTCTGATGGTCCATGGGATGCTGGAGAATCGGGAGATATGCCTGGTGAACACCTATGCCCCCAACCATGACGCGACGGCCTTCTTCAGGACACTCCCGCCCCGGCTGGCCCCGTACAGGAATGCTACGATGATCTGGGCGGGCGATCACAATTGCACATTGGACCCCCGGCTAGACAGGTCGGACAATAAGCACAAGAGAGCGGCGCCACCAGCGAGAGCACTACGACAGATGCTAGACCAACTCGAGCTCAAAGACATCTGGAGGAAGGTACATGGGGAAGAGAGGGGATACACACACTATAGTGCCCCACATGGGACATTTACACGGATAGACTACCTTTTCACGGGCAAGGAGACACTGGGGGAAGTTACTGAGGCACATATACACGCGCGAACCCTATCTGACCACGCCCCCCTGCGAATCACATGGGAGCACACACACAGGAGAGCCCCTATACCCACGTGGAGATTAAGGGCAGAGGCATTATTAGACGGAGGTTTCCAAGAATACATCCAAAACGTAATAGACGATTATTTCGAGCATAATGCGGGTAGTGTGGGAAGCACGGGTACGGTATGGGAGGCCTTTAAGGTGGTGGTCAGAGGTGAGGCGATGGGGAAGAAAGGGAGGTCTTAGACGAGAAACCCTAGCGCAACTAGATGAGCTGGAAGGGGAAATCGAGAAGGCCGAAGGGCAGGCGGGGGAGAGGGAAGCGGCACAGGGGAACCTCACCACCCTGCGACAACAGTGTGTGGAGACCTGGGAAAGACTAGGGCGTCTTGACTATGGGAAATATATACAGAAATTACACGCCGAAGGGGACAAGCCTAGCAGACTCCTGGCCTGGCTAACCAAACAGGAAACTAAGCGGGAACCGATCAATGTAATCCAAAATAGACAGGGAGAGGTGATAAGATCGCAGGAAGGTATAAATGAGGTGTTCTCGCAATTTTACGAGGACTTATACTCCAGGGTCCAGGAAGCGGAAGAGGGGGACCTGGAGGAAGCCCTCGCGGAAATCAGCCTCCCACAATTGACGGAGGAACAGGCCCAAATGTTAGACGCCCCTCTCACTGTAGAGGAACTAACGGAAGTGATCACCCAGCTGCCGACAGGGAAATCTCCGGGGCCAGACGGGTTGCCGGGCGAATTTTATAAACAATACAAAAACGACATAGCCCCGAGACTGCTGGAAACATTAGAGGAAGCATATGAGAAAGGAACACTCCCGAGTAGCATGTCAGAATCTATAATAGTCCCGATCCTTAAACCAGGAAAGCCACCTCTCGAATGCAGCTCCTACAGACCGATCTCCCTGATAAACCAGGACTCCAAGATCCTGACGGCGACATTGGCTAACCGCCTTAAAAGAGTGCTACCCACCCTGATCCATACAGATCAGACAGGGTACGTACCGGGACGAAACACGTCCTGGAATCTATGCAGACTCCATTATGTCATAGAAAGGACAAACCAAGAGGGAGGGGAGGGTGCTGTAGCCTCACTGGATGCAATCAAAGCATTCGATTCGGTAGGATGGGACTGGCTCCTGGGAACGCTCGCTCACTACGGGATTGGACAAGGGGTCGTACGATGGATAGAACTACTATACAAAGATCAGAGAGCGAGGGTCAAGACGGGTAGGCAAGTTTCTAAGGAATGGGGCATAGAGCGAGGCACAAAACAGGGATGCCCCCTGTCTCCAATGTTATATATTCTGGCCCTGGAGCCGTTCGCAGTATTCCTAAGAACGGATTACAAGGACACGGGCATAGAGATAGATGGGGAAACACATCAGATATCCATATAGGCGGACGATATACTCCTCTACATACAGAACCCAAGCACCCACCTGCAGGACTTGCTGGAGGCGCTGAGCGCGTTCGGTAGGTTATCCGGAATAGTGGTCAACAGAGAAAAATCCTCACTATTTCCCCTAGCTGGCCTACGCGCAATACCGACAGATCAATTGCCGCACCTAGGTATCACATGGACCCCGAACACCTTCAAATACCTGGGAGTGGACATTTACCACGACACCACGGAAACACATGCAGGTAACACACAAGCAGCCCTAAACAAAATCGAAAACGCCATGAAATTCTGGCAGACCTTACCGTTGGGCATGATAGGCCGGGCGGCACTGCTAAAAATGACGGTCCTACCCCGACTTTTATATTTCTTTACAAACATCCCATATAACATACCAAGGTCCTTCTTTAAACACCTACACACCATGGCGAGAACCTTCCTGTGGGGAGAGGGGAGAAACAGGGTGGCACTAAATACACTACAAAGGAGCTACGAGTGGGGGGGCATCAAACTCCCAGATTTTGAGTATTACTACTTGGCAGCACAACTCCAATTTGTAGTGCGATGGCTAGGGGAAGAGATCTCCATAGACGCAATACTTTTTGGGCCAACACTCCGGAGATACTACCTGAGAGAACTCTTATGGATAAAGGCCGCCCAAGCCAAAGACCTTCCCAACATAGTCCAGCTAGGCCGAACACTATGGAAAAGAGCCTGGAAATCACAAGGCATACGAGACCCCTGCTCAAGACATATTCCACTAGCGGGGCTAGTAGACACCCGAGTGGCCAGTTTGGCCACGTACAGAACACAATGGGAAGACAAAGGAGTAGCCCAAATAGGGGACCTGTGGCGAGAAGGACAATGGGTCGAATTCCAAACCCTGGTAGACAAACAGGATATGCACAAGGGCCAATTCATCCTGCATAATAGCCTAGTTTGCGCAATAAAGAAAAGGTGGAACACCATGCCAGAGCCCGAGGACGCCGAAGGAGCACTGGACGCATGGTATGATGTTTCCGAAGGGGGACACACCATATCCAGACTCTATGAGCAATTGCTGGGATTCACCAACAAAAAGACACTAAGAGCACGAACGAAATGGGAAGAGGAACTTCAACAACCCTTTGAAGAAGAGGAATGGAACAAAGTCCTATGGTACACGAAAAGGGTCTCCAGGAACGCCAGGTTCAGGCAGCTGCAACTCTACATAGTGCATAGAGCATATCTAACTCCCAAGAGAATGTCGAGGATGGGAGATGGACAGGCCCGGTGCTGCCCGCGTTGCGGAGTCGAACAGGCCGACATGGTGCACATGTTCTGGTCGTGCCCGCAGATAACAGACTTCTGGAACATGGTGAAAGAGAAGGCGCTGACAGCAGACATACACATGCCAGCGGGATCGCCAGCATCATACTTATTGGGCCTGTTCCCAAGGGGGCACCGGCAGATGTCACATGTGGCAAAAATGAAAGACTTAATGACAATATTGGCGAAGCGCCGCATAGCGATGGCATGGAACAAGAGCGAAGGCCCCTCGAAGGAGGGCTGGTGGGCCGACCTACAAAAATGGACAATAGCAGAGATGGCAGTCTGGGCGAGAGCCACTCAAAAGGGGGAGAGTAACAGTGGGGCCAGGTTATTGGCATGGAACTCTCTAGTACAAGACATGCTTGGTAACAGAAGCGGGGATGACACGAGCGACCCGGGCAACTCAGGAAATGAGGAAATTGGCCCGCCCACGCCGGAAGGCACCACATAATTCAGAGAAAGGAAAGAACTGGGGGGAGGGAGGCCTGGCCGTGGCCTGCGCAGACACTGAACAGTGCAAATCCTACTTGGAAAGGCCAACATATACACGCATAGACGAGAGCAGGGGACACTCCCAGTGAAAGGAGGGAGGCTACTGAGAGTCCGGTCCCTCCGCTATAAACGCGACAACTGTTAGAGCCAAGCCCGAGGAGGCGATGGACTACGAACATACCGCGGCAGCCTTTGGGAGAGGGAGGGGGGAGGAGGAGGGAAGGGGGAAATGGGGAATACGTTCTTTTTTTGTTTGTTCTTTCCCTTTCTTCTTATGTTGTAAAACAATAAAAAGAAGTTTAAAAAAAAAAATGAAGGGCAAAATTTAAACAGAGTTCTCTCCACTATTAAGTCAAAAAATAGCAGCCAGACAAGGGAAAGAAGAGGGAAAAGCAAGAAGAGGCATTCTTTAAAGAGCAATGTAGAGAAGAAAGGCCCCCACTCATCCTACTATGAAAGGCCGAAGCGTGCTGGTGAAGTCCACCGCCAGTCGTCGAGAATTCAGCCGAAGAATCTCAAGAAGGGAAGCAGGAAACGGCTGTTGAGTCAAATCGCTGAAAGGGTACGTCAAAGACGCAATAATATTTAGTAATAAATCTCATTAACATGAGCTCCGCATTAAAGCCATCGACCACTATGCTGGAAAAGAAACAATCTGGGGGAACTTGACATGTAAGGGATCCAGGGTACACTACATGTCACGGTAGGAATAGTGTTACAGACACAGCCAGGTCGGCGTCCCTTTCTTGCTTCGAAAATAAGATACAATATTCTGCGATTACCACTAGATGACAGACTATTTGCACAGCATGTGATTCTAAGCAGATTCCCAAATATCAGAAATACTGTTTATCAGCTCAAGTCATTGGAAAGTATTCAGGCAAACACTAATCAACTCAATTTCAGTAATATAATGGGGCCTAAAGATGGGGGAAAGATTACAGGCTCCGATTGTCTAACTGCAGTTTAAGAGCCCTCTTATACTCTGCTTCTGAGACACAGAACCTTCGACCAGAACCACGGACACATTACAACCGTTCAACCTCTGACCAATTGAGTTCTCTATGTAACCACTTGCTCAAGTCACATGCTATCCTACTCAACCATCAGGTGGGTAAAACACTGAAAGCACTCGTTCCTCAACTAAGTAGTCCAGCTTCTAGAATTAACGTTTTACAGATACCTACGATCACCACACATTTAACTCCTCTCTGCCCTTCCCCGATTCTGGTGTCCCTCTCATCTCAAAAGCCTCTGCCTTAGACCCCGCTGTATGCTAGACAAAAAAGAGGGAAATGCTTGATTAGCAGCATCCGGTCCTCAGTTTAAGTGTATAATCTCTATTTCAGTCATCACATCTGCGGCTACAGGATTAACTGTCCACTGATTTAGCACGACTCTCAAGAAGCATTCCAGAACTTCCCGCCATAAGCTATTGCGCCGCAGTATTCTCTGGTGAGATGCCCTCCAATTTATTAAGGCAGCCAAAATTGCTGGCAGTTCTCTGGATAGTGGGCGTGCCTTTGGTGAAAGAATCCCCTTTATCTCGTCTGGCACCAGCTCCCTGCCACCAGCTTCTCATGTAGAAGCACACAGTTTACACCAGGCTTCAAAGTTTCTTCTGATATAGCCACCATTGAGCAGGGATAAACACAACACCGTAGCTCACTCCATGTAGTACTTCTTCCAGTGCAGAGGTCCCAATGCTGTGTTTCAGAGCTGTTAATCGGCAGTCTCTCCTTTGCAATCCAAACACCAATGGAGCAATGCTCAGACAGAACCCCAGGGGTGCCTCTGTTGCTGTTATGTTCCTTTAACTTCTTCCTTGCCCCCAGGCCCTTGCAACCCCCAATGTACAAGGCCTGCAGTTGCAGTTACCACTGAACCTCAGCTTAACGAAAAACACCAACACTCATGTCTGGTTGTATTTTGGCAGCACCACAAATATTTCTGGGGACATACAAACAGAGAGCTCCCGTTAGACTCACATCGAGGTCACAGATGGTATCTTAGAGATTGCAATCGTGCATTCTGCAGGGCCTCACCCTCTCTATATCCTCACAAAACCTCTCTAAACATTCGCCAAGGGCTATCCTCAATGCTTCAGACGTTGCCCCACTGTTTTCTGTACTGAGGTGGATATTTTATGCACTGAGAAAGCAGTGAAGAATATGCAGGGGCACACAGGGGACATAGGACATAAAATCCTGGCTTCCAGCTGTTATACTTGCAATTTTTAATCAAAACAAATAAAAAAAATAATAATAATTTAAAAGAAATGTAAACTTTCATTCAAGGTAAAGTGACAGAAAAGTAATCAGCATTCTGAAAGTATTTGCCATAACATTGACTCAAAATAACCAAATGAAAGGGATGTGGTTGTACAGATGGGTCTACAGGAAATGTATGGCCAAGAAGAACAAGTTACTTCTTACCTGGTAACGTTCTTTCGACGGGATGTTCCTCCGACATATTCCTCATCTTTGATAAGACGTTTCCAGCTTGCTGGCCTCGGAAATTTTTTCTGTAGAGGGCGCTGCACTTCAACGTCCGCCGAGTCGATGTCCCTCGACGGCCATCGTATCGGCGCCGACGTCACCATGCCCATAAATAGCCACGCGCTGCGTCCGTTGCTCAGTTCCGTTTTGTAGCATGAGAAAAGTCATGCCTGAATTGGTTAGTGACCTTGAAGGAGCGTAAGCTGCAACCACAAGGGAAGTTATCACTGCGGGGATGTTTGGGAGGGGCGATAAGGAATACGTCGGAGGAACATCCCGTCGAAAGAACGTTACCAGGTAAGAAGTAACTTGTTCTTCGAAGGGATTGTGTCCTCTGACGTATTCCTTATCTTTGATAGACTCCCATAGCAGTGGCATGTAATTGGAGGTGGGAGTGAGAATGTTATGTATCCCTTTAGGGATGGACCGAATGTAATACGGCCTTGCCAAATCTGGTCTCTTGAGCAGTGGAGGAATCCAGATTGTAAACTTTTGTGAATGTATGTGCGGACGACCATGTGGCAGCCGCACATATGTCCCGGACCGGTACCGCTCTTTAAAGAGCTGAAGAGGCTGCGATACCCCTGGTTGAATGAGCCCTGAGATTTTGGGGTGGCTCTTTCTCTGCTAGTCTATAACATTCCAGGATGGCCAAAATAATCCACCTGGAGATGGTTTGTTTTGTTATGGGTAGTCCCAACTTGTGACCTGAGTATCCTACAAACAGTTGGTCTGCTTGCCTAATCCTAGCCATTCTGCTGATGTAAAAGCTGAGAGCTCGCCTAGGGTCCAGCCTATGTAGCCTTTCCTCCTCTTTCCCCGGATGGAGAGGAGGGTAGAACGAAGGCAAGGTAATTTTCTGAGTAATATGAAATTCAGAAACCACCTTTGGGAGGAAATTAGGCTTCACCTGTAGGACAACTTTGTCCTTGTGGAAGATTGTATGTGGGGGTTTACATGAGAGAGCTTGTAGCTCACTCACCCTCCTAGCAGATGTTAGAGCTACTAATAGGACAGTTTTAAGCGTGAGAAATCTCAGCGCGCAAGATTAAAGTGGTTCGAATGGAGTGCCCATTAAGAACTTTAAGACTAAATTTAAGTCCCATAAGGGAACCTGGAATGGTTTTGGAGGGTAAACATTAGTTAGTCCCTTGAGAAATTGTACCACTAAAGGAATTTTGAAATACAATGGTTCCTCCGCAGTGCGCTTGAAGATAGAAAGCGCTGCAAGATAGCCTTTTACAGTGCCCACTTGAAGGCCTGAGTTTGCCAAGTAGAGTAGAAACGATAACACCGTTGGTATACCACATGAAAAAGGGTCGATATTCTGTTCCCTACACCAGCTGCAAAATTTGTTCCAACAGCAGCGGTATAAAGGCTTTGTTGCTGGTCTTCTGGCAGAAAGCAACACCTCCATGACGTCATCAGGGAGATCCCAATCCTTGTACCTCAACCTTTCAGAAGCCAAGCGTGAAGGTTGAGGGTTCTGGTGTCTGGATGGAGAACCTGACCTCCCTTCTGCGAGAGAAGATTCTCTTTGAGTGGAAGACGGATTGGAGGACAGATGGACACATCTAGAAGGTCCGGGTACCACGTTCTCCTGGCCCAATCCGGGGCACTTAGGATCATGGTCTTCTGGAATCTTCTCAACCTCCTGATCATTTGAGTAATAACAGGGACTGGTGGGAACGCTTAAAGGAGTGGAAACTCCCAGTCCACTACGAACGCATCTCCTAGAGCTCCTCTCGGGGGAAATTCCCTTGAACAGAACAGATCGCACTTCCTGTTGGTGCTTGTGGCGAACAGATCCACCTGAGGGGTTCCCCAAAGGGCGAAGATCTCTTGAAGGATTTCCTGAGCTAGCTCCCACTCGTGGGAGACTGTGCTCTGCCTGCTCAGAGCGTCCGCTGTCAAGTTCTTCTCTCCGGCTAGGTGGACTGCCGATAGAGAGATTCCTTCTTGGATTGCCCAAAACCAGAGCTGCATCGCCTCTCTGCACAGTGGCAGTGACCCCACGCCTCCTCTTTTGTTGAGGTAGTGCACGGCCACCATGTTGTCAGTCATTATCAGGACATTTCTCCCCTGTACTGATGGCAGGAAAGCTTCCAGCGCTAGTCTGATCGCTCTCAGCTTTAATAGGTTGATGTGTAGTCTGGACTCTGATGGAGACCAGCGACCGCTGATGGTCAAGTCGTTGGCATGGGCTCCCCACTCTGTGAGTGAGGCATCTGTGACTACTGTTATCTCCGGCCATGGTTGCCAAAACAGTTCTCCTTTCAAGATGTTCTCTGGATAGGCCCACCATTGCAGGTTGCGGGCTACCTTGTCCGGAATCCGGAGGCGATCTGTCATTCTCCCTGACAATTGCGACCACTGACTTCTCAGTGCCCACTGAAGAGATCTCATTCTCAGGCGAGCCTCTGGCACAAGGAAGATGCAGGATGCCATGAGGCCTAGCAACCTCAAAAAGTCGAAGGCTGGGAGACGTTGGGCATTTTGAAACTTGGTGACCATCTGTAGAATATCTTGAGCCCTCACCTCTGGTGGCGAGGCTTTTCCCAGGGAAGTGTCCAGGACCGCTCCATTGAACTGGAGTCTCTGTGATGGTATAATCTGTGACTTCTTTAAATTGAGGGAGAAGCCCAGTCTGTGAAGGAAGTGGCAGACATAATCTAGCTGGGCCTGGGCCTGTTCCGAAGATACAGCTCTTATCAGCCAATCGTCCAGGTAGGGGTAGACGTAGATCCCTTCCCTCCTTAGACTCGTCGCCACTACCGACATCAGCTTGGTGAAGACCCTCGGGGCGGAGGTCAGCCCAAATGGCAGAACTCAAAATTGATAATGAGAGTCGCCAATTGCGAACCTCAGGTATTTCCTGTGTTTGAGATGGATTGGCACATGGAAATAAGCATCCTGAAGGTCCAGAGATACCAGCCAATCCTGGAGCTGAAGGATCTGAGAGAGAGTTATCATCTTGAATTTGTCTTTCCTGAGGAACTTGTTAAATTCTCGTAAGTCCAGGATGGGTCTCAGTCCTCCGTCCTTCTTTGGTATGAGAAAGTAGGGGGAGGACCAGCCCTTGTTCCTGTCCGCTACAGGTACCGGTTCTATGGCACCTTTCTCTAGCAGGTCTATAATTTCCTGCGAGAGGAGCTGATCTGGAACTTTTAGAGAGCTGTTCCCCGGTGGATGACTCTGTGGAATGTGTAGGAAGGGTAGGCAGTAACCTTGGGCAACTGTCTCCAATGCCCAAGCATCTGACGTTATAGCCTGCCATTCCGTCAGATGGTGAGTTAACCTGCCCCCTACAGGTGTATTGTGTGGGAAGGCCTCAGAGTGGTTTGGGGGTGGCTGATGCAGATGCCGAGGGTAAAGAGGCACCTGCTGCTGCTGCGGTCTTAGTACTTTTGAACTGTCCATCCTCAGGTGGATCTCCTTTGGCCTCTTTGAGCCGGCTGTCCTCTGCCTTTCCCGAATGCGGAATAATAGCGAAAGGACTTTCCTCTCCCAGAGGTTCCTGAGGGGCGAAAAGGAGTTTGGCGGAAAGCAGCTCCTAAAGATTTTGCTGCTGCTTTAGAAGTCTGTAACTTTTGCAGACTGTCATTAGCCTTTTTCCGAATAATGAAGAGCCGTCAAAGGGCATATTGAAAAGTCTGGCCTGTACATCAGGGGCAAAGCCCGACTTTCGCAACCACGCATGCCTGCGGATTGTTGTACTTGCCGCCATGGCCTTGCTGATACTGTCAGCGGAATCGATGCCAGTTTGAAGTGATTCGCTCATGGCATCTTTGCCATCTTTAATAATGTTAAGAAAGGCTTCCTTTTCCTCTCCATCGGGTATGCAGCCAGCCGCTGATGAAGCACACTCCCACAGTGTGTGACTGAACCTGGCGAGCGTACAGGTGGCATTGATGGACTTCAACGCCATACTACAGGCAGAGAAGACTTTCTTTGCCATAGAGTCGTACCTCTTGTCATCTCTATCCTGTGGGACAGTAGGGTAAGCGGTCCTACTGCTAGATGAAGTTGCCGCTTGAACCACCAGGCTCTCTGGGGTCGGGTGTTTTGACAGGTATTCAGGGTCAGCAGCCGCTACCCTATACTTGGTTGACAATCTTTTATTGACTGCAGGGATAACTTCGGAAGTTTCCCAATTAGATGCAATTTTCCTTTGTAAGGCTGCATGGAAGGGGACCACCGGGTCCTCCTGTGGGCCTTTGTCCAATATATCTGTTAGGTCATCCTGTTGGCAAACAGGTGAAGGCGCAGACCAACCCATAAACTCAATTATTCTTGCCATCAGGGTTCTATATGGTGTTTCGGCATGTTCCCCTGAGTCTGGATTAACAAATTCCACTTCTGGGGAAGTGTCCAGCCCACTTGCCTCATGTAGTGACTCCTGTAGTTTCTTCAGCCTTCTTTCCCCAGAGGAGAAATTCTCTGCAGTAGGCAGTGTGGTCCTCTGTAACCTGAATGTTTCCTGGTCAGAATCTTCCCCTTTTTCATAAATTGAAGAAAGTCCAGGGTATTCTGACCTCTGAAATGGAGTAAAACCCATTTCTAAGGCAGAAGGAGCCAAACTCGTCGTTATTGGACGAGAAAACGTTGATATCGTCGACTGCGATGTAACAGGCTTCGAAGGCGCCGATAACGGCGTTGTAAAAACTGGAAGGGGTCTCGAAGAACTCAAGAGGATCGGGATCCTACTCAAGGGCATCGACGATGGTCTCGGCGTCGTGCCGGAGGCCCTTGAAATCACTGTTGGCTGGGTGGCCTTGGTCCTCTCTTTCATCGGCGTCGACGTCAGCGTCGACGATGGCGTCGAGTCGATCGACCGATGCGTCGAGGAACCCTTCGACAACGGCGTCGAAGGCGCCGATCCGTGCGTCGAAGGAATCTTCGACGACGGCGTCGATGGCGCTGATCCGTGCGTCGAAGGAATCTTCGACGACGGCGTCGAAGGAATCCTCGACGACGGCGAAGAAGGTGCCTTCTTACCCGATGGCTCATGGCGCTCTCGGGTGGAATGTTTCGCCGGGTGCTGTGACTCGCGGCGTTTTGATTTTTTGGGGTTTTTCACCCAGGGTATCACCCTCAGCTGTCTTCGAGGGGGTCGAGGCCGCGTTCACGAAGACGCTTAACATTTTCTTTCTGAATTCCTCCCACTCAGCTTGAGAACTGCGTTTAGTGGGAAAGGAGACTCTTTCTGGGGACACAGAAGACGACAAGGAATGGGACCTTCGACATCTCTTTTTTGAGTGTCTTGATCTCGACGAATGGTGGGAGCTGCTTCGAGATCTAGAATGGGAATGTTTGACGGCGAGGAGACGAATGCCTCGACTCAGCCGACGAAACTTTCGAGGAGGTTTTGGCTGACTTACCTCTCTCGAGCTTCCTATTGGGCTCCTTCAAGGCTTTCGCCGTCATGGACATGCAGTCCTCATACTCCGAACAATGGTGCTCGGATCCCAAGCACCATAAGCAGTTTCTGTGTGGATCCGTTATTGACATTTTTTTTACGCAGTCTCGACATTTCTTGAAGCCGGATCGCGGCGTTGTCGGTTCTGATGAAGAAGCCATCGAGAACTATAAGGTATATTTCAAGTAGAAATAGATAACTATCCTGACTGAACTGAGCAACGACGTTCCGAGGCCCCACGAAGTGCGGAAAAACGGAACTGAGCAACGGACGCAGTGCCTGGCTATTTATGGGCATGGTGACGTCGGCGCTGATACGGTGGCCGTCGAGGGACATCGACTCGGTGGACATCGACGCGCAGCGCCCTCTACAGAAAAAATTTCCGAGGCCAACAGGCTGGAAACGTATTATCAAAGATAAGGAAACAATCCCTTCGAAAAAGGTGGTATGAAGTAATATTTTCAACACCAATTTTTCAGATGGATTAAAGAGGGTTCTGGCCTTTAATGATCTGCAGCAGTTAAGGGACTTTCTACCCTTTGTCACCCAAAATATGAATGAGGGATCATAGTATCCTGTATGATTTTGAGTTACCCGGAGAAATAGATCCAAGTGGATGCCCCCTGCCATGAACAAGGAAGGTTTGGGGGATCACATGGGGCCAGCCTGCACGTTGCATGCTGAAATTCTGCAGACGGCCGGACTCAGACCTTCGTTATTCAGATGTTGAAAAATGTAGTGTTGTTTAATCAGCACTTTGAAGCGAGAGGAATCTGGCATAAAGATAAAGTGCTAGATTACAACCAAAACACACACACACACACACACACACGTTAAGGTGATTGCCTAGATCCAAATATCTGAAAATTCTATTGCTAATAACGTTTGACTTGCATTACAGATTTGACTGGGAGTTTTCAAAGAGAATGTCTGTCACAGACCACCCTAGAGTGGCAATTGTGGGGAACATTTGTTGAATAATGAAAAAGTTATGAAGAAAGTAAAAAAACGCTGTTTTTCGGCTTACTCCCATTAATTTTCCCAGAGAGAAAAAGTCCAAATTCTATCACATCAAAGCACAAAAACTGCTGGAGGGAATTGGAATAAATAAGGAACAACATGGGCGCAAAGCGTTGACTTAATTTCCGGGACAGGTTTGGGGTTATTCCATCCAGTAGTTTTTAAAATATTTGACGGGGAAGGGAGTGCCCCCTTCTCCCAAAATCATAGCTATATCGCCCATGGTGCTTTGCAGCAGATATACTTTTCAGAAATGAAAACCTGCCATTATGTTTTGCTGAATGCGAGCGATTGTCAAACCCCGGGGGTGACTCCAGACACTCCTTCTCACCTGTATCTTCAATAGAACTGTCAGGCATTTCAGCGTCCTTCTTGAGTGATTTTCTGAGTTCTTTAGGCTTCCTCTCTTTCTTTTGATTGAGATAGGGGCGAGCTCCCTCGGAGGCCACCTTGACCGGAAAAATAAACCCAATCTAGGCGAACCCCAAGGAGCAAGCCCCCAAAACGTCAGGGAAAAAGCCACCTGGCGTAAAAAACCGTTAGGTGTGATAGCTGTTTGCCCAAGATTGCTGCATGTTACATGGAGACTGGCAAAAGCTTTAATGTCTGTGAGGGTTGATAAATTGCAAGATGAAAAAGGAGAGATCCGGTTTGAAGAATGCAAAGCAAACTGTCCATAGGGGTGTAGAAGCCTGGAACTACTTCTTGCAGGTAAGGGAAATTCCATAGACCAATATACCACAGATAACAACCTGTGGCCTGGAGACCTAACTAGAGGTAAACAATAGAAGGAAGGACAAGAAGGGAAAGGACTGTGCAAGGTATTAGGGAAAGATAAGTACAGAACAAAATACCGACGAGTAAACAAAGAAAGCATGAAAAGGAAAAAGTAAAGAAGGAAAAGGAGTCTCAGCAACCGGGAGGAGGAGAGAAGCAACACCGGCGTAAGAGGCTTCAAAACTGGCAAAAAGGTAAGCTGCTTGCAGTTGCCCAGAGCTGGGAAGTAAAGGCATTGCTGGCAGACGCAACCTCCAATAGACAGAGAGGAGAGGTGTCGCGGCACCGGAGAAGGGAGGAAAGGTATGGCCGGCAGACACGACCAACAGAAAGCGGAAAGGTAAGAAGACCGCGGCTACAGGGGGCTGGTAGCCTACGGCAGCCGCAAACGAACAGTCGGAAAATAAGAAAAGATAGATAGGGAGCAAGAGAAAGATAGCAGAGCTGAGGGAAGTATGAGACGAAACTAAAGGAAACACATCAAAAGGCTAGTAAGGAAAGGGAACACGGAAAAGGAAAAAAAGTGCACAGGGAAAGAAGTGAGCTACGAAGGTTACCTGAAGAAATAGAGTGAACCACCCGAGCGGTGACGGAAGACTAGGCTGAAAGCAAGCGGGAGGAAGAATAGGAGAACGTGAGTACACTGTACGAAAACAGGAACTAGCAGCAAATACCAAAAGAAGAATACAACGCAGGCAGTGAGAGCACTTCCCCCAGTGTTATAGAGTAGGCGGCCATATTGGAGGAGGACTAGACCGTCAAAGTGGGACTATAGTCAGCCATGTTGGGTGTAACTCCATCTCTGCCAGTACTTCCAAGGGCGATGTATGACATTAATACAGTAATAAAGGGGAATGCGAAAACGAAAACTGCAGAAAAGGGTCTTTGGGTGAGAAAAATGTGGAAATTGCATCATGCTAGAGGCAGGAAGGAGAGACAATGTCATAATGTGAAGCTGGGGATGATCTGGGGAGCCAATTACAGTTGGGACGTTTTTGCATTATCGGGGGAATTTCAGGGTAATCTTGCGACATTACTGCAGTAATAACTGAAGACGCGTTCGGAAACAAAAATGTGTCAAATGTAGCAAAGAGAGAAAAGGGGGTAATGGAAGGGAGCCAGGGAATAAAAAAGAAATCAACAAAGATGGTTGAGGGGCGGGGGACCTAGAGAAAAGGAAGGCGTGCGATTACTGCAAGATTACTGCTGTAATTATTGGGGATTATTGAAGGAATGTAAACTGAGGAAAAAAATTAATGGCAGGATATCTGTTGGGATCACGTCTACTAGGTGGGGGGGAAAGGGGCTTTGTGCCAGTGGCCCTGGCCAGTGGGTGACAAAGAAAACTACTGGTGCAACATGTGCGTGGCCATGAGCAAAGGCTGTGACCGGTGGGCTTGAAAGAAACCTAGTGTTTTAAAATATACATTGGCCAGGGCCGAATGCCATGGCTAGTGGGTCCCAAAGAAACCTATCGGTGGAACATGTTCAGTGGCCAGAGCCTAAGGCCATGGTTAGTGGCCCTTGAATAAACTATGGTATAACACCACCCTTGACATTCATTGAAAAATCGTTAGTTACGAGACAGTTAATGTGATCAGATTTAATGCAACAAAATCCTTGAAATTCAGCGGATTTGGCAAGTGATAATCATCTTAACTCAGCGTCCCCCCCCCCTGTTGCAAAGCCCATGAGCACATACATAAAAGATGGGATTCACAATGACATACAAAATTAGAGGCCGGCAAGATAGCTCAGTGGGTTCAGTGCTCCATGCTGCTATCTGTGTCTGAGCGGCAGGTCGCAGGTTCGAATCCTGGAAAGGCCAACTCAGCCTTTCATCTTTCCGAGGTCAATAAATGAGTACCAACTCCGGTTGGGTGATACTGTAAGTGTATGTGTTCAATGTAAAATGCTTAGACGTAATATATAAATAACACATCATTAGATCCTGCGGTTCATCAAGGGGGGGAACGCCGAGTTAAGATGATAATCACGGCCCACATCTTCAGAATTTCAAGGGTTTTGTTGCATTAAATCTGATCACCTGAACTGTCCCTTAAGTAAAGTTTTTTCAGTGAATAGGCAAAACCTATGAACCATTTAATTTTGTGAACATTATTTTTTATTTATTTATTTTATTTTATTTGGATTTTTTAAAGGGGCCATCGCCCCGTAGGTATTGTGGCGCTGTTACAGAATATTCACTTAATAACACAGTATACAAGCCTTTCATGTGCAATAGTAAAGGTTAACATGGCATAGCTGGTGGTGTTCCAAGGTTACAAGGGAACAATTGGTTGTAGGCAATACATTAGCAACTGGTCTAGTTAAATAGCTTTGTTTTGAGCACTTTTCTGAATATTGTAAGGGATTCTTCATTTCTTAGGCTGGTTGGGAGCGCGTTCCAGGCTTTTGGGGCTAGGACTTCAAAGCTGGTGCCGCCGGCTTTCGCTCTGTTGAAGGCAGAGTAAGTGAGCGTATTGGTCACGTTTTGGTCTGTGGGCCGGGGCCTGGTGGGGGCTGTCTGGGCAAGGCATTTGTGCGTGATAGTGAGGGCCTTAAATGTTATGCTTTCTTTGATGGGGAGCCAGTGGGCGTCTTTCCTTGTCTGGGAGATGTGCTCTCTCCTCGGGATGCTCAGAGCGGCTCTAAGGGCATTGTTCTGTGCAATTTGTAAACTGTTTGCTATTTGCAGATGTGCCTAGGAGTAGGATGTTGCAATAGTCAAGTTTTATGCCAAATGTGGCTCTAGCAATGTTAAGCAATGTTAAGGCAGTTTTTTGGTGATAGGTGGGGTTTTACTGCATTTATGATTTTAGTAGTGAGTGCAGCTGATGAGATGGCACTAACTTGTCTGTCCATTGATAGGGTAGAGTCCAGGTATACACCAAGAGTTTTCACTGCGGTGGAGGCTGTGATAGTTGAATTCTCTATATTGAAGCAGTTGTATTTGTCGTCTAGTTTTTTTAGGGATTCTTTTGGGACTACTAGTAGGATTTCTGTCTTTTCCCCGTTTAAACAGAGACCATTTGCTGCCATCCAAGCCTGGATGTGTGCATATGTCTTCTGTAGGGTATTGAGGTCTTGTTTGTAGTTTCCTGTTAGTGGGAGAAGGATTTGAGTGGCGTCGGCATAGTTAGTAAAAGCTATACCGAATTCTTCTAGGTCACTGAACAGGGGAAGAGTGAATAGGTTGTAGAGAGTGGGGGAGGTACATGAACCTTGTGGTACTCAGCATTAAATGGGGGATGGAGAGGCTGAGGCCTGGTCGGAGAAGACCCTCATGGCTCAGCCCTCCAGGAAGGTGGTGAGCCACACGGTGGCTTCTTGTGAGAAGTGAGCAGTGTCAGTGAGATGTTTGCACATGATCTTGTGGTCAACCAGGTCAAAGGCTACCGATAGATCTAAGAGTAGTACGAGTGAGGTTGTGCCTTTGTCCATGGCTTCAAGTAGTTGATTCTTAAGGTCTAGTAGGGCTGATTCTGTGCCGTGACGTGGGCGGAAGCCAGATTGTCTTTTGCCTAGAATGTTATGAGTTTCCAGGTAAGACTGGATCTGTAGGTATGCGGCCTTGTCGAGAATCTTCAACAAGAATGGCACAGTGGTGATTGGTCGGTAGTTGTTGGGGGAGTCAGGGTCAAGGGTGGGTTTCTTTAGTTGTGGTCTTAGCCAGGCTTCCTTAAGGGCGAGCGGGACAGTGCTATTGGCAAATGAGGCATTGATAAAGGTGGTGATAAACGGGGCTAGGGCTGTCGCACAATCTTTAACTAGATTGGCTGGGCATGTATCTCCTTTACATAGTGATGGTTTGGTGCGCTTCATGATCGTTAGGACTTCAGGGATGGTGACTTCTCTGAATGCAAAAGGTGTGGGTTTGTATGTGCCAATAGGGGTGTCTGGGATTAGAGGGGTAGTTGGAGGCATAGGTGGTGATGGTGTAGTTTTAGGTAATTTGTCAAACTGGGATTTAATTTTGAGCTGATGAGTTTTGATTTTGGTTAACATGGCATGCTGGGTGTTGTTACACCAGGTTTCGTTTTTCTCGGTGGGTCATGTGGAGGTTGGGGGGATAGTAAGATTGTTAGATGGGGGTTTGCTTTTTTCGATTCTGAAGTTGTAGGTGGCAGCTTTCGCTTTCGAGATGGCCAACTTGTATTGTTTAGTGACTGTGAGGTAGGTATTTCTTGTGATAGAGGAGGGGATTGTCTGCCATGAGGTGAATGCTACTTTTTTTGCGGTTCGGGCATCTTGGAGTTCCTGTGTGAACCATGAGTTGGCATGAAGAATATGTTTGGCTTTTTTCATTTCCAGTGGGGCTATAGCATTTAGAACCTCTTTGATAGTGGCGTTGTAGATCTCTACCAGTTCTGTGGGGTTGTTAGATGTAGGATGGGCAAGCACTGAAGCTTCAAGAAGGGGAAGGATTCTTTCTGCGGTGAGTAATTTCTTTGATCTAGTTAGAGCGGCTAGGGCAGATGGGTTAGGCTTCCCACCTGTTTTTGAGGGTATGAAGAAATGCAGTAGGTGATGGTCAGTCCATGGGCGTGGTGTGTTAGAGCTAATGTTGACTGCACAGTTGTGGTCTGCGACCCAATCTAGTATGCGACCTTTGGTGTGGGTCGGGTCGTTGATTAGTTGCGTGAATCCTAGGTCTTGGATTGCTTTGGCGAGGGCTTTGCCTTTCTTGTCTCTGGGGTCTTTGAAGCCCAGGTTGAGGTCACCTAGAAGAATGGCTCTAGTGTTAGTTTTGAGGCTGTCCCCTAGGATATGGGTGAGGTTTGATTGGAAGTCAAGAGTTGGGCCTGGAGGCTGGTAAACAGTGTGTAGTGTTATGGTGTCATTAGGTGTAGGAGATATTTTTACTGAGAACATGGCAAAGTTGTCAGCCCCATGAGTTTTTAGTTGTCTGGCATTTAGGGTCTCCCTGAGAATTAATGCTACTCGTCCCCCTTTGTTGGAGGTTCTGTCTTGGCGAAGGATGATGTAGCCTGGTGGTAGGGTTTGGCAGATGGCTGGACCAGAAGCTTCATGTAGCCAGGTCTCAGAGATGGCTAAGATGTCTAGGTTTAGATTGGTGATGGTGCCGTGAATCTCTATTGCATGTGCTGGTAGGGAACGTGCATTGATGAGTGCACAATGGAGTTGTGTTTTTTGTTTGTTCTCTGGTTTGGGTTTTGTCGGGAAACTCGCGGGAATGACAGTTTTGCTCGGGGTTGTTGGCATAGGGCTGGGTGTCGGTGCGGTCGGGTGGATGGATGGCTTGGCTAGGTATGTTCTAGGTTTGGCTAAGTGGTGGGCAGAACGGGATCCTAGTCTAGTTTCTTTGGTGGAGGGGTGGGGGCGAGAGTTTGTCTGTGTAATACGGTGTGGAATAGGTGTGGTAGTGGTACTGTTCATCGTATGCGCTGTGCAGATGGGTGCTAGTAATGGCGTAGGTATGCTTGTGAGTAGTGTTGGCAGGAATGGTGTAGATGGTATGTTGTGGAAGTGTGAGGGACATGTTTGAAGGGACTGCTCGTGAGTGGGTTGGTTGGCTTGAGTTGGTACTAGTGAGTTATGTTTAGATGAGTTGGCGGTTTTGGATGTGCGCAAGAAGGACCTTGCACGAATAGGCAGCCGATCTGAGGGTAGTGAGCCTAGCTAGGGGGGCAGCAGCTAAGAGGTGAGCAGTGGATCAGTACATCCGGGTGTGCAGCACATGTGTTAGAAAGGGCGGCGGGCAGGTAGGTGGCAATCAGTGCAACATGAGGAGTAGTTTGGGAAGGTGAGCAATATGCATGTTAATAGTGGGCACCTGTACAGGCACAGCAGGTGGGGCAAGTTCAGTATAAAATATTAGGGCAAGAATAATGCAGAATAGTTGTAGGGGGGCAGGCACAATACAGTACAATATAGACAGCCTTCAGGGGCAGGCACAATACAATACAATATAGATAGCCCTCAGGGGTAGGCACAATGCAGTACACTATAGATAGCCTTCAGGGCAGGCACAATGCAGTACAATATAGATAGTCCTCAGGCGTAGGCACAATGCAGTACAGATAGCCTTCAGGCGAAGGCACAATGCACTACACTATAGATAGCCTTCAGGGGCAGGCACAATGCAGTACAATATAGATGGCCCTCAGGGGTAGGCACAATGCAGTACACAGTCAATTGTCAATCGACTGACTCACTGGACAGATCTGGATGAAATTGTCAAAAGCAATTGCCTGGCAAGCACTCCTCATCCCGAAAACTGGAAAATGTGTGGCACGTTTGTCAAACAGTTAAAAAATGTATTAAGCATAAAAAAAGCTGTT
The DNA here is from genome assembly GCF_040938575.1 of Ambystoma mexicanum. Taxonomy (NCBI): domain Eukaryota; kingdom Metazoa; phylum Chordata; class Amphibia; order Caudata; family Ambystomatidae; genus Ambystoma; species Ambystoma mexicanum. The sequence goes on from NC_090939.1 coordinate 944,269,345, forward strand.
TTTTAGACCAAGCCCATTCATTTTCCCATACAGAAAAATGTGTATTCTTTGAACAGTTGCAGAGTGAAAGCCACTCGATAGAATGGAGCCACATAAGAAACAAGTTAAGCAGAAAGCAACGTAGACGTTCCTGTTTGTGCTATGGTATAAATCCGTCCAGTAGTTTCTTAAAAATCTGAAGAAGTGGGTGCCCACTGGTCCCAACAAAAGTTAATTTATCTCCCATAGTGCATTGCAACACTGATGCGAGACGTTCCTGCGATAATCCAGCGGGAATGAAACAAAGAAAGGTGCTCAAAATGATAATTGGAGGGAAATTGAAGGCTTTAACATCACAGCAGGTGTGGGTGAGTAGACGAGGACCAAATGGAGAGTTTAAAACCTTAAAAAGGGAAGACTCTAAAACTGCCTACACTTCTTGAGCTCCAAAATTATCCACGAAATCATGTGTAGACATATTTATTAACAAAATGTGTATTATTTTGATAAAGCGCAAAGTATGTCAATATAGAAGGGAAATAAATACAATACTCCAATAAAATTATTATTAGCAATGGTAACAAACACATACATGGGGAAATATATGAGCCAATGGGTGAAGTACCGTGCCTAAACAAATCAGTACCATGTGCACATTTGAAGTTACAGAAGAGTAATCGAGAAATGTAAAAATTATTAAAAATCATCTCGATAAGGCAGCAGAGTAACGCTGAAAAGCAATTGGCAGTGATGATGCTACATCAAACAGCGACTACATCCATGTCTTAATCCCCCTAATAATTGCCAACAGACATTGCGCACATTACGTTGCATTCCCTCTGCAAGTACAGATAGTTCTGAGATTATCACAAATAACCTGCAAGGTTATTCAAAATGTAGTTTCGGGCCTTGAAAAGACATTTAATTTCGAAGGAGTCTTCGTCTTATTGTGATGATCCAAAAATGTGAGTTCCCGCAAAAATCAATCCCGCAGTAATGGACCTCCCACTCAAGAGTTCCCGTTATAATACTTTTGCAGAAAAAAAACTTGCGGGAATAACAAACAAAAAAAGCACTGGTGGAAAACTTCAAGTGCCCACTGACAAACTGGGCAACAGACTCATCTAAAGTGAGGCTGCCAAAGGCCATGGCTAGTGGTTTACAGTTTTATGTCCTAATAGGTACTAAGTGACAGTGGCCACTGCCAAATGCCATGGACAATGGGACAGGGCTATTTGCTACTAAAGGGGAAGCTTAGAACAACCGTAGGCTGTGGCCACTGGACATAACCTCAGACCAGTCCGCCAAAGTGTAAAAAGGGAGTAGACACGTCTGAAGGCCACACCCATGGGCCATGTTTATTTACCTGAGGCGGGGAAAAGTGCCAGTGGGACACAGCTTTTTACTTTAATTGCTGCAAAGGGGCCACAGGCCATAGTTATTTGCTACTACAGGTGGTAAGATATAGCATTAAAAAACTTTAGACACAAGGGAGGAGGGGGAGGGTTCTATTGTTTTCAAAATCGTTTTGAAAAAAATGTTAAAATCTTACCTTGTTGATCCCATGTAGAATTGGTAATATCAAAGAATACAGCAATGTACATGTTATGCTCTTGTTGATTACAATAAAAATATATTAAAAAAAAAAAAACTTTAGATAAGACACAGTTATGATGAACAATTCAAAACAACAAAACCCATGAAAGTTGGCGGTGGTTGTTAGTTTTGTTGTTAGTGACAACAACCTTAACTTGCAGACACTCGGAGGGGGCTGGGAGTAATCTTTTTGGTTTGGGCTTGTAAGGAAAGCTCCGTCCAAGGAGGACCTCACTGGGAGCCAGACACAGTACCTGGCCCACTTGTGAACGCATTACATGGTGCAGAGTGGCGCTGAGGCTGCCATTAACGTAAAGATCAGAACGGTGTAAAACCCGGAACAGACCGGAACACTACCCTAATTGATAAAACGGCAGCAAAATTCGCCTGAAAATGATGTAAACACACATGAAGAACATTTTGAAAAGAGAAAGGTGCACCAATATGCTGTCATTAACCCATTACTGCCCAAAATCTACATTTTGACACGAAAAAGTACCCGGAACGGCCCGGAACACTACCCCAATATATAAAACGGCAGCAAACTCACCTGAAAATGATGCAAACACACATGAGCATTTTGGAAATGGTGAAGGTTGAACAATGTGCTGTCATTAACCCATTACTGCCCAAAATCTACATTTTCACAGGAAAAAGTACCCGGAATGCTCCCTTAATATATAAAACTGCAGCACAACTCACCTGGGCAAACTCCTTGAAAAGATGGCCATCTCCCAGCTAAATCTTCACACCGATTCTGTTGGTTGTCTCCATGACCAACAGTCTGTCTTCAGAGTTGCCAGAAGCAAGGAAAGTGCTCTCCTGAACATCCGTGAAGAACTGCTCTCCAACCTTGATTCCAATATCCCATCTGTCCTCATCCTACTCTATCTTTCTTCTGCCTTTGACACAGTCAACCATGTCATCCTGCTCAATTGCCTCTGTGATAATCTTGGTATCACTGATCAGGCCCTGGCTGACCCCCTTCTTGTCCAACCGACCCTCCCAGGTCCAACTTGGGTCCTTCCTTTCCTCTATCGCACTTTCTACCTGTGATGTTCCCCAGGCGTCTAAACCTCTCTCCTTTGTATTTAAACAAATACCTGGCACCCCTTGTCCAGTGCACTGCTGCTCTCTGCTCAAACTTTCAGTGCCATTAAGAAGGACACCCAACTTGTTTTGAGGCTCCCCTCTGCCACCTCTTCTCCCTCTCTCATTTCTGACTGTCTGCAATCCAGGTGTGGTGCGCCACCAACGACCTCTGCCTTAATGCCAGTAAGACAGATACTCCTCAACGGCACACCTGCACCTTCCTTTCCTGTCACTCTGGCCGGCCTGCCTTGGCCCTCTCCCTGCTCAAAACCTACGAGGCGAAGAACCTCTGGATCATCTTTGACTCCACGCTTTCCTTTTCTACACACATCTGACGTCTCAAAAAAAGTCTAACTACCAACTGCACCTCCTCAGAGGTATTCTTCCTTGCCTCTCGTTCCCCCAGAAGCTCACTGTCTCCAGAGCTCTGGTTCTCTCTAGGCTGGACTACTGCAACAGCCTCTTTCTAAATCTTCCTGCAACCACTCTCCGCCCTCTGCAGCTCATCCAGAACAGGATTGCAAGACTTGTCCTTGGCCTCAAGCCCTGGGATCATATCTCTCCAGCCCTGAAATCTCTTCATTGGCTCCCAGTGGCTGCAAGGATGAAATTCAAGACCCTTTGTATTGTCCATAAGGCTTTCTGGGGCCTGGGTCCACAATACCTTGAACTCTCCCTCTTCGTAAATACCTTCCTACTTGAGCTCTTCACTCCTCCACCTCAAACACCCTCAGGGTCAGTCGCTTCTCCAAGCAACGAGTTGGGGGTAGATCCCTTTCCTCGGCTGGGGCCTCCATCTGGAACAGCCTTCCTGCCTCTCTGAAACTTGAGGAGAACCATCTTCGGTTTCCAGAAGCTCCTCAAGACCTTCCTCTTTGCTTCTGCCTTCACTCTTCCTCTCCCCTGCTAGACTATCTGCTTTGCCACTGGGCATCTGGTTACCCTCTGATATCGGGCCCAGATCCCTGACCTCCCGGCTACACACCCGCACTGACTCCTGGCAACCCTTGCACTAGGGTCTGTATCTGCTACCCTACAGTCCCCTTCCAGCACTTATCATACACCTGGTGTCTACACCTTATTTTTGCACTTACCACCTGCTGGCCGCACTGCCTGTTGTTGTTCTAGCACTTTCCACTCTTCCCCTGCCCCTGGCACTTTCCCCTTCCCTCGCAGCTCGTTCAAAAACCACTGCTGAGAGGGGTGTGACGATAGCCTAGATGTCTTGAGCAGAGCAAGGCCGTCTGGAACTGTGGTCAGAGTACTAGTTAAAGAATTCATGTCCACAGGGGACAGCCCTGAAAGTTGGGCAAGTATAAATGAGGTAATATCAGATTTAGATACTGAGTGCCATCCATGCCGCTGGACTAATTTGGCTGGTGGAGCAGATGGCGGGCCTTTAATGCCCCAGGTGAAGGGAAAAAAAAATGATCAGACCACCGGATTTGAAAGGCCGCAAAAAGAGTGATCTCAGCATCTGCTAAGAAAATCAGGTGCAAGGTGTTACCTAAGGAATGGGTCTGTTCATGAACCTGCTCAGGGAGGGAGAGTTCTTTCATAGAGGACAGAAAGCTTTGAACCTTAACGTTCTCCATCTCATTGACCTTAAGATTAAAGTCACCCACAATTGTAATTTGTTATTTATAACGTGCTTAATAACCAGAGGTTTCTAAGCGCGGACCAGGGAATCGAACCTGTGTTGCTCCGTGTCGTCTTGCAACAAAGGCAAGCACGTTGCCCCAGAGCTATCCTGCCGACACATTGACATATCATCCTGACAAAGACAGTTGTTGTTTACTTGAAGGAGACAAATGTAAAACCTGTTCTTACTCCAGGAGGAGTTGGAACCTATCACTTCTTTTGGTACATTGTTGATACATCTGAACTTTTTATTATCAAGTTTTGAATCCGCAAGAACTATGTTGGAACTTTGTGGCAAAACAGAATTTTCCTGATTTATTCTGAACTGTGGAGCAAAATCTTGCTGAAACCTGAGGAAGAGAAATTAACCCAGTTTATGAGAAGAGGCAGTGGCCATATTGTGAATGTGGTTTTATGTTTTATATAATTGTTGGATTGAACTGCCATACATTTCCTTATTAATTTATTGAATGTACAAGTGTGAGGGGCAGATATCCTTTTGCTAGTGTGTTTTCTTTAGTTTATTTTAGATGGGGAAATCCTTGTCAGGGTAGGGATAGTGAGGCATGTATCCAACCTTTGTGCCTGGCCATCGCTCACTCACGTGTGTGGGCGGCCGGAACCTCAACTCCCGCCCATTGAGTATGCCCGGCTGCACCATGGCTCAGTGCTCGCTCGGCGTGCCGGGCCCCTGTCCGCCTGGGGCATCCCTCAAGAACGTCCGGGCTTCCCTTGGCTCCCGGCTGCTCCCACTCGGGGCGTCCCTGCCGACCGGGGTGTGCCCACCAACGCCCACCTGCTGGCGCATCAGGATGGAGGAGCACACCCCTGCCCAGCAGGGCGGCTCAGCGGCCAGCTCGGTGAGGAGAGAACAGGGGCCGCTCGGGGCTCCCTCTCTCCAGTGGGGGGGCGTCCCCGGCAGGTTAACCCAACCCTGCCGGGTGCCCCCGTCGTCTGCTGGTTCGCGGATCCCCCTCTGGCAGAAGGGAATCCCACTCCCCCGCACCTGGTCCCCCACGCGTCCCGGCAGCGGACCGCTCCGCTGGCCGGACTGTAGCAGGAGGGGTGTCCCGGGCTGTGGGTTGTGCACGTCTGGGACGCAACCGAGGTCGGGCCCGCGGCTCTCCCTCCGGCTGCTCTGCCGTTAATGATCCTTCCGTGGGTTCACCTACAGAAACCTTGTTATGACTTTTACTTCCTTTAGATAGTCAACTTTGATTGATCGTCTTCTCGGCACTCTGCCAGGGCCGTTTCCGACCCCGGCGGGCCGATACGAGGACCTCACTAAACCATCCAATCGGTAGTAGTGACGGGTGGTGTGTACAAAGGGCAGGGACTTAATCAACGCAAGCTTATGACCCGCACTTACTGGGAGTTCCTTGCTCATGGGAAATAATTGCAATTCCCAATCCTTATCACGAACAGAGTACAGCGGGTTACACGCACCTGTCGGCGAAGGGTAGGCACACGCTGATCCATTCAGTGTAGCGCGCATGCTGCCCCGGACATCCAAGTGCATGACAGACCTGTTATTGCTTGATCTCGTGTGGCTGAACGCCACTTGTCCCTCGAAGAAGTTGAACGCTGACCACTGGGGGTCAAGTACCTAGTTAGCATGGAGGAGTCTTGTTCGTTATCGGAATTGACCAGACAAATCGCTGCACCAACTAAGAACGGCCATGCACTGCCACCCACAGAATCGAGAAAGAGCTATCAATCTGTCAATCGTTTCCGTTTCCGGGTGAGGTTTCCCCTGTAGAGTCAAATTAAGCCGCAGGCTCAACTCCTGGTGGTGCCCTTCCATCAATTCCTTTAAGTTTCAGCTTTGCAACCATACTACCCCTGGGACCCAAACACTTTGGTTTCCCGGATGCTGCTCTGCGGGTCATGGGAATAACACAGCTGGATCACTAGTCGGCATCGTTTATGGTAGGAACTACGATGGTATCTGATGGTCTCCGAACCTCTGACTTTCGTTCTTGATTAATGAAAACATTCTTGGCAAATGCTTTCACTTTGGTTTGTCTTGCGCCGGTCCAAGAATTTCACCTCTAGCGGCACAATATCAATGCCCATGGCTGTCCCTCTTAATCATGGCCCCAGTTCCGAAAACCAACAAAATGGAACCAGAGTCCTATCCCATTATTCCTAGCTGAAATATTCAGGTGGCTAGTCTGCTTTGAACAACTCTAATTTTTTCAAAGTAAATGCTTCAGACCCCCAGGACACTCGGTCAAGAGCATTAAGGGGGTGCCGAGAGGCAGGCGCTGGGACAGGCGGTAGCTCAATTCACAGCGGACCACCAGCTCGATCCCACGATTCAATTAAGAGCTTTTCAACTGCAGCAACTTTAATATACGGTATTGGAGCTGGCACCATTTCTCACCCCTCAGAATAGGTGAGATGCTGGATGATAGGGGAAATCCAAGGTTCAGGACACGGGCAAGAGGGATAATGGTACTCAACGAGAGCACTACTGCTAGGTTAAAATCTGGGAAGGCCTTTTCACTGGAGTTGGTAACAGATGGAAAGAGCACCTAAAGGAAGGGCCTGACTGTATTCAGATGAGGAGTTATTTTGTCCAGTGAGTTTCAGCAAAATTGGGTCGACTGATTGTGGAAGGTGACCAGAAAATGGTACGAGTATGAGGAGTCAAGGTGAACACAGTGGCCGTAGTCATGTTCGGCAGGTATAATTGCCAGGAGTTCAGTGGCAGAGATTTGATTAAGAGGTCTAAGCCATTGGAAAATAGAGATTGAAGACTCAAGGAGGTCAATAGATGAGAATTATGCAAGAGGAGGTGGAGCAAGGAGCTGAATACAAACGTACTCAAAGGAAAATTAGATTAAGGCATTGGGGAGAGAGGTGGATGGCATGTCTGTACTGATCAGAAGACCTGCCATCCTTCTAGGATAATCAGTGAGAGTAGGGAAAGTTAGAGGAATCAGTGTGAAGGGCTTCTAGAGAGGCTGCTGAATATGGATTTTACCCCACTGATATACACACAGGTTACTGGTTATCATCATATAGAGCCCATTTTAGTATATAGTGTGGATCTTAGGGCCCAATTCTGCTGGAGGTGTTAGACACCCATGGCCATTTTCTGCTAGAGATGTAATACATGGGTGAATTCCCCATTCAGGATGTACATTTGCTTTTTACACCAGTTTTCTATCTTTATAATGGGCCCTATTCTGCTAGAGGTGGAACAACCCCATTGGGTTATTACACCTCTAGCAGAATAGGCACCATTATAAATTTTGTATTTGTATTTATTAGGCCTATATAGCGCTTTAGACCAAAGCGCTGCACATATAACAACAACAGGATACAATTAACGTAATAATAACAGTAACAACAGAAGCATTACTAACATGAATCAGTCAACAAAACAGTATGTAGAGCAATTAGATGGAGGGAAGGGGAGAGAAGTGGAGTAGATCTATGTGAGGGAGAGAGGTGGGAGGAGGAGGAAAGGGAGGAGAGGGGATGGGAAGGGGGAATGGAGGGAGAGGAGGGAAGAGGGAAGGGTGGGAGAAGGGGGGGAAGAGAAGGGGGGAGGGGGATCATGGCGGGGAATGGAGAAGGAGCGACTTAAGGGACGTGCGGAAAGTGGAAAAGGTAGGGATAGAGCGGATTGCGAGAGGTAAGGAATTCCAGTGGAGGGGCCGCCAGATAAAGATAGGAAACAGGTGTAAAAAAGTGATTGTCCATTATCTAGGTGAAGACAAAACACCTGAGCCATGCATGCCTCATGGAAATATGAGAAAATACCCTTTAAGAGCTCATGTTCGTAAATGCCATCTGTGCTGATAGAAATTGCTGAAAATAAAGATTTAGGTCCAACTTCAACTTACCAGAAGAAAATAGCAGAATGCGATGCTTGCCCTTCCCACATGAGAGTTACAGTGCCGAAAAATACAGAGCAAATAATAAATAAACGTAAGTATGGGAAACAGAAATGTAGTATCAGTCATGATCATTTATATAACATCTAAGAGCTTCACTATGCACTGGAAGGGTTTGTATGCCATTACTCTCTGGTTCACAAACTTATTGTTACTTTGGCTCTTCCAGACATTATCAATATTTTTGAGGAAGTGATGAAGTTGAATTCAAGAAGCCTAATTTCATATGACACAAGATTTCAATTAGGTGATTTTTACCTCTCTCCACTAACATTTCAATGTTCATTGTTTGAGGAAAATCCTGCAATCCCTGCCTTTGTACTGATTCATGATAAACCCATAACGATTGCTCATGAAACATTTTTTTTCTTTTGTAGCAAAGCGTATGCCTCGTATTAACCAGAGTTCCATTACTATAGTAACAGACAGAGAATCAGTTATGTGAAATCTGTAGAGAATATTATTCCAAGATGTAAGCATGTGGTTTGTTGGAACCACATACTGAAAGATGTGGAATTCTGGGTTTCAGGTCATGAAGGAGGAAAAGCAGACAGAAAAGCATACACCAATTATGTTCTACAGCTCTTAGACTGCAAAGGTGAAGGAGACTTTCTAAAATTGTTGGAAAAACTAAGGGCAACATGGAGTGCTTTTTTTGTAAAATATTTTGAGGAAAAACTGAGCAAAGACATCTTGACAAAGGCAGGCAAATGGGTCTTGGAAACAGTTGGCATTTATAGGAAAACCAGTGGAGTTACAACTAACGTGTCAGAAAGCATGAATGCAGTGATGAAAAGACTGACTAAGCACAAAGAGGTTCACATGGATGAAATGGCATTGGCAATCTACTTTTTGTAAACATTTTATCTAAAGGAAGTGTTGAGAGGACAGTGTGGTATGGGGAATTATCACCTGTCAAACAGGCATTCTGGCAAAAAACTTAATTCTGGTGATATTGAAATCCCATTTCATCACAAACCTGTTGAAAAGATAGTGGACTTTATAAAGAAGGGTCACTATGAAGAACCTGTAACAATATCAAAAGTTGATGAGCGCAAATCAAATACAATGGAAGGCCTAGCAGACTTGATAGTTAAGCAAAACCAAGTATTTCTTCAGGCACAGTCTGGATGTTTCATAGTTACCGGATTACAAGACTAAAAGTATGTGGTAAAGTTATTCCCAGTTGAAACAGCCTCTTACAACAGTTCACAAACATGATACCACATTCTGGTTGCACAGAAGTCAACTGGTAAGAGTTAAAGTAAGAAAAGAATAGTGTACTCTCTGAAAATGCTCAGGATGAATGTCAGAAAAGGCAAATCTGGAAGGAATCAAATTAGACAGAAAGATGAGCTGCAGACTGTAGCTGCAATAGATTCTATTCTGAGTGAAACTAAATTTGATGACACTCAGGAAGACGTTAAAGCAAAAAATAAACATACCAAACAATTGAACCCATATGAGAATGTTCCCAAGAAATGACATTTGACCTTTTTTTCTGGTAGATGAGTATGATCTGGAGCAGTCAAGCTCTCCTAAACAAACAAACAAAAAACTGTGCCACTTCCATGGGAATTAATACCAGGTTATCCACGCATGCAGAGTGTCCCATGTCAAAATATTTACATGAATGTTGAAGACATAAAGTCTCTTTTAGGTGATAACTGGCTGGTTGATTCAGGTATTAAAGGCTTCTTGCTTACTACAGCTTCTCTAAAACATGCCACTGAATGTGATGTACGTGTGAGTGTTTTCAGTCCATTCATAATTCATTCCATTGACTTACGTGGATACTCTACAAGTGTTCACAAGTTCGGCATCAAATCAGATATTATGGCAAAGGACATCTGGATCATCCCCACAAATGTGCAAAATACTCAGTGGGTACTTATGCTGGTGTTCATGAAGTGGAAGATTATTCTATATATAGACTCCAATCAAACCCTCTACACAAAGTACATAAACATGCCACAAACATTCATGGACATTCAGATGACATCCAACATTGACTGGTCTAAGTGGACAATCCATGCTACTCATGATGTACCAGCTCAGTATGATTCATTCAGCTGTGGACCATTTCTCTGCTTATTTGCACATATATTGTGGTGTAGTGGGTCACTTGTACCATTCCTTGCAGACATGATTGCTGTGCGGCGGTGGATAGCTATGGAATTAATTAGTGGAAAATCCTTTCTCCCAAAATCGCAGTTGAAGAAAGAAAAATATTGCAGAGAAAAAAAAGAGATTAAGCAGTATTAAGAAAGATTTTAATACACAGTTTTCAAGGAATCCTCCAAAAGAGGTAACATCCACTGTTCAATTCTTATCTACAGCATTAGATGACTATTACACTGCAAGTTGGTTCCTCAGTTTCATGGGTAAACTCTGTAAAAACAGCAAAATCAAATATGATACCCCGCCAGGGACTATGCCAGGACTGGTATCATTTGTCTTGCCTTGACCTAGCTCATTTCCCTAGTGGTCTGTACAAATGTCCGAAGTGCATTTAGGGAAGCACTATGTATTTGAAAAAACAGAATACATCTCTTCAAATACAAACAAATGTCTACCTAAAGACCAATAAAATATGACACTCACACTGCATCAAACTGTATGGACAACCTTTGAAAGACATTTTATGTAACGTTTTATGCGACTTGTTAGCACAACAATTGCCAGATGCAGCTAGGTCAGGTAACACAATCAGCATGTCTCGTGTGCTAGATTAACAGGAATAGAAGACAGGTTTTACTGACATCCTACAAGTGAGATGATCTCCCAAGGCTCTCAAATGGCTTGGTAAAGAGTTTGAAGAAAGGGGTGGCATATATTGTGAAAGAGAGCTCATCCATGAAGGTCTTATTGGTAGCTCGAAACCATGATATAGTATCTCATTTACAATGTTATTTCATTTATATACATTTGGTTAATTTTAACTGCCATGGGTTTTCCCCCCAGTGCCAAGGCCTTTTTTGGCGATTTCAGTACTTCACCATGCAAAGCCTTCTAACATTTTCTCCTTCATTAACCCCTTAAGTGCCAAGAACGAACTATCTCGTCCGTGGCACTGGTGAGGTAATCCCAAGGACGAGATACCTCATCCTTGGCACTTAAGGGGTTAAATGTTATAAAATATATACTAATATACAAGTAGTAATGTCTCTCGCCTTTGCAGATTTATTACACTTAGGGGTGGTAAATGACACTGGTGAATTGTACTTAGTGCCATTGCTGAATGTGGGTATTCATTGCAGTCATACCCAATGCAGAAAACTCTGATCTCTTGTCCCATCTTACAAACTTGTCACACAACGTTGCACTCCTCTCCCTGTGCCTTCCACTTGTACAGTGGAATGTATATAAACATAAGCATATCCACAGCACTAGCCAAGTTATCCTGAGCTAGTCACTTGTCCCAACAGGTAGCGAAGAGCAGAGAGTCTTCTCCTTTGCATGGGTTCCCCTCACCCACTTGATTTCACTTGCACAGCCCTACCAGAAACTGCTGGTGAGTGCCCCTACTCTTGTGTTTCCTCTTCCGGTCCCGCTCCCTCTACTTTCGTTTCGGATTTGTGTTTTTTTGCTTATTTAGTCCTTTCCTAGTCCCTCCCTGACCTTCCCCCCTGCACACCCTGGTCTGCCTGCAACCCCTGGATTGGGCCGTGAGCGAGTCACATGCCCCTCAACACGAAGAGCTCCAGGGCAGCCTTGCCTGAACAGCCATCAGCTAAGGACCAGAGGCAAAGCGGAACTCCCTCCACAGCAGTTCCACTCCCTGTTTTCCTCTGTTAGCCCATGGACGCCTGACGTAGACCACCTACCGTGACTGAAAAGGTAAGAGTGGGGTAGGCGCGGAGTACAGCCATTAATGTACTCCAGTAAAACACCACCACTCTTATTACCTAATATCATGCATCTACCTGCATTCCATATTTTGCATTTAGCCTAACTGTGTAAGTTAGACATGTGTTTCTTCTAACTAACCGTACTAAAAACTATCAAATTCTGCATACTCAACTGCAAACTCTGAACTGGACACAACCATACCTCTACCACACCACAACCCGCATGCACTTCACAACACCCAACCCAACATACAACCAAACCATGCACCATCATACCTCAACACCACATGACGGCTGCCAACCGAAAATACACAAACGCTCAGTGACTGGTTTCTCTAAACTGAAGCTGCCAACTGTACATCAAAGCTCTCTTGCTCTTTTCGCTCTCAATCCCACTAACAACCCCCACCCCAACACTCCTTACATTGCAGATCTGCCAGTGTGCCAAGAGACTACACCCGTAGCAACAGTGTGCGGTACAAGATCTCATAACATTAACACAATTTGCCAGTTTTGGCATCAAATGCCCAGCTTCTTCCACCATATGCTCAAGCACTGCTGTGATAAGGCTGTGCTCTTCTACTATACAGCATACCATCATACCTTTAACTGACCAGTTAGACTCCATATATCCAGTTACTGGCAGACATCAATATAGACCATGTTCGTGTATAATGGGTTAATGACGGGCATCGTTTAACCTTACTCAGTTAAAAATGTTCTTCATATGTGTGCATCATTTTCAAGTGAGTTTCGCTGCCATTTTATATATTAGGGTAGCGTTCCGGCCCGTTCCATGTACTTTTTAATGATAAAATGTAGATTGTGAGCAGAAATGGGTTAATGACAGCATATTGGTGCACCTTTCTCATTTCAAAATGTTCTTCATGAGTGTTTGCATCATTTTCAGATGACTTTCGCTGCCGTTTTATATATTAGGGTAGCGTTCCGGGCCGTTCCAGGTACTTTTTAATGATAAAATGTAGATTGTGAGCAGTAATGGGTTAATGACAGCATTTTGGTGCATCATTCTCATTTAAAAATTTTCATGTTTGTTTTCATCAGTTTCAGGTGAGTTTAGCTGCCGTTTTATATAATAGGGTACTTTTCCGGCCCATTCCGGGTTTTACACACACCCGTAAAGATCTGCCTCCCAATTGCAGGGAGTAGTGCTGCCCAGTCCCACAGCCTTCACCAGCTGTCCCAGCTTCGGTGGGCTGACGGGGGAACTGCGTCAGAGGCTTGAAGCAAGTGATCAGTCATGACAGTGGGCACTGAGGCGTACTGGCAGGAGCCGGTAAGGAGCAGAGACCGGTGAGCTTCAGAGCCTGAGCTATGCCGCTTGCTGGTGGGGGCTGGTAACTTGGCTTTGTTGAAGCCGTGTGGCCTGCGATCGTGCTCGGTGCGGGTAAAGTGGTGCGCGGTGGTGCAGAGGGTACTGCACAAGTATGCCATCCTGCCCCTCTCTCCCCAGGCAGCTGAGGTCCCCTCTGTCTACAGCCCTGAGAAACATGAATACGTGGGGGGAGGAGAGGAGTCGGTGAGAGACTGTGGACCAGCAAGGATGGCCCTGGCCCCATTTCTAGAGAACACTGCTTTCTTTACCCTTGCGGGGTGCAGCCGTTGTTCTCCCTTCAACATTGCTGCCTGTCTCTGCTTCTGGTACCCCTTTGGGCTCCAAAGGGCTGCACCCACATGGCCAAAGTGAACAGGTGCCAAAGTAATCTTAGCTTTGCCTCAAAACCCTGTCATGCAGGTGTGGCACTGAGGAGCAAGTCTGCAACAGCAGAGGTGGTAACATCCGTCGGCAGCTGTGTCATGGCGCAAACCCCCGGCCCATTTTAGAGTGAAGTGTCAACGAGTGCGTTAGCAACTCTCTCCTCTGATTTTTTACTGATACTCACGCAGACTGACTCAGTGAATGGCAAGCTCAACAGCCTGATGTGTGAAGTCAGACTGATGCAGCAGTGCATAGAAAAGGAAAGTGGAAGAATATCAGAGACTTAAGCTTGTATTAGTGTGCTAGAGGACAAGGCACACAGACACAGCGATTTCTGCAATACCTACGGCTAGATAGGAAGACAGTCCAGGCCAGAAGTAAGATTCTGGAGGCAAGGTTTCGCAGGGAATACTGTGTGGGTGGTCGGATTGCCCGAATGCTCTACAGCAGACAACGTGGAAACTTTCATGGGGGCCTTCATCAAGAAGATCCTACAGGCCGCCCAATCTCTCTGCAGTTTTTAGCAGAGCATGTCCATTGATCGTTCGGCCCTGCTCCGAAGCCCGGGCAGAGACCAGACCGGCAGCCACAAACCCCTCCAACAACCTGACATGGAGGAAAGCTCCTTTTTTTATTGTTGCATGCTGGGGATTTGAACCCGAGCCCTGCAGATGACAAGCCAGTGTTGCATCGCATGGGGCTATTTCATAGGTGCTCCGTTTCCTTTGTTTCATTCAATGGACTGCTTGACACATGAATAAGGGCTTTGTGATTACAGTCCACAAAACCCATAAGTCCTATGTGCTTGCAGGCTGCAGCTCGAAGATGGCGCTTTATTTAACAGAAGCAGAGATAGTCGAAAAACAGAAGAGTCTGCAAACCTCCCACCAGGCAGCAGAGGAAGGGCATACGTCAGCGCTCAGAAAACATTGTTCTAACTTGCACATCCTGTTCGCTGTGTTGCTTTAATGATCAACTTCTTGGTTAAGAAAGATGGTGTTCTATTCTGTATGTGGCTGCTTGATAGATTCAAGGTCAAAACTTCTTGGCTGCTCATACAAAATATTTGTTTCATGCCTAGTGTAAACAAGGAGTATGTCTTTTTAGCGGTGTTATCTGCTGAGACTTCACTTATTGTCTCTCTCCAGCGGGGGAGTTGCTAGGTCTGGAAAAGACCCAGGGCTTAGCTGATGTCGGAATTGTTGGGACTGGGGGCTAGCGAGTCTTTTGGCTGTAGCTCCTGAGATTCTATCCGGGGCTACAACCAAAAGATTAGGGGCTACAGCCCCCTTAGCCCCCCCCCCCCCAGCAACGCCCCTGCTCTCCAGACAGTAAATCCCTCGTCATCACGAGAACGTTGCTCGACTATCATTCAGGCCGACTAGTCATTTTCTTAGGCATGCGAAAAAAAGAAAATGTAAAACACATTATTCACATTATACTGAAATATGTAAGAAAACGTCCTTAGAAAACCGTGGTTTGTGCGACGAAGCTAGATAAAAATAAACAATTTCTAATTTCATCGTCTTTCCAACACATTTGATTTGGTTTCGATTACTTATGAATTTAGACTACCTACACGTGTTTGATCATGCTCTCTGGTATAAGCAATCCTCCGCAGGGCTTGCTATTAAACAATGTACGTTCTCTGGCCGTTAGTAACCCCGTGAGTAACGTTGAGCGCGGCGGTGTTCCCAGTTCGTCAGCAAACAGCCACTTTAAGCAAACGTTGCAATTGGCGTGCAAACCTTGCTAATTTCAAAATATGCTAACACAAATGTTTGTGGATGGCAATTCACTCTGGCTAACCCCAAATATAACTAGCGTTATAGATGCTGTTTTATACATCACTTGTCGCAAAGTTATCTCACTGCGCTATCTCGCAGGTGCTGGATTTAGTTTAGTCATGTGAAAAGACTGCTAGGGACACCGAAAAATCCCACTCAGCAATTATCTTCCTTGGCAGCAATGCATGCTTAATTGCAAAATACAGACACCTCGGTCTGTGCTGTTAATGCTCCGATCACTTACCGGTAATCTTCATTACTCCCAGTCTTCCGCGTCTCAGTACTTCCCTCAAGAGGCCCCACCTCCGATACAAGACCTTCTTTCATTTCTTCTTTTCATCACCTAACTCCTCCCTGACCCCAGTACTCCAGTTCATTATAACCAAGCTATAGCATGAGACTCTCCCCACAGAGAGGGAGAGGAGGGTCGCCCAGTACTGTGACGAGGAAGAGTAGGGCTAGGAGTAATGAAGATTACCAGTAAATAATCAGAGCATTACCTCCACGTCCACTCTAATCCCAGTACTGACCTCATGAGGAATACCAGAGCATCAGTGGGGAGGGGTCCCAAAGAGACACACAGAGACAGAAGTGCAGTAACACAAAGCACAACTCTAATGACCCCAAACTTCAATTCCAACAGACAAAACGCCCACCCCAAAAGACCCATAAGTGGAGTGGGAGACATTCAACCGATAGTGGTTGATAAAGGTACCCGGATCAGCCCAGGTAGCATCCCTACACATTTCCTGCAGGGAAACCCCTTGTGCAGCTGCCCAGAAAGCAGCCATACCCCCTGGTAGAACAACCCTGAACATGGTCAGGCACAGGCAAACCAGAACCCACATAAGCCATCCAAATGACTGTATGGATCCACTGGCTAATGGAAACCACAGAGGCCATCCGCCCAGCACCTGCAGCGCAAAAAGTAACCAAGAGGCTATCAGACATCCGACACGGGGCAGTCCGAGCCAAGTACTCCAGAACGGACCGCGCACATCAATGGAATGCCAGACCACCTGCTCCAGCGTCTGCGGATCCTAAATAAAAACACAGTAAGAACCAGATCCTGCGACATGTGAAACCTAGACACGACCTTGGGCAAAAACTTAGGATCACCTCTCAAAACAATAAAGAAGAACTCTCAAAAAGGGGGCCCGACATAACAAAGCCCCGCTTTCCCCCAACTTACGGGCAGACGTTATTGCACACCCCATGCCCTCCTGGTCGGAAACCGGGAGCAGAAGAGAGGGACTTTGGCCGGGACTGGAGAAGCAAAGAGATCCAGCACCGAACACCCAAACCTGTTGCAGATCTTGGCAAACACCCGGTTTGACAGAAGCAATTCTACCGAGGAGGGCAAATGACGGCTGAGCCGGTCCACCCAGAGATTGTCCACATCTCTGACATGAGTGGCTCTCAGAGATAGCAGGTATTTCCCCCTCAGGCCCCAATCTGAGCAGCCAAAGCGTTCAAGGAGCGGCCGGACCCACCCTGACGGCTGACATAGGCCAAAGCAGTGGTATTGTCTGTCTGGACCACAATGGCTTGCCCCTTCAGGAACTTCTCCAAAAACAACAGGGCCCAGAGAATGGCACACAACTCCTTCCAGTTGGACCAACGAAGATCCTCCGGAGCCCACAAACCCTGAGCCAAGAGGACACCCATTGTGGCACCCATCCCTGCCCCCCTGGCGTCTGTAGTAAGAATGGTCTTTATGAGCTGAGCCAGGGCCACCCCGGCCCGGAGATTCGGAACATGCAACCACCACTGTAAGCCGGCTCTCAGATCTTGCGACACCGGAATCAAGGCCTCCTAAGACTGAGACGCCGGGAGCCAGCAAGTCAGTAGGTAAGACACCATGGGGCGCAAATAAAGACATACCCAAGGGACTAGAAACTTGCAAGAGGCCATGTGCCCTGCAGCATGAGCAACAGGCAAGCCGAGCCCCTCTGCCACCAGAGAATCCTGCCCAGGACTGACAGCAGGTGGAGGACGTTCTCCAAAGACAGAAACACCCCCCCCCCACCGCGTACAGATCTGAGCCCTGATGAACACCAGATCCTGGGAGGTCTCCAGCTGGGACTTCTGCCAGTTTATCAGAAACCCCCAGTCTTGCAATGCCTGGCAACTGAAGATGCGCCAGGACCATCCGCTGGTGGTCAGCCTTGATTAACCAAATGTCCAGGTACGGAAAATCCTAAATGCCCATCAGGTAGAGGTGTGCCACCAGGGGAAACACCAGCTTGTGAATACCCCGGTGGCAGATCACAACCAAAACAGGTGCACTCGGAACTGAAAATGCTGAGTGCCCACAGCAAACCAGGCGAACTTCATTTGGCAAGGCAGTAGAGACACGTGGTGATAGGCATCCTGGAGAACCAGGGATGCCATCCAGTTCCCTCGGTGCAACAACAGAAGAATGTTCAGCAAAATCTCCATTTTGAACCGCTCCTTCTGGACAAAGCAGTTCAGAGCCTTGAGATCCAGGATGAGACGAAACTTCCTAAAGGTTTGGGAGCCAGAAACACCCTTGAATAAAATCCCTGACCCTGTTGGTGAAGAGGAACAGGAATGACTGACAGAGCTCATGCCATCACCAATTTCTTTCCCAGAGAGTGGGGAACAGCAGTTTGTACCATAACAAGCCTGGACAGGGGTTGACAGAAAATCCACAAAATAACCCTCTCGAACAGTGTCCAGAGCCCAAGAATCTGAGCACCACTTGGCCCATACTGGAAAAAAACAGCAGAGACGACCGCTGTGTGAAACCTGAATGTATCTCACCGGATAGTCCCAGAGTATCTGTCATTCAGGTGGCCAGGATACGGCCATCGCTTCTGGATCCAGTTCCTAGGGGTGGACCAGTGCAGGAGGATCACCTGGATGAGGGGTCTTTCGGGAGTGGAAGTGGGACACTGGATGGCGAGACACGGTATCCCCTTCCCTGTAACACCGTTACCCATCCTACCAGGTAGGATACTTAGAAACTGAACCCCCCACATCCCTTTTTCCAACATGATCACTTTCTCACCGACCACTCACTGTGAGAGAAAACAGACTAACACCCAAGCCCTACACCTGACATGTCCCAATGCCATGGTCAGGCAATTACCAATCATAACACACACCTGACTTCCATCACACTTCCCCACACGGATAAAAGGCGGAACACGAAAGAACACTCTGAACAAGGCAAAGCACACAAAGAAGCAGCAGCTCCAAGATGGCAGTTTAATACAAGGAGAAAGACGGCAAGACCAAAGAGGGTTGCAAGAAGGGACATGCCTGTGACCTTTACAGAGAAAGACTGTTACTTTCATGAGCCTTCAAGAATTAGAAACATAAGACCCGGAATCAAAGCTGCAGAAACCTGCATTGTGTGTCGGAGGTACCCGGGCTCTCCCATGTCGATAGCCAAGGTGGGGAGGATCGTTTTCCACTGTGGAACTGGCATTGGCTCCTACAACAAAGCAGCAAACGTAATGTCAACACAGCCGGTGAGTTGAGGAGACTGATACCGGACCGGTCTGTGTTGAAGCCAAGGTTGCAAGTGGCAACATTCTATAGAGAAAACTGAAGAGAACAGTGTGTGAAGCGTATGTGACAAGCTATGCGAATATAATTAAACAGCAGATAATTTACTGAACTTTGAAAGTCAAGCTATGAGACCGTAGACCGAGTTGTCCAGCGCCACGTGGATGCTCATTCGAAGGTCTTCGTTAGGTATCCAATCTGAAAGTTAACAATTGTAAAGAGAAAGGAATTGTAAAATCGAAGTGGTCCTGCAACAGGTCAAGCCATACCCTGTGCACATTCGAAAGTCTTGGATAGTTGATGCTAATTGAAATTGGTCCGAACCCAGCTGAGGGAGACTAATTGTATTGAGAAAGGGATCTGAGCCTGGCTGAGGGGCATCTGGGGTGAACTGTGAGTCATCCAAGAAAGAATATCCTACGATTGTGAAAGAGGATCCGAGCCCCGAAGAGGGGGATTCAAAGAGTCGATCATTGTATTCAAGGGATCTGAGCCCAGCTGAGGGGGATCCAAGGTGAATAGTGAATCATCTGAATTGCCCATTTGTGAAAATCTGAAAGAGGAAAATAATTTATCGTTTTGTTTTATCCCATCAGGCCCTCTGCATGAAGAGACTTTGAGAGGCAAAGAAACTTGGCGAAGAAGGCCCTGATACTAATGACTGAACTGTCTCCTCATGCTAAAGAAGCAAGAGAGTGTGCAATGCACGAGTGATCCGCCTTGCCTCATGCTGAAAACATGGGGAAGGGAGGCCAATGGCCTGAACATCCTGACATATCACTTTGTGAACACTTCTTTCTTTTTGCTAACACTGTTTCCCACACTATTGGAATTTAGAGGTGAGGATTGGCAATAGGTTTATTACTATAGGACCTTTTATTTTGACAAGACACCAATAGACTGTGTTATTATTTGATGGTAGTAGCTTGCTCCCATCTTAAGATTTAGGTTTTTTCAACCCTTTTTGACGTTCAATCAACACCCTTTAACTGTGGTCACTTGTGTCTGTCTTACTGTTGATGCCATGGATTCCTTACACGTGGTGTTAGAAGTGGGATGTGACTCGATTGAAACACTTGTTTTCACTTCCTTAACCACCTTGATGGGATTGCCGTCTATAATGAAGCTGGTGTAGTTGTGGTCCAGTTTGTTTAGGTTTGGGGTGGATCCAAGGATGATGAGTTCAGTCTTGTCATCATTCAGGTATAGACTGTGGGAGGCCATCCATGCCTGGATGATGAGGTACACCTTGTTCACCAAGGCCAAATCCGCGTTGTAATCTCCCGTCAACGGGATGAGGATCTGGGTATCATCCGCATAATTGGTGTAGGTGATACCCAGACCGTCGAGATCGTCAAACAGGGGCTTTGTGAACACCTTGTACAGTGTGGGGGAGACGCATGAACCCTGAGGGACCCCACGTGTGATGGGGATAGGGTCAGCGGAAGCCGAAGTGGAGAAGACACGCATAGATCTGTTGCTCAGGAACGACTCAATCCAACCAATGGCTTCTTGGGAGAAGTGGGCAGCCAAGTCTAGGTGGTTACATAGAATTTTATGATCAACAAGATCGAATGCTGCAGAGAGGTCTAGGAGAAGCAGTAAAGCATTTTTCCCATTATCTCTCAGAGTGTCGATTTGGGTCTTGAGATCAATGAGAGCAGTTTCTGTCCCGTGTTGGGGTCTGAAGCCCGATTGCCGGATTCCTAGGAGATGGTTTTGTTCTAGGTATTTTTGAATTTGTTGATAGGCTGTCTTATCTAGGATTTTGAGCAAGAAGGGGACGGTAGTGATGGGTCTGTAGTTCGTGGGTGTAGAGGGGTCTAGGGAGTTTTTTTTTTAGAAGGGGGAGGACCCAGGATTCTTTGAGGTTGTTGAGGATGGTACCTGATGAGAAGGAGGCGTTAATACGTTTGGTAATGAATGGTGAGAGGTCGCTAGCCGCATCTTTGATGATTTGTGAGGGGCAAAGGTCCCCCTTACAGTTTGACGGTTTAAGGCTGAGTAGGATCTTTTCCACTTCTAGCGTAGAGGGGTGTTGGTGGAGTTGCTTAGTGAATCTTTCTCGTTAATTTTGATTTGAAGGCCTGTGACTTTATTGGAGAGGGCATTTTGGACACTGGTGCATCATTGCTTCTCTTTCACAGAAGTGTCTGGGACTAAGATAGGTGTTTTCAACTCTTTTATAATAGTAAACAGTTCTTTGGTGCTGGATTTGGCTTGTAATATTCTCTGGTTATAAGATTCTTGTTTAGCGATAATGATTTATTTTTTATATGTAGAAACTATTTTGTTGAGGATCAGCTTGTTGATATCTGTAGGGGAGTGTCTCCAGGCTTGTTCCTTTTTGCGTTTCTCTAGTCTGAGAACTTTTAGGTAGGCAGAGAACCAGGTGTTCAAGTGTTTTTTCGGTTTACATTTTCTCAGTTTTAGCGGTGCGATAGCGTCTAAGGCTGATCGCATACTATTGTTATAGCTATCAACGAGATCGTGGGGATTGGAGGTAGCTGAGAGTAGGTTCAAGGTTGGGAGAATGTGGGGGATGAGTTTTTCCACTGTGATGTTTTTCTTGCTTCTCATGGGGATAGCTGTGGCTACTGAGTTATTGATGATGGGGCTTGAGGCTTCAAGTGTGAAGGTAAGGAGGTGGTGGTCAGACCATGGTGCGGGGTGAAAGCGGTAATGGAGGCCACACAGTTGTGGTCTGCTATCCAGTCAAGGGGTCACCCTTTGTTGTGGGTAGGGTGGACACTCTTTGGGTGAATCCTAATTCTAATAGGGTATTGTTGATGACGGTCGCCTGGGGGTCTTTGGGGTCTTTGGGGTCTTTGAGGCCAAGGTTAAAGTCTCCTAGGAGTAGGCTCTGGGATGTATTTTTTAAGTGGTTAGAGAGGATGGAAATGAGGTCTTCCTGTAGAGTAGGTGGATGGTAATGGTTTGGGAGTTGGCGGTGGGCAGCTTAGCTGTGAGTGATTCACAAGATGAGTTGTGGTTTGTGGCGTCAAGTCTGAAGTTGAGTTGTGTTTTGGCAATTATGGCGAGGCCTCCGCCTCTAGATTCTATTCTGTCCGCTCGGAGGATGGTGAAGTCATCAGGGGTGGCTAGTTAGAGAGCTGGGCCAGTGGCTGCATGGAGCCAGGACTCAGTGATGGCTAGGAAGTCTAATTCTTCTGTCAGAATGAGGTCTGCTATATCTGTGGAATGTGCTACTACGGATCACGCATTAATTAGCGCCCCTCCTATAGGCGAGGTAATGGTTTTGGTACCAGTAGGTGTGGTGGTTAAGTTGTGAGTCTTGTGCTTAATTGTAGTATTAGTTAGGCTATTCTTGGGAGTGTCTGTAGGGCTGTTGGTAGGGGTAACCATGTACAAAGGCAGGGACAGGTTGGTTGGTTTAGTCTGGGTGGTGTCCCTAGCACAAGGCTCATATAGTTTGGGTAGTCTGGCACGTAGTTTGGTGTTTCTGGCAGAGAGGCTGCAAGGTGTGGAGGGGTGCATGATGAGAGGGGAAGTGGTGCCTGTGAGGGCAGGGCTGGAAGAAGGGCTAAGATAGCTAGATGAGTGGATGAGGTGGAGAATGACTTTCAGCAGTGCTGAATGGTGGATGATAATGGTTTGGGAGGTACATTCTGTTGGGTGTAGGTGAGGGTGCAGCGGTCAGATGGCAGATGGCTGCTAGTTGCTAGCTGCATCTTAGATGACCTGGGTGGAGTTCAGAAGCAGGGCAGCTTGGTGCACAATACAGTCACAAATGCAGTAGTTAAGATGGATTTTTGGCAGCAATTATGGCATCAAGGTCTGACTAGATTCGAAATTCCTAAAAACAGTATAAATCACAATAGATTGCGCTAAGTTAAAGGGGGGCAGTGTTTCACCTAGATTCGAAATTCCTAAAAACAGCATAAATCACAGTAGATTGCGCTAAGTTAAATGGGGGCAGTGTTTCACCTAGATTCGAAATTCCTAAAAACAGCATTAATCACAGTAGATGGTGCCAAGTTAAATGGGGGCAGTGTTTCACCTAGATCTGAAATTCCTAAAAACAGCATAAATCACAGTAGATTGCGCCAAGTTAAATGGGGGCAGTGTTTCACCTATATTCGAAATTCCTAAAAACAGCATAAATCATAATGGCTTACACAACACTTTGTTACCCATGGAAAGCAAGTTTGATTGGGGGGGGGGGATCAGTGTTTATACATGGCTATACCTGTTCCAGGTGGTATACCTGATTCGAAAGTTAATTGAGGTTGGAGAGGTGGCCAGTTATGGCTATAGCATATAGCAAGAGTTACCTCTTTTAGAATGCCCAACAGGCATCACTTTCCCTAGGCGCACGGGCAGGGGGTCTGGCCCTGGGCTCTGGTCAGCTCAGGACAGTCTCCAGACAGTTGCTGGCCTTGCCCTGGAAATGTTGGGGCAGTCTGCGGGGGCAGGGGGGTTTGTTTCCTTTGCAATGGGTGAAAGGGGAGGCAGAAGGGGTGGACAAGACACTGACAAGTTGGGGGGTTGTTGGTAGGGGTGGCGGGAGGGGACACAGTGATAGAACGATTCTGGAACACAGACATGCGAGAGGCGACCTAGGCACTACCGATAAACTATTCCTGGATGGCGACACTTAACCTCATGACCTGGAACGTCAGAGGCCTTAACAATCCACCTAAATGTCGGAAAGTTTTACAATACCTAAGACGCCATCGGGTGGGGGTGGCCTTCCTCCAGGAGACCCACTTGACGGTGGATACCAAATCTAAATTTGGCAAGAGCTGGGGTTGTCTTGGGTATTTTTCATCTTTCTCCTCTTATTCCAGGGGGGTGGCCATCGTGGTACATAGCTCGGTAGCGTTTCGACTGACCAAGGTTTTGAAAGATTGGGAGGGTAGAGCATTGATAGTACAAGGGATAATCTAAGGGAAGCTATATACGCTAATTTGCTACTATGGTCCTAACCAAGATACAACAGATTCTCTACAGTGGATTGAGAGGCAATTGGGGGACCTCCCAGAGGGTGAGATCTTGTGGGCGGGAGACTTTAATACGGTCTTGGACCTGACCCGGGACCGGATGGGCAATGCCCCGCGCCCGAGCAGTAGAAGCTCTGATCGAATTCGGGGAATGTTAGTGGCGTGGGGAATGGAGGGTGTGTGTAGAGTGAGGAATCCAGTGGAGCACCAGTTTACACACCATTCTGCTCCACACAATTCAACTGCACACCTGGATTATTTTCTGGTATCCCAGGCACTCTTGGGACTGACAAGTGGGGTCGAGATACTGGCTCGCACTCTCTCGGATCATGCCCCTGTTTTGTTGTCCATCCTTCTGAGGGGCCGAGCCGGGACGAGGCCTCCCTGGAGGTTCAAGAGTGATGGCCTTACAGATGCAGTTTTTAGGGAGGAACACTGGTATAGACTCGTATTTTGAGGTTAATGAGGGGTCGGTATCCTCAGTGCACACCCTGTGGGAGGGATTTAAATGCGTGATAAGGGGGGGGGGGTGTAAAGCCAAGGAATTGGGCATCATTAGATGGTTACGGAAGGAAATAGCTGACAAAGAGGAGGAGATTCGTATCCTCCAGGCAGCTGCCCCCACACCCACCAAATTTCAGCAAGGGGAAATAATGCAGAGACTCCAGGAGTTTCATGCTCTTTCCCAGCGGGAGGTAACATACTTGTGGGATAAAGTGTCCCCTTGCCAATATGGGAAAGGTCAGGCCCCGGGTAAGTCGCTTGCTAAAACCACTCGAATGAATGGACAGGAAAGCAGAATAACAGTAATTACGGATGACGGGGGGTGGATCAATTTGAAGATGAGAAAATAGTCCTCGCATTCCATACATTTTACAGTCGCCAGTACTCCACTCAGACACAGGCCACACAGGCGGATATAGACGCATACTTGAATGAGGTCAGTTTATATTGGTGCTCTGATGAGCAATGAGAGTGGTTGAATAGACCTCTGACATTGGAGGAGGTGGTCGGGGCCATTAAGTCACTACCGGGTGGGAAGTCCCCCAGACCGGACGGCTTCACAGCTGAATTTTATAAAACCTACGTGACCAAACTGGCACCGTATCTACTGCAAGTCCATCAGCAGGCAGTTGACGAGGGACGACTCCCAGAGTCCCTGAGGAAGCTGTGGTTATCGTACTGCAAAAACATGCCAAACCTCCCGGAGATTGCTCCTCGTATCGCCCGAGATTGCTTATCAATCTCGACAATAAAATATTGGCCAAAGTGCTGGCTGCTAGATTGGCGCTGATGATGCCAACCTTGGTCAGGGCTGATCAAGCGTGGTTTATCCCAGGGCGGTCGACATCGTTTGGGCTGTGTAGAATTTTCTGTCTGATGGCGGCTCTACCGGATAGCGAACCGACAATCACGGCCCTATTAGATGCCACCAAGGCATTTGATTCAGTTGAATGGCCGTTCTTGTTCACGGTTCTGCGGCGGCTGGAGTTGGGAGCACTGTATCTCCCCGGTATCTCTGTTGTACAAAGACCCGATGGCCAGGGTGAGGGTGAATGGACAAACAACAGAGCTGATACCGCTTGAATGCGGAAAGCGCCACAGGTGGCCGTTATCCCCCCTGCTCTTTGCCCTGGCAATAGAGCCATGGGCTGAACGAGTAAGGGAAGTGTATTTGCATCGTTGAGTCCAGTTACACATTCACCGAATGCTTATCCCTCTATACACAGACGATATGGTCCTCTTAATCCGTCATCCCAAGGTTAATCTAGATCCGATCATGGCAGATGTCCAGCTGTTCGGGGAATTGTCGGGGCTCAAAATGAACACTAGTAAATCAGTCATATTCCCGCTAATGGAGGCGACGGCTCAATTCCAAGACAAGTGGAGATTCCAGTGGGAATTAAATAGTACCCGATATTCGGAGATCACGATAGCCAAGGAGGAAGGGGTGATCTATCGCAGGAATTACTTGCACAAACTCGGCTCAGCCAAATCGGCAATGCTCAGGTGGAATTCACTTCTGCTCAATCTATATGGTAGGATTTCAGTAGTCAAGATGACCATTCTACCCCGGTTTCTCTATGTGTTCCTTAATGCACCCATTGAAGTGCCTAAGAAATGCTTCCGGCATCTCCGTTCAGCTGTGACAAGCTTCATCTGGGCTGGTAAACATGCAAGGATCTCTTGAGATAAATTGGTGGCACGTGTTCGGGAGGGGGGCCTGGCCCTGCCAGACTTTGAACTATAATACACAGTGGCACAGGCTAGTTTTCTGCGATACTGGTATGGAATGGCGGCTGAACATCGGCATGTAGAGATAGAGAGATCTATTGCGTCTCCAGCACTGTTACGAGCAATTGTTATTAATGCACCGTGCCAACCACGCACGGTTCGGAACATGGTCGACCTGACATGCAGGGCTTGGACTCTGCTGCAGCGGAAAACCAGAGGGGAGGTATTATAGTCGCCAAAACTCCAAGATACGTATATCCCTGATGTCCCCCTGTCCAGTGAAAATGGTTTCGTAGCTATGACGAACAGGTTGGAAGTGTCCATATTTGGAGACCTATTCCGAATGGAAGGTTTGTAACTACTAATCAATTGAAAGAGAGAGGGGCTCTGTCCACGCTAGATATATTCTTGTATTATAGGTTACGGGTGATGCGGCAGCGGCTGTTCCCATCTTTCCCTGAGCAACCCCGCACGGCAGATATGCTTGACAAGATGATACAGGGGTGCTTGGGGCATCGAGTAGCATCTGTATTGTATGCGATGGCCCTGAAAAACAGATTGACGGCTGCGGCGTCATCACGGGAGGCGTGGGAGCAGACACTGGGCAGCGAGATATCAGTTGCCACGTGGAGATACTGCTGTGAAATGATTAAGAAGGGGGCGATTTGCATCAGATTCAAATTTATTCATTTCAAGTTTTTACATCAGTATTATTACTCTCCAGCCCAACTAAAGGAATATTTTCCTCAACATACTGGAGCCTGTATTAGATGTGGGCAGGCCGCAGCGGGTTTCCTCCATGTGGCATGGGAATGCGAGGAACTGCAAGGATATTGGGAACGGGTCTTTGATGTGGTTGGGTAGATAGTGGGGTGTCGGATCACTCCATACCCTTTGTTGGCTTTACTGGGGTACACCAAACAGATACCTAAAGGGACCAGGAAGCTGATAGGTCTCCTTCTGATCTTAGCAAAACCGAGTGGCTATGGGATGGTGTAGGAAACGTGGGCCTAAGGCCGCTCTGTGGGCAGAGGACATTTTGCATTGTAATGATATGGAATCCAGATGGGGGGCTCTGCAGAGAAATTGCTGGGGAGACAGACAAATGTGGGATGCATACACACTATACTAACTCAAGCAATCGGATGCCTGGAATGCTGAATCTCCTCCATCGCGGGTGACTGTACAAAGCTTTCTACCACAGGAGGTGGTCGGTTGATAGATTTACATCTCATCAATGAATTGGCAGGAAAGGGCGCACCTAGAGACTGAAGACATTGGGTATTAAGTAGATGCTGGGCCACAATCCAGACCTCCCATGGGTGCTATCTGTGACCTCTGAATTTGTCGTCCACAACTTGTCAAAGTCCATTGTAGTGGTCACCATTATATCTCTGAAGTTTATCTGACTGTCGCCTTGTCATGCATCACATAGTGCTTTTTCATACACACCGGGGAGGGGGGATGTGAGTGAACGTTGTTCGATGTGTTGCTGTTATTGAAATGCCAATAAAGAAAGTACAAAAAAAAAATACAATAATAGAAGTCCCTTTCTCAATGATTCTGATGGATATCATTGGACCTTTAGAAACCTCTAGACTGGCTAACACAAATGTCCTCGTGATCATCGACTACGCAACCAGATACCCCGAGGCATTGCATATGCGGAACACTACCACAAAGCAGATTCTAGAGCACCTCCTACCATATTTTTCCAGTGTTGGTTTTCCTAAGGAAATCCTGATGGATCAAGGATCCAATTTCGTGAGCAAGCTCATGGGTGAAATCAAGCAACTGCTCCATATTACCACCTTACAGACTTCAGTTTACCATCCACAAGCAGATGGATTGGTAGAAAGATTCAACAAGACAGACAAAATGATCCTAAGAAAAATGATCCTAAGAAAGTTGGTAGACAAGGAAGGGAAGGACTGGGACTGTATTATCCCCTGGGCACTATTTGCAATAAGGAAAATCCGTCAGGCATCCACTGGATTCTCTCCTCTTCAACTACTTTATGGCGGGGAACCTAGAGATGTCCTGGACATGCTACAGGAGACCTGGGAAGAAAAGGAAGAGGCACCCATTCCCCCTTTACAAACCGCTACCAGATTGCAAGAGCATATGAAACTTGTTTGAAACCTAGTCTATACTGATATGGAAAAAGCCCAAGTCCAATAAAAGTCAACCTATGACAAAAAGGTAAACCCAAGGTCATTTTCCATCAGACAAAATGTATTGGTCCTCCTGCCTACTTTGGAAAACAAACCTGTCTCTAAGTGGCATGGGCCATATGAAATATTGGAACAGGTACCTGTGCATATAAGGTAGCAGAACCTGACAGGAAACAAAAGATCTATCTATATCATGTACATTTCTTAAAAGAGTGGAAGGAAAACCAGTCTGCCACCAATGCCACAATACTATCCTGTTTGGTGCCAGAAGAAATAGATAACTTTGAATTGATTCCTCAAGAGCTATCTAATCAACAACAAGAAGATTTAAAGGATTTCATTATAAAATTTCCCAATGTATTTTTGGAGACACCAGGAAGCGTGAACGGCACTTATCAATACATTAGAAAACCTAAGGGAAAAGTAGTCCATCTGAAACCATAGACTCCCCGAAGCAAATATTATCAAATCCTCTTCAAGCCCATTGTCCTAGTCCCTATAGTATTGGTCACAAAACCTGACCATTTCTGGAGGTTTTACATAGCCTTCCGCCAAGTTATTGCCATTGAAATCGGAAATGCATATCCCATGCCAAGCATCAACGACCTGATTGATAAACTTGGAAACACCACTTTTCTCTATATCCTAGACTTAACCAAGGGGTTTTGGCAGGTCCCAGTGTATGGACCCGATAAGGAAAAGACAGCTTTCTCCTGGCTCCCAGGACTGTTCCAGTTCAAAGTCCTCCCTTTTGGCCTACACGGGGCTCACGAGCACTTTCCAATGACTTATGGACAAATTATTACAGCCCTACTCTGATTTTTGTGGAGCTTATATTAACGATAGAGTAATTTATAGTAAAACCTGGGAAGACCATCTTTTCCTTTTTTAAAAAAAAAAATATATATTTTAGTGCAGTGCAGAACACATTTCCTAAGAGACATCGATCAACAATGTTCCATTTTTTACAACATTCCGCAGTAATAATATCCGCATTTGTGGGCATTGTTCAAACAACATATCTTAATGTATTTACACTATGCATGTTTGTCATTGACAGATCTTCGTTTACTTAAGTATTCATATATCTTTGGGTCTGCAGCTTGATGTAACAAGTGAAACAAAGTCCTCCTCACATTCGTTAACATAAATCATTTCTCTGACCCACATTCCAATGTCCGGAGCGGTTCCAAACTTCCATCTAAGCAATATGCATGTTCTGGCCAGCAAACATCCAAGGTTAAAGAGGTGTCTCAATTTAACTGTAACCTTTCCTATATCACCAAATAGGTATTTTGGACGTGACAAAGAAGGGGGGACACCCGTGCTTTCCTGCAGGCTATCAGCAACCTCCTGCCAGAATTGGGCTATATAAGGGCAGTTCTAGTACATATGACGTGCGTCGGCTACTGCTGCGTTGCACTTAATACAGCTGCCATTCAATGTAGGGGCGAAACCTAACAATTCTTGCGAGGATGTAGTGCAATCTATTGTGTATCTTAAATTGAATAAGTCTGTGTCTAGCATTGAGGGAATACCTGTTTAGACAGGCGACACCAACGGGTCCACTGAATATCGACCAATGGAGTACCTAAATCGGTTTCCCACTTCTCTTCAGCTTTCTGGGGTTGGTTCAGTGCTTCTTAGCATTTCATATATAACCTAGAAACCAGCCCTTTGGGGTTTCCACCTGTTACCACCATACCCAGTACCTCACAAGCCTCGGGTTTGTTCGGGAACGACTGCCAGCGCCTCCTGATCGCTGCTCTTATTCTAAAATATTGAAGAGTTTTAATAGAACCAGTGCCCAGTTTTACAGAGAAATCTGCATATATGACAAAAGAGCCCTCCGGGAAGAGGTCATGTAATGTCAAAGTGTCATCAGGGCCCCACCCCCTCTGTATAGCCTCATCATAAGTGGGGGGGGGCACTGGACAATTCCATAGCTGGATTGCCCCTAGGTAGGGGCTCAGTGACGTTCAGCCTTTTAAATAGCCTGGCCCAGGCGTTCACGGTCATGCAGACCGGATCAAACGTGCAGGTGCCAGTATGTCGATTCGCCAGAGCTACTGTGCGTAGACTGGCTGCGGACACGCTATATTCTTCCAAGCCCATGTGCAGTGAGCGATCTTGTAGGGAGTACCAATACCCGGCGAACTGCGCCTGTGCGACTTCATAATACAACTCAAAGTCCGGGGCTTGTAGCCCCCCTTGCTCATACGGTCTAGTTTTGGCTCCCCAGTTCAACCGTGGCATTCCAACACACCTTGCAAACCGTACTACCAGTGAACGCAGTTTACCAAAGAATGTGTGCTGTGGCCAAGCAGGTATATTCGAGAAGTAGTATAATAATTTAGGGTGCACAATAATTTTTAATAGGGACAGCCTATCATACAGCGAAATTGGAAGCCTAGGCCAAAACCTCAATTTGTCTCTCAGTATTGGCATATACTTTTCAAGCGGTGTTGACGTGTAGCTATTATACCCAAATACTTTACTTTATCCTGGACCCAGCGAAGTCCTGCCAGATCTGGTGGGGGAGTGGTAGCTTCATTTAAAGGAAAAACCTCAGATTTAGCTTCATTAATATGATATCCCGAGGAGTTGGCGAATTTGCAGACCTGGTCCGAAATTGGGGTGAGGTTCGTGGCTGGTATTCTGGGTAACGAATCGTCAGCATAAAGTGATATAATGTGAGTTGGACCCGTCATGCGTAAGCCTCGATGTATATGTTTGAGTCGCATAATACACACCAGTGGCTCTATAGTGAATGCGAATAGCAATGGGTATAGTGGCCACCCTGTCTTGTGCCACAACCAAGCAGGAACATAGGGGATAGCGTGGTACCAGTGCAGACCCTAGCAGCTAGGGAGGCAGTGTTAGGGAGAATTATTATCTTATGGCTAATTTCCCTTACCTATAGAGTCCCCCAGCAGCTTTGCTGGATTTGAAGGGTTTGTTTTTTTTCTCCTGCTAAGAGTGAGACTCTTTTTCCCACTCTTAGGCATTTTTGCTATGTGTGTTCTAGGCTATTTTTTTGTTTAAATGTCTATGGGGTTTCTCTCTCCTCCATAGGAACCATCTTTTTTCACATGTGTTACACAGCACCCTCCGTGCAGTGACACAGGGGTGTCGTAGCGACCCCCAAACATAGACTCAATACCCTGGGACTGACTACTGTCTCCCAGGGCATGTGAAGTCCCCATTGACTTTACTAGTCAATTTTTGTGAACTAAACCAGTACAACCCATCTTACTATGGAAGTACTGGGAAGGGTCCATAGTTTTTCCCTTATGTTCATTTTCAAGACGGTACCATACAGTCCCTCTCTCATAAGTTTCTGGCTGGTGGCAGTGGTTACTACCGTAAATATTCAACCGCAAATATTTTCCTATGGGATTTTCCTATTGTTCGAGGCTACCACATTTTCTGACAGCCTCTAACATACCACTGGTGTATTTTAATATTAACTTTACTCCGGTAGGTTTTATTTGCCAGAACTTTAATATAACTTCTTTCTCGTATCTTTCTCTAAACTCCTAACCCAGGTTGGGGATCCTTTGTTCGTCCTTTTGGCAGGCTTCTACCAAGAAGCCCTCCTTTCGGCGCCACTGAGTCTGGGGTGGGTCCATTGTGTGGGAGGGGGAGTAGGACCCCTGGACAGAGTTGCCTCAGCAACCCATGTCGCACTCTATCCTGATAGGCTGGAGGGTCTCCCGCCAAGATGACCACTCCACTGTGTGAGTGTGACAGCTAGGCTGTATGAATGGGGATCTTTTTGCATAAAAGCAGGGTCCTGAGGACTGGAAGAGCAAGACGTTGCCACTGGAACTAAGAAGCCAAAGAGGAGAGAAGCCAAAGACATCAGCAACGACTGAACCACCGGTGGAGCCCTGCTGCAGCGTCTCACCACTTTTCTCCACACGACGAGAGAAGCTCTTCATCTGCAAGGGACTTCTTCCCTTGAGCTGGTGGGGCCAACCAGTTTGCCAATCGCCCTCCCGGACCTGCCGTGGTCGAATCGCCAGTACCCTGTACCCGGAGACCGGAGAGCTAGGCTCCAATCCACCCGTACCGCGATTTAAAGGAGCGTACCTTTTATTTGTCGGGCAGCACCGCGGCTGGTTTCATCCCTGGGTAGTGCAGTAACTCGAACCTTCCTCCACGACGACAGCCTCTCTTCCTCTGCTGGATCCCCCGAACTGAAGGAACTACCAGGAACAACCGCCACCCCAGGAGCCACTTCTTCATTTATAAGGTACATTGTTCCGCCAGGCCGTCCTTTCTGCGTGGTAGTGCTAAAGGTGTTTTAAATCCTTTACCTACCAGTTGGGTTGGCCGCCCCTCTCTTTCAACATTGTCTTTCACCTTCTGCATCAAAATCGTTAACCAAAGACTTAACTGCAGCTACAAGAACATTTTGCTCCTAGACCATTGCCCTGTACCACAGACTCTGGCACAGGCCTACTGACTCTGGCTAAATTTGTTAGAACTGCATTCTCTAGATTGATTCTCAACTGGAAATGTGGTGGTGCACCTACTTCTTATAACCACCCTTTCCTTCCCACTTTTTAAACCTTGTGAAATGCCATTTTGCTCAGTTTTCAATTAAGTATTTTCTATACTGATGCAATGCCTTGCTTAATCTGGTTCACAAACTTATGTAAAGTGTTGCTAGGGTGTGTAAGAAGATATTTCTGTATAACTTGTGCTTTCCCTCCCTTGTGAGAAATTGCTAGAGTGCCATTTGTGTTAGGTTTTCACTGTGCCGTTTTGCTCAGTTTTCACTCTTGCTCAAACTTGTCTACAATTTAACTAGGGAGTTGTGTATACTTTCTATGACTGAATTTAACTTGCTTTAAGAACTGTGATAGATGTGTTTTCATAGAAGTGTATAAAATAAATATATATATATATATATATTCTTTTACCACAAAGCTTTGGTCAGTGTTTCCTTCTTCCATAGTACTGAAGGCCTATTGTGTAAACCCTGAATACTGTTAATCTCCCTCTTGAGATAAGTCTGACTGCTCAGTCACAGCTACCAACTAAATCTTTGTGGTACAGACTGATATCAAAGGGGATTTATTGCTCTCACCTGTAGTCCTAATCTTCTGTAGTGCTCCCTAAGGGAACTGCACAGGATTCTGCCTAACAGGCATATAGCAAGCAAACACATTGAATGGAGAATTCTCCCAACCCCATACGCCGTAATACCAAGAACAGGAACTGCCACAAGACCGAGTCGTAAGCTTTCTCAGCGTCCAGTGAGGCCGCCACTGCTTGTGCTTTCGGGTTGAGTTGTGAGATAATGCCAAACAGCCTCCACAGATTAAATGCTGTAGACCACCCGGGAATAAACCATGATCGATGCGAGTGTACTAGCTTTGACATGTGTGGAAGATCTAGTGGCCAGTAGCTTGGCAAATATCTTCGTGTCTAAGTTTATCAGGGACAGTGGCCTATAGGAGCCCATTTCAGCAGCTGTAATACTGTAATCACTGCTTCCGAGAGGGATGGGGGAAGTCTGCCAGTTTGAAGTAATTCTTCCCATATATGCAGTAAATTGGCAGCAAGTGTGGAACTCAGTTCTTTGTATAGTTCCATGCCCAGGCCATCGGGTCCCAGAGCCTTACCAGACAGAAGCGATTTTTTTGGCTTCAATTATCTCATCAGTGGTTGGTTGATGGCCAGTC
This sequence comes from Ambystoma mexicanum, assembly GCF_040938575.1. Lineage (NCBI taxonomy): Eukaryota > Metazoa > Chordata > Amphibia > Caudata > Ambystomatidae > Ambystoma > Ambystoma mexicanum. The sequence continues at coordinate 944,303,525 of NC_090939.1, forward strand.
GGGCCTCCAGTGAGAGCATCGTAAGCGATATCTCATCTAGGTATGCCTCGAGTTCTATAATTGAGCAGTCTGATTTGGAGTATAAGGTTTCATAGAATCTGTGTAATTCGTTATTCACTGCTTCAGGGGTATTCAGGGTATTTCCGGTAGAGCTAAGGATTCCAATAATGTGATGCCCCCATACTCACTCTTAACCGCGTTTGCCAGTTGTCGTCCCGGTCTATCTGCCTGGCCATATCTTTTCACCTGTACAGAATAATAGAGCAGCTGCACCTCCCTATTGGCAAGTTCCCTGAAATTCAAAAAAATCCCTTTAATGCAACCAAGAAGAGCTTGGTCCTGCGTGTTACCATATTCTACTTCCAGTTTAAGGTCAGTTTCCACTCTTCCCAGTTCAAGTGTAGTTTCTTTTAATGCTCCAGATGTCATGGAGACAACCTCCCCCCTAACTCCTACTTTGAAGGCCTCCCAGACCGTGCTGTGTTGCTGCACTGTCCGGTCATTTCTTTGGAAAAATTCCACTGCCCCACTGTGCAAGGTCTCAAGAAAGACCAGGTCTGCCACGCACGTAGGGGGCATACGCCAAAGTGGACATGTTCACTCCATTTCAGTGTCAAAATGATGGGGGAATTATCTGCGATTGTGCGGGGAAGAATCCGCACTCTTCTACTCATGTCATGAGTGAGTTAGGTATTAACCAGTAAGCTATTCTCGAGTGTGCATCGTGAAATATTGAGTAGAGTGTGTATTCACATGAGGTTGGGTTTCGCACACGCCATGCATCTGCCAAGCCAAGGTGCTTTGTCACATTCAACAGCATCTGGCCCGCGTTGCTCAAGTCCCGCTGTGTAGCTCTGGATCTGTCCATGACATAATCTAATATCAGGTTAAAGTCCCCTCCACCCAGATAACGTGTGAGTGGGGTCCCCAAGTAGGATATCTAATATTTGGCCAAAGAACGGAGAATCATCAACGTTAGGGCCATAGGTATTTACCATAGTTATATTTACACCTGCTAGATCACCCCATAAAATGACATATCTGCCCTGTGGGTCAATGCTACGCTTGGTCTCTTGGAATGATATGGATCGATGCATTAGTGTCAGTACACCCCGTGCCTGCGACAAGTATGTGATCTAGCAGCGCTGTGGGCCCATTGCTTTAGCAAATGAGTCATTTATGGCCCCCGTGGCGTGCGTCTCTTGCAGCATCACTACTTTAGAAGCCTGCCTGTTTAGGTATGCAGCCACCTTTCGCGCCTTAATAGGGTGGTTAAGGCCCAGTCCCAGCTGGGCTAGCCCTAGAATGCGACCGTATTATGTACTGTAGGAGCAGTCTGCACTGTTTTTCTAATTCAAACATACTAACTTTGAACAATGAACCTATCAGTCCAAACATTTGCAATTGCAATCAACCTCGCCCCTTCCCCCCACCCACATCATCACCCCCAACTTGACGATGGAACCCAAATTACTTAGTAACATTTTGAACACTCTTGGATGTACTGTGTGCAGCCTGTGGAGCTGTTCAGATGGCTGGTTTCCTGCCACCCGCCCCGTGGCTCGGATTACCTGTGCCCATAGTCATTTCACTCTGTCCTTAAGATATATATTGTGTATAACCCCCCAACCTCACACCCCTTTTGATGTAACAGATGCATGCCCTACGACTGTGTGCCACCCTGTTTCACCCACCATACTAATCTCTTCTGTAAGGCTATCAATCCCCTCCTGTGTTTGTGTATAAGGGGGCTGTCTCTATGAGATGATACAGAACAATCAATAATTAACCTATCTAAGTCAATTGCAATGAGTACGATATCATGACCCACACGTCCGTGTCCTATAATGTTGGTCACATATCGCTCACTACCAAAGATCCCCGTAAATGTATGAGAGGCCAGGTGATTTGTGTGTTATGATGCAAAATGTATGGTCCGCATGCGCACTGGTGTCTCAAGACTATGTATACTCGCAAATGTATTCAAATGGTAAAAGATTCTCATGCTTACAATATAAACGGTCAGGCCACGAGGCTAATGTAAATAGAGCCATTCTGTAGCACGATGACCATGGTAAATGTGAAGACGTAGCCCACAATATAATAAAAACTTGCTTATTACTTATTGTAAATGAAGTGACAGCAAACATGTTTTGACCTTATTCTAATGGTGTACGTGTAATCCCACTAATCTAACTTGGCCAAACTCGACGAGCCACAGGGCCTTCTCTCTCCTCTCCAGCAGCCCCGCACCCGAAGGGCGCACAGCCTCCACTCGTCACCCCCCCCTTCCTCCTGACAGTGCTGCAGCCAGAGGCCCATGTCTTCATGCAACAAATGTAGCCTCTTGCCCTTCCGCTGAGCCCGCACAGAGTATTCACCCCCCTCCCCCGACACACAATGACCCTCATACATGTCCCCCCTTTCAGATGAACCAGATAAATGTATGTATAGATAAGTGTGAAATATATGATTCTCCCCCACTGTCAGGATGCCAATGATGTTTGTTATGAGTGCCTTTTTATTACATACTTTGAAGTGGTGTCTAGATTAGATAGTTAGTATTAATCACCCCATCCGGGTCCCCGTAACCTTCAGCCCACACTGACCAGCCCGGCTGAAGCACGTGATGTCCGCCTTCCCGCCAAGCAACTATCCAATCATCTGGGGGCGGTGCCTACACAACCATACTGGATTTCGGACTTCACCAATGTGAATGTAATAAATGTAACATATGTAGTGATGTCATTTATGATGCTGTAATCCTTTTTAACGTACTGTTAGAGTGATGTTGGGCAGAGCGCTCACAGAGTTTGCAGAGTTCTCTACTTGCCCTATTTTGGTTTTAGATTAACTTTACTTTTACTTTCACCCGCACGTGGTCTTGGTCTCATTCCCTCCTGGGGTCTGTCCATTATTGACTCTCATTGGGGAGTTCTGATTGCATTTTAGGAGGCTCTCACTTTCAAGCTCTATCACTCCAGGCAGACTGGGGAGCAGGCAGGCAGTTTCCCATTTTTGAAGGCTGTCACTCTCCCGTCGCTGACTCCTGCCCAGAGAGATGGCCTGGAGGCAGATATTATGGGAGAAGAGGTGGAGGCTGTGGTGTCGCACCTACGATCGGAGAAGTCCCCTGGGCCCAATAGGTTCACGGTTGAGGTGTGGAAAAGGCTGGGTGAGATGATGTTGCCGCATTTGCACAAGGTATTTACTCAGGTGAAATCTAAGGGTATCTTCCCCTCGGACCTCAGAAGAGCATGCATTGTTGTTATCCCTAAGGCGGATAGGCCCCCTTATCACTGTGCCTCTTACATGCCGAACTCTCTCTCATTAATGGGGAAGTGAAGATCCTTGAGAGGGTGCTTGCTGACCGACTAAGTAAAGTTATTGCGTCCTTGGTCCACCCGGACCTGTCCGGCTTTACCCATGATAAATCCACAAGGATGAACATTCACTGGTGAGGGATAATGTGGTAAGCTTCCAGGCTTTTGCCTTGGAGAGGGGTACAAAGCAGGGCTGTTTTCTTTCCCCCTTCTATCTACGCTAGCGATAGAGCCACTGGCCATCTGCCTGAGAACGGACCGGACCTGGTCAAGCTTCTGTTGGAAGCATGGGGTGCAGGGGAAAGCTCTTTTTATATGCGGACGACCTCTTGGCGTACCGCAGTAAGCCGCGGGAGGCCTAAGCTAGGGTTATTCAGACTCTGTGGGAGTTTCAAGGGGCTAGCGGGCTGTAAGTGAATTGGGACAAGTCCATTTTTTTCACCTTTCAGGGGGCAGGGGATGCCCTTCCCCAGAATTGTCCATACCGTGTCTCAGTAGCAGGCTTTAAATACTTAGGTGTGTGGGAGGGCCCGGATATTATGAAGTGTGTTTGTCGCAATCTGCACGCTATTCTTGCAGGATGTCACGCACTGGAAGTCCCTCCAGTTAACGCTGCTTGGGAAAGCGGCTCTGTTTAAATGCTAGCCCTGCTGCGGTATACGTATATCCTGTAGAATGCCCCGCTGCTGATTCCCAATGCTGAATTTGACAAAGTGGATGCAGTTCTTCAGACGCTTTTATGGAAACCGGGGGGTGGAGGGGCAGCCTTGTATCGCTCCTGTCGCGCTGCAGTGCTCGGTCTGGGAAGCATGGGGTGGGCGCCTAAACTTGTGTAGCTAATAATGGGCTGCCCAATTGGCAGTTGTAAACGACTGGCTCCACGGGGAAGTGTCGCTCTAGCATGTTTGGAATGAGGGGGGTTGGATAGCGGGGATGCCCCATCCCCAGGTACTCTACTGCGCACAGAAGATGAAGAATTTGGTCCCACCTATGATGCAACACACCAGGCAGATCTGCAAGGACTCTCACTGCTGTGTGGGTTGGAGGGGGAAACAAGGCTACCCTGATCCAGCCACTATAGAATAATACCCAGCTCCCAGGAAGTGGGGAAGATGGGCAGGCTCGGGTGTGGGAGAGATGTGCATTGCTAAGGGTAGGGGGTAGAAGGGGCGATAATTCCCTTCCCAAAGTTATGCGAGGAATTAGGGCTACCAAAGACTGAAACATACCACTACGTGCAGCTTTCTCATTCTCTATCTGCTCAATTTCTGTCATTAAGGGAGGTCCCGGCTTGCTCCCCAATAGAGCCGAACCTTCTACCAGAGTGCATACAAAGTAAGGTTATTTCCACCCTCTATCACGTCCTTACCACCTTTGCCATGAAGGAATTGGTCAATCTTAAGGCACAGTGGGAGATGGACCTTGGCCCGATGCAACTGGAGGGTTGGGTGGAGGCTCTCCTCTTCCCCAGGGAGATCCGTACCTCGGCACGTATAAGAATGATTAAACTCAAAGTGTTGCATAGAGTCTACTATTCTTGTTCTGCCTCACACGAATGGGGGAGGGCGGCTTGTGCTATGTCTCTAAGTTGTGGGGGTAAGGAAGGGACCTTTTTCCACATTCTCTTGGAGTGCACAGGGGTTCACTGCTTCTGGCAGAAATGTCTGGACAGGATACCTTCGGTGTCCGGATTGAACATACCTGGGGACAGAATATTGCTGCTTTCTGGGGAGCAGGGTGTTAGGGAGAATTCTCATTCTATGGCTAATTTCAATTACCTATTGAGTGCCCCAGCAACTTTGCTGGATTTGAAGGGTTTGTTTCTTTTTCCTGCTAAGAGTGAGACTCTTTTTCCCACTCTTTGGCATTTTTGCTATGTGTGTTCTAGGCTATTTTTGTGTTTAATGTCTATGGGATTTTCTCACCCCCATAGAAACCATCGTTACTCACATGTGTTACACAACACCCTCAGTGCAGTGACACAGGGGTGTTGTTGTGACCCCCAAACATAGACTCCATACCCTGGGACTGACTACTGTCTTCCAGGGCATGTAAAGTCCCAATTGACTTTACTTGTCAATTTTTATGAACTAAACCAGTACAAACCATCTTACTATGGAGGTACTGGAAAGGGTTAATAGTTTTTCCCTTATGTTCATTTTCGAGAGGGTACCGTCCCGTCCCTCTCTCAAAAGTTTCTCGCTGGTGGCAGTGGATATTACCATAAATATTCAACCGCAAATATTTTCCTATGGGATTTTCCCATTGTTCGAGGCTACAACATTTTCTGACAGCCTCTAACATACCGCCGGTGTATTTTAAAATTAACTTTACTCCGGTAGGTTTTTATTCCCAGAATTTTAATATAACTTCTTTCTCGTGTCTTTCTCTAAACTCCTAACCCAGGTCGGGGATCCTTTGTTCGTCCTTTTGGCAGGCTTCTACCGAGAAGCCCTCCTTTCGGCACCACTGAGTCTGGGGTGGGTCCATTGTGTGGGAGGGGGAGTAGGACCCCTGGACAGGGTTGCCTCAGCAACCCATGTCGCACTCTATCCTGATAGGCTGGAGGGTCTCCCGCCAAGATGACCACTCCATTGTGTGAGTGACAGCTAGGCTGCATGAATGGGGATCTTTTTGCATAAAAGCAGGGTCCTGAGGACTTGAAGGGCAAGACGTCGCCACTGGAAATAAGAAGCCGAAGAGGAGAGAAGCCAAAGACATCTGCAATGACTGAACCACCGGTGAAGCCCTGCTGCAGCGTCTCACCACTTCTCCACACGACGAGAGAAGATCTTCATCTGCAAGAGCCTTCTTCCTTTGAGCTGGTGGGGCCAACTAGTTTGCCAATCGTCTTCCCGGACCTGCCTTGGTCGAATCTCCTGTACCCTGTACTCGGGGGCCAGATAGCCAGGCACCAGTCCACCCGGACCGCAATTTAAAGGAGTGTACCTTTTATTCGTCGGGCAGCACCGCGGCTGGTTTCATCTCTGGGTAGTGCAGTAACTTGAACCTTCCTCCACGACGAGAGCCCCGCTTCCTCTGCTAGATCACCCGAACTGCAGGAACTACCAGGAACAACGGCCACCGCAGGAGCCACTTCTTCATTTAAAAGGTACATTGTTCCGCCAGGCCGCCTTTTCTTCGTGGTAGCACTAAAGGTGTTTTAAATCCTTTACCTACCGATTGGGTTGGCCGCCCCTCTCTCTTAACATTGTCTTTTCAACTTCTGCACCCACCTTACCTTTTCAAAATCGTTAACCAAAGACTTGACTGCAGCTACAAGAACATTTTGCTCCTGGGCCCTTGCCCTGTACCACTGACTCTGGCACAGGCCTACTGACTCTGGCTCCATTTGTTAGACCTGCCTTCTTTAGATTGATTTTCATCTAGAACTGTGTGGTGCACCTATTTCTTACAACTACCCTTTCCTTCCCATTCTTAAACCTTATGAAATGCCATTTTGCTCAGTTTTCATTTAAGTATTGCCTATACTGATGCACTGTCTTGCTTAAACTGGTCCACGAATTTATGGGAAGTGTTGCTAGGGTGTGTAGGAAACTATTTCTAAATAACTTGTGCTTTCCCTCCCTTGTAAGGAATTGATATAGTATCCCTTGTGTGTGGTGGTTTTCACTGTGCCATTTTGCTCAGTTTTCACTCTGGTTCACTTGGTCTACAATTTAACTTGGGAGTGTGTATATTTTTTCGGTTGACTTAATTTAACTTGCTTGATGACTGTGATACATGTGTTTTATTAGAAGTGTATAAAATAAATATATAACTACTTTTTTAATACAAAGCTTTGGTCAGTGTTTCCTTGTGCTGTAAGAGGATTCAATTCAACACTACAGCTAAGTCAATGCCTAGTCTGGGATACTGAATGGAAACCCTTATTGATATATCTTTATGTCCAGTTCATGAGTTCTGGATGACTACCCCTATATAACACCCCTCTCTTAGAATCCCCCTGACCCCACTGAGCCAAGAAGTAGTTCTGTTTTGCAAGTTTAAAAGGTTTATTTGAGAATTTAAACAATATATATATATATGACACTTTATAATAAATTAATATCTGATAGTGCACTTAGACATATGAGGTTGATCAACAATGGGTAATCTGGCACTAGCACACTTCTTTACAATCAATGAGGAGTTAGTATAGGATGGATAAAGTAGCAAAAATACTTTTATGATTTCAAGTGAAAAGCAATGAGGAAAAAAATGCAGTACAGAAATACTTGATATGATTTTAGCAAAAGATAAGATAATCACTTTTTCTCTGGCAATTCACCCCCTCCCCTATGTAATGTAAGAAATGGAAGGAGATGGAAAGGGGAGCACACAGTTCTCAGGAATGCAATCAAAGACAATACGAAATTCAGTTCCCCCCCCCCAGCAAGCTTAGAGGAAACAGGTAGGGGTTTGAAACACAGGCCCAAAATGCTTTTAAATGTGATGGCAATGGATGGGAAAATGTGCCAACTGATTTTAATTCCCTCTAGAAATTCAGGGTGAGTGGGAGATGCGTGTTGGTGTTATTTCAGGCTCACTTTAGCAATGCTCTATGAGTTATTGCAAACGGATTTTAATAAAAGAAAGGAGCTGCTATTTTGACAAGTGGAGAAATTGAGCCAAAATCGCAAATCGCTGTAAATTTCGCGAGTGCGTGAATCGTGATTGCGGCAAACGTATAAGGAGTTCCAGAGATATGGACGATTAAATAAAGGTAGTTTTTCGGATTTAAAGTAAACTCAAATTGACAGGTGACAGCTTGCAGCTGCAGAATTGACAAGTGACAGTTGTGCAGCTTTAAAAATGACAGATGATATGATTTCTAGGAGGTAGTTCTACTTCGGTTAAAATAGTTTGGATTAGATTATTTTAACTAAGAGATTGGTTCTGCACAGTTCTGCTAGGTACTCACAATATAAATTTGAAATAGGCCTCGCCACGGATCTGGTCAGGTTTTGGACTGGACTCCGGTTCTGGTCTCGGCACTTCACAGTGATCTGGGTCAGCTCTCTGGTTCTGCTCACAGCGGTCTGGGTCACTCTGGATCTCTGGTCTGGTCTCTGGCAATTGTTCTTGGCAAAAGAATTCAAACAAAAAAAATGACAGATGATATGATTTCTAGGAGGCAGTTCTACTTCGGTTAAAATAGTTTGGATTAGATTATTTTAACTAAGAGATTGGTTCTGCACAGTTCTGCTAGGTACTCACAATATACATTTGAAATAGGCCTCGCCACGGATCTGGTCAGGTTTTGGACTGGACTCCGGTTCTGGTCTCGGCACTTCACAGTGATCTGGGTCAGCTCTCTGGTTCTGCTCACAGCGGTCTGGGTCACTCTGGATCTCTGGTCTGGTCTCTGGCAATTGTTCTTGGCAAAAGAATTCAAACAGCTCGCCCGGCTGTGGAATAGTTCGCAAATGATTTTAAGGTTGCTGAGGCCTGCTGAGAAGGGTTCTCAGTTTGTGGGTTTAGGCCCTTGCTTTAAGTTCTGAAGTAAAGTTCTGGTCTTTGGAGATTGATGGATTTGAAGTCTGGATCTCTGGATGTGAAGTCGTCGGTCAGCATGCTCCGCAGCAAATGGAATTGAATGTCTCTACCTGTCCCAGCAGTCTCTTTTTATGTATTTTGAAAATGGGTGTGTGCCTGGGCCTAGTTAAGCCTGCCCCTCTCTACTTGTCATTGGCCCAATTCTCCCCTCTCCAATGATTGGGGTAAGGAAATGGATTGCCAGCATGATGAAGTCTGTTTATGGGTCAGAGGATCCTCCCCTGGTCAGTTTGCCCACAAATCTATATTTGATTCAAATACATCCTTCCCAGATATACAATTTGTTGAAATTACATGTGCACATTATATATTCCTTATGGTCTATGCTTGTCCGACTCTGATCTTCCTGGGGGCTTGCATTCTAAAATGACAACATTTTGCGCTATTTAAACGGTTTTGCAATATCGGACATTTACCCAAAATTACACACATGTGCGCAAGGAGTATGGACATTAATTGATGAAGTGTCAGATTTTTAACATGCAGACATTTGGAGTGAGACCCTATTTTCCACTAGCAACCCCCCAGAATACACCACAGGGTCCTAACGCCTCAAAATGTTCACAGAAAAATCACAAAAATAATGATATTACTTATATAATTCTGACAAGTCCGCACTATGAGTTATCTATCTTTTTAAAATTATGCCCTGGTCAAAAAGGGGTGCGGCTTCCCACATCACAGGGTGGAATAACTGGTTTATCCACTTCCCCCCAAGCTCAGCTGCTAGCAGAAGCACTGCCCCTCCCAGTTTCCCCTAAGAGGAAGCCACTTTACGGCCCCCCAATATAACATTTGCCTGAGTCCAGGACAGGCCTTTGTTCAGCTCCCTGTAGTCCCCAGCTGCTCCACCCCTAATCTAATCAGAAGAGAGGTGACAACTCCTTTTGGCAAGGGGAGTGGCTGAGCAGGTTTCAACTCCTGTCGGGGGTAGTTGTCAGGCAGAATCCAGTTTCACTAAGCCAGGTTTCAGCTAAATGTCACTTTTTGTTCCCAGTTTTCTACTTTCAAATCAAAGTGACAATTTGTACCTATACATTAAATAATTACTTCCTTCACGTCATTTCAGAATATGGTTTTACATTCTTCCACCTATTAGCAAGTCTTTCCTTGGTCTGGTTTTGTTTCATTTGTGCAGTTTTACACAAAAGTCTGGTGGTTTTAAAACGCCGGCTTTCTGATAGTGGTGAGTACTGGTAATGCAACCATTTTTGGGATTAAGAAAATGAATTCCCCACAGTTCTGGTTTGCTTTTGGCAATCAGCATTGCCATTCCCAATGGTTTTCAGGCTACTGTGTGTAGCCCAATGGTGGTTTTAGGCAGTACCCTTCTGTGCCCACAACATAGGCAAAAATGGGTGGCAGCCTATTCTTCATGCATTTCCCTGTGCATTGTCTGGGAAGTTCTGGCCATCATGATGTTTTCAATGCCAGTAAGGCACAGTTTTTGTGGTAGGGCTCTGATGCATGGGTAAAAACATCCCACAGTGCCATAGTACTGTAGGCCTATTGTGTAAACCCTGAATACTGCTCATCTCCCTCTTGAGATAAGTCTGACTGCTCAGCCACAGCTACCAACTAAATCTTTGTGGTACAGACTGATACCAAAGGGGATTTATTGCTCTCATCTGTAGTCCTGATCTTGTGTAGTGCTCCCTAAGGGAAAATGCACAGATTCTGCCTAACACGGGGGGAAAAGAAAGAAGAAAAAAAAAGAAAATCGGGATTTACTAGCTTTGAGAAACTGTGTCTACAGAAGCCAGACTAATAAAACAAACTATTGCGGTGCAGTGGGGGGCAGCGGATCGCCAGAGATTGTCAAAGCAGGCTGGAGAAATGGACTGCTGTATGGCCTTGGAGAAAAAGAATGTATAATGCAAGAGGCTGCCCTGGGAAATAGAAGATCTGAGGGAAGTTGGCAGTGGGAGGGTTGGGTGGGGGGGAAGGACATACCCATTTTGGACTGCTGATATTCCAGGGTGGTCTTGGAAGTGTTTTTTCTTGGATTAATCCCTGTGGTCAGAGGTTTCTGTGAGCTTGGTATTGTGCCCAACTGTGCTTTTGTCTAATGTTTGCTTTTTTGTTGAGATGTTTGTATGTTTCGATAAATTACAAAACAAACAAAAAAGTGTCCTTAAATTAAATAGTATATGGAGGCTTACAAGAGAAGGCCTGTAGTTCGCTCACCCTGCGGGCTGATGTTAATGCAACTAATAGGACGGGTTTAAAGGTCAATAGCCTTTAAAAGGACATGAACGGATCGAACATAAGAAATTTTAGTACAAAATTGAGGTCCCAAATCGGAACTTGAAATGGAGATGGAGGTAACACGCTAGTGAGTCCCTCTAGGAATTTTATGACTAATGGCATATTTAAGTAAGATACCTCCTCCGGCGTGCGCTTGAACATTGAAAGCGCAGCCAAGTATTCTTTGATGGTCCCAATCTGAAGCCCTAAAACCTTAGGTGTAGTACATTGAACGGGGTCCACATCCTTTCCCCTGCATCAGCTACAGAATTTGTTCCAACGGCAGCAGTACAAGGATTTAATGGCTGTCCGGAAGCAAAATCTCCATTACGTCATCCGTGAGGTCCCAATCCTTCTATCTCAACCTTTCAAAAACCAATGCGTTAAGGGTGAGTATCCTGACATCTGAATGGAGAACCCAACCCTCCTCTTGCGAGAGAAGGTCCTCTCTTTTTGGAAGACATATTGGAGGGCAGATGGACATGTCCTCCTGACCCAATCCGGAGCAATAGGATCATGGATTTCCCGAACGTTCTCAACCTCCTTGTCATGTGGGGAAAGACAGGGACTGGAGGAAATTCATACAGGAGTGGAAACTCCCACTCCACTACGAACACGTCCCCTAGAACTCTGCTTGGGGGAAGTTCCCTGGAGCAGAACAGTTTGCACTTCCGGTTGATCCTGTTCTCAAATAGATCTACTTGAGGGGTTCCCCAAAGGTTGACGATCTCTTGAAGGACTTCCTGAGCTAGTTCCCACCCGTAGGAAAGTGTGCTCTGCCTGCTCAGAGCATCCGCAGCCATGTTCTCCTCTCCGACTAGGTGAACTGCTGACAGGGAGATTCCTTCTTGAATTGCCCAGAAACAGAGGTAGTGATCCTACACCTCTTTTGTTGAGGTAGTACATGGCCACTGTGTTGTCCATGATTATCAGGACATTCTTTCCCCGTACAGAGGGCAGAAAGGCCTTCAGCGCTAGTCTGATTGCCCTCTGCACCAAAAGGTTGATGTGTAGTTTGAACTCTGATGGAGACCAACGACCGCTGACAGACAGATCATTGGTGTAAGATCCTCACCACGTGAGTGGGGCGTCCATAACTACTGTTATCTCCGGCCATGGATGCCAAAAAGGTTCTCCTTTCAGTATGTTGTTCTTGCAGGTCCACCACAGGAGATCCTGTGCTACTCTGCTCGGAACTTGTATCAGATCTGACATTTTGCCAGAGAACTGGGACCAATGTGTCCTGAGGGCCCATCGTAGGGATCTCATTCTCAGGCGAGCCTCTGGCACCAGGAAAATGAAGGATGCCATGAGGCTGAGCAACCACAAAAAGTAAGCTAGAAGACGCTGGGCACTCTGAAATTTGGAGACCATCTGCAGTATGTGTTGAGCCCCCACCTCGGGTGGCGAGGCTTTTCCGAAGAATGCATCCAAGACTTCTCCGATGAATTGGAGCATTTGAGATGGTATCATGTGGGACTTCTTGCAATTGAGGGAGAAACACAGTCTGTGGAGAGAGTGGCAGGTTATGCTGAGATCTTCTAGTGCCTGTTCGGGAGAATGAGCCCTAATCAGCCAATAGTCCAGGTAGGGGTAGATGTGAATCCCCCCTTTCCTGAGAGTAGCTGCCACCACCCCCATTAACTTGTTGAAAACCCTGGGGCGGAGGTCAGCCCGAATGGCAGAACTCGAAACTGATAGTGAGAACCGCCAATGGCGAACCTCAGTTACTTCCTGTGCTTTTGATGAATATGGATATGAAAATAAGCATCGTGAACGTCCCATGACACCATCCAATCCTGAAGCTGGAGAGTGGTCTAGGGGGATTTAGTAGAGGGCCTACCTGCAGATAATTCCCCTTTTCGCTCTTTCAAAGCCTTACCAGCCATAGACTGATAGGACCCACACAGTCTGCCGTACGATGCTTCACACCCAGGCACCACAGACACACTCAATGAGGATCTGTGAGAGACATTTTAGCACCACAAACATGGCATTTTTTAACCCAGTCTTTGTGGTAGATGGTGTCAAAGACGAGGCCATCGTTATTCGAATGTCAAAGTTTCACTGGAACTGAAGCGCTCCGTAATTTCTTGAAGCATCAGCTATTGTGGACAAATGACACTGAAGCCAACATGCGCTGCACATGCTATATGTACCAGTGATGACATCTACCTCGAGAGGGAGTCCCTTGAGAGACATCGAGACGACTGCATCGATGCACAGCACCCTCTGACATTTTATGCAGAAGCAGCTAAACGGGAGAGGATATCTATCTAAAGATGAGGAATACGTGGGAGGAAACCATCTATTCAAAGAAAATGTGCTGATGTTTACCTGCAGCCTGCACTACAGAGAGTCAGAGAAGAAAAGCCACGTTTTGGTCTAAATGGATGTAGAAAGGAAGAGAGTCCCAAGTGTGGGTGGCCATTCCCGGCCCCCTTGGTCTCCTTTGACCCAAGCATGTAGGATATCAGCAAAAGGGAACCAAGAAGCTATATCATAATATTAAACAGGCCTAAAACCTTGCAAACACAGCTGTATAGAAAAAGCAAATTAGCTCTTGCAAAGGAGGTGTCACTGCCACTCTGGCATTAGGTGACAGACGACACAGACACACACAGACACACACACACACCCCTCCCCACCCCCTCCCCTGACCTCTTGGCTTTGCTGCTGCTTGTTTTTATTCTGCTTACATCGTCTTTGGACAAATAACTTTAACTGTGTCACTGTCGCAAGCGTGACAGCCATGGGCGCCAATGGCACTTCCAATTACCCTTTGCTCCAGCAGAGATTTCATTAGATACCACGTAGCTCGATGCAGAATGAAGGCCACTTAACTTTGCAATAATGCTCTAACAACCAGTCTGAAGGTCATTCCGTTTCATGCGCACCCTCAACATGTTAACTGAAGTTGTTCGTGTGTGAAAAAAAATGGCTACCTTCCCCAAAAAAAAAGCACATACTGGAGACCCACACTAGACCAACCCCGGCAAATCAGTACATGGACATTTTAAGAGATATTTTAGAACAAAACTATGATTGTAACTTGTTTATTTTTAGTACAAAATACATTAAAAGCATTACAGGCCCCCATTCAAAGCCCCTATTTAAAGCTCTTATGTTAAAGGTCTTATTTTAATAGCAATCGTTTCAGCTTAAAGGTAGCACTTTCAGCAATACCTAATAGCCAAAACTAACCAGGCTCTTGGAAGGGTTCAGACACAAAGTCAAAAAAGAAGACCTTGACTCAAAAGGGAAACCCGAGGTTGGCTGACAACTACCTTAAGCCAAGGGAGAATAACTATTTGCTGGTTGAAGCATGTCAAAGGTGTTGCTATTTACCCAGCGGGGAGAGAGAGAACTATCAGTTCAATAACTACAAGGCAGCAAGGTAAGCCACGAAAGGCTCTTCGACGCTGGCAGCAATCTGCTGCAGCTAGAAATTCACAAATTAGACCACCAAGAACTAAATTACGGGCTATGAACTCCAAACAGACTGCATTTACTGTAGGGGAGACCAGACTAAGGCCCGCTAACATGAAATTGGGCACTGAACACCTCGGACCGCCACCCTTATTCCATGGCAGGGCCACGTGGAGAAAAGGGGTGGGGTTTAAACCACTATTTAACAGATTTGCTGAATTTGTCACCTCTTAGTGGGGCAGACTGCAGCAGATTGGCCAGGGTAAGCAAACGAATGGCACAGGGAGGCGGGGAGCATAAACAAAAGAACAGTAAGCAGGAGGATGTGGGTTGTTCAGGTGAGTTAAGAGGGGGAGGTAGAAGACCATGAGACCAGCAGTAGGAAGGAAGGAGAAGCAGAGTCTGGAGCAAGTGAGGTAGTGGTTGGTGAGTACAAGTGGTACTGCGTTTAGTGTGCATGAGAGGGTAACAAATGTGGTTAGGAGAAGTGTTTGCATGAGTGAAAGAAGGGTGTTTGAGCAGAGAGTTGGGTGGAGTGATAGTGTAGAGGAGGGCGTAATAGCAGAATGGACGAGGTAATAAAATCAAGGGGTGCAGGTGTATCTTAGAGGGAATGAGAGACATCGGAGGAACAAGGAGGCAGACGCAGGGCGTGAATGAGTGAAGTGTGGTTGAGTCAGCAGAAGGAGTGTAGTGAGTAAAAACCACCAGGAAGTGAGAGCGGGATATGTGCAAGCGTGTGACAGAAAGGAGACAATTGGGCAGAGTATATGTAAGGCACAATTCGCATAACACGTTTAGAGGACTAACCCTTGGATAGAGTAGGAACAGTTTGGAAGTCCCTGAAGGAGCTCAGATACAGAAGGCTTTTTGCTTTTAGGTCATCATGTATAGTACTATTAAGAATTTATTCAAGAAAAAAGTAACCTTAGGTGTTACCTTAGGAGTCACGCAACAATTTTAATAACAATAACAGTTTTATTTTTAAAGCAAATTTATTTTATTGATTGGCTGAAAAATCAACCTTTCAATTTTAATACAACAGTTACAATTTGCATGTACAAGTTGTAAAACAATCTTAAAAAGTGCATACAAATTATTCCAGATGGAATCACATGTATAAAAGAATATGAAGGACAAGAAAATTGGGAGTTTTGCTTCACATCCTTAGATTAAGACATTTATATAGTTTAAAAATAAT
The DNA here is from genome assembly GCF_040938575.1 of Ambystoma mexicanum. NCBI lineage: Eukaryota > Metazoa > Chordata > Amphibia > Caudata > Ambystomatidae > Ambystoma > Ambystoma mexicanum. Next base: position 944,319,284 of record NC_090939.1, read on the forward strand.
CCAAAAATCATACTTTGATATCTATGACGAGATCAAAGAAAACCCAATTAAAATCTTGCAATTTCTAAAATTGATACATGGATACTAATACAGTTACATTTCTCCTTCCATATCATTTAATCCTAGCTCCGATAAAAATCCAAATCTGTTTTATTATCATCCAATATTCATGTACATAAGTATGCTAGAGCCAAAAAATAAAGAGAAGAGATTCCTTCCTTAGATACCCTTATATCTTTTATCTTCATTGCTCTGAGATTTTCATATATCCTATACTTTAATGGTCTAATCATACTAGCAATACACTGCTACAAATGCAGGTAATTACATAAATCACATAATTGCTAGAACAATTGATACATTTATTAATTGATACAATTTGTTATTTGAGGACCCTTCATATTTACATTGTCTATGCTTGCTTCATCTAAAAACAAACAATTCTTAGGGGTTTATTGGTCCAGCTTTCAGTACCCCTTTCTTCATTTTTCTACTGCAGAAAAATAAGTGCAAATACATTTCTCAGTGCTTTCTGGATTTATTATTATTTTTTGAAATTCCATTTCTTTTGGGTTTTTGATACCACAAAGAAGAACAGTACATATAAAACATCAACATAATGTACCCCATCCTCCCCCAATGGTTATCCCCTACCCCTGTATGGAAGAACAAACCCCATAACAACCTCCATAAATTGCAACAACACAGATCACCAAATAAAACGTCTGTGAAGTGGGAACACCTCTAAGTACACCTGAGTGCCCACCACACAAGGGCAAGGTGGTGGGGGGGATGTAACAACCCTACATCCCAACCCATCATGTATTTGATGACAACAGCTGCGTGTCTCCTCACAAAATCCTCATAAATTCGATAACACACTCAGAAACCCAGACCATTCCCATTCAAACCACATTCCCTCACCATGATGAACCACAGTAATCTTTTCCATCAAATACATCTTCCCAGCTTTGACCCCTCATTCTTTCATTCCTGGCAGTTTCTCCCTCTTCCAGCGCATTACAAGGCATGCACGAGCTGCCAGTAGAAGGAAAGGTACCATGTGCAACATTACTTCCCAAACCCATCAACAGCCTCCAAAACAAAAACCACCAACATAGGGTTGGAGCGTCATTCTACCCCATCTATGCTTTTTATCCACCCCAGCACCTATGACCAGTATATCTACACCTTAATGCAAGACTACCACATATGCCAGTACATGGCCCTTTCCCCACAGCTATGCGAAAATAGAGGCCTCACCCCCGGGAATATTTTGGAGAGCCGAACCTGGTCATATTGCCAGCGATGGAGCCGTTTACCCATGTGAAATTTGTATTGGCAGGCTACAGAGGTCTTGAACGCTCTCCTGCACATCCTCTGCCATAGCTTTGCATTCATCTTATGCCCCAGGTCCTGCTCCCATTTGGCCCGAAGCCCATCAGTTTCCCCCATGGTGCCATCTACCAGGGATGCACACAACAAGGAAATAAGCCCCTTCATACCTCCGTAGCGTATTCAAAATCTTTTCTGTCTGCATTTGCGCTGCCTCCGAGCCAACCCCTTCCATTTCTCCACTGTCAAAACCCCCTTTACCTGAAGGAATAGGAACACCGAGACTCTCCCAATTTGTAATGCCTCTTCCAGTTGCCGAATGGTGGGGAACTTCACTCCTATCCACAACTGACCCACTCTACTCAGGCCAGCCTCAAACCTGCCCTTGAACCTTTCAGGATTCTGGATGTTTCCCCTTATCACCGGGGCCCACAGGTGGCTCAGTGGCGAGGGCCATGTAGTGAACCACCCCATCACCGGCCCACACCGCCAAATACTACAAATCACCAACAATACAGGGTGTTCCCTTATCCTGCATGGGACCCTTTCCCTAGCGACCCACAACCACTCCCCTACTGTTGCCAGTCTCAAATAAATGTTTTCCAGATACACCCACTGCTTGTCTCTGTCCTCCAGCGAGTGGGGAACCAATACCGTCAACTGGGCTGCCTTATAATATAACTTAAGATCAGGGAGCCCCCACCTCACCTGTATCCTTGTGCAGCACCAGCCTTTTGTAGGTCCCTGTGGTTTCTTCTCATCCCAGAGAAAGTGAAGCATCTGGCCCTTTGCCTCAAGAAACTCCCTTCCAGGCACCGCCACTGGTAACATTTGAAACGGGTACAATATCCGAGGCAGAAAGTTCATCTTTAAGGCGCTGATCCGACCCATCCAAGAGATGAATTGGCCACCCCACTTCTGCATGTCATGATACAATCTCCCCAAAAATGGTGGATAATTGGCGTCAGATAGCTCCTCAAGGGACCTCGGGATAATCACTCCTAAATATCAAATCTGCTTCAGCTCCACCACCATCCCCAGATGTGAGGTCCGCCACAGCCTTCACAGAGTCCAAATGACACAAACAAAATACATTTTCCCCCATTAGCCTTGTACCCGGTGAGGGAGCCATACTCCTATCACTTCCATGGCCGCCGGGACAGAAACCTGCAGGTTTCTTAGATGTAAAAGAAGGTCATCAGCCTACATCCCCAACTTGAACTCTGTTTTCCACTATTGTTCCCTCCACCCGGGGAGTACACCACAACCACTTCGCCAATGGTTCCAAAGATAAAGCAAGCAATAGGGGGAAAAGCAAGCAAACCTGTCTGGTTCTGCTACGAAGGCAAAACTCCTGTGAGAACCTACCATTTACTGCTACCCTGACCTTGGGGTCTGTGTACACCGCTCTGATACCATTGAGGAGGTTTGGTCCTACACCATATTTCCATAAAACTGGGTATAAAAATGCCCAATCCACCCTATAGAAGTGCTTTTCCGCATCCAAGCCCAAAGGGGTTGGATTACCCCACTTTTCCCTAGCTGCTACATCTTTTGGACTAGCTGCCTAGTCCAAAAGGTGTAGCATCTTCCACAGGGTGTCAACCCACTGCTGCCCCCTGATGAACCCCACCTGGTCAGAGTGAACCAGCCGGGGCATCAACCCCTCAAATCTGGAGGCCAGAACCCTAGTGAAAATCTTGGCACCAGTGTTAATAAGAGAAATTGGTCGGTATGATGGGCACAAACCCACATCCTTCCTCTCCTTCGGGAATACAGAGATCAACACCTGACAAAAAGATCTGGGGCCCTCCCCATCTGCAAAACAAAGTTGAATAACTTTGCCATGTGAGGAACCAATAACCCTGCAAATGACTTGAAAAGCCCATAGAGTAGCCATTCTCCCCGGTGCCTTGCCTGCCTGCATTCGCCGAAAGGCCAAAAGAATTTCCTCCTGCAAAATTGAGGCATCCAATCCCTCCTCTTCACCAAGTTCCAGCTGGGGGAGGGAGGTATCTGCCAAATAACCCCTGGACTCAGCACATTCTCGGGGCTATACAGACACTCATAAAACACTGCAAAGCAGTCCCCAATTTCTGCCGTGTCTTGGGCAACGTCCCCATGGGCATCCAAAATCCCTTAAACCCATCTTTCCGCTCTCTGACCCGGCAAATGCACTGCCAGGAGATAATCTGCCTTATCCCTCTTTTCATAATGTTTCTGATGAAAACATTGTAATTTCCGCACAACTTTTCCCATCTTCAGGGACGGTTACTCTTCCATTTTGTTCCTAACCTCACCTATGAGGACATTACTCTCACAAGGTCCCCTCTGTATCCTCTCTTCTAACATCTCACCGCCTTCAGGTACCCATATTTAGACAAAAGAAAATGGGCGACAATAGTTTCCCTGTCATGGCAGCCCAACACTGGAACGCCCTTCCACTCAACACCAGAGCAGACCAATCCTACCACAGCTTTAGGCAAAACATTCTCACCTGGTTACGATCCAATGACCCCTACGACTGATCTGCGTACCCTCATACTAACAAACTATAGCCAACTTGACTGTATATATGTATATCCCTAAAACTGACCTGCCGAAATGTAATTAACTGTATGTATATTTGTAAATATGTGCCTATCTTGTAACTAAGTTTTTATGTAACCTTATCTTCCTGTCCTCTGTTGCGCCCTATTACCTATGGGTTTTGCGCGCCATACTAAAACAAACAACAACAACATGGAATTTAGCCTTCAATAGTAACCTCTCTCTCTTATTAGACCCTTCCCTGCAGCCCTCCAAGTCGCCTTTGCCGCATTTGACACTGTACAGAGGTCAACGTCCCCGGTGTCATTCCACTCGAAATAGCCAGAGATTGCTTCTCTCATTTCAGCTAAAAATAAATGCATCCTTACATACGGAATCATTGCAAAGCCAACAGGAATCGTGAGGATATAACCCTGCAAACGAAAACTGCATGTCTACCATATCATGGTCTGACCAACCAATGGGGATCAAAGCACTGGATTCTATCTTCCCACATCTCTTTGCAAAGACAAAGGTAATCAATACAGGTATAAGTCCCATGTGGCGTGGAATGCAAATGCCTTCTCCCCCAGGGGGCAGTTCCCTCCACACATCTAAGAACCACTGAGCAATGAGAAACTCACAGAAGCCCACCCCCATGGGAATGACTCCCACTCTCCCCTCCAGTCCCCCCACCCACCGTCCTGAGTGCATCTGTCAACTGTAGGATCAGCTACTGCAGTAATTAGTGTAAGATTATCGGGGTAATGGAAACTAAGAAAACAAATAAATGGTGGGATATCTCTTTTGATCACATCTACTAGGTAGGAGAAAGTGGGGCTTTGTGGCAACGGCCCTGGTTAGTAGACGCCAAAGGAGCAAAAATTACTTTGGCGATTCCAAGATGGCCGCCGACCGATAAGCATCACGTCGTCCGAGCTCCCTGAAACGCTCCGGCTTTGACGGTGCCATCATGATCCAGCAAATGTGATCTGCCCTCCCCGACTGTTTTTTATATAAAAGGGAGCGGAGGACCGGAGAGCCCAAAATATCCGGCGGCTGCAGTGAAGGGCTCCCGGAGAAACAACGGTGAAGTTCGGCAGGCGTCTGGCTTGGAGGGTGCGCCGTGGCGAGCCAGCGTGGTACGGTCCCCACCAGCAGCAGTGAAGACCTGGCGAGACTGCGGCCGAAACGAGGACGGGGCAGACCACCTGCGACGAGAACCCGCTTGCAGAGCGGGAGCTGTCGGAAGCAGAGAAGCTGACTCTTCGTCTAGACTGGAAGCCGCGGGCCGCCTGGTTACGACGTGGCAGCAGCGGAACATCAAAGCAGGCAGCCTGGGCATTGGAAGGAGAGGCCCCTTAGTGACAGCGGAGTGGGGAGCGGCGGGGAGTTGTCCCCACAATGGGGGTGCAAGCAGGAGCAGAGTGGAAGGGCACCCCCACACGGGATCTCTCACCAATGGGCAGACAGCCCATCAAGTAAGGAGTGAAGGAGGGGGGAGAATCAGGAGGGAAGCCACAGTAATGGTCAGCAGCGGGCCATATCACAGGGAGGGACTGGGCCCCTCTGGACATCCCAGATCAGCGGCTGGAGGGGAGGGCAGTGGTGAGATCCCCAGCCTGAGGTGGCAGCCATTGCATGGGATACCTTGGGAGAGATCTGGGCAAATATTGGTAACCCAGTCTGGATACGGCCCGAACCTTAGGAGCACGCAGGCCCTTGGGGCTTTATCAGAGTATGTGAAAGAGGAGTCAGGCAAGGGCTCCGGAACCAGAGGGTCCTGCACTGCAGCGGAACTATGCTGGATTTGGACGTACACCCTAATCTGCTCCATTAGCATTGTGTAATTGAAGTGAGTGAGGGCTGGTGTCAAACTCTAAGCCTCAGACTCTACCCGCGTCTGAAAGTGATAACCTCCATTACGTCCAGGAATAGAAGCAAGGATCAACCCCTCGCGGCAAGGAGCACAAAAAAGGCCCATGAGGGAACACTCACCAGGATCTGGACCCGGGAACCCGAGGTGGTGGAGGAGGGTCAGGCCGGAGAGGAAGGAACGGGAGGATATAATACAGGTGCCCATGCAGAACCCCCAAGAAGCACTGGTTACACACGGAATGCTCAAACAATTCATGGGGGAGTTGGTAGACAAAATCACTGCAGCAGATCAAAGACAGATGGAGACCCTCAGAGAAGACCTGGCGGAAGGTCTCAGGGAAATCAAGCAGGATATTAATAAAGTGGAGGAGAGGGTTGATATTAACGAACGGGCCATACAGGAGATAGCAGAAGATACACGGAAGATGGACAACCTGTTAGAGACCCTCGCTGTGGCAACTCAAAACCTGGAGCTGCAGGCGGAAGAGTTGGAAAATCGATCCAGAAGAATTAATATCCGGGTTAAAGACCTTCCGGAAACAGTTCAGACCCAAGACCTCATGCAAACGCCAACAGCTTTTTTTAAGGACCTTCTAGAAGATGAGACGGGTTTGGATCTTCAGTTTGATAGAATCCACAGAGTGGGACCTCCTAGACCTGAACCGGGTGCAAGACCGAGAGATGTCTTGGTGGCCTTCCATAGCTTTGTCATTAAGGAGAAGATTCTGCAAAAGGCCAGAAAAGCGGATAGTATCACCTATAATGGCTCGGAAATGTTTCTATACCAAGACCTATCTCAGGTGACTTTAGCTAAAAGAAGACGAATGACTCCCGTCCTGAAGCATCTATGGTCACAACAAGTAAAATACAGATGGTCTCATACGTTTGGTCTAGCCTTCACCTGGCAGGGTAGACGACACATGATAACGACCTGTGAGCAAGGACTGGAGGTACTGGGAATAGAGGAGCAACCGGTGCCGAGCACGGCTGGGACAGGCTCCCGTCGCAAAACACCCAAATCATGGGAATGGGCTACAGTAGGCTCTAAGCACCCAGTGAAACAGGCTCACTCTGCAGCTCGTCACAACGAGCAAAAAATGACGACACAGGAGATTCAAAACTACCGTCTGGAGGGCTCATTTGGACTCGCTCGTTCATGAGAAAACCGTGTGTGGCAAAGCAAGTACGGGGAGGGCACTTGCGAGATAAGAAAAGGACACCGTCACAATAAAGCATCTGAATCACAGCAAGGTGCTGGCGGGGAAGGGAGGGGGGGAGATCTTGGTATGGGATGGGAATGTCCTGCGTTGTGTCAGACTGGGAAAACGTTAGAGCTCAGCTCTCGTAGAATGGACACAAGGAGGGCAAATTGCCAGCTGAGCCTGCCCAGGAAGGGGGGGTTAGGGGAGAAAGGAGGACAATTGGTTGATCCAGGAGATTATAACTTTTGAGAAGCTCATCAGATCCTATAGCGAGGTCCCAATAATACCGACCAGGGGAACCCCAACCTGGAGATCATGGGGGACACACTCTCCACCACTACCCTCTAAAATGGAGCAATTGACGATATTGGCCTTGAATGTTAATGGGTTAAACTCCCCACATAAAAGGCAGAAAGTCGAGAGGTTTGTGCGAAAGGAGAAGCCCCATGTCGTTACGCTGCAAGAAAAGCATATTCGAACCCAGGATTCCCACAGAATTAGACTGTGGGGATATGCTAGATTGCTGCAGGCCACGCAGCCAGTTAAAAAGGGGGGGGGTTATTGCAGTGCGAGATCGAGTAGACCTGGCGGTTAAGGCCTCGCAGCGGGACTCCCAGGGAAGATATATGGCAGTGGTACTAGAGGGCAGGGGAGAGGTTTATACAATTGCAACAATCTACGCGCCCAACACTGGCCAGGATTCTTTTATGATGAAAATTCTCACCAAATTGAGTAAGTTTGCTGTAGGCCGCATTATATTAACAGGGGATTTTAACATGGCATGGGATCCCAACAGGGATAGAAGCAGACAGCTTTGGGGGTCGCAAGGTGGGCCCTCGGGGGGTTTAAAAGCTAAGATGAGGGACCTGGTGTTGGTTGATGCGTGGAGAGAAACTCAGGGGGATGCTCCCGGGTATACATTCTACTCATATGCACATAAAACTCACTCGCGCATTGACTACGCCTGGGTCTCTAGCTCTCTCGTAGGAAAGATAACAAATGTCACACTGGGCCCCATATCGTTCTCCGATCATGCTCCCATTATATTGAGGATCACTAGGCCGCGTGGAACACCTGGTTTGTGGAGTTGGAGGTATCCCACGTTACTATTTAAGTACCCTATTCTGGTTGGGGAACTTGAACGAGAAATTGAAGAGTTTGTACATCATAACAGTTGGGAGGATACCACGCCACAGATATGTTGGGATGCCCTCAAAGTTACGATAAGGGGGAAAATAATAGCGATTAGAGCGAGAAGGGAACAAGAGATGCGATTAGAAGTGGACTGGCTGAGTAGTAGACTCAAAGATGCAATGGGCCTCATTACGACCCCGGCGCTAAACCATGGTGCTATTAGCACCATGGTCCATGCTGGGGTCCGCCATGGTGAATGGCGGAATTACCGCCCCATTCCAAGGTTGGTGGGCGGTACTTCCCCATTCACCATGGCCCCTTCCCCATTTTTGGCCCATAGGGCTCAATGGGAATGGGGAAGGCGCTAATTACGTCACCGTAAATTACGGTGACGTAAATTAGCTCCTAGGTCCCTTTGCGGGTTGGTTTTTTAACACCTGCTAAAAGCAGGCGTTAAAGTGCAACCCGCAAAGGGACCTTGTAATCAGGCGTTAAGGGTTTAACTGCGCCGTAAACCCCTTAACGCCTGGGTTGTAATGAGGCCCAATGACTCAGATGGCCGAGAAGCAAACAAGGGCTAGTGAAAGAGAGGTCCGCACGCTCAGGGCCCAACTGAATCTTATCCACACTAGAGAGGCAGAAAGGAACTTGCTGCGGTTGCGGCAAAGATAGTATGTTAAGGCGAATACATCATTTTGCCTGTTAGCTAGGATGATCCGGAAGGAGGAGGGAGATAGAACGATAGTGAAAATCAAGGGAGAGGGGGAGCAGACATATAGCTCTAACAGCGAGATAGAGAGGGAGTTCCGTAAATTTTATACAAATCTCTATTCCTCAAGGAATCCGGACACCAGAGCACACGAGAGATACTTGGAAAGAGTTAATCTCCGACCTATACAGAGAGAAGATAGAGAACGGTTGGAAGAGGAAATAATGGTGGATGAGGTTAGAAAGGCGATCACTGCCCTGGCAAACAACAAGGCACCGGGCCCGGACGGCTTTGTAGCTGAATTTCACAAGATGCATAAGGAAATCCTAATCCCCCACCTCACTAGGTTGTTTAATCATATAGGGACAACCGGGTTGTTACCAAGGTCAATGGAGGAGGCAAAGGTGATATTGATACACAAGAAGGGTAAAGACCCGGAGGTGTGTGGGGCGTACAGACCGATCTCCCTGCTAAATGTGGACGCCAAGTTGTACACTAAGGTCTTGGCAACTAGATTGGATACCATCATGCCCACAATAGTACAGGCAGATCAGGCAGGGTTCATAAGGGGTCGCCAGACAGCTGACAATGTAAGGAGAATAGCGCATCTTACGGAGAAGGCCCACAGGAAGGGGGTTCCGGCTCTATCCTTGGCAATAGATGACGAAAAGGCGTTTGATCGGGTGGAGTGGAGCTTCCTTCGGGCCACAAGGATTAGAATAGGGTTTGGTCCTAAATTTATGGACCGGGTTATGGCTACTTATCAAAATCGGCACCTTAGACCAGCGATCAATGGTCAAATATCTGGTCCTGTGGAGGTTGGGCGCGGAACAAAACAGGGATGCCCCCTCTCGCCGCTGATATACGCCCTCCACTCTGAACCTTTTCTGGCTGCTGTTAGGGACGCAGTGAACATCAAAGGCATACCGTTTGGAAGTCAATAGCATAAGGTAGCTGCTTTCGCAGACGACTTGCTCTTTTCGCTGATAGACCCGAAGGTATCTCTCCAGGCGCTCTGCAACTTAATTGACCAATTTGGGCAAGTTGCAGGCCTGAAAATAAATCCAAGTAAATCAAAAATACTAAGCTTGGGATTATCACAGTCCACTGAACGATATATAAGATCTATGTATTCCTTTGAATGGGCAGATAAGCACATAAAATATTTTGGGGTGCATCTCACAAGGACGGTGGGTGAACTATTTTGAGCGAATTACCTCCCCCGATAGAGAAAATTAAATTAAAATTAGTTGACTGGGGTCCCCTAAACATTTCCTGGCTAGGTCGCATTAATGTACTAAAGGTGGCAATTTTGCCCCCGCTTTTATACCATTTTGCGCCCCTTCCAGTCATAGTTCCATGTAGGTTCTTCAGGGCGTTACATAAGATAACGAGTCGGTTCATATGGAACCGAAAAAGGCAGAGGGTGGCAGCATCTCTCAGGAGGACTCTTTGATAGAACCCCCCCAAATGTATGCAAGTGATATTACATCGGCTGCGGGGGAAGCGTGGGACGCTGCAGCAATAGGTTTTCATATCACTACATTCCCTTCCCCATATACCCCTATCTTTGAGAACCCACAATTCACTCCAGGGTGCAAGAACATAATATTTGATGCGTGGTACAGAGGTGGCTGTCGAATGATACGGGATATGTATCAGGAGGGTAAAGTTAAGGACTTTGAGAGGTGTAAGGTGGACTTTGAGGAACGCCACAGATATGGGTACATGCAACTGCAACACTGGCTTTCTCACCCTGTAATGCGTCAGGCAGGCACACGATCACCGACTCCTTTCGAAATGTATTTAGACACGCACACAGGAGATAGGGGTCTGATGGGGTCCATCTACAGATACATAAAGGTGGGGGAAAACCCCCTGTCCAGGAAATACATGAGGAAATGGCAGGAGGACACTGGGTCAGACACTGGAGAGCAGGAGTGGCAACAGTTGTGGAGTCAAATACTGAAATTAACCAAGTCCATTCAGGTTCGCGAGATCTGGGTAAAATTGATGGTACAGTGGCATTTAACCCCAATCAGATTAAATAAGATCTACCAGACATCGTCCCGGGAGTGCCGGAGAGCCTGTGGGGGAATTGACACTTGGGCCCACATTTGGTCGGAATGCCCAAAATTAAGCATATTCTGGACTCGAATACGGCGAGCAGTGGTCCGCACTTTAGGGAACGTGGGGGCAAGAACAGAGGGCTGGACATGATGGGGCTGGGGGAGTCCTGGGAGACATTCCCACCAGGTCCCAGCGAAAGGTATATGTCATTATGATGATGTCAGCAGCCCTGGTGTTGGCACCTAGATGGAAGTCCCGAGAACCACCACAAGAGCATGAGTGGGTTACGAAAATCTGGTCAGTGCAAGCTATAGAGTGGCTCACCTACTCCATACTAGGCGAGCATATGAAGTTCAGGACGGATTGGGCCGAGTTGATAGGATATCTAAAGGAGGGGGCATATAGAGCATGGTGCCCGAAGTCTATGACGTTGCTGGGAATTATAGAACCTCAGGAAGAATCAGATCCATAAGCAGGGCTAAGGGAGAAATATTCGCCCAGGGACACTCGAATAAAAGGTTGGAACTTTGAGACTTTTTATGAGTTTCTACGAACTCTGTTGAGGAAGGAATAAGATGGGTAGCTTCTCCTGGATCAAGAGGGAGGGAAGAGGGAGGGTGGTGTGAGGTGGAGTTTCTTTTGTTTCTATTGGTTGAATGTTGTTGGTTGTTGATAAGAAATGTTAATAAAAATCAAGTTTTAAAAATAAATGACTTTGGCGCTCAGTAGCCAGGAGAACAAATTACTTACAACTGGTAATATTCTTTTGAGTAGATGTTCCTCCCACAGATACCTCATATTTATATTCACATCACATCCAGCATCAATTGCTTTGACAACATTTTTGAACAGCTAGAACAGCTGCCTGTCAGAACCACAGTACTGCCACATTACTATCAGACATCAACCAAGCAAAAGAGACCTCCGATTGATCAGGCTTAAAGTAATAACTGCAGCAGCCCTGTGGCACAGGGAGGAGCTTGAAGGGGAAGAAGTGCGAGGGGAGCTCCTGAGCGATGGGAGGGCTGCAGCAGGCTTGAGTGGTGCCCGTGGGGCCGAGTCCCGGCCGCCCCCAGAGTCCTCTCCTGGACGTGGACACCTCCAAGGGCAGTATACTGTTGTTATCTCAAGCTTGGTCAACCCCAGGAGCGCATTGAGCAGAAAAAGGGGGCCCAGCACAGACCATCAGCGGAGCAGACGGGGGGTGAGGGAGGGGGGCGGCCCACACCAGCTTTCTTGAACACATGAAGGAGGGCCCTGAAGCGGGGCTCACCCGTAGGGGTACTTGACCCCATCTGAGAGAGTGCCAGACCGTGCGGATGTTCGGTCGCCTGAGCCCCGGCACCCACCCCATGCTGACAGCAATGGCCAAAACCCTGAAGAGTGGCAAGCAGGGGGACATATTAACCATGCTGCAGACGGTGGACAGGAGTAAGCGCATGGAGGTCGTGGCAGTCCAGGTTCACAATACGGACCCCTTGCCCGCAATGTTCACGCAGATGTCCACAAAGGCGGTCCTGCAGGACCTGTTGGGGATACATAAAAGCACAGAGGAACTCTACCATAAAATCCTTGCATTGAATTCGAGTGTGGCTGAAGCGGAACACAGGGTGTCAGAAGTGGAAGACACGCTCTGCGAGCAATCAGACTGGTGGAGTAATGCTCGAAGCGCCTGGTGTCTTTGGGGGTGCGCTGCGAGGTCATGGAGGAGAAGCTAGATGATGTGAGAATAGATCCCGCAGGAACAATGTTTTCATTTGGGGTATCTCTACCACAGTAAGGGAGGAGGAACTGCCAGCCTTCGTAGCTGACTTGTTTCGCTTCATCCTCAAAGCACCGGGAGATCAGGATATGGAGTTGGACAGGGCGCACAGTATTAGATCTTGCATCGATCCGACTCAGGACAGGCCTGCGGACATCATAAGGAGAGCAGAATGACGGCAACTAGATCCACGCCAACTGTCACCTTTCATAGCATGTTGCTTTCCTTGTACCAGGATTTGGTGGCAGCAACCCTAATGAAGCCCAAGGTATTACGTCCACTGACTGAATTGCTACGCACGAAAAAGACACTATCAGTGGGGGTTCCCCACTGCCTTCCATTTCACCCACTTCACCCACCAGGGGAGGTGATGGCTAGTGCGCTCCTTGGCAGAGGTGGAGGGTGTGCTGAAGCCTGAGAACCGGGTGAAGGGGTGCCGGCAGGGGGCAGCCTGATGGAGACGTGGAGCCGGCGTCCCTGCAGAAATGGTGTAAGGTGGGCAGAGGGGTCTAAACGGGAAGACCTGAGGGGAAGGAGGCTACGGAGGTTCACTTCCAAAGTTCTGGTGATGCTTGAGGGGGTCGGGATGTTCGTTGTAAGGCGTGGGGAAGGTCCCAACACTGGTATTGCAACGGCAGACTGTGTTAGGGAGTGGGAGGTGTTGAGGGAGACTAAAGGAAGATGAAGTCCTCTTCCGCCTTCCAAGCCAGGTCCTCGACGTATCTACCCGATGTTTGTTAGATGCTCATGTTGGAGCTTGTTTTGGGGTTGGGGGGAGGAGGGAGGTGGGGCCAGTTGAAGGTTGAAAAGTTGACCGTGAGGCAGACAACAGCATTATGGGGATGTGAGAGTGGTGGCACACGAAGGGGCGGCAGGAGGACGACCTAAAATCGGGGGTCTATGGTGGTCGATATAGCTGAACCAAACGGGAAGGAGGACACCATAACATTGGGCACATGGAACATTCAGGGTCTGAATTCCCCAAATAAGAAAAAGTTAATTCTGGGCAAACAGAGATATGTCAATATGTAGAAAAACAGAGGGTGGGTGAGGTGCACACTCTAGTTCCCAGTGTTGCATACCTGCTGCATTTCAAGTTGCTGTTCTCCTCCAAGCGCTTTCATGTCTCTAACAATCTTCAGGGAGGCTGTCTTTTCAGGTGTTACAGATTAGTCTCAATTGGTCTCAAGGAATTCTGGTAGCTGTAGTCTGTTTTTGGTAACCAGGAACCAACTTCCCTCCAAAAGCACAATTTGTTCCTGGTGGGGGGAGATATGTCAATGTCTATTGTGTTCTTGCAGGAGACTCATCTGATGGCCCAAGATGAGGGCAACATGACAAATAGGGAATTCCCACACCAGTATTACTCCTCGGAGGAGAGAAAAAGAGGGGAGTGGCCATTCTCATAAGCGGGCAAATTCCAATTGCAAAAATTGGGCTTCTCTGAGATCCACAGGGGAGCTACCTCTGTGTCAAGGGTCTATTCTGGGATCAAGCATTCACCCTGGTATCCCTGTATGCCCCAAACGTAGGGCAAGATGGCTTCTTGGAAGGCCTCATACCCAAATTAGTATAATTCACGGAAGGGCAGATCCTACTGGGGGAGACTTTAATCTGGTCCCAAACTCTATGGACGACAAAACACTTCCACCCAATAAACTAGACTTCAAACATTTTACAGCATTTTGCCTTTTTCTCCGGGAGGTGGGGCTGGTAGACCTATGGAGCCCATGGGGATGACGAGGATTTCTCTTTCTATTCACATGTTCACAGGGGGGTACTCAAGATTGGACCTAATATTGATACCCAAGCGCACTGTGTCTGCCCGTGAGGCGAATATAGGTATACGTACATTGTCCGACCACGCACTTGTATCAATAACACTGGCAATCGCGGATAGACCCGCGAGGCCCAGGAACCCATGGAAACTATATGACCCGGTGCTCAGGGATCCCATTCTGACCGGGGAGATCTGCGAAGTAATCTCTAACTACTTCAAGGAGAACGAGGGGTCCGGCCCCCCGCAAGATATTGTATAGGATGCAATGAAAGCGGTGGTGAGGGGGGAACTCATAAGTAGGACTGCAGCATACACGAGAGAAAGGAGGCTGGCCCGCAAGAGGCTGGAGAAGGAGATTGGCCAAGCTGAACGGGAGCATAAAAGGTCAGGGTCACGCAGAGCACTGCAAGCCTTGAGGATGGTGCGGAAATAATTAGAAGCGCATCTAGCGAATAGAACAGCCCAAGCAATAATGAAAATGGTCTGAGCAGTCTGCCCTTCTGCTTTACTATTGGAACAGTCATTCTACAGTGTTTTTCCAAACCAGGAGGAGCTGCAGCTACAGCTACAAAAACACATTTCTACCGCGGAGCGGAGCGGAGTGGAGGCGAGTGAAGGCAGTCTGAGCAGTCCGAGCTGCCGGCTGCCGGCTTTGGGGTTCTGATTTATATCGGATATTCCAAGCGCCTCTTGTACCTCTTGCTCCGCGCTTGTGACGCTCGACCTTTCCCACTGGGATAATTTAATCTATCCTCTGCGACATCTCAGTCGAAGGCACGGATAGTGTCGCGTTTCAATTGCTGTGTTCGCGCGGTGACTGTCGGCGCATGCCTTTGAGCCGCCCGAACACTAGGTTAATGGTTGTAGCTGTGTAGCTGTATCGGACTGTTGTCATCATAGAGGCCCATAGTTGGCGTTCTACTATTCAATCACTCGGATTCACAAATTATTGGCAGGTGACTGTTGTTATATTAGCGCGGTGACTGTTGGCTATTGCCTTTGAGCCGCATGAATGCACTCATTTCGGTCAATTATATTAGTTTAAATTTTGCATTTTATTTGCCTGCTGCGCTCGTGCGGTGACTGTTGGCATACTGCCTTTGAGCCGCCTGAGCCCAATTTTTTATCTCCTTCAGTTGCACTAACAGCAACTTATATAACTGTTTTTTTACAGTGCTAGCAGTGCTGGCACTACGCACTTTACCTTTACACCGGTGGAGTACAAGCTCTCATACCTATAACGTTTGACTGCTCATTTGGTGAAAATAAGTAATGACTGTTGAATTCAGTTCTCAAGCCATCTGAGTTGCTCCCCTTTTCAGGTGGTGATTGTGGGCTCCTCCCCTTTAAAAAAAACATAAAAACAAAGACATCAAATTGATCCATGCGTCATTCCCGTGTGTCAAATTATTGTGCCTAGGGAATTGGAGTGTTGGATAAACAAGAATTCAACCTCATCTGCGCTAGCACTTATTAAGAAATAATAGTTAGAAATTAACCTTATCAAGAGACAGAATTATGAAACTACGCAGAAACCCCTTAATGGACGACTTACAGGCACCTGAATGGGATGATAGTGAAATTTCAAATAAGGACCATGTTGATGGTTCAAGATCTGAAAGTGCTCATATAAATACAAGAACTAACATCACACCATCTCCTGAGAATCAGACAACTTTGGTGCAAGTTCGCAAGGAGAATAGTCAGTCGACTCCGACAAGATCTGTTGGTACCTCAGGAGCTGATTCAATTGCAGTGAGTAATAGGAAGAAGGGGCTTGAATACACTGTGACCACCTCAAAAATACAGAAAGAAATCGATCAACATTTTTGGGAGGTTAAATCCATAACTCAATTGGATCTGGAAACAAGTGATTGTTTGTGTCAGAACAACTGCCCTCCTCGCGATCTGAATTGAGTCATGAGTCTTGTGTAATGATTGAAGAAGAAAATGCAAGATCAACAGATATTGATCCAATTATTTTAGAGAAACATGCAGAATCTATGAAAGACGTGGCACAACCAACTAATAATACCCTGAGTGCACTAAACTACGTTTTAAGTTCTTTAGTTTCTGTTTTTGAATTGCTTAAAGGAGAAGTTCAGTCCCAAACTGGATCCTTACTTGAACTAATAAGAGATGTAAATACACTGGATGGGGCTGTAGTCAGCTGCTGCTATACTGTTAATACAGATCTTAAGCAGATACTACAGGACCTAAAGTTGGAAATGACGAAACAGGGTTTAGATCTCTCAGCTATACAGAGATCTTTAATCACAAAAGGTGAACTTGAAGAAAAGGACCGAAAAATGCATCAAGAGATATTGGCACAATTGCACCTGCTAAATCAGAAGACATCAGATCTTGCTCAGAACGAGGACCATTTCGTGGAAATGGATGACACTCCTTTGTCCGAATCTACTCTGGAGGAGTTTAGACGTTTGGCTAATGTGGAGGAGGATTTTCAAGATGGTTGCACGCAGGATAAATCAGAAATAACTAATCCCTCTGTTCGAAACCGGGATCAGGAGGATCTAGTACAAGAGAAATCTTTGCAAATTGTTATTCCATCGAGAAAGAGACAAGCAAGGAGGCAACGGTGTCAAAAGGACAGAATTAGTTTACAGAAAGAAGAAAGAAAAAAAAATGAAAAAACAAAGAAAATTAAAGCAAACTAACATCAATTCCAGTATTGCTGTGAAAAGAAGTTTAAACACAGCATCAGATGAGATGACCATGGATTTGGCAATGGTTGAATTAAATATATCCAACAACCAGTGTACTTATACATCAAGTAAAAAGATCACAAATAGTCAAAGAACAGCCATGGACAGAACTGTAAATGAGGTGGATGAAGGAGTAATTAACCTGAAAGAACAGATTCATATGAGAAAGTCTAAGGGCTCACAAACCGAAAGACATATGGACCATCAACTTTCCACTAGATCAATAGATTTTCCAAAAAGCGATCTTAAGATAGCCCCGATATTTCTCAAATGAAAACCTGAGAAATGTTCAAAATCAGCCCCAGTCACGATAGACATCACAGAGAAACCAACTACTACTCTAAAGATTGCTTCTATTTTCCTAAAAAAATCTAAGATAACCCAAAGAGTCAATACTGCTGACCAGGATATAGAAATAAAATTGGGGAAAGGAAAGTATAGAACTTTAGAGGAAAAAAAAACAGAGAACGTTCAAAGTGTGACAAGAACCATCGAGAGTGGGTCATCAGAAGTTGGACAGATTATGAATTGAAAAAATGATAAGTTGCAAAGCACTATGTGTGCCGCTTGCCCTGAACAATTTAATGGGAAAACACGATCGTCAAAAAAATCTAACACATTAGCTTCTAAAGCAATCTCTAAGAAATATCAATTGCAAGCACAAGTACGCAAAAGTAATGATCAGAACAGTCGTGTTTCTAATTCATCCACTGAAGAATCAGTAAATGACTTGACTGAAATCATCAGTGAACTGAATGAATCCACAACGTCATCTGATAAATCTGCTTCTAATATGACATGTAATCATAAAGATGTCATTTCTGTTAATCCATTGGATTCTTCATCACAGATGTTGGATCTCCATAGAAAAGAGATCAGGCATGCTGTTGATGCCTATATGTCAGCACAACCATCGCAATAATATCTAATTCATTGTGAACCTAGGCTAAACAGCCAAAAGCAAGAATCTTATACACAATTGGCGGAAACATCTTGCGCATCTGCATCATTGAGAAACCCTGACTCCTCTGGAAGCTGTATTCTATCTCGAACCTCCACAGTCCCGGTAGGTGAAGTGGAACAATTAACGGATATAGTCCCTGAACTAGCGATTAGAACACAGAATGCAACAGACTCCACTTTTGAGAAATCTACCTCGAGTTTAATATCAACATTAGCCCCAGAAATTTATCGTTTAATTGAGTCAGCTATTGCAAACTCCACTGCCTCGAAAATTGAAGAAACCTCTTCATCCAATGTCACTGTATCCTCTGGCCAGCCGTTGGTAAAAAAAAAACTGAAAATGTGATGATCAAACGACCAGCTTTATACTCATTAGACATCTTGTGTCGTCCACCTCCATGTGTACAATATGTTTTGAATCGGCAATCCATACTGTCAATCTTTTCGGAGCTACCCGAGTTGGAAGATATTAATTCTGTTGACATTCAACTGGTTGAATTTGAGAACCCACAGTGTGTGACATCGGTGAAATTATGGATAAACTCAAGGGTTGTTTTAAATACTATCTGCCTTGCAAAAAACCAACTGTATGAGCTGGGATTCATTATAAATACGAATAATGTGACATCTCAAGTCATAGCAACAACCCATTTATCACATAATCCATCACATAACTTAATGTCTGCACCCTTACCACAGAGGAATGGTTTAAATGATGCCAAACAAACCAATTGGGAACAAAAAGGGAAAACAGATGCAACTGTCAAACAATGCATTAACTAAGCCACTCTGTAGGTAGAGTTAACATCTCTCTTGTTAGCTGGAATACGAGGGGATACCAGCACCTATTAAACAGTCGAAATGCAAACCTGGATAATATTGATATTATATTATTTCAAGAAACATGGTTAACAACAGTCCCAATCTGGGATAAATACGATGTATATTTAAATGTAGCACAAAAATCGAGTATCGGTAGGCCCACTTCTGGACTACGGATAGCTATAAAACAACATCCGTTAATCGAATCTGAGCAGTGGATATCTCCAAATCCCTTCCTGCAAATGGTAAAGCTAAAAATAGGCACTGTAGCCTATGCCCTGATAAATGCCTACTGGAATCCCCTTGGTATTTCTGTAAATACCTTCATGGGAGATGTGACTAATCTTTTGGATTTAGTATGTCTTGATAATACTGTCTCCTTTGTCATTCTAGCAGGAGATTTGAATATACATTGTTTGGGGAAATCTGTACATAATTCTAGATTAAAGGTTTGGAATCACTTTATTAAGTCACGGAATTTACAGATGTTGAATGGAACATTTGCTGATGATTTGCCTCCAAGACCAACTTGGCATAGAGGAAAATCGACAGCAATCATTGACTACATTTATGTAAGTCAAGAAATGATTACCGATGTAACTAAATTTTCCATTCTTCCGACGACTTTGAGTGATCATAATTGTCTATTCATGAATTGGCAGATGAATGAATCTCTGCCTAACCGAAAAGACAATTGTCCAGCAAGTGTGGTCTCAATAAATAGTGGAGGCAATAGACTACGGTGGTCTGAAAGTTCCTTGGAAAGGTTTAGTCATTTTTATGCTTTAGAGATCACTAAAGCAACAAAGGTGCAATGTGATGAAATTGTATATCATGACTTGATGTTATTATTCCAACCAAAGAGGAAAAAATGTATAATGCCCGAATTGCAAACGCTACATGTATTTAACAAACGAGTACAAACAGCTAAAACCATCTATCGCTCTAACAAGCGAGAGGCCATGAAACTATCGCCTAATATTAGAGGTGCAATATTAAACAACATCAAAACAAGACACAAAAATTGGTTGCAACGGTATAGAGCCTCTTTATATCAGAACGATGGTGTTTCCATGTTACGAGCTTTAGCTGGGAAGAACACAGCTCAAATTTGGGCCAGTCTGAATCAATCTACTGCTGGACATCAACTTAAATATCAATCCAACAATGTCTTTGAGCAAGTCTGGATTAAATATTATACAGATTTATTTAGACAGCCAGTAAGTAAAAATAATAGTCACTTAGGAAGCTCTATTAATGAATTTGCATTGAGCTTTAATAGAGAAGACACTGAGTACTATATAAACAAAGCGAGTCAGTTGCGTGCCCCAGGACCAGATGGTTTATCGAACTATGCCTTAAAACAACATCCTAAATTATGGTCTGAAATATTGTATACCATGTTTTCAAACATCATTCAAACACAAATCATTCCAAAATCATGGAAACATTCGATTATACTCTCGATTTATAAAAAGGGGGATAGATCAGATCTGGCAAATTATAGGCCTATTGCCTTGTTGGATGCCCCGGGGAAAATATTTAATCGAATTGTCCTTAGGGATTTAAACAAGTGGGCGTCAGAACGAGAGAAGAGATCCGTTTCAATCAGGTTTCATCTCGGGATTGGGGACATCCCCAAAAATCATGACATTGAATATCCTAAGATCTCAATTTGCCACCCGAAAACAACCATTGTATCTTGCGTTTGTTGATTTTCGGGTGGCTTTTGAATCTGTTGATCGTGATATGCTGTATGATAAAATGCCTCAGTATGGTTGTCCTTCCTCTCTAATTTCGATCATCAAGCAATTGCATACCAACACGACATTACAGATCAGACTTACGATAGAAGGTCTATTGTCTGCATTTATTTTGACCAAACAAGGGCTTAAACAGGGTTGTATTTTAGCCTCTTTTTTATTTAACCTTTTTATCCTTGATCTGGGTGAACGAAGAAAGCACTCTATAAATGATGCGCCAAAAATGGGTGGACAACAAATTTCATGGATGCTTTATGCAGATGATTTGATTTTGTTATCGCAAACTCCCAGTGGATTGCAAAACTTATTGAATGAACTATCAAGGTATTCTACAGATAATCTCACAATCAATCTTGAAAAGACCCAAGTAGTAACTTGTCACCAAAATAAGTCCATCTCCCTAAAAAGTTATAACTGGCATCTGCAGACTATAAAATTAATGAATATACCTGAATACAAGTATCTGGGTACAATGGTGTATAATGTTCTCTCAGATACATCATATATTTCAACACTGAATGCAAAATTGCAGAATTCGAAATCGCAAGCAAACATTCTAGTACTCAAATTTGGGAGGTTCTCGTGCAAACATATCATGATGTTTTATCAAAGTAAGGTGGTCCCGATTTTATTGTATGGGGCCGAAACAAAACTACCTCTAAAATGCAAACTGTGGGATGTTTGTGAGAGTAAGTTCTGGAAATCAGTGTTAAAATTACCAAACTGCACTCCAATATCCATAATCCGTTTTGAATTAGGTCTAATATCACTTTCTGCTCAACTACTATGGAAAATGTGCAACCTTTTTCGTAAATGTCTGTTGGGTCTTGGAACAAAGAATATTTTGTGCGCTCTTGTTTATCATCTTATTAGCTCAGATCATACATTTCCTTTACAGTGGCGAAATGATGTACTAAACACACTGTCAGATGCGTGTATATCAATTGAGACATTGCTAAAAAATCCTAATCGCGCGAAAACGAAATTGTTCCAATACGATTGGATTTGTAACAGAGCAAAATGTTGTACCTATAAAGACTTTGACGGACATTTATTTGGATCAAAAAAATATAGAGTAATGGCTGATTATCTTTTAAAATTTCCATCTTCGCATATTAGACAACAATACATGCGATTTCAACTGAATCTGTTACCAACAGCTGAAATATTGGCAAGAAGGGGTTACCTTTCAAAACATTTGAGTCATTGTCGATTTTGCTCCAATGAGAAGTGTCCTGAAACATTGAAACATTTGGTTGTTACTTGTCCTGAGTTAACATCAATAAGGAAAACTTATTTTCAAGGTCTATTATGTGTGTACACTCCCATGACTGAAGATGAAATTTGGTTTGTAATTTTTACTAGTAGAAAATTGACAGTCAGAATTGCGATAGTGCAATATTTAGAAACTATTTTGTCATTGGTTAACATTGACACAAATCACAAATTAAGCAAATAACTGCAATGGCAAGCATGATCACAGAATGTACTTTGCTTATTTGCATAAAAATATTTTTCTGACTTCTTTGTAATTCTCCTTATAGTTAGCTAACTATATATATGAATTGTTTGATTTAGGATTTCTTCATCTTTTATCTTTTTATTTTCCTTTTTTCTATTTTCTATTTTATTAAATCTCCTTTCCTTTTTGGATATTATGTGAATAATGTATATATTATATATTTTATGCAATTGTATTATATTGTTATTCCTTTTGTACTAATTATTTGAAAGGTTGTTTTACAACCAACCAAATAAATAAAAAAATAAAAATAATGAAAACCAAGCAATGTTACTATGCAATGGGGAATCAGGCTAATCGGTTGCTAGTGGCCTAAATGCATAAACTCCAGACCCGGTGTTCGATCCAGGCCCTACGGGATGGGGAAGGGAAGGTGCAGGGGGATGAAGCCATTAAACTGGGAATTTTGGAGGGACACTTTTCGGCACTATTTAAGGGGGAGCTTCCATTGGAGGAGGCTCAGGTCGGATATCTGGGGGAGGTGCACCTGCCTACACTGACGCAGGAGGATCAGGAAGGCCTTGAAGCACCAATAACAGCGGGAGAAGTGGAGTGGGCTATAAAATCAATAAAGAACAAGGCCCCGGGCCCGGATGGCTTTTCCGCCCCCTTTTATAAAAGATTCAGCAGTATTTTGGTCCCCCCTTTGGTAGGGTTGTTTAACTCGTTCCTGAACTATGGAAGGGTCACGCCGACTATGGGAGCTTCGGCAACAGTTCTTCTGGCTAACCTTGGGAAGGACTCGACCATGTGTGATTCATATAGGCCCATTATGCTTACCAAAGTGGACTCCAAGCTATTTTCCAAAATATTGGCCTGTCGAATGATAGGGGTTTTGCCGGGGCTTATAGATGGGGACCAGAAGACGGGATTCATCTCAGGGCGGGGTGTGCAGGACAATGTGAGATGTACTCTGCGGCTGTTGGAACTGGGTCGCGATCGAACCTAGACCTGTGGATAAATCACCTTGGACGCTCATAAGGCGTGTGATAGAGTTGACTGGAGTTATCTAAAGAGGGTCTTAGAATGCTTTGGGTTTGGGCCAAATTTCACAAACTGGGTCATGGCAATCTACCAGAATCAGTCCACGAACCTGGGAGTAAATGAGGGAAACATGGGCCAACCTACACATCATAAGAGGTACAAGGCAGGGTTGCTACTATCCCAGTTAATCTTCGCGCTATGCTTGGAGCCTTTCGCCAGTCGTATCCGAGCGGCATGGTCAACAAAGGCCGTGAGGGTGGGGTTCACAGACTTTAAGGTGTCTCTCTACGCGAACTATGTCCTGCTTACGTTGAGCGATACTGCCCCCTCCCTGGCAGAGCTGCTGGGGGAATTAGACTAGTTTGGCCAGGCCTCTGGGTCCAGGGTGAACTATGACAAATCACATTGCCTAGATGTGTCCCTTCGGCCGAGCAATAGGGAATCCATAGGCGGTCTTGCTCCCATACAGTGGTCCTGGGAATCTATTTCATACCTGGGGGTCCGTATCCCAAGCAAACCCTCGGAGGTGTATAGAATCAACTTTCCTCCGCTGCTTGCGGAAATGACCGGACACTTAGGGAGGTGGGGACAACAGGAGATCTCCTGGTTTGGCTGCATAATGGCAGTAAAAATTAACATAGTACTACGTTTGCTTTATGTGAGCTTGGCTCTGGTGGTGAGAGTCCCGGATTCAGACCTCTGTCGGCTGCAGGGGAAGATCCTAGGCTTCATCTGGGGGAACAAAAGAGCTACGATTTCTAAGAGGGTATTATTGAAGTCAGCAAGAGTGGGAGGATTGGGAGTCCCGGACGTGTTCCGTTTTAACCTAGCGGCACAGGTTGCCCATGCCTTTACTTGGAGTAAACAAACCTCGCCACCGAAGTGGAAACTCACAGAACAGGCCGAGTTACGGGTCGACCTGGCACAGTAGCCTTATGTGGAGGCGAGACACCTGCTACAGGGGGGGGGGCTTCTCCTTTCTCACGACAACTAAATGTACTCTCTACTATATAGGAAGGGTGCTATGCCGGTGTGGGATAGGCAGAGGGATGGGGCCCCTGACACCAGTGGGGAATAATCCAGGCTTTCGCCCGGCGTGTGGAGGGGGGGACATTAGTAAATGGATGGATGGAGGACTGGAATGTATACGCCAATTGTACAGAGACAAAAAAACACTATCATTTGAAGAATGCAAACTCACCTTCAATATACAAGAGCCAGAACCCTTTTGATACACCCAATTGCGGCACAGGGCCGCTTACCCGCACACAAAGGAGGGGGCGACAAGAGCCTTTTTTCGGCCATGGAGTTGACAATTCAGGACAACGTGTGGGGCAGGAAGGTAACGCGCCTGCCATATATGTCTAAATGGGAAGAGGGTCTGGGGGGCCCCATAGAAGATGAGGAGTGGTTGCGAATATGGGGATGTATGCTTAAGTCTTCGCAGTGTGTTAGGGACATGGAATGCTCGTACAAATTTTGCTATAGGTGCTACCTTACCCCTAAGAGACTACAACACATGGACAAAAGCTACCCAGCCACCTGCTGGCGTGGCTGCGGGGCGATGGGCACACTGTTCCATATGGTGTGGGTATGCCCTAAGGTGGGCCTCTACTGGAAGGAAGTGCTGGCAAAGATAAAGGAGAACACAGGATTGGACCTTCCCGTGGACCCACAAGTGGTGACTCTGGGGGACGCAGGGGCAGGGGGTGTGTTCCCCGTAACCAGCCCACTGGCCACCTTGATTGGGCATCTCCTATTAGCAGCAAAACTGGTTATCGCCCGGACATGGAAAACGACAGAGGGGCCGGTGACGCAGATGAAGTTGGTTAGGATCTGGGACATACTGGTGGCAGACAAAATCACGGCACTATGCGAGGGACGATATGCAAAGTATGTCTCAGTACGGGCTCCATTCATGGACTATGCTGAAAAATACCCTGCTATGGTTGCTAAACCCCCAATATTGCAACAATTTTCCTTGTTGTGAGCCGGACTGAGTTGAACTTAATCTTGTTGGTGTTGGGGGGAGATGTAGAGAGTTTTGTGTAACCGGAGGCCACCTTCACAAAAATGCATTATGACACTGTACTTAAAGCTAAGCATGTCTCTGTACTCACGACTGGTTGATTTGAATAAAAGTTGTTTGAAAAATGAAACAACAAAAGAAGAACAAGTTACTCTCTTACCTGGTAACGTTCTTTCGATGGGATGGTCCGACGACGTATTCCATATCTATGACAGTGATCACCACAGCTGTGCTGCTTCGGAAAATATTTCGGTGTCTGCGTCCTACGTCGATGATGACGATACGCCGTCTTCGAGGACCTCCTCCGACGGCACCGGATGTTATAAGTAGGACGCACGACGCCCATAGCCCTAGTTGTATTTTTTTCCCAGAACGTGTGGCACCAAACTACTGCCAGTATGACCACAGAAAGCCTTGCGGAAAAGTAAGCTGAAATTGCATAACAAATTCTGTAGCGGGGAAGGCAGGGAGGGAGCGATATGGAATATTTCGTCGGACCATCCCATCGAAAGAACGTTACCAGGTAAGAGAGTAACTTGTTCTTCGAGGGGATTGGGTCCTCCGACGTATTCCATATCTATGACAGACTCCCAAAGCAGTACCAACGTAAGGAGGTGGGAAAAGAATTTAGAATATAGAAATTTAGAATGCCCAATCAAATTGCAGAGTAAAGGACCACCTTGCCAAAGGCCAGATCCTGCCCACGGATAGAATCGAGGGAGTAGTGACGTACAAAAGTATGGACCGAAGCCTAGGTGGCTGCATCACAGATGTTATGAATAGGAACACCCCTCTGCAGGGCAGTAGAGGCAGCCATCCCCCTGGTAGAATGGGCCCGCAAGCCTACCGAAGGGTCCTTACCCGCCAAGCTGCAACATTCAGAAATTGCCAGGATAATCCATCGAGACAGTCTGCTTAGTAACAGCTTGTCCCAAACGCCTTCCAGTGTAACCAATAAAGAGTTGATCGTCCACTCTGACCCGGGATATGTGTGAAATATAAAAGCTTAAAGCTCTCCCAGTATCCAGCCTATAGAGCCTCTCCTCTTCCTTACCAGGATGCGGAGGAGGATAAAATGGCGGAAGAATAACATTCTGGCATAAATGAAATTCCGACACCATCTTCGGAAGAAAGGAAGGACGAACTCCAAAGACAACCCTGTCCTTATGAAAGACAGTGAAGGGTGGCTTAACTGAAAGTGTCTGTAACTCACTCACTCTGAGAGCGGAAGCGACCGCAACTACAAATACAGTTTTAAGGGTTAACAGTCTCAAAGGACAAGAATGCAAAGGCTCAAAGGGAGCACCGATTAGAAACTTGGGAACAAGGTTCAGATCCCAACCGGGCACCCGGAACAGTGACGGAGGGAATACATTAGTACGCCCATTTAGAAACAGAGAAACTAAAGGGATTTTAAAATAAGAACTCTCCTCAGACGAGCGCTTAAACAGACGGCGCCGCCAGGTAACCTTTAACGGTACCCACTTGCAGGCCCTTGTGGGCCAAAGAAAGCAAAAAAGACAGAACCACAGGAATGTCTCATGAAAAAGGATCCACATTCTTAACCCTGCACCAGTTGTAGAACTTTCTCCAACGGCAACGGTACAGGGACTTTGTTTCCAGCTGTCTGGCCGAAAGCAACACCTCCATCGCGTCTTCAGGGAGGTCCCAATCCTTATACCTCAACCTTTCAGAAGCCAAGCATGAAGCACTTGCGGGATGACGGGGACTGGAGGAAAAGCGTACAGCAGTGGGAATGACCACTCCACCACGAACGCGTCTACTAATGCTCCTTTTGGAGGAAATCCCTGCGAGCAAAACCTTTCGCACTTCCAGTTGACACTGGAGGCAAAGAGGTCTAACTTGAGGGGTCCCCCAAAGGGTGAAGATCTCCAGGAGAATCTCCTGAGCCAGCTCCCACTCGTGAGAGATCGTGCTCTGCCTGCTCAGAGCGTACATCGTCTCGTTGTTGTCTCCGGCCAGATGAACAGCCGAGATGGAAACTTCCTGCTGGATGGCCCAGAACTCGAGCTGCATCGCCTCCCCGCACAGAGGAAGTGACCCTGCCCCCCCCCCTTTTTTGGTGAGGCAGTGCATGGCCACCGTGTTGTCCGTTAGAATCAGGACACTCTTTCCTCGCACAGTCGGCAGAAAAGCCTTCAGGGCAAGCCTGACGGCCCTCAGCTCCAACAGACCGATATGGAGTCTGGACTCCGACGGAGACCAACGACCGCTGACTGTCAACTCGTTGGCATGAGCTCCCCATCCCGTGAGGCATGCGTCCATCACGATCGTCACCTCTGGCCAGGGCAGCCAAAATGGGGCCCCCTTCATCAGACTGCCTTGGACGGCCCACCACAGAAGGTCCTGGGCAACCGAGGGCGGCACCTGAACAGGGTCCGACAGCCTGCCGGAGGACTGATACCACTGGAGTTTGAGTGCCCACTACAAAGATCTCATCCGCAGACGAGCCTCTGGAACCAGAAGAATGCAGGATGCCATGAGGCTGAGCAGTCTCAAGAACTCGGACGCTGGGAGATTCTGGGCAAGTTGAAACTTGTGCACCATCTGCTGAAAGTGAAGAGCCCTCTCCTGGGGAGGAAAACACTGCCCCAGGGATGTGTCGAGCGCTGCTCCGATGTACTGGGGCCGCTGCTTTGGTGTCAAATGGGACTTCTTTAAATTGAGGGAGAAGCCCAGCTTGTGAAGGGAGTGGCAGGTGACGGACAGATGATCCAGGACTTGCTCGGGAGAGCTCCCCCTGATCAACCAATCATCCAGGTAGGGGTAGACGTGAATCCCCCCTTTCCTGAGATGCGCTGCCACCACCACCATGAGCTTGGTGAAAACCCTTGGGGCAGAGGTCAATCCGAACGGCAGGACCCGAAACTGAAAGTGCGAGTCGCCAACCGCGAACCTCAGGTACTTCTTGTGCTTGGGATGGATCGGCACATGGGAGTAAGCATCCTTGAGGTCGAGAGACACCAATCAGTCCTGAAGTTGAAGTGCCTGGAGGACTTGACAGAGAGTAACCATCTTGAACTTGTCCTTCCTGAGGAGTTTGTTCAAACCGCGCAAGTCCATGATGGGTCTCAATCCCCCGTCTTTCTTCGAAATAAAAAAATAAGGGGAATACCATCCCTTGTTCCTCTCCGCTACAGGCACCAGTTCTATGCCGCCTTTCTCCAGCAGGGCTTGAATTTCCTGCGCAAGGAGCGGATCCGGACTCTTCAAAGATAAGTTCCCAGGTGGATTGTCGCGAGTCCTCTGCCGAAAATGAAGACGGTAGCCGTGGGTTATGATCTTCAGAACCCACACATCTGAAGTAATGGCTCGCCAGCCTTCCCCTAACCGGCAAACCATGGGACCTGGCCTCATGACTGAGTGGTAGCGGCTGCGGCGTTGCCTGAGGGCAAAGAGGCAACTGCCCGAGCGGCCTTGGCACCTCTAGTACCCTTGTTTCCACTTCTGGCACTCTTACGGTGGCCTCTGACTGCTAGCTCCTCTCGCTTTACTGAAGGATGAGTAATAGCGAAAGGAACTTCCCCTCCATTGCTGTCCCCTAGGACGAAAAGCTGGAGGTTGTCGAACTGCAGCGCCCAACGACTTTGCTGCAGCTTTGGAGGTCTGCAACCTCTCAAGGCTCTTGTCAGCCTTGCTGCCAAAAAGATGTTCACCGTCAAAGGGCATGTTGAGGAGCCGGGACTGCACATCAGGAGTGAACCCAGAATTCCGCAACCACGCAAACCTGCGTATTACGGTGCTCGCTGCCATGGACCGGCTGACACAATCTGCCATGTCCAAACCCGACTGAAAGACCTCACACATGGCATCCTTGCCATCCTGAACCATAGTAGGGAAAGCATCCCGTTCGTCCCCTTCGGGAATACGTTCAGCTGCTAAGGAAACACAGTTCCACAGAGTGTGTGTGAAACGAGACAAGGCACATATGGAGTTGGCCGCCTGAAGCGCCATACCCCTTGAAGAAAACACTTTCTTCGCCCAGCCGTCAAAACGTTTGTCGTCCCTATCCGGAGGGATGGTAGGATACGACGCCTGCTTTGCCGGTGCCGTAGCCGCCTGCACCACCAAACTCTCCGGAGTGGGGTGCCTGGACAAGTAGCAGGGGTTGCTACGGGCTGGATGGTATTTTCGTGACAAAGACTTGCCCACTGCCGGGAGACTCTCCAGAGCAGTCCAAGCCGCCGCCACCCTTCTCTGCAGAGCCATATGAAACGGCAAAACAGGGTCAGTGGGGGGACCAAGATCAAGGATGTCTGTGAGATCATCCTGAACGAACTCCCCTGGGGGAGCTGACCAACCCAACTACTCGGTGACCCGAGATATAAGGCGCCGATATGAAGAATCGGCATGAGTGCCAGGCTGCGGCCTACAAAACTCCACCTCCGGAGAGGTGTCCAGTCCACTGGCATCATGCAGTGACTGCCTCAGGTCATCAAACTGGCTATGGCCTGAGAGAAGCTCATCTGGTACCGTAACCGGAACCAAGCCGTCATCAGAGCCTTCATCACCCTCTGAAATGTACTCCAGGCGGGGAGAGGAAGACATCTGGGGACCAAAGCAGTGCCTGACCTTAGCCAGAGCCTTTCTACGGGCTAACCCCGTGCCCCCTCCGACACCACTACCTCGAAAGGCGTCGAGGGCGCCGAACGAGTCGGCGCTGGCGTCAACAGAAACGGCATCGACGTCGAGCGAATCGGCGTCGACGTCAGCTGACGCGCCGCCTGCATCGACAGCGTCGACACAGGCCTCGAAGCCGGAGCTCCGAGCGTGTCTCTCGACGACCTAGGCGCCGACAGCGTCGACGACCCCCTCGGAGGCAGAGCCTCGAGAGAAATCGTCGACGATCTTGGCGCCACAGGCGTTGACGTCTTCTTCGAAGGCGGCACAGGATCACACGGTCTCAGCGCGTCGAGGACCGGGACCTGGAACGGGCATGGCGAGAACGGCTACCCTTGTCCAAGCGAGACCTCTTGCGCGAGCCGTGCCGACCACCCGAGCCCGAAGGCGTACAAGCGGTGTCTCTCGACCGGTGCCGACCGACCCCAATTCAAGAATCGCTAGCATCTGCTTCCCGAAGGAAGCCCATTCCTCCGGTGTCGCTTGCATGGAGAGATAAGCGACCCGCCGACGGGCGGAGTCCTCGGAAGAGGACGGGGAAGACGACTGATGCCGGCGCTTCCGGGAATGCCTCGAAGAGGCGGAGGAGTGGCGAGACCGACTCCTGGAAGGAGACCCACTGGACTTCCGACGATGATGCGGAGAGTCGCCCCTCGAGTCATCCGTCGGAAGCCCCGCAGACCTCGATTTCCGGGGCTTAGACACGCTACCTACCGACAGCTTCTTCTTGCGTTCCCGCAAGGCCTTTGCCGTGAGCGACTGGCAATCGACACAGTCATATCGTGGGCCTCCCCGAGGCACCAGAGGCAGGCGTCGTGCGAGTCTGTGACCGACATCTTGGACCCACAGTCTCCGCATTTCTTGAAGCTCGGACGCGCAGTTGAAGACGAAGTAGACATCGCCACGAACAGGTCTTCACAAAAAAACCGAACAGGTTCAACGAACCAACAAGAAAACAGCAAACTCCGAAGAGTCGAGGCGTACCGAGATTCACGAAGCGAACACGTTCGCGGAGAAAACGGAACTGAGGCTATGGGCGTTGTGCGTCCTATTTATCACATCGGGTGACGTCGGCCATCGGAGGAGGTCCTCGGGGACGGCGCATCGACGTCATTGACGCAGGAGCCGAAGATTTTCCGAAGCAGCATAGCTGTGGACATTACCTGTCATAGATATGGAATACGTCGGAGGACCCAATCCCCTCGAAATGGAATACGGAGGAGGACCCAACCCCCTCGAAAGGTTTCTTTAGGAACCACCTTTCACAGTAAAAAAATAGAATCGACATTTTTCTTGGCCACCAGGGTGCATTACAGATGTGAAGTCCACATTTTCTGCTCCTCACCTATGGGCCAAATTGCTTGTTGAGCCTCCCCTCAGGAAGCCCCCACTGATGAAACAGCGCCGCTTGGGGGTGTCTGAAACCAGGGAGCACCCCCCGGTCCAACTTGCATCTCTCTAGACACTGGGACACCGGAGAGACGACCTCCAGAAACGGCAGCGGGATGCCACGAGACCCGGAGCCGCCCCCGAGCTCTGGGAGGCAGAGCTAGGAGAGCGCAGGCCGGAGGTGGAGCTTCAGTAGTATGCAAGTTGGTGGCTCCCCCCCGGGGCGGGAGGCCGCCTGAGATCCCGCCACCCCCTAGACCCCTGCCCATGAGTAGAGACGAGGTCAGAGAATCTGAGGGGCATCGGGGCTCTCGGGGGCATGTAAGCGGAAATGAGGCCCGCATCTGGGACACCCATGACACAGTGGGAGGCATCTTGAGCCCCCACCCACAGAGAAGAGAGGGAGAAAGAAATGTACGCCACCCTGGACGGTATCCTTTAACCAGTAACAGAGCTCCGCTCTTCCCCAGTGAGGCGCTGCGTCCACCTCATTCAGCCCGGCACGACTGCACTCAGAGACTCCCTGCCCAAACAGTGATTTTTCAAAATCACGTCCTGATCGGTGTACCTGCTGTGCTGCAGGAGGCCGCCCGAGACTTCGCCACCCCCCCCCCCCCCCCCATGTGAGCGAGGGTGAGGGATGAATGAATGAGGGCTGGCGATGTTTCCGGGCACAGGAAAGCAGAACGGCGGCCTGCCGCCAGGACTGCAGTGATTCAGCGGGAGGCAGCTAGAGCCCCCATCAGCCTGCGGTAAGGAAAGCAGGCAAGGCAGGTACTCTGATCCGGGTGGAAGCATTTACATTGTATTTGTGCCCCATTCTCCCCAAGCGAAGCTCTGCAACGGCATCCAGATGCCCAGCACATCTGCAACCAGAGGCGCCTTCCCCTTACACACCCATCTAGACTCTTGTGAGTTGACGCGGTGCCCCGAGGGGCACTGGACTATTCAGTGAACCTGTTGCTCCCCCACATGAAGCACACTGTTACAAGGGGAGGCGGCAGGAGACCCCACTGCGGTCTGTGACCCATCCCCAACCTGAAGGAGCCCCCTGTGGAGAAGTCTGGATACCCCTGGTGTAACCTCCCGGCTAATCATAGTCCACACACCTAGCAACCCCCCCCGACACCCCTGGTCAGATCCCTCCCGGGACCCTGGCCCCACACGGCAGTGACAAAAAACCTCTTCCCCAGCCATCCTAAACAGACCTCCCCTGCACCAAAGAAGATCTATAAGGGGCACAAAAAGAAGGTCTTGTTAGTGTAGTACAGCTGTGACAAACGCAGGAAGGGGCTTGAGGACCTCCACCCCCACCCGCCCCCCAAGGCTTTCTTGACTCAGCCCTCCACCCTGAAGCCCAGGAATTTAGTCTCCTTTCAATCATCCATGACCTAGGCAGCCTCGCTCCAAACATTCCGGCACAACCAGAGCCCTTCCCCGACACAAGCAATCATGCTAACCCCATCTGCAGCTGACCCGGAGGAGACCCAGTCAATGAGTAAAAGCATGGCGGCACTCCTTCAAGAAATCAGGGGCTTTAGGGCCGACATTGGCAAGAGGCTGGATGGGTTGGACAAAGAAGTAGACAGTATAGATGACCGCATACAAGACCTAGAAGCCAACCGAGCTTCTGCTGTCCTTTTGGAAACCCAAATTGACATGAAACTCTTGGAGTTGGAGAGGAGAGAGGAGAGAAAAAGTGTGTCCTAAAGATAGACTTTTTTGAAAATCGTGAACGCCATAATAACTTAAGTTTTTTTTGGCTTCCTGGAGCTCAAAGGTAAAACCCAGAGCAACATCAAGCTGTTTAATGAAAGAAACACCAATGACCCTACCATCGACAGAGCCCATAGAGCGGGAGGGAGCTCCAGGGGGCCAAGATCAATTCTGGCAAGATTCCATAACTTTTCTGAGCAATCAAAGATGCTGGAATTTGCAAGGAAGAGGGGCCCGATAGAGTGGGGGAACTCACAAATAACTATCAGGATCTCTCAACCTTCACCCTGACAAGGAGCCCCTAACAAACTGGCTCAACGCCAAAGGAGTTTGTTATAGATGGGGATTCCCCTTTTCCCTTGCCTTCAAGTAAGAGGGGTACAAATGCAGCCTTGTAACAGAAGATGATATACACAGAGTGACACAAGACTTGCTGGGCGAAGCCGCCCCTGCCACCGCATTGGCGGCCCGAGGGGGAGAACTGAGTGAATCACAGAAGACGAATCTGTTCGTGGAAAGACGCTGCATTCGTGGCCACAGGAAATTTAAGAAACTGAATCTGGTATCCCCACGGCTCCCTGTAGGGCGAGGCTGAGTACTTGATGGTTCATTGAGGTGGCAACACAACCTAACACTTTGGGAGGACCTGGAGCCTCCACATAGAGGAGATTGCACTCGATCTGGTACTGCAGCTCATACGAAGCTGGCCTCGCGAGAGACCGGGGATTTCTCTGGGCCCCGGACTACGACCCTGGTGGTGGGGCGCTGCCCCTGTGTGCCGTCCAGCTCTATTTTGTGGGAATATTACTGGTTTGTGACCCTTTGGGTGGTGGGGGGGACAGGAAATGGTGGCCTGTTCCCGTGACGTCAAAAGTAGTCCAGGTGCTGGGGTGGGTGGAAGGGTCAAATTTGGGGGGGTTTGTTGTTCATCGAAGGAAATTTCAAGTTTTGCAAGCTACCAAAAATTAAGTCCGTCCAGAGGGGGGGTATAACGCAATCAGTTAGACAAAAGAGATCATGGCCCAGGGGGGAGCATACACCGGGGCACCAAATCTGGGAGGCACAAGAGAAAACTGTGCCCCCACCATCTGCTGACACAACAAATACACTGGCGTTGGGTTCGCTAAATGTAAGAGGTTTGAACTCCCCACACAAGAGATCCTTAAAGATTTGTTATTTCAACTGGTTAAAGCAGGACTTTATGTTCTTACAGGAGACGCACTGGCAAAGGTGGAGGGAACCGTCCTTGAAATCCAAGTCAATAGGGCAATAGGGGAGGTATTTCACGGGACCGGCCCAACCAAAAAAAAAGGAATAGCCCTCCTGGTATCCAGCAAGCTACAGTTCATACTGAAGGCATAGTCAAAAGACCCAGAGGGCCGCTAAGTGATGGTGAAGAGGGAGATCAAGGACTCTATGCTCACGCTGGTTTCCATCTATTGCTCAAACGAAGCCCAGGGACAGTACTGGGAATTGGCTAGGAGTAAAATTCAAACCTTTGCTGAAGGCACACTAATAATAGGAGGTGACTTTAATATGGTCTTGCACCCCAAAAGTGACAGAAAGAGTAGTTCCCTACACCAAAACCCAATCACAACGGAGGACCTCCGCTCGCTTCCAGAAAGTTAACATGGAGTTGGGAGTAACAGACACCCACACAAGGGAACAGGGTTGAGACCCTCTATTTACATACTACTCGAAGGTACATGACACTTTCTCACTGATAGATTATGTCCTTGTAGAAACCCCCCCTGCCCCCTTTGCTGGAACGTGCAAGTGAATTCGCCGTAGAGATAATCCTGTGGTCTCATCACGACGATCTAGTCCAGGCACAATCAGAGAGGCACAGCTTCACCTCACTGATGAGGCCCAACAAGGCTGAAACACATGTATGGGGTTGCTGTTGGTACTCTTGTTCATAGAGGAATTGCCATAGCATTTTGGTGCTGGACTGCCCATGTGGGCGGGACAAAGACTGATATGCAAATGGATATCTGGAATCCCTAAAACTCAACTTTATTATGTTTGAGGATGAGTGGGCTTGGAAAAGATGTTTAAATATCCAAACCACCCATGAGGGTTTGGCCCTATCGGGATTTATTAAAAGCTTAAATCTATAAATTCATAACTCCATATAGCTAAATGTGTTATGCAGGGTTATGAAATTGTTTATGAAATTGTTTTGTTGTAATGTCTGAGCACAACGAATATTACATATTACATTTTATATCTTGTCTTTCTCTGTCAGTAGAGTTGTCTATGTATAATGTGTGTACATGCCCTTTCGCTGTGTTCTATTTTAAATGATTGTCTTTTAAATGATTGTCTTTTAATGATTGTTTAAAATGATTGTTTTTTGTAAAGGTTTGAATAAACCATATACAAATAAAATAAATAAAATAAATTTAAAAAAATGCATATTTCCCATCTGTGAAAGGTACAGTGAGCAAAAAGCGTGTGCTGCAAACTCATCTCAGAACAGGTTATCATGCCATGTTCTTTCTGGAGAGGAGTGCCTGATATCTTTTTTGAAGTACTCAAGAAAACTATCCGAGAATTTTTAGAAATAAATGACAACAGGGAGTTGGGAGACATTTAAGGGCACAACTAGGGGAGTTCTGATAAGAATGGGGTCAAGGAGAAAGAGGAAAAGGGTGTGCGAGGAGAGGGACCTCAGGGGGAAAATTGAGTCCATTCAGCATGGGGCG
Source organism: Ambystoma mexicanum (assembly GCF_040938575.1). Classification (NCBI taxonomy): domain Eukaryota; kingdom Metazoa; phylum Chordata; class Amphibia; order Caudata; family Ambystomatidae; genus Ambystoma; species Ambystoma mexicanum. The sequence continues at coordinate 944,354,946 of NC_090939.1, forward strand.
CGGGGGAGAGAATTGAAAATCCAAATGTTCTCAGGGAAACGCGCCAAACTACAAGAATGTAAACCTAAGTTGAACACCTTCATGGTCGGCCAAACAGAGAGAAAACTCATTTTAAAAACAGAAATATATGGAAAAAGGGGACAAAGCCGACGCAAAATACTGGCATGGAGGATGAAAGAGCAGAGAAAGAGTAGCAGCATGGATGAGATCCATCCATCCAATAGGAGGTGAAAAGCTCCTTGAAGACCCCCAGAAAGCTGAGGAGTTTTGAGTATTTTTTTTTCAGTGTAACATTTTATTGTCATTTATAAACAATAGAGGCTTCATTATTCTTTGTGACAGAAAACATGCCTCAACTGAGGTAAAAGGAACAAAAACACAAAAGGAAAGGGAAGAAAAGAATGGGGGTGAGGTCCGGTGTGGTCCGGGGGAGGGGTTGCGTCAGTCTCAGATTGAAGTTACAGGGTATGGGTGCTGTGGTTGCAATAGGGTAGGCAGCCATGTGCGCCGGTCCAAGGGGCCGCTAGGATGTTAGTCCATTTTAGTTAGCCAGTGGAGCACTGGAGGTTGTCTGACCACTCCAGGGAATCTTTCCACAAAGTCCAGGAATGGGCCCCAGGTGCTGTGGAACTTGTTTTGGTTGCCCAGGCATTTGGCGGTAATTTTCTCCACTGCGGCGATGTCCCAGAATTTGACCCACCACACGGGGATTGCTGGGCCTTCCTGAAGTTTCCACAGCTTGACGACTGAAATCTTGGCTGCGGTCAATAGGTGTATGCAGAGGTCCACCAGGCTGCCGGTCATCGGGAACAGTCCTTCTCCCGTATCGCCCAGTAAGACAATTCCGGGATCCCACAGTATTGATAGGCCTGTGATCTGTCGGATTTGCTCCAGGACCTCTCTGCAGAACTTCTCTGCCTTTGGGCATTCCCAGAGGAGGTGGAACAACGTTCCTGTGTCCGTGCAGCCCCTCCAACAGTGTGGCTGGATAGCGGGGTTGCATTTGTGAAGGATTTCTGGTGTCATGTACCACCTGTAACAGACCTTAATGGCTCCCTCTTTGTTCGTTACGCATTTAGAGGTCTTGTGGGTTCCTCTCCAGATGCGCTCTCAGCTGGTCCGGTCTAGTTCTCGGCCTAGGTCTCACACACTGTGTCATGTAGGGCTCCTTAGAGTCGGGGTCTGCCCTGTCCAGCAGCATGTACAGGGTGGAGATCTTCCCCCTGGGTGGGGTTGTCGTTAGCGTGAGCTCCAGTGCTGACAGTTCTCTGTGCCCATGTATTCTCATTCAGTCATGTGTCAACCAATGACGGAGCTGGGTGTAGTGAAACCTCTCGATTTCCGGTACCTGGATTGTTCTCTTGCAATCCTCGAAGGTGAGTAGAGAGTCTCCTTCGTAGGAGTACGCTACACACTGCAGGCCGCCCGCCTTCCACTTAGAAAAAACATTCTGCCCTTGGCTGGGGGTGAGGTCTGGGTTCTCCCAGATCGGGGAGAGTGGACCCACCATGCTCCTGCAGCTCCACCTCCTTGCTGCCTGTTTCCAGCTGCTTACTGTGTTTCTGGTGGTTGAGAGGGGCCCAGCGTTGGGGGGATTTTTGGGTCATGTGATGTGTGGGAGGGATCCCAGTGGTTATTGGCTCCAGTCCTCCTCCAGCTTTAGCCAGCGGGGCTTGTTGATGCCAGGTTGCCACATGAATGCCGCAGAGAGCTGGGCAGCTAGGCAGTACCTTTCGACCTCAGGGACTCCCAGACCTCCGGATCCGGGGCTCTTCAATAAGACTTTCCTGGATACTCGAGGCTTCTTGCCCCCCCCCCCAAACAAATTTGAGCATATTTGCTTCCAGTTTCTGTTTGGCTTGTTTGGGTATTGCAACCGGGAAGGCTTGGCAGTGGTAGAGCAGTCTAGGGACCAAGTTCATCTTGAGTGCTGCGATTCTTCCTAGCCAGGATATTTCCTGATCTTGCCAGCGGGCCATATCCGACTGTAGGTCCTTCAGCAGGGGTGGGAGGTGTAGTTTGAAGGTGCGTTCTGCTAGCTTCGGTAGGAGGACGCCTAGGTAATTTAAGTGGGATCTGGCCCATGGGATTGGGAGGCAGGCCGCTATAGAGTCCACCGTTGCTCTTGGAATGTTGATGCCCAGTGCTGTGGACTTTGTGAGGTTGATTGAGAACCCTGATGCTGACTTGAAGCTGCTTAGCTCCTCCAATAGCGTAGTGAGTGATGTGCTTGGCTGCGTAAGTATTAGCAGTACATCGCCGGCGTATAGTGCCGCTTTGTAGGTTTCGTCCTTGAATTTGAGGCCCAGGTTTGCTGGGTTCTGCCGGATTCTGGAGGCGCACGGCTCCATTGACAGGGAGAAGACAAGAGGTAACAAGGGGCAGCCTTGGCGTGTACCTCTAGTGATTTTGATTCTTGGGGATCTGGTGCTGTTGCTCCTCAGGGTTGTGGTGGGGTGCTGATAGTTAGCCATCATCTATTTCAAGAATTTCAGGCCAATTCCGTAGTGACACAGTGTCTCCCTCATATAGCCCCAGTCCAGCATGTTGAACGCCTTGTGTGCATCGAGCGAGGCCACCCCACCACTAGCTCTTCTCCAGTTCTACTGGCTGTCTCAATGATGTTTAAGGTGCGCCTGATGTTGTCCGAGGTGTTGCACCTGGGAATGAAACCAGTTTGGTCCGAGTGAATGAGGTCAGGGAGGAGCCCGGCGAGCCTTCGTGCCAGTAACTTCGAGAAGATCTTGGAGACTACATTCAGTAGAGCAATTGGGCAGAATGACGTGCAGAATTCTAGGTTTGCTACTCGTTTTGGAATCAAAACTGTGACCGATTCCTCCATAGAGGGGGGGGGGGGTGGAGCCAGTTTCGAGGAAGGACTTGAAAAGTGAAGCTAGGTAGGGGGCCGGGATGTGGTTGTATTTCTTATAAAATGGCGCGGGCAGCCCGTCTGGGCCAGGAACCGTGTTTTTCATGGAGCGGATCACTTCAGACACCTCCTCCGAGGATATAGGGTCTTCCAGGGTGTCCTTCTGTGGGCGGCAGGGTGGCCTTGGGATCGTGTTGCTGCTTCCGTAGGGTTCCCCGACATTACCTTCCTATGGTGCTCTGTCATGATGGTCTTCTTTTCAGCCTCAGAGAAGCGTGGGGGCCTGCCTTGGTCCCGTAAGACTGCAATGTTTTTCCTGGTGTGTACTTTCTTGAGCTTATGTACGAGTAGGCGGTTGGCTTTGTTGCTGTTCAGGTAATAGCACTGCTTTGTGTATGTCAACGCTCGGGCTGTACGGTCTGCCAGGTGCATTTCCAGGGCTACTTTAACTTTGCGTAGCTCGTTCCATAACCTTGTTGATTGGCGTGGTTTGTGGTTTGCCTCTTTCTGTGCTACCTCCGTTTCCAGTTCTTCTGATTTTAGCTGATGCTGGCACCTGTGTGCTGCTGAACAGTTCATGGCGAACCCTCGGATCACTGGATTCATGGCATCCCACACCATAGCCTCTGAAGGCCCTTTTCCCACGTTCTCCGTGAAGTAGTTAGTGAGGGATTCCGACAACTCCTGGCTATCTGCAATGTCCGTGAGGAGATATTTCTGCAGCTTCCAGGCTCTGTGTCGCAGTGTTGGTAGCCATTCCATCTGGAGCTGTGCTATGACTGGGGCGTGGTCAGAGATCACTCTAAGGCCGATGTGGATGTTCATGATGCTTGGGACTAGCGAGTTTGAGATGAGTAGAAGGTCTATCCTGGAGAGACCCCTGTGGACATGCGAAAAGAAAGTGTAGTCGGAAGTCTTGTCATTCGCCAGGCTCCAGGCGTCGATTGTCTCCGTCTCTCTTATGAATTCCGCGTACCCCAGTACCTTCGTCAAGTCTGTTCCAGTGGGTGGCAAGGTCTTGTCGATGGATGGGTCTGGAGTGAGGTTGAAGTCCCCTCCGATCAGTAGTTTGCCTTTGGCAAAGGACGATATGACTGGGAGGATCCTAAGTAGGAAGTGCCCCTGGGCTTCATTTGGGCAGTAGATTGCTATGATGGTTATTGGGAGCTCGACCAGTAGACCTTTAATCATTAGGAACCTGCCCTCGGGTCCCATTTGACCGTGACCTTTGTCAGTGCCGCTGATTGACTGAACAGGACTGCCACCCATCCCCTCTGTTAGGAAAGATTTCATAATTGTATGTAATTTTCCCTCCATGTGGCAACCCCCAAACTTTTTTCTGTTGTTTTACACCCTGGATCTAGACTTTGCCATAGAAGCGCAGCCTTCTGCTGCACTCCTCTGGGATTTCGCTCAATTCTTATGTGGAAACTGACATGCCCTTAAAACAGTCAGTACTGGGAGACTTCGTTTCCCTTAGTCCTTTCCTCATGTTGCAGCTTTTGTGTAACATGAAACAAGAGTGCACCGTAACCTACTTTACCGCGCTCTTGGGTCTCTAGTCATTCCAAAGGCCCTAGAAACTCTCGCTGGACTTATTATGAACTGTGCAAGTGTGTCACGGACAGGACTGGTGGCAGCTATCGTTTCTCTTGTGTTTTGAACCCTTTTTCGCCATGTTATCCGCGCTTGCCGCGTTTGGCACAAATGAGTGGCCTGGCTCCAAAATGGCCATGCCACAAGGTTCTTTGTCATGTCCTCTGACCGTCTTGCCCCTTCACCTTCCCCAGTTCGAGCCGACCCGGGTCAATCCTTATTTGGTCATGCACTTTACCGCGAAACCCCAAAGCTTTTGCGGGCTTCTACATGCCTTGTGTGTGCCTCCAGGATGTGGGCTGGGATGTCTGTCCCCAATACACATCCTGGGTGCCAGAGAGTCTAGAGTGTCCTGAATGCCTGGGACGACCGTGGTCCGTGATATGTCCACATATGGTGTGAGTGTTTGTGAGCAGATCTCCCATTGGGTCCTCTCCGTTTTGGCGTGAAGGGAACTTTGGATAAGAGGAGGCTGAAAACACCACTACCATGTCGCTCTCCCGAGTTCACACCGAACAAGGGATAAGGAGCCAAGTATCCTGCAACAAGAAGCTGAGTCGAGGAACCGCTGGTGACCCGCTGAAGGTTTGGCACCCTGAGCCGCTGTCGTCCTGCGAGACCCCTCTGCATCTGATCGTCCTAGAAGGTCTGCGAATGCGCTTCGACCCATTGGAATAGTGGGATCAACTATTCCCGGCACCATCATCAAAGCCTGCAAGTAAGCCTCTTCGGAAGTGTCCCTGGGCCAACCAGTGGGCTGACCAGCTTACGCAGGACGCTTTGCTCTGTCACCGCTGCCGTTTCGGGGAAGCCCTCGAAACTTGGTCTACTGCTTGCTCAGCGTCCACGGCACCCTCACACTGAAATTCGTACACTTGGCATTCCCAGGTCTGAAGTGAGACGAGTGCGCCCGGACCAGAGTAAATGCGGTTGCCGTGTTGCCCTGCTGCGGAAACAACCTGTGCATGTTCGCTGCATTTGGGACACCCTCTACCTTGCATCCTGCTACGCAGAATCTACACATTGTCGAGACGTCCTGATCATCGCAGCTGAACCTGCCAGCAACGTGAACTGAACTGGAGAAGTCTGGGTCTGCCTGCGTCGGGGACCGGTGAGTAGTCTATACCCCAACCGGTGGCACCTTGCGCAGGAGCCCATTTCTTTTCTACCGCTGTTGCGAAATAGCGACTATATCCCGCACTCTCACCCTGCCTCTGCCCACAAGTGGAGGCCTTGCTTGAGTAGTGGGGATTTGTTCTGCATCGCTTCATTCACCTTCCTGAACTGCCTGAGACCCTTGAAGAGTCCCTACTTTATCCATTGGCACCAGCGCCTGCAGGTACTTTTGAGCATAAGGCTCCTCTCTTCGTAGGGCTCGGACCTCCTCCTAGTTAGGTGTATTTCAGATGTCGAACTGGGTCTAATGATTACTTGCATTGCCTGTTTTCCTCCCCATCTAGGAGGTCTACATATTACGTGCTCCTAACTCCTTAGACCCCTCGGTCTTGTATATATATTGTATTGATTGTGATGTGTTGGTTTTCTTTAGTATTATTGTGATTCTTTGCTATGGTCGATGTTACAAAGGCCTTGTAATAAATGTGTTTATATTTTTAATATAACACCTGTCTGGAGTAATTTGTAAGTGTCCTTGCTTTGTGTGCTCATTGAGGTCTTTCCGTCACCCTCACCCCTCTTGAGACTTAGTCTTGACCGCCGCCATTGCTACCCTGATTGGTCTGGCTTGTCCAGAGGTTACCCTGTTCCAAGAAACTAGGCTGACCTTCCGAACCTCTGCCCCTCCAGGTCCGAGATCAGAAATCCATCTTAACACCCCATTCTGGCCAGAGGATGCAAAGTATCTTTTAGGGAACCTTTGGTATTTGACTCTCTGTTCGTCCGCGGCTAGGAGCTGGGTTTCTTGTAGAAAGTCTACATCCGCCTCTAGCTGGGTCAGGCAGTGTTCCACGGACTTCCGTTTCCTGGGGGAGTTGAGGGCCTGGACATTCCAGATGATCATGGTCAGGTTCTTAATGGATGACCCCATTTCGGTGTGGGTGGTTAGGAGCTAGTGGGCACCATCATGCTCCGCTTATTGCCGGCCTGTGCGGGCGGCTGCCAGGTAAGCTGGGACCTGTATTGGGGGTTTGTCCCCCCCTCGGTGGCCACCTCTCTATTCCCCCCATTAAAACAAAACTTGGTCAACTGAGCCAGCCTTCGACCAACGGGGGCTCCGGCTGGGCCAACACAATTCTTTGAGGATGAGACCCTTAGGCCTCTATTCCGTGGCGGTGAAAGCTGTAGGTCAGGTTGAATTGTTGTTTTACTCAAAGAATTCGGTGCATGTCCAGTGTTAGAGGCTGGCGTCTGGTTTTTGGGGATGCTTGTCGGTTCCGGGGGAACCTGGTTGTCGGTGTTGTCCCGCTTCATCCGTCGTTGCTTAGGGTGCTTGCCTTTGAGTGGGGGTCCCCTGATTCTTCGGCGGCGCATCTCCACCCGGGACCAGGACCGGTTAGAGTTCTACCGGTCTTCTTGGTCTGAGGGCGCTTCCTCGTTGTTGGTTTCTCCCGCTGCTGCCGGGTTCAGTCGTTCTTCAGCCTCACCTATGTGGCGGATGCTCCCATTCCAGGGGAAAATCAGGGCCGTGGGGAAGCCCCAATGGTATGAAACGGCCTTTTCCCTCAGCCATTCCGTCACTGGTTTCAGTGCTTTCCTTTTCAGGAGTGTGGTGGTGGCTAGATCTTGATAAAGGGAGATTGAGGCGTCCCTGAACTGTATTCGCGGGAAGCTCCTAGCCTCCCGCATGATCTCCTCTTTGACCTTGAAGTAGACATCCGGCGGGGCCGAGGCGTTGGATTTAACTCTAGTTCTGTGGACCCTGTCGAGCACCAGGGGGAGTCGTCTGGCAGGACGATTATGAAGCGGAAAAGATCGCTCACATAATGCTCGAGGTCCGCCTCTGGAATGGATGTGGGGATCCCTCTCAGGCGAATGTTCTTGCAGCGGGAGCAGTTCTCTGAGTCCTCCTGCTTGAGTGCTTCGCAGCAGGCTTCAAGTGCGCTCAGCCTGTCTGCCCCCTTCTCCATTTCGTAGCTGTGCTCGCACAGGGTGGTTTCCGCTTCCAATGTTCTTGTCTCTAGTTCCTCCACTCTCGTTTCCAGCGCGGTGATGGTGCTCTTTACCTCCTCGGGGCCCTTCTGAAATTCTTTGGTCAATGCTGCTAGGAGGTCCTGGAGGTCAGACTTTGTGACCGCCTTAGTCAGGCCTTCCTGGGGTGGTTCTGCGTGCATGCTCCCAGCGTTGGTTTCCCCTGGTTCTAGGCGGTCCCCCCTCCTGGATCTGTTTGTTGCAGGGGTGGATAGGAGAGTAGCTATGTCTGCCTGCTTCGCTGGTTTTTTCGACATGATGGCTGTAGGTCTGAGTCTCCGGCTGAGGTGTGATGTGCTGAGGTCGCAGCGTAGAGATATGGGGCTGGTCCGGCAGTCTCAGGCTTAGGGGTGAGGGGAGCTGTGACTGCTTTGGCTGAGCGGACTCTGGGTCACTCCAGCGTGAAGGGGGAAGCGGGGTGCGTGGGACCGCAGTAGTGGCTTCCCCACCAAGAATTGTATTGTTCTGTGGGCCCAGCTCCTGGTTTGACTATGGGGTGTGACCTGGTGTTCGCCAGAGGTTAGCCGCTTTGAGGTTTGGGTGTAGCAGGTGATGTTTTCCGTCTCTGAGGGTGCCTCTGGGGGTGGGCAAGAGCCTTGTGCCTGACAGGCTTTTGCCTGGCTTTTGGTCCGGTGATGGGTGTTAGTGCGAGAGGTCAGGGCCCTCAGTGGTCTCTTGGACAGGTGATGTTGTGATTCAGCTCCTGGTCCTGTGGGGGGCCCCCCCGGGAGAGTTGTTGACCGGGAGGTTCCGTGGCCCGGCTTCCAGGCTTGGCTGTGAGGGGCAGCCAGGGGGTTTCTGGTGGTTGGATGCTCTGGGTTTTAGGGTGCAGGTGGTGGTCCCAACCTCAAGGGGTGTGAGGGTGCTTTGCTGCGGTGCAAATTGTTCCAGTTGGTGGCTTTGTTCTGGCGGTTAACTGCTCACCCAACAGTGGTCTGTCGTGCGGTGGCCCAAACCCCTGCTGAGATAGGGGGCCGTGCTGAGGATGGTTATTTATGGTGTGCAGTGCCCATTCATCTGTCTGTGCTGGCCGTACTTTCCCACTGAGTGTTGCTCCACTGCCCCACAGTGAGAGGTTCCTCCTCCCGCCCGGGTATAGGTTCTAGGTCTCAGGACAATGAGCGACCATTTCTTATCCACTGTAGCAGGCTTGGACTGCGAGGTCCCTTGGAGCCGTGTTGCTGCGTCTCACGTATCTGTGTAACGAATACCGCTGGAGCTGGGGGTAGTTTTTATCAGGGAGTGTCCGGTATAGTTCCTGATGGACTGCAAGGATCTGTGTGTCAGCTCACTGCGCTAGAGGGGTGGAGTACCTTGCTTTCGTTTCCCTGATTTGTGGGCTTGTATGCAGCTGCTTGAACAATAGATTTGGTGTATGCCAGTTCTCTAGAGCACGAGTTTTGGGCTTAACGGAATTACCTTGGTAATGTGAGATTGTCTGTGGGCATTGCGTATGGTGAGCGTCTAACCATACGAGCCAATTAATCCCTCAAAATGGACAGTAGTCTCCCACGTAGCCCTGTATACGTTTTTCAACAGTGGAAAGCGATGGTTGCTGCAACCAGTGTAGTTTCCAAGAGCGCACCCAGGTATTATACTGATCCCAGCGTGTGCGGCAGTCAAGGTCAATGTAGAAGGTTGTGGGCTATGGTGGGTTTCACGTGTTCAGGTGACAATTAGTGCAGGTTTGCACACAGGGTTCGCTTTAATCTTTGGCAGGCGAACATAGAGCTGGTTTTATGACCCTATGTCCCGCTCCATAGCGTAGTGAATACAATAAAACGATGGGAGAATGTGGACACTAGTGTTTTTTCACTTGTGATATGGACAGTGGATCCAGGTAGATTTCAGGCATTCATGGATCCATGGATTCCTCAGATGTCCGTGCAGTTCGATAGTACGTAGTGCCTACCAGTCTCTCTGAATAGACTGTGCCCTCCCACGTATCACAGCACCACCTATTTCTCACAGGAGACTGATTTGGTCGGGCATGAGTGCTGGCCACCTGATAATTGGGCAAGGAATGTCTTTGTTCGCTATGTTTCCCAATGGAGTTTGTATGTTATATGAAGTTATTATATTTAATGGTGTTCCAGGTGCCTTGTTGTTGCGGACGACAGTGCAGTGGATATTAGTGGTATTCAGATACCAGTGGCAGTGGTTCTCACTGGGGAGACATAGAAACACCAACCAGAACATCCGCCCAGGGGCCGGGGTCCAGCCCGTGGTGCTCTATCTTCAATGGAGCCTGTCCGGAGTTCCCCCACACTGCATCCACTTCTCAAGCTTATGTCCTTCCAAACCGCACCTTCAGTCAGCACATACTGGTTCAGGGCAGCACTCACCATAAATCAATACGCAGTGCAATCCTCGCGGCCGGGTCGCAGAGTACATAAGGGATGTGATCAGTACAGCGTGGGTAGTAATTGGGTAAGTGGAGGGCCCACAGTGTACTTAGCTCATCGAGTTGATTGATCCCAGTAAGGTCACCACATACAGCCGTGGGGTGCGCGGTTCCGGGTCAACACTCGAACATCAGGCCTCCGGAATCTGGCTGCCGCAGCGCTGCAGGTGGCTTCCCCGAGCCTCAATCCACGTTCGCTCGCCCACCGCCGTAGCAGGCAGCCCATGACGGTCAATGGATACGGCCCAGGGGGTCAGCGTCAACCTCACAGGAGTAAGAGGTTAAGGGGAGCAGCGGGTGCCCTCTGACCACACTGTCTGGGCCGTAGGCTCCACCCCAACCACCACACCACGCAGCACATCGAGCGCCAGTCTACGGACCAGCACTGGGGCAGATGAAGAGGATTTCGTGTTCGCTCCCGCCTTCCCTCTGTATGGGCACCTGGGGATCTCTGGATCATCTGCTATGCAAGTCGTGTGGGTTTACAATAGGGAGCCGTAGGGATATATTGCCAGCGTGGGTCAGATATTCAGCAATGCTGAGTTTTGAGTATTTTATGAAACGCTTTACACCTCAGAATATAATGGGGACGGGCCAAATGTAGACCGGTTTCTGGAATCTCTCTCGATTCCCTGTCTCCCAGCAGAAAAGGCAGAACCCCTGAAGCTCCCATTACTGTCCAGGAAGTGATAGACACAATTAATGGTATGAAGGGAGGAGGGGAGAGAGGGTACCACCCCTGGGGAGGATGGTTTTACAGTGGCCTTCTATAGAAGATTTTGTTCCACCATGGCTCCATTCATGGCCAAACTGTTCAACAACGCACTGGAGACTGGCTCCCTCTCGCAGTCTATGCTGGCTGCACTGATAGTAGTGATTCCAAAGGAAGGGACAGATCCTGCCCAGTGCCAATCTTATAGGCCCATTTCCCTGCTGAACACTGATGTCAAAATAATGGCACAATTGTTACCCAACAGGCTCGGTCATCAGAATCCGGTGTGCTAAAAAATTTTTAAAAAGGGGATTCCAAGATGGCTGCCGGAGTGTAAACAGCACGTCCCCCGAGCTCCCGCACTTAAACGCCAGCAATTGGCGATCAACTGAGTGGACAAGCCCTCTCCAGGTACCGCAGTAGAGCCAAACCAACGCAAGACCCAGGCAGAGGCAAGGGAAGTGGCTCCAGAGCCCAGGACCCGCGAAATCCGCGGGGGACAGATTTGGCAGAGCTCCACAGCCTACAGGCCCGCCCGAGGACCCACATGGGCAAAAAACATCAGTGGGCGGCATGGACATCAGAGAGACCTCATTGCCCCCCAGAATCACACACAACCGGCGACACAGCGGGAACCGGAGGCACCTAGCGGGGAGACACAGCTGACGCTCGGAAGTGGGGCCCCAAGGACGACCAGCCTGGGGAGGGGGAGCAACCAGCAAAGACCGGACTGCCAGGGTGAGCCTGAGCCCGAGGGGACCGAGACACCCCCTTACCTCCACGACCCACTGCTGCTAACCTGTGGCCCCCTGGGCTGAACCAACAAGGACCACAAGTCCATCCGGAGACAAGCGGCCATCGAGCTGACGGAGGCCCGACCGCCCCCAGACCCTCCAGCCACTCTCCATTAAGCCAGATTGCAGCTCGTCTGAGACACACGGAACCTCCAGTACAGGCCTTGGAGACCTACCTCTACACAGCAGCCCGACTCCGGCAACGTCGTCGCGAACCCAGGAGGCCGCGACGCAGCAGGACATCCAGCAGGGGAATCAGTGTAGAGGAGACCACAGGGACCCGACAGGCCCCCTTGGCGCCTAGCCGCCTCAGCCCGGAGCCATCGTACCTCCGCAACCAGCACTGAGGCGGCCCAGGACACTGTGACCCAGCGGCCCTCCTCCACTCCGGTCAACGAAGCGCAGGCAACAACAGAGAGGTGAGATCCCACGGCCCCTCTCGCCCGCAGGAGCGGGTGTGCAGCGCAACGGCGGGGAGCAGTATCCCCCTCTGGACCACTTAGCAGACCTCCAAGTAAGTGGGGACAGGGGAGGCAGCGGTCGCTGAGGGGGGGCAGCCACCATCAAGCGGGGGAGTGATTGCAGCAGTGGCCCCTGAACTATGCCGCTGGCCTGACCCACTTCCCGGCCCTACACCCAGAACCAGGGTCGAGGGGCCCACCCACAGATCCTCGCCTAGACCTCACCAGCACTAGTGCCCACGCATCAGAGACCTCTCCGCTCCTCCAGCAGAGGCGGGACCCCCCCGCTAAAGAGAGCCCCACTACATACTCTACGATCCAGCCGCTACTCCTCGTATTGCGGCACGCAGCATAGGGGGCGAACCCGCCTGGCCCACAAACTGGAAGAGAATTAAGTAGCGCCCCCAAGTCACCCCTCCACCCACTAGACTGCACTGGAAGAACAAAAAGGAAACTACTGGTAGCCCCATACAACAAATTGGATACAGGGGCAAAAGACAACCATCCCAGGCAGGACACTGAGGGAATCCCGCTGCTGAACACACTTGCTACCCAGCACAGGTTTCAGGGAGTTTTACAAACAGTGGGGAAGGAGGGGCAGCAGCATAGAAGCCCTGCCCCAGCAGTCAAAGGGAGCAGGGGGCTTCCTATGGTGCGCCACCCGTGCAAGGGCCATCTACCTACCCCGAAGTTGTCTAGGAACAGGGACACCCCGGCCCCATCCAAAACAGCAAAGAGAGCCCAGGAGGGCACTCTAGCACAGATATGGGCTAGAGACAACGGGCGCCCAGTCTAACATCGCTTGGGGAGCAGATGCCTCCACAGACAACACAGAGGACCACCAAGAGAGACCAGTGACCTATTCCGCTCTCAAAGACCTTCTGGGGGATTTAGTTGAGAAACTCAACAACACGGAACAAAAACAAATGGAGATCCTGAGAGATGACCTGGCCGAGGGGATCCAAGAAATAAAAAGGGACATCAATATAATAGAAGAAAGTGAACATTAATGAGAGGGCCATTCAGGAGATAAACAAAGAAGCACGTAAAGCAGACTCTTTGCTGGAAACCCTGGCCGTGGCCACCCATAACCTGGAGCTACGAGACAAAGATCTAGAAAACCACTCCAGGCGCTCCAACTTACGAGTACAATCTCTACCAGAAACCATCCCAGACCAAAAGCTGACCCAGGCCATGAGATCTTCACCGACCTGCTAGACGAAGACCAAAGCATGGAAATCTGCTTTGACAGGATCCAAAGAGTGGGCCCGAAACACCAAGACCTAGGGGCAAGACCTCGGGACGTCCTAATCGCCTTTCATTGCTACACCCTAAAAGAGTAGATCCTGGCAAAAGCAAGGTCCACCAACCAAATCACATATAATGGCACGGAGATACAGCTGTATCAGGACCTATCTCAAACCACATTAAACAGAAGGCGGCGCATGGCCCTGGTTCTGACTCATTTGAGAAGCCAACAAGGGCGGTACAGATGGCAACACCCATTCGCACTGAGCTTCACATGGCAAGCAAAATCGCATAGAGTAACATGCGAGGAAGGGGCAGTCATCCTTGGAATCGAACAGGATGATAACCACACATCGCACCCCTCACAGTCTAGTCAAAAATATACTCGGAAAGCCTGGGAATGGACAACGATAGAGCCCAAGAAAAACAAAAAAGGGAGGGCGACAACCCTTCCATGGTAGCCCACCCCCTCACGCAGACCATGCTAAACCAGGGCAAACAGGAACACAAGACAAATGAGATACTACAGAAGGCCCAGACTCTAATAGCCACGAAAACCCTGGGGAGGGCACACAACAAAGCACCTCACAAGCTAGCACCACAAAGAACCATAGGAATGCAAGGGGGGTGGGGGAAGACACGGGGCAAGGGAAGGGCGGTTGGAATTGGAATTCCTGCGTGGGGGCACGCTGGGCTGAAATTAGGGTCCAGCTCTTGTGGCCATATGAGGGGGGCTAAATGCCAGTTGGATTCACCCAGCGAGGTGGAGGGGGAAGGGAGAACAGGGCGAAGGGGGAATGGGGGGGGGGGGGACGCAGCAGTACTTCCAGCTTGAGGGATACAAAACAAGAGAGGGACCACCCAGAGGAGGAGCGAAGGTAGGACAGCGCACACCAAAGAGGCACGGGTCTCCCCATATAAACTACTGGGACGCGGGACACCAAACATTGCTCTAGCTAATCGATTAAAGATCCTATCGCTCAATATTAATGGCCTCAACTCCCCGCTCAAGTGAAAGAAGGTCGAGAGATACCATAGGAGAGCAAAACACCACATTGTTGCTTTGCAAGAAACGCACAAGCTCTTTTGCTGTCTCTTGGGGCGGTCGCTCCTCCTTTACTCTTCCCTTAAACTACGGTGTACCCTAAGGCTCTGTTCTTGGCCCTTTTTCGATTCTCTCTCTACACCTCCCTTCTTGCCCCATCATCTCTTCCTTCAGAATTTCACTTTCCCCCCTCTAATCTCCGCATCTCAGACCACGCTCACAATCTAGGCATCCACTTTGACTCCTCCCTCTCCTTTTCCCACCATATCTCTCTTACCTCTCATGCCTGTCGCTACCACCTCTAATATTCGTAAAGTGCGCTCGTCTCTCACCTTCCACGCCACTAAACTTTTAATCTCTTCCCTCATCTTCTCTCGCCTCTTCTTTTGCTCTTCTATCCTCTTTGGACTCCCTGCCTCTCATCTCGCCCCCCTCAAATCCCTCTACCACTCTGCTATCCGTACCCTCTGTCCACTTGCTCCTCATGACCCCATTTCCTACTCGCTCTCTTAATTTGGCTGGCTTCCCTTTCATTCTCAACTAAAATTTTATTTCCTCTGTCTTGTCTTTAAATATCTTCATGACCTTGCTCCCTCTGTCGCCTATCATTCTACACCCCTTCCCGTTCGCTGCGTTCGGCTGACCTCTTCCTACTCTCTGTTCCCCCACCCCCATGTGCCTCTTCTCGCTTTCGCTCCTTTCAGCTCCTAGTCCCCCTACATTGGAACTCTCTACCTCTCTATCCGTTCCATCCCCACCTTTTCCTCCTTCCGTACTTCCTTGAAATCTCTTCTTCTCCATTCCCTACACTGAAACCGCTCTCTCTCCCACATGCCTCTCCCCTACTTACCTCTCCCTACCTACTTCCTCTCCTCTTACACTCGCCTGTCGTTTTCTTTTCAGGCTAATTGATGTAGTCACTGTTTTGTTGGTTTGACTCATGTTTTATAATTGCTTCCACTGTTATAATCTACTATGTATCTTGTTGTTATAACATGAAGCGCTTTGGAGTGAATATAATAATATAAATACAATGAATATAATACAATACAATACACATACAAACATGGGATACCCACAGGATCAGATTCTGGGGATACAGGGTAATCTTTCAGGCTACACAACCTAGCAGAAAAGTGGGGGTTCTCATAGCTCTAAGAGACAGGCTGGACCTAATTGTAACAAGTTCAGATAAAGACAAACAAGGCAGGTACCTCGTAATAACAGTGGAAGGAAGGAGCGAGGCATACACGATTGCAACATTATACGCCCCTAACACAGGCCAGGACCCGTACATACAACGCGCACTCAATCGCTTAGAGGGCTATGCAAAATTCCCCATCATCCTCACAGGGGACTTCAACATGGCCTGGAACACCACCACAGACAGGAGCATCCCCAACCAAGGCCCCCCAGTGCTGCCCTCCGGAGACCTCAAACGGAAACTACATCAATTCATCTATCAAGATACAAACTATTGATTCCAAGATGGTGGCGAGGAGGAGTGGACGTGAGTGAGCAGAGCTCCGTCCTCTCCCCCACCAGCCGTGCCAAAAAAGAAAAAAAGAATTATAATTTAGATGTTTGCGGTCCCCACACCTACTCCCCCCAATGCTGGTGGTGCGGAGTCACTGCGGACCGGAGGACCCAGATCTGAAGCGGCCCCCCGTCTCCGGGACGGCACAGATGGAGTGAGCAGAAGAGGGCGGCCCGAGTTGCAGCTCGAGAGGCCGCGTAGCATCGGAGGACGCGGACCGCCGGAACGGGGGCTCAGCCCTCCGAATTAACTCCTGCTCCTCGAGAGAAGTGGAAACAGCTGCCGGAGCCAATGCTGCATTCGAGAGGCCCCGGAACGGGCAGAGGAGGTCGCTGCCACCCGCCCCCCCAGGACAGACAGAGTTGAACGGCACAACATATCTGTGAGACCGCCAGCAGAGGAGGAGCCGAGGAACGGCCATTCCTGCACGCAGCAACTCGAAGCACCCGTCGGGCGACAAGGCTTTCCTTGGACTGGGAGCGGGAGACTAGGCGGGGGACATCCAGAAGACAGCAGCTCCAGCAAGCTCCACGACGAGATGGAAGCCCAGCAAACTTCAACATAAGGCGATTGAGGGAGACCCATAACGAAGCAGCCCATGCGGACGGTGGCAGACCACGGAAGCAGACTACAAGGGGACTCTGTCTCTCCCCCCCTCATAAGAAGCTACAAATTGAATTGGGCAGTAGAAGGGGAGCTGCAGGAGGGGGTGGAAAACGAACGATAAGGGGACAGCATAAGCTCCCGCAAGGTGGGGCACACAACCACAGTTAAGAGGCAACAGGAGAGGTAAACCCCCGGGGGGGGGGATAGCAAAAGCCAACCACACGAGAAGTCTAAGGGGGAAATCCCCTCTAATCCCACCCCGCCCCCCCCCGAGGTAAAGGGACCCCAAACACCAACACAGGGACCCTCTGCTGGAAACACTGTAAAAGCTCATAACGCCTCATAGATACCACCCCCAAAGGGATACGGATCGGCGAAGAGAGTCCCAGGCTGTACAAAAAGCCCGAATCACGCAGGTTGCACCACTTGGGATGAAATACAAGCCAGGGCACCCGCGAAAGGAGGAAGTAGGGGAAACACAACGGCAGAGTACTCAAATATGCAACTGCATCTATGTCCAAACCCAACCATCACCCCAGAGGCAACAAGAGCAACGCCTCACTCAACTGTGGAGAACAGAGACAGGTGCACCAGTAAACGCAACGAGAAAAAAGACTCAAGAGGCTCAGAGTACCAAGGCGGGAAACACCGAGTCGGAGCAGGGAGAAATGGCAATGAAAGATGACATGAAGTGGTTTGCGGAATTCCAGGCACAGTTCATGGCCAATGTACAGACTCAATTTGAAACCCTAAAAACAGATGTGAGATCCATGGTACAAGAGCTCAAGCCGAACTAAAGGAAATGGGGGAGAAAACGGACACCCTAGAAAAGATAACGCAGAATCTAGATGAAGTACAACAGCAGGCGGAAGTCCAGGAGCAACTACTGAGCAGGACCGACAACCTAGAACTGCAATGTGAAGATTTGGAAAATCGGTCAAGGAGAGCAAACATAAGAATCAAAAATATGCCAGAAACGGTGGAAGAAAGGGACTTGAAAGAAGCAGTCCAACCGGTATTCAAGGACATCCTAGACGTCAGCGAGGAAGGAGAAATCGCAATAGACAGAATACATAGAGTGGGCCCAAAGAGGACAGGGGAACCAGGTTCAAGACCCCGCAATGTACTGGTGGCTTTGTCCTCCTGTCCCCAGAAAGAGCAAATCCTCAGGCGAGCCCGGTCAATGGAGCACATACAAATGAACGGGGAGGACATCCAATTATATCAGGACCTGGCACAGTCCACATTGCAAAAACGAAGGGAAATGGCCCCGGTGGTAAAGGAACTCACCTTGAAACAAATTAGATACAAGTTGACCTTCCCATTTGGCCTGCTGTTCGTGTGGGAAGGAAAGCAAAGAAGAGTAACGACATGTGAGGAAGGGAAGCAAATATTGGGACTACAGGACCAAGAATGACCTGCCCAAAGAAGACGATCCGAAAAATTCACCCAAAACAAGTCAGAATGGGAATGGAAGAGGAACGATAAGAGGTTAAAAGGGCCCCTACAAAAGGAGTGAGAACCCGAGAACCCGGTTGGAACAACTAGAAACACAAGGATCTCCGAAATCCTCTGAACCAGACACACCCCAATCGACCAAGCAACCTAACGATAACAGGGAGTGCGGGACCGCCAAACACACAGGGGCGGCGGGGAGAGGGAAAAAGAGTCAAAACTCGGAAACCAGAGGGGTTTTACTACACCCCACAAGTTATCCCTGAGACTAAGTGGGCATGGGGCGGACGGTGCAATGCCAGAGCAGTCATAGGAACCAGAGTCCACCTCAGGGCAGTTTAGGAGGTGTGGGGGGGAAATAGTTCGAGCAGGTTGGGGGTTGCTCAGAAGGGGGGAATGTACACTCACAGGAATGTCCAGGCACACTTAGATTCTGTCCGGAGTATCCACAAACAAAAATCCAAAACAGAACAATGGGGTTAAAAATACTAACATATAAAATTAGAGGCCTTAACTCCCCGGTCAAAAGGAAGAAAGTGGAAGCCCTTTTAAGGCAAGAGAAATATGATATATTGATGCTCCAAGACACTCATATACGGGGACAAGATAAAAATAAAATAAAACTGAAAGGCTACAATTTGATCCTGCAAGCAAACGCGCTAGAGAAAAGAGCGGGGGTCATGATAGCCTTCAGAGAGACTCTCAATCCACAGATTCTCCAAACAGAAGGGGATAAATAGGGGAGATTCTTATTTATTTATACAAAACTGGACGGAATCCCCATCACCTTAGAAGCAATATACGCCCATAACTTCGGGCAAGACGGTTTTCTTAGAGAGACGCTAGACAAATTGGAAAAATTTGCAGGGGGGGAGATCATTCTGGGAGGAGACTTGAACATAGCGTGAGATCCCATTCGTGATAGATCAGAGTCCAGACAACAGGGGCAGGGTACCCAGTCAAAAGCCTTGAAACATAAAATGTCATACCTATCCCTGGAAGATGTGTGGAGGCATATAAACCCCACCCAACTGGGATACACAGACTTCTTGCATGTTTATGGGACAATGTCCAAGATAGATTATATATGGGTCACGACAAGCTTATTGGGCAAAATACAGGGCTCATATACAGGATCCATTTTGTTATCGGACCATGCCCCCCTTTGGGCAGAGATAGCCCTACTTCACAAACCACCGGGGCTGTGGAACTGGCGGCTTCCGGAGGAGATAATTAGGGATCCGGTGCTAGGGAACACACTGCGGGAACATATCACGGAATACCTGGAAATAAATAGTCTTCCTGAAATCTCCATAGAAACACAATGGGAGGCCATAAAAGCAGTCAACCAGGGACACTTAATAGCCCTAAAGACTCAAAGGGAGAAACAAAATGCCCTATGGGAAAGGGAATTGGAGGAAAACATAGCAAAGATTCAGGCGGAACTCACCCAGAAATCCACCCCAAAGCTACACAGAGCACTCAGACACGTCCAAGGCCAGCTAGACTCTCTTCGAACAAAGAAAGCAGAAAGGCACATGTTGCAACTGAAGCACTGGTATTATGTTAAAGCCAATAAAGCCGACACATATCTGGCTAGACAATTTAAAGAGCAAAAACAAGAGAGGACGGTAAAGGCGTTGAAAAATGAGGGAGGGGAAAGAAAGACACAAACGAAGGAGATAGGCCAAATATTTGTACAATTTTACCAACAGCTATAGACATCTGACCAACCACATGAGTCAGCAAAACGCATATCTGAATGACATCGATCTCCCAAAGGTATCTGAATCTGATAAACAAATGCTAGATGAGGAATCACGCAGGAAGAAGTCATGATCGC
Source organism: Ambystoma mexicanum (assembly GCF_040938575.1). NCBI lineage: Eukaryota > Metazoa > Chordata > Amphibia > Caudata > Ambystomatidae > Ambystoma > Ambystoma mexicanum. The sequence goes on from NC_090939.1 coordinate 944,374,663, forward strand.
AATAAGGGACCTTCGAAGGAACAAAGCCCCAGGCCCCAACGGGTTCACCGCACAATTCTATAAATCATATAAGGACATCGTGGTATTACTGGGGATAGCAGTATTTAGCCAGGGTTCTGTAAGGGCAAACATATCAGGCCCTCTTTCTAACAAGTGGCCAGCTCTCTCAGCTCCATGTTTGAGAAGCGACCTGGTATTAAGGAGGCCAATGGTTAACAAAGAATTAGGTGAGTAGATTTTTTTGCACCGAGCATGAGTCCGGAGACTATTTTGTAGACTAATAGTCTCTGTGTTCCCGAGCGGACAAGGTCCATCAGGATAGACTGGGGGAGCAATAGGACACATACTTGCAAGGAATCACAGCCAAGTCAGTAGGGTACACAGACCCCACGGTCCTAGAAGAGCAAGCAGCCTAAGAGCTGTCTACCTACCAGCTCAGAGGTACCCTCATCCAACAGCAGGCTGTCTCACGGAGGAGATTGATACAACCAGCAAAGATTCAAGACGGCAACAACGATGTGCGGCGAGGATAGGCGAAGACCGGCACAAACAAGAATGCTGGCGCTGAAGTGCCTGAACACTAAATAAGTACCCTGAGCTTCTTGTGTAATGTAGTTCTGGTATCAGGCAAACACGCTACACTTTCAAATGAGAGTAGTTTTCTCTCTGTCTTTCACACTTGCACACGTATAGATCGTGCTGTAAAAACAAACACAGAATGCCTGCAATTTACGAATAGCACTAGAACACTGCAATAGATGCATAGTTTGCAGGAAAGTAGATTGATATGCTGTGCTGTGTAATAGGCAGTTAGACAATGCAGCAAAGCAGTTACAATGAACCTAATGAAAACGTACCTAGAGGAAGAGCTTACCATCCTCTGCCACTTATCGCAGCAGTCATTACTTCTCCCCCTCCATGCTATATTCCAGACTCCACACACGACACAATAGGTAAGACCCAGTAACATAGCACAAACTAGAGTTCCTTATCACACAGTAAGGGTACAAAACAAGAAGGGTTAGGGCATTTAGAGCCTGTCAATGGTACCCACATTCCAGCGTTCCACGTATCAGCCATATACATTGTTATTGTGCCTGCCATACATCCAGTACAATCATTTCTGTTCTTCCATATGTGCCTCACTTTCTCATACTTGGATAAGTGCTGGGTATTTGCAATCCAGTCATCTGTGTATTTTTCTGGTCTTCCAAATCTTAAATATTCTGTCATGGCCAAGTTGCCAATTGTTTAAATTGTCATAAAGGAACATCCGTCACAGTGCTAGATTACATTTAAGTTACAAATGATTTTTTAAAAAATGTTTTTAATTAAATTGCATATGGTACAAAATATACCTTTACAATATTACAGAACAGTTTTTAAAACGAGAAAACACTTTTTAATGAAAAAGCACAAGAAAACATTCACATCAGTAGAAGAAACAGAGAAGGAACCTTAACAAGAAGAAATGGAAAAATTTACCTTTATGAAATACGGGTCTGCTCAACAAAACTCAACATATACAGTACTCAAAGACCATCCCCACCCAAGTTAAAAGTTTAAAAGTGAAAAGATTCCATTATTTGAGTGACCAGACAACAAAGACGACCAAAAATCTAAATCTATAAAATCTGGACTATAAATAAGATGTTTAAAATACAACAAACATTTAAAATGCAGCATCAGACAAATTGCCACATGGTGCTTTAGTGTTTCTACACTGTTAATTTCAAAATCTGCACTTCATAAGTTCCTTTGGCAACATCCATCCCTTGTTAAAAGAAGATTTAAATGGAACCTTAAAAACAAGATCATGCCCTTTCTTATTTGGAAATGAACAAATATGTAGGGAGGGTGCCAACATTTTTATGTTCGAGACCAAGTTGTTTTATAGAGGGACAACTGTTAGAAATAGGGAACACCAAATATATAAAACTGTCTGAGATTTGCAACTTGTGCATCTAAAAACCTAGAATAATGTACCACTTTATTAAAACTACTAAAATCAATAATGTTTGTTTTCTCCGGGTTAATTGCTAAAAAGGTTTTCTTGGAGTAGATGTCGAATGTGGAAATTAAGTTCTGCAGCACCTTTTGTGTACAATCAAAGAGCATAATGTCATTTTCATACGCCACGCAAACATTTTTTACTGTAGCTATTCTTGGTGAGGTGAAAGCAGCCGAGAAGATCTCTTCATCAATATCTGACAGGTAAGGGTTAAAAAGGAAGGGGGCAAGAATGCATCCCTGCCTCAAGCCCGTATCCATCTCAATCTTCTTTGAGAGTAATCCATCGTTATTTAGCCTAACCTGAATATTTGTGTTGGTGTGAAAAGGTATAATGAGTCTCAACAGTCCCTCTGGGATCCCCTAGCTCACCAATCTATACCAAAGAAGATTTCTGTTAACACAATCAAAGGCAGCTGGAGAGGTCCATGGAGGCAATGAAAACAGGACTACGTTTTTGACCAGGCCAAGTCTTGGAAGAGCCTACTAATTAATCTATTCATAGCAGTCCCTTGAAAGTTACGAAAGCCAACCTGTGCTTTTTCTAATCTGACGACCTTCTCTGACAAGTGCTGCAAGGTTATGGAAGCGATAATTTATTTAGTCCGCATTCATAATCATGACAGGCCTGTAATTCAAAGTATTCTCCCGTTCCCCTTTTTTATAGATTGGTAAAACATTAAGTATGCCATGAGTCGAGTATCACACTAGAATCGAGTAGTTGCGAAAACAAGATTGGCAAAATATTCGCCGATAGGGCCAGGCAGCCTTAAAAAACATTATTCAGGGCTTGCATTCCCCATAAAATAAACAAAGATAAAGCATGGACTGACTAGCCTAGAGGGGCACAACTGGAGGGGGAAGCTACAGTCACACCTCAGCTAGGGGAAGAAAGCAAACAGGAAAGGTGCACCCAAGCACAAACAAGACGGGGGAAAATCCACTGGGGAGGAGAAAAAGTGGGTCCAGAAGTTGGCAGGACCCAGCAAGAGCAAGGCCTAGACCAAAGAACAAGGGATACCTAGGGTGGAAGGGGGATGAGGGGAGAGGAGTGCTGCAACCAAGGAGCATCCCCAGAGGGAGCAACTTAAAGGAGAAGAGGAAACAGGGCAAACCCCCCGGATAAACCGCACACAACAGGACAGCAGGTGGGGAGTGACCTGAACCGGGCAGAGGGGGCGGGGGGGGGGTGGACCAGCCTGGAGCAACGGAAGAGAAGGCACACGGGCTCAGGGCCCAAGCAGGGGGGCACTGAGCAGGCCCTAAAAGATAGCACAGGAAAAAAGATGGGCCCCTGAACCCCAAGGGCATCATGTCAACGAAGGCTAAAAACAGGGCAACAAAGACAGGAATTATACCGGGGGACACACCAGGAACCCTCCCAAAGATGTGGCCATTTCAGGAATCCAGGGAAGCACCCAAAGGCAGGCAGGAGGGAGCAGCGGGATGCAGCACTACTGAGGACACGGAATTAACAACTCTCATGTCAAGGCAGGACTTGCGAGGGGAAATGCTTACCTTACAGGCTACCCTGGCTAAGACATTTCAGGAGCAATTCCAACTCATGAGGTCGGATCTCAACTCCGGCTTGGTGGAGTTACTGCACGAAATGGGGCAACTGGGTGAAAGAATGGACCTGCTGGAAAAGGGGCTTCAGGAAGTGGACATGGAAACAACAGCGAGGCCATAGAGCGTCTGGATGTGGCCACACAGAACCTAGAGCTCCAAATGGAGCATATGGAGAATAGATGCCGGAGAATCAACATCAGGCTGAACTTGCTACCAGAGACAGTGATGGACAAAGAACTAAAGGGAGTTGCACAGGGAATGTTTGCAGAGCTTCTGGGGGAAACAGCCCCGGATACTATCGAACTGTACCAGATCCATAGAGCCGGTCGAATGAACAAAAGCCCAAATGCAAGACCAAGAGATGTCCTGGCAGCATTCACTAGGTACGCCCAAAAAGAAGCAGTCCTAAGAGCAGCAAGACACCAGGAACCAGTGATGAACAAGGGACAGAAAATTGCGCTATATCAAGATTTAGCTAACAGCCCACTCATTAAGCGACGTAAAATCGGCCCGATACTGGGAGTACTCAACGAACGGGGGATTAGGTATAAGTGGACCTTCCCCATTGGACTTCTTTTTGAATGGGCAGTAGTGCAAAAACGCATAGTCTCACCGCAAGAAGGAGCGGACATTCTGCACATGAATCTGGGCCCGGACCAACAAGACGACAGATCACAAGCAGCAGAAAATAGATTGAGACCCAGATCATGGGAATGGACCACGGTGGGGGAAAGACAGAGAAGAAGAACAACCCTACAAGGCCCACCGCGCAAGGAGAGAGAGGAAATGATGACTGAGGGAGCTGAAGCAGATACGATAATAGGGGTGGTGGACTCAAAGGGGATGGACAGGGGACAAGGGGGTAGAGGGAGGGGTTAACATCTTGGAGTTAGAAAGGACGAATATGCCCGAGAGGGGTAAACAGAGGGGAAGGGAGGGAGAGAGATACCCACAAGAGGGGTGGGAGGGCGACGGCAAAGGGGGAGGAGGGGTGCACCAAGGGGGAGGCGGAAGGGAAGAGCACCAGGGCGGGAGGACGGGGATTGGCAATGACAAACAGGGGAGGGGTAATACCTGGGGGAGGGAAACAGTTGACATCCTGGGGGAGAACAGAAGGGGGGCAGAGCGCAAAGGGGAGGCTGGAAGAGGGTGGGGAAGGAACAAGTTACTTACCTGTAACTGTTGTTCTCCAGCATGGGTCTGGCATGGATTCACATGCTCATGAATATTCCCCGTCGTCAGGCCGGGAATCCTCGGTATAGAAAAAAAAAATCATTATCAGTTTCGTTTCTGATCTGTCTTTCTTAGTAGTAACCAATCACTGGTCGCTGGGTCATACTGCCCCCAGCCAATGACTGCCCTCTCCCTAAGCCCCGCCTCTGGCAGCCATCCTCAGATTTGGTAGCACATCAAGTGGCAGTATGACTTGGTGAAGAGCCGCAGAGGGGTAGGCGGGAGGGTTCGCATGTGAATCCATGCCAGACCCATGCTGGAGAACAACAGTTACAGGTAAGTAACTTGTTCCTTCTCCAGCATGGGGTCTGGCATGGATTCACATGCTCATGAATAAGAGAATACATAGCAGTACACACATGCACAACCAAGGGAGGTGGCAAGGCTTAACATTAAGCATCTCTTACCTCCTCACCAGGCTCACCTTCAAGCGAACAGGTTGCGCAGCACTCCCTGGAGTCCCGATCAACGCAGTAGAATTTTTGAAGGTGTGCGTCGACCTCCACGTCGCAGCCTTGCAGATGTCTAGCAGGGGCACACCAGACAGGAATGCCGTGGTAGCAGCGATCGCTCTGGTCGAATGGGCTCTCGGACGGCCGGGCAGCGGTCGGTCTGCCAACCGGTGACAGTGCATGATGCAGCCGGAGAGCCATCTGGAAATGGAAGTCTTCGAGAGAGCCTTCCCTTGATTCACAAACAGCTGTGACGTCTTCCGAAAACTCTTCGTGCGGTCCACGTAGAATTTCAGCGCTCTAGCTACATCCAGCGAGTGCAAAGTCCTCTCGGCCGGCGACGAAGGCGACGGGAAGAAAACTGGCAACACCAAGGGCTCGTTGAGGTGGAAGTCCGACGGCACCTTGGGCATAAAGGAGTGGTGCGTCCTCAGCACCTCCCTCGTGTCATGAAAAGTCAAGTATGGAGGCTTGCAAGATAGGGCCTGGATCTCTCCCACTCGTCGTGCGGAGGTGATGGCCACGAGGAAAGAGGAAAGCTGTCTTCCATGACAGGAACTTCAGAGGCGCCGAATGCATAGGTTCGAATGGGGCCCCCCATGAGCCTGGTCAGCACCACATTAAGCTCCCACGCCGGGGCAGGAGCCTTCACCGGTGGGAATGATCGGAATAGTCCCTTCATGAATTCTTTCACCAGGCGGTGAGACCACAAGGACGCCCGTCCCGTAGTCCTGGTATATCGGGAGATTGTAGCCAGATGTATTTTGATGGAGCGTGAGCCAGTCCAGCTTTGGCCAGCGACAGTAGGTACGGCAGTACCTGAGGGGCCGTAATCCGCAGAGGGTTAATCTTCTGTGCACGGCACCAGACAGAGAACCTCTTCCATTTATGTCCGTAGCACTTGAGAGTTGAGGACGCCCTGGCCTTTGCAAGAACCGCTCTGCAGTCGGCCGGGATGTCGTACCCTCCAAACTCTAGTGCTGCAGGAGCCAGGCCTGCAAGTCCAGCGACTCCGGGCTGTGGTGAAGAATGGCGCCCCCTTCTCTGCGTCCGTCGGCAGCTTGACTGGTGTGGACGTTGACAAGTCCAGAAGGTCTGGGAACCAGATCTGTCTCGGCCACGCCGGTGCGACGAGGATCATCTTGCACCGGGACCTCTTGAGCTGGTTGATTAGCCGGAGCAGCAACGGCAGCGGAGGGAATGCATAAAGAAATAGGCCGTCCCAGGGGAACGAGAAAGCATCGCCCATGCTCCTCGGCTGGGGGAACCTGCTGGCGAACCTCCGGCACTTGGAATTCGTCGCCGTCGCAAAGAGATCAATTTGGGGTTCGCCCCATCGTCGGAAGAGTCGATCCACTTGATCCTGGCATAGCTCCCACTCGTGGCACGAGTGCAGCTCCCTGCTGAGTGAGTCGGCGATCGTGTTTTTTATTCCTGCCAGATGAAGAGGCACCAGAAACATCCGTTGGGCGACGGCCCAATGCCACAAATCCTGGGCTTCCTTGGATATGGCCGGGGACCTGGTTCCACCCTGCTTCCGGATGTAGAACATCGTGGTGGTGTTGTCGGTGAAGATCCTCACCACCTTGCCCTTGAGGGACGGAGGAAAGGACCTGAGGGCCCAGAACACTGCACGGAGCTCCAAAATGTTGATGTGGAGTGACTTCTCCTCCGGGAGCCAAAGGCCTCTCGCGTGAAGATCTCTGCAGTGTGCGCTCCCCAACCTTCCAGGGAGGCGTCCGTCGTCACCGTCACCTGGTGAGCTGGGATCTGAAGGTTCGTGCCCACCGCCAGATGGGAGCGGGTACCCCACCACCGGATCGCCTGACGGAACGTCTCGTTCAGAGGGATCCAGTCCTCGAAGCTGCCCGTCGACTGGACCCAGCAGGCGTCGAGGAACTCTTGTAAGGGGTGCATCCGAAGCCTGCAAAGGCGCACCAGATAAATGCAGGAGGACATCATCCCGAGGAGGGACTTGATAGATCTTACCCTGGCCATGTCCGTGGCCAGCAGACGCTGCACCTTGCCCAGAATGGTCCTGGTCCTTTCCTCCGATGGCGAGGCCAGCCGCGCCACTGTGTCGAGCTTGGCTCCCACAAAACAGGGCGACTTGCGACGGAACCAGGTGGGATTTTGGAAAGTTGATGGAGAATCCCAGGTCCGTGAGCAGCTGGACGGTCTTCGCAGTGTGCTCCATGGTGAGTTCCCTCGTCCTTGCCCGGATGAGCCAGTCGTCCAGGTAGGGATAGATGTGGATCCCCTGTAGGTGCAGCCGCGCCGCCACCGGTGCGAGGCACTTGGTGAACACCCTGGGTGCCGACTTCAATCCGAACGGGAGGGCCTTGAACTGGTAGTGCCGCCTTGGCCCATGAACCTGAGGAACTTTCGGTGTCTTTTTAGAATGGGGATGTGGAAGTACGCATCCTCCAAGTCCAACGACGACAGGAAATCGCCCTCCTCCAGCTGTCCCAGCATGTGCTGGAGGGTGACCATACGGAACTTCTGCGCCTTGATGTACTTGTTCAGTCGTCGTAGGTCCAGGATGGGGCGCCATCCTCCTGTCTTCTTTTTTACGAGGAAGTACCTTGAGTAAACTCCGGAGCCCCGAAGCCTCTTTGGGACGAGCTCTATGGCACCCTTCTTGAGCATCGCCCTTACTTCCAACAGTAGTTGAGGGAAGTGATTTTCCTTCCTGGCCACGGGTGAAACGCGAGGGCACTTCTTCTGAAACTCGAGGGCGTGCCCTTGGGCCAGGGCGTCCAGCACCCAGCGGTCGGTGAAGATGGACTCCCACACGCTGACGAACCTCGCCAGCCGGCCTCCCACCGGGGTGCTTCGGCGGGGGCCCGAACCCACGGTCGGCTTAATCTTGTTTGGAGGCCGCCATGCCTCCTTGACCTCCCTGTCGCTGACGACGGGCACCACCTGACTTGCCGCGTCCCCTGTAGGCTTCCTGGGACGAAGATCTTGCCGCTTGGCGGTACGTGGAGGAGCCACTGCCGGATCCCTTGGAGGCACCTTGTCTGCCTCCGGAGCTCCGAAAGGACGGCCGTTGTTGTTGGAGCACTCCCAGTGCCCGGGCAGTCTCTGTGTCTGTCTTGATGGCCTGAAGGGACTCAACCGCCTTCCCAAACAGGTTGTTCCCGTCGAAGGGCATGTCCAAAACCTTGGTTTGTACGTCCTGGCGGAAATCCGTGGCCTTGAGCCATCCTGGTCGTCTCAAGCAAACGCTGTTGCCCAACTGACGGAAACTGGTGTCGGCGATGTCCGTTGCCACCGTGATGGCGTGGTCTGAAGCAATCTCCCCCTCCTGTAGGATTTCAAGGGCCTCAGCCCTTTTGGCGTCCGGAAGGAAGTCTAATAGAGGGGCGATTTTGAACCACAACTCCCTGTCGTAGCGGGCTACGATAGCCAGGGCGTTGGCCGCCTTGATAGTCGTCGCTGCGGATGAGATGATCCGTCGTCCCATCGTGTCCAACTTCCTGCCCTCGCCGTCCGGCGGGGAAGTTGATGTCGAGGCCGATGCCCCCCCAGCTTTCTTCTTTGCCGCTGCCGAGACGACCGAATCCGGGGTAGGTTGTGCCCCAAGGAACCAGGGGGCAGCGTCGGGGACCCGGTACTTCTTCTCGTACCGGTCCCTCTTTGCCGGCGCCGTGGCAGGGTTCTTGAGGAGGGCGAGCCCCTCATCCCAGATGTCATCAAGAAGCGGTACGGCAAGGACCGTCTTCCTTTTAGCCTCGCGCCGTTGGTAAAGGAACCCTTCTTTCTTCTTTTCTTCTGGGCAGAGCTGGAAAAGCTCGGATGCCCTGGAAATCATGGCATGAAAGGATCCAATCTCGTCGGGCGGGGACGCCCGAGCAGGGGGTGACGCGGGACACGTCCCGTCGTCGCCACCGTCGTCATCTGTACCTGTCGTAGCCTTGTCCGTGCCTGTATCATCCCCGTGGGCAGTAGACCGGGGGAAGGCAGAGCAGGCTGCAGAGGTGGGAGAGGTGGCATAGGATGCGTCCTCCTCCTCTTATGCGGTGGACTCTCCGAAGGTCCTGGCTCCGGTTCCCCCATCGGGTCTGGCTCAGGTACCTCCGTAGGGGGAAGGGGCAACCTTGTCCTTAGCTCCGAGCATAAGGACTGAATCGCTGACAAAATGGCAGCCGAAGTGTCCTGCGGCGCCAGAAACGACGGGCGCGAGGGCTCTTGAGGAGCCTTGTCGGCGACACCGTCGCTCTCGTCGTCGCCCTCGTCGGGATCCCCTCCCGATGAGCTGGGCCTCTTCCACGACTTCGATGAGCTCTTCTTCAGAGGACGTGTCCGTATCCACGATGGCCACCAGCCCCTCCCCCACCTTTTCCAACGAGGACTTTGTGGGGGTCTTCTCAATGGGCCTGAAAGACGACTCCCTCCGCGGTGGCAGGGAGACTCTGAGTCCTGAGGGCGCCTCCACTGGTGTAGCCTCCACAGGCTGAGCCAGGGCGACATTGTAACGCTCACCTGATTCCCACGGAGGCGCAGGTCTGGCTTCGAGTGCTGATGCTTCTTCTATGGTGAAGCGCAGGACTCTGAAGATGGACAGGAAGGGCAACTCTACTCTGGCTTCTCTGGCTCGCAGGAATATTCCCCTGTGCGTGAAAAGGGAGTATTAACTACTGACTGAGTTCTGCTCAAGCCTCCCACTCTCTTCCAACCCTCCACGATACCCTTCCACGATTCCCTGTGAAGTCTCACCTTAGGGTCAGGAAGGATGAGTTCTCCATCCTGCTTCTGATGCAGGGGCGCGTTGAAACCCAGTTACTTCACTGGATTGAGGATTGATGGGAGTTCAGGTAAGCTTGACTATTCAGGTAAGGCGCTGTAAAAGTTCTGCTGCAAGTTCAAAAGTCCAAGCTTAAAAATAATGTTCATTGTCTTGTTGCAGCAAGCGCTAATGCCTATGTCTTTTTCCCCTTAGGGGCCGGGGTTCGGAATGCCGGCGATATGGCGCCGACCCGAAGTGAAACGTGCAGTTCCAGTAAATGACAGGTAAGTTCTGGATGAGTGCTCGGGTAATGTCTTTGCATTCGCTCATTCAATGTTTTTGTCTTTTTTCCCCATAGGGGCCGGGGTCCAGAAAATGCCTGGAACCGGCAAGACCTGAAATGAAATGGGAAAGACCCAACAGGTAAGTCATAGAAGGAAACTGAGCTTTTCCTATTCCTTTCCTTCTCTCACCTTGTTCTTGTCTTTTTCTCTCTAGGCTCCGGGAAGTGGCTGTGGATCCGGATGATCGCTGCTGAAGATGGAGGCGTCCAGGATAGGTGAGAGAAATGCAGCGCTGCAGCGATCGTAGCAAAATGCTTTTAAAAATGATGTCTTCCTTTTCAGGATCGTCGGTGTGATGTCTCCGTGGTGCTGATTTAGCAGGTAAGGTCTTTTGTCTCCCTTTGCAGGAGACCCAGGTTGCTGACAGGCGTGGCTGAAGTCCAGAAGCAGGAGCTGACACAGTGAGCGTCCAGCTGCGAGGAGCAGAACAACGCGAAGCGTGAGTTGCTGATAGGGTGTGGTTTAAATAGCTTTGGAAGAAGTTCCAAGTGTGTATCCTTCCACCGATCAGGTATGTATCCTTCCCCGACCACACCCGGGTAGAAAGTAGTCCCACAGGTAAAGTAGTTCCATTCAGGGCTCAAGAGGGCCTGGATGTAGCAGCATGGTCTGCATCAGGTAAGTGCACATTAAAAACACTTGAACACATGTCTAGCTTTATGAGCCTGGCGCCTAAGGCGCCAGGACAGGGGTCCAACATGAGCCTGGCGCCTAAGGCGCCAGGACTGCGTCCAAAGGGCCCCAGCTTGGGCCCGCTGGCACTCCCCTGGGGGAAATGATGCCTGCCTCTGGGGTTGCTGGGTCGGACCTGGCTCCTTGGAGGTAGGCATCATGACAGACATCCTCAATCGAGGTCTTAGCAGGGTGAATTAAGGCCATCGCCACCTTCTGGACGCCGGGGGCCTTCACCTTGAGGGGAGGGTCCGAGCCTCGCTCCCCCTCTGCCGGAATCTTCGAGATCGACCGGTGCCTCTCCAGAAGCTTTGCCGGGTTCTCGGACTTCCTCTTACACGAGCCAGAGCGTTGGCTCGTGGTTGATGGCACCGGGGAGGATGCGCCCTACCTGGCAGCCAAGGAGCCTGATCGTTCGGTGCTCCCGGTGCCCGCGGTGCTTAGCCTTTTGTTGGGCCCCCGTCGCCGGGGCACCCTCACAGGACTTCGAAGACCGCTCGGATTTCTTTTTCTTCTTCTCGCCCGACGGGCTCTTCCCTTCCAGCCAGTTGGCGAGACGGAGGTGGTGATCCTTCATGGTCCGCTCCGACATGTTCCACAAAACGCACAGTCCTTCTCCGTGTGCGTCTTGTCCTCATGGAGACAGTAGAGGCATAACGAATGCTCGTTCTCCTTGAAAACATTCTGAAGCTGGCATCCAACAGCTTCCCGGGCGTCTAGCTTCCTTTCTCCTGGGCCATGTCCGGGGTAGGCCTCGGAACTTCTGGAATCCTCCAAAAGCGTACCTCGACGAAAACGTCACCCTTGAGGGGCGTAGAAAACTCTGAAACGGATCCCCGTTGATCGGATGTAGAAAAGGTGGAGCTCTATTTAACCGAAAAATGAGAAAAATCTCCTAAAAAAGCGCGAAAACGCAGCAAAAGCTCGAGAGCTGCAGCACGAGGACTCCCAACACTTGAACGTGCGGTAAAAATCTGAGGATGGCTGCCAGAGGCGGGGCTTAGGGAGAGGGCAGTCATTGGCTGGGGGCAGTATGACCCAGAGACCAGTGATTGGTTACTACTAAGAAAGACAGATCAGAAACGAAACTGATTGTTTTTTCTATAGCGAGGATTCCCGGCATGATGACGGGGAATATTCATGAGCATGTGAATCCATGCCAGACCCCATGCTGGAGAACACTGTTAAGCATGGGACATACCCGACAGCATATTTGTCATGATGCCTACCCCCGGAGCACCAGGCCAGGCCCAGCACCCCCGGAGGCAGGCATCATGCCCTCGGGTAAAAGCCCAACGGCCCCTTATAGGGGCTCTGTGGACTCAGTCCTGGCGCCTTTGGCGCCAGGTTCATGTTGGACATCAGTCCTGGCGCCATAGGCGCCAGGCTCATAAAGGGAGGTGTTTTGTGCACTTACCTGATGCAGACCATGCTGCACGCTTCAGGCCTCCCTGAGACCTGAAAGGGACTATTTTTTTTATAGGGACTATTTTTTCACTCGGGCGTGGCCAGGGAAGGATACATACCTAGTTGGGGAAGGATACATACCTGGGACATCTTTGGAGGCTATTTAAGCCACGCCCAGACAGCAGCTCATGCTTCGCGTTTTTCTGCTTCCTACAGCTTAACGCTCACCGTGTCTGCTCCTGCTCCTGGACTCCAGCCACGCCCGCCTTGAACCTGGAAGACCTGCAAGGAAGGAAGAGAAGAGAAAGGTGAAAACCAAGGACTATTTCAAACTTCTTACCTGCATCCGGAATCTTCTCGCCAGCATCCCTGAAGAAAGACTTCCATTTAAAAGCATCTCGTTGCTCGCTGCAGCGCCACGCTTCACTCACTTGTCCTCGAGAAATCTCCCGGCTCCATCGCAGCTGTCAGCATCGGACGCCACATCTCTGCACCTAGGGGAGAGAGGAAGAAACAAAAGGTGAGCAGAAGGAACACAGAAGGAAAGCCTGATTAACAGCCATAATACTTACCGGCTTTTCTTCCACATTTCGGGTCGGCGCCGCCCCGTTGGCAGGTACCGTACCCCGACCCCTATGGGGAAAGGACAAGAGACATTTCTGGGGAATGATAAGGACATTTAGAGGGATCGCCCTCATCACTACTCACCTCAGCAGTTTAACCCCTCGACGCATCGCCTTCATTCTGCACCTGAAATAAAGGACAGATCACAGGTTAGAAACACAACATAAAGGGGGCCTCACTTGAACTTTCATACTTACGGCGCATCGCTCAGGAAAGTCAAGTGGATTTTGCCTGCGCCATTCTGAAAACCAGTGAAGTAACTGGACGAACGCGCGCCCCTGCACCAGAAGCAGGATGGAGAGTTCATCCTTCCAAACCATAAGGTGAGCTTAAACCGGGGTTTGGAGGAAGTTAGAGAGGAACGAAGGGGGAAAGGGGGGAGCTATCACACTATTCTGCAGACTTTTAATCCCCTTTCCCATCTGCAGAAGCATATTCCTACGGGCCAGGCAAGCACGATTTGGAGGTCCTGTCCAATCGGTGTTCCGGGTCCTGCACATCACGCTAGAAGAGGCCACAGCAATCCAAACTAGACCAGCGCCCCCGTGGGAACCAGGTGAGCGTTACAATATTCAAATGGCTGACACATAATGTAAGGGGGCTCAATAAACCCCTTAAAAGGAAAAAGCTAGAGCGCTTCACTAGGAAAGAGGGCCCAGATGTTTTGGGCCTTCAAGAGACGCATCTCCTGAAGCAGGATCGGAGGCGGTTAAAAATACAAGGCTTTGATCAGATATTACATGCCTCGGGCACGACAAAGACAGGAGGAGTGGCCCCGGCGATCAGAAACACATTGGACTTTAGGAATATTATTAGGCACAAGGGAGGCAGGTATATAATAGTAAGAGGGTGAATATATGGAGGCATCCCACACGATAGCATCAATATATGAACCCAACTCGGGTCAAGAAACATTCCTGAGGGGATTCCTAGGAGTTTTGGAGAAGTTTGCGAGGGGGCATATAATAATAATGGGCGAATTTAATATGGCATGGCATAGGGAAAAGGACAGATCAAGGGGGGTGGAACAGGAGGGGGAGCAGTGGCATCGGCAGATTTACGAGATAGAATGGACAGGGTGGGAGTGAGGGATGTGTGGAGGGGGCTGAAGGGAGAAGAAGCGGGATACACCTTCCTCTCAAGTGTGCATGGTACGCAGTCGAGAAATTATATCTGGGTATCCGCTCTGCTTTTGGGTAGGGTGAAGAAGTGAAAGTGGGCCCTATCGGGATAGCAGACCACAAGATAGTCTTCATGAGGATGGATCTGCATAGACAGAGGCGTGGGATATGAGGATGGAAATATCCGGGGAGTTTGATAAGGTACCCTGTGATAAGAGAGGAACTGGAAGGGAAGATAAAGGACACTCCCGCGGTACTACTGTTATTAGAGGCAGAAAATGCATTTGACCGGGTCGAGTGGTCCTTTCTGTTCCAGGTTATGGAGAAAATGGGCAGGTAACATTCTTTCTTACTATGGTCTAAGGAAACTATCAAACACTGTTAATGCATCTGGTGATCAATGGTGCTATGGCGCGTCCAATCCACCTAGGCAGGGGGACAAAGCAAGGGTGTCCACTCTCCCTGCTGCTGTACGCAATCTACTTAGAGCCACTACTTTAAGCCATATGGGAGATGGAGGCAATACAGGGAATATCCTTCGGGGTGTAGCAACACAAAGTCGCAGCCTTTGCCGACAGGTTGTTGGCACTGACCAGGGCTCAGGAATCCATCCAAGCAGGGAGGGCGTTATTAAAGAAGTTTGGGGAGGTATCAGGCCTACGCATCAACATTAGCAAATCCAAACTCTTGAGCCTCATGCTGGGAAAGGGAGACTGGGATGCACTGAGGGCATCAATGCCTTTTGTATGGAGCCCAAGAGGGATCAAATACTGAATAGTCCAAATCACACCGTCCCCGTCAGGGTGGTACGCTGCCAACTACCTGCACTTACTGAAGGGAATAAGGAAGGATTTCCAAAAGTAGAGGAATCTTAGAATATCCTGGGTGGGAAGGTTGGCGGGGTTGAAAATGGTTGCATTGCCCCGCATTCTATGCCAATTCCAGACGATCCCACAGGCACTTTCAGCAAGTTTCATTTGGGAGATGAAGAAACTAATTAATAACTTTATATGGGAAGGTAAGAAGGCTAGAATCAATAGAAATCTGCTCATGGCCCCTAGGAAGATGGACGGGGGATGGTCCTCTTCAAATATACTATGAAGCACCACAGTTAAGGGTGATCTGGGAATGGTCCCAGGAAGCGGAAGGGAAACAGTGGGTCAATATGGATCGGGCAGTGGTACAACACAACTTGAGGGAGGTGCTATGGCTGCCGAAGCAGCTTAGACCGAAGCATATGTATAAGGGTACCATTAAGAAGCTGATAGTGGATACCTGGGATAAGCTGGTGAGGACATGGGGGACCACAACCTTTCCGTCCCCCTTTACACCTATCTTTCAGAATGGGGACTTTTCAACGGCGAGAGAAAAGGGAGCGTTCAAACAGTGGCAAGAAGGAGGATGCAGGATAATGCGGGATATGTTTCAAGGAAAGGACATCCTCTCCTTCATAGAATGCAAACAGGGATTTACTTTGGGAGACTTAGATACGCCCAATTGAGACAGTTACTGAACCCAATAATTAAGGAGGCGGCCACAAGGAGGGTAACAGCATTTGAGAAGTGTCTATTGACGAACGATGGGTCGAAAGGGCTGATATCTACTAGAAAGTACCACCACAGACCTAGATGGTCATCCATGCAACGGTGGGAGCAGATACTGGGGCAGGAGATCGGGAGGGAGGAATGAGAGACACTGTGGAGAAAGATTCCCAAATTAGCAAAGGCATCACAATTGCAGGAAGCCTGGTATAAATCCTATATGGATGGCATTATACCCCAGCCCGCCTTCCCAATATGTATGCAGAGGTGTCCGGGGAATGTTGGAGGGGATGTGGTTGAGAGGGTACAGCGGAACACATTTGGTGGAGATGCCCCAAAATAGAACCTTTTTGGCAGGAAATACAGCATGCGCAAATTCAGGCATTAGGGGCAGGAGGAGGTAGACCCCGGAATGCATCTTATTGGCCCTCAAAGAAGAGTGGGGGGACGCCGAACCCAAAGGGCGAGAGAAGGCAAGAGTGGTTCAGGCAAGAGTGGTTCGGACATGGCAACAGTGACCATTATTGCTCGTGAGATGGAAGAGCCCAAATATAACCCTGGTACAGGACTGGTTGTGCAAAGTATGGGAAATGGTGGCCCTGGAATGGGCCTCTTATGCAATGAATAACAACCTAAAAAACTTTGTGAAAGACTGGGGAGAAACCCTGGCTTTCCTCAAGGATGACTTTCGGGTACAATGGTGCCCCCAGCACCTCAGACTGTTGGAGCTGCACTGAATTACCCACACCTGGCAAGGCTGCCACAGAGAAAGCCCTTGCCATACCCCGGTGGAGGGAAGAAGGGGAGGGTGGGAAGGGGGAAAAGGGGGGGAAAGTTATTCAACCCATTGGGCCCTGTTGCCCTTGAGCGTGCTCTTAATATTGCCTCCAGAACCAAGTCAAAACATATATTTAGCTTTATTGTCAGTACAACGTCCTCCCCACCTTCTGGGGCAGCAATCCAAAATGCTCAACCCAGATTGCTCTAGAAATAATTAATGTTTAAACGTGTTGGAGGAAAGATTGATTAGTTATTATGCCATGTACAATGTACATTGTGCCTGCTCTAAATCCATAGGAGCAAAATCCTCTCCTTGCGATGCAAATCCGTGAATTTATTTGGCATTATGCTTTGCTCACCTCTGCTGATGGCCGGGAGGGGTGTGTTACTTGACATTATTAGCTATTTTGAAGAAGCCTTCTTCCAAGAAACATGCCTCTTCGTGGCTGCAACGTGGTGCTACGACCGTCTTGCTGGAAATAAACTGGTGTGGCCCTGTAAATGTGGCCCAAAGGACTGCTGTGATCCCAAGCTGTTTCTGCTTGTTGCTTTTTCTTCCAATGCGCTGCATACTAGAGTGACTTTGCTTGCCTCTTGGATGTGGTCAGTGTTTGCACAGTGGCTTCTGGGAAGGATCGTCTATTAATATATACCAAAAAGGCTTGCAGGAGAGCTTTTGGATCCTGAGATATCACCGTAGAGCAGGGGTCTGCAACCTTTGGCTCTCCAGATGTTTTTGATTACAACTCACATCAGCGATTACCATCACAGTCAATGGTGAGGGACCATGGGAGTCATAGTCCAAAACATCTGGAGAGCAGCAGGTTGCAGAACCCTGCCCTAGAAGTTGAGTGGACTTTGTCCTTTGAAATTGCTCTCTCTCATTTCATTTAGCCTCCTCTAAAATCTTGATTGTGCCCAAAGTCTCCCCTTTTCACTGCTCACCATGAACACGGGTGAGATTTTGAAACCTTCTGTGACTTGGTCACTCAGCCAATTTATAGCATTCTGACGTCTTTTGGAACACAGATCAGGCTATAAGAAATTGCCTCGATAAACAAAAACAAACTGCACCTTTGCTGTACTGCCTTTTCACTACTTTTTTCAGTCAATGAAGCAATGTTTATTTTGGAATAATATCCATAAAACATTTACAACAATAAAAACAAACAAGTAATAGCTATATGTAAATTTGGATCCTAAAAATGTACATAACATACATAAAGTACAATCTATTCATCAGGTGTTGTTATATACACAATCATACAGAATAAAACCACATTTATGAGGTTACATCCAAATATTTTGATCTTCTTAGATAAGCCTTTATTATAAAAGTAGCCACACCAAGTATAACATTGCTATATTCGGTTGACTTATAAAGGGCAATCTCTTTTTTGAAGCTCGAAATATTTAAACAAGCCCATCGGAGCAAAAGTCACCCTTTCCGTACCTAGCTCGTGATACAGTGGCCAAAAAAATTACTTTATCCTCTGACACCAAAACAAAACAGGCTACATGGCGAAGAACAACTTACTTACCCCCGGTAACGTTATTTCAACTGGATGTCCCTCCCACGTATTCCTCATCTTTGATATATTCAAGTCTGCTTCCAACTTGCTTCAGAATATTTTTTTCAAAGGGTCGAGCGTCGTGCTGCGTGGAATCTTGGTCCCCAGAAGTCTCGGTAGCATCGCTTGTGATGC
Source organism: Ambystoma mexicanum (assembly GCF_040938575.1). Taxonomy (NCBI): domain Eukaryota; kingdom Metazoa; phylum Chordata; class Amphibia; order Caudata; family Ambystomatidae; genus Ambystoma; species Ambystoma mexicanum. The sequence continues at coordinate 944,392,854 of NC_090939.1, forward strand.
CCACACTGCTATATAGTGGCACACGCCCTGACCATTACCTCAGTTCTTAGTTTTTTCCTCCTTTAATTAGCATGCTGTGTCACAGGAGGAGATAGTCTTGACGGTGTGAGGAAGGAAGCTGTATGACACAGAAATTATAAGCAATAGGGGATGAATGGGAGGGCGATGAGGAATACGTGGGAGGAACATCCAGTCGAAAGAACGTTACCAGCAGTAACTTGTTCTTCGAATGGATTGTGTCCTCCCACGTATTTCTCACCTTTGATAGACTCCCAAAGCAGTTGGAGTTTGGAAGAGGGTGTTAGGAATTTACTTTACTTGTTAATGTTATGGAGGACAGCCTTGCCAAATTTAGTTTTGTCTCCTGAAAAAGAATCTACACAGTAGAAGTTACGAAATGTGTGCAGGGACTTCCATGTTGCCACTCTGCAAGTGTCCCTCACTGGTACACTTCTTTCAAGAGCCGAGGAAGCAGCCACACCTCTAGTAGAATGCGCCCTCAGACCTTAGGGTGACTCCTTGCATGCCAATGAGTAACACTCAGTTATACATATAACAATCCATCTAGCGATGGTTTGTTTTCCGACAGCTAAGCCTAATCTTTGACCAGCATAACCAATAAACAGCTGATCATCTTGGTGAATACTTGCTGTCCTTGTGATATAGAAACTTAGGGTCTGGGCGATTAAGTGAGGAGGATAAAAAGATGGTAGTGCAATCCGTTGTGCCAAATGAAATTCTGATACAACTTTAGGCAGGAAAGATGACAACCCTCAAAACTACCTATAGAAGGACATGAAAGGTTGTTTGGAAGATAGACCCTGTAGCTCACTTACCGTACAGGCAGATGTGATGGCTACTAAAAATGCAGTTTTTATGGTGAGCATCCTTAAAGGGCACGAATGTAAGGGCTCAAAGGGAGCTCCCACAAAACCTCTTAGTACAAGGTTTAGATCCCATGATGGCAAAATGAAGGGAGTAGGAGGGAACAAATTTGTTAAGCCTTTCAGAAATTGTGTCATAATCAGTACTTTGAAATATGATAGCTCATCCGGAGATCTTTTGAAAATTGGAAGGGCTGCAAAATAGCCCTTCACCTTGGCTACTTGCAACCCAGAATGAGTTAGAGTGAGCAAGAAGGAAAGAACATGTGGAACTTTACTATTTGTTTTCCCTGCACCAGGTACAGGGATTTGGTTGCTGGTCTCCAAGCTGGCTGAAAGAAACACTTCCATTACGTCTTCCGGAATGTCTGAATCCTTATATCTCAGCCTTTCGGACACCATTCATGAAGGTTGAGAGTCCTGATCTCTGGGTGAAGAATGCAACCTTCCTCTTGTGATAGTAGGTCCTCTCTTTGGCGAAGACGAATTGGAGGGCAGATGGCTATTTCCAGAAAGTTTGGGTACCACATTCTCCTGGCCCAATCTGGAGCAATGAGTATTGTGGTTTTCCTGAACTTCCTCAATCTCCTTATTTTGTGAGAAATGACGGGGACTGGCAGAAACACGTACAGCAGTGGAAATTCCCAGTCCACTACGAACGCGTCCCCTAGAGCTCCTCTTTGGTGAAAATCCCTGGAACAGAATGGTTCGCACTTCCGGGTGACACTGGTCGCGAACATATCCACTTGAGGGGTTCGCCAAAGGGCGAAGATCGCTTGAAGGACTTCCTGAGCTAGTTCCCACTTGTGGGAGATTGTGCTCTGCCTGCTCAGAGAGTCCGCTGTCGTGTTCTTTTTTCCAGCTAGATGAACTGCCAGAAGAGTTATTCCTTCTCTTGATGCCCAGAACCAGAGCTGCATTGCCTCTCTGCACAGGGGCAGTGGCCCCACGCCCCCTCTCGTGTTGAGGTAATGCACGGTCGCTGTGTTGTTCGTCATTATCAGGACACTTTTCCCCTGTATCCAGGTCCGGAAGGCCATCACCGCTAGTCTGATTGCCCTCAGCTCAAAAAGGTTGATATGGAGTCTGGACTCCGACTGAGACCAGTGTCTGCTTATTGAAAGCTCTCTCATGTTCGCTCCCCATCCTGAGCGGAAGGCAACAGTCAGGATTGTCGTCTCTGGCCATGGCTGCCAAAAATGTTCTCCTCTCATCACATTCTCCCGGCTGGCCCACCACAGGAGATCCGGGGCAACCTTTGTCGGGACCTGGAGAAGGTCCGTCATTCTGCCGGAGAATTGAGACCACTGGGATCTCAGCCTTAGACGGGCTTCTGGCACCAGAAAAATGCTGGATGGCATGAGGCCGAGCAACCTTATGAAGTTGTAGACCCGTAGAGGTTTGGGCACACAAATTTCTGGACCATCTGCAAAAGATGTTAAGGCCTTAACTCAGGTGGAAAAGATTTTCCCGAGGCTGAATCCAGGACTGCTCCAATAAGTTGAAGCTTCTGAGAGAGTGTCAAATGGAATTTCTTGAAGTTCAGGGAGAAGCCCAGCTCATAGAGGCGGTGGCAGGTGCTCCTGAGATGACCTTCCAGAGAAACAGCTCTGCTCAGCCAGTAGTCCAGGTAGGGGTAGATGTGCGCATCTCCAAAAATAGGATAATTTCTCAAAGTATTGCTTCTACTATCCCAAGCTACACTTGCCAGGAGGAAAAAATTGAGAGTGATCACGGACTGGCTAAGAACGAGAGATGTGCAATATCGGTGTGGATATCCGACGTGTCTACGCTTTGAATGGAAAGGCAAGAGATTTTCAGTCTCTAAGGAGGAAGACATAGCAGAACTTATGCAAGAAGAGGACGAAGGCACGCTCACGGATAAAGAAGGATCTCCACCCCGAAACGGAGTGCCAGCAGAGGGACATGGAGGAGGTCAATGGAGGCATGGACGTCCTCGACCACGAGGGCGTAACAAGGATCCTAAGCCCCCAGATTCCACCGGAGCACCCGCTAATAGCTAGAACAACGGGGAAGACACCTATAAATGTGGTGATGGGGATATCAGTATAAGAAAGAGTGAGATGACCCCCTCAAAGGCGATAATGGGGACACCAATATGAAGAAGAAGGGACTTGCATCTGGATAGAGGTTCTAAACTAGATACATGTGAGGCGCACAAGCCAAATACTAAACCCAAAAGGAATGGGGGGGGGGCAAAAAGGAATCCGGAACCCTAACTTCCTGGGTGAGTATAAAACCCGGTGATCTACTTTGAATATAACATGTTGGAAACACTTTTGAGAAGTTTTACTTTACAAAGTTGGGAAGGGGGGGGAAATATTTAGTTTTGATGGTTTTGGGTGGAAAGGTACAAAAGGAATGCACAACACGAATGACAGCTGCATGTGAGATCGTAAAGAAAGGGACCAATGGTTAAATTACAATATTGTCTGAGCTGACATTTGTCTCACTAAATGTTCAGGGGCTTAACTCCCCGATCAAACGGAAATGTATATTAACTAGGTTGAGAGACATGCATGCTTCAGTGGTATGGCTACAAGAGACACATCTACTGGCAGTGGATGAACCAAAACTGAGAAACAGAGCGTTCCGCATACAATATCTAGCTTCCAGTAGGACCAAAAAACAGGTAGTGGGCATACTACTGGCAAAAGGGGTCAATTTTGAGAAACATTTTATTAAAAAAGACTGGGAAGGCCGGTATCTGATACTGGGGGGGAAACTTATGGAGCAACTGGTTACTTTTATTCTCCATATATACACCCAATACGAAACAAGATCATTTTTTACTGGGCCCACTACCTAAAATCGCACAACGGGGAATTGGGAAAATTCCAATTGGAGGTGATTTTAACGGGGTGATGGACGCAACACTGGACAAAACCCTCCCAATCACTTCCAACGATAACACATTCAGACAAGCCCTGGCCTAATTTCTGAGAGAGCTACACCTCCTAGAATCTTGGCGATTTCTTTACCCACAAGACATATCCTACACCCACTACTCAGCAGTACACAGGGGCTATTCCCGTATTCACATGATTCTCATTTCCGAGGCGTGATTCCACACGTCACAGGTTTGGAAATCGGAGTGCGGTGTCTATCTGACCACGCTCCGGTACTGCTTAAAATAGAGCAGACTACCCGCAACAGCGGTCCCATAAAACCTGGTGATTAAACAAGGTCTTACTGAAGGATCTAACGGTCCGAATAGGTATAGAAGAAACGTTGCGGAATTACTTTCAAGCAAACATAACACCAGGGATGAACTGGCTGACCATTTGGGATGCCAGTAAGGCGGTAATAAGGGGAGAATTGATTGCACAAACATCAAACTATATTAAGAGTCGAGAAAGGGTGAGACGCAGGATGGAAGACAACATATATCAAGCGGAAAAGGAATATAAGGATAGGGGCTCACAGAAGGTATGACAGGAATTAAAGAAAGCCAGAGCAACCCTAGAATCACACCTAGCAGACGACACAGCTCGTCTCCTGGTACAAACAAACCAATTTTATTACATACATGGGGGTAAAGCTAACCGACTCCTTGCTGCCAAGCTGCAACATCAAAGGCTCTGGAACCGAATAACCCAACTTCGTGATGGGAACGGGTATGTGGTGAGAGGGGAGGAAGAGATAGAGAAGGTAATACTCTCGTATAACACCAACAATCTTAAAAAGGAACACTTAAGGGGAAAAGACCAGGTCACATTTCTAAATCAGGTGGAGTTACCTAAAATCAATGAGACAGATAGGCAACAACTGGAAAGTCCTATAACGGAAGAGGAAGTGGGGGAGGCAATAGGAGCATTGAAGGGACACAAAACCCCGGGTCCAGATGGGCTAAGTAACGCATATTATAAAACTTTTAAGACCACCTTAGTAGGCCCCTTAACACAACTATTTACCCTCATTAGAGACAAAGGGTTTACTTCCCCAAGACATGTGTCCAGCTACTACAATACTTGTATTGAAACCAGACAGGGACCCAGCGGAATGTGCAAGCTACCGCCCAATATCTTTATTAAATGGGGACGCAAACATTTACTCCATGATTCTAGCCCGGAGATTAGCAATGGTACTTCCAGAGACAATCCACTCAGATCAAGCGGGTTTTGTGAAGGGGTGGCATACATATGATAATATTCGTAGGGCCATAGACATGATTGAGTGGGGACAGAGGACTAATCAGAAATGTTCTGTGGCAGACTGGATGCCACCAGAGCTTTTGATAGCTTGGACTGGGGATTCTTACGGCTGGTCCTCGAGAAATTCAGCTGCGGACCAATATTTACTCGCATGGCAACGGCTAATTTCATAACCCCGTCAACAAGACTTATGGTCAATGGGAAATTGACAGAGAGTATCCCCATTCAGAAAGGCACAAAACAGGGGTGCCCACTGACACCTCTGATCTTTGCCATGGCTATGGAGCCCTTTGCATGTAGGGTCCGCACCCATTCGGGAACTCAGGGGGTGGAGGTGGGCACTGCTGGTCCACAAAAGGTAGCGCTTTATGCAGATGACATCCTCCTGTTCCTGACAGATACCGAACACTCCTTAGCGATGGTCATACAACTCCTGGGGGACTTAGCGAGGGTCTCAGGATTCAATATTAATTACCCTAAATATAAGGCTCTTAATATCACTGAAAACCCAGAACGGGTTCCGGAATGGGAGAATCAATACCCACTGAAATGGGAACATAAGACAGTAAAATACCTGGGGATACAATTGACCGCCAGCTATAATAGATTACATGGAGCCAATATTCCAGACCTCCTGAAAACATTAATTGGGGATCTAAAACACTGGCAATTGCAAGAATTATCCTGGCTGGCACACATTACTGCAATTAAAATTACTCTACTTCCAAAGTTTTTATATGTAGTGGGTGCCCTCCCAATCTGAATCCCGGGCCCAGCTATCCAAAATCTTCAGAGAGAGGTAATGAACTTTAAATGGGGGGTCAGGGGGGCCCGCAAATTCCTAAAAAAGTACTTTTTAGGCCACAAGCTCTGGGAGCACTGGGGGTCCGAGAATTCTGCAGATACCTATGGGCAAAGTGGGAAACAGACCTAGGGAAATCGATTTCTGGGGATACCTGGGGCCACATCTGGCAGAGAACAGCCAAAAGTTCTAAGTGCACTACAATTAAAGAAGCTGCATATAAACTATGCCTTCGCTGGTATATCACACCCGTACGCATACACTCCATTAATCCAGAATACCCTACAACTTGCTGGAGAAACTGTGGCCTCCCGGGAGACTTTATTCATATGTGGTGGATCTGCCCACTAGCTGAAACCTACTGGAAGGAGATCTTGAGCCATATTGAAGAAATAACTGGCGTGCAACTTCCTTTCGAGCCACTGGTGGTTCCCTTGGGGGAGAGGGTTGAGGGTTGTCATGCAACCTCGGGGCCCACAGCTACACTCATCACTCACATGCTAAATGCGGCCAGAATCAGTGTCGCACAGGCATGAAAAACTACGGAAGGACCAATAATAGCTATGTGGTGGGTGAGACTGTGGGGTGTGATGGCTATGGAAAAAGTGACCGCAATACCCTTTGGTTCATACCCAAAATATTTAAACACGTGGCTACCACTACACAAATTTATGGATGACAAAGAGCAGATGTTTTTTAAGCCTAGATGGCTTCGTGCAATGTCTATTATTTGACAAATACGAACTTTAAGTTAAGAAAGCGATCTAACCAGCTGAACTTTTAAAGCAAAGCAGAACACTTTTCCACCCATAAGTTTGGGAATGTTGGAGGGGAGAGGGGGAACAGTTTTATGGTTGATACATGTGATTTTCTCTTAAACATGAGCAATGGACTTGAATAGTACTGTAACCTCAACTTTGGTTTGACTAAACTGCAAAGGAAATATTGTATGGTTACGAATTCTTATTTGTTAATACTCACTTAACTATATTGCTCTTAAAAATGTAAATAAAGTTGGAAAAAAAAAAACCTTGGGCGGAGGTGAGGCCCAATGGCAGAACTCAAAACTAATAATGAGAACCCACAACCACGAACCACAGGTACTTTCTGTGATTCTGATGTATCGGCACATGAAATTAAGCATCCTGAAGGTCCAATGACACCAACCAATCCTGGAGTCTAAGGGCCTGAAGGATCTGCGAAGGAGTTGCCATCTTGAACGTGTCCTTCCCGAAGAACTAGTTCAAGCATCTCAGGTCTAAGATGGGAAGCACTCCTCCATCCTTGGGGATTAGAAAGTAAAGAGTACCAACCTTGGTTCCTCTCTGCTACAGGTACCAAATCTATCGCACCTTGCTCCATTAGGGTGAGAATCTCCTGTTGGAGGAGTGGATCTGGAACCAAGGTTGATCTTGCTCTTGGTGGGCAATCGGGAGGTCTTTTTAAGAATGGGAGGCAGTAATCATCTGCTACTGTTTGTAGGACCCATGTATCCGAAGTTATGCTTTGCCAACCCTGGACATGGTAAGACAGTCGGACCCCTAACACAGGTTTGTGGTTGAAGGAGTAATTTTGCTGTTCCACCTGCAGCTGGGGGTAACTCAGTGGTTGTATTTTGTATTTATATTTTATCGAGTCATATAGCGCTTTTGTCCAAAGTGCTGTAAAAAGTTAAAACCAACGGTACAAAAATTTGAACTATAAAGTAAATCAAATATCAATTCTGAAAGCGAACAATCATGGACAGTGAAGAAGAGGATTTTTCAAGGAGACCCGAAAGAGAGAGTTGACAGTCATAGACCGAAGAGATAGAGGAAAAGTGTTCCAATGAAGAGGAGCAAGACGCTGGAAGTAGTGAAAACAGGACTGAGCACAGGGGGGGACGGAGGACAGTCAACTTAAAGAGACAGGAGGAGAGAAGAGAACAAGAAGGAGTCTAAAAGGACAGAAGAGCAGCAAGATAGTCCGGAGGTAACCCATAAAGAGATTTAAAGACTAAGCACAGAAAATTAAATTTAAGTTGGGAATGGAAAGGTAACCATCCGAGAGGTGCAAGCGATGCAGAGATAGAATTACGGTAGGAGAGAAGACAAAGTACACAAACAGAGGAATGGTATATTGATTTCAAAGGAGCAAGGCGAGAGGAAGGGAGACCAAAGAGCATGACAGAACAATAGAAGAGTGGGGAGAAAATAAGAGAAGAGATAAGAAGTTTAGTCACATGGAAAGTAAGAGAGGAGCAAACTTTACGATTATAAAGATGAAAGCGGCAAGAACAGGATGTGAGAGAAATATGAGTAAAAGAAAGATTAGAGTCCAGATAAAGCCCAAGATTGCATCCAGTAGGAGAAGTAGAAGCAGGAAGAGAGACATACAGTGGTGGGAGGAAAGGGGGAATTGTGTTGGCAGGAAAGAACAGAACATCAGTTTTCCTAGCATTTACGGTGAGACAGTGCAATGACATCCATGTTTTAATGGCAGAGAGACAGGTGGAAAGAGTGTGGTGAATTTCCGGCGTGAAAGATGAAAGGATAGAAAAAGTTGTGTGTCATTGGCGTAAAAGTGATGAGAGTCTGAAAGAAGAAATGATAGGAGCAAGTAATGAAGTATAGAGAGAAAATAGAAACGGGCCCAAGACTGAACCTTGGAGAACACCGTGCTCTTGAGGAAAAGGTGAAGTCTTTCCATCCCAAGAGACAGAACATGATCTATTAGATAGATAAGAGGAAAACCAGGAAAGGACAGAACCCCTAAAGCCAAATGAAGAGAGAATCCAACGTGTTGAACGTGGAGTCCTTCCTCCTCTACCTTTTCCACAATATGGTCTTCTTTTACCTCTTTGTGAAAACTGACCTCTTCCTCTAGATATGGAGGAATAAAAATGAAAAGAACGACCGCTCCATCCTTGAACTGTAGATTGTGGTTGTCTTATTACCCTCCCTAAAGAATTTGCTGCAGCTCTAGAAGCTTGCAGTTTTTCTAGACTGCTATCAGCCTTCTCCCCAAACAGAGAAGTACCGTCAAATGGCATGACTATCAGACATGCTTGAACATCCACCGAAAATCCTGATTTTCTTAACCAATATGTAAGTCCAAGTACTGAGCCATTGCTCTTCTCCCTCTGGTATGTGCTTTGCTGCTAGAGCAGCCACACCTCAAAGGGTATGTGTGTATTTCGATAATGCGCTCGTAGCATTGGCAGATTTGAGTGCCATACTTCCTGCAATAAATACTCTTTTACCTTAAGAGTCAACCCTCCTATATTTATCTGCTGGAGCAGAAGAATAGGCTCCAGCCTTTGAACAAGCTGTTGCTGCTTGAACCACTAAGCTTTCAGGCGTTGGTACCTGTTCAGAAATGGAGCGTCTACGGAAGCAGTCCTGTATTTCTTTGTTAATAATTAACACATGGAATAGAATCTGGCTTCAACCAGTTCTCCATTACCCTTACTCTTAAGGCTGCATGAAATGGCAATACATCGTCTCTAATTGGCCCACAGTCTAAGATACCAGTGAGGTCATCAGTCTCCACAGTAGCTGCAAGTCTGGACCATCCCAGATATTCAGCTACTTTACCAATAACTGCCCTGTAAAAAGGATCAGCATAACCAGATATTTCAGTATTACCTAATTCTGTCTCTGGTGATGTTTCCCAGATACTGGTTTCCTTTAATGTTTCTACAAGATTCTGTATCTTGGACTAATCTGAAAGGAATTCCTCTGGAACGTTTGGGGTTCCATATTCATACCGAAAAGGGGGCTGATCCGTGTACTCCTCGTCATTTTCAAAGACTGAACCCATCTGCCTAAAGAAACCAGGTCTAGGAATGGGTTAGAAGAATTTCAGATCATTAGGAATAGACTTTGTAGTCTTCGCGAGCAAAGAATGCTCCGACAAAGCTGAAGGCGTCAAAAGCTTTGACGGCTTATTCGAAACAGTCGACGAATGCGTCAGCACTAAATATTGCTTCGAAGGCTCAATATGTATTATATGCCTCGAACATAATTATGTGGTGGTAAACATAAATGTTTCGATTCCTTTGAAGTCGATGCCGTTCGTGAATGTTTCGAGGTAACGGACACCTGCTTTTTCTTGTGAGTCGAGGAAGATTCCTTAGATTTATGTCGAGGAACCTCTCTTCTCGGGCTCTTAGGCGTGCAAAAAGGTGACAAAAGGGACTCCCTACCGGTCTCAATAGTCGCCGAGGGGTGGCCATTTTTCTTGGACGCCTTTAGAGGTACACTCAGAGGAAAATGTTTTTTAAAAATGTGTAACATTTTTAAGTGGAAGTTTTCTAACTCTGCTGGAGTCAGAGTTCTTTTTTGGAAAAATAACTCTTTCAGAAGAAGACGACAAAGACGCCGATGAGGACCTGCAATGCCTTTCCTTACCCTTTTCATGGGAAGAGGACAAGCTTCATGAACCAGACCTCGACAGCTATGTTTTGAATGTTATTTTACAGGAGCGACATCTCTCGAGTCAGAGGAGGATTTCTTCTTCGAAGGGGAAAGGGTTGGGGATTTAGGGGAGGGCTTACCTGCATCAAGTTTCCCCTTCCTTTCCCGCAAGGTCTTAACAGTCATCGATTGAAACGAGCCATAGTCGTCGACCTTGTGGCCAATCCCAAGCACCACAGACTAGGGGTGTACCGAATAGCAAATGTACTATCCGGCCGAATACCGAATAGTTGCCCGAACTATTCGGCCGGTACCGAATAATCAGCCGAATAGTGGTTTACTACTGGAAATGTGTCAAGATATGCATACAAGCCAAAACTGTTGCTTTGCCAATGCTTGTTTTAACATGACTTCAGTGAAGGACATGCTTATAAATAGAGCATAGATGTAACTAAGCTTTAGAAGTGGAGGGCCTTGAAGGAGACATTATGGGCATTACTGGTGGTAGAAAGGGGGGGAGGGAGAGAGTGCTGCTTTCAGTGCTCGGCCAGCCTCCCTTGTTTAGCTGCACACTTGCCCCTTGCATTTACCCCTCCCCCCCTTCACTGCTCCTTGTACTTAGCTGAACTGAATGTTCCAAGGCTACAGGGATCCGTCCCTTACCACACCCATGACTTTTCTCAATAGGCAGCCAGGAAGGGACATTTAACACCCAACTAGTCTGCACCCTCCCAGAGAAGCCCAGCACTGCTTGCAGCCTTGAAGCCCAGCAGTGCTTGCAGCCTTCCTTCCATTTGATCTACTGACAGACATTCTCTCTCTGTGGAACTCCCTCCTTTCATCCATCTTACACCTCCTCTTTGCACAATAAACAGCCCTCCCTCCACGTGTTAATGCTGATATGTTTTACCACTGCTTCAATACAAACAGCCTCAGTCTGACACTGGAACCCATCATTAAATAATTACAAAGTGACTGGGCTCAGCACGGGCTCTCAGGAAAATGCCATGATTTGCATCTGACTGACCACCCACTACGAGCCCCCATTGCTCGCATTCCAGGGTGCCACAAACAGCAGAAGCTTTGGGGATTCACGCCCAGACTGCATAACAGTCGCTTCTCTCCACATATTTTGCCTTTCTTCTGGGAGGGGGATGGGGATGGGGCAGGCCTGGTAACGACTTGTTTGTAGTTTTTGCAGCATATTCTTTCTCCCGCTCACCTTCTAGCTTTGACAGCCCATCCTCATGACTGGAATGCCTCACATGCTTTATACAAAACGTTCACATACCTGTCTGTTTGCCCGGGGGCAATGTGGCTGGTGCAGGGGCATGTGAGTGAGAGTCACCTTGAGGGAGTAGCGAGCCGAGACAATGCTGTCTGTCTTCCTCTGATCTCCTGGACACGGGCTGCAGCTCTTAGGAGCACTGTGCGAGCGCCGCCATGGCTTTGTGTATCCCTGTGTTCCAAGGACTCATGGCTCAGACGGTCGTAGTGCTAAAAGGGCTCTCTGTAAAGCGCTCACCTGCTTCCTGTCGCAACTTCAGGGGGCTAACGTGGACCTCAGAGGCAGCTGGGCAGTGGTTATCCCATAACAAGAGGGCATGATTGCCGGGACTAAAAACAGCAACTACGTTAGGAGTGAGCCGTGACTGCCACCTACTGGTCAAAAGGCGCTGTTGCAAGCATTCCCACGGCGAGGAACAGTAAACCGGCAATGAACCTGCAATTAAAATGTTTGAATACTAGGGGTGTACTGTAACTTCGGCTTCGAGTGGGAGTTCAATTAGTTATTCTGCCGAAGCCGAATACTTAATTTTCAGCCGGAATTCAGCCGAATACCTACTCGAAGCCGAATTTCGGTACACCCCTACCACAGACAAACGTTGTGCAGGTCTGTGATCGGCATCTTGACCCCACAGTCTGAACACAGACAGCAATGCGGGAAAAACGGCACTGAGGTAACAATCAGTGTACGCGCAACTATATACCAGGGTCGACGTCACGAGAGAGGCTACGGAGACCGCCAAGGACCAAGATTTGACGCTGCACGACACTCAACCCTCTGAAAAATACATTCCGAAGCAAGTTGCAAGCAGACTTCAATATATGGAAGATGAGGAATATGTGAGAGGACACAATCCATTAGAAATGTCCTTTCTTCATCATGAGCTAAATATGGCAAATGGCAGCCTTCCTAAGCAGAATTTCAGAAAAGAACAAGTTACTTACCGCTGGTAACGTTCTTTCGACTGGATGTTCCTCCCACGTATTCCTCACCTTATGATAATATATCTCTCTCCAGCTTTGCTGCTTCGTAAAAAAATTTCGACAAAGGGCACTGTCTGCGGTGTCGTCGCGTTGTTGTCCCTCGAGGGCCTCCGTCAATCGTCAATGTCATCATCAGCATAAATAGTGCATGCAGCACCCATTGGCTTCAGTTCTGTTTTTCCTTTGCCCTTCTTAGAGGAATTAACCAGACGTACCCAAGACCATAGGCTCTCAGAAAGCATAGAGTGTAATAAACGTGAGGAATATGTGGAAGGAACATCCAATAGAAAAAACGTTACCAGGTGTAAGTAACTTGTTCTTCGAATGGATTGTGTCCTTGCACGTATTCCTCATCTTATGATAGACTCCCAAAGCAGTAACCATTTGGAGGCGGGAGTATCAATCAATTGGATCATGAACCGAATGGAGGACGGCTTTAGCAAAAAGTGCTTCCTGACTGGAGGAAGAATCGAGACAGTAGTGTTTGACAAATGTATGAATGGATGACCAAGTGGGCACTCAGCAGATGTCATTTATTGGGACACCCCTTTGAAGAGCTGCAGAGGTTGCCATGCCCCTTGTGGAATGAACCCTTCGGTCTTCCGGCAGGTCCTTACCCACAAGTCTATAACATTCGCCAATGGCCAGGATAATCCATCTGGATATTGTTTGTTTGGTGACTTCCAGGCCCAATTTGGGACCGGTATACCCAACAAAAAGTTGATCAACCTGGCGAAATTTAGCCATTCTTGAAAAGTAGAAACTTACAGCCCTTTTCGGGTCTAATCTATGTAATCTCTCCTCTTTTTTACCTGAATGAGGAGGAGGATAGAATGTTGGCAATGTTATTTTCTTCGACAAACAGAAGTCAGAGACTACCTTTGGTAGAAGAGATTGTTTTACCCTGAGGATGACTATCTTTGTAGAAAGTAGTATGAGGGGGCTTGCAAGAAAGAGCCTGCAACTCACCCGAGAGTTGATGTTATTGCGATAAGTAAGAGCGTTTTCAATGTCAGGAGCCTTAAAGGGCATGAATGTAAAGGCTCAAATGGGATGCACGTCAAGAATTGTAATACAAGGTTTAGGTCACTAACAGGTACAACCGGAGAGTATACATTAGTAAGTCCCTTCAGAAATTGAACAATCAAGAGGATTTCAAAATAGGAATCCTCTTCTCAGGAGTGCTAAAAAATGGAAAGCGCTGTCATGTGTCCCTTTATGGTTCTAATCTGGAGCACCAGATTGGCTAAGTGTGATAGAAGAGAAAGTACCATAGATGTCTCACATTGGAAAGGATCCACATTCTTATCCATGCACCAGTTGCTGAACTTGTTCCAACAGCAACAGTACGATTTAGTTGCTGGCCTTCATCCGGGAGGTTCCAATTCTTGTATCTCAGCCTTTCAGAAACCATGCATGAAGGATGAGTGTCTTGACCTCTAGATGGAGAGCCTGACCTTCCCTTGCGGGAGATCCTCTCTTTTTGGAAGACGTATTGGAGGGCAGATGGACAAGCTCAGAAGGTACCACGTCCTCCTGGCCCAATCCGGAGCAATTAGAATCATGGATTTCCCGAACTTTCTCAACCTCCTGCTCACATGAGGAATGAATGGGACTGGAGGAAACCCATACAGGAGTGGAAACTCCCAGTGCACTACGAACGCGTCTCCTAGAGCTCTTCTTGGGGGAACTTCCCTGGAGCAAATCTGTTCGCACTTCTGGTTGAGACAAGTTTGCAAACAAATCCTCTTGAGGGGTTCTTCAAAGGGTGAAGATCACTTGAAGGACTTCCTGAGCTAGTTCCCACTCGTGGGAGACTGTGCTGTGCCTGCTCAGAGCGTCCACCGCCATGTTCTGCTCTCCGGCTAGGTGAACCGCCGATAGAGATTCCTTCTTGTATTGCCCAAAACCAGAGGCGCATTACCTCTATGTTCAGTGGTAGTGACCCTACACCTCCTCTCTTGTTGTGGTAGTACATGGCCATGTGTTGTCCCTCATTATCAGGACATTCTTTCCCCACACAGAGGGCAGGAAGGCCTTCAGTGCTAGTATGATGGCCCTCAGCTCCAAAATGTTGATGTCTAGCTTGGACTCTGGTGGAGACCAATGATCGCAGATTGTCAGTTTGTTAGTGTGGACTCCCCACCCCGTGAGTGAGGCATCAGTCACTACCGTTATCTCCGGCCATGGTTGCCAAAAAGATTCTCCCTTGAAGATAGTGTCTTTGCATGCCCACCGTAGAAGGTCCTGTGCAACCCTGCTCGGAACTTCTGACATATTCTCTGAGAATTGGTACCACTGAGTCCTGAGAGCCCACTGAAGGGATCTCATTCTCAATCGGGCCTCTGGCACCAGAAAAATGCAGGATGCCATGAGACCAAGCAACCTCACAAAATTGAATGCCGGAAGATGCTGGGCATTTTGCAATTTTGCTACCATTTGCTGAATATGTTGAGCTCTCACCTCGGGTGGGAAGGCTTTCCCAGAGGAAATATTGTGACTGCTCCAATTAATTGGAGACTTTGGAATTGTGTCATATGGGACTTCCTGTAATTGCGGGAGAAGCCTAGTTTGTGAAGGGAGTGGCAGGTGATACTAAGAGGTTCCTGGGCTTGCTCTGGTGAACGAGCCCTGATCAGCCAATCGTCCAGGTAGGGGTAGACGTGAATGCCACCTCTCCTGAGTCTCGCTGCCACCACCGCTGTCAACTTGGTGAAAACACTCAGGGCGGAGGTCAGCCCGAATGGCAGAACTCGAAACTGAAAATGAGAACCGCCAATCACGAACCTCAGGTACTTTCTGTGCTTGAGATGAATTGGCACATGAAAGTAAGCATCATGAAGGTCCAATGATACCAACCAGTCTTGGAGTTGGAGAGCTTGAAGGATCTGAGAAAGGGTAACCATCTTGGACTTGTCCTTTCTGAGGAACTTGTTCAAGTTCCTTAAGTCCATGATGGGTCTCAATCCTCCGTCCTTCTTGGGAATCAGAAAGTAGGGGGAACTACCAACCCTTGTTCCTCTCTGCTACAGGTACATGTTCTATTGCACCTTTCTCTAGCAGGATAAAAATGTCCTGCACAAGGAGCGGATCCAGAATTTTGACAGAGTTGTATCCCGGTGGATGATCTTGAGGCCTTTTCTGAAAGGAAAGGCAGTAACCTTGAGCTACCGTTTCCAGTGCCCAAGCATCTGAAGTAATGCCTCACCATTTGTTCAGATGCTAAGAAATTCTGCCTCCCACCGGGGTCTTGTGGGTCAAGGCCTCAGAGTGGCTTAGAGGTGGCTGCAGCAGTGGCTGAGGGTAAGGTTGCGGCTGCTGGGGCTGATTTAACACCCCTTCATCGTCCACCACGAGGCAATCTTCTTTGTCCCCTTTGTCCGGCCTGTCCACTTCCTCTACTATTTGAGGAATAGAAACGAAAAGAACGACCCCGGTAGGAAGATGAGCCTGAATATGGTTGTTGAGGTTGTCGAATGGAGGCGCTAAGGGATTTAGTCGCCGCCATGGAGGTCAGCAGCTTCTCCAGACTCTCATATCCCTTGCTGCCGAACAACCTCGAGCCATAACCTCAAGCCATCAAAGGGCATGTTGAGAAGTCTAGCTTGCACGTCTGCTGCAAACCCCGACTCCCTCAACCACGCAAATCTGCATAGTACGGTGCTAGCAGCCATGGATCTGCTGATGCTGTCAGCAGTATCCAAACCTGACTGGAGACATTCTCCCATTGCCTCCTTACCATGCTTAACTATAGCCAGGAAGCCGTCTCTTTCTTTGCCTTCTGGAATGTGATCAGCCGCCATGGCAACACAGTCCCACAGGGAATAAGAATCTGGAAAGAGTACAAATCATGTTGGTAGATTTCAAGGCCATGATGCCTGCTGTGAAAACCATACATGCCCAGGCATCCACCCTCTTGTCATCTCTATCTGGGGGGAGAGAGGGGTAAGCTGGTTGCCTGGTTGATGTGGCAGCCTGAACTACTAAGATTTCAGACGTGGGGTGCTTGGTCAGGTATTCTGGATCGATGCTGAATGGCCTGTACTTCCTTGTGAAGTTTCTATTAACTGCAGTTCCAGATTCCGGGGAATCCCAACTTGCAGTTACTTTCCTCTGAAGGGCCTTGTGGAAGGGAAAAATTGGATCCTTCTGAGAACCCTGGTCCAGGATGTCAGTCATGTCATCCTGTTCATATGTAGGAGAAGCTCTGCTCCAACCCATATAGTTCGTGACCTCAGTCATGAGCTTTCTATAGGACGAATCTGCATGCTCAGAGGAGTCAGGCCTGCCAAATTCCACTTCAGGTGAGTTGTCAAGACCACCAGCCGACTGGAGACTATCATACGGTCTCTAATTTTCGACTATTCAGAGATTAGCTCTTCTCGCACATTCTGGGTGCCAAATTGCAACCCAAATAGGAGGAGAATCTTCTTCAGAGGGCTGTTCCTCCTCATAGATCGAAGACGGAACTAAAAAAGTTTTTCATTCAGGACAGGCTTGTAAATCTTGTCCTGTATGCCAAAAGGCTTCGACAAAGTCGAAGTGGCTGTCAACGGTGTCAAAGACGGCTTAGAAAATGGCACAAGTTTACTTGGCGCTGCCTACGACTTTGGCGTTGACAGGTCTGACTCAGCTATAGTTGACAAAGTCATTGAGGTCTTCAACGCCTTATGCTTCTTTGGTGGTACCAAAGAAGGACTCTGTTCCCGAGTCGACACTCTCGAGGACTTTTTGTAGGGTTGAGGAATTTCTCGACGTATTGCCGGCTTCATGCTCAGCTTCGAAGTGGTAGCTTTCAACTTCCCTTTGTCATCCAGGGGAGCGACCTAGGCATGGCTCTTGCACGTTTCTTTCGAGGGGGTTGAGGACGCATTCTCTAAAATACACATCATCTCCGGCCAAAATGTATCCCACTTTGCAGGGGAATCTGATTTTGTCTGGCATTTGATTACCTTGGTAGAGGAATCAGATCATGAAGAGGGAGACCTATGATGTCTCTTCTTCGCCTTCTTTGAGGAAGAAGACGAAGATTGCCGCGATCGACACCTAGATGGGGACATTTTTCTCCCGCTTCGAAGACTACTTCGAGGTCAACCTCCCCACCGGAAGTTTACCTCCATGCACCCTGAGAGCATTTTCTGCCATGGCCTGACAGGACCCAATTTCGTCGGTACGGTGCCGGAGCCCAGACACCATAGGCAGATGCAGTGAGGATCCGGAATTGACTTCTTTGACCCGCTGTCATGGCATTTTTTAAAACCGAACTTTGCTGTTGAAGGAGTCGAAGGAGACATTTTTCTTGTGAAAAACTGAAGCGCGCCGTTAATAACTTGAAGCGTAAGCTCAGAAAAACAGAACTGAAGCCAACGGGCACTGCACGCGCTATTTATGCTGATAATGACGTTGACGATCGACCGAGGCCCTTGACGTACATTGACGCGACTACACTGCATACAGCGCGTCGAGAACTTTTTTTCCGAAGCAGCAAAGCTAGAGAAATATATATTATCATAAGATGAGGAATAAGTGGGAGTAAACAAACCATTCGAAAAAGGCCTTCAGAACTAAAAGGTTTTTCAGATCCAAGTACAGCCCTGCAGTTAAGGGGTGTATAGGTCACTTTAACTCTCACAAAATAGGCAAATACTCCCAAAATATAAGAATTTGCAGTCAAAATACTTCCAACAAAAAATAGGAAACCAACATGTAGAACCTTGTGCCCCTGCTTTCACCCACACACACAGCTATATGGATACGTTTGGACCATGAGTGCACATAATACCACAGGATGAAACTACTATTCTAACTGCTTGATCTAAAGAAGTAAACAAGTATCTTTTAATGTGCATTAATAACTAGACGCAAAGAAATAATGATCACAAAAACATTGTCGTTTACCAGTTGAAAAATATTTTTACTCGCTTACGAAAAAATACTCACATTGGGAAATGGATTTACATTTCTACTCCCTAAAATATAATTGTACTCCCAACTGTAAAACACAGGGATTAAAATAATCCCACTTCCAAATCTTATATGGAGCACCATCGAAGTATGCTTCAAAACCAAAGCTTTTACTATGTTCGAGATAGCAACTAGACAAACTACCGATACTAGAATCCTGTTGTAAATGGTACCAATCTTTAAAGGCGTCTTTAATCGTATGCCTAAAAACAGATCTAATCGAGATTGGTTATTCCCAAACAAGACCAAGTTTAAATTCATGGAACATTTCTTTAATATATGTTTTTAACCTTGCAACTCTGTGTGCAGTTTTCCTTCAGCTTTCAATCACCCTCCTTTTCTCCATCTCTTACGCGTTTCTTTGCTTGTCTGCTTTATCTGCATTTTGCCTATTTTGTCATTTCCTTTCTCTAGGATGAGATTTCTAAGAAGAAAAACTGGGACGGCCAACAACATAAATGAATACGAACTACCACCTCACAAGGACCTGCCCTGCTTTTTACACTTCACCCGCCCCCGTCCCCACAGTATTTTCTGAACAGCTGTTAAGACATAACACACGTCATATTTACCTTTGCTGTGTTCCACAGCCGTTTCCACCTTAGGCTTGATCTTACAGTAAGAATCCTAATCAACAGAAAAAAACGAATGTTATCAATTTAAGGGATCAAAACAAAAGCAGAGAATAAGTTAAACCACGCTTGTTAATTCAAATGAAGCAGTACCACCTGTTTCTTGTTTACATTTTACTCGTTAAGGCATTTCTTCCTGCCTAGATCAAAGTATTCGCTTAGCAGAAATCCCCTGGCCATAACACATGAGAAAAAACAAGCCCAGTACAAAAGCCAACTTATAAAAGAAAATGGCATTAGCGATGGCCTATTCAGCTGGTGTTTCAGAATCGTAAAATTGACTTGCAGTTTCACAAGGGATGCAAAACTACATAAACGAGATATGCAACCCTTATTAAACTAATTATTTCACCTGACGTCAGTTCAGCTGTAAAGTAGAAGAATTCATTTTTGTTAACACGTTTAAATGTTTACCTGCAAGTTCCGAGTTTCCCAGGATATAGGACTAACTGAAAGACTTGGGAGGAGATGGGACTCGCAATTTAAAGCATTTCGGATGCAGAAACGTACAGAAGCTGGAATAAAACATAATGCTGCCACGTTTTTATAAAACCCTTCTTGCCAGATTCCACATGGTTCTACAAGCTGTAATAATCGGTTCTATTAGTACCCTATTTACTGGTAATAATTGTATCGACTTTGAAATGTTGATGGGCCGATTAGGTCTTGCCAGGAGTCAAACCTACGACTATGGTCCATGGATATTACCTCGACAATGAGCAAAGGGGTCCTAAATAGTGATGTTCATGATCTAAAGGGAACAACGCAAAACCCAAATATACCGCGAGACCCTGCAAGCATGTACTTTGTGTCACTCAGCATGTTCTCAGATGGTATTGTTTGCATCCAGTCTGCATATTGCAAATTCGTTTTTCTGAGGTTTATGAAAAAAAATTCTCGCTTAGTAAATATAGAATTTAATTACTGAGGCAATCACCCTCATTCTGTAAATAAATCACCCATGAGAAAGGGAGAGTGAACAATAACACCAATACTTTTTCCAGTACATTTCTAAAAATAAAAGGGCATTTTGGAAACATAAGAACGATCACGGAATTTTATATCTGAAATAAGTCTGACAGTGATACAAGCATGCAATATAATAAAAATGTACATTTATTTGGACACGTATGGATGTAATGCTTGGGCTGTTCTGCATTTTAGGAGGACATCATCTCACTTCCCTAAATGGTTCACAATGCTTCTAAATCAATCACTCAGTACTCCTTACTTACTGCAGAAAACCACATGGTCTCATTATGGGGGACCAGAAGTCCTAGCAATGCCCCAGCTCTGGAGCAGTTTATTTTTTCGTTATTATTTTTTTTTTTTTTTAGTGTCTGGGCTCTGCCCAGGCCAGGGCCACCGCGCTTAAAGCCCTGGGCTATTTAATTGGCTGGAATTGAGATATTGCTTTCCGACACAAGAGGGTAGTTCCGGTAATATAATATTGAACAAAGGTAAAATTACAGACTTGATAAATGTTGGACTAGTGAAGTGTGGTCTGAGAAGTTGTACTCGAATTCTTAGCATGTAGAGTGTCTATCAGTTTGCTCTTCTCAGTGCACTCTTGGAACTTTCACTGGAAGTCCCAGAATTCAGTGTGTTTTAACAGTTAATCCCAGTGTCATGTATGGTTGGGCTGTCTGACCCAGTCACAAGAACCAGAGGGAGTTCAGTCACTCAGGAAAGCCGGCCGACCAGGAAAATTGAGCAAGAGCCATAAGCAGCCTGGAGACGGTTTAGGTTGGGAGCGGAAGAAACTCACTCCATCTCTGGTGGCTAATCCGAAACAAGTAATCCTAACATAGTGCTTATACACAGATGCAGAGAACTGTATTCCCCGGTCAAAGCGCCATTGGCAATAGTGGCTTGGGGAGACACACCAGAGTCTATCAATAACTAGAAGCGGGCAGTGCTGATAGGAGTGCTATTTACTGCCCAAAAATGCTAACCGGGCTGGAGGCATGCACACTAAAAGCCAATGACTTGCAGGACCTCAGACTGTAAAACTGGCTCCGCATGTTCATGTTACACGACCGCACTCTGCACACAGTGTCAGTGGCCTGAATTACGTTCGCACCGTTTTGGAAAAGCCTATACGGCCCAGTAATTGCACAATGGTGGCCAAGACATGGAGGATCCTGACAATAGGAAATGTTTTAGCAGTGTACAGCAATACCGTCTCAAAATATTAAAAAACACTCGCCATTTATTGGATGTTTTGAAGGGCAAGGAGCCGTTGTAACATAGACCAATGTTAACATATTTTTCACTAAACTAAGACATTGAGCTGTAACTGCTACAACACAGCGTGATGCAGTATATGGTTATTGAAGTTAATGAAATGGCAGAATCTGCTGTTTATGTACTTCACTCGTGTCCCTCGAGGAGAAGAGGAGACAAAACCCTTCTAATATTAATTTAATTTGCTGCGGTTTGAGGTTATTGTGCGTAGAAAGTTATAACACCAAAATTCAAGTCTTGTAGGTGTTACCCAATGCTGGTTATGGTGTTACTGTGAAATGAAAGCAAAGTTTATTTTAAAAAAAATAAACGTGTCACATCGGGTTGAAAAAAGAGAATATTTGACCACAATACCGACACGCACTGAGAACTACTCGATCAGCACAGGATGTTCGCGGGCTGTGTGGAAGGAAGAGAATAGAACGACGCACAAAATCAGAAAACTCAGTTAGCCCAGCCCAGAAGATCTTGAAAATGAACACATTCATTTGGCTATGAAGCAGTTGTTGGGGATGGGATGGTAGTTTCGGTCAATGAGGGGGACAAGGGGGCTTTTTTAGGAGTGGTTTGACGTTAGAGGTTTTGTATTCAGCTGTGAAAATACCTGCTTTTAGGCAGTGGTCGAAGTGTAAGAAAATAAGTAGTGGAACTATGTTCCCTGCTAGCCTGTCCCGCTCCTCACAAACCCCATTGTCCTGCTCCCTCCTACACACAATATAAGCCCCCAAACACATTTGCCAGCTGTTTAAGGGAATGTTCAGTGCAGTGCACTGAAAATGCAAGTTTCAACGTCTTCCTACACTGTTATTTTAAAAACAAAACTGTTCCGGAACGGTTTCTTTTTAAAATAAAAGTATAGGAGCTGTAAAACTTGATTTAAAAAAGTAGAGGAGCACCGCTCCCGACCGCTCACGCTCACTTCGACCACTGCTTTTAGGGAGTGTTTGAGTATGGATCTGGCTAGGGTGCCTGCACAATTCAAAGAGAGGATGTTTTTGAGGAGGACTGGAGGGCACGGGTCTCCCAGGGCACCGGAGGGGCAGTCGTTGGGAGTTGCTGCAAGTTGTGATTCGTCCTTCTTCAAAATCTTCTGTTCCAATGGCCAACTGAGTTTCAGCTCCAAGGCCCCAGAATGTATCCAGGAACACTGGCTGAGTCCACCAATCATGTCCCTTGCACCATGCAAACTTGAGGCAGGCTGTCCAATGTGGACAGCCAGCCTCCCAGTCTGAACTGGTTTCAGATGATGCCAAGGTAAAATTGTTATGAGTTTTCATTGGTGTGTTAGCATACCTGGTAAAGGTTTATGGGCAGAGGGAAGGGTGACGAGCTGATTTTGAAGGAAAATGCCTTGTGGTCGTCTGAAGAGATGTAAAAAGGTGACCAAAACAGTCAGGGGCTTTTGGGAGAGAAGATAAGCTCAAGAGGGTTTGCTGTAGAATTGACAGAGATGGAGGTTCTCAACGATCCCTGTGAGTGAGTATTTCTAGCTGGTTTTGCATATCCAACCAAACATTGAAGTCACCCAGTATAGCAAATTAGGATAATAGATGTTATGGTGCCCAAAAAGTAGAGAGCAAACCAGGGTGTGAATGGTCTGCTGATGAGGAGGAAGGAATGGGGAATGTGTGGAGAGAGTATTTGAGAACTTGTGGATTCACAAGCAGGCTCTTCAAAGGTGAAAGGCCCCCACAGGCCTGCCAGTGAACTACCACCAGAGTCAAAAAAGGTACATCCCAGGAGGGAATAAGACGAAGATCAAGTGAGAGTGATGTCAAAGGCTTTATCTAAAATTAGGGCAAACAGAATCTACTCTGCTCACGCCAAGAGCGATCTGCAGAAACCATGTTGCAAATTACTTTTATACAGAAAAATTGACATCGAGTTGTGGGACGGCCTAGGGGGCACATCAACAGTTGGGATTGGTCACTAAGAGGAGGCACCTATAGGTGCTATATGGTCGGCGATGGCTTATTGGTCCATGGGTGGGTGGTGAGTTGACATCATGATGTGGTGTGCTGGGTCAGGAGTTCATCCGGGCTCGTCTGTCCAACCTCCGACGACTGGACACATTTCATCCTGGTTCTGTCACATTTTGCCCTTGTGGCCACACATTCCCATCCGGTCACACATTCAATCATTTTGTTTGGCATTAAGTTGCACATAGAAAAACAAGGCATGACTCTCCAATATTGGACACCAATTGCGCACCTCTTACCAAGGATATCGTTTTCATGTAAAAACGCAAACATATTTGGATACCGGGTTGGGTGCATTCCTTCATTATTGACAGGGGCAGGCAGGGGTATATGGTAACTGCGAATGGTTTTCAGGAAACACATTTCATCTGTGGACATATCTTTTCTTCGAGGGCCTTTCTGATCATGTGTCTAAACAACATAATTCTGCACTTGGACAGGGTGTTCTGGAATGGGCTTAAAGGAATGGTTCAGTCAAAAAATATTATTGTCCCTATGGGTCCGGCCATGTGCTTTTAATCATAATTCGATCGATGGTACAAACATTTCCTATGCACCTTACCAGAGTTTCGTCTGTTGAACACAAGCAAAATCAGGCAGCAGGGCGCAGCCATTTTGTGATAATCCAACCCCATTGAGCCAGAATAACACTGCAACTCCGACAAGAACATTACAAAGGATTCTTTCTTGATTATATTTTTTGCTTTGTTTTGTTGTAATGTTGAATTTTATTGTAATACTCTGCATGCTTAACTAACCCCGTATACAAGCCCCTGAAGAATTTCCGGGTATTTAACACGAGACACCTTGAACGGAAAGAAACATGTCGGGCACTTTTTTATGATTGTGGAATGAAATTTTGAAACTGAATGAAGGTTGAATGAATGGAATGAGTTTGAGTGATTTGTAAGTAATGAGGTATGGCTGAGTGCGATTGGTAGCACAGCACAAGACACTTTAACGGCTGAGTATTTTAACCAATATACTTACCGCTTTAAGGGGGTCAATACACGCAGAGACAATAATAAATTAGTTTTCTTTTTTTTTTTAAACTTAGTGGTAGAAAACCACACAGATACTTCAACATTGTGAGTTTTAACCTTTTGAATTAAACGTTTTGTACTGATAAATAAAATATGTATATTTTTTGATAACTCGGTTGTCATGCAAATGTTCTTTGTAGTACTATTAGTGAAAATAGTATAAGAATGGATTCCACTTAGACAAGGTAGCATTCTCAAACCACAAGCCTTGTGTTTGAATTTTTTAAGGGTTAATCCCTTCAGTTTAAGGGTATGCTTGTGGTTGTTGTCCCTTAATCTCTCTCTGTTTGATCTTCTTCTGTCACATTTTGCCCTTGTGGCCACACATTCCCATCCGGTCACACATTCAATCATTTTGTTTGGCATTAAGTTGCACATAGAAAAACAAGGCATGACTCTCCAATATTGGACACCAATTGCGCGCCTCTTACCAAGGATATCGTTTTCATGTAAAAACACAAACATATTTGGATACCGGGTTGGGTGCATTCCTTCATTATTGACAGGGGCAGGGAGGGGTATATGGTAACTGCGAATGGATTTCAGGAAACACATTTCATCTGTGGACATATATTTTCTTCGAGGGCCTTTCTGATCATGTGTCTAAACAACATAATTCTGCACTTGGACAGGGTGTTCTGGAATGGGCTTAAAGGAATGGTTTGGTCAAAAAATATTATTGTCCCTATGGGTCGGCCATGTGCTTTTAATCATAATTCGATCGATCGTACAAACATTTCCTATGCACCTTACCCGAGTTTTCGTCTGTTGAACACAAGCAAAATCAGGCAGCAGGGTGCAGCCATTTTGTGATAATCTGATCACTTGCCGCATCGCCCTGGGTGACCTGCGTTTGCGGCACTAAATCATATCCCCCATCCCTGAGCCTGACATCACTAGACGCGTACCGCCCATTTCACAACGCAAAGCACGTCTCGTGTCAACATTCTCTGCGCCTCAGCTAATGACGTGTCGCCATGGAAATGGCAGGAAGCCTCTTTCCCTGACAAGTATAAACAGAGCGTTTCACAACACAAAACAGCAGATTTTCTTTTCCATTCCTCTCGCTGTATTTCTTTGAGTATTCTGTGACTTGTTTCTGTGCTCTGGTCAGCTACCTTCGTTGCTTGTAGCCAGTGTGAACAGATACCAGTACGACCACTAAAAATTACTTTCGTTTTTTTTACCACACAATGGCAACAATAATGCCCTACCTGTACGAGCCTGAGTATTCCGAGGAGGAATTACTGGAAAGAGCAAGCTCTGTAGACGATGGGGATTTGGACAACAGTTGGGCGGACGTTTCAACAGATGAAGAGCCTGGGCCTAGTCGCTGTAACGCTCACCTGATTCTCGCAGAGGCGCCGGTCTTGACTGGGCGACTACCGTATCTTCAAAGGTGATGTGTAGCACCCGGTTGGCTCTTTGGGCTGGACCTCTGTGCACTGTATGCCTGACGTGTAGAGTAAGATGTCTTAGGTAAGTGAATGCCGAGCTCTCCATCTGCCTCGGGGCAGGGTGCTGTAACCAGTTTCTTCACTGGATAGGTAGCGCAGGCCTCTTGACTTCAGAGGACTGCTGTCCGTCGTTTACTGCACGAACGGTAAGTTTCGAGTCATTCAAATGTCTTTAAAGTCTTTAGTAATGATGTCTCTTGTTTTGCAGGGTTCCGGCGATGGCGGATGACGGGCTGAAGTGAGTTGAAGATGGAGCCCGTGTGATGAATAGAAGCGCCTGGAAGCACGTAAGTAAGCGCTTGTTGCCTGCTTCACTATGCGCTCTAACTGTCTTTTTATTTTGCAGGTACGAGTTCGGAGCGGCTGCAGGGTGCCGGAATACCCACTGGATTAGATGTGGAAAAGAGTAATGGCACGTGAGTATTAAAGTTCCCCAATGTCTTTAAACGCACCTTGTTTTGTCTTTCAGATGCGGGATGCAGCGCCGAAGGCCTCCGGAGCGTGCGAAGAGTTGGTAAACTTTTGTCTTTCAGATGCCGGAATGCAGTGTGAAGACCTCCGGAGCGCACGAAGAGTAGGTAAGCCTTTGCCTTTCAGATGCCGGAATGCTAACCTGTTCTTTCTTGTCTTTATAGGTGTTGCTGAAGACTGGATTCAGGATGGTAAGCCTTTGCCTTTCAGATGCCGGAATGCTAACCTGTTCTTTCTTGTCTTTATAGGTGTTGCTGAAGACTGGATTCAGGATGGTAAGCCTTTTTCCTTAGGCCCAGGACCGGATGCAGAAGACACGATGAGCGTTCTGCTGCAGAGGTTGCAGAATAACGCAAAGCAAGATTCATCCACCGAGTGTGGTTTAAATAGCCTCCTGTAGTGCTTAGGTGTCTCCTTCCACAGCCACGCCTAAGTAAGAAAAGAGTTCCTGATAAGAAAAGAGTTCCTGCCTTCCAGAAGAGTTCCAGTGTTCAGAATCTAGGGAGTGGCTCCAGCCCCACCCAACAGGAAAAGTAGTTCCAAACAGAAGAGGATCAGAGGCTCAACTGGCAGGCAAGTAAGCAGCATGGTCTGCTGAAGGTAAGTCCACCCAAGCATTATGAGCCCGGCGCTTCCAGCGCTGGGACTGGGCATATTTATGAGCCTGGTGCCACTGGCGCCAGGACTGGGTCCAAAAGGTCCCAATTGGGACTGGTTGGCACTCGGAACCTGGGTTATGGATCTGCTTCCAAGGGAGTTGGGAAAACCCTGACCTTTTGGAAGCAGAGATCATGACAGTACCCCCCCTCAAGGCCCCTCCCAAACCGGGCTTCTCCGGGGGTTTTGGCTTGTCAGGAAATGTTCGGTGAAATCTTTTGATTAGGCGAGGAGCGTGGACATATTCAGCAGGTTCCCAGGATCTCTCTTGGGGGCCGTAGCCTTTCCAGTCAATTAGGTAGAATAGTTTAGATTTGGAGATCTTGGAGTCCAGAATGCTTTTGACTTCAAACTCGAGTTCTCCATCCACTAGGATAGGTTTTGGAGATTTGGTTAGTCGGGTTTGAGGTTGCACGGGTTTTAATAGAGAGACGTGGAAGACCGGATGTATCTTCATGTGCGGGGGCAAGTCCAACTTGACCGCTACTGGGCTTACTATGGTAGTGATGGAATAGGGACCAAGGTATCTTGGGTTGAATGTGCGTGGCCCTTTTAGAGATAGATATTTGGTGGATAACCAGACTTGATCCCCTACTTGATAGTGAGGGGCTTCCTTCCGATGTTGATCTGCTCCTTTCTTATATTGTTCTTTAGCCCTTTGAAGGTGAGAAACAGCTTCCTTAAAGGCTTGGGTGATTGTAGAATGCAGGTAGTCTACTGCTGGTGTTTCAAGATCTTGGAGGGGATCCAACTCCGAGGTTCGAGGGTGACTGCCGTACAAAAGAAAAAACGGGGTTTTCCCAGTTCCCGAATGGACAGAGTTATTGTAGGCATACTCGGCTATCCAAAGGATATCTTTCCAAGTTTTTTCAGTTTGTTGCAGCATGCAGCGTAAATACTGTTCCAGAGTTTGATTGGTCCTCTCGGTTTGTCCGTCGGTCTGAGGGTGGTGAATGGTCGATAGTCTCACATCAATTTGGGCCGACCGACAGCAACTTCGCCAAAAATGAGAAATAAATTGACTACCTCGATCCGAAATTAGAACCGAAGGAAAACCGTGCAGTCGGACGATGTTTTCGAGAAATTCTCGGGCCAGAGTTGCTGCTGTTGGCAAGCCTTTGAGCGGAATGAAATGCGCCATCTTGGAGAATAAGTCCACGATTACTAGAATCGTATTGTATCCGGAGCATGGAGGTAGATCGGTGATGAAGTCCATAGAAAGCGTATGCCAAGGGCGAGGTGGGATGTCAATAGGGCGTAAGAGGCCTGCTGGTCTTTCCTTTTGACTCTTGTTTTGGGCGCATACTCCACAGGACATTATAAAGTCTCTGATATCTTTTTTCCAAGACGGCCACCAGAAGTAGCGCTTGATCTTTTCTGAGGTCTTGGCTATACCGGGATGACCTTCCATTAAAGAGTCGTGATAACAAGAGATTACTTTTTTCTGTAAATCTGTGCTGGGTAGGTATAATCGTTCTTGGAAATACAATAAGTTGTCCTTTACTGCAAAGTCCTTTCCCTGCAGATGCCAATTCTGTATGTCTGCTGGAGTTACAAGTTGCCTGGCTTTATCCTTAACTTCCTCTATGGATTCTGTGGCGATTACACCCAGAATTCTTTGTTCGGGAATGATTGGTACAGGTTTAGGGTTGACCAAGTGTTCTTCCACTCCCATCCGAGAAAGGGCATCGGCTTTACCGTTCTTTGTACCAGGTCGATAGGTAATTATGAAGTCAAACTCGGCAAAGAATAATGCCCAACGGAGTTGTCTAGAGGATTGGGCTTTTGCGGTCTTCAAATATTGCAGGTTTCGGTGATCCGTAATCACAGTAACGGTGTGTCGGGCCCCCAGCAGATAATGCCGCCAAGCCTTAAAGGCAGACTTGATAGCCAGAAGTTCCTTGTCAGTAATTGTGTAATTGATTTCAGGAGGCGAGAATTTGCGGGACCAAAATGCCACGGGATGCAACTGATTGGTTACCGGGTCCTTTTGTGATAGAACTGCCCCCATGGCAAGGCTTGAAGCATCAGTTTCCACGATGTAGGGGAGTTCGGGGCGAGGGTGTTTTAAGATTGGTGCAGAGATAAATTTAGTCTTCAAATCCTGGAAAGCTTGTTCCGCCTCGGTAGACCATTCAAAACGTTTGTTTTTCTTTAACAAGGCAGTGATGGGCTGGACTATTCGAGAGAATTCGGGGATAAACCTGCGGTAAAAGTTAGCAAAGCCTAACATGCTTTGCACACCTTTTACGGAGGATGGTGATGGCCATTTGAGAACTGCATCGACCTTCTTTGAATCCATACGCACTCCGCCAGGTGATAATATGAATCCCAAGAATTCAACTTCAGTCACGTTGAAAACACATTTTTCCAACTTAGCGAAAAGTTTGTGTTGACGCAATCTTTCGAGGACCATTTTCACGTGTTTCTGATGTTCAGATTCCGATGAAGAATAAACGAGGATGTCGTCAATGTAAACAACAAAACATACAT
Organism: Ambystoma mexicanum; assembly: GCF_040938575.1. Taxonomy (NCBI): domain Eukaryota; kingdom Metazoa; phylum Chordata; class Amphibia; order Caudata; family Ambystomatidae; genus Ambystoma; species Ambystoma mexicanum. The sequence goes on from NC_090939.1 coordinate 944,422,326, forward strand.
CTATGAGCTCTCTGAGGACATCGTTCATAAAATATTGAAAGGCGGCCGGGGCATTGCAAAGTCCGAAGGGCATGACCTGATATTCAAATAGCCCATACTTGGTGCGGAAGGCCGTCTTCCATTCATCGCCCTCTTTTACTCGTACCAAGTGGTAAGCTCCTCTAAGATCCAGCTTTGTATATATGCATGCTTTTCTGACTTGGTCCAGGAGTTCAGGGATCAAAGGTAACGGATATCTATTCTTAACGGTGATCTGGTTCAGGGAGCGATAATCGATACAAGTTCTAAGGTCTCCTTCCTTTTTTGGAACGAAGAACAAAGCTGAAGAAGCAGGGGACTTGGAAGGACGAATAAACCCATTTGCCAGGTATTGATCCAGGTATTGTCGAAGGTGAAGGTTCTCAGGCTCGGTGAGGGCATAAATTCTACTACAAGGAGGAGTAGATCCAGGTATCAGGTCTATCTGGCAGTCATAAGACCTATGAGGAGGTAGAGAGTTAGCCTGATCCTTCCGGAAAACATCTTGGTATTCGGGAGGTAACTGGGGAGTCTCTGAAGAAATTGCGGCCAGTGCAACACCAGGTGGAGGGTGACAAATAGAGACACATTCTGGAAACTGGACCGTTCTTGCTCGCCAATCGATCAGAGGATTGTGTTTCTCTAACCAAGGTATTCCTAGAATAATCTGAAACTGAGGGGCCTTGATCACATCGAACACGATCTTCTCATGGTGTCCATCTTGACTTACTAGCGTCACCTCTTGAGTGGTATGCGTTACTGGCCCGGAGGCTATCTCCGTACCATCCACCGTAGTAATGACGTCCTTTACAGCCTTGGGACAAAGAGTTAGATTCATCCTCAAAACCATTTCATGATCCACATAATTGCCGATGGCACCGCTGTCGACGTAAGCTTCAATTGCATGTAATCGATCCGGATTATCAGGGCTAATGAGGACCATAGGTATCACGAAATGCGAGGTCACGGAACTGGTTTTCACGCTTGGCAAGAGGACCTCTATTCTTGTCGGGCGAGGTCGTTTCCCTGCTCAGAGTTTGTAACTTTGGTAACTGCAGCTCCTACTGCCTTCTTGGCAGGTTTCACCGGACAGTCTCGAAGAAAGTGCCCTGAGTTTCCGCAATATAGGCATAATTGCAACTGTTTCCTCCTTTCCCGCTCCCTTTGTGTTAGAGGACCTTTCAGACCCCCTATTTGCATGGGTTCCCCGGAGTCTACTCCTTTGGAAGGAGTTGGCGGTTTGGAAAATACTCGAGCATCAAACTTGGAACGATCGGCCTTCCTGTTCTGCAGCCTGTGATCTATTTGAACGACCAAGTCTATATAATCCGAACAGTCTTGTGGGGGATTCACTACTTGGGCTAAAACGTCTTTGAGCTCTCCACGTAGACCTCTATAAAACAGCGTAATCCTTTTGTCCTCAGGCCATTGAGTTTCCACTATTAGTCTATTGAAAGATGCAATATAAGCCAAAAGATCTTGATTACCCTGTCGCAACGAAAGAAGCTCATTGTCCAAGGCCTGCCCCTGTGAATGTCTTGCGAACAGTTTTTCCATACTAAGCTGAAAGGCTTGAAAATCATGGAGAACCGGATCATCTTGATTAACTAGAGGGATCGACCAGTCTGCCGCATTGCCACTAAGGTACGAAAGTACAAAAGCTACTTTTGCTTGATCAGTTGGAAAGGCTGCTGGCCGGCATAAGAAGTGCAACCGGCACTGATTGATAAATACTGCAAACCTCTTTGGGTCACCAGAAAATCGTTCGGGCGGAGCCAGAGGTACATTCCCAGGTAGGTTGATCTGCACTGGATTCATAGAGGATGTTGAAGGAAGATTTGCCCCTGATGCGGGTAACGGGGTCTGTCCGGCTTGTGACTGTAGCACTTGTCTAGCAAGATTGTCTGTTCTCTCCTTGGAAATAATTAGTTCCCTTCTTAGAGCATTCGTTTCCTGACGAGCTGCATGCACTTCTGCCCTTAGTTCCCCAAGTAACCGGGCTAGGGGGTCAGTATCCGAGGTTTCCATAGCGCCTGGGCGAGAGTTTTGCGGTAGGCTTTGCGTTCCCGTAACGCTCACCTGATTCTCGCAGAGGCGCCGGTCTTGACTGGGCGACTACCGTATCTTCAAAGGTGATGTGTAGCACCCGGTTGGCTCTTTGGGCTGGACCTCTGTGCACTGTATGCCTGACGTGTAGAGTAAGATGTCTTAGGTAAGTGAATGCCGAGCTCTCCATCTGCCTCGGGGCAGGGTGCTGTAACCAGTTTCTTCACTGGATAGGTAGCGCAGGCCTCTTGACTTCAGAGGACTGCTGTCCGTCGTTTACTGCACGAACGGTAAGTTTCGAGTCATTCAAATGTCTTTAAAGTCTTTAGTAATGATGTCTCTTGTTTTGCAGGGTTCCGGCGATGGCGGATGACGGGCTGAAGTGAGTTGAAGATGGAGCCCGTGTGATGAATAGAAGCGCCTGGAAGCACGTAAGTAAGCGCTTGTTGCCTGCTTCACTATGCGCTCTAACTGTCTTTTTATTTTGCAGGTACGAGTTCGGAGCGGCTGCAGGGTGCCGGAATACCCACTGGATTAGATGTGGAAAAGAGTAATGGCACGTGAGTATTAAAGTTCCCCAATGTCTTTAAACGCACCTTGTTTTGTCTTTCAGATGCGGGATGCAGCGCCGAAGGCCTCCGGAGCGTGCGAAGAGTTGGTAAACTTTTGTCTTTCAGATGCCGGAATGCAGTGTGAAGACCTCCGGAGCGCACAAAGAGTAGGTAAGCCTTTGCCTTTCAGATGCCGGAATGCTAACCTGTTCTTTCTTGTCTTTATAGGTGTTGCTGAAGACTGGATTCAGGATGGTAAGCCTTTGCCTTTCAGATGCCGGAATGCTAACCTGTTCTTTCTTGTCTTTATAGGTGTTGCTGAAGACTGGATTCAGGATGGTAAGCCTTTTTCCTTAGGCCCAGGACCGGATGCAGAAGACACGATGAGCGTTCTGCTGCAGAGGTTGCAGAATAACACAAAGCAAGATTCATCCACCGAGTGTGGTTTAAATAGCCTCCTGTAGTGCTTAGGTGTCTCCTTCCACAGCCACGCCTAAGTAAGAAAAGAGTTCCTGATAAGAAAAGAGTTCCTGCCTTCCAGAAGAGTTCCAGTGTTCAGAATCTAGGGAGTGGCTCCAGCCCCACCCAACAGGAAAAGTAGTTCCAAACAGAAGAGGATCAGAGGCTCAACTGGCAGGCAAGTAAGCAGCATGGTCTGCTGAAGGTAAGTCCACCCAAGCATTATGAGCCCGGCGCTTCCAGCGCTGGGACTGGGCATATTTATGAGCCTGGTGCCACTGGCGCCAGGACTGGGTCCAAAAGGTCCCAATTGGGACTGGTTGGCACTCGGAACCTGGGTTATGGATCTGCTTCCAAGGGAGTTGGGAAAACCCTGACCTTTTGGAAGCAGAGATCATGACAGTCGCATGGACGGCATTTCCACCTGGTGTACCTGCAATCGGTGCGCGCTAATGCCAACCGAGGTGGAGAACTGCTGCTGCCGAGAAAACTCTGGATGCTTGTCCTACATATCGCAAGGCGATCCACAGCTGCAATCTGATACTGAGCTGCCAGACTTCACGGCAGTCTGTCTCACACGGTCCGTGTTGAGGATTTTGATGGTGCTTATGCACGAACATTGCGCAATAGTTCGCCCTCGTAATCCAATTAACGAGTAAGTGTAGTCTGGTTGTGATGTCAGTTAGGCCACTACTATTTCACGGTTGTCCCCTATATTCTCGTAACTTCAAGTTATCATTGTCATATCCGTTTAGTCTTGCAATTCTCTAGTAATAGTTGCATAAAAGTCGTTCAATATTGTGCAGCGTCTAGTTAGCATTTGTCCTGGGAAAAATGCCATTGCATACAAGAATTGTCATTGACAACCAACGTTTAATACACTTATCTTGGTCATTTAAAAACAGATATCTTTCTCTTTCATAGGTGGTACCGGCTGGTGGCTTATCGTTCGTACACATGGTGGCTTCATGGGAGGCTTGGACACCGCATTCGACGGGTAATCCTCGCCTGTGTCGTTGGCGCCATTAGACAAACTTTCCCCAGCAACAGTGGTCAGTACAGGGGATTTTCCCTCGCTGAGCTGCAACCAGACCTTAACAATGTGTAGTATTTTTGTGCCATCAAAATAAGAAACCAAATAAAACACAACATATTTTTTATCAATGGTTGTTTCAGTTTTTAAGTGAATCAAGTGTGTTTCCATTCAGCAGTGTTCCGGTGCCTTGTCTGCACGCCCCAGGCCCATTCATCCCCCCTCCACTATCAAAGGCAGTTCGCACCAGTAGATGTGCGCTGCCATGGGGGGCTGTCAGGGGTGGGAACGGCCAAGGTGCCAAACAACATGTACACTTCAAAAGGTATCCCACGCCCAGGGGCCATTGCTCACATGGCCTCCTCAGACCCCGTGTCTTCAGGCAGGCCTCCCATGAAGCAGACCGCGCCCCTGCAATCCACACAAGTGTGTCTCCATTCAGCAGTGTTCCGGTGCCTTGTCTGCATGCCCCCGGCCCATCCATCCCCCCTCCACTATCAAAGGCAGTTTGCACCAGTGGATGTGCGCTGGCAAGGGGTGCTGTCAGGGGCGCGAACGGCCAAAGTGCCAAACACCATGTACACTTCAAAAGGTATCCTACGCCTAGGGGCCATTGTTAACATGGCCTCCTCAGACCCCGTGTCTCCAGGCAGGCCTCCCCTGAAGCAGACCGCGCCCCTGCAATGTACATAATGCCAAGACATATACACGTCATTCATTCACAAACACATCCATTTTTGTTATTCTTTATAAACCACTGGATATTTACCCAGTGAACATCCTTGAGCACTGCAAGTCAACTCGTGAACGTGCTACTCTGTGACCGCTTCGAGTGAATTCGTCAGTGTGCTACCTGTGGACATCTCCCTGTTCTCCTGCCACCAATTACTCTGATTGCTGAATCCAACTGTTTGTTGGTCAAGGTAAGGACATGTATCCTAATCATATCTCCTTCATTTGTAAATGTATATCTATTCCGAAGTATCTAACTCCATAGCGCTATGTTAATTTGTATCATTGCTATTGACTCGAGTTTCTTTTGTTATGTTATCGGTATATCAATTTTTATCATTGTCAATTGGCATCGTATTGCATCCTTCGCATACCGTGCCTATAGTATAAGCATGTTTCATTTTCGTGCATGATAGAACATTCAAGGGACGAGTAACATGTTCTGATTTTCAACACATCAATGAATCGTTTGTGAAATTTATCCTATAATACAGCCGCACACGCTGCACTGGTTTTGCTGTGGTGCCCAAAAGAAAGCGTGCATCGAACAATGTATGGTCCAATTCATTCTTTCTCACATGCTTATGCAAAATAATTTTCTAATAATGTTGACCTTTATTTTGTAGAATTTACAACAATGCCTGCATGTTCTATTTTCGGTTGCCCTTCAAAGACCCATGACAAATCCGAAGGCATTACAATGCATGTATTCCCGAAGACTGTTGATCGAATAAGAGAATGGGTCAGACGTTGCAGATATCCACTGGAAGACCTTAAAAGTAGAGTCAACCAAGTCTTGGAGGACAGGAGGGGTCATCGATACCGCATCTGCAGCCTGCACTTCTCACTGGATATGTACGATGCATCCTTGTACACAAATAGGAATCAACTGAGAACAACTCGGAAATTGCTCCCAAACGCTATTCCGACTTTACTCGTGAAAATGCCGTCACAGGTGAGTCATGCTTCTGGATTTAGCTTTACGCCTGTATTTTCGGTGTAAATGCCATTTATAGTACTTTCCATATTTATGTGATTGAATAGCTGTTGAAATAATTACTTTTTTGCTAAACATCAGTCCTTGTTTTGTAGAACCCACATAGAAAAATGATTTATGGGGACGGATAACTATGCTATATTATGCGTTCCAATAAGTGTAATTTTCTCGTATTCAGTCTCCTTACATGCCATTTTGTAATGTTGGAATTTCTAAAATCGAATAATACTTTCCCTTTACCACTCCATGACTATCCACCAAATATGAAGGAACAAGATTCAACATCCATGTCTTGCCTGGAGTCATCAACCACTTCAAGCGCATATCAGGTAATCTTACCTAGCTATTCTGTTCCAGACTGGTTTTATGTACGGAATTATAGATAATGTGATCATATTTTTGCAAGGTATCATTGCATTGCACAATGTTTCTTTACCTCTTTACTGTTGATATGTACCTTTGTCGTCTATGTCCCGTTTCCAATCTTTTTGACCTTACTAATGCAAGTACTGTGTTTCAGGGAGATGCTGAAGCATCCACTACAATCTTAAACCCCCTCGTAGTAGAGGCGGTGTCAGGGGTATGGGTCATCATAGCTCAATAGGACGAGATAATCTGATCATATTTTCGCAACATATCATTGCATTGCACAATGTGTCTTTGCCACTTTACTGTTGATATGTACCTTTGTCGTCTTTGTCCCGTTTCCAATCTTTTCGACCTTACTAATGCAAGTACTGTGTTTCAGGGAGATGCTGAAGCGTCCACTACAATTACAACATCCCTCTTAGTAGATCCGGTGCCAGTGGTATGGGTCTTCACAGTTCAATTGGACGAGATAATCTGATCATATTTACATATCGTGCAATTGTTTTACACAATTTTTCATTCCTACTTTACTATTCATATGTACCTTTGTCGTCTTTCCAAATTGTGTGTCCAGTTTCCAATATTTTGGCCCTTACTAATGCAAGCACTGTGTTTCAGGGAGATGCTGCATTGTCCTCTATAATTACATTATCCCTTGTAGTTGTTCCGGAACCAGACCTTGCAGTTGATCTGGAGCCAGAGGTATGCGTATTGACAGTACCATCTAATGAAAGAAAGTCGGTCTAATTATATGTGTAATGCAAATGACTTATTTTAAATGGATACTATTTTTTCTAGGGATGTATACAAGATCCGTATATTGAACCGGAGGCACGTGGATCTGAGTCAGTGCACCAGCTTTCTGATGTTGATGTTCGAGTAAAGAAGAAAAGAAATAAAAATAAGGTTAGTTATAAACACTTTATATTGTTAGCAATTGTTTTGTGCTGAGGCATTCATTATATGTTTTTTTTTAATGTAAATTGTACAACATTGTATGTTGGATTTACACTGAACATCCCTTTTCCTATCTGTCCTGTAGTTGCCCAATCGAGTACAGACTATGCAGACACAGACAGCGATACAAATGACAGATGCTGCTTGCCAAACTGTTTTCACCATGGAGGAACTATTCATTGAGACGCGTCGTGTTCACACTCGAGATGCTTATGTCCAATGGCCAGAAAATGAATTTAATAAGACCGGCGATTCCAGAAAAGTGTTCAATGCTACAATGCGCCCCCTCCGCCAGAGGAAGGTGCAATTGAATTTATAGAAAATAGTTTTAAATTACTCGATGAGCACTTGACATAATTGACACCCGCCAAAAAAATGCCCCCCAAAAAACAGTCCACATTGATGTTTTCTCCTATCCATCGTCAAGTAACAGAAATGACAGAAACTGAAGCATCAACACTATTGACCGACGAAACAGACAAAGATATCGACTATAGTATGTACTGTTTTGCTGATATGTCCACCACGGGTCAGTCCAAAACAACAATGTTGCCTGATGACAGTATTATAAAAGAGGCCAAATACATAGTATTCGACAGCAGCTTGATGGAGATTATAAAGATGCTGAAATGTGTACATTCAATGGGAGGGGGAAGTATGTGGAAAGCCATTGGTGAGCGTGACTCGTCTAACACAAGGCAGTAACCTGAAAATACATGCCACCTGTGAAAAGTCACATAAAACATTTTCATGGACCGCTCAACCGATGCTGGGGAAACTGCCAGCTGGCAATCTACTGTGTGCAGCAGCTTTACTTTTCAGTGGCTCTAGTTTCACAAAGTTATCCAGTTTCTTTCAGTTTGTGGGACTCCATTTCATTTCCAAAACGCAATACTACAAATACCAACGTGATTATCTATTCCCTGCCATCAGTGATGCTTGGAAAATTGAACAATTGGCTATTGAAAGTACATTCCCCGACAAACGGTTCAGGCTAGCCGGCGATGGACAGTGTGACAGCCCTGGATTTTCTGCTAAGTACTGCACCTACCATCTTCAGGACATGGAAAGTAAGAAAATTGTGAGTTTGGTGGTCGTGCAGGTGTCCCAATGTAAATCCTTGGTGGCCATGGAGAAACTTGGTTTTATAAAATCACTGGAAGATCTACAATCGAGAGGAATGCAAATCGAATTCATAGCCACGGACAGACACGTTTCAATAGCCAAGACAATGAGAGAGCAGTATCCAAATATTAAACATCTGTTTGATATATGGCATGTTGCCAAATCAATTAATAAAAAAATCTCGGCCGTAGGGAAAAGAAAAAGGTTTCGAAAGTATTTCGCAATGGTCCCAGTCTTTCAGCAACCATCTTTGATGGAGCACCAAAACATGTGATGGGTCTGTGGAAATTCTACTAGAAAAATGGCGCTCACTGATGCACCACTGTTCCAAAGTTCACCACTGGACAGAAAACCAACATTTCCACCAATGTGAACATGGCCCTTTGTCCCCAGAGCAGGCACGGAAGAAGAAGTGGTTGATACCATCTTCAGCTACACACAAAGCCCTGGAGAAGATTGTTTTTGATAAAACTCTATCAAGAGATCTGAAGGGACTCACAGAATTCTGTCACACAGGAGATTTGGAGGTGTTCCACAATATGTGCCTAAAGTACAGGCCAAAGAGTTTGCATTTTGGCATCCAGGGGATGAAATGTAGGACTTTACTAGCGGTATTGGCACATAACGAGAATGTGGGCCGTGAACAATCTAGGACAGCTGGAAACTTAGGGATGCTTCGCTACAATATGGCCTTTACAAAAAGAAGCAAAAAATGGGTGGTAAAGCCAGTATATGATGAAATGGAATTCGATTTTGTGAAAGATGTCATTGTTAATGTTGTCGAGATGCATAGTCATGGAATCGCACACAAATCTGTTCAGAGCACACATACATTGCCACAAAACATTGCCAGCGTGCCATGTCCACCCAAAGCAGAGCTTGTTAAATCGTTCAAATCCCGGTTGAAATGATGACCGTCTGTTTTTATTTTAGCAAAAAATATTTCTATGATCTGTATAAATAAAGTATGCATTTTGTCTTTTGAAATCTATCCTCTCAGTCCTTTTCTTAAAAATATATTACAATTATTACGATTGCTTTCACATTTCACAGTTTAGTTGAGATACTGTGGGACCTTCATTTTAAGCGTTAATGAACAATGGGTAACAGTGTGTAAGAATATTTGGGTTTTGGCAGTTGACTTGCAATAAAGTTCAGCAAAAAGCTGAATAATTGCTGGACCTACAAAAGGGATTAGACCCAGGCCACAAAACATTCTAGGCACGCAAGAAGTACTGACTGTGAAAACATGCCATGGGGTAGGAGGCCATGAGATAAGCACAGGTGGCCCTATTGGCAAATTTCACCTACAGCTGAGCAGCACCACGAACAACGAGCGCCCCCCTATTTCCTGAGCCCGTGTTTCAAAATTAATTTTCTCATGGATGCGTTGACACAGGATGTTGCAAAGCAAGAATGTATGTTCATTTTGAGTGAAGGTAACCAGCTTTGAATTTCTGTTTGGGAGCTGTGAGGCCCCACGCGTCCCTCGCACAGTATAAAGTTCTATTGTTTTTTGACCTTAACAGGCAGGGACCATTCCGAAAGGGATTGAATTGAAGGGGGGTGTAATAATGTATGATATGATAAGGTTGCCCATTCCGGAACTGCACCTATAAGTTCAGTTTTTGAGAAAACGTTGACACGAACGGAGGATTCTGCATCACGGTCTGCATTACGCCTAGAGAATGGAAATTGCGAATATAATGTAAGTTTCTTTTTAGATGATTTCATACCAGAGCTAATCGAAATATGAATAGCTGACCGTTACTGATGGGTGACATTGTACTTGTTCGTTCTGTTTGGCATATTGCCATGAAGTGCTAGTACTTCTATCTACCGGGCAACAGGCAGAGGCGTCGACAGGGTAGGGCCTGAGGGGCAAGGCACACCCAAAATTTGTAGACGTTCACTCAGCAGCACTGTGTAGGAATTTACAGATGTTAATGTCACTGTGGTGGGCCCAACTACATTAGCTTCAGGGCCCACTTGTTAGACAATCCTGGCCACGCCTCTGGCAACAGGGGCAGGCCAGCATCGAGACGCATGTAGACCACCACTCGTTTCTCCCTGGCTCTACGCTAATAAATCATTACATGGTTTTTGCACCTCGAATTCTTGCCCCAGTTTACGCATTACGTTTAGAGCTCAACATTTTCATTCGCACTATCCGCGGAAGCAAATAGCAGAGTACTTTGATATTCCACGTTGTATTCTCTCGGTTCACATTGTGTCACCTCTGCGCTAATAAAGGAAATGAATAATTGTAATAAAGATTGGCTACTGAGACACTTTTCGATTTTTATCTTTTGCAAACAGGTACATTACCCCGTTCTGCGATTGTCATCTATTCCAGACCCCGGCCGATGGCTTCAACCGCCAGCTGCAGCTACATGTCAATCGCTGAATCTACTTGACCGTATTTTAGGATGACAGACAAGGTCCAATCTGTCCGTACATGGTACCGGTGGCTTGGAGCAAAATAACAACCTTTACGGTGCTCTAGTGCCAAATTGAAGCACCAGCCTTGCAATTCACTGTGCGACCGAAGTGCTTCGATTACCCAAACCGAACACCCTGTGTACCCAAAAGGAACAGCGCGTGACTCACGATAAACATTTGCGGATTTATTAAACGAGAGCAAAAAAAAAAAGTTCCCTTTTAATTGATTAGGTCACAGGCCGATTGTTATCGAAACATTTAATGTGAAATAAATGTACTTTACCAATTGTACAGTCTTGTTGTTCCTCTTAAAGTACAGTTTCATATTGCTAATTGTGACGCGCCGCGCTGTGAGATGATGTGTGTTGTTTTCCGGGTTCCGCATCTAGTCGCGTAGGTGACGACTGGGAGCGTTTGGCCACGCTGTCCAGCAACGTCACGGAGAGAGGCGGGGAATATAAATGATTTGGCGATGTCAGGCTCAGAGGCGGGGGATATGATTTAGTGCCACAAACGCAGGTCACCCAGGGCGATGCGACAAGTGATAAGATGGCCACGCCCTGCTGCCTGATTTTGCTTGTGTTCAACAGACGAAAACTCAGGTAAGGTGCAAAGGAAATGTTTGTACAATCGATCGAATTATGGTTAAAACCACATTGCCGAACCATAGGGACAATAATATTTCTGACCGAACCATTCCTTTAAAAGGTCCTCCTACTGAGGTCTTGGGTTGCACATCACTTAAGAAATGGCGGGAGGTCATTTACATATAACAGGTTACTGTTTCATGTGCACTTAGCTGCTTCTGTATTTGAAAGGAATACCCTATGACATTGTTCAAACTTCATATACTTTTGGGCAATCTCATAACACAGGGACGAGGGGTGGTAGGAAAGGGATGGCTGGCGCACAATCAATAAAGCATGAATAACTAAGTTCGATCAACAATTCACATCATTCTGTCTAATGATATGTCTAGACGTACATTCTGCTTTATTAACAGCGAGGTAGCATTGTGAGAGTTTGCATAGGTCTCTGGCTTGTTTACTCATTACGGGACTGCACGTTAATCATGCTGGCATTTAAATGTTATAAGTCATTCCACAATCTGATTTCAATAGAACGAGCTATCATAAAAACTTCTAATACCTAGGTATAGTATATGTATTTACACTGTTATGCTCAGTGGCTCATTGAAGGTGTCAACGGGTTTACATGTATTTCAAATAAGAGGGGAGGGCCTTCGTTTACGCACTTGAGCTAGAAAGGGAAGATACATTTGTCCCCTTAAAAGTCTCTCTTGTTGTTGACTCTGCTCTGAGGTACACAGGGATTAGGTGTCTACGGCCCAGGTCTAAGGGGTGCGGGGCAGGTTTTACGGCGACAGATTGCCCTGGCCATCGCCTCTTCCCCTTGAGCTGCCTTTGAGCCAATAGAGGGAGTTTAGACGGAAAGTGATACAGTGCAGATTTTGTTGCTTTTCTGCTGGCAGCCTTCTCATGGGAACCAGGCAGTTATGCGGACGGCAAGGAGGAGGTGGCGGGAGGAAGCGCTACACTGACTGTGTGCTTCCAGAGATGGTTGCAGGTTTGGGTGAGATCTGAACACCCTCTCGCCTATTTGCAAGATGGAGTCTGTGCGGTACAAAATTGAGTCTTGACTTAACCTTATAATGTAATGTATAAGGATGTGGCAGTGATCATAGGTGTATTTGTACGAAAGGGGCGATGGTTCCCTGAGGTGTTCCCACATGAGTGCCCCAAGTCCGGGGCCCTGGGCTTGAAGCAGGCATGACTAGGCCCACCCGGGAAGCATGGGAATAAGGGGGGGGCTTGAATGTCCCCTCCTCCCACTCAGACGATAGAGAATGGATCTTTCTGTTCTTTTAGCACTTTCGCTATGTTATGTTTCTTGCTCTTTTGTTGATCCAATTCTTCACTGATTTTTGCATCCATCATGACCTATTGGCGAAAGGCCAGCCGAAAACCAGGTTTCAGAGATAAAAATGAATCTTGATTTTCTGTTTCCTGGAGTTCATAGATCCGGTGGTGATTGTGTCAGTGCATCTGTCAGGCTGCTGCAATCGCCACCTTCTTCTAGGTGGTAGCCACAACAACAAAGCAGAAATGTACTACAGGTGGGCCTGACATGGAGGAACCAAGACAGATTTGCATATGGTCATTCCCTTTTGTAATGGCTTAGCAGAAGAACAATAGTCTGGAGGGTTGTGTTGGAATGGAAATTAGTATATCCCACCCTACCCCAAGCGCTGTCAGGTAAGGCGAACTCCCTAGGAGATCCTTGCAAGCTATCTCCAGGTCTACTTCCCTAGAGGGTTGTATTTACTCTGTACTGTGTGCGTTAAAGAGGGACTTGCCCTCATTTGGTGACCCCAACATGATTCCATCGCCCCCCCTTACCTGCAGAGATTTCCAGGCACCTCTCCGGAAGGGCCGTGCCCACCTATGGTGACCAGTCCCAAAAAGGCATACGCTGAGTGGCTTTGTGGGTGAAGTCTTTGTAGAATTCCCGCCTGCTTGTTGGAGCGGGGTGCGACCGAAAGGAGAGGTGCAGGCCTGTTGTGGATCCCTGTGAACAGAGGCTTTCAGGAGAACGTGAACATATGAGTATAGCCTGCAAGGGATAACAAAGTAGGGTAGACTGTATGGAGCATCAATAGGGTGAACACGCAGTGAATGAAATTAAGAGTGTGTTTGGTTTGAGGAATGTGTTGATTTTTTCTGGCCATTTTTTGTTTACTTTTTTAACGATATTAAGGTTAAGGAAAAAGGAATACGGGATCCCACTGTGCCCCCGAATAAGGGGGTAGGGGGCTGCGCCACAAGCGCTGTCTCGACCAGTGCAGGACAAAAATACAAGGAGAAATATAGGAGTTCCGTATAAAGAGCTTGGGAGAAGTAGTAGTTGTTTTTTAGCTTGTTATTTTAGTTTGTTTTGTTGGTGTATTTTGACGTGTACGGAGGAGGCCCAGGAGTGGCATGTGTGAAGTGTGTGAGTGCATCAGGGGAGCATGCAAGGAGTGTATGAAGAAGCTCTAGTGGGGAACATGGGAGGTGGAAAAGAGAATTGCTACTTTTTCTGTGAATTGACAGCACTTACATGTACAAAAGACAGGACTAAGGTATATTTTTTAACTGGTTTAGACGAATTTCGTTCTGACTGTAGCGCAGTAGTATAGGCACTGCCCCGACCCAAGACACCTGCCAAACACGATCAAAGGGACAGACACACCCCTATATCATATCTGTAAGGCCTTGCTCCTGTATGGCGAGAAGATAAAAAAGGACCACAACCAATGGGTGACTGAGACTAAAAGGGAGGGAATGCCCCACTCCTGGCCTGAACAGGTCTCTTTTGACAGGTGCGCTCAAGAACATATGTCCATGTACCTGACCACAAGGTATAAGGGGAGACCATTTCAGAATAGGAGGGACGTATTGGACCTCTGGAGAATGTTCGAATAAACAGAGGACACAAAAGGGGACGGGACGACACTTGAAAGTAATAAGGAGAGCACAGAGGAGGTTGGGAAAAGTGGGGGGATGAAAAGGGGATATATCCATTAGCAACGCGTCCAGCAGAAGGGTAAACAAACCCGACATATGTGACAGCGGGCACTATGGTGGCCACACCAGGTACAACCCCACCCCCACCATACGTCTCATCCCCAGAAGTATCAACGCACACTGGGGTGAGCACAAGAGACCTAGAAGTAGCACTAGCCTCAATGCACACTGAACTAGTAAGATTACAGGCTGCATGTGAGGCAACAAGGGTGACAGACTCCCATTCTGCCCGCAGGGGCATCTCAACAGCCACCCGGGGACGTATGGAAGTCAGGCGACTTCCTGATCAGAATAGACAGTGCGCCCATAAGAACTGTCCATGCAGAGCGGGACGGGGAAACAGACAGCTTGGGATCCAAAAATGTAGGGTTCCGAAGAGGGGACGAGGAATATTGGAGCGACTTTGATGACTCAAAAGAAGATGGAGAGGGAGGGGGCGAACAGTCACCCCAGGCCACACCGAGATTAGAGAACCTATGGGACGGAAGATTGAGGGAAAGGATCGGCAGAATAGCGTTAGGATGGAAAAAGGGAAGTGCAATTAAGGGCAGGGAGGGAAAGGCAAAGCCACAAATGCCCCTAATACACAAGGGCGCGGGGTGACCACACTTTGTACCCTGGGCACAAATGGATACAAATAACCTCCTCAAGACACTCCCGTCACTCATAGCGGGGGCAGGGAAACAGATTTACGCATTTGAGAAAAACACAGCAGCGGTACCCTTAGCAATAGGGGACATTAAGAATTTGTTGGTAGCAGCAGTGGGAGATCAAGCCGAGACGGTGGGGATTAAAGCTGGGTACCCAGGAGTAACGCTAAGTAATGATGCCCAAGAAGGAGCATCATTCAACAAGATTAGAGCGCAAGTATGGGATGCGCTGCGACGCACGATCCCAGACACCCCAGATTTACAATCAATAATGCAATGCACAATGGGGGATGAGGAATGCTGCACAATATATTCTTAGGGTTCAAGAGATGTGGAGAGCAGAAATGGGCAGCGACTGGGATCAATCAACATCATTGATTTATTTCATGTGAAAAGAAGACTCCCCAAAGAAGTGCAGAATGCGCTTTATAAGACAACGCGGGTGGAAGCAAAGGGGTGGCCCGAGATTCAAAGTATTATAGTTCACCATTGTAGGAGGATTTTGTAGGAGGATTAAAGAGCAAGAGAAAGAAACAATTTAGAGGAGGCAGGCAGAGGAAGCGAAACTAGTTCAAAACAAACTAGTGAAGGTAGCAGCAGTATCAACAGGGCCGGCCCCAGAACAGACGGGAGAGGAAGGGTGTGCCTCCATTGTGGCCCAGGCAAGGATAGCAGCAGTTTGGGCTGAAGGTGGGCAGGGTACAGTGGGGAGGAAACCAGCACTTATCAGGACCCCAGTGGCAAGGAGGAGATCAACAAGCACGAGGTGGGTTCCGAGAGCCCAGAGGAGGAAGATTTGGAGGTCCAGGACCAAGGGGTGGCAGTGCTGGACATGTGGTAGCACTTTGCGAGAATGTAGCAGCAGGCAGGGAGAGAATTATAACTACAATAAGCAACAGTATGAATATCCCCACCCAGGTAGCCCCCCAAGGGCCCACTCCCTGAATGACTTCAATACCATACGAGATTCACCAGGCCTATACGCAGCTACCCCCTCAAATCCCCAGCCCCCACCACTCATGGCACCAGCAACAAGCAATGCAACCACACCAGCCCCGCCCCAACCAGCAGCCCGCAGAGAACAGACACCCTTTCGGCACTGCACCCACCGGCACGGCTGCCCCATATCAAGGGGCTACATTAGTAGGGGGAAACCCTTTATCATTCCCTGGGACAGAAACATACCCTGATGAGAACAGCCCACAGAGAGCACTTGCGTGTCCAGTCCTGTCAATGACCCTACATCCAGAAGAGGAACCTCTGCTGGGGGCAGAGATAGGGAATAGACAATTCCTCTTTATGGTGGATTCAGGAGTTGAGAAGTCATGCATCAGTGAAGGTGACTTCCCTCCATCAGGTAAGACTCTCGACACGCAGGGATTCTCTGGGGCTGTTTTGACTGTTCCTTAAACAAAAGATATAGACGTCAAAGTGGCAGGGAAGGTTGTACGAGCCCCCCTCCTCTATTCAGAGAGTTCTCCTGTCAAATTGCTCGGTAGGGGGTCTGCTTAGCAAGTTGAACAGGACAATTTCATTTACGATTTCATAGCATCATCTGCGCCACACCTGGCATGTGCTCTCTAAGAGCAATGCTGGTAATACATGCCGTGGCAAGTACAGTGGCAGTGAGAGGTATTCCTGTCAACCCTGATATGTTTGTTTATGGCATCAAGGTGCTTGTCCGAGCGGTCCCCCAGATTACCGGAAAAGAATGGAGGGTACCCACTGACTATATTTAATGCTCCCACAGTTGGTTGCAGGCACAATCCTATCAATAGATCTGAAAGGCCTAGTGGTAACTGCAAAACGAATTGTAGTGCTGGGTACCGACCCCCACGGGTGCCAGTGGCGCAGTGTGTTATGCACTGACCCTAATTGTCTGATGAAGAGCTTTTTCAAGGTTGGCAATAATGATGGCGAGATTATCGTCGAGATTTGTGTACCCTGCGAGAGCATGGTGCAATACAGGAAAGTTCAGATCACCTTAATGGCTGTTGTCGCACCACCCCCATTTAGCCAAGCTGACCTGCAATACGTCCCCACACATTTATGGACAACAAACCCACATGATGTAGGGAGGTTAAAAGAAGTGACCCTTAAACAAGGAGCAGTACTTCCAAGAGTGAAACAGTACCCACTGTCCAGGGAAGCAGAGGAAGGGATCCAAGAAACACTACAAGCCCTGTTGCATCAAGGGATCATAGCACCTTCCACCTCACCATGCAATACAGCCATTTACCCCATTAAAAAAGCAACGGGGGCTGTTGGAGGATGATCCAGGATTTAAGACCCCTTAATGACGTAGTACAGAAGGAGTTTCCACTTGTCCCGAAACGAGGGGTCCATCCTGTGCAGTATCCCCAAAGAAGTAAATAATTTCATTGTTGTGGATTTGAAGAATGCCTTCTTCTCAGTTCCCCTGCATCCAGACTCACAATACCTCACAGCGTTTACCCTAGGCGGAAAGCGCTACAAACAAACTTGTTTGCCCCAGGGGTACTGTGAGAGCCCCAGCATCTTTAACAGGATACTACACGAAGACCTAGGGAACATCCAAGTACCCAGCACGATAATTCAATATGTAGATGATCTACTGGTCTGCAGGGACAGTGAGCAAATCTGTCGAAGGGACTCCATCGCATTACTACAATTGCTGGCAAGAAAAGGATACAAAGTGTAGAAGGCGATACTGTCAACTTGAAGTGCTTTACTTAGGGCAGCTCATTTCAAAGATGGAAAAATAACAATTCCTGACGGGTCAGCAACAGTATGTGCCACTACCAAACCATTCACAGAAAAGGACATACAAAAATTGCTGAGGCTGTGCAATTATTGCAGGGCTTGGGATCTTAAGACTATGCAGCATACACAAGGCCGCACTTCCGGGGCCTCAAGGAGGCACAGAAAGAGAGCAAAAAAAATTGAGTGGACCCCAGAGATGATAACTAGTTTCAATGACTTAAAAGAAGTAATCTCAACAGCACCTATCCTTGCCACCCCAGAAATATTTCATTTTCTCCCAATCAAACGGCACTCTTATGACAGCAGTACTCACACAGAAGAGCATGATGGGACATAAACCATTAGCATATTACAGTGGCACCCTCGATTCTGTCATGCAGGGGCCCTTCCCCTGCGAACAAGCTCTTGCTGCTGCAGCCTTTGCCATTGAAAAAAGCTCCACAATTGTGATGGTGTGGTCAGTAACATTGTACGTGGAGCACTCACAACACAAAGAGCAACAGCATATGGTATCATACTGTCTAGCCCCCACATCAATGTCGTAAGGTGGTAGACAGTAAAACCTGCCACGTTCTTCACTCAGCCATGCACAGCTGAAGATTTGCAGCTGCATGATTGTGCATCCTATGAAAGGGAAGACAATGATATCCCCAAAGCCAAAGACAGCCCCCTAGAAGAGGGAGAAGTACTCTTCGTTCACGGGTCTGCATCAATTGATCAGGACACAGGTGAGACATGTTCAGTCAGCAGTGGTACGCCTAGAAGAGGGAGAATATGAAACACTGGTAACGAGGAGACTACCCAGACACTATTCAGTGCAGGTAGCTGAACTGATAGCACTCATAGAAGCCCTACAAGCCTCTATAGGATGTAACAATCTTTTCAGATTCTGCCTAGGTCACCACCACGGTGCATGCAGGTCTGTCACGTTGGAGGAGGAGGGGATTCCGAAGAGCAGACGGCTCACCAGTACAACATGCTGCCCTGCTCAACAGATTGATTTCTGCCCTCGCAGAGCCCTCTGTGGTGGCGGTCGTCAAATGAGCAGCACATACACACAATACAGACGAAATCTCACGATGCAGCAAAGAAAGCTGCAGTATATCTCCAAGTGCCAACATGTCCTGAATACATTGTGATCACAGTAAACACCTAGCAAGAAACAGATGCATACACAGCCCACCCTATCACACAGGTCATTGAATTACAATGCAGGGCATGGCGAGAAGAACAGGAAATATGACTCAAAAGTTGGTGCGTGCAGTCACTCACGGATCACTTATGGAGACAGACGAGCACAGGGAAAGTAGTAATGCCTGTGGAATTATTGCATACAGCCTTCGAGCAATTGCATTACCCATCCCATAGCTCTAAGCAACACATTGCAGCAGACATTCAGGAAGATTGGTTTATCCCAAACTTACAAGAGCACCTTGCAACGATGGCGGTGCAATGTACAACATGTCAAGTATTTAGTATAGGCCGGGGCGCTGTTGCACGACTAAGAAGATGGCTGCTGCCTGAAACGCTCTGGCAACGGCCCAAAACCCTCTGTATAAATCCTTTCATTTGGTCCCAGTCTTCCACGCGAAACCTGCAGTGGAAAATCCTGAACATGCGGGGCACAGAGTGATCACGGTCCCAATGGTGCGAGATGTCACTGTGAGAAGCATCGAGGCTAGGGAGGGCATGTGCTGTCTCCACAACATCAAAGGAGCTACCGGGGGAGAGCGACAACGCAAACTGCCCAACCCCCATGTGGAGCGGATTGGAGGAAGTACACGAGTGCGGCCCCCGGGGACCCGGGCTGATCCAGACCTGTCCCGACCTCCTGGTGATGGAGGATCACTGAGGGACGCCGTCTCCACACGGCGAAGCCGGGAAGAGCAGAGAAGGAGGGCTGGAGGCCGCCGACTGACGCCAGCGAAGTGAACAGGTGAGCCCCATCCTAGCGAGCCACTGAGCGGACCGGCGAGGGTATGGAGTCCCTTCCCCCCCCACCATCAACCATGCGTTAGGGGGCTGAATAGGAGCTTGCCTCCTTAAATGAACTGCATCTGCGTACCGACCGTCCCAGCGAGCGTCCCTGCTACACATTGGGCTCGGGGGGCAGACCAGAGTGTGCACCACCTGAGGAGGCCTACAGATGGCAGGAAACACCATGAGAGCTCTGCAAGCCATCCACTCCATTTTCACAGCCCCAGCCGGCCTGGATCCTTCCACCATGCCCACACCTCACGGGCCCCTCCCAGGAACACTCAGCAACTGGTCTATAAGCCCCCATAAATGCGTGGCTGGAGCTCTTGTCTATAGAGGCAGACAGTTGGGACAGCACTTCATCAGGTCACAGGGATGCGACACCACAAACACTACACAGTCCACCTTGGGCCCCTAAGACGGTGGCCTGGATCCTTGCACTGAGGGGAGGAGACACACAATCCAAAGGGGGAACAGGAATAAGTGGCAAGAACCTGAACTGCAACAGGAATGAGACCCCTCAACTACACATCAGCGGCCATTCAGTGGTGATTGAACCCTGGCACTAACACAGCCTGGACTTGAAAGATGCACCTGTAAGCTCTGAGAGGGGCCCCGCTAAGGCACACCCTCCAATAGCTGCGCGATATCCCCAAATAGTGTCCAATATAACCCAGTGTCTACCTCCCAACCTGGGACCCAGAGGAACTGACCTACGGAGTGCGCAACCACCTAATACGCTGTAACGGGGCATCATACTGGTGCTGATGACATGCTTCATGCCTTAGGGACCTCCCAGATCAGTAACTGCATCAAAGCGCCACCTTAACGAGACATAGCAACCCGATCGAGGTGTGACCCACTGTCGGATCCACGCAATGGTCAACCCCAGGAAACAGGCCAAAATGGACCAATTTGCTAGATCAGATCAGTCCCTGCCTTCTCCTCCCCCGGTCCAGAACCAGGTCCCAGCTCAGGTGGACATGACAGCTCAGAATCAGACTCTGCTGGCCTTAAAGAGCAGCACAGACAACCTGGGGGCAAAGTCTGATGCCCTTACTTGCAAGGTGGATGTTTCTGCTATACAAACAAATCGACAAGCTGTGCGGCCGCACGTCGGGAACAGAACAGGATAGGAGAGGGCGAGGACAAGGTGACCGCTCTACAGCGGCAAGTGGCCAACTTAAAACAAGCAGTGAAGGTGTCCGTACTGAACGACGACTTAGAGGGCCGTTCCAGGTGAAGTAATATACATATCCTGGGAATACCAGAATCCACGCTGATCGACAAAATGGAGAGGTTTGTAGAGAAACTCCTGGGGGATCCTGCACTCACGAACATGTACATGGTGGAGAGAGCGCACCGGTCACTGGTGACTAGTCCCCCCCGGCCCCCGGAGCTCCCATTATTGCCAGAATCTTCAGTTACCAGGACAGGGCTATCCTGCTTCGCTCCGCCAGAGATAAGAAGGAATTACGGTGGGGGTCTGACACAATCCGTCTCTTTCCGGACTTCAGCCCATCAGTCCAGGAACAACGTAAAACTTTCCAGTCAGTAAAAAACATCCTAAGAAGGAAAGAGGTACAATACTCTATGATATATCCAGCCAAGCTATGGGTGACACAAAGGCTTGGTGAACTTCTTCACTACCCTGGAAGCAGCTGAGCGTTTGGCAAGGAGACATTCACCCTGACACTAGCTTGATGCTCTAATGGATGCTCCCACATAATTGCCTAGTCAGTGTAAACAGAGGGTTTATGCTGGGACAGATGAGGATTTGAAATCTAAGCTTGTGGCTGTTGCCACGGGGGGGGAGGGGCGATCTGGCCGCCCACGGCTCCCTGTTCTCTGCAGGCACTGCAGTCTTTGTTGAGTTTGTTGATGGGGGTTGTTTGGGAGGGAGGGGGAAATGGGAGCTGGTAGGTTTACGTTTCTGGTGTGGGTGGGGGGAGGAGGGTACTGATGTTTGGAGTAATAAGAGTTTGTTCCCCACAGTTGGGGTAGGAGGTATGGGGAGGGCTTGGAAGTCAATGCTGAAGGGAATAAGTAGACCCGTAATACACATTAGGGTTGCATACTAATCTCGGACCAGAGCCCAATCTACTCACTTAGGAACCACAGCACCAGAAATACTTTACCATTATTCACAGTTTAGGAATACCTGAGCCTGGGAAGAAGACAAACAAAACAATATCGCTGATGACATGGAACATGCGCAGGTTCACTAACCAGAAAAAAATCCTGGTTAATAGCAAACTGTAGCAAAAATCACGATGTAAACCTACTATTCCTACAGGAAACGCACCTAGCTCAAGGTGCGACTCCCCCCCCAACTTGGCGCGATGGGGAATCCACAGATACAGTTCCTCCTGCACCACGCAGTGTAGGGGGTAGCCACTTATATACACCGTACACTAGAATTTAAGTTTCATGAGCAGATTGGGGATGAAGAAGGACGCTATGTAATAATCGCAGGGGAGATCTCTAGTCTAAAACTTCTCTTGATTAACATATACGCCCCTAATACTGATACCCCCGATTTCTTTCATCACTGTGCTAACCATATTCATAAATTCCCGGATTACAACATTATATGGCAGGTGATTTCAACATGGCCGTTACATTAGAACGGGATAGATCTAACACAACACAGCAGACCCCGTTGCAGGCAGCTCAGGTGTGGGGTACTATTGCAGACTATCATGGGCTGCTTGATGCATGGCGGTAGACACCCCACTGACAGGGAATACTCATTTATTTCAAGTGTATACAGCTGCT
This sequence comes from Ambystoma mexicanum, assembly GCF_040938575.1. Classification (NCBI taxonomy): domain Eukaryota; kingdom Metazoa; phylum Chordata; class Amphibia; order Caudata; family Ambystomatidae; genus Ambystoma; species Ambystoma mexicanum. Next base: position 944,444,789 of record NC_090939.1, read on the forward strand.
CCTCTAGAATTTATTACATCATGGTAACTTCCCACCTGGCTAAAGGGGTGACCGAGGCTGAGATGCTCCCTATGACTCTTTCGGACCACTCCCCAGTACTGACTCGCATTACAGGACTAGCAGGGCCCCTGAGATTGCAGAGGTGGTGGCTCAGGGCTGGTGCCCAAGATGACACTGTGTTCAGTGGGGAAATAGGCTGGGATGTACAATCCTTTTTTCAAACTAATGTGGGCTCAGTTCCCGACCCAGGGATTATCTGGGAGGCATTCAAGGTGTATGTTAGAGGGTGTTGTATATCGAAAGAGGGTGGGGTGCTGAAAGCCCTACGGAAGTCTATGTGCACATTAGAGGTGGCCATAAAAGAACTAGGGAACCAACAGGGGGCCTGAGACACATCTGAGGCATGCAGTGCTCCAAGGGAAAACAGGGAGGAACTGAACCAACTAGCAGTCGGGCAGGAACGGTTTCTTGGAGACCCAATCGCGGCAGTTAGATACGGGGAGGAAGACTGCCCCAGTAGAACAATGGCATGGAGAACGCCCATTGTGGAGGATAAGGACCTGAATGGGTGCCTCACTGGGGAACTTGTGGGAATTATCAAATTCTTTCGGGAATACTACGAGCGGCTATATACTTCCCGATCTAACATAAAGCATGACATTATAACACAGTACTTAGATAAAATAGCCCTGGGGTGGCTTGACCCGAACCTGGGGGAGGGGCTAAATGCACCCATTTCAGATGGAAAGGCCTATATAGACCACCTACTCCCACACCTTTGAGATATGTATGAGAGCTCCCTTTCCACGGGTGTCCTTCCCGAATACCCTAGAACAGCACTGGTAACAGTGCGCCTCAAGCCAGAAAAGGACACACAGAAATGCACATCATATAGAGCACTATCGCTAATTAATACAGACAACAAAATATTAGCCAAAATATTAGCGGACCGTCTGTTGCTACAGATGCCCGCATTGGTCCTGCCGGACCAAGCGGGTTTCATCCCAGGTCGGTCAACCCAAAAAAACCTGAGGCGAATGTTCACGCTCATGTATAATGTTGATCTGGAGATACCAATAGCGGTGGCAGCCTTGGAGGCGGAAAAAACCTTTGGCTCTGGAGTGCCCATTCCTGTTCGAGGTCCTCTGCCGCTCGGGATTCGGCCTTACATTTATACAATGGATTTGCCCACTATATACGGCACCTAGTGCGGCGATCTACACAAATGGCATGACATACGAATGTATACCCCGAACGAGGAACTCGACAGGTCTGCCCCCTGTAACCGATTTTATTCACACTGGCAATGGAGCCATTGGCCTGCTACATAAGAGAATTTCACGCACACAGAGTCATACGTATACAATCACATCTCACCATTGTATCCTTATACGCAGAAGACATATTACTGTACATAAAGCACCCAGGACGGAATTTACAGCCACTGACACAGTAGGTAATTAGATTTGGGGACCTCTCAGGACTCAAAATAAATTGGAACAAATCAAAAGTCTTACCTCTGACCCCAAGCGTTCAGCAAGCAGACGGAGGGAGGGACTTTAGTTGGTGCCACCAGCGCATAACATATCTGGGTGTACTTGTGGCCCTCACGATGGGCGAGTTGTACAAAGAGAACTATGTGAGAGCCTTGTAACTACTTGAACACAGAGTGAACGCATGGATCCTTCTAGCCATCTCCCAGGCTGCCCGTATTGTGCTGGCTAAAATGGTGATCCTGCCCAAGCTGCTTTACATATTCAATAATGTGCCTATATAGCCGCCGGTACAATTCTGGTCGTAGATCAAAAGCCTAATGGTGCGACTAGCCTGGGTGGGCAGACAGGCGAGGGTGTCCTACGACACCCTTACGCTATCATACAAACGGGGCAGGCTGGAATATCCTGATTTATATCTATACTTCCTAGCCGCTGAGGCCCAATACATGGCAGGATGGAGGTCCTCTATTTTTGAACACATACATACAGCACTAGCAAAGGCTACTGTGACCCCGATTTACCAACATGGGATGCTATGGGGTACCCGGGAGGAAGCACCACAAGCATGGGGACTGATCGGCTGAGTGATGGGCGATGTGGCCTGTCATTCTCCTGACCTTCCAGTATACAAAACGAGTAGAATCCCACTCACGCATGTTAAAGTATTTCAGGCAAATTCTGGAAACATGGGGGGTCCAGACTTTGGGTGACTGGATACATGAAAAATTATTTATAACTTGGGATACCTTGAAAGCCAGAGGGGAATGGACTGCCATGTTATATTTCAGACTGACAGAGGTTATAAGAACTAAATGGCCAGAGTTTCCACGGGCTCTCGCCCCCCCCCATGCAATACTTCAACACGCCCTCACTTCACAGTCCACCAAATAGATGGTGTCCGTCATCTACAAAATGACCAGAATGGGAAGGGAGGCAGGAGGTCCCATAAGAATCAATGGGAATAGTCGCTTGGGACAGTGTTGAACAAAGGACGGTGGAAAATCATAGGCACGCAGACACATAACTTGTCCCTAAAAGGTCGACTCAGACTGATACACTTCAAATTCCTTCACCAGGTCTACTATTCCCCGGCCCGGCTAAGCAGATTCTTCCCGGAAAGATGCCTACTGTGTAAAAGGTGTGGGGGTAACCCCACGGATTTCTACCACATAGCATGGTCTTGTACACAAATTAGACCCTTCTGGGAGAAAATCGAGGAGGCAATGTCGAGATGCTATCAATTACACAGAACTATATGCTGGAACTATGGCTGTGGAACTATGGCTGTTAGCACTAATTGAGGAGGCCTTGCAAACAGAGAAGAGACTGCTGGGGATGGCCTCTGTGATGGCCAGTCATGATAGCGAAAACATGGGGAAAGTGTAAAGCACCTATGTTTCTAAATTGGTTGCATTTCATGAACACATGTGAACAAAGAGAAATATGGTATGCATCCACACTCCCGATGAGTAGTAGGCCAATTGACTACTGGCACCATTTAGGCAATACTACTCTGAATTTATAAAAGATCGCTCAAGCGGATGGGGAACCCCACAGCAAAGTCAACTAACCTGTTAAAAAATATGCACTCGGCCAATGGCGTGAATAATGCAGCCAGGCTGGGGTCAGTCATGGTGAAGTAAAATGTACCTAAATGATGCACATTCTTTATTGCATTGTGAACTCGGAAAAAGCTGACTTGATACAAACTGTTTTTGTCAGTAATGGCAGAGCTTAAACGAGGGTATGTGCAGTGCAAGGATTGAATTGGTATGTGAAATATCCTCAGTGATGCACCGGGTAGCCTGGAATGGGAGGGGGCAAGGGGAGAACTTCTGGGGTTGTATGGGCACTGTGCCCATTGTTACGGTTGTGTATAAAAATCGATAAAAAAGGTTTTTAAAAAAGGTATTTAGTACATGCATGACACTGAGTACACAGAGGAATGTTGCACCGCCCTGTCGGCCCATTCCACGAGCTGCGCATTATGCAGACATGGGGGAACCATGCAATGGGGCACGATAACCAATTGTGGTGGTGTGTCCATTCTCCCGATGGGTTGAGGATTGCCCATGTGCCCACCCAGATGCCAAGTGTGCCGAGAAATTCCTTGTCAGAGAAGTATTCCCCCGTTAGGGAGTGTGTGACGTTTTGAGATCAGATAATGCCACCTATTTTCTCAATGAGCTGTTCAAAGAAATAACAGCCCAGTTAGGAATAACACATTGTATGTGTTCAATTTACCACCCACAAGCAAATGGGATGGTAGAGAGGATCAACAGCCTCCGTAAGAGTAGACTCGCTAACCTATGTAACACCCTAAAAAATGAATTGGGTGTATTGCCTGGATCTGGCTGTGTTCCATCTGTGCACATAACCCAGTAAGGACCACCACCTGTCCCCCCCATGAAATAGTGACTGGCAGGCATATGCAGACACCCCAATCGTCTGTGAGGAGAGCATTGGATGCTCATAGAACAGCAGCACTACTAGGAGGAGAGTTTGAACAATACCTGTCCCAACTGACACGTTCAATAAGATGGATCACAAAACAAATGGCTCTGCCACACACAGAAGAAGCACAAATGACAATTGCCCCACAGGCTGACACAACCCCCGCACAACCATTGTTGCCATGGGAACTGGTCTATGTCAGAAGCTTTGTGCAAAAATGGAACAAACCCAGGTTCCATGGGTCCTACAAGGTCCTGTTGTCCACCCCCTCACAATAAAGCTGAAGGGGTTGAGGTATTGCATACACTTCTCAGATGTTTGCAGGGCCCCGCTGGTCACAACACAAGGTGTGCAGAATGAAGAAAACAATATTACCTCAATTTGCATAACTTCTTGCTGACTATATTAAGTGCATGTGTAAAGAGAAGAAAACATGCATTGCTGCTACAGCACCACTCTGGTGAATTAAAACTCTATCCCTCTCTCTCGCTCGCTCTTTCTTGTTCCTTCCCAACCCCTCTTTTCCTGTTTTTTTCTAAATTACAGGTATGCCAGCGATGGAGAAGACTATGCCAAGATACTCACCAACAGCAGTAGATAGAAATAGTATCAGTAGTACTAGAATGTACCGCTATGATTGCGGTCTTCATTGTACAGCCATTTTGTATACTGTAATGATCTTTGCATTAGGAATTTATTGGGGAACGTCTTTTATCTGGGCTTACCCTCTAAAATATGGCGCGGGGGGAACACATGAATATTATTACACCTTTCAATGTCACTCGTTCACTTTCAAATTGTACTGAAGTATATGTTAATGTCACTGTGATTCCTTCCAATGCAACTGAAGTACCTTCCACAATTGCTAGGCCCGCCCCTAGACACTTCCTGGTAGTTAAATTCAGTAATGTATACATATGACTAGCAGCACAAGTAGAATAGTGAAACGGCACATAATACATAATAGAAGAAAGAAAAGACAAGTGGGTTCAACATAAATATGATGCATATTATGGTCTAGGACTAGATGCGGTGGAAGATATTCGTCATCCTGAACACTCGAACAGTTGGCACTCCGACATGAGTGCAATAGGAAGAAAAACGACTAATGGGAATTGCTACGTCTGTTCCTTAATACCGCACAGATCTGGGGCATCCAAGGTCTTAGTTCCGCAAGAAGTACCCATGATAGAGACCCAATGCTTAATCCATCTTGCGCTATGTAGGATTAAAGGCACTTTCCAGGCACGCAACGTTCATCTAGAACTCATAGATCCTGACCCCCGAAAATGCAAAACCAGTTCCAATAACCCCAACTGTCTGAAAAAAACTCATCTAGTAATCAAAGGGGCGAGATATGTCAACAACGAGTGGCAAGAAACAACCCATGCTTGCAAGGCTGAAGGGCTTTTAGGATTATCGGAGAAAATTGCAGCACTTGTGGAGCAGACATGAACACAAGTATGGGCAGAGCATATCACCCAACTAACATGGATTGGGGCTCTTGAGAAACCAATAAAAGCGCACCAATAAAAGTCATATGAACTTTGTTTTTACAATGAAGGGACAGTTTGTCGGGTCGAACAACAATGCAACCGAACTGTCATAGTACCCGACCTCAAGAAAGGTACTACCGCGCTGATGGACTATTATTGGGTTTGCGGGCAGCAAGCATATGTGCACCTCTGTTCTACTTGGAGGGGCTACTGTTCACAAGCCACGCTGCACTGTGCCCTGTTAGTAGTATCAGAAGAACACCTGAAGGGGGGATCCCTATTCAAAGCACCCACCGTGCCCCAGACAGTCAAAGCATAACACACAATGCCACCACCAAACTTTCGCATCCTCCCTGAGAAAGGGTCCGATGACCAGCTGCGAAAAAGAAAGAAAGCCTCGAATTACATATCAAAAGACTTGTCCAAACTGCTTGCGCAAATACCTGATGAACATAAATTCTATAATTGAGCAGAGAAATGTTTTGCATCTCTACTACCTAGCATCAAGACACGGGCCAATGCAAAATGACTACACAGCTATGGAAGGAGGTGTTTGCAAAAAGATCAGGAGTTCATGCTGCACATTCGTACCGTCTGAAGACGCTGAAAATGGGACATTGTCGCACGTCATTCCAGCGGTACATGAACTAAGGGTAAAAATGAAAAAAGAAGCTGGTGTCCAAGAAGAAGACTGGTTCACTATGGAATTCAGCTGGGTCCCATCATGGCGCGGAACGCTAGTGAAGATGTTGGTCCCCATCATCGTCGTTAGTCTGATAATCTTCTGCACGTGACAATTGGGTCACCGGTGTTGTGACAAAGCTGTGTCTAAGGGAAGTAGAAATACAGACTGATCAAACTGACCGCCCCGTTCACCACACGGTCCCAATGACTATGGGAGATATAGTTGATAACTTCTACCAGACAACCATTGTTTCTTCCCCTGACCCTGAAAATTATAAAGAAGTATGGGTGTATCTGGCAGGCGGCGGGGATGCACATACATGAAGTGTACACTAGAGCAGTAGGCGCAAGCAGAAGAAAGCTTTCGACGTTTGTAGGGCCTGGATGCCAATAAAAGGAAAACCTGCATGGGAGGAAGCAGAAACGAGGGGCAATTAACGTAAATATCGGGCAGGAGAATTTGTTACTGTAGAAGTAATGAAAGGGGGGAATGTTGGGATTGGAGTTAGTATATCCCCCCACCCCCAAGCACTTTCAGGTAAGGTGAAACCCCTAGAGATAGTGTAGTGTAAAAGGGGAGAGAAAACCGCACTATGAAACTCGATGCGAAAGCAATATTGCGCGAATAGCAGATGCATGGCATTAGGAAACAGAGAGAAACACCATTTTCTGGTTATTGCGAAAACACAGGCTTGTGTGATTGCGCTGTACCAGCCGAGCCCCATGGAAAGATTTCACTAGGCCCAACACCCTCATGGCAGAGCGAATGCACACCACCAGTTCCCACAAAAGTCAACTTGCCGTATGTACCTCTACTGTTGCAATCATTTAGTATCATTCAGTGGAATGTGCCCTGCACGAGCGTAAGAAAACACCAGGCTCTGCGCAGCGTCCATTCATCACCACTAAGCTGCCAGCCGGGTTCTAACCCCCACCCAGTGAGCCCAGCGTCAGCCGCACACCACTGGCCCGACCCCCACACCTCTGCATTCCATGATAAGCAAGCGACCCTCCTGTTCCAATACAAATGAAGAGTCCACAAAAGAGCTAAGCATGTGCGACTGTATTTTCTTCCAGCCTGACCCACATCCCTGTAAAACCCAGGGTGGAGGCTTTGCGCGCGTGAAGTGCGGTATCAACAAAGCACTGAATGTGTGGGTCAGCATAATTGTATTTTATCCTCCCTTCCCCCTGGCACTGACACCCCAAACTGCCCAGGTGCATGCCACAGTGATATAGTAACTAGGATTAGCATGTTTAGTTTAGGAAGCTACATTGTATTATATGAGGGCCTCGACATTCACCGCAAAGATGAGCCCAGATGACCCATGTGGACCCTGATCGACGGAGAAGGACCAACTAATTGTAGCCTGGCTTCCCCTATGGAGCAGGCCCATGTGTAGGGTCTCACCAATCAGTGGAACCAGTTTGTACTGTATGCGATGACTATTTCTGGCTTCTTAAGCTCTTGTTTGTATAAGGACTAATCAAAGTGGTCTGGTGCAGAAGAGTCCTTTGCTAATATTTTCTATTCTGTACAATTAAAGCCTTGTTATCCTTGCAAGCCATCTCCTGGCCTACTTCCCTACAGGGTCGCATTTACTCTGTAGTGTGCATTAAAGAGGGACTTGCCTTCAGGTACACATCCACAGGAATTGGGAAGAAAACCATGTGATGTGTGTATTATATACATATAGAGCAAGCACAAGTTGGATGATTCATGTGTTAACCCTTATGGTAAGCATTTAAAGGAGTTTTGTTGTGATAAGATTCATTTTTCTTTCCCAGGTATATCAGAGAACAAAGGGGAAATACTTTTGGAGGTGGAGATTACCACCATTTCTTTATTTTCTATTTTTTATTTAGCGTTACAGTTTGTTACAAACTTTTTTAATGCATAAACACAAGTGAATTGTTTTTATGCATTAAAAAAAGTAACAAACTGCAACGTTAAATAAAAAATTCCATTCTACTTAAATTTGTCGGCAGAGGCTTTGTTGTCATGGTTCTCGTCATTGCCAATTGTGTCGCTTTGTACTTCAACCTTCGATCACATGCGAGAAGACAGTCGCTTCAGGGGTTTCTAATATTTAATCGAGAACGTTTATTCCAGCGCAAACAAAGGATGTTTTTTCGCTTAGGAGAAACGGGCTCCACTGTTCGCCGATAGATAGTGAACTCATGTTTCTGATATACTTTCCCAAATATAATGTCCTCTGTGATGCCCGACAGACAGTTAATAAGTGTTTCACTGATTCTATGTTCGAGGTGAGGTTACAAAACCGGCATATACTGTCAAGCCAATTCTTTTGTTTTCTTCTGAACATGATCTCTTTTGTGTGGTAAAGGTTAAGCCTTTGTAGTAAAAATTGGTTCCGATGGTATCGACTAGGGAATTTTTGCAGATATTTTAGCACTGTGTTTAATATGCGTGGTTCATTTGGAAAAAGCAATAGAGGTTTGTATTTTGCTCTTTGAGTCAGGATTCGTTATCAGGGTTTCTAGGTCTGCGTCCAAGTCTTCAAGGTGATTTGTGCATGTGTTGTGCCATTCATCCATAGGCCACATATAGGTGCCATTCATTGGCTTGAATAGAAAGTAATATGGCATCGCCAAGTTTCATGAAAAATGATAGACTTTTCCATAGTGTTACTGAATATAGGGATTGTAGACCTAATTAATTTCTAATAACACTCATTGGAGTGCATTTGGGTATATGTAATACGGTTTTCCAAAAAACACCTTTGAGCAAATTCCACGCTGTCCAGAGTCTTGCGTGAATTATGGCTCTCTATGAGGTGAGCAACTTGATTTTCGATTTAAGGAGATTTATCCAAATCGCTTCGCCAAACGCCTTGTTAAATTGGATTCCTAGATATTTGATTGAGTCCATTTGGTCCAGCACTTCCATTTCCTACTTTCCAATTGAAAGATCTAGTTTTCTTTTTTTTTTTAAACATATTTTTTTATTGTTTTACAGTGTAACATTGTACAATATAACAGAGTAACATCCCCTTGGATCCCCCCATCCCCCTCACCCATCCCCCACCGGAAGACATGTCCCATGTTCCACCTTTCCTCGGGGCATCTATGAGGTAAATATGTCTGTGATTCTGATGTTGTGCGGGCACCATTGTTCCATATAGTCCGATTGTACGTATTCCAGAACTCACCCCCATCCCTTCAAAAATGACCCATTCGAGACCTGTAGGTGGTGTGTGATCTTTTCCATTGTCATTTGCGACCAGACCTTTTGCAACCATGTGTAGATCAATGGTGGGTCGTGCTTTTTCCAGTTTTGGGCGATAGTGGCGCATGCCGCTATGACCAGGCCCATGAAACTTCTCCATTGTGCCTTGCTATATTTCTTGGACTGATCCCCTATCATCCCGCATTGCCACACTTTATCCCCCAGTTGGTCCGCCTCTGGGAACATCTTTTTCATTTCTGTTATCAGTTCCGACCAGAATCCTTTGATCCCTTGACAGTCCCACCAGATATGCCTCCACGTGCCGGCTTCTGGGCAGCCTCTCCAGCAGCGATTGGACATTCCCGGGTACATATTGTTAAGCCTCTCCGGTGTGTACTGCCATTGAGCGACTATTTTTGTCCACATTTCCCTGGTCTGCACAGCTCGTGTTAGTTTGGGAATGCCCGACCACGGCTTCTGCCACTGCTGAAATGGGATTTCTTCCCTTAGTGTTCTTTCCCATCTTTTCATGCAAGTCCATTTTATTTCTTCGTCCTGTGAATTGATGAAGTTATAGAGTGTGGGGATCAGTTCCTTGGTTCCTGATTTGGATAAGATGTATTTTTCAAATGGGGTTAACTCCCTTGTGGCCGCCGCCTGAGTAATCTCTGGCGTTGCAAGCCAATGTCTGAGCTGTTCGTACTTGTATCTATCCGCCTTCGTCAAGTTCCACATGGTTTTACAATCTGCAAAAGGTCTTACTTCCTTGTCGAGGAACATTTCTCCTATTTTCCTACACCCTGCCTCTTCCCAATTCTCAAAGGCCCCGGGCTCTACTCCTGGCGGGAATTGTGGGTTCCTGCAAATGGGCATGCATGGTACTGTCGCCCTGGTTATGGTGCCCTTCCATGTCTGTTCGTCCCATGCGTTCAGTGGAGTTTTCATGATTTCACTAATGCGGAGATTCGGGTGTCTATGTTGTTTTAGCTTCCAAAGGATATCTTCCAGCGGGGTCCTGGTGACCGCCCTGTCTTGAGTTACCCAGAGTGTTTGTTGGTCATCACCCAGCCATTCTTTCAGCACCCATAGTTGCGCTGCTTGGTAGTATTTCCTGAAGTGTGGTAGTGACATTCCCCCCTCTTTGACATGTGTCGTGAGGACCGATCTTGCAACCCTCAGGGCTTTCTATTCCAGATATATGATGAAATTGTCTTTGACAGTGCTTTGAAGAATGAGTTTGCAATTGTTATCGGGAGGGCGTGAAAGTGGTACAGCAGCTTAGGTAGAATGTTCATTTTCACCGACTGGATTCTACCCCACCATGTTATCCTTAGCAGACACCATTGCTCCAAGTCCTTTTTCACTCTGGCCAGTAGTGAGGGGTAATTTCCTTTGTACAGTAAATCCACCCTATGCGTGAGTGTTATACCCAGGTACCCGATTCCTTCTTTTGCAAGTTTTAGACCTAGTGATCCCGCCACCCTTACCTGTGCCTCTTTATCCCCCCGCTAATAGTAGTAGTTCGGATTTGTTCCTATTGATTTTCAGGCCAGATATCTCCCCGAATGCCTCCAGTTCCTGCAACGTAGGTGGTAGTGACTTCCCGGGGTCCTCCAGGGCTAGTAGCATATCGTCTGCATATGCTATTACCTTATGTTGTCTGCCTGCCATCTCTATCCCTTTTATTTGGATAGTTTCCCTAATCTTAATTAACATCGGCTCCAGGAATATAGCATATAGGAGGGGAGATGATGGGCATCCTTGTTTTGTCCCCCTGGTAATCTCAACCCTGTCTGAGACTTCCCCGTTGATCGCTATTCTTATTGATGGGGAGATATAGTTGGCTTTGACCATCTTTATATATCGTTCACCAAATCCCATTCGCTCTAGTGTTTTGAAGAGTATGGACCATTCCACCCGGTCAAAAGCTTTTTCGGCATCGAGTGAGAGTAGCGTGGCTGGCGTGTGTGTAATGCCTACTTTTTCTATTAAGTGTGTCAATCTCCTTAAGTTGTCATGGGTTTGCCTGCCAGGTATAAAGCCTGATTGATCTGGGTTTATTAGGGAGGACAGTAGCGGAGACAGCCTGGCTGCTAGGATCTTTGTGTATATTTTCGAGTCTAAATTTATCAATGCTATTGGGTGGTAAGAACCAGGGAGGGAGGGATCTTTGCCTGGTTTGTGGAATACTAGGACCTTAGCCTCATTCATGGACAGGGTTATGTTTCAGCTTTCTTTGAAGGTGTTTAATAGTTTTGTTAAGAATGGGGCGAGTATATCCACATATTTTTTATAGAAGGGGGCCATGAAGCCATCTGGGCCTGGTACTTTGTTATATGGGAGTCCTGCTATTGCTTTCTTCACCTCATCCTCCGTGATTTGAGTTTCCAATGCTATTTTCTGCTCTTCCGATATCTTTGGGATGGGGAGAGATTGCAGGAATTTGTTTTGATCGCCCTCTGATCGCCCTCGTCTGGGTGCTCAGTCACGTATAGATTTTGGTAGACTGTCTTGAATACCTCCCCTATGTCCTTAGTGCGTGTTTGAGGCTCACCTTGTGCGTCTTTAATGTTTAGGATGGTTAATGATTTTTGTTTTGTGGAGAGTTGTCTCGCTAGGAATCTATCTGCCTTATTAGCTTTGATAAAGTATCTCTGCTTGAGATAGAGGAGGGAAGTCTCTGCCTTTTTATTGCGAAGCATTTCCAGTTGCCCTTGCGCGTGTCTCAGTGCTTTCTTAAGGCTTCTGGTAGGGTGTATCAATAGCTCCTCTCGTATATCAGTAGGTTTCTTTTCAAGTTCTCTTTCCCACCCGTTCCTTTGTTTGTCCTTGGTGGCTTTCAGAGCGATCATGTGTCCCCGGGTAACTGCTTTGAACACTTCCCAAACCGTACCCAAAGGGACCTCCCCAGTGTCGGTTTGTTCGAAATATTCTGCTATCTTGTCCCTGATTGCTTCTCCAGTCACCGGGTCTAAAAACAGATCTTGCGGGAGTCTCCATTGCCAGAGTCCCCCACCCTTCCCCGGGCTCTGTACGTCCAGCCAGAGTGGGGCATGGTCCGAGAGTGCAATTGGGCCTAATTCCATCCCTTGAACTTTGCCCAACATTCCCACCGACACCCAGAAATAATCTATTTGCGACATCGTGTTGTGGACATGCAAATAGTATGTGTAGCCTTTGTTTTGACCCTTCAGTTCCCTCCATGCATCACACAGTGCCATCTGATCAATTTTTTGCTCAAGATGCCTGGATGGGGCCCCTTGGTTTTGTGGTCCCCCTCGCTCCTATCTAATTGCGGCTGCCATGCCATGTTAACGTCACTCCCCAGTATTATCTCTCCCTTCGCGAACCCTTCCAATTTCCCCATCGTATCCCGCATGAATCCATCTTGGCCCGTGTTTGGTGTGTATATTGATGCCACGGTGAGCCTAGAGCCCTCTAGCAAAACACTGGCGAATGCGACCCTCCCCTCCCTGTCTGTCTGCTCATCTATTAGTGTCGCGTCCCATCTCCCCAATATGGCGATTAGAACCCCCGCTCTTTTTTCAGTTGCGTTTGATTGTGCCAGTACATTGTACCCTCTGAGGGAAACCTTCCTTCTGTCTTGTGCTGCGTTCAGGCCCCTAACGTTTAATGTTAAAATTCTGATTTTCCCCATTGCAAATGGCCCTGATCAGGTGTCATGCGAGCCCGAGTGTTGTGATTCCAGCTATCTTCTGGAGTAGCTCTCCCGTCCCCCCCCAATTTCCTAACCCCCCCATTATAAACGAACAACCAACTTTGATCCCGAGGAGGGCCCGGGTACCTATGGATGCTAGGGCGTTGCGCCTATCGCTCCCTGCCCTCTGTGGACTCGGGTTAAACTTTGCGGGGAGTCATAAACCCCGCATATTCCTCAGACCTACTGCGTGCCCGTACCTGATCTCCAGCCGGGCCGCCGGGAATTACATTTTCCGAGTTCCTTCGTAGAGTGCCTCTCCGAGTTCCGTAGTCTGGGGATGCCCCCTGTCATCGTCTTGTGTGGGTGTTCCCTACTCCACTGTTGCCGGTTTGGAGTTCCCCCTACCATTTGGTTTCTTTTTCTGCCGAACCACCTCCCAACCTCTCAGCCTTTTTTGCAGTTCCCCTTTTGCTTTGATGCCCCTATTTCCTTCCTCCTCTGCTTGTATGTCCATTATATGGAGCCCTTCTTCCCAGGTTGTCACTCTTTGTTTCCCTTCCCTCTCGAATAGCAGGCCGAAAGGGAATGTCCATTTGTACCTTATTTCTTTTGCGATCAGCTCTTTTATCAATGGTGCCATTTCTCTCCTCTTTAGTAACGTCACCGATGCCAGGTCCTGGTAAAGCTGTATGTCTGCCCCATTCATCCTTGTATGGTCTACCAGCCTCGCTCTCCTCAGTATATGTTCTTTCTGTGGGTATGATGTGAGGGCTGCCAGTATATCTCTAGGTCTTTCCCCAGGGGTGCCTGTTCTTTTTGGGCCCAGTCTGTGTATTCTGTCGATCCCTATAATGTCTGCTTCTTGTGCTTCAATTAAGTCCCTGAACACTTCCTGTACCGCTTTCTTGAGATCTTTATCCAGTGCGGTCTCAGGCATGTTTTTAATGCGGATATTAGATCTGTGGGACCTATTTTCTAGGTCCTCACATTGGATTTCTAAATTGTGGGTTAATCGCACTAAGTGTTCCTGGGTTTCACTATTTTGTTGTGCTTCTTCTTCAACATTTTGCACAATTTTCTCTAGAGTGTCCGTCCTTTCTTCCAGTTTGGCTACATCTTGCTTTAGGTCCTGAACTGCCTGTTTCATGTCGTTTCTCATTGTGGCAAATTGGTCTTGAAATGTCGACATGAATTTGTCTTGCAGCTCCACGAACCAGGGGTGCATGTCATCCCTTGACGGGGTTGGTTACTTGTGTTGGGGGGGATGGAATCCATTGGTGGGTCATCCTGCGACCTACCCCTGGTGGTTATGGGGGTATCGGACGCCCACATTTGGAGTGTGCTTGAGTCTTGTTTATCCAATTGCTGGTTTGGTTGCGTCACACTCCCTTTACCCTTTGCCTTGGACATTGCCCTTAAGTTGTGGAATACTCACTGGGTTTATTTGCTCCTTGGGAGCTGTGTTGTGCCTTGGGTGCGTCCGCGTAGCTGTTCTTGATTTGGCGGCGTGAGTTTGCTTGGTAATGATCCCTAATATTTAACTGCCTTCTCTCTTCAGGGGAGCTTGTTAGCCCTCCAGCCTCCAGAGACCGCTTGCTTAGTTGCCCCCAATGCTGGTATTGGATCTGGGGGCAGAGTCCTTGATTCTTTGCTTGTCTCTTCCCTTTATATCCGCCCTACCCCTGTATGCTCAAAGTACATCGGCTGAAGTGTGTAGGGATTTGCCCCCTGGGTGCAGAATGGCTTACTTGTCCTTGTGGGGGTGCCCAGTGAGGAGGGGGGGTGGCTCCCACCTTGAATGTGGCCTCCTGAGACCTCCGTGCAGGAGGGGGGGAGCTCCTGTCGCCTGTAGTACCGTCCGGCCTGTCAATGAGACTCCTCGGGTCCTAGGGCAGTGCGTTCCCTTCTCAGCTCGTTCTTTTCCACACGTGCTAGAGCCCAACCTCGGCTCCGGAGCTCTAGCCGGGACTCCTCTTCCCCGAAATGTTGACCCCTGTTGCTGAATACGCTGCGTTGCCGGGGGACGGCCTCTGGTTCTTCCACGCCTGTCGTTCAGTTCCCTGGCACGGAGCACGGTTTGCTTGGAGGGGCGGATCTAGTGTCTGCCCGCGGCCTCCTGTGCCTTCGCACCGGGTGTTTTTTCTTCGCCGCTGAGGCCCCACCACCTGGTGGGTGTGTGCCGCTGTGCAGGTATGCCCCGCCTTGTCATCCGCAGACGGGTCCCCGTCCCGGCCTCTCCTTCTCCCCGGTCGCGTGGGGCGTGCTGCGTTCTCAGAGGGGTGGCTCTCCGAGCGGCGCTGCCTCTGCTTGCTCTCTCCCCTGTGGCGATTCCCCTTCCCGTTGCAGCGATGGGTCCCTGCGGGGGTTGGCAGCAGTTGGAGGTGCTTTAATCCTCGGATCTGGTGCTAAATGTGGTGCTACGATGCAGCCCGGCAGGAGCGAGACTTAACCACGTCTCTCTGCCCCAGCGGCCATCTTGGAATCAGGATCTAGTTTTCTTACGCCCATGAACAATGCTTATGATTTTTGATTTCTTACTGTTCATCGTTATATCGTTCTTTAGCATGTAGTCTTCTAGCTGGCTTAATGTGGATTGGAGTCCTATTTGAGTGTGATCAATCAACACTCAGTCGTCTGCGTATAGGATCCATGCAATGTGTTGACTGTTGATTTTCGTAAGAAAGACAGTCATATCTTTGAGATTTAGCTGCAAATCTGCTAGGTGAAGATTAAATAGTGTAGACGCAATAGGACAGCCTTGTTTCACACCTTTATCTGTTTTTAATTCTGCAGATAAATCGCCTTAGTTGTTTAACCGTATGTGGATTGAAGTGTTGTTGTGGAAAGCCTTTATGATTTCCACCAGTTCATCAGGACAATTCCAGCCACGCAATTTGGTCCATATTTTTGACCAATTTACACTACTGAAGGCCTGTTGGAGATCAATAAAGGCCAGATGTATTTTAGTTTTGATTGTTTTTATTTTTAGAACGTTTAGAATGAAGAGACTGAAATCAGCTCCTGTTCCTTTTGTGAAGCCAGTTTGCCTTTTATCCATGATGTTATTTTTGTTTGCCCAGCACACGAGAAGTTTTTGAATGTGTGCTGCAAGCAGATTTACGATGACATCTAATAAGACAATGGGTCCGCAGTTTCTGGGTTCCATTCTGTCCCCTTGTTTGTAGATCAGCACTATAATGCACGTTGCCCAGGATTGAGGTATTTTGCCAGTTGCTGTTATCTTCATAAATATTTCATATATGAGTTTGGCCCACTCTTCCGGTGCTTCTTTTAAGATGTTGTTTGTGAACGCGTCTGGTCCGGGTGCATTCGAGGCTTTCAGTTTTCTGATGGGGTTACTAATCTCAGTTTGATCAATTTTAATCTGCCAAGGCTACACATGGCTGTCTTTTTATTAATGTCTGTAAATACTCTAGTATAATGATCTATCCATTGGTCTTCAGTTACGCTATTTCTTTGAATCGCCTGTTGCCTTGAAATGATTTTGTTTATCAATGTCCAGGTCTCTCTACCGT
The DNA here is from genome assembly GCF_040938575.1 of Ambystoma mexicanum. Taxonomy (NCBI): domain Eukaryota; kingdom Metazoa; phylum Chordata; class Amphibia; order Caudata; family Ambystomatidae; genus Ambystoma; species Ambystoma mexicanum. Next base: position 944,461,306 of record NC_090939.1, read on the forward strand.
TTAACTTGCAGTTTGCCATAAGCATCTCCTCCCCTTGTTCACGTTCTCAATGTAAATCGGAATGCAGATGTCCAGTTGCAATAGCACTGCTTTATTTGCCTTAACACACATGATCTCAGTGGTTGTGGGATCATCTTTGCTTTTTTGAGATCGTTCCTTAGCAATTTTTTCTGTTGTGCCACTTCAATGCTATGTTGATGTTTTGGTTTATCATATGGATATTTAAACCCAGTTTGTGTCACCTGGTAGGATGCTAATAGTGGCATATAGGATACTCCAGTATGGGTTTCTTTAGCGTACTCTAGATATTTTTCGTTAGCGTTTTGATGCGATTCACGGGGAACTTTAGACAATTTCTTCCTAGATTTACCATTGCTTCCAGCAAACAAAGTCTCGTTAAAGTCTTTTTCTGGATTTTCCAAGTCAGGCAGATTGCGTCGTGATCGCTTTGATCCATTGATATTATGTCTAGTCTTTCGATGCTGTGCCTGAAATTACATGAGCTCCATATGTAATCATTGGTGTAAGCACTGTTTTTCCCTTTGCATGGAATATCACTGGTCGCTTGACCATTTAGCATGTAGCAGTTCCTGAGGGTTGTCTCTTGATGCCACAGAACGTTTCTTTGTTCGTGGTTCATCACTATGGTATGCTTAAAATCTCTCAGCATTCCCTTTTGGTCTAGATCGCCACAAAGCAGAAGGTGGACATTTTGTAAACTCAATTGGCATTTGTCGATTATTGTGTTTATTCTTTCGATAAATTTGGTTGTCGAAATTAAACTCGGGTTCCAGTATAAATATAGGATCACTGTATATCTTGGAAAGTCTCCGTCTATATGTAAATGTTGGAGGATCATTACTTGGATAAACGGAGTGATGGTTCCACTTTTTTTGATCGCACATCCAAAATTGTTTTTGATCATTGTCAGTAGCCCTGCCTAGGGTCTTCCACGTTGGCCTTTTAACGCAGGATTAAATGTGACATTGTGTTCAGGTTTCATTACATTTGTTGTTGTATTTGTTGTCACGTTCTTCGGGGAGCTGACAAATTGGGTTTTGGCTTTTAGTTTGGTTTGAGTGATCACCTTACAAATTGTATTTTTTCAAAAGAGCACCACTTCGCTCATCTTTGAGGAGTTGAATTCCGCATGTTGGACAGATTGTTATCATAATTGCATCATTTACCAGTTCAGATGTTTGATCGTAAATAGACTGCAGTAGCACTTTTTTGTTTCCTTCTGTTGGTTTCCTTTAATTTCATTTGTCCTTTGTGTTGCCCAAGATCTTGAGAATCTGGTATACTGACATGATTTAGTTGATCATGTGTCACGTCGTTTACTTTGGTTTCGTGTTTTACCTGATCCATTTTATGGATTCCAGCAATGCGTCCTTCATGTTTGTTTCCTCAATGGGTTTACCCTGTACCATATCACTTAACCATATCACTTAAGTGGGCTTGCCACCTCGCTGAGGCCTCTACCTCAGTGTCAAGCCTATCTCAGATTGTTGTAAAGAATTCTAAATGTAGAGGTTTTGCGTGAGTCATGGCAAGCAGAGTGTTGTGGTCTTTTAGATTGCTGTGAATATCCTCATATAGCTTTACAAACAGGACAAGCGAGATTGTGAGAGCTGCCATAATGTTGTGAATCTGCATTGCTGCCTCGTTAGAGAGTTCAGAGTGCAGGTGTGATTAGTTATCCCACGATTGATTACTTAGCGGTGAATAGGTCGGCGAGCACTGCACATTAGACGAATCATTGTTTGTTTGAGATTTATCATGCACATTACTGATGTCTCCCGGAGAAACTCTGTCAGTATTTGCAGTTTCGGCCTTCTGATCTATGTCATTTTTATCACCACTCAAGACATTATTCATAACATTCCGAGCAATGAGGCCTGTCAAAAATTGTTATTTTCCTTTAGATACGTAGGTAGTAGTTGAAATGTATTTGGTGCCATCTTTATTAGAGAACCTTTCCTCAAAAGAGAAGCGCAGAGACTGTTCATGATACACTCCCTCATTTCTGCTGCGTGCTCTCTTAATCTTGCCACAATATGATTTTCTTGCTCTGCGTCAACATTTTATTTACTTTCCAGGTAGGAGCCCTTTTTTTGATGGTTTCCTTTAATACCGCTTGCTCTGAGTTTGCAGCGATGTGTTCACGGTCCTCCTGTCAATTTTGTTGACTTCTAAATCCATCTCACAGTGTGTTATTGCATTTGATTCCACGTTATCAGTGCAAGGTATCTTTTCAGCAAACACTGCCAACCACCTACTGATTTGAGGTTGCGGGCTCGAATTTTGTTGCTGTTATACCTTAGTTCTTTTTCATGGCTCTGATTGTTTATTTGGGTTACCGTGTGACTAATGATGCTTTGGTAGGGGTCACAAACCACCCGTGTTGACGTCAGACTCTCCTGCTGGTGGACATCTGAGAATACAAAAGCTGTGTCGACCTGCAATTGTTCAGCATTGGTTATTTCTAAACTCGTCAATTTACTTTCTGTGTCAATTTCACTTCTCTTTACACTCTGCAGCGTATTTACAGCTGTGTCTATTACAATCTGTGTGTGTAGAGTTTTCTGAGAGTCATTTAGCTTTCCAATCACATTCGCAGCCTCTTGTTCACTCGCCTTTCAAATCAAGTCAGTTTCGTTACGCCTCAGCAAGGCTGTACGTCGCTGTTGCCGTGTTCATGGACCCACTTGCTCCACCAATCACGTTGGGTACCTCATAGAACAACAAAAGCAAACGTGCAACTGGGCAGAGACTAGAATCTCAACCAACGCTACGCACCTCTTCCAGTCTTTATGGGCTATCTCTTTAGGTTAAAGGCGCAGCAGCAGTTCCACACAGCATACGCTCCCAACAAAAGCAAACATGCGACTGGGGAAAGACTGGAGTCTCACCACCGTATGTATGTGCTATTGCTCAATGTGTATGTGCATGGGTTATGACTAAGGATTAGAGGATTAATCCTGAATCTTCAGCAAAGAGTCTAATAAATACTGAGTAGAACAGAACCCAGGATATACTAGTTAGTGCATTAATGAATATATGTCTGAAGGCTAGTGATAGTGTGTACTGTCAAAGTTGCATATATTTACCAATTACCTCTCCATTCCTATCCACTGAATTACTCCAACACATTCTCTGGTGTACCGATATTTCCTTAACCATCATTCATCACATGCCTCCGATCAACTAGGGAAGGGGAGTTGAGTGTGAACACCATCTTAAGCTTCTGGAAGGGGTACATGGCTGGCAGCAATAGGTAGATGGGCAGGTAGGATAGAGAGAAGAAAGAAGAGGCATTATGGGAGCGTATCAGTGGACAGGATGGGGTTGGCGGTGTAATGCATGCTGAGAAAACAAAGTGAGCAACATTTCAGCTTGTTATATGGCCAACTAGGAGAGAAGGGTCTATAACAATTTGATTATGACAATGTGTATAGCCTGAAGAAATGAGTGGATGCCTTTTCATTATTTAAGACTACTGAGGCTATTAAGGAACGGGTTAGTCTCAAAGCGCCTGGTCCAGATGGGGTGCAAGGTGACTTCTATATGTTTAATGTAATGCTATGGGCCTCCCTGAAATGTAATGTAATTAGGGCAGTTCTGGTATCTCGTAAATTACCTGATTAATGCATATAAGCACACTAATCCCTATATATAAGAAAGGATCTAGAGATGTTCCTAGCTCCTGGTGTGGTTACAGAAGATCAATGTCATAACATATCGCTCCTGATTGAGAAATACTACAGGGGGAAGAAATGGTATCTATAGCTAGCATTCATGCATTGATCCATGGCGTTCAATAAAGTGGATACATCGATGTCATGGACCCATATGATGAAACTAGGTATGAATGTCGATCTACTTAGTATTCTAGGTCAATTGTACTCACGTGCAGATGCTTTTGTAAGATATGCAGTTGCTGCAGAATGTACATCCAGTTTTCCTATTAAGCAAACAGTAAGAAAAGGGTGTGCAATTTCTCCTAGTTTAAAAAAACATACACATATATATATATATATACACACACACATATATATGATACATTACTCACCGTAATCGTATTTCTGATGCTTGTATCTGCTTAGATTCACATGCTGTGCATAGGCCACTCGACAAGAGGCATTGGGGCCACTCTGGCTTTCATTGCAAATGTTCCCCTTGACACCATTTGCAAAGCAGCTACTTGGAGCTCTATTCACACTTTCACTCAGCACTACTGAATTGACACCCATTCCAAGACAGATATTCAAGTGGGACAAGCGGTTCTAAGACATTTATTTACTCATGACCCTTCTCAAATCCCACCTCCTTCTAACACTGCTCGCTAATCTATGCACAGCATGTGAACTAAGCAGATTCCACAAGCCTCAGAAGGGATACATTACTCACCGTAATCATATTTCTGATGCTTGTATCTGCTTAGATTCACATGCAACCCACCCTTCCTCCCCTCTGAGAGAAGGCGCATGAATGCTTGTAGTCTTATCTTATCTATCTTCTATCTGCTTGGATCATCTGTACTCACGCTACTCCTCATGCTACCTCATGTCAGGAAAAATACAATCTGAGGGTCCTAGACGCGTGAGGAATCATGGGTACAGTGGACGTCACACTAGGGATAGTATTACTGGCACGCCCTGTGTCGACGCCCATTTTCGAGTTTCAAAAAACAAACTGTAATACTGCACAGCTTCCACTAGATGTCGGCCTATGCACAGCATGTGATCTAAGCAGATTCCACAAGCCTCAGAAATATATATATATATATATATATATATATATATATATATATATTGTTGTTGCAGGGCAACAACGATACCACACATCGGCATTACATCAATACACTTTTCACGTCCTCTATGCTGGTTTTTTTCCCCTTCCATATTCTTCTCCCCCACCCAATACCCTCCTTCTCCCCAAACCCCCCGATTGCCTCAGAATTGTCCAAGCACGTGTCCTACGAATTCTTCATTTATAGTCCACTGTTGCAGTTTGCCACTTTATGGTGGGAGTCTTCTTCCTTTGTTTACCACTTGCTCATTGCACTTTCCATGATCTGATCCGGGAACCCTCTTGACTCTCTCGCACTTCATGTGAATTCCCCTTTGTTACTTCTTTCCCCTTACCCTCCCCTCTGTTTGCAGTCTTCCCTTCGTGGTCTCTGGGTCTTTCCACTCTCTATAGTTGTCCCTCTCCTACTCCGGATTGTGGCTCCTCAGGGCCATACCTCTCGAGGAAGGTAGACCATTCCATTTCTCTTGTTGGGGTCAGGGCTTGTAGATGCCCGGTCCAGTGTTCATTATGTATATGCCCCAGGCTTTCTGGGCGCATTGCTATCCCCCTGGGACTTTGTCTCTCTTCCATCCCCCTGCCAGGACTGCCCTCGATGCCAGCAGAAGGAAGTAGGGCATATGTGGTAGCTTAACCCATTTCCCCTCTTCCACTTCTATTCCAAATAGCACTAGAAAGGGGTGAAGGCTCCTTTCCACTCCGTCTAGGGCTTTTATCCATCCCAGGACTTCCTTCCAGTACTTTTGTACCTCCCCACATGCCAGTAGTCCGCCTTCTGGAGACATCCCCTCCAGCAGTGGGGGTCTACCCTAGAGTACATTTTAGACAGCCTAACATGGTCCCACTGTCATCTGTACAGAACTTTAATTCCATGTAGCTTGTACTTACATGCAATAGATGTTCAATGCGCATTCTCACAAAATGCTTTCCATTGTCCTGCATCTAGTTTGATTGCCATGTCCTTCTCCCATTTCTTTTTGTATATGTATTTCCCCACCTTGTGCAGCTAGCAGGGTCTGATATAGCTTGGATAGTGTTAGGGAGAATTCTCTCTTTAGGCTGAATTTCCTAACCTAGTGAGTCCCCCAGCAGCTTTGCTGGATTTCTGGAGTTTGTTTTTTCTCCTGCCAAGAGCGAGACTCTTTTTCGCCCACTCTTGGACATGATTTATGGTATTCCTTTGACTGTTAATGTGTTTTATGGGCTATGGGGTCCTTCACTCCATAGGGTCTCATGTGTTTTTATTATGTGTGTTACACAGCACGCTCCGTGCAGTAACACAGGGGTGTCATAGTGACCCCCCCACCATAGACTCCATACCCTGGGACTGAGTACTGTCTCCCAGGGCATGTAAAGTCACCATTGGCTTTACTAGTCCGAAATTATAAACAGAAACCAGTACAAACTATCATGTTGTGGACGTACTGGTCGGGGCAATTCGATTGCCCCGGGGTCTGTTAGTCGAGGGGGCACGTCTCCGTCCCCCCTGGTCGAGTTTTGGCTGGTGGCAGTGGAAACTACTTTTTATATTCGACCGTGAATATTTTCCTATGGGATTTTCCCATTGTTCGAGGCTACCAACTTTAATTATTTAATTCTCATAGCCTCGAACATACCGCCGGTTTATTTAATTAATATTAATTCGCCGGTTGGTATTTTTTGCCAGGACTCGATTCTAAAATGGCATCTGTGTTCTCTTCTGTGACTTCAACCCAAGTCGAGCCCTTTGTTCCACTTTTTGGCAGGCTTCTCCACAGAAGCCTCCAAAAGTGGTGCCACTCTGTCTGGGTACCACAGGGGGTGTGGGAGGGGGTTTAGGCACCCTGGACTGAGTTACCTTGGTAACTCAAGTCGCACTCTTGTGTGATTGGTCCAAGTGGTGAGCCGGCCGGCTCACCACTTAGCATGTTTGATTGACAGCTAGGCTGAGTGAATGGGGGTATGCTGCATAAAAGCAGGGCTTTGGGGACTGGAACTTCAGAAGTCGCCACAGGACCTGAGAATCCGACGAGGGAGAAGCTGAGCCGACCTACCATGACGACACCACTGGTGGAGCCCTGCGGAACTGACTCACCACTTCCCGACGACAGAGAAGATCTCCCGGCTGGAGAGGCTTCTTCCCCTGACTGGTGGGCACAACCAGTTTAACCTTCCTTCTTCGCACCCCAGACCGGTTTGTGGTCGAACTGCCCCTGCCAAGCACCCCGGCGGCGGGATAGCCACTTACCACTGAACTGCGAATCAACGGACCGCTCCTTGTACCTGAGAAACTCTGGCTGGTTTCTTCCCTGGCAGTGCAACAGACTCCTGTCTTCCTCCACGACGAGATCCTCTCTTCCCCCGGACGAAGCACTGACTTGCACCCGCTGCCAGGAACAACTGCCCCCGTTGGAGTCTTCTCACCACTTTAAGGTACCGTGTCCGCCAGGCCTCCCTTTCTAAAGATTGCTACAATGTAATAACTCCTTAACCTTCTGGACTGGGCTAGCCACCTTGACCCTCTAACTGGTCCCTTTCTTTGGTCCAACTCCTTTTTGAACCATTACAAGACTTTTGTGCACTGCAACCGTGTGACCTTGGACACATTTCGTTTCGATCCTCTTAAAGCGGATCCGGCATACTGACTCTGAATTCACGGTTTTACTTTGCCTTCCTCTCTTGTTATGTTTTTGTAAAAGTGTTGGGCTCTGTTTCAATTTGTTCTCTGCTTTTCTCTCCCTTTTTAAAACGAACTATTAGAGTGCCATCTACGTTAAGCGCTCACCGCTATCTGAAAATAAGTGGGGCTTTACTTAAAGACTTGTCTAATATTCTTTTAAGGGAATGTATATCTTTTAGGGACCGTGTTTTTGAATTGCTTACTATTAGTGCCTGTGTGTTTTTCTAGATGTGGTTTTTAAATAAATAATTATATCTCTTTTACACCAAGCCCTGGTCAGTGTTTACTTGTTCTATTGTGTTCTCTTGACTTATTGTGAATACTCTGTATACTGCCTAACTCTTCTTGAGGGAAGTCTGACTGCTCAGCCACAGCTACCAAGTGAATCTGTGTGGTACAGACTGCTACCAAGTGGGTTTACTGCCAAACACCTGTAGTCCTAAATCTTTTGCAGTGGTCCCAGAGGGAACGGCGCAGGTTTCTGCCTAACAGATATCAACCCCTTCCTTTGACTTGCCACGCTCAGTATTTTTTGTGTGTCTGTCAGCTCTCTGTGTAGCTTCTTCCTCCACTCGCTTGACATCAGTACTCCCTTGAGATGCAAGTATTTAAATACTGAGACTTTCCCTATGCCCATGTTCTTTTCTAGTTGGGCCACCTCTAAGAATTCCCCTTTCTTGAGGACCTGCCCCACTCTTTCTAGCCCTGCCTTGAACCAGTCTTGGAATCTGGCATGAATTGGCATATGATCCCGTATCGGGGGGCCCATATGTGACTAAGTGGGGAGGGCCAGGTTGTAACTCCTGCCATTTCTTTCTTGACCCTCCACAGTTCCCAGAGCGATCCCAGCATTCGATGCGCTTTGGCTTTTCTCTGAATCGCCTTACGTGGTGCCCAGAGCCATCCCCCTAGTGTGACCAGCCTCCATAGATAATTTTTGATCCTAACCCATTGTTTCTGCTGGTCCATCCATAAGTGGGGGACTAGGGCTCTAAACTGGGCTGCCCTATATTAGGTTTGCATGTCTGTGTCCCACTCCACCCTTCTGCTCTGGCTGTAGCAGTATCCTGTTTGAGACCCTCTATTTTTTTCCTTGCCATATGAATCTACTAATTCTCCTCTTTAGTTCCGTGAAGAGCGCCTTGAGTAGCTCGATTGGCAGAGCCTGGTACAGATACATAACCCGGGGCAGCAGGACCATCTTAACAACATTCAATGTGCCCAACCATGATATTGAGAGCCTCAACCCTTTTTCAAGGTCCCCGAAAAGCCTCTGCAACAGCAGGGGGAAGTTAAGCTTGTATAACTTGTCCAGGTCCGTGGGTATTCTTACCTCCAGGTATTTTATACTTTCTTCTTCCACTGGAATCCCCAGATTGCCCATTCCCTACTACCCTCCCTTATTTCTCTTCTCAGTGGAAGAAGGGCTGACTTGTTCATGTTAACCCTGAATCCCGACACTCGCCTGTAACTTTCCAGTACCTGGAGTGCCCTGCGGATCAACTCGGCTGCATTTGAGACATATAATAATACATCATCTGCGTACATGCTTATTTTATGGCTCTCGTTTCCCACTTTGATGACACATATTTGGTCTTCCGCCGTTATTTTCATCCCTAGGGGCTTCACTGTCAGTGCAAATAGCAATGGGGAAAGTGGGCATCCCTGCCTCGTGCCTCTGATAATTTTAAATTTCCCTGGACTTTTTCCCATTCACTACGATCTTTGCTGTGGGGGCTGCATAGACCGCCCCTATAGCTCTGCACATCCCAACCCCAAAACCTATCTTCCGCAACACTGTGAATATGAAGGCCCTTCTCCGCGTCTAGGCTCAGTAGTGCATAGTCGCCGGGTCCCAATAAGGTCTAGAGTTTTCCTTATCGCATCTGGGCACTGCCTGCCCGCTCTGAACCCCATTTGGTCTTGGTGTATGATACGTGGCATTGTCTCTTTTCGTCGGGTTGCCAGTACTCGCGTGAATATCTTTTCATCCGCATTTAACAGTGAAATGGGACGGTAAAACGGACATTAGGCCGGGTCTCTCCCTTAATTATTAATGCCTTACTGAAGGATGCAGGCACTTCCCGTCTCTACGATGTTATTATAGAGTTTCACCATGTGACTCGAGAGTACTCCAGAGAATTCTTTTATAAAATCCTATGATGAGACCAACTTACCCTGTGGCTTTCCCATTCGGGAGGCAGGAAATCGCCTCCTGCACTTCTTCCATGGTTATTGGGCTCTCAAGATGCTCTATTTCTGGGCCCGTGAGTCAGATCTGGTCTACTCCCTGGAGGTTTCTTCTATCGCTGTGTCTGCATCAAGGCCTTCTGACTCGTAAAGCTCTTCGTAATATTGAGCAAAGCTCTCTGCTCTATTGGTGGGTGTATGACTAGGGCCTGTGTTAGGATCATCTAAGGTTGTTACCCATCTTTCCGCCCTTTCTGCCCCAAGTCTCGCTGCCAAGAGCGCATCCGATTTTTACCCCTTCTCGTAAAACTTCTGCTTGAGGTAATTTAACTTGCTAAGGGTTGCGCCCATAAGCAGCATTTTGAGTTTGTCTCTCTTTGCCTGTAGTGCCTCTGTAATTACGTCCATCTCTCCCCCTCCCCCACCCTGGCATGCATCCTTTCTTCCCCCTCAATTATTTATTTTCTGAGTGTGTCTTCCTGCAGCCTTCTTTCCCGTTTCTTACGCGAGCCCTCTCTGATCAACAACCCTTTCCAGGTTGTCTTACCCACATGCCACACACACCTGCTCACGTCTCCAGTGTTGTTTAACTCAAAATATTCATCTATATCTTGTGCGAGCTGGTCTGCGAGCATGGGGGTCTTTCCCAGCTGCTATCAGGCCTGTGCATTCCTTCTATGTCCAGAGTCATCCGGACCATATCATGGTCCGTCCAGCCCACTGGCCCAATTTGGCATCCCATTATTCTTGCCCCTAGATCCCTATTCAAAAGTAGGTAGTCTATTCTGGTGTATGTTGTATGTGGTGCGGAAAAGAAGGTGTGGCCCCTCTCTCTCGGGTGTGTTAGTCTCCACACATCTACCAGGCCGCGTGTCTCTATTGTTCGCACCAGGTGCCCTTGCCTCTCCTCTGCCCCTAGGGCCCCATGCTCCTGCACTGCTTTCCTGTCACACGCTTCGTTCGCCCAGGAGTTGAAATCCCCCTGATAATGTATAGCTCCGCATCCAGCATTTGTATGGCATCTAATGCCTTTTGTATAAATCCCACCTGCCTGGGTGCATATGCTGTGGCCAATACAACCCTTGCTCCCGCCAATCTGTCCTATATTACAAGCAGAAGCCACTCCATGAGTTTAATTACTACACATTCCTGTATTCTACATTGTTTGTGCAGGATCATCCCCACTCTGCCTCTTTACCGGGCCAGAAGCCCAATAGACCTGTTCTATGCCTTCTCTTCTCAGAACTCGTTCATCACCATTAACCACACGGGTTTCTTCACATACAGAGAGGTGTTACGAAACTCTCATGCCACCAGAGTGCTCTTTGTTGATGAGTTTAAGCCTTTCACGTTTAGAGTGCCCACAATCATATTCCCAATTCTCTCATCCGTCCCTATTTTGTAGTGGCTCGTTCACTCGTCTTTCCACTTCTCGGTTGGACGTTGACTCATACCTTTCACCAACTCGTTTACAGTAAAGTCTCATATTTTCGTGATGGACAAGTGCTTTCCTGAGGTGGAACCCCCATTATACTCCCCCTTGAACATTGTAACCGTTGGTAACATTAACTTGTCAAACTTCATAGATCTTGCCGAGACGCCCTCCTATTTGCAGAGGGCCACTTTGAAGTAGAGGAGTGCCCCTCCCTCCAGCGCTCCTTTCCTGTTCCTTTCACTACCATCTGGTGTTGCTGCAATGTTCTTGGCTTTTAGCCCTTTCCTCCGGGCGTACCATTATCCGGCTGCTGCTTTGGCACCACAGGGGTCCTACGAGGCGATGTACTTCCTCCCCGTCCTGCCTCTCTTCCTTCTCTGCGGGCCCGGGTTTGGCAGTTGTCGTCCCTTGCACATAGCTGGTCTAATAGGTTCCGTCGTTGACACAGTGCCTGCTCCACCTCATCGGTTGATGTTATACAGTATTCAATCGCCTCCAACTCAAACTGTAGCGAGAAAGGATATCCCCATTTGTACCCGATGCCTTTCTCTTGGAGCCATTTTGTGAGCGGTCTACAGTCCCGTTGCCTAGATAGCGCGAAGTTGGACAAGTCTTGGTAAATCATCACTTTTAAGCCCTCAAAATCTACTTCTCTGCGCTGTTTAGCCGTGGTCAGTACTTCTGTTTTGTCTTTATATTTTAGGAATTTGGCCATGATGGAGCGGGGACCCTTTCCGTGGGGCTTTCCTCCTCCGTGCGCTCTTTCCAGTTGTACCACTTTACCTCCTTCTGCATTCGAAGAAACTATGCACAAGGGACTGGACCTTCTCTTCCACTTGCGTCAGGGTTTCTCCTGCCGTTTCTCTAAGACCCAGTATTCGAATGTTGTTTCTCCTCTCTTTGTTTTCTAAGTCATCCATCTTTAGCATCACCTCCTCCTCCCGCAACTCTAACTCTCATCCTGGCATCCAACCCCATTTCCACCAGATCCGCATTTAGCTGGTTGCTTCCTAGGCCCTCTATCTTGTTCTCAACAGTACCCACTCTGTTCGCTAGGTCTGCCATAGAGGCCTGTAGGTCCCCTGCGAGGGCTTTGAAGTCTGCCAGGATGTGGCCAGAGTCCCCTTTCGTGGATAAGAGAGACATGTCCGCCTCTGTTAACATCTTTCCTTCAGTTGCCTTTCCCGTTACCACTCCCTGCTTTGCGGCTTGCGTAGCCCTTTGATCCATCTCTTGACGTGTTGGGCCGGGAGTCCTCTCCTTTCACCTTTCTTGTTGTTTTCTCTCTCCCTTATTTGCCCTTCTTCCCTTTTTCATCTATTCATTCCATCCTCTAGGTGTCGCGGTCTGGTTCTTGGGCTCCTTATTCACTTTTCCCCTTTCACTCCTCTCCTCCGTGGCCCGGGTCACTTGCGCTTCCTTGATCGTTCTCCTTGCCTCTATCTTTGGGGGGCCCTTCCGTGGGGTTCCTAACCAGGGACTGGTCTGTGATGCAGAGGCCTTCCTTTCTCCCGGTGTTATTGCTTGCTTAATTCGGGACGTCTTTTCCCTCTATTCTTTAAGACCTGTTTTCTTAGTTTCTTCCCCCCTCTTTGTCTTGTTCTTATGCCAGCAGTCCGCAGAGCCTGTCAGTGTAACAGGCGTGAAGCTCTGTCCTGCTGCGTTGGTTTGAGGGGTCCGGCGGTCCGAGCACTGGTTTGCCACTATATTGCTAATCTTAGCCCGGCAGCTGTCCCCTCTTACACCATTTCACAGGTTGATGGGCCATAGGGGGTGGGGGGGTGTAGGAGGCCAGGGATACACTCTGGGGGGACTACTCTGTAGCGTTGTGCCCCATTCCACGAATCCTCTCTTGCTTTTTATTATTGGTACAATGCGCTCCTGTGGGGGTGTGGGGCTTGGATGGGGGGTGGCAGATGCTGTTTCGGGACCCTTTCAGTGTCTGCCACGAGGGCACCCCAGTCTCATATTGTTCCAGGGTACCCCCTGCCTATGCCCCTAGTCGCATGTCTCTCAATCAGCCTCTTCCCACTCCGGCCGGCGGTGCTGCAACTTGATCCGTCTGTGGTGACCCAGCCGCTGTCTGGGTGAGACCACTGGGAGTGAACTTATGGCGCTGTCCTGGTGAGGCATTGCCCTGGTGAGTGAGGGGTGACGGGTGCGGGGGAGCTGTCGACCTTTTATTTTTGTCCTCTGGTGGTGTTCCGGGTCCCCACACTCGCCCCCAAAACTCTTCTTTTATTATTACTTATTCATTTTTTCCCTTCCGCCTTCCTTTGAGTCTTCGTAGTGGAGGGGGGAGTCGGGACCACTGCCTTATGAGCTCTTGGCCGTCCGCTTCTGTTCAGGGCCACCAGTGCCGGCCGCAGGTCTTTGTTGCCCTTCACCAGCTCCTCTCACTTTCTGGTGGGCAATGCCTGCGTCCGTCACCCAGCCCCTCCTCCTCAGCCCCGCTTCTGCAGCGTTTGCTGCTCTATCAAGGTACGCTCTTTGTGCCCGTGTTCCCTGGGTTGTAACGGGTCACGGGTGGAGTGCGCACTGTTCCACGCAAGTCCCTCTACTTCCAACAGGGGCCGGGACCGCTCCGCGCCCCAGGTCACGGCTAGGCCTCCCCGTCCCAATTTCCCACGACTACTGCATGAACCAGTCTCCGTTACAGCTGCACTTCGGGCTTCTACGTACCTGCCAGATGGTGTGTTGGAACGTAGCCTACAGCCTCGCACAGTTTATTTAGTGGTTTGTTGGTATGAAAGTGCTCTTTCTCATTGCTACAGTGCCGGAGGATGTGGGAGCCGAAATTCTACGCAGCCATGTTTCCCTGCGCCCCCTATTGGTCCCCTACTTTTTTTTATTTTAAAACTCCTTTATCATTTTACAGTAACAACCTGCCATCATCCAATACAATGACGGTTCAAAACAACACAACCAACAACACAATGCGATGCAGAGTGGTTCGAGATAGCGACCCCCTCCATTCAACACCTGTATTATTACATGTGTCTTTTCTGGTCACACACTCATCTTGGAGCTTTAACTAGACAGTGCTGAGCACTCATGCCAACATCCGCCCCCTCCAGTTAAGTCGTAATGCCATCCCACCTCGTGGGTCCACGTTGATTGGTTCCCCCAGTAGAAATTCCGTTCACCTCGACCCTCCTCCTCGCTGATGCGTGCCTATTGCGTTGAAGGGACATTTTCTTTCCCAGTTTTATTAGATATCCTTGCGTTTTGACTCTGCACACTCACTAATTGGAGTTTGACTGTTGTATGGTTGACACATCATCTGAATAGAACATATGATGTTGGTCCCTATTCGCCTGGTCGAGAATATGGTATTTATTACTTCTCCCGGTTTTGTTTTGAGATTGCTCTGAACTTTGTTTTTGGATCATGTTCTCATGATGGTCCCATCCAGATCAATTTCTACCCCACTGTAGGTTTTTTCTCCTTGTGTGTGTTTTTATCCCCCATTTTTTAGGGTTGACAACACCCACTGTGGCTGTCTCTTTATTGTTGGTTTTAGAATCAGGCATACTTGAATTCATCCATATCACGTGGCGCTCAACAACAAGGGAGTGCACCGTCCTGAAGAAGAAGGGCATCAACTGAAGCACAGTTGGATGCTCTAATCCGTCGAAACTACTAATGTGATGTAAACTATTGCTAGGTTGACTCCAAATTATTCTGTAGTCTCTATTACAGCGTAGTTGACAAATGGCACCCCACTTTAATCACCTGTGCAATTTTTCTACTCAGGATATTCTACCATTGATTGAATGTTATTCATGTATATTTTGGTAAATACATTTCTGCATACACACTTGTGAATACCAGTCCCCTCTCGTGTGATCCCCTTCACCCGACTGGGGTGTCTGGCCTTCCACTTGTGTGATGCTGTGTGGAACCCTATGGTGATCTCCACTAGGGTGTTATTAGCACTTTAACTGTGAAGCACTTTAAACGTGATGCACTTTGTTCTTATTACAAAGACCCAATATGTACTATGGGCCAATATAGATTTAATATGTTATTTTATTCATTTGTGAACAATAAAAGAATGTAAAAAAATCTTTTTATATAAAAAAAACTTTGGTTTGTTTTTTTATCTGGTTGAGGCTTTCAGGGCACTGCTCCATTGAAGTCTGTTAATAATGCTCCTGCATTAATTTGAATTTAGTTGTTCCGCTTGGCACATCCACTGTTTGATCATTATTGCGTCTAAGGTCACAAAATGTCCTTTGGTTTGGCTTGCGAATACATGAAACAACCATACTCTGTCTCCATTACGTTACAGTACAGGATATCCGCCCTCCATGTTTGGGGCTCGTGTGCTGCCCCCACACCATTGCCATGAGGGACAGCAGGGTACCACAAATGCTTCACACAGTGTTGTGAAAGCATGTCCTAATTAATTCTGTTGCAGATTGCCCAGCATCCCAGGTAGATCTTTTTCCTCATCCTTATCACCACTTTTTGCTCCGATAAGGGTGTGGTGTTGGACTCTCCCCATCTTGCACCATCTTTGGCTCACTGAAGGCACGGGTTGTTATGGCACCAGAGTTAGTGGGGGACCACTTGGAAGTCACTGTGGTTTCTAGTGCATGTGGTGACTTCAGTATGGTCGTTTCGGTCACTCACGTGGTTGAATGGATAGCCTTGGTGTATGGCATTTGCAGGATTTGGTAATTGTTTGAGGACATATATATATATATATATATATATATATTTTTTTTTTTTTTTGTAGAATGTCCTTTTGTCCCCTGATGAAGATGTGGTGGAACAACACCTACAAATCGAAACCGGTTAGTCTTGTTACAGTCTTGGAAATGCGATTGTGTTCCATTTGATAACAACTTAGATCCACTCCAAGACAGAAAAAAGAAAATAGAAAAGAAAATACGCACATGTTGTTGAATGCTGTAATTTATTGGTGTTGCGATGAAATCATATGACATTTCATTCAGTGTTTTGTATAAATAACACTGTTGAGTTGTCGATGGATGATTGTATTAGGATAGATTTCCTGAGAGATAGGTGTGAATGAGCTGTTGTCACTTCCTTTGTGCCTCTTGATAGTTGTGATTTTACCTGCATTTAATAGTTGCTCTTTTTGATCTATTCATGATTTACTCCTTAAAACAATTATGCATCATGCTAAATACATTTTTTTGATACTTTTCTTATAAATTACCTCCTGTGGATCTTCTTTTCAGTATACTTATAAGTAGTAATTCCCTGTTCCAGAGAATGGGGATTCCCTGCTCTTCAGCATAATATTCAATGGCCAATGCAAACAGTAGCAGTGAAAGTGGACACCACTGTCGTGTGTCTCTCTCTAAAAGGTATAGCAGATGTGAGTTGGCCATTCACCTGGACTTTCGCGCTGGGGAGGGTGTGGAGCAGCCAAACCATGGCAATAAAGTCCTCTCCCATCCCCATCCTGCTAAGCACCGTAAACAAAAGAACAAGTTACTTACCCTGGTAATGTTCTTTCGATTGGATGTTCCTCCCACATATTTCTCATCTTATGATAATTATCTCTCCAGGTTCGGCTGCTTCTGAAATGTTTTTCGACAGGGGGCGATGTGTGCTGTCTCATCGAGTCGATGTACCTCGAGGGCCTCCGTTCCACTGTCCACTTCATCATCAGTATAAGTAGCGTACACAGCACCCGTTGGCTTCAGTTCTGTTTCTCCCCCACCCCTGAAGAGGGATTACTAGGCGTACCATAGACCGTAGGCTCCAAGAAAGCATAGAGTGTAAGAACACATACACTGTATGGCGGGTTAGGCTGGGAGGGCCGATGAGGAATAGGTGGGAGGAACATCCAATCGAAAGAACATTACCAGAGGTAAGTCAATTGTTCTTCAAATGGATTGTGTCCTCCCACGTATTCCTCATCTTATGATAGACTCCCAAAGCAGTAATAATTCGACGGTGGAGTACAAATTAAATTTTGTTCTAATCATGGACCGAATGAAGGACCGTTTTTGAAAATTGTGCTCCCTGACTGGAAGATGAATCCAGACAGTAATGTCTCACGTAAGTCTGAACAGACTGATCAGAAGACCAAGTGGCCGCTGAACAAATGTCTTTGATTGAGATACCTCTTTGATTAGCAGCAGAGGTTGCCATGCCCCTTGTGGAATGTGCTCTTAGGCCTTCCGTGGGTCCTTGCCCGCTAATCTGGAACATTCACCAATAGCCAAGATAATCCATCTGGATATGGTTTGTTTTAGAACAGCTAGACCCCATTTGGGGCCAGTAAAGCCAATGAATAATTGGTAATTTTGGCAAAGTTTAGCCATTCTAGAAATGTAAAAACTGAGAGCCCTTTTTGGGACCAGTCTGTGTAATCATTCCTCCTCCTTTCATGGATGGGGAGGTGGGTAGAAAGTTGGTTAAATGATTTTTGCGACAAGTGTAAGTCGGAGACTTCTTTGGTAAGAAAGAAGGTTTCACCTTGAGAATAACCTTTCTTTGTGGAAAACTTTATGTGGAGGTTTACAGGAAAGAGCCTGCAACTCACTCACCCTGCGGGCAGATGTTATTGCAATAAGTAAAATAGTTTTGAACTTTTTTTAAAAAAAACGTATTTATTGGCAGGAGGTCAAAACAAGTACAGTACAGTGGAATCAGATACAATCGACATCGTAAAACGTACAAAGGTAATACAACATATCCATTGCAGACATCGTCTGGTAGGGGAGATAGCAAATATAGACAGGCGAGCGAGACAGTTACTTCATTCGTTTTTGGGGCGCGAAGAGGAAGGCAGGGCAGCGATATCGTGCTCTTCACACTCTGTACCCAGGTTAGTGTTGTCAACCACATTTGTGAGGTAGGGGGATGGCGACACTTCCAGCACTGCAGAATACATCTTTTAGCTACAATAGTGCTTATATTGAAAAATTTCGACATCTTCCGTTCACTCTGCCAAACTCAGATTCCAAATAGTAAGGCTAATGGGTCCATGTCTACTGGGGACCCAATTATTTCAGAAAGCGCATTCGTCACTTCCACCCAAAACAATTCAATCGCAGCGCAAGACCACAACATGTTTAGATGATCTGCCTCCTCTGATCTACACTTCGGGCATGTGTGAGTCGGGGCGTGAGTGAATTTCGCCACTCTATACGGTGTTTAATAGAGCCGGTTTAGGAGTTTATATTGTATGCAGTGAAATCTGATATTGAGGGACACCTTGCTCGTATATGCACACATCTTATTCCACAGCTCCTCTGTCATTTCTGTTTCCAGTTCCCTAGCCCATGCTTCCCGTGGTTTGAAGGATGTGTTTGTCTCTTTCGGCAACTGCATTTTGTATAAGGAGGATAGTATACCCTTGCTACTTGCAGAGTTTACAATGTGTTGGAGTTCAGGTGAGTCTGGAGGTTCATCTGGGTATGAAGGCCACAATGCCCTTATCGCTGCCTTAAGCCTGTAATATTGTAGCATCTCTAGCGCGGAATTAGAGTGGTCAGGCCGCCAATTTTGAGGGGTGATAAATGGGCCCTCCGGGAACAGGTCAGTTAGAGCCCGATACCCCAGGGCTTCCCAGTGCTGCGAGAGTTGTTGGTCGTGTGTGGGGGAGAGGCTGGGAAATTTCCATATGGGAAGCCACTTATAATATGGGCATTGCTCTTGTGTAGACTGCAAAATGTTCTTCCATGCCTTGATCGTGCTGGCCACTGGGTCTGCTGGGGCAACTGTTCGGTAGGCACGGTGCAGTAATAAGGTCATGATGTTGGCCCCCTCTCCTCTCTTCCCTAATTTTACATGCGGGGCCGGGCTTAGATGTTCGTACCAGTGGGAGGCATGCTGAGCCTGCGCAGCATTCCAGTACAATAGAAGGTCCGGGGCCGTGAAACCCCCTTTTTCATTGGGCAAGGTCATCTGTTGCCACTTCTTGCGGACCGCCCCGGAGTGTCAGAGGAATTGGCCGCACTTTGAGTGGAGCCGCCTGAAGAATTGCTTCCCAGGCCAAACAGGTACGTTCACGAAGATGTATAGGAGCTTGGGGACCAACACCATTATTATTAGGGAGAGCCTGCCCGCAAGAGACAATGGGAGAGTATGCCATTTAAGCATCTTAGATTCCACAAACTGTGCAACAGTCTCATAGTTGTCGGCAGGCTCTGGACAGTGACACCTGCACCCCAAGGTACCTTATGCCTCCCGGGGACCAACGTAGGGAGTATTCGCATGTCGGTTGTTGGGTGGATGTAGTGAGAGGGAACATTTTTGATTTTGAATAGTTGATGGTGAAACCAGAGTATGTGCCAATTCTAGTTATATCGCGGATAATAGGGTCTAGGAACGCAGAAGGGTTTCTGACGTACAGAAGTACGTCATCTGCATATAGTGAAATACTTTCCGGCGCCTCCTGTAACCGAATACCCTTGTTGGAATGTTGTTCCCTTATATGATCCACCAAAGGTTCAATGGCAAGCGCAAAAAGGATAGGTGAGAATGGACATCCCTGGCGGGTACCCCTATGTAGTGCGAAAGGAGAGGAGGGAATCGAGTTGACCAACACCCTAGCCAGTGGTCCCGTGTATAGTAGTTTTATATAGGAAATCATATTTGGTCCCACTCCCATTTCCCCCAGTACGGCCCATAAGTACTGCCAGGATACCATATCAAATGCCTTTTGGGCGTCCAGAGTCACTGCAACTGCATCCGCGTTCGGGTCTATTCTGGACAGTACATTAATTAATCTATGGATATTAAGAGCCGTTGATCGCCCAGAGACAAATCCACTCTGATCGGCATGAACCAGATGGGGCATAAATGGAAGAAACCTGTTGGCGATTACCTTGGCGAAAATGTTCGTGTTGATAAGGGACAGGGGCCTGTAGGACCCACACTTGTCCATGGGTTTTCCTGGTTTGGGAAGGACCGTTATTACTGCCTCTCTCAAGGAGGGGCGGGGGGAGTGTGTGTAGGCAGAGTGACTCTGTCCAGACCCCGTGCAGTACAGGTGCTAATATGGCGACATGTTCCTGATAGAACTCAGATGTGAGCCCGTCAGGGCCTGGAGCTTTGTTCTTAGGGAGGTCAGAAATGACCTGGACTATCTCGTCCAAGGTGAACGGGGCTTCGAGGCAGTCCCTGGTGTTTTGCAAGATAAGGGTCATGGGAATGTTCTTCAGCAAGTCATCCGGGTCTTGGGCAGTATGTTCGAGCTGGGGACCATATAGCGTGGCGTAGTAACTGGCGAAGGTGTCGAGGATGGTCGGATCTGCCCAGTGTCTTATACCCCTTTCGTCAATTATGCTGTCAATTCTGGTCCTGCCACCCTCTATCCATACCAACCTGGCCAGGGTTCTGCGCGGTCTGTCGCCCTACCCATATCTGCGGGCTGCTATAGGGCGAGCAAGATACCGCACTTCACTCAAGGCATGCGACTCAAATTGTTCCAGTTCTGTTCTAATCTTAGCAAGGATTGCAGGAGTGGGTTTGGAGACGTACTCTCTTTCTAGCGTTTTGAGGTTGGTTTCAGAGTTGTTTAGGGCCTGTCTTATGGACTTGAGGACCCCTGCTTCCCTGGAGATACACATCCCCCTGATGTACACTTTAAATGCCTCCCAGTGAGTCCCCTCGGGTGTATCGGCCGTGCTGTTAGTGTCAAAAAAAGCGTTGATATCTGCCAGGATCTCAGCCTTGAAGACGATATCAGACAGGGCTTCCGCCTTGAAGTGCAAGGGGGGACGGGTCAACAGTGTGCTACCCAATCGGATCTGCATCAGTACGGGGGGAGTGATCCGAGAGCGTGCGTGGGAGGATCTTATCCTCCAAGACCCTGCCCACACGGTCCCCAGACAGGAGAAACAAATCTATTCTTGAGGAGCGGTCATGGACAGTTGAGTAGAATGTATAGTCTCTGTCGTGGGGATGGAACGCTCTCCAAACGTCATGTAAATTCATGGAGGTCATGTGTGTATGTAGTTGTCTGGCAGCTCGAGAAGTGACCCTACAAGTAGTGGTTGTTCTGTCCAGGGCCGTGTCGAGTATGAGATTCATATCTCCCCCCCATATAATGGGTATTCCCACGTATCTCGGAAGGATAGAGGCCACTGTGTCAATAAATTTGGGGGAATCTGTTTGGCGCATAGGAATTCGCAAGCACGCATTCTTCGTTGGCTAGGGTGCAATGTAAGATCACATACCTACCTTCTGCGTCAATATGGGATGTATGGAGTGTAAAGTTTACCGATTTATGGATGAGAGTAAGGACCCCCCTGGCTTGAGTAAGTACTGTGTATAGTACCTATTAGGGCCCCAGGTTTGTGCGAGGCCTGAGGCCAAGAGCTACAAAGCATGTGTCTCCTGCAATAAAAGCACCCTGACCCCATGCCTCTGTGCATACGCCGTGATCTTACGGGACTTTGTGAAGTTCTTCAGCCCCCGTATGATCCATGTCATTATTTTAGATGTCTGTGCTTCTGGATTGAACTGTAATTCAGAAATTTACAACTGGTTATAAACTATGTTTGGATAATGTATGAAGACATTTCTTGTGAAAATTTGCATACAACATGTACATCTTTTTCTTTCATCTGTCCTTTCCTCTCTACATGCAAAACAATCAACACCAGGGGCAACCCATTTGTTTATTAAGCTAATTGTTATACAGAGAAATACCTTTATTAATTTCAGCCCCTTTTCTCTACATTTCTCTATATAACTAAAATTAGGGGCATATATCTTGTAAAACATTTTCTGATTAAGCCATTAGATGTTAAACCATTTTTTATTGATCCTCTTTGATCAATCAGCAAGATCTGCTAAAAATATTTAGTTAAACAAAAATTTTATAAAACTATACAGTCAGAATCAGCACTACTTACATTAGCAGCGATTATAAACTTGCATGGAGTCTTTAAACAAATTCATAATTTAGAGCACATCTGTTGGCACGGCGCCATTTGGGCTCATAAAGTGATACCTAATGCTCCAAAATGGCCGCTGAGAGCATAACGTGCGTTCCGGCACGGTGACTTCATCACGTCACACATTTTTACGTTACGCGTGGCGTGGTGACGTCATCGCGCCGGTCTAAATAAACGCTTTAAATAGCGCAATTCAAACAACAGTAAGATGCGAAAGCACCCAAGGAGAGGGAAAGGCGTATCAAGGCCATACTTAACACTGCTCATTAAAAATGAACCTGAACCAGGGTAAGACATACTTGGAACTATATTTTTTCTTGTATCGTTTGCAAACCTATATACTCTTCTCTTATAGCCAAAACCTTTAAAGGGAAATACTATTCTTTCCCCTTTTTCTTTGTCCCTTTTTCTCTTCCCCACAGCCACAAGACAAAGACCTAAGATTTAAACCGGATCTAAACCAGACTTTACAGAAGGGAGTCATTTACTTCTGATTTAGGATTTTGATTTAAGAATATCGTCATACTTTGGGGTGAGTCACCATAATATAAAACTTTTTCAGAATTTTAAAGAGGGAAAATAAGGCACACTTTATTTGACTATATGTAAACCGGTACGGGAAACACTAATCTGATATTTGTTTTCCTTCTTTTTCCTTTTCTTTTTTCTTCACAGAATGATACTATTCATTTTCTCCTGATGAACCATTGCAACCTGGCAATGGGGAAACACGTGTAGAGTTTTTTTTTTATATAATTGAGGAAATAACAATAATTTGATTGTGAATAAAACAGTTCAAGGTATTTTTGTTTTGACTGGAGTGAAGGATATAACAAGCTGAAATTGAATTAGTGTGAAGACAACACTATGTCAATAAAGTTGATTTGAATCACCAGCTTTCATACACCCAACGGAAATCTTTAATTTGATGACTTTTAGGAGTTGGCGCATTTGAGTGACTCTTCTCATATACCCATTATTGATGCATTTAGTTTGTGTAGTAGCCACACAATTCTATGGGAACACTCATACTGTCAACCCCACATTTTCTATGAAGTAGAAATAACTCATTTTCTTTTTACCATCTACATTGAAGTCGCCAAGGTTGAGCTTAGACTGGCTACAAACACACATTTTAGAATTATTTTAATAGACATGTCGTACCTTATGGAACATCCCTGGTGTAGAGTCTGTCTCCTATTGCCCAAATATGCACTGTGGTGGCGTTAGAGCGCCCCTCTGCAAAACCAGTCGCAACCAACCTGCCATTTTGTGTATAACTCCCCTCAACTCGCCCACCCCCCACCCTCACTGCAATGCAGAATCTAGCAGTGTAGAGATACCCTCCCTTGAAACCATCAGCTGTTTGCCAACCCCAACCTGGCAACACCTGAGAAACAGCCCAACAGGGGCTTAAACACAAACCCTTCGTCCTGAGGGGCATTGCAGTCGCAATGGGGGCTGCCGCTGCCATCCGGCCCACATACATTAATGCTTATGTGAATGATACATCATTAAATGTGTGGATTCGGCTAAAAAACTTATGTTACAAAGCAAGGATATACCTGTTCCAGAATAGCAAAATCATGGCTTGAACTGCCTTAGCCAGAGTACAGTAGTGACACTTAGCTCTGCGTAATAAGGGCCCAGTGCATGGT
The DNA here is from genome assembly GCF_040938575.1 of Ambystoma mexicanum. Taxonomy (NCBI): domain Eukaryota; kingdom Metazoa; phylum Chordata; class Amphibia; order Caudata; family Ambystomatidae; genus Ambystoma; species Ambystoma mexicanum. The sequence continues at coordinate 944,484,955 of NC_090939.1, forward strand.
GTTATAGTTAAGTGAACTCCGGTTGCTTCCCCCAGAGGAGTTGCGTGCCCACCACAGTGATGGTAGGCCAGACTAGGCCCCTGCGGGACCACAAGGGGAAGGTCTGAGCCCCAAAGTGAGGCCGAAGGTAAACCACCATGACTTCTGGGATCCACAGAGGAGCACATGAGTTCTGAGATCAGTCATCGCCTATCCGCTCCTCCGGGGGAACCACCAGTGGGATCTGCGCTTCAATGAATTTGACAGCCTCGTCCGGGACCGTGAAAAAGTAGAGTTTGTTCCGAATTTCAGGCGAGCAGGGAACAGCATCGCGTACTCAATGTTCCTTTCTCTCAACATTTTCTTCACCCCACCAAATTGTCTCCTCTCCGCCTGGACACCCACTGAGAAATCCGGGAATATCCTGATGATCTGCGAGTCCAGCCTCAATTCCCCCTTCTCCCTGGCCAAACGGAGAATATGGTCTCTGTCTTTATAACTCAATTTTGCTATTATTGGCCTGGGAAAGTCTCCCGGTTTCGGCCGAGGTGCCAGGGAGCGGTGTGCCCTTTCCACTGTAAACAAAGGGGAGAGCTCTGGGTTCCCAAGGAGGTCTCTGATGAGTTGTTCTACTGCCAGCTTCATGCGACCCTTCAGCGCAGATTAAGGAACCCCTACTATACGAATGTTATTTCTTCGGGACCTCGACTTGAGGTCGTCCACTTAGATCAGCAACTGCGTTTTGTAGTGTATGAACGTTGTCCTCATTAGTGTCTATTCTCTGCTCCGCCTCGGTAATCCTGGTCCCATGGTGGTCGATTTTCACCTTCAGTGAGGCAACATTTGCGTTAATGTCGTCCAGCTTTTCATGAAAAGCAGCAAAGTTCTTGGCCATAGATTCCATCATAGCGGATAGGTCTGATTGTAGGGGGATAGGCAGGTCTTCGTCTCTCTCCTGTGTCTCAGCGGACGATGCCTGATCCGCTCTAGGCGCCATCTTGGTGAACTTGTCCATGGCGCCTACTTTGCCGTTACCTCGCGCCTTGCCAGGCATCGCAACCGTGAATAATGCCTGGTTAGTTAGGGTCGACAGTGGCCCGGGGAAGTCCCCCGGAAGAGAAGATGGCAGTAGGGCGGTGGTTGCGGTGTGCGAGGAGGGCTGAAGGCGGCAGTTCGTAGCAAGGCAGAGATGGTGAGCCCGTCACGACCTAGGGGGCTGGGGTGAGACCAGACAGGAAGGGCCAACAGCCGTGTATGGAGAGCGTCTCCTTGGATAGTGTCCGGGTACAAAGGGCTATGAGCCGTTGTGAGACAGACGAGTCCCTTACAGGCTAGGGAAATGCTGCAGCGTGCCGCTATGAACGTGGTTAGGTGGGGGGCTCAGCTTCCAGTTACCCCCTGCAGGAGCAGCGATAGTGCCGCATACAGGCTTCGGTTCGCGATTATGTGGCGTCTCATGGGCGACATACGCCTGTACCTCTGCCGCTCCAAGGGGTGATGTGAACCACTGTTCCTGGGAAGGGGTCCTCGGGTGGTGGATGCCCCGGGAGGAGAGAGCTGGGAGGGGCCCAGGCAGGCCCTCACGGAAACACCTCGGCTGAAATGGAGACGGATGGGCGAGCATGGGCCTGAGGGGGCTGCAGGAGAGAATATCAGTCAGTTCTGAGCACCCACCTCGCGTTTTCCAGGGCAGATCTGTGTGCTCCTGCGCAGAGTTTCCTTCCCAAAGGGCCGCACCTCGCCCCACTGGTCAGGCCCAAGTCCGGGGCCAGTGCGGCGATGGGGAACAGCTGGCGTGCGCTCCGTGCCGTGCTCAGCGGGCGCAGCCGAAGCCCCGCGGTTCGGTGTCAGGCGTGTCAGCAGGGCCGTGCCAGAGGGCCCCGATGGAGACCGAGGAGGGCCGCGGGGGGAGAGGGGCAGCGCCCAGTGTCCGCAAGGCGCCGCCGCCTATGGGGTGATGACGGCGGCTCCACCGGCGTCAGACGCCAAGGCACCACGCCATTCAAGCAGCCCCCGATCCGCAGGATGGGGGGGCCGTGGCTGTGTGTGGGCGCGGGGGGGCTCCAGCTCAGCCAGCAGGAGCAACAGCCGACCGGCCGTCACTTGCCGCCGTCCCAGGCGCCACAGCCGGCCGCAGGCGAGCAATGTCGGGAGCCAATCCTCATCAGGGGGACAGCGCAGTACAGTGCAAGAGGCCCCTGCTCCATGGGACAGGGGGGCCGCGGCCGTGTGTTGGTGCGGGCGGGCTCCAGCCCAGCCCGCAGGAGTATAAGCCGGTCGGCCAACGCACAGTCCAGACAGCCACCGGCCCGGTCGTCCAGGCCCGGAGACTAGCCGCAGGCGAGCAGCGCCGGCGTCCAAGACCACACCCAGGGCTTCAGCAGGGGATTGGGAAGTCCAACTCCCCGGGCAACGGAGTAGCGCCGGGGGGCCGCAGGCAGCGGTGCCCCATGGGGCAGGCCAGGGAGCTCCTCAGGAGCCGGGCGTAGCTAGGGCCGCGGGTGGGCACGCTCAAGGTCTGCGAGGAGGCCGCGCCGCAGTTTCCAAACGTTTGTTGTGCCGGTTCCAAACGCTGATTTATTCCCAAATTTCGGCCACTTGACCAGGAGGATGCAGGAGGTGGGAACGTGGCAGTTTCTTCAGACAAAAGTACGGATTGGCACCGGTATCCAACAGATTCTGGTGGGCCAAGACGGAGCTCACCAGCTAGGCAGACATTTTCCTCGGCTGCTCAAAAGCGCCCAAAATAGTTTAGAACTTTAAAAGTCTTAATGGGCATGAGTGTAAAGGCTCAAAAGGAATGCATGTTAAAAATCTTCTATTGAGATCCCATACAGGGACATTGTATTTAACTGGTGGAAATACATTAGTAAGGCTTTTTAGGAATTGAATAGTCAGAGGGATCTTATGAATCCTCCTCTGAAGAGCGCTTGAAAATAGCGCCGCTAGGTAACCTTTAACTGTTCCAATCTGGAGCCCCAGATTTGCCAAATGTTACAAAAAGAAAGGCACCATAGGTATGTCACATAGAAGAACAAGTTACTTTCTTACCTTGTAACGTTCTTTCGATGGGATGTTCCTCCGACGTATTCCTTATCTTTGATATTATCCATTCCAGCTTGCTGGCCTCAGAATTTTTTTTCAGTAGAGGGCTGTGCGTCGACATCCCTCGAGTTGATGTCCCTCGACAGCCTCCGTATCGGCGCTGACTTCATCATGCGTATAAATAGACTTGCGCAGCGTCTGTTGCTCAGTTCCGTTTTGAAGCTTAAAATTAGCTGTCCATGAGTTGGTTATTGACCTTGAAGAAGCGTAAGCGGCAACTAAAGGGAAGTTTTACTGTGGGGAAGGATGGGAGGGGCGATAAGGAATACGTCGGAGGAACATCCCATCGAAAGAATGTTACAAGGTAAGAAAGTAACTTGTTCTTCGAAGGGATTGTGTCCTCCAACGTATTCCTTATCTTTGATAGACTCCCATAGCAGTGGTGTAAAAAAGGAGGTGGGAGTAAAATTGGAATATTTCCCTTTAAGAATGTGCAGAATGTAACAGCTTTCCCAAATCTTGTTTCCTGGCTAGAGGAGGAATCCAGGCTGTAACATTTTGTAAAGGTATGTGCGGAGGACCATGTGGCAGCCGCACACATGTCTCAACCCCTCTTTGGAGAGCCGAAGAGGCTGCGATACCTCTCGTTGAATGAGCCCTAAGATGTTGAGGGGGTTCTTTCCCTGACAATTTGTAGCATTCTTGTTCAAATAATCCATTTTGAAATGGTTTGTTTCGTGAGTGGCAATCCTAATTTGAGTCCTGCATAAGCTACAAACAATTGGTCTGCTTGCCTTATCCTAGCAAGTCTGCTGATATAAAAACTCAAGGCACGCCTTGGATCCAGCCTATGTAACCTCTCTTCCTCTTTCCCAGGATAGAATGAAGGTAAAGTTATTTTCTGCGTAATGTGGAATTCAGAAATCGCCTTTAGGAGAAAATTAGGCTTTACTTGTAAAACAACCTTGTCTTTATGAAAGGTTGTATGAGGAGGTTTGCAAGATAGAGCTTGTAATTCGCTCACTCTTCTGGAAGGTGTTAGAGCCACTAGGAAGACTGTTTTAAGAGTGAGAAACCTTAATGAACAAGAATGGAGTGATTCAAAAGGAGTACCCATCAGAAAATTTAAGACTAGATTTTGGTCCCACAATGGAACTTGGAAAGGCTTTGGGGGAAAAACATTAGTTAACCCTTTCAGGAATTGGATTACCAGGGGTTTTTTGAAATATGAAGGCTCCTCCGCAGTGCGCTTAAAGATTGACAACGCTGCGAGGTAACCCTTGATCGTAGCAACTTGAAGGCCTGAATTTGCTAAGTAGAGTAAGAAAGATAACACCATTGCTGTACTGCATGAGAAGGGTTCGATATTCTTTTCTCTACACCAGCTGCAGAATTTGTTCCAACGGCAGCGGTATAACGTCTTTGTTGCTGGCCTTCTAGCTGAAAGCAACACCTCCAAGACGTCATCCGGGAGATCCTAATCCTTGTATCTCAACCTTTCTGAAACCAGCCATGAAGGTTGAGGGTTCTAATGTCTGGATGGAGAACCTGACCTCCCTTCTGCGAGAGAAGATCCTCCCTTTGCGGAAGACGAATTGGAGGGCAGATGGACATGTCCAGAAGGTCCGGGTACCACGTTCTCCTGGCCCAATCCGGGGCAATTAGGATCATGGTTTTCCAGAATCTTCTCAACCTCCTGAACATTTGAGGAATGACAGGTACTGGAGGAAACGCGTACAGAAGTAGAAACTCCCAGTCTACTACGAACGCGTCCCCTAGAGCTCTTCTCGGGGGAAATTCCCTTCAACAGAACTGATCGCACTTCCTGTTGATGCTGGTGGCGAACAGATCCACTTGAGGGGTTCCCCAAAGGGCGAAGATCTCTTGAAGGACTTTCTGAGCTAGCTCGCACTCGTGGGAGACTGTGCTCTGCCTGCTCAGAGCGTCCGCTGTCAAGTTCTTCTCTTCGGCAAGGTGAATTGCCGATAGAGAGATTCCATCTTGAATTGCCCAGAACCAGAGCTGTATTGCCTCTCTTCACAGTGGTAGTGACGCTACACCTCCTCTCTTGTTGATATAGTAAATGGCCACTGTGTTGTCCGTCATTATCAGGACATTCTTTCCCCGTTCAGAGGGTAAAAAGATCTTCAGCGCTAGTCTGATTGCCTTCAGCTCCAAAAGGTTGATATGTAGTTTGGACTCCTATGGAGACCAACGACCGCTGATTATCAGATCTTTGGTGTGGGAGCCCCACCCCGTCAGTGAGGCGTCTGTCACTACTGTTATCTCCGGCCATGGCTGTCAAAAGATTTTCCCTTGACATCTGCCCCCTCCAGTTAAGTCGTAATGCCATCCCACCTCGCATGTCTCTCAATCAGCCTCTTCCCACTCCGGCCGGCGGTGCTGCAACTTGATCCGTCTGTGGTGACCCAGCCGCTGTCTGGGTGAGACCACTGGGAGTGAACTTCTGGCGCTGTCCTGGTGAGGCATTGCCCTGGTGAGTGAGGGGTGACTGGTGCGGGGGAGCTGTCGACCTTTTATTTTTGTCCTCTGGTGGTGTTCCGGGTCCCCACACTCGCCCCCAAAACTCTTCTTTTATTATTACTTATTCATTTTTTCCCTTCCGCCTTCCTTTGAGTCTTCGTAGTGGAGGGGGGGAGTCGGGACCACTGCCTTATGAGCTCTTGGCCGTCCGCTTCTGTTCAGGGCCACCAGTGCCGGCCGCAGGTCTTTGTTGCCCTTCACCACCTCCTCTCACTTTCTGGTGGGCAATGCCTGCGTCCGTCACCCAGCCCCTCCTCCTCAGCCCCGCTTCTGCAGCGTTTGCTGCTCTATCAAGGTACGCTCTTTGTGCTCGTGTTCCCTGGGTTGTAACGGGTCATGGGTGGAGTGCGCACTGTTCCACGCAAGTCCCTCTACTTCCAACAGGGGCCGGGACCGCTCCGCGCCCCAGGTCACGGCTAGGCCTCCCCGTCCCAATTTCCCACGACTACTGCATGAACCAGTCTCCGTTACAGCTGCACTTCGGGCTTCTACGTACCTGCCAGATGGTGTGTTGGAACGTAGCCTACAGCCTTGCACAGTTTATTTAGTGGTTTGTTGGTATGAAAGTGCTCTTTCTCATTGCTACAGTGCCGGAGGATGTGGGAGCCGAAATTCTACGCAGCCATGTTTCCCACCGCCCCCTATTGGTCCCCTACTTTTTTTTATTTTAAAACTCCTTTATCATTTTACAGTAACAACCTGCCGTCATCCAATACAATGACGGTTCAAAACAACACAACCAACAACACAATGCGATGCAGAGTGGTTCGAGATAGCGACCCCCTCCATTCAACACCTGTATTATTACACGTGTCTTTTCTGGTCACACACTCATCTTGGAGCTTTAACTAGACAGTGCTGAGCACTCATGCCAACATCTGCCCCCTCCAGTTAAGTCGTAATGCCATCCCACCTCGTGGGTCCACGTTGATTGGTTCCCCCAGTAGAAATTCCGTTCACCTCGACCCTCCTCCTCGCTGATCCGTGCCTATTGCGTTGAAGGGACATTTTCTTTCCCAGTTTTATTAGATATCCTTGCGTTTTGACTCCGCACACTCACTAATTGGAGTTTGACTGTTGTATGGTTGACACATCATCTGAATAGAACATATGATGTTGGTCCCTATTCGCCTGGTCGAGAATATGGTATTTATTACTTCTCCCGGTTTTGTTTTGAGATTGCTCTGAACTTTGTTTTTGGATCATGTTCTCATGATGGTCCCATCCAGATCAATTTCTACCCCACTGTATGTTTTTTCTCCTTGTGTGTGTTTTTATCCCCCATTTTTTAGGGTTGACAACACCCATTGTGGCTGTCTCTTTATTGTTGGTTTTAGAATCAGGCATACTTGAATTCATCCATATCACGTGGCGCTCAACAACAAGGGAGTGCACCGTCCTGAAGAAGAAGGGCATCAACTGAAGCACAGTTGGATGCTCTAATCCGTCGAAACTACTAATGTGATGTAAACTATTGCTAGGTTGACTCCAAATTATTCTGTAGTCTCTATTACAGCGTAGTTGACACATGGCACCCCACTTTAATCACCTGTGCAATTTTTCTACTCAGGATATTCTACCATTGATTGAATGTTATTCATGTATATTTTGGTAAATACATTTCTGCATACACACTTGTGAATACCAGTCCCCTCTCGTGTGATCCCCTTCACCCGACTGGTGTGTCTGGCCTTCCACTTGTGTGATGCTGTGTGGAACCCTATGGTGATCTCCACTAGGGTGTTATTAGCACTTTAACTGTGAAGCACTTTAAACGCGATGCACTTTGTTCTTATTACAAAGACCCAATATGTACTATGGGCCAATATAGATTTAATATGTTATTTTATTCATTTGTGAACAATAAAAAAATGTAAAAAAATCTTTTTATATAAAAAAAACTTTGGTTTGTTTTTTGATCTGGTTGAGGCTTTCAGGGCACTGCTCCATTGAAGTCTGTTAATAATGCTCCTGCATTAATTTGAATTTAGTTGTTCCACTTGGCACATCCACTGTTTGATCATTATTGCGTCTAAGGTCACAAAATGTCCTTTGGTTTGGCTTGCGAATACATGAAACAACCATACTCTGTCTCCATTACGTTACAGTACAGGATATCCGCCCTCCATGTTTGGGGCTCGTGTGCTGCCCCCACACCATTGCCATGAGGGACAGCAGGGTACCACAAATGCTTCACACAGTGTTGTGAAAGCATGTCCTAATTAATTCTGTTGCAGATTGCCCAGCATCCCAGGTAGATCTTTTTCCTCATCCTTATCACCACTTGTTGCTCCGATAAGGGTGTGGTGTTGGACTCTCCCCATCTTGCACCATCTTTGGCTCACTGAAGGCACGGGTTGTTATGGCACCAGAGTTAGTGGGGGACCACTTGGAAGTCACTGTGGTTTCTAGTGCATGTGGTGACTTCAGTATGGTCGTTTCGGTCACTCACGTGGTTGAATGGATAGCCTTGGTGTATGGCATTTGCAGGATTTGGTAATTGTTTGAGGATATATATATATATATATATATATATATATAGATATATATATATATATATATATATATATATATATATATATATATATATATATATATTTTTTTTTTTTTTTGTAGAATGTCCTTTTGTCCCCTGATGAAGATGTGGTGGAACAACACCTACAAATCGAAACCGGTTAGTCTTGTTACAGTCTTGGAAATGCGATTGTGTTCCATTTGATAACAACTTAGATCCACTCCAAGACAGAATAAAGAAAATAGAAAAGAAAATAAGCACATGTTGTTGAATGCTGTAATTTATTGGTGTTGAGATGAAATCATATGACATTTCATTCAGTGTTTTGTATAAATAACACTGTTGAGTTGTCGATGGATGATTGTATTAGGATAGATTTCCTGAGAGATAGGTGTGAATGAGCTGTTGTCACTTCCTTTGTGCCTCTTGATAGTTGTGATTTTACCTGCATTTAATAGTTGCTCTTTTTGATCTAGTCATGATTTACTCCTTAAAACAATTATGCATCTTCTAAATACATTTTTTGATACTTTTCTTATAAATTACCTCCTGTGGATCTTCTTTTCAGTATACTTATAAGTAGTAATTCCCTGTTCCAGAGAATGGGGATTCCCTGCTCTTCAGCATAATATTCAATGGCCAATGCAAACAGTAGCAGTGAAAGTGGACACCACTGTCGTGTGTCTCTCTCTAAAAGGTATAGCAGATGTGAGTTGGCCATTCACCTGGACTTTCGCGCTGGGGAGGGTGTGGAGCAGCCAAACCATGGCAATAAAGTCCTCTCCCATCCCCATCCTGCTAAGCACCATAAACAAAAGAACAAGTTACTTACCCCTGGTAATGTTCTTTCGATTGGATGTTCCTCCCACATATTTCTCATCTTATGATAATTATCTCTCCAGGTTCGGCTGCTTCTGAAATGTTTTTCGACAGGGGGCGATGTGTGCTGTCTCATCGAGTCGATGTACCTCGAGGGCCTCCGTTCGACTGTCCACTTCATCATCAGTATAAGTAGCGTACGCAGCACCCGTTGGCTTCAGTTCTGTTTCTCCCCCACCCCTGAAGAGGGATTACTAGGCGTACCATAGACCGTAGGCTCCAAGAAAGCATAGAGTGTAAGAACACATACACTGTATGGCGGGTTAGGCTGGGAGGGCCGATGAGGAATAGGTGGGAGGAACATCCAATCGAAAGAACATTACCAGAGATAAGTCAATTGTTCTTCAAATGGATTGTGTCCTCCCACGTATTCCTCATCTTATGATATACTCCCAAAGCAGTAATAATTCGACGGTGGAGTACAAATTAAATTTTGTTCTAATCATGGACCGTATGAAGGACCGTTTTTGAAAATTGTGCTCCCTGACTGGAAGATGAATCCAGACAGTAATGTCTCACGTAAGTCTGAACAGACTGATCAGAAGACCAAGTGGCCGCTGAACAAATGTCTTTGATTGAGATACCTCTTTGATTAGCAGCAGAGGTTGCCATGCCCCTTGTGGAATGTGCTCTTAGGCCTTCCGTGGGTCCTTGCCTGCTAATCTGGAACATTCACCAATAGCCAAGATAATCCATCTGGATATGGTTTGTTTTAGAACAGCTAGACCCCATTTGGGGCCAGTAAAGCCAATGAATAATTGGTAATTTTGGCAAAGTTTAGCCATTCTAGAAATGTAAAAACTGAGAGCCCTTTTTGGGACCAGTCTGTGTAATCATTCCTCCTCCTTTCATGGATGGGGAGGTGGGTAGAAAGTTGGTTAAATGATTTTTGCGACAAGTGTAAGTCGGAGACTTCTTTGGTAAGAAAGAAGGTTTCACCTTGAGAATAACCTTTCTTTGTGGAAAACTTTATGTGGAGGTTTACAGGAAAGAGCCTGCAACTCACTCACCCTGCGGGCAGATGTTATTGCAATAAGTAAAATAGTTTTGAACTTTTTTTAAAAAAAACTTATTTATTGGCAGGAGGTCAAAACAAGTACAGTACAGTGGAATCAGATACAATCGACATCGTAAAACGTACAAAGGTAATACAACATATCCATTGCAGACATCGTCTGGTAGGGGAGATAGCAAATATAGACAGGCGAGCGAGACAGTTACTTCATACGTTTTTGGGGCGCAAAGAGGAAGGCACGGTAGCGATATAGTGCTCTTCACACTCTGTACCCAGGTTAGTGTTGTCAACCACATTTGTGAGGTAGGGGGATGGCGACACTTCCAGCACTGCAGAATACATCTTTTAGCTACAATAGTGCTTATATTGAAAAATTTCGACATCTTCCGTTCACTCTCCCAAACTCAGATTCCAAACAGTAAGGCTAATGGGTCCATGTCTACTGGGGACCCAATTATTTCAGAAAGCGCATTCGTCACTTCCACCCAAAACAATTCAATCGCAGCGCAAGACCACAACATGTGTAGATGATCTGCCTCCTCTGATCTACACTTCGGGCATGTGTGAGTCGGGGCGCGAGTGAATTTCGCCACTCTATACGGTGTGTAATAGAGCCGGTTTAGGAGTTTATATTGTATGCAGTGAAATCTGATATTGAGGGACACCTTGCTCGTATATGCACACATCTTATTCCACAGCTCCTCTGTCATTTCTGTTTCCAGTTCCCTAGCCCATGCTTCCCGTGGTTTGAAGGATGTGTTTGTCTCTTTCGGCAACTGCATTTTGTATAAGGAGGATAGTATACCCTTGCTACTTGCAGAGTTTACAATGTGTTGGAGTTCAGGTGAGTCTGGAGGTTCATCTGGGTATGAAGGCCACAATGCCCTTATCGCTGCCTTAAGCCTGTAATATTGTAGCATCTCTAGCGCGGAATTAGAGTGGTCAGGCCGCCAATTTTGAGGGGTGATAAATGGGCCCTCCGGGAACAGGTCAGTTAGAGCCCGATACCCCAGGGCTTCCCAGTGCTGCGAGAGTTGTTGGTCGTGTGTGGGGGAGAGGCTGGGAAATTGCAATATGGGAAGCCACTTATAATATGGGCATTGCTCTTGTGTAGACTGCAAAAGGTTCTTCCATGCCTTGATCGTGCTGGCCACTGGGTCTGCTGGGGCAACTGTTCGGTAGGCACGGTGCAGTAATAAGGTCATGATGTTGGCCCCCTCTCCTCTCTTCTCTAATTTTACATGCGGGGCCAGGCTTAGATGTTCGTACCAGTGGGAGGCATGCTGAGCCTGTGCAGCATTCCAGTACAATAGAAGGTCCGGGGCCGTGAAACCCCCTTTTTCATTGGGCAAGGTCATCTGTTGCCACTTCTTGCGGACCGCCCCAGAGTGTCAGAGGAATTGGCCGCAGTTTGAGTGGAGCCGCCTGAAGAATTGCTTCCCAGGCCAAACAGGTACGTTCACGAAGATGTATAGGAGCTTGGGGACCAACACCATTATTATTAGGGAGAGCCTGCCCGCAAGAGACAATGGGAGAGTATGCCATTTAAGCATCTTGGATTCCACAAACTGTGCAACAGTCTCATAGTTGTCGGCCAGCTCTGGACAGTGACACCTGCACCCCAAGGTACCTTATGCCTCCCGGGGACCAACGTAGGGAGTATTCGCATGTCGGTTGTTGGGTGGATGTAGTGAGAGGGAAAATTTTTGATTTTGAATAGTTGATGGTGAAACCAGAGTATGTGCCAATTCTAGTTATATCGCGGATAATAGGGTCTAGGAACGCAGAAGGGTTTCTGACGTACAGAAGTACGTCATCTGCATATAGTGAAATACTTTCCGGCGCCTCCTGTAACCGAATACCCTTGTTGGAATGTTGTTCCCTTATATGATCCACCAAAGGTTCAATGGCAAGCGCAAAAAGGATAGGTGAGAATGGACATCCCTGGGTGGTACCCCTATGTAGTGCGAAAGGAGAGGAGGGAATCGAGTTGACCAACACCCTAGCCAGTGGTCCCGTGTATAGTAGTTTTATATAGGAAATCATATTTGGTCCCACTCCCATTTCCCCCAGGACGGCCCATAAGTACTGCCAGGATACCATATCAAATGCCTTTTGGGCGTCCAGAGTCACTGCAACTGCATCCGCGTTCGGGTCTATTCTGGACAGTACATTAAATAATCTATGGATATTAAGAGCCGTTGATCGCCCAGAGACAAATCCACTCTGATCGGCATGAACCAGATGGGGCATAAATGGAAGAAACCTGTTGGCGATTACCTTGGCGAAAATGTTCGTGTACGTGTTGATAAGGGACAGGGGCCTGTAGGACCCACACTCGTCCAGGGGTTTTCCTGGTTTGGGAAGGACCGTTATTACTGCCTCTCTCAAGGAGGGGTGGGGGGAGTGTGTGTAGGCAGAGTGACTCTGTCCAGACCCCGTGCAGTACAGGTGCTAATATGGCGACATGTTCCTGATAGAACTCAGATGTGAGCCCGTCAGGGCCTGGAGCTTTGTTCTTAGGGAGGTCAGAAATGACCTGGACTATCTCGTCCAAGGTGAACGGGGCTTCGAGGCAGTCCCTGGTGTTTTGCAAGATAAGGGTCATGGGAATGTTCTTCAGCAAGTCATCCGGGTCTTGGGCAGTATGTTCGAGCTGGGGACCATATAGCGTGGCGTAGTAACTGGCGAAGGTGTCGAGGATGGTCTGATCTGCCCAGTGTCTTATACCGCTTTCGTCAATTATGCTGTCAATTCTGGTCCTGCCACCCTCTATCCATACCAACCTGGCCAGGGTTCTGCGCGGTCTGTCGCCCTACCCATATCTGCGGGCTGCTATAGGGCGAGCAAGATACTCCACCTCACTCAAGGCATGCGACTCAAATTGTTCCAGTTCTGTTCTAATCTTAGCAAGGATTGCAGGAGTGGGTTTGGAGACGTACTCTCTTTCTAGCGTTTTGAGGTTGGTTTCAGAGTTGTTTAGGGCCTGTTTTATGGACTTGAGGACCCCTGCTTCCCTGGAGATACACATCCCCCTGATGTACACTTTAAATGCCTCCCAGTGAGTCCCCTCGGGTGTATCGGCCGTGCTGTTAGTGTCAAAAAAAGCGTTGATATCTGCCAGGATCTCAGCCTTGAAGACGATATCAGACAGGGCTTCCGCCTTGAAGTGCAAGGGGGGACGGGTCAACAGTGTGCTACCCAATCGGATCTGCATCAGTACGGGGGGAGTGATCCAAGAGCGTGCGTGGGAGGATCTTAACCTCCAAGACCCTGCCCACACGGTCCCCAGACAGGAGAAACAAATCTATTCTTGAGGAGCTGTCATGGACAGTTGAGTAGAATGTATAGTCTCTGTCGTGGGGATGGAACGCTCTCCAAACGTCATGTAAATTCATGGAGGTCATGTGTGTATGTAGTTGTCTGGCAGCTCCAGAAGTGACCCTACGAGTAGTGGTTGTTCTGTCCAGGGCCGTGTCGAGTATGAGATTCATATCTCCCCCCCATATAATGGGTATTCCCACGTATCTCGGAAGGATAGAGGCCACTGTGTCAATAAATTTGGGGGAATCTGTGTTCGGCGCATAGGAATTCGCAAGCACGCATTCTTCGTTGGCTAGGGTGCAATGTAAGATCACATACCTACCTTCTGCGTCAATATGGGATGTATGGAGTGTAACGTTTACCGATTTATGGATGAGAGTAAGGACCCCCCCCCTGGCTTGAGTAGAGTACTGTGTATAGTACCTATTAGGGCCCCAGGTTTGTGCGAGGCCTGAGGCCAAGAGCTTCAAAGCATGTGTCTCCTGCAATAAAAGCACCCTGACCCCATGCCTCTGTGCATACGCCGTGATCTTACGGGACTTTGTGAAGTTCGTCAGCCCCCGTATGATCCATGTCATTATTTTAGATGTCTGTGCTTCTGGATTGAACTGTAATTCAGAAATGTACAACTGGTTATAAACTATGTTTGGATAATGTATGAAGACATTTCTTGTGAAAATTTGCATACAACATGTACATCTTTTTCTTTCATCTGTCCTTTCCTCTCTACATGCAAAACAATCAACACCAGGGGCAACCCATTTGTTTATTAAGCTAATTGTTATACAGAGAAATACCTTTATTAATTTCAGCCCCTTTTCTCTACATTTCTCTATATAACTAAAATTAGGGGCATATATCTTGTAAAACATTTTCTGATTAAGCCATTAGATGTTAAACCATTTTTTATTGATCCTCTTTGATCAATCAGCAAGATCTGCTAAAAATATTTAGTTAAACAAAAATTTTATAAAACTATACAGTCAGAATCAGCACTACTTACATTAGCAGCGATTATAAACTTGCATGGAGTCTTTAAACAAATTCATAATTTAGAGCACATCTGTTGGCACGGCGCCATTTGGGCTCATAAAGTGATACCTAATGCTCCAAAATGGCCGCTGAGAGCATAACGTGCGTTCCGGCACGGTGACTTCATCACGTCACACATTTTTACGTTACGCGTGGCGTGGTGACGTCATCGCGCCGGTCTAAATAAACGCTTTAAATAGCGCAATTCAAACAACAGTAAGATGCGAAAGCACCCAAGGAGAGGGAAAGGCGTATCAAGGCCATACTTAACACTGCTCATTAAAAATGAACCTGAACCAGGGTAAGACATACTTGGAACTATATTTTTTCTTGTATCGTTTGCAAACCTATATACTCTTCTCTTATAGCCAAAACCTTTAAAGGGAAATACTATTCTTTCCCCTTTTTCTTTGTCCCTTTTTCTCTTCCCCACAGCCACAAGACAAAGACCTAAGATTTAAACCGGATCTAAACCAGACTTTACAGAAGGGAGTCATTTACTTCTGATTTAGGATTTTGATTTAAGAATATCGTCATACTTTGGGGTGAGTCACCATAATATAAAACTTTTTCAGAATTTTAAAGAGGGAAAATAAGGCACACTTTATTTGACTATATGTAAACCGGTACGGGAAACACTAATCTGATATTTGTTTTCCTTCTTTTTCCTTTTCTTTTTTCTTCACAGAATAATACTATTCGTTTTCTCCTGATGAACCATTGCAACCTGGCAATGGGGAAACACGTGTAGAGTTTTTTTTTTATATAATTGAGGAAATAATAATTTGATTGTGAATAAAACAGTTCAAGGTATTTTTGTTTTGACTGGAGTGAAGGATATAACAAGCTGAAATTGAATTAGTGTGAAGACAACACTATGTCAATAAAGTTGATTTGAATCACCAGCTTTCATACACCCAACGGAAATCTTTAATTTGATGACTTTTAGGAGTTGGCGCATTTGAGTGACTCTTCTCATATACCCATTATTGATGCATTTAGTTTGTGTAGTAGCCACACAATTCTATGGGAACACTCATACTGACAACCCCACATTTTCTATGAAGTAGAAATAACTCATTTTCTTTTTACCATCTATATTGAAGTCGCCAAGGTTGAGCTTAGACTGGCTACAAACACACATTTTAGAATTATTTTAATAGACATGTCGTACCTTATGGAACATCCCTGGTGTAGAGTCTGTCTCCTATTGCCCAAATATGCACTGTGGTGGCGTTAGAGCGCCCCTCTGCAAAACCAGTCGCAACCAACCTGCCATTTTGTGTATAACACCCCTCAACTCGCCCACCCCCCACCCTCACTGCAATGCAGAACCTAGCAGTGTAGAGATACCCTCCCTTGAAACCATCAGCCGTTTGCCAACCCCAACCTGGCAACACCTGAGAAACAGCCCAACAGGGGCTTAAACACAAACCCTTCGTCCTGAGGGGCATTGCAGTCACAATGGGGGCTGCCGCTGCCATCCGGCCCACATACATTAATGCTTATGTGAATGATACATCATTAAATGTGTGGATTCGGCTAAAAAACGTATGTTACAAAGCAAGGATATACCTGTTCCAGAATAGCAAAATCATGGCTTGAACTGCCTTAGCCAGAGTACAGTAGTGACACTTAGCTCTGCGTAATAAGGGCCCAGTGCACGGTGTTATAGTTAAGTGAACTCCGGTTGCTTCCCCCAGAGGAGTTGCGTGCCCACCACGGTGATGGTAGGCCAGACTAGGCCCCTGCGGGACCACAAGGGGAAGGTCTGAGCCCCAAAGTGAGGCCGAAGGTAAACCACCATGACTTCTGGGATCCACAGAGGAGCACATGAGTTCTGAGATCAGTCATCGTCTATCCGCTCCTCCGGGGGAGCCACCAGTGGGATCTGCGCTTCAATGAATTTGACAGCCTCGTCCGGGACCGTGAAAAAGTAGAGTTTGTTCCGATAGGGGAATTTCAGGCGAGCAGGGAACAGCATCGCGTACTCAATGTTCCCTTCTCTCAACATTTTCTTCACCCCACCAAATTGTCTCCTCTCTGCCTGGACACCCACTGAGAAATCCGGGAATATCCTGATGATCTGCGAGTCCAGCCTCAATTCCCCCTTCTCCTTGGCCAAAATGAGAATATGGTCTCTGTCTTTATAACTCAATTTTGCTATTATTGGCCTGGGAAAGTCTCCCGGTTTCGGCCGAGGTGCCAGGGAGCGGTGTGTCCTTTCCACTGTAAACAAAGGGGAGAGCTCTGGGTTCCCAAGGAGGTCTCTGATGAGTTGTTCTACTGCCAGCTTCATGCGACCCTTCAGCGCAGAATAAGGAACCCCTACTATACGAATGTTATTTCTTCGGGACCTCGACTTGAGGTCGTCCACTTAGATCAGCAACTGCGTTTTGTAGTGTATGAACGTTGTCCTCATTAGTGTCTATTCTCTGCTCCGCCTCGGTAATCCTGGTCCCATGGTGGTCGATATTCACCTTCAGTGAGGCAACATTTGCGTTAATGTCGTCCAGCTTTTCATGAAAAGCAGCAAAGTTCTTGGCCATAGATTCCATCATAGCGGATAGGTCTGATTGTAGGGGGGTAGGCAGGTCTTCGTCTCTCTCCTGTGTCTCAGCGGACGATGCCTGATCCGCTCTAGGCGCCATCTTGGTGAACTTGTCCATGGCGCCTACTTTGCCATTACCTCGCGCCTTGCCAGGCATCGCAACCGTGAATAATGCCTGGTTAGCTAGGGTCGACAGTGGCCCGGGGAAGTCCCCCGGAAGAGAAGATGGCAGTAGGGCGGTGGTTGCGGTGTGCGAGGAGGGCTGAAGGCGGCAGTTCGTAGCAAGGCAGCGATGGTGAGCCCGTCACGACCTAGGGGGCTGGGGTGAGACCAGACAGGAAGGGCCAACAGCCGTGTATGGAGAGCGTCTCCTTGGATAGTGTCCGGGTACAAAGGGCTATGAGCAGTTGTGAGACAGACGAGTCCCTTACAGGCTAGGGAAATGCTGCAGCGTGCCGCTATGAACGTGGTTAGGTGGGGGGCTCAGCTTCCAGTTACCCCCTGCAGGAGCAGCGATAGTGCCGCATACAGGCTTCGCTTCGCGATTATGTGGAGTCTCATGGGCGACATACGCCTGTACCTCTGCCGCTCCAAGGGGTGATGTGAACCACTGTTCCTGGGAAGGGGTCCTCGGGTGGTGGATGCCCCGGGAGGAGAGAGCTGGGAGGGGCCCAGGCAGGCCCCCACGGAAACACCTCAGCTGAAATGGAGATGGATGGGCGAGCATGGGCCTGAGGGGGCTGCAGGAGAGAATATCAGTCAGTTCTGAGCACCCACCTCGCGTTTTCCAGGGCAGATCTGTGTGCTCCTGCGCAGAGTTTCCTTCCCAAAGGGCCGCACCTCGCCCCACTGGTCAGGCCCAAGTCCGGGGGCAGTGCGGCGATGGGGAACAGCTGGCGTGCGCTCCGTGCCGTGCTCAGCGGGCGCAGCCGAAGCCCCGCGGTTCGGTGTCAGGCGTGTCAGCAGGGCCGTGCCAGAGGGCCCCGATGGAGACCGAGGAGGGCGCGGGGGGAGAGGGGCAGCGCCCAGTGTCCGCAAGGCGCTGCCGCCTATGGGGTGATGACGGCGGCTCCTCCGGCATCAGACGCCAAGGCACCACGCCATTCAAGCAGCCCCCGATCCGCAGGATGGGGGGGCCGTGGCTGTGTGTGGGCGCGGGGGGGGCTCCAGCTCAGCCAGCAGGAGCAACAGCCGACCGGCCGTCACTTGCCGCCGTCCCAGGCGCCACAGCCGGCCGCAGGCGAGCAATGTCGGGAGCCAATCCTCATCAGGGGGACAGCGCAGTACAGTGCAAGAGGCCTCTGCTCCACGGGACAGGGGGGCCGCGGCCGTGTGTTGGTGCGGGCGGGCTCCAGCCCAGCCCGCAGGAGTATAAGCCGGTCGGCCAACGCACAGTCCAGACAGCCACCGGCCCGGTCGTCCAGGCCCGGAGACTAGCCGCAGGCGAGCAGCGCCGGCGTCCAAACCCACACCCAGGGCTTCAGCAGGGGATCGGGAAGTCCAACTCCCCGGGCAACGGAGTAGCGCCGGGGGGCCGCAGGCAGCGGTGCCCCAGGGGGCAGGCCAGGGAGCTCCTCAGGAGCCGGGCGTAGCTAGGGCCGCGGGTGGGCACGCTCAAGGTCTGCGAGGAGGCCGCGCCGCAGTTTCCAAACGTTTGTTGTGCCGGTTCCAAACGCTGATTTATTCCCAAATTTCGGCCACTTGACCAGGAGGATGCAGGAGGTGGGAACGTGGCAGTTTCTTCAGACAAAAGTACGGATTGGCACCGGTATCCAACAGATTCTGGTGGGCCAAGACGGAGCTCACCAGCTAGGCAGACATTTTCCTCGGCTGCTCAACAGCGCCCAAAATAGTTTAGAACTTTAAAAGACTTAATGGGCATGAGTGTAAAGGCTCAAAAGGAATGCATGTTAAAAATCTTCGATTGAGATCCCATACAGGGACATTGTATTTAACTGGTGGAAATACATTAGTAAGGCTTTTTGGGAATTGAATAGTCAGAGGGTTCTTATGAATCCTCCTCTGAAGAGCGCTTGAAAATAGCGCCGCTAGGTAACCTTTAACTGTTCAATCTGGAGCCCCAGATTTGCCAAATGTAACAAAAAGAAAGGCACCATAGGTATGTCACATAGAAGAACAAGTCACTTTCTTACCTTGTAACGTTCTTTCGATGGGATGTTCCTCCGACGTATTCCTTATCTTTGATATTATCCATTCCAGCTTGCTGGCCTCAGAATTTTTTTTCAGTAGAGGGCTGTGCGTCGACGTCCCTCGAGTTGATGTCCCTCGACAGCCTCCGTATCGGCGCTGACTTCATCATGCGTATAAATAGACTTGCGCAGCGTCCGTTGCTCAGTTCCGTTTTGAAGCTTAAAATTAGCGGTCCATGAGTTGGTTATTGACCTTGAAGAAGCGTAAGCGGCAACTAAAGGGAAGTTTTACTGTGGGGAAGGATGGGAGGGACGATAAGGAATACGTCGGAGGAACATCCCATCGAAAGAATGTTACAAGGTAAGAAAGTAACTTGTTCTTCGAAGGGATTGTGTCCTCCAACGTATTCCTTATCTTTGATAGACTCCCATAGCAGTGGTGTGAAAAAGGAGGTCTGAGTAAAATTGGAATATTTCCCTTTAAGAATGTGCAGAATGTAACAGCTTTCCCAAATCTTGTCTCCTGGCTAGAGGAGGAATCCAGGCTGTAACATTTTGTAAAGGTATGTGCGGAGGACCATGTGGCAGCCGCACACATGTCTCAACCCCTCTTTGGAGAGCCGAAGAGGCTGCGATACCTCTCGTTGAATGAGCCCTAAGATGTTGAGGGGGTTCTTTCCCTGCCAATTTGTAGCATTCTAAAATTGTTCAAATAATCCATTTTGAAATGGTTTGTTTCGTGATTGGCAATCCTAATTTGAGTCCTGCATAAGCTACAAACAATTGGTCTGCTTGCCTTATCCTAGCAAGTCTGCTGATATAAAAACTCAAGGCACGCCTTGGATCCAGCCTATGTAACCTCTCTTCCTCTTTCCCAGGATAGAATGAAGGTAAAGTTATTTTCTGCGTAATGTGGAATTCAGAAATCACCTTTGTTAGGGAGAATTCTCTGTTTAGGCTGAATTTCCCTACCTAGTGAGTCCCCCAGCAGCTTTGCTGGATTTCTGGGGTTTATTTTTTTCTCCTGCCAGGAGTGAGACTCTTTTACCCTCACTCTTGGGCATGTTGAAGTGTGTTTTCTTGGTGAAACCTTGTGTTGAATGGGCTATGGGGTCTTTTACTCCATAGGGCCTCATGTATTTTTCGGATGTGGGTTACACAGCACCCTCTGTGCCGTAACCCAGGGGTGTCCTAGGGACTCCCCAACATAGACTCCATACCCTGGGACTGACTACTGTCTCCCAGGGCATGTAAAGTCACCAAAGACTTTGCTAGTCTTGAATCCTGAACAGAACCAGTACAAACCATCATATTGTGGACGTACTGGCTGGGGCAATTCGATTGCCCCAGGGTCTGTTAGTCGAGGGGGCACGTCTCCGTCCCCCCTGATCGAGTTTTGGCTGGTGGCAGTGGAAACTACGTTTTATATTCAACCGCGAATATTTTCCTATGGGATTTCCCATTGTTTTAGGCTAACACATTTAATTATTTATTTACGGTAGCCTTAAACATACCGCCGGTTTATATATTTATTTTTATAACTCCGGTTGGGACTTTTTGCCAAAACTTGATTCTAAAATGGCGTTGGTGTTCGCCTCTGTAACTCTGACCCAAAGTGGAGCCCTTTGTTCCACTTTTGGCGGGCTTCTCCACAGAAGCCCTCCAAAGTGGTGCCACTCTGTCTGGGGTACTTAGGAGGGGTGGAGGGGGATTTAGGCACCCTGGACTGAGTTACCTTGGTAACTCAAGTCGCACTCCGTCCTGATTGGCCCAAGTGGTGAGCCGGCCGGCTCACCACTTAGCATGTTTGAGTGACAGCTAGGCTGGGTGAATGGGGGTTTGCTGCATAAAAGCAGGGCTTTGGGGACTGGGACTTCAGAAGTCGCCACAGGACCAAGAATCCGACGAGGGAAGAGCTGAGCCGACCTGCTTCGACGACACCACCCGGTGGAGCCCTGCTGAACCGTCTCACCACTTTTCCCGACGACCGAGGAGAACTCTTAACGGAGTGGCTCCTTCCCTTGACTGGTGGGGACAACCAGTTTTTCGCCTTCTTTTCGCTTCTCGAGGTATCTCGTGGCCGCCTTGCCAGTGCCAAGCACCCCGGCAACCGGAACCCCACCACTTTTTACCCCAACCACGAAAGTCGGTACAACCCTTTGACCGGAGGACTCCGCGGCTGGTTTCTTCCCGGGCAGTGCAACGACCTCCTTCTTCTGCTCTTCTGCGAGAACTTCTTCTCCCCTGACCGACGTCGAGCCTTGCTGCCACTGCCTGGAACAACTGCCACCGCTGGAGGATCCTTTCCGCTTAAGGTACCGTGTTCCGCCTGGCCTCCCTTGCCACCGACTGTACGGGGTAGATTTAGCCCCCGGCTTTCGAACCTGGGAGTGCCTGGAATACCCTGGCTAAAACTTCTAAGCCACTCTAAACTCTTTCTAACTCTTTGCAAGACTTTGAATCCCTAATAACAGTGTGATCTTGGGCACATTTTCGCTCCGGCTACTCTAAGAGTGGGCCCTGCCTAGTGACTTTTGCTCACCTGTGACTTTGTGCTTCTTTGAGCCTATTGCAAGTGTTCTGAACCTTAGAGTGGTGTGTTTAACCCATTTCTGTTTCTTTTTACCCCTTCCTTAAACCTACTAGAGTGTCATCTAACGTTAAGCGCTCACCTCTGTTTTAATTATGTGGAGTTAACTTAGAGTTGTCTAGATAGGAGTAAGGGTTGAAACTGCTTTCATTATAACTGTGTTTTAAGTGCTTTTACTATACTTTGCTAGAGTGTTTTTCAACTTATGTGTAAATAACTATATACTTTTGAAACCAAGCTCTGGTCAGTGTTTGCTTGTGCTATTGTGTCTGAGTACATACTGTGTATACTTTGCATACTGCCTAACTCTTCTTGAGGGAAGTCTGACTGCTCAGCCACAGCTACCAGGTAAATCTGGGTGGTGCAGACTGCTACCAAGTGGGTTTACTGCTATACCTGTAGTCTTAAATCTTTTGCAGTGTTCCCCAAGGGAACTGCACAGGTTTCTGCCTAACAACCTTTAGGAGAAAATTAGGCTTTACTTGTAAAACAACCTTGTCTTTATGAAAGGTTGTATGAGGAGGTTTGCAAGATAGAGCTTGTAATTCGCTCACTCTTCTGGAAGGTGTTAGAGCCACTAGGAAGACTGTTTTAAGAGTGAGAAACCTTAATGAACAAGAATGGAGTGATTCAAAAGGAGTACCCATCAGAAAATGTAAGACTAGATTTTGGTCCCACAATGGAACTTGGAAAGGCTTTGGGGGAAAAACATTAGTTAACCCTTTCAGGAATTGGATTACCAGGGGTATTTTGAAATATGAAGGCTCCTCCGCAGTGCGCTTAAAGATTGACAGCGCTGCGAGGTAACCCTTGATCGTAGCAACTTGAAGGCCTGAATTTGCTAAGTAGGGTAAGAAAGATAACACTATTGCTGTACTGCATGAGAAGGGTTCGATATTCTTTTCTCTACACCAGCTGCAGAATTTGTTCCAACGGCAGCGGTATAACGTCTTTGTTGCTGGCCTTCTAGCTGAAAGCAGCACCTCCATGACGTCATCCGGGAGATCCTAATCCTTGTATCTCAACCTTTCTGAAACCAGCCATGAAGGTTGAGGGTTCTAATGTCTGGATGGAGAACCTGACCTCCCTTCTGCGAGAGAAGATCCTCCCTTTGCGGAAGACGAATTGGAGGGCAGATGGACATGTCCAGAAGGTCCGGGTACCACGTTCTCCTGGCCCAATCCGGGGCAATTAGGATCATGGTTTTCCAGAATCTTCTCAACCTCCTGAACATTTGAGGAATGACAGGTACTGGAGGAAACGCGTACAGAAGTAGAAACTCCCAGTCTACTACGAACGCGTCCCCTAGAGCTCTTCTCGGGGGAAATTCCCTTCAACAGAACTGATCGCACTTCCTGTTGATGCTGGTGGCGAACAGATCCACTTGAGGGGTTCCCCAAAGGGCGAAGATCTCTTGAAGGACTTTCTGAGCTAGCTCGCACTCGTGGGAGACTGTGCTCTGCCTGCTCAGAGCGTCCGCCGTCAAGTCCTTCTCTCCGGCAAGGTGAATTGCCGATAGAGAGATTCCATCTTGAATTGCCCAGAACCAGAGCTGTATTGCCTCTCTGCACAGTGGTAGTGACGCTACACCTCCTCTCTTGTTGATATAGTAAATGGCCACTGTGTTGTCCGTCATTATCAGGACATTCTTTCCCCGTTCAGAGGGTAAAAAGATCTTCAGCGCTAGTCTGATTGCCTTCAGCTCCAAAAGGTTGATATGTAGTTTGGACTCCTATGGAGACCAACGACCGCTGATTATCAGATCTTTGGTGTGGGAGCCCCACCCCGTCAGTGAGGCGTCTGTCACTACTGTTATCTCCGGCCATGGCTGTCAAAAGATTTTCCCTTGACAATGTTGTCCTTGCATGCCCACCAGAGCAGATCCTGAAAGACTCTGCTTGGAACTTTCAGGTGGTCTGACATTCTGCCTGAAAAATGTGATCATTGAGTCTTGAGAGCCCACTGGAGGGATCTCACTCTCAGGCGAGCCTCTGGCACCAGGAAAATGCAGGATGCCCTGAGACCGAGCAACCTCAAAATATCAAAGCACATAAGATGCTGGGCAGTATGGAATTTGGTAAACATCTGAAGAATGTGTTGAGCTCTCACCTTGGGTGGCGAGGCTTTCCATGAGGAAGCATCCAAGACTGGTCCAATAAACTGGAGTCTTTGAGAGGGTATCATGTGGGACTTCTTGTAATTAAGGGAGAAGCCCAGTCTGTGGAGAGTGTGGCAGGTTACGCTGAGATGTTCCTGGGCTTGTTCGTGTGAACAAGCCCTAATCAGCCAATCGTCTAGGTAGGGGTAGACTGTGAATTCCCCTCTCTCCTTAGACTCGCTGCCACTAGGCAAACAACTTTGTGAAAACACTTGGGGCAGAGGTCAGTCTGAATGGCAGAACACTTAACTGATAATGAGAACTGCCAACCGCGAACCTCAGGTACTTCTTGTGCTTGGAAGGCAAGCATCATGAAGGTCCAATTATACGATCCAGTCTTGGAGTTGGAGAGCCTGAAGGATTTTGGAAAGGGTAACAATCTTGAACTGGTCCTTCCT
Organism: Ambystoma mexicanum; assembly: GCF_040938575.1. NCBI lineage: Eukaryota > Metazoa > Chordata > Amphibia > Caudata > Ambystomatidae > Ambystoma > Ambystoma mexicanum. The sequence continues at coordinate 944,509,135 of NC_090939.1, forward strand.
GAGAACCTAGTTTCTTAAATCCAAGATGGGTATCAATCCTCTGTCCTTTTTGGGGAATCGGGAAGTACATACATGTTCTATTGCACCTTTCTCTCGCAGGATAAACATTTCCTGCACGAGAAGAGTTGTTCCCCGGTGGATGATCCTGAAGCCTTTTTTGGAATGGAAGGCAGTAATAAGAATTTAATAATAATAATTTGCATTTTATATAGCGCTACGAACCCTCAGGTATCTGAGCGCTGCTTATTATTACCCACGGTGTGTGGTGCTCATTTATCGACCTCGGAAGGATGAAAGGCTGAATTTGGCCCTGCCGGGATTCGGACCTGCCACGACAGGCTCTGCACTGGTGTCAATGCGAGCACTGTACTCGCTGTGCTATCTGACCGGCTAGTAACATTGGGCTACAGTTTCCAATGCCCAAGCATCTGTATTAATGCCTCGCCACTCGTTCAGATGCTGAGTAAGTCTGCCTCCCACTGGGGTCTTGTGAGTCAATGCTTCAGAGTGGTTTTGAGGCAGCTGAAGCGGCAGCTGATGGTAAAACTGCAGTCACTTGGCTTGGCTTAGCAACTCTCCCTGGTCCGCCAAAAGGGAATTGTCTCTGACCGGCTAGTCGTCTTCCTCTTTCAATCGAGGAGTACAATCAAAAGGACCTACCCCTACAGGAAGATGAGCCAGAGTATGGGGTGTTGTGGCCGTCTAATGGCGGCGCTAAGGGAATTAGCTGCTGCTGCCTTTGAGGTTTGCAGCTTTTCCAAACTCTCACCCGCCTTGCTGCCAAACAGCCTTGAACCGTCAAAGGGCATGTTGCATAGTCTAGCTTGCACATCTGGTGCAAACCCAGACTTCTTCAGCCACGCAAATCTGCTTAACACTGTGCTAGCTGCCATGGATCTACTGATGCTATCTGCCGTATCCAGACCTGACTGGAGACATTCACCCACTGCCTCCTTACTATCCTTGATGATTGCCAGGAAGAGTCTCTTTCCTCTCCTTCTGTGATGTGGTCAGCCGCCATAGATATGCAGTCAAACAGGGTAAACGTAAACCTCGACAAGGTACAAGTTACATTATTTGATTTTAATACCATACTATCAGCAGTAAATACCTTTCTCGCCCAGGCATCTACTCTCTTATCATCCCTATAAGGAGGGATTGATGGGTATGCAGACTGCTTGGAAGATGTAGCAGTGTAAACCACCAAACTTTCTGGTGTTGGGTGCTTAGTCAGATACTGTGGATCGCTGCTGGATGATCTATATTTTTTAGCAACATTTTTATTCACTGCAGCCACAGTTTCTGGTGTCTCCCAATTTGCAGAAACACTTTTTTGTAATGCTGTGTGAAATGGCAAGACTGGATCTTTCTGGGGACCTTGGTCCAAGATGTCAGTCAAGTCATCCTGCTCAAAAGGAGTAGGCCTGCTCCAGCCTAAAAACTCTATAACCTTACTCATTAGTCTCCTATATGAGTAGTCAGCATGTTCATTTGGATCTGGCTTGCGGAATTCTAACTCGGGAGAGGTATCTAAACCACTGGCTGACTGAAGGTTGTCACATAAGTAATTTAACCCCTTAACTGCCAAGGGTTGCCCCCAACCCCCAGTGCCAGGGCCTTTTTTTGGTGATTTCGGTATGTTGCCATTCAATCCCTTCTAACTTTTTTGTTACATGAGATATCTCAGCCAAATATGGCCCTTTTCTTCCAACGTGTAGTCAGTCGGTCATAACGCCACCAAGGAATCCTAGTTTGCTGTATGGGGTGAGGAAAATAACCAATAGGGAGAAAATGTTGGTTTTTTTCAGAAAATGCCAATAAAATGATGTATAAAGAAGCCTGTGTTTTTTCCCTTTAAGAGCTAGGAACAAATGGTTTGCTGTGCTGAATTCGCTATTTTCCAGGCTTTCAAGAACAGGTTGAGTGGAAACCAAAAAAACATATTTCTATTTGGTTACCATCTGTTTTGTGAGAGGTAGGCGATTTTGCCCTTTTTTACAACAGGACATGCGTGGACGGTATGTAAGAGGAGGGTAGGAAAGCTGAAATGGAAGAGAGAAAGGCAGACTTTTCTGAAAAGTAGGCAAAATACCAAGTTTAGGAAGGGGTGATTAGCGCAGGTCAGGCCACAACTATATGGGGAAAATGTCCAAAGTTTGGGGAAAAAATTGGAAAAATTACAGATAAAAAAGGTATGTGGTGGACATGGTTGGCCCGGTAAGGCAATGGTTTCTGTGAATTTTGAGAAAAGCAATGCCCCGCTACATTCCCCTGACTCTTCCAGTGAGGAAATCACAAAAATCTTTTGGAATCTTTCACAAAACAAGCAATACCACAAGCCAAAAACGGAGCCATCGTACACAGGTTATTCATGCTTACGGTCTTAAAAGATATAATTAGCATGTGCAAATAAGGAAAACAAATGTGGTGAGGAATGGCAAGCATACATTTTTTTGAAAGAGCACAGGCAGACCTTTTGAAGGGTAGGTGACTTGTGCAGGTTACAAAAGTGTATCGTGCCTAAAGCAGCAACTAAATGTAGGTCACATTTGGGAAATGAAAGGGTTGTGTGAACAAGTGCAGGAGCAAATGTATGAAAACGTTATGAAAACCAAGCAAAGACAACAAATGACGTACCGTCCCGCGTTCCCACAGGTGTCCCGAGGAAAACGGTACCTCTCATGTCTGGGTGCACCTACCTTGGCACAAAGGGAAAAGGCTAAACCACTGGTAACCCCAAGTGTTTCGGCAGAGCCTTTTTTGCAGGAATTTGCTCTTGAGGACAACCTACAGATTTGGGCCTAGGGTGTCGAAGCCACCAAGGAAAACAGGGAACCCCATGCATTTCTGAAAAGAAGACACCCGTGGGAATCCACAGAGGTCTGACTTGCGAGAATTGCCCCAGAATGTATTACCCACAATCCCCAGCAAAGTTAAAAATTTGGCGAACCCCCCCCACAATTTTCAGACATTTCCCCCCTGCTAACCCACCGAAACATCCCGCCAACAACACATGTTCTACCTTCCCGCTTTCAAACAGGTGTCCCGACGAAAATGGTACCTCACATGTGTGGGTGCACCTACCTGGCCACAAAGGGAAAAGGCTAAACCACTGCTGTTCCCCCAAAGGGTTTAGGGAGCCAACCTACAGATTTGGGCCTGGGGTGTCGCAGCCACCAAGGAAAACAGGGAACCCCATGCATTTCCGAAAAGAAGACACCCGTGGGAACCCACAGAGGTCTGACTTGGGCAAATCGCTTTAGAATTTATTACCCACAAGCCCTGGAAAAATCCCAAATTTAGGAGAAACCCCCCCCCCCCTCAATTTTCAGTCATTTCCCACCTGGAAACTACTGAAACACGCCACCAACAACACATATCCTACCTTCCCACATTCCCACAAGTGTCCGGATGAAAACAGTACCTCACATAAGGGTGCACCTACCTGGGTGGAAAAGAAAAAATGTCGACCATCCACAAGTCCAACAGCAGTCCCAAGAAGCCCCCGGCAGGGTCCCTGTCCGTTCCCAGAGGGAAATTCTGTAATGCTGCCTACCCAGAGCTCCAGGCTGGTCGGGTGTGATGTCCCTGGCCTTGGGTGGCTGTCCATCATGTGCATTGACCATCCACAAGTCCAGCTGCGGTTTCAGGGAGTCTCGGCAGGCTCCCCATCCTTTCCTAGAGGGAGAAGGTGTAACGCAACCCAGTCAGAGTTCAAGGATGGTCGGGGGTGATGTCCCAGGCCTTGGACACCCGTCCCCCATGTGGGTCGACCATCCCCAAGACCAGCTTGGAACTCTGGCTGGGCTGCTTTACAACTTCTCCCTCCGGGAAAGGTCGGGGACCCTTTTAGGGCTGCCTGGAACCGCTGCTTTATTTATTACATTTGTTACTCGCCCAGACCCGAGGGTATCATGGCGAAATTTCAGGTGAATTGTAGCATTTTTATACAGTGCTACAGTTACAATCATATAAAACATATTTTATACTGAATTACAATAAGTCATGTGATCAAATTTCTTATACTAAGTTACAATCGGTGAAAGTAGCAGGTCACAATTTGTTTAAACACTAGTTGCAGATCTAGAGGTGACCCCTGGAGATACATGAGGCCATGGGGACTACATTTAGTGTTTTGGTTCAAAGTGCTTTGCTTGTGTATGGTCAAACCACATGGGAGACAGCCCCAACAAGGCCAGGAACATCACCCCTGAGCATCCTGGAGCGCTGGCTGGGCTGTGTTACAGAATTTACCTCTGGGAAGGAAGGGGGGCCCTGCCAGGGCTCCCTGGAATTGCTGCTACACTAGGGGATGGTCAACCCACATGGGAGATGGGTGCCCAAGGCCAGATACATGCTCCCCAACCATCCTGGAATTCTGGCTGGCCTGCGTTACAGCTTTTCCCTCTGGGAAAGAACAGGAAATGTCCTGGGCCTCCCGGGAACCACCTCTGGGCTTGGGGACGTTGAACCCACATGGGAGTCAGACGCCCAAGGCCAGGGATATGAGCCCCCTACCACCCTGGAGCTCTGGTCGATTTGCGTTACATTTCTCCCTCTGGGAAAGGACAGTGAGCCTGCTGAGGCTCTCTGGCACTGCTGCTGCACTTGGAGATGGTCAAACCACATGGGAGACAGCCGCCCACGCCCAGGGACATTACCCCGACTTTTCTGGAGCTCTGGCTGGCCTGCGGTACAGCTTCTCCCTCTTGGAAAGGTCAGGGACCCTGCCGTGGCTCCCTGGAAACGCTGCTGGGTTTGGGGACGGTCAAACCACATGGGACACAACCGCCCAAGGCCAGGGATATCACCCCCGACCACCCTGGAGCGCTGGCTGGGCTGCGTTACATCCTTTCCATCCAGGGACGAATGGGGACCCTGCCGGAACTGCCACTGTACTTGGGGACGGTCGACCCACAAGGAAGACACCCACCCAAGGCCAACGACATCAACCCTATGAAATCCTAGAGCACTGTTTCGGCTGCGTTACAGAATTCCCCTTGGGGAAGTGATGGGGACCCTGCTGGGGCTTCCTGGGACAGCTGCTGCACTTGGGGAAGGTGTACTCATATGGGAGACAGCCCACCAAGGTCAGGGACATCAGCCCTGTCTTTCCTGGAGCTCTGGCTGGCCTGCGTTGCAGCTTCTCCCTCTCCCTGTGACTACTGCTGCACTTGGGGATGGTCAAACCACATGGAATTTCCCTGTGGAGATGGAAGGGGACCCTGCCAGGGGCTTCCTGGCACTGCCGCTGTGCTTGGGGAGGGTAGACCCATATGGGAAACGGATGCCCACGGCGGGGGACATCACCTTCAATCGTCCTGGAGTTCTTGCTGGCCTGTGTTACAAGTTTTCATCGCCAGGGAGTCCGGGCAGTGTGCAGTGTGCCAATACCTCACGAAAGGAAAAGCTGTAACACAGCCCAGCCAGAACTCCAGGATGGTTGGAGGTGATGGCCCCGGCCTTGGGCATCTGTCTCCCATCTGGGTCTACCGTCTCCAATCACAGCAGTAGAACCAGGGAACCCCGGCAGGGTCCTGATGTTTTCTCAGAGGGAGAAGCTGTACCGCAGGCCCCCCAGATCTTCAGGATAGTCAGGGGGTCCCCGGACTTGGGGATGGTCAACCCACATGGGAGACAGCCACCCAAGTGCAGCGGCAGTCGCAAGGAGCACCCGCAGGGGCTCCCATCTCTTCCCGGAGGGAAATTCTGTAACGCAGCCCAGCCAGAGCACCAGGATGGTCGGGGCGATTTCCAGGACTTGGGCAGCTGTCTCCCATGTGGGTTGACAGTCCCCAAGCCCAGCGACAGTTCCAGGGAGCCCAGAGGGAAAAGCTGTAATGCAGGCAAGCCAGAACTCCAGGATGGTCGCAGGCGATGCCTCTGACCTTAGGCACCTTGTCTCCCATGTGGGTCGACCGTCCCCAAGTCCAGCGGCAGTTCCGGGGAGCCCTGAGAGGATCCCCATTCCTTCCCGGAAGTGACATGTTGAAAATGAAAGACGTTTTCGTTGCTTCTTTTCAAAGTTGAAAGGTGAACTTATTGTAATGGTTTTGTTGATGCAACGCATGAATGTCATGTGTTATGGTCTAATGAAAAATAAAATTGTTTTAAAAAAAAACTACTCACATAACATTGCAGCTGCTCGCATAAAAAAGCTGTAAACTAAACTAAAAACATTAGTTACCTATGGTCAGCCAAGCAAAAACTGTCATGGGTACTAGCCTGGGGTCCCATTCCTCACTAGCACAAACACATGGGGGAAGGTGAAAAAAACAAATAGGGGCTATACGGGTAAAGGCCTAGCAAGCAAAACACTAATTTAGGCAGTTATAGAGTGCACTTCACTTCCATAGACTTTGTTCAGGCATAGCCTTTATTTCTAGTTACTTCCTGTAACTCCAACATGGGCGCCTGTGTTACATCCAGGAACTGTGCAGCCCGTTCTAGTTTCTGCGCGTGGCTGCCTATATAAGCCACGTCCAGAGACTAGCTTGTGCTTCGTGTGCTCTCTGTATCCCTAGGCACATGCTCACCACAGCCCGGACTTCCATTGAATTTCCTCACCTTTCTCCGCGATCGAAGCAAGCGCTCCTCTTCTCCTTGTCGTGCCAACGCTCCGAACCTGCAAAAGAAAAATAACAAGTTAGAAAGCAGTAAGTGTTTGCGCGCAACTAGTTTCTCTGTCTCCCGCGCGTCTAAAGTTGCACCCGTACTTACTCACCTTTGTGTGCGAGCTAAGCGGTATACTTTCCACCAAGGCCACATCCAGTCAGCTGCTCCGCTCCAGTCGCCTTTCCGATTCCACAGTGGCCGCGTCCTGACAGCTTCTTCGCTTCTGGAAACTCCTGCAAAGACAAAGAACATTAGTTAAAGGGCAGTTTATCCACCACCCGAAGCTCATCAGTCAGCAACCCACTCTCCGCTTCACAACATGCACTCATCCCACAACCAGTGAATTAACTGGCCACCATAAACTCACTCGTACTATGGCTGATTCCAAGGCCATCATAGAACTTACCTGCAGCCCACAGTTGAACTTACCTGCATTAGTAGCTACATGATCTTCAGGAACTAAGTCTACGAACAGAACTCCCTTGCAAACAACTCCCAGTGTAGCAACTGGGCAACGGCTGAGAATAACAAGTTACTTACCAACTGTAAAGTTCTTTCGACTGGACATTCCTCCCACGTATTCCTCATCTTAGATATATTCGTCAGCTTGCTGCTTCTTCTTTTGGAAATTTTTTCACCAGAGTGCGCTGTGCTCGAGGCCGCGTAGCTTGGTCCCTCGAAGGCCGCCGTCGAGCGTCGATGTCATACGTCGTATAAATGGCTCGAGCCGCGCCCGTTGGTTCAGTTCTGTTTTTTCGATGTTAATGGTTGCATCAGTTGTATTCTGTGTCGGCAGATGTCAGGCTCTTAAGGAAGTACAAGTGCAACAAGCATAAGAACTGTACGGAGGGGTAGATTAGGAGGGTAGATGAGGAATACGTGGGAGGAACATCCAGTCGAAAGAACGCTACAGTTGGTAAGTAACTTGTTCTTCAAATGGATTGTGTCCTCCCACGTATTCCCATAGCAGTTGTAATCTAGAGGAGGATGGAGTACTGTAGTTCTTCTATTATGCACAGAATGAAGGTCAGCTTTTGCAAAAAGGCCTCCTTGGTAAGAAATGGTGTCTAAACTATAATGTTTTGCAAAATTGTGCATTGATGACCAAGTGGCCACAGCACAAATGTCTTGCACTGGGACACACCTCTGAAGAGCCGTGGAAGTTGCTATGCCACTGGTTGAATGAGCCCTTAAAACATCTGGAGGCTCCTTCCCAGCCAATTTGTAACATTCAGCTATTGCTAGGATAATCCATCTGGATATAGTTTGTTTGGACACAACAAGGCCCAATTTGTGTCCAGTATACCCGACAAACAATTGATCTGTTTGTCTAAATATTTTGAGTCTAGATATGTAGAAATTGAGTGCCTTTTTTGGGTCTAGTCTGTGAAACCTTTCCTCCTCTTTACTAGCACGTGGAGGAAGATAAAAAGATGGTAAAGTGATTTTCTGTGACAGATGGAAATCCGAAACTATTTTAGGTAGGAAAAAAGGCTTGACCTTTAAAACGACTTTATCTTTATGGAAAACCGCGTGAGGAGGCTTGCAAGAAAGCGCCTGAAACTCACTCACCCTGCGGGCTGAAGTTAGAGCCACTAGTAGAACCGCTTTTAAAGTTAGGAGCCTTAAAGGACAAAGAATGTAAAGGCTCAAAATTTAAATCCCAAATGGGAACTTGGAAAGGTGTAGGAGGGAACACATTTGTTAACCCTTTAAGAAATTGGATAACTAAAGGCATTTTGAAATATGAAACTTCTTCTGAGGAGCGCTTGAAGATGGATAGTGCTGCCAAATATCCTTTAATAGTTCCAACTTGGAGCCCCGAGTTGGCTAAATGTAGTAGAAAGGAAAGCACCATGGGAGTGGTACATTGAAAAGGATCCACATTCTTATCCCTGCACCAGTTACTGAATTTCTTCCAATGACACAGGTATAAGGATTTTGTTGCTGGCCTTCTGGCCGAAAGCAAAATCTCGATAACGTCATCCGGTAGGTCCCAATCCTTATATCTCAACCTCTCAGAAGCCAAGCGTGAAGGTTGAGTGTCTTGACCTCTGGATGGAGAACCCAACCTTCCTCTTGCGAGAGAAGATCCTCTCTTTGTGGAAGATGTATTGGAGGGCAGATGGACATGTCTGGAAAGGTCCAGGTACCACATTCTCCTGGCCCAATCCGGGGCAATGAGGATCATGTTTTTCCTGAACTTTCTCAACCTCCTGATTACTTGAGGAATCACGGTGACTGGAGGAAACGCGTAAAGGAGTGGAAATATCCAGTCCACTACAAACGCGCCCCCTAGAGCTCCTCTCGGGGGAAATTCCCTTGAGCAATACAGTACGCACTTTTGGTTGGCACCGGTCGCGAACAGATCCAATTGAGGGGTTTGCCAAAGGGCAAAGATCTCCTGAAGGACTTCCCGAGCTAGTTCCCACTCGTGGGAGGCTGTGCCCTGCCTGCTCAGAGCGTCCGCCGCTGTGTTCAGCTCTCCGGCTAGGTGAACTGCAGACAGAGATTCCTTCTTGCATTGCCCAGAACCAGAGCTGCATTGCTTATCGGCACAGTGGGAGTGATCCTACGCCTCCTCGTTTGTTGAGGTAGTACATGGCCACTGTGTTGTCCCATCATTATCTGGACATTCTTTCCCTGTACAGAGGGCAGAAAGGCCTTCAGCGCCAGTCTGATTGCCCTCAGCTCAAAAAGGTTGATGTGTCGTTTGGACTTCGATGGAGACCAACGACCGCTGATTGTCAGATCGTTGGTGTGGGGTCCCCACCCTGTGAGTGAGGCGTCCGTCACTACAGTTATCTCCGGCCATGGTTGCCAAAAAGTTTCCCCTCTGAGGATATTTTCCTTGTAAGCCCACCAAAGGAGATCTTGAGCCACCTTGGACAGGATTTGTAGAAGATCTGACATCTTCCCGGAAAACTGGGACCATTGAATCCTGAGGGCCCATTGAAGGGATCTCATCCTCAGTCGAGCCTCTGGCACCAGAAAAATGCAGGATGCCATGAGGACTAGCAACCTTAGGAAGTTGAACACCGGTAGATGTTGGGCATTTTGAAACTTCGTTACCATCTGCAGAATGTGGTGAGCTCTCTCCTCGGGAGGTAAGGCTTTTCCTGAGGAAGTGTCCAGGATTGCTCCGATGAATTGGAGCTTTTGGCTTGGAATCATTTGTGACTTCTTGTAATTGAGGGTGAAGCCCAATCTTTGTAAAGTGGAAGGTCATGGCCAGATGTTCCTGGGCTCGTTCGGGTGAACTCGCCCTGATTAGCCAATCGTCCAGATAAGGGTAGACGTGAATCCCCCTTCTTCTGATACTCGCTGCCACTACCGCAATCAGTTTGGTGAAAATCCTTGGGCAGAGGTTAGCCCAAATGGTAGAACCCAAAACTGATCATGAGAACCACCAATTGCGAACCTCAGGTACTTTCTGTGCTTGAGATGGATTGGCACATGAAAGTAAGCATCCTGAAGGTCCAATGAAACCAACCAGGCCTGAAGCTGAAGAGCCTGAAGGATCTAAGAAAGGGTCACCATCTTGAACTTGTCCTTCCTGAGGAATTTATTCAAATTTCTCAAATCCAAGATGGGTCTCAATCCTCTGTCCTTTTTGGGAATGAGAAAATAAGGGGAGTACCAACCCTTGTTCCTCTCCGCTACAGGTACATGTTCTATTGCACCTTTCTCTAGCAGGGTTAAAATCTCCTGCACAAGGAGCGGGTCTGGAATTTTTACAGTGTTGGCTCCCGGTGGATGATCTTGAGGCCTTTGATGAAAAGGAAGACAGTAACCATAGGTCACTATCTCTAGTGCCCAGGCATCCGACGTAATACCCCGCCATTCGTCCAGATACTGAGTGATTCTGCCTCCCAACGGGGTCTTGTGGGTTAAGGCCTCAAAGTGGCTTTGCAATGGCTGCAGCAGAGGCTGAGGAGGTAGTAGCCGCTGCTGTGGCTGATCTAGCACCTCTCTCCCTTTTCCACCACGAAAGGGTTTTCTTTGTTGTCCCCTCTGACTGGCCTGCCCTCTCCAGTTTCCAAAAGAGGAATAGAAGTGAAAAGGGCGACTCTTCCAGGAAGATTACCCTGCATAAGAGTGCTGTTGAGGTTGCCATATAGCGTCGCTGAGTAATTTTACTGCCGCTTTCGAGGTCTGCAGCTTCTCCAAGCTTTCGTCCGCCTTGCTGCCAAACAACCTCAAGCCATCAAAGGGCATATTAAGTAACCTGGATTGTACTTCAGATGCAAAACCAGATTTTCTTAGCCATGCGAATCTACGCAAAACTGCGCTAGATGCCATGGATCTGCTTATACTCTCTGCAGTATCCAGTCCTGACTTGAGACACCCCTCCATAGCCTCTTTCCCATCCTTTACTATCACCAGGAAACCATCCCACTCCTCACCCTCGGGATGTGACCAGCCGCTGCATCTAAACAGCTCCACAGGGTGTAAGTGAACCTAGCTAATGTACAAGTCACATTAGTAGACTTAAGGGCCATACTACCGGAAGTGAAAGCTTTCCTCGCCCAGGCATCAATCTTTTTATCGTCCCTGTCAGGGGGCATAGAGGGATAAGCCAACTCCCTATTCGCAGTCGCAGCTTGAATTACCAAACTTTCAGGCGAAGGATGCTTAGATAAATATTCTGGATCTGAGGGAGCAGGTCTATACGTTCCTACAAATTTCTTATTTACAGCTGGTAGAGATTCATGTGTCTCCCAATGTGTCATAATTCTCTTCTGAAGAACTTTGTGGAAGGGAAGGACTGGGTCTTTCTGAGGTCCTTCATCACTAATGTCTGTTAAGTCGTCCTGGTCATATCTTGGGGACACTGCCTTCTGCCCCATAAAATCTATCACTCTTCCCATGAGGTTCCTATACCCTGGTTCAGCATGTGGGGTCTGGCCTTTCAAAATCTACCTCAGGTGAGGTATCTAGGCCACTGGCCGATTGTAGACAGTCATAAAGGTCTGACATTTTTTAATTAGGATCTACCAGTTCCTCAGGGACTTCTCTTGTCACAAATCGAACACCAGTTGATGTAATTTCCTCATCAGAGGTTTGTTCCTCAAAACTAGCAGACATAGACTTAAAAAATCCTTGCCTGGGCTGAGGGTGGAAAAACTTTTCTGGTAAAGGTGGAACAGACCTAGCCTTAGCCATAGTTGTCATCTTGGGAACCGGTATGAAAGATTTCCCAGACAAAGGCGTCGACAGAATCGACACTGGCTTCGACATACTCAAAGGAATCCCTAAGGTCATCAAGGATGGCTTCGATGTCGAGTAAGGCTTCGCATTGAGGCCGAAGATATTGACGCCATTTTTGGCTTCATCTGCGTCGTCGAAGGACGCGTCCAGTTGATAGCTGACTTCAACAATGAGGACGCTATTTTGTCCTCAGGCAACCTCGATTTATGCACCGACGGGTGAGGCGCTGGAGAATCATCGTCCGAGGTTTTGTCACATTTAATGTGAGACGTTTTGGATTTCCCTCCGTCACCTTTAGAGTGGACAGTGGCATGCCCTTCACACAGCTTTTTTGAGGGGGTCGGGCTGCCTTCTCAGCATTTTTTAGCATTGAAGCCCTAAAGGCATCCCATTTCTTTGGGGAATCATGTTTCGAAGGACAAAAAAATAACCTTCTGTCGGGTGAGGAAGAAGAGGACGAAGATCTTTGACGTCACCTTTTTGATTTTTTTCGATGACAAGGAAGAGGACTTCCTCGAGCGACTTTTTTCGACCTCTATCGCTTCGACTCATGACGAGATTTAGATCTCGATTCTCTCAAGTCTTTTAGCCTTTTAACAGACTTGAAAGACTCTTCCCCCACTGCTAGCTTACCTTGGCGTTCCTTAAGAGCCTTGTTCGACATTGCCTGACACGACCGGCACTCGTCGACTCAGTGATCAGGACTAAGGCACCAAAGACAGTTGCGGTGAGGATCAGTAATGGACATCTTTCTTCCGCATACACTTTTTAAAACCCGTCTTCGGTGTTGTCGGGGTTGAGGAATAAGACATTTCTCGATGAGAAAAACGGATGCGCTGTTTTTGATACACAAAGCAGAAGCTCGGAAAAACAGAACTGGACCAACGGGCGCGGCTCGAGCCATTTACACAATGGATGACGTAGACGCTCAAAGGCGGCCTTCGTGGGACCAAGCAATGCGGCCTCAAGCACAGCGCCCTCTGGCGAAATAATTTCCGAAAGAAGCAGCAGCAAGCTGACGAATATATCCAAGATGAGGGTCAGCCGCCAATCATCAACTAGCCCCTTAGCCCCCAGACTACAGCGCCCCAGCGGATGCAGGATGGAGAGTGCACCAAACTAAACCAAAAGTTTTCCAGTCCAGGGTAGCAAGAGAACGAGACCAGAGGAATCCATTGCTCCTGCAGTGACCCAGGTGAGCGTAATAAAACCAAATCATAACTACTCTCTGATCACGGCCCACCTTTCAAGCCATCCCATGTGATCTACTGACCCTCACCCCCCCAGCAGAAACACATTTGCCCCTTTCTAGGGGCAGATTGCCAGATTGGTGGGGAAATTGTAGATTTCCCCACCAACAACGTTTTTTTGTTTTTGTTTTGGCCCTACCCTAGGGGCAGATGGCCACATTACTGTGCCAGTCTGCCCCCAGGGTGGGCAAAACGTACTGCCCCTTGTTTGGGGTGGTCTGTACCACGATTTCTGGTGGCCCTCCCCACACCCCAAATAGATGGGGGGCATCTCATGTAGCCCTTCCTGGGGGCAGATAGGAGCAGAAATTCGCCCCAGGGTGGGCTACATGAGGTGCCCCCCCATTCACTTGGGGCGGGGCGGGAGGGCCGCCCCCCCTTTTGATTCACTCTCTCTCTGGTGGTTTACACTGCCCCCACCCACCACCAAATATACCATTTTCTTTTTTAATGTTTTTCCCTTCCCTGGAGGCAGATGGGCACATTACTGTGCCCATCTGCCCCCACGGTGGGCAAAACGTACTGCCCAAGAGTTTGGGGGGAGCCTGTGCCAAGATTTCTGGTGGCCCTCCCACCCCAAATGTCTGGGGGGAATCTCATGTAGCCCTTCCTAGGGGCAGAAATCTGCCCCTAGGGAGGGCTACATGAGGTGCCCCTCCTTCCACTTGGGGTGGGGGGGAGGCCACCCCCTTTTCATTATATATGATCAATGGAGAGTCTCTCCTTTCCAGCGAGACCTCCCTTGATCTGAGCAGCACAATAATGCCACAGATCGAGGGAGGGGAAGAAGGGAACTCACCTTTCTTTTTTCACTGCGGCAGCTGAAAATGGCTGCTGCAGTGAAAATTGCTTTCAGTTTCACATCAGCGTGCCTTACGCACGCTGACGTGAAACTGAAGTTAATCCAACCCCTGGACCATGAGGAGGAACCTTCTCCTCATATAGCCCGGGGTTGGATTACACTTCTGTGATCCTTGCGTTGCAGGGATCATGCAAAGTGCAGTGCTAAAAAGGACGCAGTATCTCGTCCTTGGCACTGCAATGGTAATGTCAAGGACGGCACTTAAGAGGTTAATCTAGACAGAGATCAGTTGATCTGGCACATTGGAGTGCCAAATTGTAACCCAAATAGGGGTGTGTTATCATCTGAAGGTGGTTCATCTTCATATATGGCTTATAAAGAATTTTAAAAAGTCTCTTTTAGGCATAGGTTTGAATATCTTTTCCCGACTACCACTGGCTTCAACAATTTCGAAGTAATCGGTCAACAATGACTTTGAAGTCGGAATCACCTTAGTCGGCATCGGCTTTGGTACTGGTGTCGACGGCTCTGTGTCAACTTCTTATGTTTCTTCGCCGGAACCCTTGATGGGCTGGGTTCCCGACTCTCGAAGCTCATCATGATTTCTCGTCAGATCAAGATTTTTCTCGATGCAGAACCTGCTTAAGGCTCCGTTTTGAAGATTCCGTCTCCAACTTCCCTTTGTCGTCTTTTTGCAGATCGGCATGGGCTTTCTGCTTGTCCTTCGAGGGGGTTGAGGCCGCATTCTCAATGATTTTGTGCATTTCATTCCGAAATGCATCGCACTTTGCTGGGGAGTCCGATCTAGTTGGACGCTTGATTACCTCAGATGAGGAATCACTGGAGGTCGAAGGTGACCTATGACATGGTTTCTTGGCCTTCTTTGAAAAAAAAAGACAATGAAGAATGCCGTGATTGACTTCTCGATCAAGACGGTATTGATTTTTTATGTCGAGAAGAATCCTTCTTTCTCTTAGAACTCTAAGAAGGCAACCTCCCCACTGCCAATTTACCTTTATGATGCCTGAGAGCCTTTTCGGTCATCGCCTGACAGGAGCCATAGTTGGAGGTACAGAGACCACAACCAAGATACCAGAGACATATGCTGTGGGGTTGGTGATCAACATCTTCGATCCACAGTCTCAGCACTTCTTGAAGCCTGTCTTAGGCGGTGATGGAGCCAACGGGGGGGGGGAACATTTTTTAAACTAAAATAATTATCGAAGTTCACAGAAGAATCGAAGCGCGCTGTAACTCTCTCGGAGCGTTAGCTCAGAAAAACAGAAATGAAGCCAACAGGGGCTGCGTGCGCTACTTTTACTGATGATGACATCGACAGTCGAACTGAGACCGTCGAAGGACATTGACTCAACGAGATGGCACACAGCGCCCCCTGGTGAAAAATAAATTCAAAGCAGCTGAAGCTGGAGAGATAATTATCATAAAATGAGGAATACATGGGAGGACACAATCCATTTGAAAAGGCCATTCTACTGAGTTGAATGCTTTTGTGGCGTCAAATAGTGCAGCCACTATCGACTCGTCTTGTCAGACCGCCGACATCAGCCCGAACATCCCAAGCCGCCCGTAAGAGGTGGAGCGACCTGGTATAGATCCTGACTGGTCCGCATTAATGCAACTGTGCATCAGCAGGGCCAGTCTAGATGCTAAAATCTTGGCCAGAACCTTATTTTCCATTTTTATGAGGGATATAGGGTGATAGGAGCAGTCGTCTGCTGATTTATTCGGCTTCAGGAGCACCACTACCACTGCTTCTCTAAGCGACTCCGGTAATTGGCCGTCCCTCAGGCTTAGCCTGTACACTTCTAGCAGATGTGGAACTCGTTTGTAGGCAAAACATTTATACAATTCGGCTGTGTAGCCATCCGGGCCCGGGGCCTTCCTTGACGGCAGTGACTTAATCGTCGACAGGACCTCCCCATAGGATATGAGGCCGCCCAGCCATTCCCTTTGCTCTTCCATTCTCCAGTACAGTGCTACTTGGTCTAAGTATTGACTCAGTTTGTGCAGCATTACCTTAACATGAGAGGCGTAAAAACGGCTATAGAAGATGCAGAATTCCCGAACAATGTCCGTATCCCTGAATTTACCCGGCCTGTCTGTGTCTCTAATTTTGCAGGCCTGGCCAATACCCTGCCTGGGCATTGCTCCTCCCCGTACTGTCGAACTGCTGCACTTCCCCGCAGGAACCTCACTTTCCTTTGAGCTAGCTCATCGAATAGTAGCAGCTGTTCCTTAATCGCAGCATACTTGGTTGTGTCCACCCATGATGATGCCGCCTGCATGTGCTTTTATTTGGTGCCTCGCTATCTGCTAATTGTCGTCTGATTTTCTTTAGTATCCCCACCTCCTTTGAAATGCATTAAGCCCTAACAACACATTTAAAACATTCCCACATAGGCACCTGTGATCCCACCGTCCCCACATTTAATTTGAAGAAATGGTCTATAGTCTTAGATAACCCATCCCGGAATATCCCGTCTGTCAAGCCTTCACTTTTAAACAACCATTGTGGCCTCCCCTCAAGTCTGTCGGGAACTGTTAAGACCAGGGCTATTTGTGCATGATGTGATAATGTGCGCACTAGGACATTAACATCAGCTAAGGGGTCAGAAATTGTATGAAAGATTAAGAAGTAATACAACTGTGAAGCTGAACCGAGGAGTGAAATGAATATCCGCCTGCGCTGGGTGTCTTGTTCTCCAAAGGTTGGTAATTTTCCCTAAACCAGCACATGTCATGGAGTTTACTTGTCACTTTGAACGTAGGCCAGTGGATCGCACCCGTTCTGTCTTGATCGGAATTCATCATTGCATTGAAGTCCCCAGCCCAGATAATTTCCCAGGGGGATAGTGGGGGGGGGCGGGGTCTAGTTTGGCTCTAGCTATTTTTCCACTGAGTTGATTAGATCCATAGAAATTAATCAGGGTGCACACCCACCCATGTATTATCCCACAGACCATTATAGCTTGCCCCTCTCGATCCCCAGCCTGAGCAATCAGTCAGAATCCCATTGTGTTCCGCATCAATATGCACACCGTTCTAGAGTAGATAGAATATGAAGAGAAATATTGGTGGCAACCCCACCCCTGCCTGAACGTTGTCTCTTTCCCGGAGGGCAGGAGAGTGTCCAGAAGGAACGCTATGTCTACATGGTGCCGTTGCATATATAATATAACCTTGCATGAACTGTAAAGGGACGCCCAACCATTGGCCCGGTATATGAGGCGACCCCCGAAGACCACTGCATTGTTTTAACTTCCAGCCCAATCCTGTTCTGCCTCCTCCACATCCCCACCAGCAAGACTGTCGTGAATCGACCTTATCTAAAGTCACAAAGACTTGCAATGGCCCCTCCAATCATTTGGAAGATTCCTTGGCGCCTGGCACAACGCCGAAAACACGGCGGTTCTGTGTGGACTGCAGCATCCAGCAGTCCATGTTAGTACTCGAGTCAGGCGTTACGGTCACGTGATACGCACGGACCATCATTCACGTCTGTATGCGAGTACTACTTATTCTTGCTGCGCACACGGAATGGTGCTCCTTAACTGAGTTCTACAGCCAGTTTTGTAGTGTCTGTTTCCTGCAATCTTGTTTCTTGAACCTGTTTTGACTCTTTGGCCCGTTATTACGGACTGCCCATTTTGAACTGCCCCTGATTTCTGGTATTCGGTTCCTTCGGATTGATTCCTGTTATCCCTGACCCGGCATACGTTACCTGGACTCCCACTGCTTACTGTTCTGTTAAGCCGCTACCCCGGAACTCTGCAACTCAGCGTCATCGCTCTGAAACCTGGTCAAGTACCTCCTGCTCCCACTTGGACCCGCTCCTTACTTGTATTTTCCTCTATTTTATTTCCATTCCTTTACTTCTTCTATCCTTGTTTACTTTGACCCCTCCTCCATACACAGACTCATTTACCTGCACCCTGGGACGCTCTACTGAACCACGAGGATTTTGTTTGGACACAAGAGTGACTGTTGTGGACGCTCTCCTGTTTTCTTCTTTGGTCACTCCTTTTTCACTAAGTACCTGGACGCTCTGCAGTACGACACAAACTGTTGTCAATCCTTTCCTGTTGGGATTACGGGACTTATCCTGGACCTTCTTTATTTGGTTCTTCATTCCATTTCCTCCGTTGTGGCCAAGTAGGTTTCGGGTCTTGTTCTTCACGGAGCAGGTCAGAGTGGGAAATATGGGGTGGTGTCGGATACGGTTGGTACTTTCGATCAAAGTAGTGAACAGCTGTTACTGTTGTTTCCTCTAGCTCTGTTGCTGCTGCTCCTGCCTTTTCACTCAAGCCCGTAGTCTGTTAGGTGCTTTCTCATACTCCTACAGACTGTGCTCTTGTGAGGAAAGTTTGGTTGCAAATTGGCTTCAGGCAAAGAGGGAGTTGTGACAAAGATTGTCTGGTTTTGACAAACCCCAACCTGCCAGTTACCCCCTTCCCATAATAAAAAACAGATGCTCATGCATGAGGGTACACATCGAGGTTCAGTCACCTGGTAATCTTCTCAACTATCGGCCAAGTTGACCCTTGTTTGATTTGTGATACGGGGAGTCACTGCCGGGCTCATTGTTCCCCCTGCAGCACGATGCCCTGGGAAGTGACTCCAAAAACATGTTTGCTTCCGCCTGAGTGTGGATGAATAGTGCCCCTCTGTGTTACACTGAGTTTGGCAGGGAAGAGCATGGCGTATTTAATGTCTCTTTCTTAAAGCCTCTTTTTAACAACTATGAAAGTCTTCCTTGATGACCGCACTTTGTCTGAGAAGTCAGGGAAGATGCGGAATGGCGCATTTTGGTATGTCAGGGATCCCTTTTCTCTGGCTTTCCTGAGGGACCAGTCTCTAGCTCTGTAATTCAGTAGTCGAGCTATTATAGGTCTGGCTGGGACGCCCGGCACCGGGCATTTCCCCCTGTGGATGCAGTGGGCTCTTGCCACAATGAAAACATTAGAAAAGTCTTCATTTCCAAGGTTTTCTTCCAAAAGGTTTTCCACCATTGTTTCCATGTTGCGCTGATCCGCCGCTTTGGACACCACAACAATTCTCAGGTTGTTCCTGCGAGATTGATATTCAAGGTCGCCTTGCTTGTCAGAAAGCTCCTTGATGGCCCTCATGACCAAGGTCAAGTCCCTTGTGGCGGTGCAGTATTCATCTTCAACAGCAGACAGCCTACCCTCGGCTTCATCCAGGCGTTTGCCACGTTTGTCCAGGCGCACCTGCATGTGGTCAACTTTCACATCAGAGTGTCTAGTTTCCTATCTAGCGACTGTATGCTCACCTGCACAGCCATCTCCTTGATGTCACTAAGTGCTCCTCTCGGGTCCAGCACAGAGGGTAGGGTGGTGCTTCCCAGGGAGCTTTCACCGGGAGTTAATTGTTTGGACCACACAGGGTTCTCGAAGTGCAGTTTTGTCTGCTATTTGCCCAATTTCTGAGATTTCGACATGGTGTCGCTTAATTGATCTTAGTGTTCTACCCTTGCTAGTCGCATCTTTTCTGTACCTTTATGGCCCGCTCTCCTAGTCTTGATATGTACAGTTCCCTCTCCTCCTCTATGACTCCCCCTGCACTTTGTCGTTCTTCTAGGACCCTCCTGTGTTGGGGGTTATAGCACAGAGCAGCTGGTGGGAGACCCAGTGAGTATGTGTCCCGGGGGCGGGCTGTGGTAGGGTGTAAGTTCTGTCTAGTTAGATAATATCTCTGGGTGTGCCCAATTCTGTCTTATGGCATCTGTTGTGTCTCTAGTGCAGCCATCTGAAGGGCTGTGCTCTGCTGTGGGCTGCGCCTCTCTTCCCAGACCAACAAGTGCTCCTGCCCGGGGGCAGAAAGGATTAGCGGGTCCTCCCAAGTCATACTCCTCTTGTACTGTGTCCCCCTCAGGCACTTGCTCCAGCAGGGACCAGGTAACCCGCTCCTCACTCACCCGCTCACATCACCAGAGAGGGACCCTTCTTACTCTGCGGGCCCGGGGTCTCGTTAACACAGCACGCTTGGGGAAGGCTCCCACAGCGCAACCCGTTGCAGCCAGACTGACAAGCGCTCCAGACCAACAGGCAGACATGGCTGTTAGTGGCTCCCTCCAAGGTGATCCCTCACTTGTACTGTGCCCTCAATCACCGGCTCACGTTGCTAGAGCGGGACCTTCCTGCGTTGTGGGTTGGTGGCCTAGGTCCTCGCTGTTGCTACTCACTCGTGTGTGGTACCCGTGCGGAACCCATCATGCCACGGCTCAGCTGTCTAGTCACTGGCGGTCAGAGCAGCCCTCGTTGCTCCCCACTCCCGAGGCCGGGACCACGGCCGGGACAGGCTTTTGTGTCTGATGGCTAGAGATGAGGTGAGTGTGCACAACCTTGTTTATTTCGGTTTAGCCAAATCGTTATTGACTGGTTTGTAATACTTAGGGTGCAAACCCACTGAAAAAAGTGCCTCTGAAGTAGCACTTGCATCAACAATTGTACCAAGACCTTGGCTGTGGAGCCTGCGGTGTGCGCTGCACTCCCGTAACCACTGCTATGTGGTGTATGTTCACCTGCATCTTTTGTATGTTCCAATTTAATAATTAGTTCAAACCATGTAATTACAAATTCTTTCAAAATGTATTCTTTAAATTGTTAGATTATGGAATCACTGCTTGTGCCGGTGCCATTAGATGGGCCAGTGCATTTCAGATACAATCATCCTTCATCAGGGCCATTTAGATCTGGTTATCACAATCACAACATTGGTTATTTGTCACCAAAGTGAATATAGCACGTCATGTTTGCCGACGTTTTAAGCTGCATCCCATACATTATTTCCAATAATGTAAAATCAAGATATAATCCAAATTCATTCAGCATTAAAACATCACATATCATATTATTTACAACCGCATAATACATCAATTGCGTGCATCGTGTTAAATCATTAGTTAAAATATAGCTAATACATACGCATTGGTGTTTTTAATCGTGTTGCCAGTATCGCAGAAAAGAGGCAAAAAAGGATGCATTTTCGTTAGCACTTCAATCATATACAAGATAACAGGTAAGGAGTGGTATGAATGTAAACTAAACTGACCTCTAATCTTTCTTATCGGTAATGCGTTCGTGCGTTTAAGCATGAGTAGCTGCTGTTGCTCAAAGTGTCTGTGGACACGAAGAGAGTGTCTCTTTGCCACTCTGTAAAGATATCGGGTAGTACTGTAAGTGATAGTAAACCTGGTATGCGAACGTGTGAAACTCTAAATATTTCGCCGTCTGTATCTTACTTTGTTTCTCTAATGCTGAACAGGAAAGCGGCGTGAACGCGCGCCTGAGCTCGAAGTGATTATGTTGTGATACTCGTTGCTATGGTGACCGTGAGTCACGGGTTTCTGTGGCGGCCATCTTAGAATAGTGTGATCATCAGTCTAGCTGATATGAACCGTGTGTGCAACTAGTCTAGTCAAGCAATGTAAAGTTATCAATTTGTGTGTGTTGGCCAATATGAAAATATGCGATGTATAGGATTTTGAAATATGGAATGAAAGGTGTTCAAAGATGTTGTCAACATGGTCACTATTGCTGTACCGGCAGTTGCACCAGTTAAGAAAAGGTGAAATACTATGCTGATTACACATGCTGAGCAGGACTTATTGTCCAATTATACATGCTGTTATATGTTGCGTAAAAAGAATAATCTATCTATATCTACTTAAGTCAATTACTTAAGGCATTACGTATGTACTGGCATATTATGCTGTCAGGCTGATACAAACCTTGCATTATATCCTGATTAGATATCTTCTTGAATTAGGTGGTATCAATACTGTTCTAATTATGTACGGATGCTCAAATGCACATTTGAGATGTGCAAATGCCGCTACAGCTCCTAATCATTGTTCGTCAATGTTGATCACATTCTCAATATATACTGACAACAATTTCATCATTTGTGTTAGTAATTACAACAATAGTTATGAAAGGTATTTGGGGAAAAAATACTTAATCACAAAAAACAACTCAAATCAAGTTCCTCATTAATTCCATTTGCAGTTAGTGAGTCCAATTTATCAATCCAGAAAGCTTCTTGCTGCGCCCTCCATTTCCTCATGTCTTTATTTGATCCTTTCGTAGACTGAACTTCAAGTACCACAAATCACAATTGAGTGATGGAGTGTGCATAGTCCTTAAAATGTATGGTACTGCTGAGGGAGGGTTGGTATTTCGGATGCACGATTTATGTTCGTTAATCCTAACTCGTACTTTGCGTGCTGTTTCTCCTACGTAGTACTTGATGCAGGGGCACTTAAAGGCATAAATCACATTTTCTGACATGCACGTAGCGTGATATTTGAGCTTGATTCTAGCACGTGTTCTCCGGTGAGTCACTGTATTTCCTTTCATCACATTGTTACAATTGCTGCAACTCATACAGGGGTAGGTACCTGTATGTTTATCGGGTTCTTTGGTAACAAACTTGCCTCTTGTGTTCACCAGCATGTTGCACAGGTTGTTACTTCTTTTATATGCAAAAACCGGAGGTTGTGGAAAGAGACCTTTAATTCTTGCGCGGCTTGTCAGTATGCTCCACCTGTCTTTAATTATTTCTTTTAATTTTTCTGCTTTGTATCGAATATGTTGTTATGAATACCAATTCAGGATTTTCACGATTTGTTTTTAGCAAGAAGCTGATCACGTGTTTGTGTCTCTGTTTTCTGACGTGCTGTTTGTAGATCAGGAAGCGGGTCGTCAATCGGTCTTGTAGTTGTTGCAGTTGTATTTCACAATCTTCAGGATTGCTAACGATCCGTTTAATCGTCAACATTTGTCCAAACGGAAGATTATGCAAAATGTTAGGTGGATGAAAGCTCATGCGATCGAGAAGGATGTTCCGATCTGTTTTTTTTGTGTAGAGTGTAGTGTTGATTTTGTTTCCACTGATCACTGTCTGTACATCCAGTTAATGTATATTGGGTTTTCCAATTTCTAAAGTGAATTGTAACCGTGTATCTATACTATTCAAGTATACAAGAAAGGCTTCCAAATCCGTCTCGTTTCCTGACCATACTCCGAAAGCGTGGTCAATATAACGAACCCAGGTCTTCAATACTGCTTCCATCTTGGATTTTTCAGAATATGTTGGACTTCAAATTGATACATAAAGCAATTGGCGTAAGGGGGTGCCATGATTGCCCCCATCGCTGTCCCGGATATCTGAGTGCAGTATTTTTGATCATATTTAAAACATGAGTGTGTGGAAATAAATCTTACCAGAATCATCAAGAATTCTTTGTTTGCTCCAATTTGTCCTGTTTGTAACAGAGTTTGGACTGCCTCTTGGCCTTGATCATGAGGAATACTCATATACAAGCTGACTACGTCAATGGTGAACAGAATGTCTTGTTCCTTCAATTCTATCTGATCTAGTATTTGCAGTAAATTAGTCGTATCTTTAACATATGTAGGAGTAGCTTGAATAATTGATTGCAAAAAATAATCAATATAAGTTCCAAGTGGTTGCAGGATACTTTCAGTAGCTGCCACTATCGGTCTTACTGGGGGATTATCCAATATTTCGTGTATTTTCGGTAGGATATATAAGTGTGGCATTTTGGGATGCGATGTGAATAGGTATGATCTAGTTTTTTCAGTGATCCAAACATTTTCCAATGCATTATCCAATATTAATTCCAATTCCTCCTTAATCTCCATGGTTGGATCTTGTGTGAGTTGTACGTACGTCTGTGTATCAGATAATTGTCGTAAACATTCTTTGTGGTATTCTTCGGTGTCTTGTATCACTATTGCTCCACCTTTGTCAGCCGGTCGAACCGTGATAGTGCTATCTGTGAACAAATTCTTGATTTGTGATAGTTCTCCTCGGTTTAAGTTGTGCCTCTTTGGAGCTTTAAACTGTACTTTTGTTAAATCCTTCATGACCATTTTCTCAAAAATGTCTATGGCCGGTATATGAACCAGTGGGCAGAATGTGCTTTTTGGTTTAAATTTAATGTACTCAGTGGTTGGTTCCGGGATTGGTACGTTAGCTGTTTCTGCAAAGTAGGTCTTGAGTTTTAGTTTACATACCAGTTTGTACACTGATGGCGCCTAGGCGCAGGGCACCTCTCCTGCCTTCAATCCGGCGCCTGCTCACAGGGGTTGGGGGGAGCATCAGCCTCCACTTCCTGCTGCCACAGCAGTATGGCCTTTGATCATTGGCCGTGGTTTGTGTTTACTATGCACGAGTGGGGCCCACTGTTTGTTTGTTGTCTGTAAGGTACACAGGACTCTCAAAGTTTCTGTGGTTGCTCCCGCCTACTCGGATGCTTCACCAGGTGTTCTGGTAAATGTGTCAAGTTGGATGTTGGCAAGATATTTCCTGGAGATCTGGGGCTGTCTGGGAGCTCACAGGCCGGCAGCCATCTTGACTGGGCTCTTTAGCACACTCCGCTCCTACTTTTTTAATGTGAATCTGAACGATCTGGATGCAGCTTTGCAGCTTTGATTGATGCAACTTTAGATGTACTGCAAGTCCAACAATATCTTTTCCCTTGTTTAGCTTATGTGGATTACATTACAAGGACAGTAGAGGCAGTGTAAATACCTTTGTCTAAATATGTTGATTTTATGACCGACAGAATATGGCTGTTAACAAGAGCAAATAATAGGTTATGGTTTATAGTAGAAAGAAAGTGAATAGGTTCCATCATTTCATGTGGAGTCTGAAACGCTGAAGACTCAAATTTTCTTTATTTAGGTGTGAATTATGCAGACAATGTATGGCATTCTCCAATCGATTTTGTGGCAAGCAGGATGAAACAATCTTATTTAGGTATTTTATGATTTTATACTGCCTACGGTAGCCAAACAGTTCCCTCAGTGATTAAGGTGTATGAAACCAACGCTCTTGGTACTGGTTGCTATGGGGTTGGAGTCTGGTGGACAAGTAATCTTAATCCTTTATCAATAGTTGGAAGGACATTTCTGAAACGTATATTAGAAGTTGCTTCGTCTACAGCAGACACATTAGTATTTTGGGAAACCAAGGTTGCTCCTCTTTCTGTGCTATTGCAGTTTAGTCTTACTCGGCCTTGGTTTAAGGTTTGGGCCAGAGAGAGAACTTAGTTGAATAAACAAATCTTAAATGATATATTATAAATTGATAAAGTACAAAATATCCAATGGATAAGTGGTGTGTAGAGTTCACCAGAGATCCTGGGCTCAAGTTACTTTTTTTTTTCCAAACCCAGGTTGATAAATGAAGGAGCTGTTTTACTATTCAAACAATCTGTGAAAAATCTGAATGCACACGGTTTCTCTACAGCAGTAAATAAGTCTACGGTTAGAATCTATTTGCCACATATGCTATCCGCACCTTTATTTGTCTCTTGTACCAAATAGCCTTGTCAAGAAATTCATTACCTGTTTGCACCTTCCACCAATTGCCTTTGTTACTGTTCACCACTTGCTGGAGTAAGGAGCAGTCCAACGTCTGTAGCTGTGATATGTCCATCGAGTCGAATTTGCATTGATTATTTTTCTGTATATGGTACGTTTTACCCAGAAAACTGTTTTTAATCCCTTTACTTAAGATATTGTGAGCAGCCAGGAATGAGATGCAGACACAGGGGGTTCATGATATTAGCCATAAATGTTTATTAAAGTAAAAGGGGGTTGAAAAATGCACCTCTATCCCGACACTAATAAGTATTTCCATACCTAACATAAAACTAAGATTCTGTTCGTTATCGAGATGTCCATAGCAAAATGTCCTGTCAAAAGTACTATTCTGGCCCACGCATTAAAACAAAATCAACCTTAGGTGAAAAGGGAAATGTCTTTGGCCTTGAAAGTGCAGAAATATTCAAGTTCAAAAGGAAAGCTGTAACTCCAACAAAGTTTCCAATTGATAAAGTTCACAATCCCAGGGGATTGTTCCCTTCACCTATGATTCCTCTTCACAGTGCTTTACAATTTTATAGACAGTTTCCTTAAGTTTCTCTTGTTCAACAAAACTGGTATCTACAAACATGGCTGTTACTTTTAATCTTGGTAGAATACCTGCTGTACTCTACTGCCAGGTTTCTTCTCTTCTTCCTATGATTTCGATAGTGTTTGGCCATTCCTAATGTAGCCTTATCAGGACTTCCTTATAAGATTACTTTTTACACTGTTCAACTTGACCTTGCCTGGTATACTCTCCTGCCAGAGATTTCTCAAATGCACACACTTTACCCACACTTGCAGACTTGTGGTTTTGCAAACATTCTCTCTATGAAATATCAAGTTTCTTGTTCTTTCTCATATTTTTAATTATCTCACACATCCTGAGTCTTTCATTGCTTTTATACTGGCTCTGGCCAATAAGATTTTAGGAAAGATTAGACTGCTGTATGTTGTTCTTACAGGTAATCTTCATTCCTCCATTCTTCTCCGTCATCACAGTACTGGTCTTATAACTCCCTTGTGATTCATTGGAGATCTTCCTCTTCAAAGTACTGGGAAAGTGATTGATCATCATTAAGGACACTCTTATTCTTTCTCATCCCAGTACTTTTTAGAGGTATGGAAGGAGAAGTACAGCCCATAGGTCCGTTAGGGTAGGGATGGTTCTTAAGGTTGTAAGAAGGGGATTTAGGGTCCATTGATTGGTGGGGATAACCCGTCTCACCCGATGACGTCTTGTCACTCCCTTGAGGGTTGACCCCCCCCCCCATGTGATCCTGCCTCATATAGCCGCCCACTGGGTGAGGATTTGGTAGCGGTTGCTGCCCTCTGGACACAGGGAGAGAGGTCACTGCTGGGAACGATGGGATGACACCATGAGAATCATCACAGTATGTAATTGTAGACATTGTCAGGAGGCTAATTTGGACTTGTTGCAAGCACAAGACAGTAATGTCTGTGAGGCTCTGGGATTTGTGTTGATGCTATGAAAATTAGAATGAAATGTCTTGCTTCTGTGCGATGTTGTATATGCTGCATCTGATGTGATGCTGCTATGTGTATTTTAATTGGTGCTTAACTCGAAGTTACTACTACTAATCTGGCAAAGATACAGGTGTAGTGTTAAATATGGTGCCCCGTGTCTCATTTATATTAAGTATTTAATTAGATGTTACCTTAAAACGCAACGCATTTTTCATACTGAGAGGCGCAGTTTAAAACTGACAATTGTGATGCGACTTAAACTCAACTTTTGTCAAATTAAGCACAATTTAAAAACACAATCTGTGTCCCGTCCCTGACCTTTAGTCGGCCCCTGTTAGCAGGTTACTCCCTGATCTGAGAGTTTAGAGGAGGTGAGGAATGAGTTTGTATCTACCATGTGTTGCTCTGGGGGGTGTCTTTGGTGGCGTTGGGGCTTGTTTTTTATCATGGTGATTTCTTGGTCATGCCAACTGTTCTTCAATGGATGTGTAAGCCTTGCATCTGTGTTTAAATAAAAGTGTTGAAAAACATAAAAAGCAGAATCTGTGGTTTATACTTGTCATCTGGACCATAGTGTATTAATGGAACATTACTGTTGATGAGAACATGCATACTTGCCACCGTGGGAGGCCTATACCTAAATGAGCTCTTTGTGCAACAGAAAGGAGTATGGGGAAGTAGTTATATTCATTGAAAATCTTACAAAGTGTTAAACCCCAGCAGTTCCTTATCTGGAAATGCACAAGCAGACCTCTGTATAATGTGGCTGGGCAAGGGTGCTGTAAAATTATACCTCTAATTGAGAATATTACATCTCCAACCCACAATGTATAAAGTTGTAGGCAAACTATTAGGAGATTGAAAGCGTCGCATACACAGGCTTATTTGAAGCGGCACACACGTGCATTCAAAGCGGTAGACGCACACACATAATTGAATGCAGTGTACACTTAAGTGGGTCAAAGCTGCACATACACAGTGTTAAGAGCAGACTGCAATATTACTTTTCGAAACCAAACCTGTAGGAGTCATATGCAAGCTGGTCATTATCTACATATAAATGACCTGCACTTAACCAATACATTCACTATATATGTAAAATATATTGAACATATATATGTTGATAAATATTATTTATACATGTAAAGTTGGCCAAAAAGTGGCAATGTTATCATTGAATCAAACTCTTTTGGAAAGATAAAAGCAATCATAGAACTAGTACATTCAAAATGTCTAGTATCTTTTATATAAGTCCATGTATATATAGTTATGGAAATGAATGCATGTGAGATAACCAGTAGTGAGATTTATGTTGGCAGGTAAAATGTGCTTTACAGACCAATTGTATTTGAGCCTATAACGGTGTGACGACCTCCCTGGCACAACCTTTGTTTAAGATCACTCTATTCTTTTGAATGCATTTCGAGTTTTTGTGGGGTGAGACTGTATACAGGGGAAATGTAATCTCAGGTCATCCTAGCTGAATCTATAAATCAAGGCAATAAATATGTACACAGCTATGCACCCTCAAAATAGATTGCAGGATTTCTGGTTCGAAGTAAATTCTACTGTGGAAGAAATTATTGGATATCAATCCCCTAGAATTCCTTTGTTGGGTGTATTAGTATCTGATGAAGGAAATGTCTCACCAGGTGATAGGTGAGTAGTAAACCCTAAACTCATAACGGCACATGGCGTCTTGCAGAAAGACCATCTCCTGACTGGAAATTAGGCTAGCACACTCATTCTATGCTTGGGTCCTCTTGAACGCCATCCTGATGGCAATCTGCACTACTCCAAATTTCCTTCCGTTTAAGAAAAAAATGAACACCAAGCTCTTCCAAAAGCTAAGTGCACAGGTGCACAAAATACGGCCCACAGGGTAAATGTGGCCCGGCATGTTGCTTTTTCCGGCCTGCCAGTGTCAAAGACTTTCCTAATGGAGATCAGGCCGCAAGCACCAACGGCCACCCTCCATTAAGAAAGTCTTTGCTTGACTTGCCCGGCGGCAAAAATACTGACCCCTCCTTTTGTTTGTTTGTTTTATTTGTTAAGTGCACCTGACCCATAGGTATCTGGGCGCTAGGAAATTGGTTACACATACATAGAATTACATGGTATACACGTCATATAATACATGTTGCATATGGAAGTAGGAAATACTGTACATTACAAGGTAACTTAGTGTACAACAAACTGAATGATACTTAATGCAAGAAGAACAAGGTGTACGTGGCATTTAAGTAATGCAATATCGAGGTATTAAGGCAGTATCAATATCGAGGTAAGGAGGATGAAAGTAGATGAGTGTTGTCAGGTAGGAAAGGTCGAAGTGTAAAGGGCACGGGTGAAGATCAGTAGTGGCAGTCACCATGCAAGGCATGACAATGCATTACTTATCATAAAAGCATTTCTGATGGTTGTATCTGCTTAGATTTGCATGCTGTGCATAGTCCGATATCCAGTGGTCACTGCGGAGTATTACATTTTGTTTTTCGTAGTTGAAAAGGGAACGTCGACAAGGCATGTCTGTAACACTATCCCTATAGTGACGTGCAGTGCACCCACAATCCCTCACGCGTCGAGGTCCCTCTGTTTGGATTTTTTCTGCCCTGAGGGAGTCTTATAGATGTGAGTGAGTACAGGAAAGAGATAAAAAGATGTCTATGTTCCTTCCATCTGAGCGGGAGGAAGGGTGGGTGCATGTGAATCTAAGCAGATACAACCATCAGAAATGCTTTTACGGTAAGTAATGCATTGTCTTCTGATGTTTGTTAATCTGCTTAGAATCACATACTGTGCATAGATTAGCGAGAAGTACCCGCAGTTGGAGGTGGGTTGTGAGAAGGAACAGTAGAGAAAAGGTGTCTTAATACTGCTTGTCCCACCTGTGAATCAGATCTAGAGTGGGCATCTAGACAGTAGTGTTTTGAAAAGGTGGGGACTCAAGAGGGACATTTGCAATGAATGCTATGGAAGCCCCAGTGCCTCAAGTAGAGTGTGCTCGTGGCTTGAAGGGTAGTTCTCTCTTAGCAAGAGAGAAACAGAGGGTGATGCATTGTACGATCCATCTAGATATAGTGGATTTTGAAACTGCATCTCCTTCTCTTCATGCTGCCACCGAGACAAAGAACTGATTAGTCTTTCTCAGTGGTCTAGTTCTTTCCATATAAAACATAACAGCCATGCGCACATCCAGTGTATGCAGGCTTTTTTCTCCCAAGTTTGAAGGGTTTTGAAAGAACGTTGGTAGTTCTATAGATTGGTTCACATGGAACTTAGAAATGAATTTAGGTGCAAACCTAGGGTGTGGGCGTAGAACCACCTTATCTTTGTAAACTGTTACAAAGGGGTCTAGAATAGATAGCGCTTGTAGTTCACTTACTCTCCTGATGGAGGTGATGGCTATTAGAAAAGCAGTTTTAAGGGTGAGGTCCTTAAGCGTTGATTTGTGCATGGGTTCAAAGGGTGAGCTCATGAGCCTGGTTAGTACCACATTTAGGTCCCATCCGGGAGCTGGGTTTGCTATGGGAGGGTGTATTCTTTTAACTCCTTCCATGAAGGCCTTAATAACTGGGACTTTCCACCACAACACTTTAAAGTTGAGGAGTGGTGTTTGCGGAAAGTGCAGCCAAATGAACCTTAATAGAATTAAACACTAATCCTGAGTCTAGTAGGTGAGTCAGGTAGAGAACAATTTGTGTGGGAGAGCAGTCAACCGGGTTGATGCTCTTATTTCTACACCATATGACAAATCTTTTCCACTTGCTAGAGTAACAGTGACGAGTGTTAGGCTTTCTAGCTTCCTTGAGAATGTCCATGTATCTCTGCGGGAGTTGTAAATGACCAAATTCTATGATCTCAGGAGCCATGCTGCTAAGGTCATGGTCTGTGGGATGGGTGTAGTGTCTTGCCCTTGTCCTGTGACAGCATGTTGTACGGGCAGGGTAGTTTCACCGTGGAGACAGACACATCTCCATCAGGTGAGCGAACCATGGTTGCCAGGCCCACATAGGGGCCACTAGTATCATGGTGACTGGTTCCTGGTGCATCTTGTGCACTATCTTGTTGAGAAGGGGAGTCGGGGGGGGAAAGCGTAAACAAATTTCCCTGACCATGGTATCGATAGACCGTTCCACATGGATTGGTTCTGGGGGTACCTGGAGGTGTAATCTTGGCATTGGGAGTTCTCCAGAGTTGCGAACAGATCTATTTCTGGGAATCCCCATTGTGTGAAGACGTCGAAGACGATGTCTTCTTGTAACCGCCTTTCATACTCTGCGGGTAGAGGGAAGTCTCTGCTGAGTTTGTCTGCTAGCAGATTGAGTTCCCCTGGTACATGTTGTGACAACAGGAACATGTGTTTGAGAGCCCACTTCCAGATGTTCTGGGACAGCTTGGACAGTCCTGGAGAGTGAGTGCCCCCTTGCTTGTTCAGATAGTACATAGCTGTGGTGCTGTCTGTGAGGCCCATCACTGTCTTCCCTTGCAGGTGTGCCTGAAAAGCCTTCTGTGCTTTGAAGACCGCTAACAGTTCCAGCAAGTTTATGTGTTTGGATGCTACGCTCGGAGGACAAACTCTGTGTGCAGTCTGATGGGATAGGTGAGCCCCCCATCCTGTGAGGGATGCGTCTGTGGTTGGAGTGGCCTCCACTCCGGGGGTGGCGAATGGTTTCCCTATGACAAGTTTTTCTTTCGACCACCACCGTAGCGAGAGAACCAAGGCTTGCGAGACCACCACTAGATCGTCCCATTGTCCGCTGGCCTGACACAACTGGCTGTTGAGCCACTCTTGCATTGGACACATGCGCAGTTGCGCGTGAGGTACCAAATATATACATGACGCCATCATTCCCAGCAAACGCATTGCTTTGCGTGCCGTCACCTCTCGACTGGCCACATATTGAGGGATCTGAAACAGCATATGTTTGACCCTCTCGTTGGAGGGGAAGACGAGGCCGCCCTTTGTTCGAATTAGAGCCCCTAGGAATTGTTTGATTTGACTGGGCTCTAGGCTGGACTTCTTCTCGTTTTTGGAGACAAAGTCCAGTTGGAACAAAAGGTCTACAGTCTTTTGGGTGTTTGAGAAGCATGTCTCGTAAGAATCCCCTGTTATGAGCCAATCGTCGAGGTAAGGGTATAATGGAATGGACAACCTGCACAGGTGGGCCGCTGCCACTGCCAGTACTTTCGTGAATACCCTCTGAGCTGACAATATGCCGAAGGATAGCACTATGAACTGGTAGTGTTTGCCCTCTATCATGAACCTGAGGCATTTTCTGTGTGCTGGCAACATTAAAATATGAAAGTATGCATCTTTCATGTCCAGTGTTGTCATGTAATCCCCTTGCGATAACAGGGGGATTGCTTCCTGTAATGTCACCAGACAAAATGTTTGAGGTTTTACAAATTTGCTTGCAGGGCGCAGATCTAGTACAGGGCGCATG